>NC_090924.1:596724027-597974027 GCF_040938575.1 Ambystoma mexicanum
ATGAAAACAAAAAAATGATAATTAGTCTCACTAGCCGAACTTCATTAATATTACTCATTTTATTTGTTACGGCCGATCAGAAACTATTTGCTTGCAAGGGTAGTTCAATGGAGTATGTTCGTCTTTAAAATCAATGCGAAAAGTAACGAGATAAAACGAGGCCAACACACAATGATAAAGGACAGTCTACATGCGTGAGGAATGATATGATATATGATATGGCATTTGTAACGCGCCTATACTCAAGTGTTACTAGGCGTGACGAGGCAGGTGGGGAACAAGGGCAGACAGACAACTATCCTACTAGGCCAGGTGTCTTTCTGATCGCGCATGGGGATGGGATGTACAAGGTTAGTTGAATACAAAATAAATAATAGGGCCAGCTTGGGGCAATTGCAAGGTAAATGCCGGGAGAAGGGGCTGAAGGATACAGAGACAGTCCCGTAGTGCAGGGAAAAGTGGCTGGGCCATGGAGGGAGATCGGTGAGACCAGTGGACCTGCATGCCCATGTGCCCACTACGAACAGTTTTACTTGCTTTTCCTAGCTCTTCATTCATTCATTTATTCATGCATCCATTCATTAAATCTTCATTCCGGTATAAAAGCGTGTAAAGATTTACTTACATTATATTTGAAATTTCCATTGTGTCTCTTCGTAATGCAGTCTGTAAAACGGACCGTGCTCTTAACAATGATTTTTCGTATACTGACCTAAAACTGAAACTCGGTCTAGTTTCTGAATTTTCTGCCTTATCGTCTCTTACGTTATTGCGCACTCCCTTCAAATGTAGTTCTTTCGGCATGGTCCCTGTCTCAAGGTCAAAAAACAATAGACCCTTATACTTCCAGTGCGACTTGTGGGCCTCATCTGGGCGCTGTCCTTCGCATTCTTTATTTGCAACATCACGTAGTATAGGCATCTATGAGAACTTGAAGTTTAGAATCCGTCTATGAAGTGCGCCTCAATGTGCAAATGGGAACTGGCTTCTCTCCCAAATGCCATGGCCCGCTTGGCTGGCGCGTTCTAAGTGCCCCAATTTTGTCACCGTTGTCTGCGAGCTTTGCAGCCCAAATTGAGACATTTAATTATTGGCGGAAGGTCAGGGAAAGTATAAAGTACCACAGGAGTTGAGTTAAAAGTGAGATTTATTGTTTGCTTGTTAGTTTTATTATTTACAATACGCAAGCCTCCCCTCTGTTAACAGTGCGCAGCATTTACATTTACATGAGATGAGACATGAGAAAAATATATACATACACATATGTGAGGTTAATAGAGAGAATTCAAAGATGACACCCAGCTTGTTCGCCACCCATGATGGTGAAGTTAGGGGTTAGGTTTACAGGTACACTGTACAATAACATTTATTTACAAAAAGACAATCGTATTGCAATTATTTAAACCGGTATTTGTACTTCACAATCAGCTGTGCATCGGGTGGGCATGGCACAGTCGCAATGTTTGGTGGCAATGGATCACTGCTCTGTACAGAAACGTCCAAAATTCCATATCTGTGCTTCTCTAACACAGCAACAATAAGGCCTTTCACAAAGTCGAACTGCATTTCATCATAGACTGGTTTGATCACCCATTGCTTACTTCGTTTTGAAAATACCTTAGTGTAGCGAGGCATCCTTACTTTACCCCTAGTCCTAGATTGTTCATGTCCGACATTGCTGTTATGGGCCAAGACCGCTACTAGAGTGTGATGTTTCATGCCCCGAAAGCTAAAATGCAAGTGCTTTGGCCTGTACTTTGGGCACATATTGTGGAACACCTCCAAATCTCCTGTGTGACAGAATTCTGTCAGTCCTCTCAAATCTCTTGATAGAGTTTTGTCGAAAACAATCTTCTCAATGGCTTTGTGTGTCGGTGAAGATGGAATCAACCACTTCTTCTTCCGTGCCTCCTCTGGGGACAAAGGGCCATGTTCACATTGGTGGAAATGTTCATTTGCTGTCCAGCGGTGAACGTTGGTACAGTGGTGCATCAGTGACCGCCATTTTTCAAGTAGTATTTCCACTGACCCCTCACAAGTTTTTGAGCTCCACCAAAGATGGTTGGTGATAGAATGTGACCACTGCAAAATACTTTCAAAACCTTTTTTTCCCTGCAGCCGAGATTTTCTTATTGATTGATTTAGCAAGATGCCATACGTCAAATTGATGTTTAATATGTGGGAACTGCTCTCTCATTGTCTTGGCAATTGAAACGTGTCTATCCGTGGCTATGAGGTTGATGTGCATCCCCCTCGATTGTAGATGTTCCACTGATTTTATAAATCCCAGTTTCTCCATGGCCACTGAGAATGTACATTGTGTTACCTGCACGACCACCGAACTCACAATTTTCTTACTATCCATGTCCTGAAAGTGGTAGGTGCAGTACTTGGCAGAAAATCCAGGGCTATCGCACTGTCCATCGCTGGCTAGCCTGAATCGTTTGCCTTCGAATGTACTTGCTAGAGACAATTGTTCAATTTTCCAAGCATCGCTAATGGCCGGAAACAGATAATCACGTTGGTATGTGTAGTACAGCGATTTAGAAATGAAATGGAGTCCCACAAAATGAAAGAAAGCCTCTAACTTTCTAAAACTGGAGCCACTAAAAAGTGATGCAGCTGCACACAGTAGATTGCCTGCTGGCATTTTCCCCAGCATTGGTTGTGCAGACCATGAGAACCTATGATTTAATCTACAGGCGGCATTTATTTTGACGTTACTGCCTTTTATTTGACGAGTCACATTAATCAATGGCTTCCCACATACATTCCCTCTAATGGAACGCACACATTTCAGCATACTTATAATTTCCATCAAACAACTGTCGAATACAATGTATTTGCTCTCTTTCATTAGACTGTCATCCTCCGTCAACGTTGTTTCGGCCTTTGACGTTGTGGAGATTTCAACACATTGGAAAGTAATATCGCTGATATCAAGTTCTGATGCGTCTATGGATGCTGCGGCTGGTTCATTCTCTGTCATTTCGACATCTTTTACTTCAACATTGATGGGAGAACACAACAATGTCGACAGGTTTTTTGGTGGCAAATTTTTGGCGGGTGTAGATTGTGTAAATTGATCTGCAACTACTTCAGAGCTATCTTCAATACATTCAATAACATCTTCTTGTGGTGGTCCGGTCGCACTGTAGCTATGGTCCAATGCAACTTTGCTGTAGTCTCCAAACACAGTTAATTCATGTTCTGGCCATTGGACATGAGCATCTCGAGCCTGAACACGCCTCGCCTCAATTAATAGTTCCTCCATAGTGTACACGGTCTAGCAAGCCACATCTCTCATTCGCTTCCCTGTCTGTGTGTGTATAGTTCTGACACCCACGGGTAACTGGAGGAGAGATTGGAAAAGGGATGTTCAGTTTAAACACAAGATGGAGTGTAGTAGAATTGACTGGAAAAAACATAAAATAGTCCCCACCACAATTTTTTTTTTAAGTTATGAACTGTTTGTAACTAACCTTTTTTTGTTTTTTTTTCTTTGCAACTTTTTTGACTCGACCTTCAACATCTGCACGCTGTAGCTCCGATTCGTTTCCGCATGTCCTCCCTTCCTCTTGCGCTGCAAGGACTATATTTTCTGTATCCGCATAGACAGCACGGAATGAGGCTCCATCGTCTCCCTGAAACATAGTACTTTCATTACTATGTATCAAAATATTGTTAGCATAAAACACACGTGAGGACGAACACACAGGTACATCTCAATAGCCAAATACGATTTAAACATTGTGTGCAACAATCAAAGGACAAGTATTCG
The DNA here is from genome assembly GCF_040938575.1 of Ambystoma mexicanum. NCBI lineage: Eukaryota > Metazoa > Chordata > Amphibia > Caudata > Ambystomatidae > Ambystoma > Ambystoma mexicanum. The sequence continues at coordinate 596,727,809 of NC_090924.1, forward strand.
ACCAGTGATGATCTATTTCGATGGAACTGTCAGTATCCATACCTCTGGCTCTGCATGGACTGCCATGAATGGTTGTATTGGAGAGGAGGCATCCGCATCTCCCTGAAACACAGTACTCGCATTAGTATGCTTTTCAATATTGGAAACACAACACACACTTGGTGTCGACGGCACAGGTACATATAAAGAGATAACCGCAAATGATGCATTGTCCAAAAGAATGAAGGAAAATCCAAATATGATCACATTTCATCGACTTATTTCAACGATTCCTTTACATCTGCATCATCTAAATGAGATGTTGTGATTGTGGTGGAAGCTCCGTCGTCTCCCTGAAACACAGCACTTGGATTAGTATGGTTTTCAATATTGGAAACATAACACACACTTGGGGTCGAACGCACAGGTACATATAAAGAGATAACCACGAAAGATGCATTGTCCAAAAGAATGAAGGAAAATCCAAATATGATCACATTTCATCGACTTATTTCAACGATTCCTTTACATCTGCATCATCTATATGAGATGTTGTGATTGTGGTGGAAGCTCCATCGTCTCCCTGAAACACAGCACTTGCGTTAATAGGGAAGAAAGTATAGCAAATGGAATCACATTATACGATCACGCATGATGGAGCTGTCATTATCCATACCTCGTGCTGCTGAAGAATATCTATGGATGTTGCAAATGTAGTGCGCACTTCCGAAAGATGTTGCGCCGATTCGTAAACTTGAATGTCAGGCTCTGCATCAAGTGCAGGGGTTGATGCTCCATCAACTGCCTGAAACATAGTACTTGCATTAGTGAGGATTACAATTGCGAAAACATAAAATACACCAATCAAACGACAAGAATTCCAGCTCTGATGATGACGCTCGATGGAGCTGTCAGTATCCATACCTCCTGCTGGTGAGGAACATCTAGAAACGTTGTAGATGTGACGGATGCTTCAGCATCTCCCTGAAAGACAGTACTTGCATTAGTATGGATAACACTAATTATAACTGAAAACAAACACCAGTGGACGATAACTAAGGTGTATATTAATTGGAAAGCAGTAACCAAACATTCTGTAAAATAATTACACAATAGAATAAAACTATTACTTGACATGCATAAAACAAGTCTGTAGCGGATTAGCCTAGTAAGATTACCTGATACGCGCTAGAAGTGGTTGATAACTGCGACCACTTCAAGGATGTAGAATGTTCTTGCTTCAGATTCAAGGGATAGTCAAGAAGTTGTAAAGGTCAATTAATGATTGATAATGAAATGCCAATATTAAAAATAGCCATGTAAGCCGAAAGAATACTTGAAAAATGCTCAATACAGCACAGTTCCCTGTCCCCATATATATATACATTGCGTTTGTGGGTTATGAAATCGAAAAAGGATATATTGATAAATGTCATTATTCAAAAAAGTATACACTCATATCAATATCGAAATTATTACAAGGGATAGAACACCTACAATATCTATTAATCCATTCGGCTACACACTACCGCAAGGCCTAAAGCTAAATCCGGACACTTGACTCACCGGTGGCGGAATGTGGACGAATAGAGTGGGAATAGCGTTTTCGCGAAATTTCCGTGTCGTTCGCCGTTTATTCTTCTTTGTTACCCAAGAAGTTGTGTACATGTCCAAGGAAAAGTGCCGGCTGCAGATGCGGTATCGATCACCCCTCTTGTCCTCTAAGACTTGTTGGACTCTACTTTCCAGCTCATCCAGTGGATATCTGCAATGTCTGACCCATTCTCTTATTCGATCAACAGTTTTCGGGAATACATGCATTGTAGTTCCTTCAGATTTCGCATGGGTCTTCGAAGGGCAACCGCTAATCGATCAGGCAGGCATTGTTGATGAATCTGAAAAGTAAATATCGACATTATTATACAATCTTCAAGAGTAAAAATTTGATACAAAAGTAAATGAATCATACAATGATCAATGCAAGGTTTGTTTTGGTCACAGGAACTATACCAGTTCATTATGTGCTGCTTAGTATTTGCATAAGTTGCAGAAATGTATAATTGATGTGACTGAAATCTGAACATGTGACTCGTCCCTTGGATGTTCTGTCTTGCACGAGAAGGAAACATGCTAACATTATTGACTAGACCCCCGAAGGATGCAATTCAATCACAATAGTCACAGATGAAAATAAATAGATCTATTGATAGCATAGCAATGGAAACTGAAGTCAATACCAATGAGACCAATGAATTTAGCACTATTTTGTACTCTACTGGAAAATAGATAGAAATGTAAAAATCTGCGAAATATAACCAGGATACATGGCCTTACCTTGACCAACAAACAGTTGGGTTCAGCAAGCAGAGCAGTATGTTGCGGGAGAGTAGGTGGATGGCCACAGGTAGCGTACTGATGGGTATGCTCGAAGCAGTCGGTCACAGAGTTCACGGATAGCACGACGACAAGCAGATTAGCATAGATCTCAGTGGTTCCCAGGTAGCACGTTCAAGAGTTGACTTGCAAAGCACAAAGATGTTCTCATGAGACATATCGAGTGGTTTTTAAAGTATTAGAAACTGGGGTGTGTTTGTGAATGAATGACGTATGTATGTCGTGGTATTAGGGAGGCGGCCTGCCTCATGGGAGGCCTGCCTGGAGACACGGGGTCTGAGGAGGCCATGTGACCGATGGCCCCTTGGCGTGGGAGACCTTTTGAAGTGTACATGCAGTTTGGCACCTTGGCCTTTCGCGCCCCGGACAGCCCCCCATGCCAGCGCTCATCCCCGGGTGTGAACCGCCTTTGATAGAGGGGGGGTGGGATGGATGGCCCTGGGGCGTGCAGATAAGGCACAGGAAGACTGCTGAATGGAGACACACTTATGTGGATGGCAGGGGGGTGGCCTGCCTCAGGGGAGGCCTGCCTGGAGACACGGGGTCTGAGGAGGCCATGTGACCGATGGCCCCTTGGCGTGGGACACCTTTTGAAGTGTACATGCAGTTTGGCACCTTGGCTTTTCGCGCCCCGGACAGCCCCCCATGCCAGCGCTCATCCCCGGGTGTGAACCGCCTTTGATAGAGGGGGGTGGGATGGATGGCCCTGGGGCGTGCAGATAAGGCACAGGAAGACTGCTGAATGGAGACACACTTGTGTGGATTGCAGGGGGGCGGCCTGCCTCAGGGGAGGCCTGTCTGGAGACACGGGGTCTGAGGAGGCCATGTGACCGATGGCCCCTTGGCGTGGGACACCTTTTGAAGTGTACATGTAGTTTGGCACCTTGGCCTTTCGCGCCCGTCACAGCCCCCCATGCCAGCGCGCATCCACCGGTGCGAACCGCCTTTATATCAATATACAGTATATCGCCTTTATATCAATGATAGTATATCGTTGCTTATCAATAACAAATGCCACATACCGGAGATTCTTGTGAGCACAGACCCACACTTCAACCGGTGTATTATAGTGGCCAAGACCCTAGGGCCTGTATAATCCAATGGTAATTGTTAGTATAGATATATGTGTGACTTTTATAGAGACATAACCTACTGAAAGACTTTGAACAAGTGTTATTTAGTGCATGCATTATCGAGAATATGTTATGTCAGCTTAGATAGATAGTGACCACCCTGCACAGGTGTCTGACGTCCATCCTTGAATGGAGACACACTTGATTCATTTAAAAAATCGAGACAAACGTTGTTAAAATATATGTGGTGTTTTATTTTGTATCTTATTTTCATGACACAAAAATACAAGACTTTAAAGATTATACAGGTCAGGTTGCAGCACAGCGAGAGAAAATCCCCTGTACTGACCGCTGTCACTCTGGAACGTTTCTCTAATGGCACGAACGGCACAGGCGGGTATCACTCTTCGAACGCGGTGTCCAAGCCTCCCTTGAAGCCACCATGTAAAGGAACGATAGGCCACCAGCCTGTACCACCTGTGAAAAGGAATGAAACAAACTGTTTTTAAATGACCCAGATAAGTTTAATAAACGTTTGTTGTCAATGACAATTCTTGTAACTAATGGCATTTTACACGGACAAATGCTATCTAGACAATGCACACTATTGAATGACTTACATGCGTTACAATGATATGTAGATGTAATTTTGGATATAGTAGAAGAACATGAAATAGGAGTGGCATGACAAGCAGAGTATACTTACTCGTTACTCGGATTACGAGGACGAACAGTTGCTCGAAGTTCGTGCATAAGCACCATCATTATTCTCAACACGGCCCGTGTGAGGCAGGCTGCCCTGAAGTCTGGCAGCTCGGTGATGCATTGCGGTCGTGGCTCGCCTTCCGAAATGTAGGCCAGGCATCCCGAGTTTTCTCGGCAGCAGCAGTTCTCGTCCTCAGTTGGCATTAGCTCGCACCGATTGCATGTGCACCAGGTGGAGACGCCGTCCATTCAACTAGGCCCAGGCTCTTCATCTGTTGAATCGTCCTGGCAACTGCCGTCCGAATCCCCATCGATTTCGCGTGCTTCCCTTTCCAGTAGTTCCTCCTCGGTATACTCGGGCTCGTACATGTAGGGCATTATTGTAGCCATTGTGTGTTAAACAAACTAAAATAATTTATAGCGGTGGTACTGATATCTGTTCACACGGGCTACAAGCGGCGAAGGTAGCTGACCAGAGCACTGAAACGAGTCACAGAATACTCAAAGTAACACAGAGAGAGGAATGGAATCGAAAATTCGCTGCTGTGTGTTGTGAAACGGTCTGTTTATACTTATTGAGGAGAGAGGCGTCCTGCCATTTCCATGGCGACACGTCATTAGCTGAAGCGCAGCGAATGTTGACACAAGACTTGCTTTGGCGTTGGGAAATGGGCGGTACGAGTCTGCTGATGACAGGCTCAGGGGCGGGGGAATTGATTTAGTGCCGCAAAAGCAGGTCAGCCAGGGCGATCGGGGAAAAGATAGGATTATCAGCAAATGGCGGCTCCCTGGTGCTTGTTTTCGCGTGCGTTTAATGGACGAAAACTCGGGTAAGGTCCATAGGAAAGTTTTCTAAAATCGAGCCACTTAGGCTTAAAAAAACATGGCCGACCTGTTGGGACAATAAAAATGTTTACTAGACCATGCCTTTAAGTAATACAGTAGTAACGTTTAGAATTCACTTTGTCGTGACCTTTATTTCTCTCGGGGTCTTGACCTTTGCTCTACTGTGTCGTGATTCCCACATCATGTCCTGCAGAATTGAAGCCCTGGGTTTAGACAAGATTGCAGAAGGGGGGGATGCTTTAGGGGTGCTCTGATCAGCTGCGTCCCATGAGTAGCCGCTTGTGTGTAGCATGTTACGCCTTTATTCTTACTTTCCTAACTGCAGGGCTAGGGCATTCCAATATAAGGTACTTTTTTTGCATTACAGAATAAAAATTCAAACATCACTTGTTGACATCAATAGTTTAGTTTCATGTTAAGAGAGAACTTGTTTCATGGTAAATGCGTCCACATTTTAAGAATAAACAGCCTTATTAAACTAAACATCTTGCTTTCTAAAGCCCTTCTAAAAAAAGGGAGAAAGAATAACTGAGACCCTCCTGGATAATTGACATTATCCGGAGATCAGCACTGCTCTGCTACCTACACACAGGGATATGAGATCAGCACTGCACATGGAATACTTGCTACCCACACATGGGGATATGAGATCAGCACTGCACATGGAATACTTGCTACCCACACATGGGGATATGAGATCAGCACTGCACATGGAATACATGCTACATGCACATGGGGATATGAGATCAGCACTGCACATGGAATACTTGCTACCCACACATGGGGATATGAGATCAGCACTGCACATGGAATACACGCTACCCACACATGGGGATATGAGGTCAGCACTGCACATGGAATACACGCTACCCACACATGGGGATATGAGATCAGCACTGCACATGGAATACACGCTACCCACACATGGGGATATGAGATCAGCACTGCACATGGAATACACGCTACCCACACATGGGGATATGAGATCAGCACTGCACATGGAATACTTGCTACCCACACATGGGGATATGAGATCAGCACTGCACATGGAATACACGCTACCCACACATGGGGATATGAGATCAGCACTGCACATGGAATACACGCTACCCACACATGGGGATATGAGATCAGCACTGCACATGGAATACACGCTACCTACACATGGGGATATGAGATCAGCACTGCACATGGAATACACGCTACCTACACACGGGGATATGAGATCAGCACTGCACATGGAATACATGCTACGTACACATGGGGATATGAGATCAGCACTGCACATGGAATACACGCTACCCACACATGGGGATATGAGATCAGCACTGCACATGGAATACACGCTACCTACACATGGGGATATGAGATCAGCACTGCACATGGAATACACGCTACCTACACATGGGGATATGAGATCAGCACTACACATGGAATACTTGCTACCCACACATGGGGATATGAGATCAGCACTGCACATGGAATACACGCTACCTACACATGGGGATATGAGATCAGCACTGCACATGGAATACTTATACCCACACATGGGGATATGAGATCAGCACTGCACATGGAATACGTGCTACCCACACATGGGGATATGAGATCAGCACTGCATATGGAATACTTGCTACCCACACATGGGGATATGAGATCAGCACTGCACATGGAATGCACGCTATCTACACATGGGGATATGAGATCAGCACTGCACATGGAATACTTGCTACCCACACATGGGGATATGAGATCAGCACTGCACATGGAATACACGCTACCTACAAATGGGGATTTGAGATCAGCACTGCACATGGAATACACGCTACCTACACATGGGAATATGAGATCAGCACTGCACATGGAATACACGCTACCTACACACGGGGATATGAGATCAGCACTGCACATGGAATACTTGCTACCCACACATGGGGATATGAGATCAGCACTGGACATGGAATACACGCTACCTACACATGGGGATATGAGATCAGCACTGCACATGGAATACACGCTACCTACACATGGGGATATGAGATCAGCACTGCACATGGAATGCTTGCTACCTACACATGGGGATATGAGATCAGCACTGCACATGGAATGCACGCTACCTACACATGGGGATATGAGATCAGCACTGCAAATGGAATACACGCTACCTACACATGGGGATATGGAAGATCAGCACATGGAATACTTGCTACCTACACATGGGGATATGGAAGATCAGCACATGGAATACTTGCTACCTACACATGGGGATATGGAAGATCAGCACATGGAATAACTGCTACCTACACACGGGGATATGGAAAATCAGCACATGGAATACTTGCTACCTACACATGGGGATATGGTAGATCATCACAGGGAATACTTGCTGCCTACACATTGGGATATGGAAGGACAAATAGTTACCATTTTCCTGAGACTTTCATCGGAGCCAGACTTTGGGAATTTATGGTCTCCGCTGAACTCGTCCATCTCTGAGGATTTCTTCTTCTTCCTCCTGCTCCTTCGCTCTTTGGCCGTTTTGGAGCTCATTGGTGACATTTCACGTGAGCTGTGCGACAATGTGTCATCGCCTTTCGCAGCCATTGCCTAATAAGAGAAAACAGTGGCCACTGGTGACCTCTGACATCCATAAGATAATGCCAATTTATGAACTATATGCATATCCGCCCAATGAAAATTTCCAAGACTGTCATGCGATCCCGGCAACCCCTCCAACCTGCACCTCGATGGAGCCCTACACGACAGACCGAGACAAAGTAAGCACTGCAAAATGTCCTTTCTGTAATCTGCATTTCTTCTTCTGTTAGAAGGGAACAAAGGCAGAGCCTAAAATTGGGAAACCATTCTCTGGATACCAAGCCCACTAGCACCAGCCTATTTTTCGCTTCTCTTGCTCAACGGCACCTCACTGCTCAATGGCATTATAGGCCATTTGGAACCCTTGAACCCAACGCTAGCCGCTGAGGAAGCCTTTCAGAGCACTCCATAACTCAACACCTAGCGGGATCCTATAGCTTCAACTCCCATCAGCCCAGCTCAGTCAGTGATGAGGACTCTTGGGAGGTGCATTCCAAAACACCTAGAGAGCCCTTAGCTACATATCTCAACATATCATCTCCTCATATGACGAATGAATGGATGATAAGGTTAATGGCATTCTATAAATGCTTTGGCTAAAGGCATCTGTCAGACAGGTTGGGCAAAGTGATTGAGGGCTGCCTTGCTTCTCTCACTGTGGCACTTATCGCAGAAGAGAGGTAGACACAGTAAATGCTGAACAGGCTCACTTTTTGCTCTATCAATCACTGACCGAGACCAAAGTAGTCCCTACCTGGCTACAACATATATTTGTCCAATTGTCACACTACTGTGAAGTGGTTATGCATCTATTACTTGCAAAAATGTGGATGCCGGTGAACCAAAGGAATTGTGCAGCAAATGCAGTAAACTTGAGTTTTATCAAAGCATCAAACAAAAGCAATCCAATTCATCCCTTAAGGGCGCTCAGGGTGTAGAGCAGGGTCTGCAATCTTTGTATTCCAGGACTCTTTGGTCTACAAATCCCACCAGCCTGAGCCAGCATAGTCAACGCTGAAGGATCATGGGAGTCGTAGTGCAAAATATCTGGAACGCCGCAGGTTGCTGACCCTTTGCTATCTGTAGACCAGCATGCATCCTGGTTCTCCAATATATATGCGAGTTGGTATTTACTTTTTAGTATGTGGGACTCCCCCACCAGTGCCAGTATATGAAAAGACCAGAGCATATCCTCACACACACACACACCATGGGCATGGAGGCCCTGCCTTGTTAGTGGGAAATATATTTGAGAAAATGTCAGATTTAAGGGACATTGCTCATAGTGTTTGATAGACAACATTAGCTGGGGCATTCTTCATTCCCACTGATACATATCATGGTAAGCAATATTTATTTATTTATGGGTGTGCGCTATACCTTGCAAGAAACTTTCAACCCATTAAAAGTATCATGCAATGTAATTTTTCTTTTGGCCAGCGCCTTTTCCCAATGGTATGGCCTCAAAGCATGGCCAACTAACCTATATGAGGCAGAGCCTGGCACAATGCTGGTTCTCGGCTTGTTGCAGTTAAATAGGCTCACCAGGACCTCATTAAATATGTAAGATGGGCCCCGTGCCACCTGCCACGTTGGCACTGGTGCACCTTTATATTCATTAAACACTGCCATGAATGGTGCCTCTTACGCATATCCCGGGGGCGGTCGCCTATACAGACCTCCTGTTCCTTCTTAAGCTGCTCCATGGTTTCCTGAAACTTTTTCTCCTTGGCTTCTGCTTCGGCGATGGTGGCCTGGTTTTGCTCTTCGTAGGACATGGCCACCACGGCCAGGATTAGGTTCACCAAGTAGAAGGAGCCCAGGAAGATGACAATGACAAAAAAGATCATGTAGGTCTTCCCCGCCGCTCGGATTGTCTGGAGAGTAAGCAGAATGGCTGTCATTACATGCTGTCACACCATGCGGGATCATTACACCCTTGGAATGCTGGAAGTGACCCTATCCCTCTAGCCAGCCAGCATCCAGGCGATTGGGTCAAGTCATGCCAGCATCGCCAACACTGCAGTGTTGGCAACCAAGTACTTTGCACGCCATGTACTGCACCATCATTTCACTCCCACCCGCCCACTAAGTCTTTCGATCATCAGACTAGTCACAAAACATTACATACAATTATTGTAAAGAGCTGTATTCCCTTGTGTTTTTTCAAGAGGCAAATCAGGCCTTGCAGGTCGCAGGTTTCCAGAGGTGTCTATTATGTAAGTGTGCTCTTTCAAGGTTTGCCTTTTAAATTTGTATTTTGTCTGTATGTGTGTTTTTAAAAATGATATAATATGATCACTTTGTGTCTTTTTCTCTGAATTGATACTGAGTATGTTTTAATTCGTTTTTGTACTTGTAATTGTATAGCACCACAGAAGTGGTTTTGCCGCCAATTTGTGCTTAATAACTGTGTTTCTCTACTCCTATTACTAATTATATTTCTGTGCTCCAAGAGCATTCAAAGACCCTCTCTCCGGGATAGGGAGGCCGGCTCTTCAAACCCATTTGGTGTTTTATTTGGTCACCATTCAACAAAGTTGCCTAGGTGGGTCCTTGCACACGCACAGCATGCGCTGCACGTGGCGGACCTACAGTGCCAGGGTTCCTGTTGAATGATTTAATAGGTGATGAGCCTCTTGCTTTCTTACTCAATGTGTAGATGGTAGCGGGGGTTGGCATGTGGTGGTTGCCTGAAACCTCCCTTCCTCAAGGCTTCTGCGACTTGGATTTTGTATGCCCGGCACACAGGGCTTAATTTGTAAGAAGAAAAAATAGTGCGAGGGACCAAATATTTTTTAGCACTCCTGTGACACTGCGGGTGGGCTCCACTGCTGCCACCACCCATAGCTGCTCCCCCAAGTGTCGGGCATATTTAGGGTTACGCTACAGCTCGCAACTGCTCATTGGGGTTGATTGATGCATTGACTATCACCACTTCATAATTAAAGTGAGTCTGAGACAATAGGTTCCTTGGCTCACAAATAAGTGCCAGGGCTGAGCCCTGGAAAACACCCCCACAAATTAAGCACTGTCTACACGAGACATGCGTCAGTGCGTTCTCTGTGTTGTGATATGCATCAAGAGCATCTACGGGGGTGATGGAGGAGGCGTTAGGCTTGGTGGTGGGATGCTTATTTAGGGTGCTGGGCTCTGCCTTCTGGAAATGGTACCTGCTGATAGAGGTTCTCCCAGTAGTCTTGCGTCATCAGGCGGAAGAGAGCCAGAAAGGCCCAGCCAAAAGTGTCGAAACTTGTGTAGCCATAGTTTGGGTTCCCCCCGGTCTTGATGCACACATACGTAGAGGGACATTGACTGATGAGAGAAAGAAGGAAAATGTTTCAGGCTCTGGTAACCGTGCATTTTCTACACATCAACAAAAGCAACATGTCACAAAAAGTAAACAAATCAACGGAGAAATACAGCTGCATGAGTGTTATTCTGTGTTTGATCTGGAACTGGTGAGTTTGGTGGAGAGGGAGGGTAAAAGAATGCAGGAGAGTGTTAGGATAAAATATGCTGGTGCGACTAGATCTCTGCAATTTGGCTACAACTATTGATTCCTGCAGCCCTCGTTCAGCTTATCTGTTGTGTGCCATCCAAACACTTCATTGGCAGCTCAGCTCTACATATTGTCTTCCTGGAGTGACTGTTGGAAGTCATGTCTGTTATAAAATATGATTGCTTGCGCTAGTTAAGCACCACATGAAATGCGGACAACCAGTAAACTGCTGCAGGCCCTGATGGCGCAGTGTTCACCCTGAAGTGGCCAAGTGCAGCTCGTGGTGTGATAGGGAGAGTGGATGAGAGGTGGACTTACCAGAGGACCAAGCCTAGCGGGTCGTTCATTGGAGTAGTGTCCGGTTTCCACGATCAGACACCTCAAAGTATTCTGGCAGGAGAGTGGTGGTTGAAGGGAGAGCGGGTTTAGAGAAATCCAGAATGCAGGTCGGCCGCATCTGGGGGTGTCCTCCCTGTCACCAAGACATTCCCAGAGGCGTAGCCAGGATAGTCTAACAAGTGGGGCCGGAAGCTATCGTAGTTGGGCCCACTGCAGTGACATTTCTATCTGTAAATGCCCACACAGCGCTGCTGAGTGGGTATTTACAGAATTTGGGTGGCCCTGTCTATGCCTTTGGACATTCCACTTTGATAACAGGAAGGCTCGGACTGGTCTACAGGGAAATAGGGCAATGCTCGAATTGCAGACCTGTAATGGTAGTGTGGGCCAGTTTTTGTTGGTCAAAGTGGGCTAGTTTATGGCAAAGGGTGGCCAGATTGATGAGTTAGGTCACCATGCAGCTGATCATTTTCAGAGTGTTAAAAAACTAATATTCTTGAAAATGCTCAATTTGCCACATATTTTTCCCAAAAAACTCCCCCTGGTGTACTACCCAAATCACAAAAGGAGCGAAGTGCAATGTGTAACTGTGGGCCACTTTTTCATTGGTCCCTGAGCCAATGTTATTCCCCAGTCCGACCGTGATGACAAGGTATTTCTGGCCCTCATGGCCCAGAGCCATTTTCTCACTGCTGTTCAGTCTGCATGAGGTGCGTGTCGTAACCTTGCTTCATGCCAGGTTGCTAACAGTGTCTCTGAGCAGCCAGAAGTGACCAGTCGGCAATACGCTAGTGATATACCAAAACAAAAGGTTGACCATGGCCAAAATGCCTCCAATGCAATGAAGAAATATTAAAGTAAAACAGCATTAGGTGACACATATGCACCCTTATACATAAAAGTAGACTATTCAAAACTATACAAGGCCCGCCTGTCTGCCTGTTCTGGTCCATGGTTGCTGCTGATCTCAAATATGGTCTGTTTTAAGGTTTCAAGGACCGAAGAAATGTCCAGGCACTCTTGTGGCGACTCACCCCTTAAAGACTATTGAAATATTGTTTTGAAAGTTACCAAATTCTTCAATGATTTTCGTATTATTTATTGTCATGAGAATATAAGTCACCTTTGCATGGTGATAATAGTGATACTTCATATTACTTTCATGATAAATAGTAGTGTGGCATCTAGTCTCTTTTCCATTTCCCTCATCTGCACCCCGGGCGGCAGAGGGGTAATGAGAGCGCTCCATTCTGGAAGAGGGATCCTTGCCCCCTAGCATTGCTCCTCCTATCATCCTGCACACCAACCTTCTTCCAAAGTGCGAGCATGCAAAGATAACTTGTGCAAAGCAGAAGGTAACAAGAACCCAGGACAGAAGGCATCAAGCAAAGGGTGCATGCAAAGGCCACTCGCATGAAAGGCAACAGGGACAAGTCTACCATCTTTCAAACGAAGGAACTCTTGCACCCGATCCAGAGTGGAGCGAGTGCTGAGTCATTGAAAAGTAATGAGAATAATACACACATTTTCTCCCCAGACATGTATATTCCTGCTCTAGGGAGCAGTTAAGTGCAGCATGTCCGCCTTCTGCATTGTGCGTCTCCTGATTCTAAACACAGCAGAAAACTTCTGTTTATTTTACAAAATCAGCCCTGGAGGTGCCACTGGACTTCAATTGGAACCCAGACATGCAAGGCCCTTTACCCCAAAGAATGTGCAACATTGCTCAAAAGGAAGTGGAACAAAGAGCAACTTAGCGTGCCACACCCAGACCGTGTGCTCCCCGCCACTTTGATCACCCCAGGAAGGTTTACAATGAATAAAGGGGGTGGTAGAATAGTGTCATGCCCACTTTCAATAGGACCTAAAATGGTTAGAGAGGTGTGAAACACATAGAAACAAGCACTCCACATGTTTCCCTACCTCAGGACATTTTGGGGCGGATCCTTAGAGCGGGGAATGCAGCGGGAAATCAACTCTGCGTGATTTCCACTCTGTGCTCGGAATCTGCCAGTGTCTCTGCCCACATCACATTCTGGTGCAGTTGGTTCCCTATGACGTCTACCTGCTCTTTCGCATGTCCAAAGAGCAGGTGGAATCTAAAGTGATTGTGCGTAATTGAAGCCACCATGTTGGATCACGGCAGCTCTCATTACTGATTATTGCCATGAAAGCACTGATCAATGCGCTTTTTTTTTCTGAGGTGGGTAATGTCACTGGGTCCCAGAAACTCCCAAGATTCCAGTACAGCTATCCATCCCAGGAGAAAGAATAATACAAATCCCTTGGAAGGAATGAGGACCATGGAGGCGGTCTTGGATCTGCTCCTTCCAACAGATTTTGTAATGAGCTTGTGAGCAGCTTCTTTTCGGATCAGTGTTTGCAACTATGCCCCAAGACCATGGAACCTCCTCCCCGTCGGCATCAGACTGGCCCCCACGCTCCTACAATTCATAAAAGAACTCAAGACCCACCTCTTCAAAGAATCTCTCAGCCTCAACACCTAGGCAATCACACTGTCCCTCGCGTCACCTGACTCACTAGATGGCGCCCATCCCGCTCCTCCCCGCCACCCGGTTCAGCTTTACCCCTCCTCTGTGCCCCTCTGTATGCTACCCCCGCTGTATCTGTTCTGTTGTTATCTCTGAAAAACTCTGTTATACATCTACTATTGTCTACCCCTGAAAAGTGCTCCGTTATGCATCTGAATTGTTGTAGCCAGGTCCGCGCTCAATAAATACTATCATAAAATAATAATAATAATAATAATAATAATAATAATAATAATAATAATAATAATAATAATAATATAAACAGTTTAACGGTCAGGAGGCATATAAGTACCTGAGAGTGATGGGGTCAATCTTTGATGATTTAGTTTTGAAAGTCATCCCGATTCTTCCAAAGATGTAGAAAATACCCCCAACCTTCCCTTTGAAAAGAGGCATTCCGCTGCTAGTAGTATGGTGACGGGAGTCCTTCATCCTCCCAGTGGGGGACTGCCCCCCAAGTGCCCAGGTTCAAATGCACCTTTCCCGGATGATGCACCCACCAAAACAAACCAACTGACTTACCCCATCCGACCATGCCAAGCGATTACCCGCATCTTCACTGATATTACTGGGGAGAAGGACGGCACCAATCTGTGCCATCATGCTTTGGTTGGCAGAGCGCATTGAAGCAACCATGCTAAAACATACTAATTAATACATGAATGAAGGCATAAGTAAGGGGAGCATATTTAGAAATCTGTGCATGTAAAGTCACAAAGCTTACTAATTGCTTTCAGGCTGTAAAACCAAGAAAGCCTCAATGTCTCACTGTTTAGGTGCACTGTGCAAGGGTCGCCTTCTATTAGTATGACTCCTGGTCTTGATTTCAATGCTAGATAGTTGGCTGGTGCTTCTGCTGTGCTGAGCACGCCTTTGTTCTTTGGATTGATGCCTGCAGCACAGAAACACTCCTATATAATAAGCAGAACGTAATACATGCTGGATAAGCTCTGACATAACAAATTTAGCCTGTCAGACACAGATCAGGCGCCCAGCAAGTCACTGTGACCACAATCAATCACTGTAGAGAGGACACATTCCAGCAGGTGTAAACAAAGTGTCCAGCATAAACCCAGCAATCAATATGGCTTCTTCAAAAAGCAGTGCTACCGCCTTCACAGCCTACCCGAGTAAACACCACCATAAAACAGATGTCCTCGCCATTCCAAACAACAATGTGAAAATGAATGCGGAGGATACAATGAGATAACTGTACCAACTCTGCATGCAATGGATGAATAGATCCAGAATCCCATACCAGGATATGTGGCTGACTCTGGCACCGAGCTGCCGGGATTTCACTGGTAGCAGCCTGGCAGGAACTCCCCCAGCAGAGCAGAGCGCCCACCTTGCAGGTTATCTGCTTCCTGCTGGCAGTCCAACCCACTGCTCCCTGAAATGGCTCTCACTTGCAGAGTGGGCATGGGCAAAGCTACCCATCTTCCAGATATTCCAAATTAGTAGCCACTATGGCTGTACCAAGCAGTCTGACTGGGAGCTAGTCAGAAACAGGAAACATCATATAAAGGCCAGTGGTCGAAGTGTACGAAAAGAAGTAGTGGAACTAGGTTCCTTACTGGCTTGGCCCAGCTTCCCACAAACCCCATTGCCATGCCCCCTCCCACGCACAATACAAACCCCAAACACATGCGCCTGCTATTTAAGGGAATGTTCAGTGCAGTGCACTGAAGGGCAAGTTTCAACATCTTCCTACACTTTTTCAAAACAAAACCATTCCTGAATGGTTTCTTTTTAAAATAAAAGTATAGAAACAGTAAAAATTAACAGTAATTAAAAAAAAAGTAGAGGAGCACCACTCCCAAATGCTCCCGCCCACTTCGGCCACTGATTAGGGCGTGAGTTCTCACGAAGGTCGGAAATCCAAGCCAGTGACTGCTTATTGTGACGAATCAACCTCCGGGGCACCAGTGATCCAGGGATGAATATCAGTTTCTAAACCATCAATCAGCCCCACACCTCTAGTACACCAGAAGTGATCTGAACAGATTGGAACACAAGTAAATTATAAATCTCCTTGTCCAATTTTGGTAACATGGACGGAACGGCAGGCTTATCTCTGCAAGGTCTTGGATCTTTGGTTAGTTGCAACAGAGCGAAAACACAATTATTGCCCAATGATAAAAGGGACTGTCCAGTCAAGGTTGTATACAAATATCTACTTTGTTATTATTACAACAGACAGTTCTAGCACACTACAAAATACAACCCACCCTTTAAAGGAACACAGAGGACAGACATTTTCAAGAAGGAAAGGGGAGCACTCTGGATACTGACATGAGGGTAATCAGTAAAGCAATCAGTATTAACTGTTCAAGGTTTTTTGGTTTAAGCACCAAAGGAGCACAGGGTCGTAAATGTCACTAGGTGCCTTTGCAGAAGGAGCAGAGATACAGAACCAAAATGTATCTGGTGCTTGAGATGTTCTTAATGCTCGACAGCGTCGATTCGGTGCCAGGACACTTTGCAGCTCCTGCAACAGAGTTCAAGACAGGAGACAGCTGCGGGTATGAGGCGGCAGGCAGTTCGGCAAGCGAGGCTGAACGGACGGCTGCAGGCTGGCCTACACGGTGGCTCAGGGTCAAGAATTGTTTTATCTGTGCTGGTTGGTGGATCTGGAATGCTGGTTGAGGCGTCTCGGACGGCGCTGGTGACTGCAGCGTGACAACAGTCAACGGTGCAGCTGGATGCAGTTCGTGGGGTCAACTGTCTCGAAAATGTCCTCAAAAGATGGATGCTCGATGCTGCTTGTGTGGCACTCCTCCTAGCTTCTTCGCAGGGCTTGTGTCCTTTCAAGGTAGATGTCCCAAAGCTCAGGTGAGTGTTGGCAGGCAACAGCCTTGTCCTTTGTCCACTGGTGGAAGATGTAAGGTAGATTGTACCTTCAGCTCAGGTCCAAATGAGTCATTCTTCTTACTCCTTTCGAAGTCTTCAGATGATCTCCTAAGTGAGGGGTTCAGCCCTCTATTAAAGCCAAATAGGCCCCAGTGTTTGTGCAGGTTAAGCCCACCGTAATGAACCAATCCTGGGTCCCCACCAACAATCTTCTATTATGCATGAGGTCAGGACCAGAGTGCTCTGCAACAGGACAGACAAGGGGGTGACTACATATACCAAAGGCCCACCCATCTCCCTGTCTGTTGTAGATCAAAGTGTCTCTCTGGTTAACTGAGCCCTTTGTGACTCTTGATTAAAGAGCAGAGTTCCCTTGAAGTCTGTGCTGGGAGCAGACTTCCTGTCTCTTACAAACCACATACTTCTCCCCTCTGAAAGGGGTCTGCTCTGCAGGGGTTTGCCTACAGTAAATAGTGGACCCAGACATGGATTTCACTGCCTTTCATACAGAGGGGTGGGAACTAGCTTCAAGTTGACACGTTGCATACCAAAGTGGTGTTAGTGACGGGTGTTGTCTATTCCGGCAACCAAGCCCCTTCACGCTTGCTTCAATTATCTCTCATTAGTATGCAATGTCACCCGCCAGAGGACAAAAGCAATGCAGACCCACAGAGTCTTTGATATTTAAATTAGGCTGCTCATGGCTGGAGGAAGGTGTGCCTTCCCCCTCCTTGAGATGCTTTGATGTACCCAGGGCTGTCACAATGCAGCTGAATATGACAGGGATACATGTGACTATGCGTTGTGTGCGGGAAGCATATGGACTGTGTGTGCAATGGTCCCCACAGTCCTTGGAGGTTGGTCTCCCACCATTCCTTTTCATTATTAAAAAATCAAAAAGGCCCAGACAAGCATACTCTCCCTGTGCGGATGGTCGAATTCCTCACAGTCTGTGTTTTGAATAAAGCTGAGTTTTAAAGTGCTCTCTGAGTACTCCATTGTTGAGTATTGTTTTTACTAGTGCAGCAAATTGGGGCCATCTCTACACTGATTTGATCCTAATACATTATGCCTCATTCTAAAAGCTTAAAACTGGAGCAAATCTGGAGATGCAGGAACATCAACTGTCTTCTAGATGTGCCACAAGTGGAATTTAGACCACAGAAACATACTAAATCACTGTTGTTATCAATATAGTTTGACCTCAAGTTATTTGAAGACTAAGACGACGCCATTGCTTTGAGTCTACCTGATTTATCAGCAGCCTTCAAACTAGTGGGCTACAATGTTCTTAAAGACTCTCTATTAGAACTGGGCACTAAAGATCTGGCTATAGACTGGATCATATCCTTTCTTAAAGACTGGTCCTAATGAGGCACTATAGCCCGTGGCAGTGGGCCGAACCTGTTTGTAATGGCCTGCCACTAAAGTTAAGGGCTGGAGCAAAATGGACGGTGTTGCAGTTAACGTCAGGGTCGGATCAACTCTAATGATTATATCGCCATTATCACCCATGATTAAGCACACCGAGTCCTTAAGGCTAAACAACAGTTAAAAAAGAGAGACTCACATACGTTCCTTCCTGTGGTGCCCCTTCTACAGGAATCCATTTTCAATGTGGATTACAATGGTGTAATCAGCACTGAAAGCAGACTCCCTGAATATGAAGCAGCGTGTGCAGAAACAAAGGTCAGTGAGTTTTGTTTGTGTTATGTGTAGCCTTTATTACCCGTGTTTGCTTTTGAGTGGGTACTAAAGGTGACGTGGTGGGTAGCAGATAACGTACAGGGTGAGGGACGGGCAGCAGATGGGAAGCACAGAACATTGGCGTATCCAAGTGAATTCAGCCTGCGTTCCGAGCTTCCTGCTTGACTACGGTCCCAACCCAGGGTTCTAATGCATCATGATGGATTCATTTCTATATGTCCTCCAGAAATGTTTGATTGGGGTTCTAGGGTTCCTCTCTCTTGTCCCTATGTTTTAATATGTATCTCTCTCCTCTAACTGCCTTCATTAGATCTTTAAATCTCTCCTGTCATAACTATGTTGACGAAACCTAAATATTTAAAAAAATCTGAAACAATTCATGACCTTTGTTCAGCATCACTGAATGCATCCGCAAAATTGCTCATTTGATGGCACACATCCACTTCTTACTAAACCCAGGAAGACTGAAATGCTGACATCAGTTAAGCAAGCCCTCATTCCTGGTCTCCTGGTTTAACCCCTCAACCAGTGTAGCATATCTGGGTATAATCACAGACCATGACCTTTGTTGGTGCCCCCAGATCACCTTCATTGTAACATATGCTTTAGGATTCCTAAAACTTTTGGAGAAATATTTCCTTTCCTAGTATTTCCCTTGAACACAAGGCAATATTGCTCTTCGCATATTGATGTTGCACTACATCAATAGCGTTTAGCTCAGAGCTCCAGCTTGCCTAATATCAATACTTCATAGAGTTCAAAACACTGTGGTCCACACCCTCCTTCATATTGCCTTCAGGGAACACATACCTACAGCTCCTACCTCCCTGTATCACTTCCTACTGAATAGGTGAACCCTGCCAAACCACTATAGATCGTCTTCAAGACCTTCCATGGAAATGGCCCAGTACACTTATAAGTGCAAGCCAACATTCCCAAGCTTCACCTAACCTGAGATTGGCCTTGGAATGAGCACGTATTATAAAAAGAAATAAGATGGATCACCCTTCTCTCTTCTAGCCCCTTGACTCTGGAACACCCACCCCACAGGCATTAGCGGCATACCTGCATAAGCAGGATCGATCGGAACATCGCTCTTTCCACATTGACAAGCTGATCTTTCAGTGCAGGCCAACTGTATTCAGGATTGTGACAGGTATTGGGTTATCACTGTGCTCTAATGACCAATGACTGTACATGGCTGCATGCTTTGCTCTTCATCGGGAAGGCCATGGCTCTGCTTATGGAAATACTATTAATCTCCTATTGCAGAATAGTCTCATCCTTCATCAATTCTCAGTACACAAAACGCCCTGCAAGGCATTACGCTAGCAAACCTCTGCATTTGGTCTATGCCTGTACTTTTCATATTATTCCTTGATAAGGGTGTGTATGCTACCTAGTGACGGAATCAGTGTGGGTTTTCAATGGGACGGTTCAATCGATGTGGCGGGAGTCCACAAAAGCAAAAAAGTACAGATAGCAAAGGGAGAAGAACAAGTGGGAAAAACCCAGGAGTATGAGTCCGCTCACAATGAGAACATATGTGACCATCACTCTATATGGAGGGCATGGGGGCTGAGTGCGTTTCGATGCAGTACTTTTGTGGAGCAACAACGCGACGGGAGCACCTTGGCTTGTGTTGTTGTTTTCACCGCTGGTGTGCATAGCTAATTGAAAATGGTCCTCTCTTTGTATAGGGAAATGAGAATTGAAATATGCAGTGATAAGCTTGCAAACCCAACACCAAAGCTGTAGATTTGAACTACCCAGGACTCCTAGGCTGTTTTAGATGAACAAAATATAGTCCATGGTTGACAAACAATAAAATGCACATGGAAGCATCACCAACACAATTTGCAGACATTTTAACTACTCAAGGTACACATGGCTATTCTAGATATACAAAGTTCAGTCCACAGCTGTGAAACACTAAACGGCACGTGGAAATATTGCAAACACAATTCATGGGGGGCATAACACAGCTCTCACAGGTCACACTTGTGAAGACACCCTCTGGCAGGGGCCGCGCGGGCATGGCTCTGGTCGAGTGGTTTTCATGTCCTTTCCGCTACTGCCTTTTCCCTGTGGTTCCACACATTCACGTGCTTAAGCCATCACACAAAGCATTGCCTCTGTCCCTCCTGGCAGCTAGCTTGTGTTAAGTGACTTCAATTCAGCACTCCAACTAAGTCAATGCCTAGTCTGGGATGCCCAAGGGAAGCCCTTATTCATATATTTTGATGACAAGTTCATAGATCTGGATGATAAACCCTTGTATAACGCCCCTCTCTTTGAATCCCCCTGACCTCACTGAGCCAAGAAGTAGGTTTGTTTTGCAAATTAAAAGATTTATTTGAAAAATTAAACAATATATATAACACTTTTATAAATAAATTAATATTTGATAGCACACTTATGAATATGACAGTGATCAACAATGGATAATATTACACTAGCACACTTTTTTAATTACTTAGGAGTTGGTACAGGGAGGATAAGGTAGCTGAGAATGCTTTTATGGTTTCAAGGAAATGCAATGATGGAAAAGAATGCAGCACAGAAATAAACTGATATGGTTTCAACAAGAGAAATTATGATCACTTTTTCTTTTGACAATTGACTCCCCCCCTATGCAATATAAAGAGATGGAAAAGAGAGCACACAGTTTTCAGGAATACAATCAAACGCAATACAAATTCTAGTTCCCCCCTAGCAAGCTTGGAGCAACCGGTATGCTTTTAAAACATGCAGAAATACTTTTAATGTAATTTGCAATGAAGTGAAAATATGCTAAAAATTATTTTAATTCCCTATAGGAGATTCAGAGTGGGTGACAGCTACTTTGAATTAGTTCAGGTCAACACTAGCAATGATTCATGAGGGATGATCAGGTTGAAAATGAAATTCAGCAGTCGAGCGCGATTACATAAGAACTATAAGGAGAAAGGCTTGTTGGAAAGCTTAGATTCTTAGCTTTAAAATGAAAGTTAAATCTCGTTCCTAGCATGTATGTTTCAAAGGATACGGACGATTTAGTGGAGGTAGTTTCTCAAATTAAAGTAAAGCTCAGAATGACAAATGACACTTTCACAGGTTTGAAATCACAGAATGGATACACGATATCTATGCAGTTATAAATAGGTGGAAATGGTTTGAATTTGATTATTTTAAACTAAGAGATTGATTTTGCACAGCTCTGGCTGGATACTCACTCCTAATTTTGGAAGGAATGGGCCTCGTCACAGATCTGGTCAACAGGTTTAGCTGCGGTTCTCTCTACTCTGCTGGTCTGGATCTCTGGTTCTGGCTAAAGTTCTTGGCACTGCACAGCGGTCTGGTCTGGGTCTGGTCTGCGGTTTGGATACAGCTCTGCTTTCTGGGCCTGGTTCTGGTTCTGGTTCTAGCAAACGTTCTTGGCTAGACTCAAACAGCACAGCCCAGCTGTTTTATTCTGATGTGCCCCTTGGAAGTCTGGAAAATCAGTCTGCAAAATTGTAAGGCCAGCTGAGAATACTTTTAGCTTGCAGTAGGCCTTCTGCTTCAAAGTTCTGGAGTCTATCTGGAGTCTATGGTCCTTCTGGATATTGTCTGGTCCGGCAAAGTGCTTCGCAAGGAAGTGGAAAGAGCAGTCCCTATCTGGGTTTCAATGGTTCTTTTTATGTCTTTTGAAAGTGGGTGGGAAGGCTGACTTTCTATGCCCAACCCTCTGAGGATCCTGATAGGCTATAGGATTCTCTGTCGCCTGACTGGGGAATTGAATTGTGAGTCATCCCATGTCATCAAGCATCATTTTTATGGCATACAGAAAGAACACTCCCCTTGTCACTTTGCACAAAAATCTATTTTTGATTTAAATGCATATTTATCTATGTACAATTTTTCTAATATTATATGTCCAGTTAACATATTTGCTGTAGCGCCAAACCATCCGATCCCTGTCTTTGTAAGATGTTGTGTTCACTTCTGACAGAATTCTGACCTTTTGATCCAGAACACAATCTCTAAACCTTTACAGAATTTACACAAATGTGCGTAAGGAATATGAGCATCAGATGATGAAGTGTCAGATTTTTAACATACAGACATTTGGAGTAATACCCTATTTTCCGCTAATACCCCCCAGAACATACCACAGAGTCCTAACACCTCTTAAAATGTGCACAGAAAAATCACAGGAATGATGATATTATTGATATAATTTTGACAATTATGTACTATGAATTATCCATCTATCTAAAATTATGCTCTGGCCCAGAGGGGTCTGGTTTTCCAAAGCACATGGGGGAATTTCTGGTTTGTCCACTTCCTCCAAGCTCAGCTGGCTCACAGAGGCAGTGCCCCTCCCATTTCCTTCCAAGAGGAAGCCATTTACGACCCCCTGATTTAGCAATTGCTTGGAGCAAAGGGAAGTTCATTGTTCTGTTTTCCTGCAGTCCCTGGTACTTCTCCCCTGATTCAATCAGAGAGGTGTAATCTCCTTTTGGTGATGCAGCAGGAGGCAGGCCAGGCCTGTGAATACAGTTGCTGGGCAAGTTTTAAGCCAGGCTTCAGCCAAAGGTCATTTTTGTTCCCATTTTTCTTCATTCAAATCAAACTTACAATTTTGACACATGCAGCTAGAACGCTGATTCTAAGTTCAAAACCATGACATTTAAGCAGTTGCAACCTATGTGACACTCAAAAGTAGGTCACTCATTTATTTCAAACATTTCGATTTTAGTGGCTTTAAATCCCATTTCACCTAAGCTGCTGACATCCACAGCTCAGCCAGTTGTGTTATAAACATTATTTTAGGCTCTTCATCTTTCCAGATTTGGTATGCACACAAGACTTCATTCTACCAGATGTCTGCTGGTGTTCAGTAAGATTTTTGAATATCTTGCAATGTTTGAAATAGGCATTTTGAGCTTGCATTTCAGAGAAACAAAGGTGATTTCAAAGAGCTTTTTGAGCTTAAAGGCACTGCTGTTTTTCCTTTGGCACCATGTTTCACTCATGGCACTTCTGGCCCATCACGCTCGCACTGGTGGGTGGCAGGTCAGGCGACCATTTTGGTGTGCGCAAAAACTGCTTGGTTTTTCTGGATTCTGGCGCAAATGTGGGCTTTTCAACCATCTTGGATTTTCTAAGCCCACAGCACCAAATGTTGCAGCATAATAACTTGAACGTGGGTCGATACACCCGACACTTGGCATTCCCAGACTACATACCAAGCGTTCATACCTGGCCTCTGTAATACACTACCTTACAATTCTGGCCTCCACACTGCAAGGGTTTGCTGAGCACATCTCTGGGGCCATCCCACAAACATGTTCCTTACAATTCTAGTATGGTCCTCCTGGATGCTAGAAACAGCCATCACTGGAGCATACTTGTTATCGCGAGAGATGTCTCACACACAGCCCCCCTTTGTACATCCACAGCCCCTCTACTGCAACCGCATCGTATGGTCCCATCCTGTTTAGTGCTGTCTGCTCTTAGCCCTATGCCAGCTCACTTTCCCGCCTCACTATTATCCTGTTAACTCTCTTCTTCCTCCACAGATTACGGCCTGGTTACACCGGGTGGAGATGCCATATGCGAAAACCTCAGACAAGGAGCCAGTTCTGTTCGATCACGATGGTGGTGATGGGTGCAATATAGAAGTTTTATACCACACCAGAGGCTCTCGCACAAGTGTGTTTCACAGGGATTTACTCCAGGCATCTGCAGATTTGCTCCAGTGCCAAACTCTGAGAATCAAGCGATAGATTCTTCACCTCTCCCTCTGCAGCACATGCACCTTTACAAAAGAGCAATAGGAACGTATGGGGCTTGCAGTCCACTCATTTATTTTTTTATTTACTTATTTTAGTTTTTCCATAAGGCACTACATGAGTCCAGAAATGGGAGATCCTTAAAGCAACAAATCCCATGTTTATTCATCATCCACTGAGGACGCTTCTAGAGATTCACAGAACAAAATGGCTGTGTCGAGATGTCAACACGGTAGCATTTCAGCTCACGACATTCAACTCCCTTGGAGATGTGTGAGGCACGGACCACAGTGCGCCTATTCTCCTTGAAAGCAGACCACATCCAGTGTTTCTTTATTATGAATACTTACATCAGTAAATGAAGAGGAGCAAAATAAAGACGGCTGGTAGGCGGACTGTGCTCAATTCGGTGTTGTTTCGTGCGGTGTCTGTGGGGAACACAAGTCATGTGCAGAGCTTTCCTCCTCGCCCCCACACCCTGCAGAAAAGAACCCTCAGAATATAGGCTACACATTGCAGCCAAGTCAACTCCAGCCCTTGTAAAGATGCTCAAAACACCTGCTCAAACAAAAGACCTGGGACAGCCATCAATGTCTCAGCAGTTTCCAGGCTGTTCAGTTACTTGCCAATGAAGGTTGCGCCTCCCTGCAGCTTGCCTCTTCAGGAGGCTACACGTTTGAGTCATAATGAGAGTCAGTTGTGGGCGTGTGCCTCTGCTGCTGAGGTTTCATGATTTACTCTCCTCACCCTTCGTTATTATTTTCCTGCCTCTCTCATGGGAAACTTGTCCTTAAAAATAAGTGAATTTACCCTTTTAGAATTGGGTAGTGTCTATAAAATCTATTACCCCTATGTGTTGTGCCATCATCATTATTTAACTATTGTTGCAAAAGTTGTTCTGCTTTAGTATTTTAAAGTTGTGCAAGGAAAAATAAACTTGTCAGGGACAAACTCCATTCTTTCATCTTATATTTTTGTCTGAAATCGCTGTTATGAATGAAATATGTGTGCTGTTTCCCATGATTTTTCTGCTTCCCAAACATCAATGCCGCTCCCCGATGGGGGCTTTGCACCCCACGCTTGCCACCAGGGCTGTCACGAGGAAGACAGGTTCCCACACACTGCTCCCCCAGCACATTCAGCAAAGATGCCCACTGCGGCCTCACAAATATATTTTAACACTCTGCTATCAGCCGCACATTTAAACAGAAAGCTCTGTGGTGCATAACAGGGCTAACAATTATCTGACAAGTCCCCTGATATGTCGGAATGTGATATGAAGTGTGATGACCACATTTGCTTCTGGTAGCCCACGCACAGCTGTGGCAATAAACCCATCTGCCCCCCTCATTTAACAGTCACACAAAAAGCGGTGTCCTTTGTTTTTATGATTTGTGCTTGTTTGACATGTGCACAAACAATGTTTGAACCAGGGCCCTACCAGGCCTCCCCAACCTGATTTCGCCACGCTACGAGTCCATTAAAAGGTGATGAGCAACAACAACATCACGTCCTCAGTAGGTGTCGCTATCGCCCATGTTTAGAAGCACATCATCACTTTCAGACATTTGGGGTTAAATGATTTGTTTTGTAATGCTGTGAAGAGAAACATCTAATGTAGAGCATACATGGATGTTTGCACTATGGAAGTCTTAGAATTAGTTATTCAAAATAATTAATACATAACATTCCTAGATGTCCTTCAAAATATGTCAGAGGCTGGGACCTGAACAGATCTATTTTGATTTGAATTCTTTTTCAATTTAAATATTTTCATTTTAGGCAACGCTTTGGTTGATGATTTTTATTAGATGATCAAGCCTTTTAAATTAGTTTTTACTCCTGTTTATGGCATCTAGGAAAATTCTGCTGCATCTTTTAGGCCACTTCTTTAGTTACATGGGCCCTCATTAGGACTCCGGCGCTAAACCATGGTGCTAGTAGCACCATGGTCCATGCCGGAGTCTGCCATGGAGAAAGGGGGAATTACCACCCCATTCCAAGGTTGGCGGGGCGGTAATTCCCCCTTTCTCCATGGCCCTTCCCCATTCCCATTTTTGCCCCATAGGGCTCAATGGGAATGGGGAAGGCGGCAATTACGGTACCGCAAATTGCGGTACAGTAATTGCCATCAAGGTCCCTTTGCGGGTCCCTACTTTAACGGCTGGTCCAGACCAGCCGTTCAGGTCGGGAGCCGCAAAGGGACCCCATAGTAAGGCGTGAAGGGGTTAACGGCGCCGCAGCCTTTTACGGCGCTGTTAACCCCTTAACGCTGGGGTCGTAATGACCCCCATGGTCCACACGACTTTTAAAGGTTGTTCCATTAGTTGCGATTTTTTGGCCATGCCAGACGCTTCTTAGAACCCGCTCCCAATTATTGTTCGACAACTCGTTATGGCCTCTCTCGACTAAACCGGAGAAAGTTGGTCCAATCAAATCCTGTAAACTACTGATGCAAGAGGCACGTGAAGGCACCACATGAGTGTAAAAGCAATGATCTCTGGTGTTGGTTAGATCAAAGACCATATTCTATATATAATAGGTCTGCAGCAAGTGCCAGTGCTCGCCTATGTGTGACCAACTTCTTACTAGCAGCTGTTTGCTGATTCCTTGATAGATAAATAAGGGGCAGCTTGGATCTTTTTACAATTATTTAAATGCATTTTGCAATATAGAAATTACACACAGACATATCCCTTATTCTATGTTAAACAGAATGATATACAAAACGGTTTCAATGGGGTACATGCAAATGTCCTATCATATTAACTGGTTCACAGGTACCCTTTCTCCACTTTTCCCCTCTTGCCCCCATTAATGGTTAAGTACAGGACCCGATTGAGTGTTCCCACAGGGGTCCACCCTTATTCTTGGAATTCATTCCTGGAGGCCGCAAAGGCCTGCCATCGAAACTGAAGCCATCAATGCGGCAGGTCCCGTGCAGGAGGGTAGAAGCCCAAACCGATGAAGAATCTGTTGGGATGTACGTATGAGTAACACTGCGGTATGTAACTTGCGGCTCTTCAGATGTTTTGGACTACGACTCCCATGATCTCCCAGCATTGACCCTGCTGGCTAGAGCTTGTGGTATTTGTAGGCCAAGACATCCTGCAAGCCAAAAGATGCAGACCCCTGCACCAAGGACGTGTCTCCGGCCTAGCCCAAAAGGTAATTCTAGCAGACTCCTCACATTCCTCCCTTACAACAATTTGGGAGTTTAAAATACCTGTGATTTTGCGCTCTGCGGCGGCGCACCATGCTGAAGGGGGTGGCTGTGAAAATATGACCATTGAGGTGCATTGTGAGCAGACTAAGCCAAATGAAGCAGGTCATATTAATCAGGCTTCAGGAGATCAAATGACACGCTACGGAAAACCTAGTGGGTCAAACCTGGAAGCTTTCCCCTGTACACTCATCGCAGGGGGTCATTAGGTTCGCAAAGGACTTAAAAAGAGTCTGAACAAGAGCGCCTCACAAATCATCAGAAGGGGAGCGAGAACCCAATGGCATTTTTTTGCCGAACTTCAAGGATGTCCACGCAGCTGTTGCCCGCCGCCTCCAGTCTCAGAGTTGCCACTCGGCTGCTGGGAAGGAGCTCTTCACTCTTCTGCTTCCCAGGCGCGCGCACTTCACGCTTCTGCTTCCCAGTCGCACGTACTTCACGCTTCGGTAAGGTACGCCTGACGGAGCCGGCCTTCTTAAAATGGGAGTCGCAATGCCACGATGAGAGAAAATGTTTCCTGAGAGGGGTGAAAGGAGACCTGGATAGTGCTTCGATGTACACTTGCCAGCCCATAGTACTTCTGTAGCATGGCTGGTAGAAGGTTTTGGGGCCCTCTTTCAAAATGATGTTTGGGGGCAGGCTCGAACTGGCCTATGGTGCACAGTGGCACCCCCAGAAATGTTTTATAGGGGTGGCCTGATGAGTTTACAATCGGTTTTGTAGGGTAAAACATACAAAGTACATTAGATGCCAAGCCACCAACAATGCATAGGAGCATTTTCATTTTGTCTGCTATATGCCAGTACTATGCAAGTGTAAAAAAGCATTTTTATATTGATTGTGGTCACACATGTCCATTCTGGTGCACGTATATATGCCACTATTCCCACA
The DNA here is from genome assembly GCF_040938575.1 of Ambystoma mexicanum. Classification (NCBI taxonomy): domain Eukaryota; kingdom Metazoa; phylum Chordata; class Amphibia; order Caudata; family Ambystomatidae; genus Ambystoma; species Ambystoma mexicanum. Next base: position 596,756,230 of record NC_090924.1, read on the forward strand.
AAGGAAAATACTCATGTTTGCTTTGTCCATAATGCAAGTAACCATACTATGACAAAGTATGTTTATGCTAGCTCTCCCAATACATGCCAGTATTTCCATGTAAGAACATACTCCTGTAGGCTTTGCCTCAATGCCAGTGAAAAAAAGCCATGCCACAGTAAGAAAATCTATCCTTGCTGGCTACACAAATCCCCCACTCCCCATATAAGAACACTCATGTTGTATTTCCTCCCTAAAGGCAGTAAACATCTCATGCCACAGTAAAAAAACTGCTTTGCAGGCAGCACGAATGCCCCCACCCCAATGTAAGAACACTTATGTGGCAGTTGGCCTTAACAGCAGTAAGTAACTGCAATGCCACAGAAAGAAGACATGCTCTTGCTGGCTAGCCAGTAAGATAGCTCAACAAGCTGGGCGCATGCTTATGTAATCTGAGTGTGATTTGCAGGTTCAAATCACGGCAAGGCCAACTCAGCTTTTCATACATACTTCAAAGTGACCTCCCTGATCTCTACCCTCCTCTATGGACCTTGTACTATGATGTTGCTTGTGCACCTTGTTACCCCTCTCTTACTATGTACTGTACAGTTTTCCCTGCTCACCAAGTTGTATCACTGCCGTGATACTTACGGGTTTGGGCAATGTCTATAAATGCAATAAATAAAGCTCATTAAATGAGTGCAAACTTTGTCTGGGGGATATATTTGATGTAAATATGTTCTCTGTACATCGCTTTGGTGAAAGTACTATATAAATAGCATATCATCACACAAGTCCCCCCATATAAGTACAATTATGTTGCACGCATCATGTTATATTCCCCATGTAAGAATATGTATGTTGCCTTTGACCTTAAACACCAGCAAAATAAAGACCCAATTCAAAATAAGGAAACATGAGCTCCCCATGTAAGAACACTCATCATGTTGCCTTTTACCTCAATGCGAGTACAACATTCTATGCTACAGTAAGACCCAGCCAGGTCAGCCCCACTGTAGTATTCTCACCCCTCTCACCCCCACTCCAACCCCACCATCACATAAAAACGCTCAGGTTGACTTTCCTTTGCCCAAAAACGGCAGTAAAACATGCCATGCTCTTGTCAAAAAATGTCAATGCTCCAATGCCCCTCCTCAGATACGCAGAGATATGGAGACATTCAGACACATGCACCCACACAGCTGATCTGTCATTCACACGAGCACCCAGAACATTTAGACGGTGCACTCATTAACACGCACAGTCACACTATCCACACTGCATTCATTCACAGGTGTGCACTTGCAGAGAAGGGCTAGCATATAAACATACAACCACCTACATATTGCATTGCATGCATGCACACATACATTCATCCATGCATGCATGCATACATACATACATACATACAATCCCCACATGCACACAAATATACTTTTTCTTTTGTTAATGGTAATTATTCAAAGCATGGGCCATGTAAAAGCTGAGCCAGCAGAGTTAATCCTTTAGCTGCAACTTGGGGGGGGAGCCCTACTGATTGGCTGGCAGGCTTTTGTCCTCAGCCTCTACCCTTCACTTCAATGCCTGTTTTCTCACCTCGGAGAGCAGTGTATTTGTTTAAATAAATACACTGCTCTCCGAGGGGAGAAATGTGACAGGTTCTTGCTGGCGGGGCCCGGGCTGGGCATTACAGCACTGATGACTGCTGTGTCAAAGGGGCGGGGGCTTTAGCCCTCCCAAGCCCAGGGGCACGGGAGGGCCCAAATAATCCATGCCATAGTGATATTAACTGGCCATTGATAGTAGCAGGTGCAAACGGTGTGAGTGCCTGGGCATCTAATAGCAGTGCCTTGCAATGCCTAATACGTCTACACAAGCCAAAACTGTTGACTTTGCCAATACTTGTTTTGAACAGGACTTCAGCACTGGACACATATAGTGTTTATAGATTGGGTGCTAGACCTGGCTAAGGCATTTCTATTACATAAGTAGCACGTATACAGCACAAATGAAGTCATTAACACTCAGAATACAGCACTTGAAGGGCCTGCCAGTGTTTTTTTCAAAGCAAAGTTTGATGGCAAAGCATGAACAAAGAGAGCTCAAAGAATTCCCATGAGGAGGTGCTTTGGCGGGGGTTGGGGACAGGGGGAGGGTACTTGGTTGGAGGGACCATAGGGATTAGAATAGCCATGGGCAGGCAATGGGTGAGTAAATAACCAAACAACACATTAAAGGTTTGTTTCCCTCCTCATATGCCATCTCCCCCATCTGTACTCCTAATGCAATAATGTCAGCTTTTAGGTGGCTTTGCCACATAAAAGCCCAAACTAAAAAGGGGCATATAAAACAGGAGCCTTGTAAGGCATACTCCAACTCATTGTAGGGTTAGGGTGTGCCTTAGAGTGGTCTAATCTGCCTCTTGTTTGCCATGTAAATATCAGATTTGGCAAAGAGGTCAACGGACAACACAGGATAGTGGGCCAGTCAGAGAGAAAAAGGCAAGTCTAGGAAAAATGGCAGTAGTGGTACTGCATGGCATTGTCAGATGTGAGGAAATGCAATACGTTAGAAACGTGGCATGGATGTGGGGTAGTGCAACATAGGAGCAAAAGAAAACATGCTAGTTAGACGACAGAGTGCATCATCTTTATTTTGTTTTGTCAGAATGGGCTGGGAATACAGACCTATCAAGGAAAAGGGTCTTTCCACAACAAAATAGGATATTGTTTTTTGAGAACACTAAGAACATGGTCAGAATAGGATTTATTATTTATTGAATGTCACGATTTCTAACCTAATAGGGATACTGGACACCCTTAGAGGCTTCTATTCCAGTACACATTTGCCAATTTATAGCCCACCTGTCCTCGAACATGCTTAGTCCTAGTCAAAGGTAGGGTTTGGGTTAAACACCTACAGGTTCAAGGGGCATTACATTAGAACTCATATAGGTTAATTCCCTATGATAAATGTGGCAACCCCTGGAGAGACACATTTTGCTGACCATCCTAGCAATGACAACACTGATCTTTCCCAGGATTCCCTGATTCCTGAGTGGTCTTGCAGTGCCACCCACCTGGTGCCACACACATACCATCCTCAGCTGGGTCTGAAGTGTTTTCCAGGAACCACTAGATCCCTCAGTAGGCGCTGCATCCCAGGTCTCCTTTTCAGAGGCTGGAACACAGCCTGGAAGCACGAGACAAAGCAGAAATGCGCGCGCTGAGGCTGTGTTTCCGGGTCCACTGAGCATGCGCAAATAGATCAATGGGGGGCAGGGCCACCATATCTCTCTGATCTGACTACAGTCCACCCACGACCGCGGCAAAAAAGAAAGATTTTTTTTCACACTGAACTGGGCATGTTATTGTTCATGCACAGTTCAGTGGGGTGGCCGATGGGGGGGCCAGCATTTTTACAAGGGTGGCTACGGCCCTCCCTGGCCACCACTTGGTTGCGCCCCTGATGGTGCAATGCCCGAAGTGCAGGCCCAACATGCTAGTGTGGGACAGTTTCATGAGTTATTGCACTGTGCAGCTGGTAGTTTTCGCACATTTTACTGAACAAATATTCTTTATAATTAGGGTGACCGGATTCAAAAAATCAAAAAAACGTAACAGGGCAACTAACATAAAAGTAGGACTAACAAGTGACTCATCGGTATTACTCAAATTGTCTGCCACAAAAGGAATATTTGGCCATTTGCGACTGTGGGCCACTTATTCATTGGTGCTTGAGCCAATTTTATTCCCCAGTCCGACCCTGTTTGGGGGCCGGGGGATTCCTTTGGCTCCAGCTGGGAATAGCCTGCAAATGTTAGCAACCAAAAGGCATTGATTTTGTGTAGTTTAAGGTTTTCAAATTCAAAGGGCAGAGTAACATAGTAAATACTTTTTTGGGGGCACAAGCAGTTTCATTTGGTGCAGTTGTATATCCTCGGGGCACATGCATGACCACACTATCAATATATTATTCGCACCTGGGAAAGGCAGATTGACCAATCACAATCTGCCTTTCCTGGGAACGATTGTGCATTTGTCGCCGGAGAAGAAAAGAAAAGTCAGAAAAATGTTGGAACATGTTTTCCATGGCCACGTCATACGAAAGGGGGACGTAGTCCCTCTTCCATTTTAATGGTGGTGGCCATTTTTTTTCCTCCGATGGGAGATGGGCTTGCGCTGAGCTCATCGCATGTCGGACAGAAAAAAAAACTGATCCCAGGGTGCGAATAGCTTTCACGCCCCGGCTGCAGGGGTGGACATGGGGTTTAATGGCAAGGAAGATGTTCATCCCATCAGCCCCACCACATGGCTTTGTTCTGTGGCAACATTCTACATCAAGCAATGGGGGTTAGGGGGAAGTGGCTTCATATGACCACAGGCAGGTGTATTGCCCTCCGTACAGCATGAAAAGGAAAGGCAGCCAGCGGGGGGAAAACTGAAACCCAAAAGGGTGAATTAAGAAAAGCTATTAAGCTTTCTCTGTCAGTGTCTCAGGGCCCCCCATCTTGCCTCTTACCCTGAAGTTATGGGGATCCATTTGAATTGATGCAAATCTGGGTTTGTCCTGTAGCTTCTGTGGACAAACTGTAAAATGTTTAAGATCTAGCGCCAATAGCACTTTTATGATGACCAGGTAATGGTCGAAACATCTTTACATGCACATGGTCTGCATTTTAGGAATACAACTGTTACATATTATTTAGAATAACCTTGTTTAAACCTAAGTGTTCATGGTTACTAGTGATCCGCCTTTAATCCTCCTCTGTCTTCACCTGATCTACAGCACATGGCCGGATTCATCCATTCTAGACTGGGTTCTTGAAATAAAGCAATAATGCATTATCCGGTGGTGGGCTGTACTGGGTGGAAAGAGCCTGTCACCTGCATTGACATGTTCAAGCGAAGAGAGCGACTTTCATGAGAGCAGCATGTCATTACTACCTGGAACAGACTGCCATTCAAGACAGAAAAAACGTTTCTGGTGGTAATGCTTTTTTCTTTAGAAAACTCTTTGTGAGTAGTGTGTAGAGCATTTTTCGCAAAAATAAAAAACTGCAATGAAGATGGCTGCCGCTAAAATGCCAAAGGGAGCTTTATCAAGAGCCTCTTTTCTGTGTGAATGACAGCATGCAAGAAAAGACAGCAACACAAATAGGTGCGAGACGAGCCTGAGCAAGCAACATCTTATACTGGGAGATCCTGCTAGAATGCAAAGCAATCTGATAGGCTGCTCAGCTAGCTTCGGGTCTTACTGATCTTGTGCTTTAGCACCTTGAAGCATCTCATGTGCTAGATTAATTACCAATAATGATCTCAGACCCAAATAACCGGAGAGACTGAAAGAATAGGGCAAAGTACTACTTTATTATCAGCATAGAAATAAAGTAGGGCAATCTGCGAATAACTGGCAGTAATTCACGCACTCACACCCACATTTGATTATACAATATTTTATACCTCGATATACGTCATCCTACGTGGCAAACTAAAACCTATTGAAGGGAGGAATTGGTTAAGGGAACATATGTACCTATATATGAAATAAGTGTTAATAATTTAATTGGCTGCCCCTTGCCTGGTGAGCATGCCTCGAACTATCTCTAAATACGTATAATACTGATCATAGCCTAAAAATAGCAGCGGGTTGGTCTTTTCAACCTTGTATAGCATGTTACTACACAGACCCTCTGATTGGTTTGCATGCTTTCCCAACCTTGGAATTTCAGCTCGTTAGCAGCACGTAGGAAAAACGAAACTCAGGTGTCACAAGCAACATCAGACTACTTCCCATGTTCCCAATTAGTCTATCACCTCTCATTGGTCGGGCCCCAAGCCAAGACTTCCCCTTTGTAGTTGACCTTGAAGCCTGCTCTCCGCTCTGGGTCATTCAAGGGAGTGTAGACACACTATTATCTTAATTTTCGCTTAATGAATAGCCTTTGTTTTCAACTTCTGAATCACGTTTGGGGAGACCACAAATGTGTCTACCTCAACCTTCTATTCACTGCTATTTAATTCCATTAAATTGGGTGTCATTACCCTTTTTGGCCTCTAGAGACTTGTTCACTCCATCTTACATGGGTTTTTTGCATCTTTAATTATCTAATACTTGGCTCTTGCAGATGTTTTCCCCTTTGCTTAATCTAAGAGGAATATGTCTTATGTGCATGGCTTATCCTTTTGACCCCTTCTGCCTTGCAATTATTCCTTGAAGTAGCATCCTTGATCCCAGGCTAATAGACTCTTCTTTACTCCTCACACAAAGCTGTTTTTCCAGTGTCGCCTGACTCTGCAGCCCTGGTCTGTCTCTGAGGTAGCTTGAATGGTTTTAATATGAGTCCGTTGTCCATCTGTCCATCATGGCCGTTCTAGCCATGTTATGTTTTCCTCTGCAGCAAGCTCCTATATGTCTCATCTGCCTTGCGTTTCTGCGTATGTACATTTATTAGTCAGCGGGTTACTTTATCTTCTTTGCATATATGATTTCTTCTTATTCGATTACATGTTTCTCTTGTTACTTCAGTTAAATACTTATTCTTATAGTATTTGCATATCGTTTCAGTGAATCTCAGTATCTTTCCTCTATGATGTCACTCTGCTCTTGTCAGATTTCACTTATAGCTCTATGATATCCAATGGTGAGTGCAGACATCCTTCTACCCTATCAGTTTGAGGATACATTCGATACGGTTTTCTGATTGCATCCCGTTTCTCATACACTCACTGTGGTATTGGGATGATACCTGGTGTCCCACATAGGGCTCTTCTCCTACTGTTCCAGTAGGATGGATGTGAGGGGGCAGGAGCTAGGGATAACATGTCCACTTGCTCCTCTACAATCTTTAAATGATACAAAAATAAAAATGTAAATAATCTCTTGAAAATTGGCCTTTCTTTCTGGAGGTAAGACAACTCTTGGCTAAGAAAGCCTTGCTGTATATAATTAGTGGAAATAGTGGTTTCCAACCCAATTGGAATTCGGCAATGGAAGGCCCAGTTCCTACTGCTTCTGCTTCAGGCACAACTGTGTGGTGCTAGCTCAGTGACTACTGGCCAGCTGGTGCCAGCTTGGAGAAAAGTGTGGCTTGTGGGTGGAAGAAGTGACTTCAAGGAGGATCCTGTAATTAGGCACAGTGCCTGTCGTTGTACATGTAGTCCAGGATGAGTTGAGCGGCACGCCTGGCTGCTGAAAATGGTCCCCACGTGCCATGTTTTCCATTCCCTGGTATGCCAGCTTCCAGAAGCAGAAATAGGCAGGACAGATCTCACTGTTACCAAGTAAACCGAACTGTAGCCAAAGACTTTGGAGGAGCTTGAGAATGGCTCATCTGTGGATATTTCCTCTCACAGCGTAACCTAAATATTAGCAGGGGAAGCAAGATTTGCTCTGAAGGAGATGCCAGTCTATTTGTGGTTTGGGTAATGTATGAAAACATTGCTTGCTCATTATATACCTAATAACAAGTTGTAATGGATAGGATAAGAGCCAATTGTGAACTGAAACATGTTGGGACCTGTGGAGTAGATGCAGCTGCGCCCACTCTGAGTCAGTCAGTCAGGAAGTGAGTATTAGATAGGGTGTCATGCCAAAGCCCCTTTCCAAGCTTCCACACATCTCAGGATCCCAATAACACAGGCTTGAACCCTGCAACCTCACCAATCTTAAACAGTATTGTTATGCAGGCTTTATAAATGCACGGGAGCCTCTGTGATTTGGCCAAAACTATGTCCCATAGATCCTTGATACCCTTTAACAGCTATGAATCAATGCCAATTCAGAGATGTGCCTGTTTATGGGGTACGCTATGTTTATATCTTCTCTAGGCACTGATACTGGTATTATTACCCAGCTCCATGGTACTCATTGTATCTACCTCCGTAAAACGAAAAGCTGATTGGGCCCAGTGGGGTGCAAAGCTGTGACTTAGGTTGCACATTGAGCACTTCAGCTGTCGAAAAAAGACTTCTTGTAGGACAAACACGGTCAACCAAGGACAGGCCCAGTCTGTCCTATAGGGCAATAGCACAATGCCCGAAGTGCCAGCCCATGAGTCTAGTATGGGCCTGTGTGTTTGACCAGAATGGGCCACCTGTTTGGCCATTGTGGGACAGTTCAATAAGTTACTACATACATTTTAACCAATGTTACTAGGTAAATATGCTTTCAAATGCATTATTTGCACCATAGTTTACCAGAATCACCCCCTTAGATAGTACTCAGATTGTCCAGAAAAGTAACACATTGTAGTGTGGGATTGTGGGCCTCTTTTCCATTGGTGCCTGCACTGATTTTATGCCCGGTCTGACCCTGCCCGAGGCACTCCTGTTGTTCCACCAGAGTTGATCTTGGGCTATTGAATTAGCATTGGCAGAGTGCCTGTGAGTGCATCCCACAAGGAAAGTCCCCATCTCCCTGTCAGACCTAGGCTTCTCCTGGTAGGCTGAGCTTGGATCTCCACACTCTTGAGATTGTTTGCAAGGGAAAGTCACTCCACTTCTGTATTCTGAAAGCATGAATCCACGAGAGCGCAAAGTGGTCTCATAGTACACATTTTCAGCAAGCCCAACCCTTTTCCTATGGAAATTAAATAGGTTGCAGGCCCAGGGTGCAGAGGCCTTCTGGCAAATCCACCCCTGCAGTCAACCCAGGAGACCTCTGCAATAGGAATACAATACAATGCAAGACTTCTGCAAAAAAACATGCAACAAATCCCCTTGCAGGAAAACGTGAAAAAACCTCTGACATCACAAAGCCATAATTAAAAAAAAATCTGGCATCAGAAAGGAGCGTGAGAGAAGATCTCTGGCTAAAAAGAACAGCATCAAAAGTGGAGTCCCAATAAACTGGGATCATCAGTGTAACAGAACATGAAAAATGACACATGCAAAATGGATCTACCACAGCAAACAATCTGTCATGACAATAGAATGCAGTAAGTGGCATCATCCATAACCAGGCGATGTGAGAAAAGGCCCTGCCATAATAATACAATGGGAGAAAAAGAAGTGTGTCATGTGAACAGAAAACTCGGCGTAACTCTGCAATGTCAGCGAAAAACTCTCGCATGAAAACAGTGCCATCAGAAACGAATGCTGCAGGCTGGCACTCCGGTCTCCCTCCCAAGCAGAGCCTACCCGCTTTCATCTCATTTCCCCCACATGTGTAATGCACCCTCAGTGTCATGTGACATTCCTGCATGACACACGCGATTACAATGTATGCCCACAAACGGCAGGCCTCTTACCATCTGGGGGAGAGAGAGAGAGAGAGAGAGAAAGCGAGAGGAGAGAGAGAGAGAGAGGGAGAGGTAGGAGGGAGGGAGAGAGAGAGAGAAGAGAGGAGAGAGGAGAGAGAGGGAGGGAGAGAGGGAGAGAGAGAGGGAGAGAGAGAGAGAAAGCGAGAGAGAGTGGGGGAGAGAGAGAGAGAGAGAGAGAGAGAGAGAGAGAGAGAGAGAGAGGTCCAGGCGGAGGGAGGGAGAGACAGAGAGGGGGATGGATTGAGAAGAGACAGAGATGGATGGAGGGAGGGAGAGAGTGAGAAGAGAGAAGATAGAGATAGAGAGAAGAGCGAAAGGGGGAGAATAAAGAGAGAGGGATGAGAGAGAGAAAGAGAGAGATGGAGGGAGGGGGAGAGAGAGAGAAGAGGGAGGGAGGGAGAGAGATAGAGAAAAGAGAGAGAGAAGAGGGAGAGAGGGGGTGGGAGAGAGAGAGAGAGAGAGAAGAGAGAACAGAGAGAGAGGGGAGAGAGAGGGAGGGAGAGAGAGAAGAGAGAGAAGAGAGAAAAGAGAGAGAGGGGAGAGAGAGGGAGGGAGAGAGAGAGAGGACGAGGGAGGGAGGTAGTGAGGCTGGGAGGGAGGGAGGGAACCTGGGATAATACATCTGCCCTTAAAATGACTTGTGAGTAAAATCTCTGAGAAAGCAATGTAATACGAGGAAATAATCAGTAACAGCATTACAATTAGAGAAAAGAACCCGCAAATCACAATATGATCCAAACATAGACCGTTGGTACAACAATAAAATGGGAGGAATGTGACAATACAAAGGGAAGAAAGCCCTCCCCTTACAAACCAATCCAATATAAGAGACCACCGTAACAACTCAATGTGAAAAGGAACCGCCAAAGGCAATAGGGCTGGCTTCGTAAGTGTGGATTTTCGTATCCTGTAGTGCAAAGCAGGTGTTAGAAAAAAACTATGAAATAACAGAACTAATCCAGCGCACAAGTGAAATACAAATCAGTCTACCACGCCACGGGGAAGAAAACAGGCTTTTAAAAGCATGATTTGCAAACCTTTGACCAACTCAGACAGTTCCACTCACTTATAGGGCTTTCACCGAGATGCACCACGGAGCAGCTGACAGGCACCCGGGCCCCACTCTATGTGTATATTAAACAGCTCTGGTAGAGAGCTTACACTTTCTCCACACAGGCCTTTCAAGACATCTGCCATAAAAATACATTTGAGGAAAAACGTCTCCTATAAGAATCTAATGTGAGAAAATAAATGTGTCAAAACAGTACAGTGTAAGAAAAGACTAATGCTGCAGCAATGCAGTGCCTGCATGGCACTCATGCCAGCAAGCTTGGGTAGATGAATTCATAACCTTCCAGGCATTAAGCTTCTGTTTTTCATTTGTCACCCAGAGTGGTACAGGTATGCCCAGACTTGGGTCCCAAGCGTTCTTTGCCCAGAGACCCAAGCTACACCTCATTGATGATGGCCAAAGATGCCGAAGCATGTCTGGGTTTGTGAGGAATCCAGGAATTCGTCCCTTGTCCCTAGGGGAAACCAACACCTTTGGTACTAGGGAGGTGAGCCTTCTACGTAATACCTTCCCTAGGGGTCAGGGCAAATGAGGACCCAGTGCGGGTGACCCTATCCCCCCAGTCTGGGGACAAGGAATGCCCAAGACAGAGCTCCATCCCACCTCCCTTCCCTCCCAAGACTTTAATGTTCATTGGTTATTTGGGAATTGAAGATGTTACCAATGTAGAGAGCCCCTTTAAGGTGGATGGCTTGGTTACTGACCCATTCTCATTGTCGCCTGCTAATAGAGACTGGTGACCAAAGGACTTCTCATATTTATTACATGGAGGAAGTTAAAGCCGGGAGGAAGTCAGCTGTCAAGGAGATAATCCATCGGATAGTGTGGAAAGCCAGCCCCCGCAGTGACAGAGAGAGAAAGCAGAGAACCACAACAAGGACGTAGTGGGTAGAGATCGAGGATTCTTCAGGGAATGCTGTTGCTTCGCGACGGTGCGAACCCCAATCCCAAGGAGGCCTCTGATGCAGGAAGCAAGCAGAGAAGCACCACAAATTACCAGTAACCGCAACCTCAAACGCTGAAGTCCCTAACGGGAGAAAGAGAAGCCGAAAAGTCGTCGCAAAGCGGATCCACAGGAACCATAAACGCAGGCGCCAGTACTGAGTCCCGCTCCTGGGGAGAAGGTGTGTGGCTAACATGGGGGACTGGTTGGCGACCAAAATAGGGCTGACAGCAGTGAGGCTAGCCACGGTGTCTTGGACTATTATTGGGAACTGGGATCTCTTCTGGAGACCCAGTACTGTTCCCACTCAGTGTAACTAATCCGCATTCGGCCACTCCCTGGCCTAGTGGGAATTCCTCTTCTAGGAGGCCCACACTGATGATGGCCTCCTCCACGAGTCCAACATTCTCTGTGGCTTGCTTGGGTAAGCCCTTGCAAGCAGTATCCCCTTTGCTGTGACCAAGATCCTTACACACAAAACAATCTTTGGATGGTGCGAACACGTGTCCCAGTGTTAGGGGTGCCTGCACGCTTCTTTTCCAGATCTATGGCTAACTAACATTTTGGGATTTCCCTTCATTCTTTTTGGGACCTGACTTTGGAGAGCATTGGGTTGGACTTTATTCCTTCCTATCCTTGTTAACTATTTTGTCCGTAGATTTCTCTTCCGGTTTGGTTGTGCTCGCATGAGCCTTTTTCTGGACTTGAGTACTCACAAACCTGTCGGCAGCCTTTGCAAGCTCCCTAGGGTCTGTGATAATCTTGTCCCCAAGATGCTCGTGTAGGTCAACCTCCCTCACAATTCTTCAATACAGGCTCACACACAATCAAATGGTGCATTCCTTTAAATGTGTCAACTTTGTTACCAGCCACCCACCCACTCAGATATTTAAACGACAAGTGTGTGAACACTTCAAATGTCTGCCAACTTTTCTTTCTGAGCTCTCTGAAGCTCTTGAGATACTTTTTAGGGGTTTTACAGAAATTCCTGAGGAGGGCCGCCTTCATGCTCTCATAAACGGGCCTTTGTATAAAAATATCTACTTTATTATTATCACAAGATACAGTTCTAGCACACAACAAAATACAAAGCACCCTGTAAAAGGAATGCAAAGGACGGACAGTTACACAGAAGTTAAAGTGATGCACTCTGGATACTGACAGGAGGGTAGTCGGTATAGTCATTCATTGCAATAGTTCAAGGATACTTGGTTTCAACACAAATGGAGCAATGGGTTGTAAAATATCACTAAAGGCCTTCAGAGATTCAGAGACTAACAAAGGAGACGAGAAAGCACAACACCCTTTCATATGCACTGTGTCAACCTGAAGCCAGCTCCCGCCCTCAGTATCGATTGACAGTAAAATGTCATGTCTGGGACTGTGTGTATTACAGTAGTTATCCCCACAGGGGGACCCCATTCATAAGATACAAGAATGTGGTTTGCAGGAGCCAGAGAGTCTGGTCTTGCCACAGCTTCAAGGGAGAACGGCCGCTTTAACAGGGATCGCACAGGGAAGACCATTAACCAGAGAGACTCTTTGAACACAAAAGACAAGAAGATGGATGGGACTTAGTAGGACAGAGGAGCGAGCCCAGAGCTTTTTCTGTTGAGAGAAGGATTCAGCTATTTTAGTTCTGGGGCAAACCTTGTTCCTTTTTTTTCCCCTTTCCTGTTGCAAAGCACTCTGGTTAGTACCTCACACATACAGGAGATTGTTGGTTGGGACCAGAGTATTGGTTCACGAAGGTGGGTAGCCCTTACTGAATAAATCAGAAGCTTTGACCACCTTAGGAAAAGTCAAGTATTTCACAGTGATGGATCCATCAGTGGCATAACATCAGCTGCGTCTGACGGGAGAATGCCAACATCTTATTTCCTTTAAAACTCCGGACGGAGCTTTCAAATACAGCAGAATGCCTTTTGGTCTAGCATTGGTAGCAGCTGTGTTGCAAAGAGTTCTGAAAATAATGACTGACAGGTTAAAGAATCCAGTGGTTTTCCAGGACCATGGGTTGGTATATGGGACTTCCATAACAAAGCATGACCAAGTCTTAAGAGAAGTACTGGAATGATTGAAAATGGCAAGGCGCACTATACAAAGAAAAAGGGGAAAATGTGTGTGGAAGAAGTAGAATATTTGTGCCCCAGACAAATAAACAAGCAAACAAACAAACAAGCTATCTGCAGAGGAATTAAGCCCAAAGAGAAGCTCATTCAATGTAATGAAACTGGCACCAGACTGCTTCAGGCAAATAAATGAAGATATTGCCAAAGCGTATTCCCTTGGAAATGTCCAGTCTGGACAACGTGCCACCATAACAGTTCAAGCCAGTCGTTTGGGGCTAGGGACCACAATGTCACAAAACTCAAGTGAAATGGGAGAATATGTGGTTGCGTTTGCATCCAACCCTCTCTTTAGGGGGTGGAAATTAACTACTCAGTATTAGAACCTGAAAAATTGGCTGTGTATTGGGCAATTCAATATTTTAAGTTTTGCATCTGGGGCAACTTTTTTTTAGTGAGGTCTGATGATAGACCGCTGGCAAAAATGTTTTGGAGCAAGGGGTGAAAAAATGTATCTCCCAGAATTTAATGGTGGCTGTTATGTGTACAGTGAGGTAGTATATTTGCGTGGAGGGAAAAACGCAGTGGCTGATTGTATACCTTGCCTTTCAGTGGATGTAATGTGTGTTGTGTGATAAGAAAAGCATAGGAGAGGAGGTTGTTGGGACCAATGTCAATGAAGAGGCCATCAGAATGGTGGAATGGGAAATGGCTGAAGCAAATGATGTTGTATTGTGCTGCGTCAGGATATGGATGGTGAATGGGTGGCCTAGTAGATTGACATTAGGCAAGGAATTTGAACCATGGTTTAAATTTAAAGATGAATTGTCCCTATTGGAAAGAGGCGTGAGAAGTGGAATGAAAACTGTACCGCCTGAAGGGTTCAGAGAGAAGTGGATGAACATGGCACATGAAGGGGGTTTGGGAAGAAGCATTACTGAGTTGAGACTTTGACAAAGTTATTGGTGGCCAAGTATGAATATGATACTGGAGAGGAATTTTAGGGCATGTCATGATTGTGCTGAGAGCAATAAAACTAAAGTTGTCACAGAGTCACCGTTGCTGCCAGTTATGGTCCAATCTCGGCCATGGACGAAAGTGGCGGTTGATGTCATGAGCTCCAATCAAGAATTGGGGTGGATGGTGTAAATAGATCTTTGTGTTGTGGACTACCATTCCAAGTGAATTGAGTTGAAAGGGGTTATGAAGGCTCCCACTGTGGAGATGGCAACGTTTTTGGAATCTGTGTTTCTCATGGAAGGATTTCCCAAAGAGATAGTTACTGACAATGGGGTACAATTCAGCTCAGAGTGGATGCAGACATTTTTCGCCTGTTTTGCCATCAGGCATACTCGCACATGTTGTACCATCCAAGGTCAAATGGCAATGTGGAACGAATTAATAGGTTCATTAAGGCTGTCATTCAGTTAGCACTAAAAGCTTGGGTGCTGTGGAGACAAGTTTTAAAACACATAGTATGTGGGTATTATACACCTTTTGTGCCTCTCAAAGGGCGTGAGCCAGGTATAATACTTTGTCCAGATTGGTTGGGATTGGCAGTGGCTGTGCCAGTTGATCGTCAGAAGATAATGAAGGTGATCAAGGAAGGACAAGATCATTATAAACATAGGTTTGACCGTGATATGAAGGTTAAGGAAAGAGAGTGGAAAGTTGGGGAGTCAGGGTGGATTTTGAATCCCAGGTTGAGTCATAAATTGCAGGATGACAAATATTTGGGTCCGAAAAGATAACAGCTGTGAGGAATGTTGTGGTAATAGTTGCGGGGTGAGAAGTGTGGTCAATGCTGCGTTTAGTCCCAGCTGGAGGAGAATGCTTAGAGGTTGGAAATACTGTAGATGGCGAATGGCGAATAAAGGAGCCTGAATGTGCAAATAAAAAGAAATAACAAGATCAGATGAGAAGATGATCAAGAGATCATGGGACAGACTGAGGAGTGTTAGAAACATTTTGCTTGCAGCTTAGGTGGAAAAAGGATTATAGGCCTCATTACAAATTTGCCGGTCCGGAAACAAGGGTGCCGGTAAGCTCACTTGCACCCTTGTTTCCAGACCGGTAAACTATGTGTCTTCTTGCCGTGCCCACTGTGCCCGACAGGTCTGACCCTGCCGGGTGCAGCGGCCACGGCCACGGTAGGCAGACTGTTCACGGAAGTGCTGCCACCATTACCAACAGTGCCGGCACTTCCGACTCCTCACTCCCATAGAGTCATAAGACTCTATGGGAATGGGGACTTACGGTTTACCGGCGCTTGACTTGTAATCTCCCGGTGGCACCGGGAAGTCGGGCAACAGTAGCATTTTACGAGTCCAGCGGCATCCCGCCAGTAGCACCGGCAGGGTTCCCGCGCAGGACTCGTGATGAGGCCCATTGCGTCTGCAACTAGGACGTTTTTTAGAATACCTTGTGCATAGCATCTGTCATTAAGTAGGCAACCATATTTAGGGGACTTTTGTTTGAGGGATGTTCTTGATGGGAGGGGAAGGAAATATTTAAAATGGGATGTATTTGTTGGGGGAAGAAAGGCTATGATGTGAAACTCCAATGCTTTATGTCCAAGGTTCCAGAAGCTGAATGCGACATTGAGCCGGTGGAAGAGCGGATTGGGACGGGGGAGGTACAGTGGGGATGCCGCTTGCAGTCGGGGAACAAAGCAGAGTTTCACTTTCAAACCGGCTAAAATAGCATGCTTTACGAATCCTTGCTGTTCCACAGGAAATTAAAAAAAAAAATTGCCCACAAACCAATGCTACGTCTAGTGTGACACGTGATCACATAGACAATACTCTGCATTGGTTTTCTTTTTTTGTTGAAACTTTATTTACACAACATCCATACAATCAGCGTATAATACTCTGCATTGGTTTGTTTTTCTACATTCCGTGTATCGCGCTTATCAAGACATCAGGAGATGGGGCAGCGTAGTAACCCGAGCCATTTCTCTTCATCAGACTGCTGGAGATAAACTGGGCTGTGCAGGCCAGCAGCCAGTCCTTTGACAGGTGACGTGTCTGTTAGTGAGTCCTGCCTAATCCCTGGCGCATCTCTCGCATCCACAGCAACATGCACACACCTTAATCAAAAGAGGCCTAACGCGGAGGAGCATGTGCCAGTGGCAGATACTGGGAAGACTGTCAACTGTATCCC
The DNA here is from genome assembly GCF_040938575.1 of Ambystoma mexicanum. Lineage (NCBI taxonomy): Eukaryota > Metazoa > Chordata > Amphibia > Caudata > Ambystomatidae > Ambystoma > Ambystoma mexicanum. The sequence continues at coordinate 596,772,720 of NC_090924.1, forward strand.
TCTGCCCGCCTGCAGGTTCCAGGAAAATAATGTGCAACATCGACTTCCTGTGTGCATGTTCTGCAGTGCAGTCATATGCGGGATTCAACGTCCATTGGCAGATCTGGTGCCCCACACTGCACATGTACGCATGCCACGCATCAGCACTGAGACACGCTGTTCAAATGCCACATCACTCAGTGTTCCATTCATGCTGGGCCTAGGCCCATGGCTGAAACAAAAACAAAAAACGCTGGTGTGGGCACGTTTTTTTTGTCAAAGTGGGCCTTTTTTCTAGCCAATGTGGGCCAGTATGATGAGTTACTTCACTATGAGGCTAATTGTTCTGACCAGTGTTGCTGAATACATATTCTTTAAAATGCACAATGTGCATCACATTTTATCAAAACACTCCCCCTTGGGTACTAATTAAACAGTGTCGCAAAAGGAATGATTAGCCATTGTGGGCCACTTTTTCACTAGTGCCCGAGACAAGTTTATGGCCCAGTCCAACCCTGGTTACATGCCTTGAAATGTCTGCTGCTGCAGACTGACAGCAGGACCTGGTGCTTAGCACTGAAGGTGATACACCTGCTGAGCATTTCCCTCAAACCCCAACATGGTCTGTATCCTAAGGAGGGAGAGCGCACCCTGGAGGGCAAGGCAGGGAGCATTGCGCTGAACTGTCCGGAGGATTGTGGCACAGTATGAAACACAGTGGCAAACACTGTGCATGAAAGTGTGTGTGGCGGGCAGAGCCAGATACACATCAGAATTAGGGGGCCTCGTTTATCACCTAGATTCCATGCTAGATCCCCCCTCTGCGAGTCTACTCGGAGTACAATCTATGAACTCTCCCCAAACAACATCCTGACTCCAGCAGCAGCCTGAGGCGCAGCAGAGCAAAAGCTGCCTTCAGCTGGGCAAAGGCCGGGAGGACGCATGCAGTTCAACTCGTCAAGCTAACAAACAGCAATGAAACACACAAGAGCAACGGTAGCACCTACTGTATTTCAGTTCATTAAATTAACATTACAGGTTACTTGTGTGGGCTCCCCCTTGCCGCCCCCCCCCCACACACACACACAGGCAAAGCATTATTTATCGTTTTGCAACTACCTATGCTAGCCACCTTATAGACCTTGAGAGGGGTCATTAATTGCTTGAGATAATGACCCTTACAAAATGTATAAATGCGGGACCTGTCATTATCCTGTAATAATGACCCCTCCCTTGGTCAATAAAAAGTATTTAATACTTTGAAGAGTGACCCAATGAATGGCCGAGGTTCTACGAGCATTGGGGAGAGAAAGCTATAGATTCATCAAAAAGATACAATTACTTTATATACAGGCACAATGTATTCAATGTGTAAACATACAATAAGACATTCCAAAAATGTTAGTGCATGGTACATCAGTAAATCTGATCACAATTGCTTCAACACTATGTGTGCTCACAATAGACACAACAAAATAATCACTATAAACCAACAAGACCATAAACAAACCTTCATCAACTGAAACTTATGATAGGTAATAGGAAACGTCTCTTTCACATTCTGCAAAATAATGCTCCTACACAGATCAACATGTGCCCCCAAAAAGATCAGTTCTGGCCTGGACTGAGATGCACCGACATGTGCACTCAATAAGTCAGTTCTTGTTTCCAGTCCACTCTTCTCAAGGGAAGCACATGAATAGGTCGGGACTGAGGCAGAAGGCAGGAAATCTCTCTCTCCTCGACTCAAGTTCAAATCGCTTTGAAGGACTACTCCCATGTTAAGGCACTCTACAAAACTTCAAAAGTAATCCGAAGGCACGGTGGCCATATGGCTGCACTGTGGTCATCAGGCGTCCATACACTCCTATCGGAACCTTGACACTGCTGTAGGGTTGTTGCCTGATTCTTCTGTCCCAGTGGGAAAGGCCACATTACATGCCAGAGTGGGAAATTTCCCACATGGTGCATAGACATGAAAACCCTGACTCCTTTTACTCAATAGGGACATTCCGTCCATACACAGATCCAGGCATAGTGCACAGAGGACAGTACAGGTATGACAAAATAAGTACTGCTGTGCAGGGGTACAGGCACAAGTAGTGCTTTCTAAACTCATACACAGCTCCCCACTACGACCAAAACAGCAGGGATCCCAACCACAAAGGTGTACAGTCACAACATGGACAGTATGTCTCCTTTGCCTTCTTCAGCTATCAGTGGCTGAGGGAAGGCTAGACTCTTTGGTGGTGTGAGCGAGCATGCAAACATCCAAAACAGCAATAGTGCAAATGCAAGGAGCGCAATAAAATAAATCTACAATCACACTTCTATAACAGTAAGACTTTAAAAAACTAAAAGAGAAGACACATTATTAAAAACAACAACAAGCCAACACTTTAAGGAAATACAAAGAGAATGCAGACTTGGAGAGTGAGAGGCTGTCTGGGTATTGAAGAACAGAGGTCTACAGCTAAAGGTTCAAAAATATGATTTGTAAGGTATAGAATGGGGTACTAAATGTTATAAGGGCCCATAGGAAAAGGGCAGGGGGGGCTTAGCAATGTTGAGCTGGGTTTCTGGAAGCTTTCCTTGATGTTAAATTGGGTTTGGGCTGGTCGAGCTGATTGGATGGGATTCAGCAATGTGGTGCAATGCAACAAACGTCAATGGATTGAGGCTTGACCAAGCTTGGGACAAGCCACAATTTTCAAATTCATGCAGTTCAAATTTGTCCTTATTCGATTTTGTTGATGGGCTGGCATGACGCAGTACTGCAGACAGCAAGAGCTCGAAGCTCGAAGAAGCTTGGGAGAGGCAGGTGACTGGCACAGCACAAAGGCACTCAGATCGGCTTGAAGTGTTGACTATCTAAGTCAGCTATTTGGGTCTGTGAAGTGGTAAAGACAGGTTTGTTTGGTAGTTGGGTTGCCATGAGACCTCCACTGGGACTCCAAGTAAAAGTAGATCTATAGTCTGACCCGCCCAGCCAATAAGGTTGCAAGGGACACTTGCTGGGCTTTCCAGGACGAGTCCTCGGTAGCAATACCCTGCCGCAGTCAGGCCTTTTCAACACCAGGTCACTTCACATATTTCCCTGAAGTGGTTTGGTAGAGCACACTCCTTGGAAATATTTATCTTCCCCCACCCTAGCTGGGGTCTTTGGGCAGTGTTTACCCCAACAAGGTTCCAGTGAATCCCAGTGAATTCTTGTAAGAAGCTTCAAGAAGCTGCTTCCATGAAGGTGATTCAGAGATGATGCAACTAATGGGGGCTGTATAGCCAAAGTGGGGGGGGTTCACCAGTTTGGATTCTTCAAGCACCTTCCTCACCCTTCCCACTACCTGCAGGCAAAGCACTCTGCATATGACATCAAAAGGCAAAAGGCACATGATACACAATCCACTGTAGCATTTTGTCTTTCTAAGGCGGGAAGCCCTGTCTTTACTTGATTAATTGCTGGACTTCAAGACAAGAAGAATTCACCTAGAACTATTCCAAAGACCTCTGCCATAGAAGGAAAGGCAGAAGGTTCCAAGGAAGAGGAATGCTCGTCTCCCAGTCCATCTCACGGCACATTTGAGATGAAACCCCTGAGGACCAAGCCCCCTCTGCTACCTGTGCACTGGAACCAGGATCCTGCTCACCACAGGTGAAGGACTTCCGGGAGGTTCCAGACAAGCTTCCCGGAATATAATGGGAACGTGTAGAAACAACGGTCTCACCTTGTGCCCAGAGACCCTGGACTGAGCCTCCCTGTAACTTAGAAGCCAGAAGGCAGCTCAGAATTCTCTGTATTGCCTCAAGACATCTTCAAGCAGGCTCAACCGTGCTCAACTCCCTTTGAGCCAATACAGGACCTGTGGTGCTGCTTTTGGCATTCTAAGAACGTTAAACTGCTTATCTGCTTCTTTGAGCTGCCTGGACACTGATTCGACCCAGTGAAGCACATCTCTGCCTCACATTAACCACTGACTCACCCCTGTGGAAGCACCCGGCTCACCACATACCATGCACCAACTCGATCCAATTGAAGTATCGTATCGACCTGATTCGAAAGTGGACTCGACCAATTGGAAGCAATCGTTTGATCTGCATCAAACACCATTTTGACCAAGCAGTAGCTTGGTCTCTACCCAACCTTTTGGGAGCCATTGGCTTGCCCAGCCTCAAGATCCCACTCCATCCACAGGGAGCCTGCTCTCGAAACCACCTCGATGCTGATTTGCTACTGGAACAGTCCCATTCGACCGTCTCGACACAGGCTCAACTGAAGAAAAGTGCCAAGAAGCCCTGGCTCGACAATGTTGAGCCAACAAGACAAGTATTGCAGGTATTTGCGGTGGTTCTGTCCCCCTGCCCTGTTCTGCCTCAAAGGCCCTAATGATTTAGAAGACCCCACTCTTTGTCTCTGCCTCACATTAACCACTGACTCACCCCTGTGGAAGCACCCGGCTCACCACATACCATGCACCAACTCGATCCAATTGAAGTATCGTATCGACCTGACTCGAAAGTGGACTCGACCAATTGGAAGCAATCGTTTGATCTGCATCAAACACCATTTTGACCAAGCAGTAGCTTGGTCTCTACCCAACCTTTTGGGAGCCATTGGCTTGCCCAGCCTCAAGATCCCACTCCATCCACAGGGAGCCTGCTCTCGAAGCCACCTCGATGCTGATTTGCTACTGGAACAGTCCCATTCGACCGTCTCGACACAGGCTCAACTGAAGAAAAGTGCCAAGAAGCCCTGGCTCGACAATGTTGAGCCAACAAGACAAGTATTGCAGGTATTTGCGGTGGTTCTGTCCCCCTGCCCTGTTCTGCCTCAAAGGCCCTAATGATTTAGAAGACCCCACTCTTTGTCTTTGTAAGATACTTTCTCGTACTTTTGACATTTGCTGCTCAAATAAATGGAAGTCTGCATTGTCTATCTTTCCTTTACAGGGGTCGGTCATTCATATTTGTAATGGATTTTATGCTTAGTTAGTTTTATTACATCTGTTATTTTTATAGAACCTTGATGGGCCAATATTTTTACTCAGTACCACCGTCCTGTTGTTGTTTGTGTTGCATCTGTACCAGCTACCCTCGGTCACTCTTACCAAATGAACCGAAGGAGGTATACCTGTCGTACATACCTGAACACATTGTAGCCCGTACTATGCCACGCATAACTGAGCACATTGTAATTTTTTTGCACAGAGCACATTTGGTATTACTATCCTCACAGACTGCCTGAGTGGTCATTGTCACTGGGGATAACTATGCTTCTTCAACATATGTCCCATGTATATACCTCCACCATATCTCTGGAACAGGCAATTATTCTGCGAGAATGACTACACAGGTGACTATTAGTCTACAGTAACTACCTGATAAAAATGCAAATATAAAGCACTTGGAACCCTTCACTATAGCGCGCTGCACTGCAATACACCCCTGTATAATACAATACAATGTGATTTGTTGGAGATGGATAGCTGAATAGATAGATAGATAGATAGATAGATAGATAGATAGATAGATAGATAGATAGATAGATAGATAGACAGATAGGACAACCCATGTGTGTACGCCTTCTACCTCAAACAGTGTATTCTAACTCCTTGGCCGGTGTGTGCGTACAGACGTCTTCTCTCCCCTTTAACACACTGTCTCACAGGATAACCCGATGCTCAATTTCCAAGCTTTCTAGATGTGGAGCACCAGGAAATGTGTGATTCCAAAATGATTCTGCATAAATGTTTGTGCTTCAAAAGCTGGACTGAGAAACGTGTGATTAGAAATTACGAATGTATTCACAGATGTTTAGGTCCCACTTCATCATCCATGTAACATGTTCTGTATTGTTTTGCCTGTGTGTACCTTACGGAACCACCACCAAGCAGAGCCTGGATGTCAGTAAGAAATGATTGGGAAATGATTAAAAAAGACAGCATAGTTTCTTCTCACTATCGCAGACCAGGTCTGAGGACCACCTAAACCTGTGACCTAGTGTGCAAGGACACTGGCTCTGGATGATCCACCAGCAAGCATCCAGCAGGGGCGGAAGAAGAAGTACCCCGGTGAGGATGGCACCAGATGCCAAGGCATAGAAGGATGGAATAGAGAGTGGTCCAAGGCCCCTTTGAAAGGGGTTAGTTCTGAGGTTGCACTCATTTGACCCTTGATTTCTTCGTTGAGTTTGCCAAGAAGAGTGTCCATTGTGATGGTGGTGTTTTGGGAGAAATGGGCACCAAGCATGCAGTGGACAATGGGACTATGAGCATCAAACCGCCAACAGAAGCCGATCACTGCCAGGAATCACCACATTTGACCGGATCAATACGCAGAAGGGCAAGGCGCTCAGGCCCGGCAACAACAAGCGGAGAAATCCATCTTATCCGCTCACTTACTCCCCTGAGGCTCTTCAACCACACGGGAGATGATGGATGAATTACGCGGCGTGAGATCATGTTTCCTTGAAGCACCGGAAGCAGACACGTGTCACCAAAAGATGTGCAGCGACTGCTCACACTTTTAACGGGAATTACTGGAGCTAATATGCCATGGTCTAATTCACTGATACACTTCAAGAAATCCTGTTAGCGGTGTCGCTTAGCATGGCTGCAAATCGCTAGCCAGATGCAGGGCAACTATCTATCTGGCACGCTGGCCGTGCAGGGCCACACGATGGCGTGAGACGCCATCGCTGTGGCCCAAAAGAAAAGCTGTGTTGTGTAGCGCTCCCTTGGTTTACTCATCCCGGATAGGGCAATCAGTCTCCTCACTTGACCAGTCGTCTTCTGGCATTATGACAGGGGTGGTGCTGCTCACCATATTTGGCCTTGACATTGAACAATCACCCTTAGACCTGGGGGAGGAGGGTGGGCTATTTCAGCGGAAGTAGACCTACTCGGTGCAGTATTTGAGTAGATTTGATCAGTATTTGAGTAGATTTGATTGGTGGCTCGTTCCGAAGGAGGCTGATTTTCCTCCCCAGAAATCAGTGCTGCGCGTTCTCTGTGAAACTAATACAGGGCCTCTTCGAAACTGGGCATGTACACAGCTTCTCTCAGGGACTAGCTGTTTAGATTGTTGAAGGGAATGTGTATTTTTTTACTGCACTTCTGCAGTCAGAGCTGATGCAATGATTTTTTTCACCCATGGAAAAAGGCCATTTTTGCAGCCCTCCTTTTGCATTGAGGCTACATGGGATTTATTTGGAGTAAAATAGTGCCGGCTGTGCCTCCCTGCTGGGAGTGCACGAGATAATCATTTAAAATTGCCTTATGTTAGCAATCGACAAGTTTGCTTTTTTAAATCTTATGCTGTTTTATGTTACATTATGCCATGTCAATTCCTGATAGGCTTGGAACTAGGGAACCAGAGAGTTTTCTCCATTTGCGTATGAAAAAAAGGAACGTAAGGAACGGAATACTCTTGAGGGATGTACTTAAAAGGGTACTTTATGTGCCGTGGCCTCAAGACAATCCAACAGAGTGCCTTCATCCATGGACTCACCAGGCACTCATTAGTAAGTTAACAGTGCTGTGGTATCATAAAACAGTAGTTATTTATTTATTTATTTATTTATTTATTTATTTATGTATACTGCGCACAGAGACAAGCCCGCAGGGATAGGGGCGCCAATAACAAATACACAACAGAGAGAATCCACGGTGGGTGGAGAATGAGAAGAGAGGGTCATGGAAGGCACAAGGTTAGGTCGTTGGCATGAGTTTACTCAAATAGATAAGTTTTCAGCCTGCTTTTGAAGAGTTGCAGATTAGTGCAGGACCTGAGGCCTAGAGGAAGGGAATTCCATATCCGTGGGGCAGCATGAGGAAAGGATCTATGCTCCACATAAGACAAATGAGCTCTTGGTGTTGCTAGCAAGCCAGTGTTGTTAGATCTCAACATTCTACACACCGCTAGGCGTGAGGTACGGCTGGCCAGATACTTGGGGGCTTGCCCTGAGAGACAATTGTGCGTAATGAACAACACGCGGTAGATACCTGCTGCGAATGGGGAGCCAATGTAATGCTCTCCTAGCCGTTGTGATGCAATCTCTCCTTTGCAGACCTGCTACGATGCGCACTGCGTTGTTCTGACTCACCTGCAACCGGGTCATGTCTTGTTTGGGGATTCCTAGCAATAGGCTAGAGCAGCAGTCTATTTTAGCTCCAATAATGGCTTGCGCCACTATGGCGCGATTGGCTGATAATAAAAAGGGCTGTAGCTGATCCTTGAGCTTCAAATGGTAGCACGTACAGGAGACAAGACCATTGACCTGATTTTTCATAGACAATTCTTGGTCTAAAATAACACTGAGGGCCTCATTACGACCCAGGCGGTAAGGGGTTAACGGCAGCGTTAACAGCGCCGACCCTTACCGCCTGAGTACGAGGTCCCTTAGCGCCATGGCGCTTTTAACACCTGCTTTTAGCAGGTGTTAAAATCCATGGCGCTAAGGGACCATGGCGTTAATTACGCCACCGTAATTTACGGTGGCGTAATTAACGCCTTCCCCACTCCCATTATACCCTATGGGGCAAAAATGGGAATGGGGAAGGGTAAATGGGGATTGGGGACTTACCGCCCCGCCAAGGTCAGAATGGGGCGGTAAGTCCGCCAACCACCATGGCGTAAACATAGTTTACGCCATGGTGGTAAAGTCACGGCCCAGGCGGTAACTTACCGCCTGGGTCGTAATGAGGCCCTGAGTGTCTTAACCTTATTCTGGGTATTGATATTGCAATCTGCAATTTTGAAGTATAGGTATTCCGCATTGAGCTTCTTCAGTTGCATTGCAGTACGTAGCATCATAAGTTCTGTTTTTGAACTATTTAGGGCCAGCTGATTGACTTACATCCAGGATTGAAAGAGTTCATAGGTGAAATTTAATGACGCAGTGTCAAGAATGCAATCCCCTGTCAGAGGCACATGGCTCTGCATATCACCCGCATAATTCACGTACACCACACCACGTTTGTCTGTTTGCTTGAATAGTGGAAGCATAAAGATGTTAAAAAGATTGGGTGCAGCGCATGAATCCTGTAGCAGCCTGCACATGACAGTGAACTTCTCAGCCATGACGTCATCGAAAAAGACCCTTGCTCTACGGTCCGTCAGGAATGATTTAACCCACTCAATTGCTGGTTCGGAGAAGTGCGCTGATGTCCGCAACCTCTCTGCCAAGAGAACGTGATCCACAAAATCAAAGGCGGCAGAGAGATCCAGAAGCATAAGCAAGGTAATTTTGCCCCCAGCCATGACCTGCATTATGTTGGTCTTAAGCTCAAGAAGCATGAATTCTGTACTGTGAGCTTTTCTGAAACCAGATTGTTTAAGCCCCAATATGTTATGTGCGGCCAAGTAGGCTTCAATCTGAAGATGAGCTACTTTATCCAAGATCTTCAGTAGATAAGGTACATTTGTAATGGGGCGATAGTTGCCTGCTTTGCTAGGGTCAAGCGAGGGCTTTTTTTGTAAGTGGAGAGATCCATGCTTGTTTTATAATGCTTTGGACAGTATTGTCCCTGAAAGATGCATTAATACATTTTGTTATCAAGGGCACCAGATTAGGAGCACAATCTTTAACAGTGATATCCGGGCAGACATCACCCTTACAGTTAGTAGGCTTGAGTTTGCCCATGATCTTGGACAAGTACGGTTCCGATATAGGCTTGAAGGCAAACTCTGGAAGCGATTTGGGAGCTGCCTGTTCTGCAGTGCCCTTCACGTCAAAACGTACAGTCCTTATTTTTGCAGCGGATGCTTTCCTGTGTCTTTTCTAATTTGTCCAAGAGTGCCTCCTGAAGATCATTACACCATTTGGCGTTTTTAACCACCTGACTAGGCAGAGAGCATGACATTTCCAGCTCTTTGAGGATACTAAAAAGCTCCTTCGAACTGGAAGCTGCTCCGGAAATGCGAAGCTCATAGTAGTTCCTTTTTGCGCAGGTAATGGATGATTTATAGGTCTTAACCACGTGCAGATAGAGGAATTTATCTGCATTGGAATTTTTATCCCATTGTTTGAGTGCTGTGAGTACGTTATTCCTGAGAGCCGAATCTCTGGAGTGTACCATTTTTTGTCGGGTTGCTTCGTGAATACGCGTGACTTCACTGGCACTATACTTTCCACAGCTGTTTCCAGTGTCTTATAATAGACATTGGATAATTCCTCTGCCGAGTTCAGGTTGGACAAGTCAGTTGTCATGGCCGTGATAAAGGGGGCCATGGCTGCCGGGGTGAGTTTGCTGGTATTTCTAAATGCAACCCTACGACCCTCTCTAGGGATTTTCACGACCAGAGGATCCGACCATGAACATTGGATATTGTGTACATCTTCAATTGTTGATATTTTTTGATAAAACCCAATCCAGGGTTTTGCCTTTTTAATGGGTGGATGATGTGATATGCTGGTGAAACCCGAGGTCACGTAGCATGGACTTCATCAGCATAGTCCAAATGATTCAAATATCCTAAATTAAAGTCCCTTAGGATCAATGTTCTGGTGTTGGGCATTAACATGGGGCTAAGAGATCACTAAAATTTGTCACAAAGTCCTTGTGCTTTGGGGTGGTCTGTAGATAATAACAACATTAATCGTGGTGTTTGGATTAACTTGATTACTTTGCAGTCTGAGATCTGGGAGGGTCTCAATTTTACATATATTCAAGACTTGATTGTAAATTAAGGCTACCCCAACACCCCTGGCATTAAACCGGTCGTTCATCAGGATAGTTATCCATCGAGAACCGCCATAGTGAGGGACGTGCCAGCTGCATCATGCAACCATGACTCTGTGGCATGCCTAATCAATGACCTAGTGTTAAGAAGCATACATTTCACCTTACCCCTAACTATCCTCCTTTTGGTTTCTCTGCATGGCAGGTCCAGTCTGATGTGTATTGAGGGCATGTGTGTGTCGGTTTGGCATGTCCCTGGTAACCCTTGAACGGTACCCTGTGTATCCCGGGTTGTTTGGGTAGAGTAAGTAATGTGGGTAAGCCCGGGCTAATACAGGTAGTCTCCTCTTTTGCTTCTAGGTTAAAGCTCTTATCATTCATGTATATGCTAGGATGCTGTGTCTGTGTGCTGTTCGGGGCTCTAGTGATGTTAGGCTCCTCCCCAGCCTTACAATCCACTCCTTCCCAGTCTGCCAACTCTCCCTCCCCATGGCCTTAAAAGCAACCTCATGGGGCGGGGTGGAGGGGGCAGTTTTGGGTGATGCGGAGAAACCAATGATTGGTGGGCGATACGCTCACGATGGGTCTGTGTTCTCCGCTGGAGTTGAGTGTTTCCCCTGTTTTTCGAGCTTCTCCTTCCCAGCCTGCCGGCTCGCACTCCCCATGGGCCTTGAAAGCAACCTCATGGTGAAAGGCGATGTCGGGAGACACGGGTGCTGGTATCAGGGTAGTTTACGCAACCGTGTCTGGTTGCGTAAACTACCAGACACGGGTATGCCCATCCCCGGAGAGCGGATCACTGAATTCTGCGCTGTATTAGTGCTACCCTGTCATATGAATGAGAGGCTATTTGCTTCTAATCTAGTGCGTGTGGCCTTTATGGCCTCCAGAACATCTGCTAAGCCCATACTAAGGACAGGGAGCCGAGAGTACATACCGTCTCTTCTTCCCGCACCTTCACGAACTGGCTCAAATCGGCTCCTACGTGCCGCCGATTACGTGTCTGACGTGAGATTAAATGCTTCAAAGAACTACAATGCTTCTGGGAAATGTAGTTCCCTCAGGATTCAAATCCCAGAAATACAACGGAGCAGTGGAACACACAAATGAAATAATATTATGCTATAAAAGGAGGAAAAATCACCTTAGGGCAATGCAGTAGAGTACTGATGGTGCAAGGTTCACTAAAAAACAATTTATAAAAAGTAGCGTTAAAATCTTAGCAAGAGCTGCTATAACTGAAAAAAGATTTAAGAGCATTTTTGCATGAAGTATAATATAAGTGATGCTGAATATGGCGACTAATCAACTGCCTGGCGGTTTGTGTGCTTCTAATCTAGTGTGTGCCGCTTTTATGGCCTCCAGAACATTTGCTAAGCCCATACTAAGAACAGGGAATGGAGAGTACATACCATCTCTTCTTCCCGCACCTTCATGAACTGGCACAAACTGGCTCCTACGTGCCTCTTGTATGTTAGTCCTCTTTATGCAATTGAATCTCATATTTGATGGGTGCCAATAATTGTATGAGTAAGCTATGTTTAAACACTTAAGAAGATAAGAGGGGTATGGACCTTAGCCATCAGTTAAGCATTTTTACACACCTTTTGGATCTGTGCATTTACCAATGTCCTGATGAAAGCTGAAAAATTAAAATACAGCTGAAACCTGTCGACGCTATGGGGAGAGGCTTAAGTGACAGTCCCAGAACTCTCTGATTCTGAATATTATTTTTATTTTCTTGTTTTTCCTAAGTGTTGCCATTTAATAAACAAATAGGAAAACCCTGGGAGGCTGTTTTTAAATCTTTTTCAAATAGCATTATTCTCTTTTTTTCTTTAGTTTGCCTCGTTTTTGATTTTACACTGAAATCACTCAATAAGGTTTAGATTTGAAAGGTTTCTTGAGTCACACTTACTGTTAGCTAGACAGCACACCAGTGCCTTGTACTAGGGACATGTATCAATTTCTTTAAGGGAGAGCTTTGATTTAATTGTTTGTTTAGTAAATCAAATGTTTCTTTTCTGATGTACACAAATGTTTTTGTTCAGTTTTCTACCTACAGAATGATAGCTCTTTTAATATCCCTAAAATACACTGTAGCATTCGCTAATCAAAGAAAAGGGACTCATGGGATCCTTCTCAGCTTTAGAAAGGAAGAGTCTTGTCATTATTGGAGGACAAAAGGTGAAAACCTGACTGGCCGCTACACCACAAAGCAGTGGGAAGCACGGGCTGAATAATGTATAGGAGCTAGAGGAAATAAGATAAACCAATGTTTATTGCGTTTGTGTGATTAGAACACCATGCTTAAAGACAGGATGTTCCTTACTGTGATCAATCAGTAATGATCCCTCCCAGAAACCTGGTCTGGGAGCCTGCTCATGTGGCCAGGGAAAAGCAGACACTTTCTGATGCCGACCCTTGGGGGTGGTGCTCTGTGGGAGGATCACATGGGGGGGGGGACAGACCAGGAAGGCTAGGAACCCCCTCTGTTTAACTTTCCCCATAATCCTACACTTTTGAGGGCTGTTTGCCAAACTGCAGAAATTGAAAGAGCTAATTTTGCCAAAGGGGACTACGAGTCCCATGAGCCCATAAGTACTGGGGTGAGGAAGAGGGCTGAGGATGCACGCTGTGGCAGTAGTCAGGCAAGTGAGCCCAATAGCCCACACCTGAAGGAACCTGGAAGACATAAAAAGGCAACAGTATCCAGTTCCCTGTTCACTCAAGTATGGTCTAAAGCGGAGAAGCCGAAGTACATAAACAATGGAAATGTAGCACTCGCATATAATATGAAAGTCCTTTTATTCTACAGAAAGCAAATGCTGCTTCAATCCATTGTTCAACTTTAAAAGACTATCACTGCCTGAAGGAGTGGTCGTGTGTCACAAATTAAGGAGAGTGAACGTTGCGAAGACCATTGCCGAATGCAAAGCCTTGATAACTCAATTATTGAAACCTTTTAAAAACTACAACTCCGAGTGGTCATGTGTGCCTAATTTTGATTCCTAAAGAAAGATTGTACTCTATTCTTTACTTTAACGCAGTATACCTTTCATATATAAGAAGACACATGCCAAGGCCTGGGCCAACAATCTCACCATATTAACTGTGGAACCCACCTTTCTGAGAGGTAAAAAGCACTGTGAAATTAATAACAGTTCAATTAGCCTAAGATACAAGTGTGCAAGCATTACCTGAAGCTAAGAGGGTGGCACCAAGGCTTCTGGATAATTACTTGGGATGATAACTGGCAGAAAGGTGTAGGTAAATTTGGGGAAGGGGAACTGGCTGCTTGTAAAGACTGTTTTGAAGTTGATGCAACCTGTAGTGCCAGAGACTGTGGAAGACAGAGATGTGAGTCTTAAAGACAAACCCAGATTGTTATTGTGGCAGACAGAAAAGAGAGGCAATCAGACTGCCCCTTTAGAAGAGAGTTATTCAGAGGAAGAGTGTCTTGCCGACTGGAAGGTGTTCAAGTACTTTAAAGTATATCTTGTCAAAGTCTGTCTAGAAGTACAAATCACTGAAGCTGTGCTATTAGTCCAAAGTATTGAAGCTGTGGTGGTGTATCTGGTTCTCAATAGAGGCAACATTGTAGTAGACTAAACAAAGTGAAGTACTGTGGCAATAAACCACGAGACAGCCGGCCAATACCACCCAGGTAATGCCCCCGGGGCCCATTGTTACAGGGCTGAGGGTAGCAAGGGCCTTAACGAGGCCCCGGGGGGCATTACCGTGGGCGGTATTGGCCCGCTGTCGTGGGGCTTATAGCCATTAGTATCCCGGCCCTTTAGACCGGGGTACTAATAGCATTTTTAGTTCAATAAAATGGCTGCCGGGAAAGGGAAAATGTAGTCCATTTTCCCTTCCCATGGCGGCCTTTGGGAGCGGACGCGCTGGGAAGAGAAGTGTTTCCAGCACGTTTGCTACCTAAAAAGAAGATAAAAGAAGGTAAGTGGGGCTGGGAGGAAAGGGAGGGGATAGTTTGCAGGGGAGGGCGGTGGAGGAAAAAAAACTTAACTGAGTCCCCGGCGGGGGACGAAGACAGCTTCCAGCCATGGATAGGCTCGGATCGGGGATTGCCTCGTTTTGAGCCTTCTCATTGGCTAAGGGGCCACCACGCCCCCCGCCGGGAACAAAAGGCACATACGTGCGTGCAAGGGATTCCCAGACTGGTAATTCCCCGGCGAGGGCCAATCAGAATGCTTGTTGCATTCTGGTTGACCCTCGCTGGGTACTAATGTGAGATAAAGGTGACTGTTCTCATAGTGAATCAAGCAGAAGTGAAGTTGTTGAATTGGAAGCAGCAGCACTGAGAAGTCATACTGATAAATATACCATTGTGAATTCTAAAACCATACTTACGAAAATACTGTTAATCAAGAATTGTGTTTTACTGACAGGTATGGATATTGCATTTCTTTTTGAACTATGGCAAGTCTTCTTGAAGAGGTGGCAAAGCATCATGGCTGAGATTACCATTGGTGCTATTTGGTGGAAATGGAAAGTGGATATTTCACCAAGGAGAAGAGATTTCCTATCATTGGAACTTTGATTTACAAACTTTGAAACATCAAGAACTGATTTGATCTTTCTTTGGTGGAACATTGGCAGAACTGACCTTGAATCCCAGGGGAGGGAAATTACCCAGGACATAAGAAGATTATTCAGAAACTATGAATGTTGTTCATGTTATATCGTATTGCCATATATTTTCTTTGTGTAGGCCAGTCATCCTGTGTTAGAGTGTTTCCCCTTAGCGTTGGTTGGGCAGGGAAGTCCTCAGCAGGTTAGGGATAGTGAAGCATTTTATTTATCATATTTCTTTTGATAATAAAAATGGCAGATTTTGAGAAATCATCAAACAGTTGTCCAACTCTCATTACTGACCCCTCACATTACCTTACTGCGGAAATCACGTAATACTAATAAAGAAGAAATGTGTTCAGTCAAAACTATAAATCATCTTTTAAAAAATGAGATAAGTACGCAAAGAGCTGTTTTGAATTTTAAGATTACACTTGTTCCAAGGGCACAGAGAATAAAGGTGCGTAACTGGGATGCTAATGGGATGAGAAGGGGCACATACTAAAAAGAAAGGAGTAGAAGAGACATGTGTAGAGAAAAAAAGGGGCATAGGAAAGAAATTAAAGGAACAGTGAAAATAAGAGAAGAAAGGTGAGAACAGAGGAAATGAAAGGTGAGAGCATTTCATAAGAAAATAGAAGTAAAATGGAGAATGAGAGGAACAGAAAAGAGGGAACTTTTAAAGAAGGAGAATAGATCAATCAAATGAAAGGCGAAGGGGAGAAGTGGAAATTACACAAGAAGGGGCGTTAAGTGTGAAAAGAGAAAAAGAGGAGCGGAGAGGAATGTGTAGTGAGAAGAAAAACAGAAAACGTGAACAAAGAGAATGAATAGTGAAAAGAAGAGAGAAGAAAATAAAAAGTAACAAGAAAATGGAGAAGTAGCCTAAGTAGTAAAGAGAGGAAGGGGGTGTGAAATGAGCAGTGAGAAGAAGGGAAGGAATGGAATGAGTGATCCCAAAAAGGCAGCAAAGAAGCAGGAAGAATGTGGGAATAAGTAATAAGAAGAAGTGAGATGAGTAGAAGAGAGAGGAAAAGAGGAGGTTTAACAAGTAGTGAGTGGAGTACGATAGAAGCAGCAAAGGGTAGTGAGAAGCGTGAACTAAGGAGAAGTCGAGAATAGTAAAGGAGATCAAATGGGGAGAACGTGGAAGGAGAGGTGGAGAGGAAAAGACAGTACATGAGGAGGAAGGATGTTATAAAAAGGAAAAGCGTAGGGATAGACCAGCAACCACAAACGACTCTGGTAATGTTTTAAAAGGTGTTCCTATATCAAAGTGTGTGAGCAAGAGTTTGGGAAGGGGGTTCTCCGCCCAAGATAATGTGAAAAAATGTGTCTATATAGGGTATGTGCAAGCACGTGCTTCCCTGCACATGGTTTAAAAAGTAGACAAACCTAACTAAAGAAAATGACATGAAGCATTTGATGTTCCTCAAAGGGATGCCTGGAATGAGGGGAGATGAAGGAATGGGGGAGTGGTGAGTGGGAGAGAGGGTAAAGGAATCAGAAAAGCACGGTACAGACTCAAAAGAAGCCCATGGTGAAGAGGCCCACCAGGAAACCTCCAGAATCCCATGTAGGCCCGTCCAACCCCTGAAAAGGTAGAAAGAAAGGTAGGACATCTCCACGAGAATCACGAGCCTGAAAGAAGTGAGAGAAGGGCAGGAAGAGAGGTCAAAACGCAACAAGGACTAATGGCAGAATAAAATGAGTGGAAAAGTCAGGAGGAAAATGATGAAAAGTAAGAAGCTAGATGGGTATTAAAAACACTAAACGGAGAAGCCGAGGCTGTGGGGGTTCTTAAACAGGTATACTTTTCTGAGGGAGTCTCGGTGGCTTGGCACCTGAAGTCAGCTGTGCTTCCCAATGCCTGAGCACACACTGGAAGCATCATGTCAATTGTCTTTCTGCCTTTGCAGGCTAATTAGACATGTCAAGGACGGGCCTGATACCTTGGCATGTTTCCCTTAAAGGGCGTTGGCAGCTTGTGGGGGAGGCGGCAGGGAAATAGTATGTCTGTAACTCAAACGGTGTGAGCTCAGACCGATTGACACCGACGCACCATCGAGAGTGGCTTCCAGAAATAGATATAGCACACCCTGCCTCTCTGTGAAGCACCCGGTACATCTAAGTGTGCCTTAGACATGGGTCACTGTGCCCTTTACATGTGCAATATTGAGCTCAACTGCTTTGTCGAATAGCCGTCTCCAAGCCTGGTCCCGAAGGGCCAGATCCACTCCGCGTTTTCAGGATAGCCACACAAAACATAGAAACACAGTAGTGGCTATTCAGAATACATGGTGTGGGTGTGGTTTCAGAGGTCCGGGCCTGGGGATCTCTGTTTCCAGAAGATTAACCTATTCCCTATGCCCTGTATAACAACACCAATGATCAATTTTGTGAAATTGCCAAAAGCAACATTGCCAAATGTCATGCATCCCTCATGATGAGGGAGTCCAGTTCTCCATTTGTACAAGCATCCTGCATAGGGGTCATCACGTGTGGGAGGAGGGGGAGTTCAGATGGTTATGCTTCCCCCATCTCGCGATTACTAGATATAGACATGTTTATAGATACATACACTTACTTGCAAAACTGGCCCTCCTTTTAGAACATATTTGAATGTCCCTAAGACATTGAAAGGTAACAAAGCATTTTGGCCACCCCTTTTGATGGGTCTCTTATTTTGTGAAGTGCCCTGCCCGCGAGGGGAGCAGCAGCAACATAAGATGGCTGGGAGTCTCACTCAGGCCCTGCACCAGTAGAAATTCAGCGGGAATGGACCAGCAGTTTTGTCAGAAGCCGGGATCCAGAAGTGCAGAGTTATACTGCAAGATTTTGGGGTTCTCGGGCAGCGAGAGGTGGAGGAGGTGAGCTGAAAAGCAATAGGGCCCAGCATTTTCATTTTTCTTGCTGCCCGCCCAAGAATAGGAGTTGGGGTTTGATTTTGTCAGATGCTGTATTTGAGTGTGTGTTACACTACCACATTTAGGATGAATTTTCGAAAATGAAAGAAGGGGGTGAGTGGCCAAAGTATTCTGGCATAGGTGCTCATCTGGAATGCAAAGAAGAACATGTTTAATTCCAAAGGATCACGAGAGCTGCCGGGGCCAGCCAATCATGACCACAAGAGCTGCCGGGGCCAGCCAATCATGATCACGAGAGCTGCCCGGGCCAGCCAATCAGCAACAGTGCATCGCAGACTTTATTCTCTGGTACAAGCCCACATTCAGAGCTGTCTCACAACCACACTCTCAGGCTCCCCCAAAATCCCCACTTCCTCCCACACCCCAATGACCGTAGTTTAATTCAAATTTCAAAAATCTAGCACGCCTCAGCCCAAGTCACACCTCCTTCTTGGAAGAATAGCTGCCATAGCAAGTGAAAAGGATCCCTCTGTAGATCTCGTGTCAATCTTTTCCTGGTGCTCCTTGTTTATTACTGGGGGTTTTGAGGGGTGGTAACCAGGTTTGTGGTCCTCATTTGAAACTCTTTTTTTTCTTTTAAATATGAAAAAGAAAAAGCACTAGCCCAACCTGTTTTGCCAGGATGCTAAATGTTGACAACCTCCTGAGGGGCAGGGGCGCCGCAGTCCTCAGTAATGGACCAAGGCGGTCTTTACCCACTAGTCTAGCCCATGCCTTAGATAATTATTTAAGAAGTCAAAATGCGGCCAGTGTGTGCCATGAAAGTGATGCATGCGGTGTGTTTCCATCACATGCTGATTGGGAGGATTGCTGTTGCGTTTATCCTTGTACAGCATCCTTATTGGCCAATAGAAGCATTCTCAAGTAGATGACTCTCAAGTGCTTATAGCGCTCTTTAACTATCCTCCGAAGCCAGTATCTAGACTGACCTGCCTCTCACGGTAATTCCTCTCAGTCAGAGCATCCCATCTCCTAACCCTGGCTCCATTTCTTCTCGAGACCTTGAGACCACAGCACAGTTCCATGTGATAATGTCCCTGCAAAAATGTCGCCTGGCAAAAAAAGTCGCCAAAAAATGGCTGTTTTTAGCGGGGACATTATCACTTTGAACATGCAGGGACACCCCCGCAACCTCCAATTTTTTCAAGCGGACGCTCCCCTTGACCCCATACATATGGTCACCATATATAATGTTGCCACAACCTTTTCCCGGCGGCATTATGCATGGCGACCATATATGTGGGGATAATATTACCGGATACCCACACCACCGCCCGTGTACTATTCCTCTGGTTTTTTGTGCCCTGAGGTCATGGTTTACTAGTTGTCTTTCTTGGCTAGCCCTTTTCAATACTTCATTAACGAATCGTATAGTTGTGGACGCCTCGCTGCTTTCCTTTGCTAGTCCCAGTGCGGCGCCATCTTGCCTCAGCCTTCCCAGTGCTGTTCAGCGGCCCATGGCTGCCGGGCAGCTAGTGTTCAGCAGGGCCCCAATGCTTCTCTTGACACATATCATGACGGCCCACGCCTCCCTTAAATCAGCATTTTTAGTCTGTTCTATTAGCGAGCACACGGCGTGTATAAAAGCCGCATCAGTACACGGAACCAGCTGTTTCTATACATGCCATTTATCAGAATGCGAACGGCTAACAGAAATCAAGGTCACCGTGACGATAAATGTAGCCAAAGTCTCCATAGCAACAGTAACTAGGATGCAGTTACCAGTGGTTGCCTCGTGCTCCCTCCCCAGAGTGGCTTAGTGAATGCCTTGTCATCCCCCGCCCAGGCCCGCCTGGCAGCCTCGTCATCGTCGACAAGGAGCAGACAGCATCTCCGAGGGAAAACACCAGCTGGCCCGGCCATTTGTTTATTTATTTCGCTTCTGGTGGCGAGGGGGTGGAAAATACGGCGCAGGGCACGAACCCAGCCGCGGAAGGGTGCAGGCATTTCACGGCGTGGGCCTTAATCTGTGCAGTACGCCGTGGTCGTCTGAGAAAGGAACGGATCATTGGAGCCCATCCAAACCGGTTTACATAAACAAAGTCCAGTACTATGCCAGTAAAACGACACAAAAGAAGAATGCCCACTCCCAAGAGCCTTTCATCCTTCATAGGTGGCTAAAATGAGGAGCAATTTTGACTGCAACATATTGTATACACCGAAAGGCTCGGTATAATAAAACATTTTGTGAAAAGAAAGCCGCGTTATTAATATTATTACTGTTACTTCTTGGGTGAGCAATCACCTCGACCCTCTTATTCCCTCGCTTTTGGCACGCTTACGTTTTGTGTACATACGTAATCGCAATACGTTTCGCATGCTATAAATAATTAAATAATAATCATCAGAATTAGGCCTATTATTATATTAGCTCAACTTGAGTTACCATTGTTATCATTGGATCCTAAAGACCTATGTTCCTTGCCTGTCAGTTGAATAGGCATTTTCGACAAGAGAATTAATAATAATAATGTAGCTTTTATATCGCGCTACGATCGCCCAGGTATATGAGCGCAGCTTATTATTACCCACGGTGTGCGGTGCTCATTTATTGACCTCGGAAGGATGAAAGGCTGAGTTTGGCCCATGCTGGGTGCTCATTTATTGACCTCGGAAGGATGAAAGGCTGAGTTTGGCCCATGTTGGGATTCGAACTCGCTGTGCTATCGGACCGAATTGCTACTGGACTTGGTTCTATGCGATTTCTACAGTGCAAAAGCATCATTTGTACATTAGAAAGTATATATTTCTTTCAGTTACTGTGAACTAAAAGGGCCACAGCACCAAATGTATTGCAAGGTGCAAAATCTAATTTTAAAACTCTTACTCGTGTTCATTTGTGTCAGGAGAACTTCGAAGTGACCCAAACAGAGTAATGGAGAACCACTCGGCCCCATTCAAATATCCCCCCACCCATCTCCCCCCTCATTCGATTTCTCTTCACCTCCGTTAATTCTCCCAGCTGCTCACAGATATTGCCAGGTCACTTGTACACTGTTATGCAAGCACATTACCAGCTGCCCCGTCTCCTGTTGACAGTCCGCCACTCCATGGAGGTCTTGGAGACCCTACGGTGCAGAGGCGTAGACAGGGTAGGGCCCGAGTGGGCAAGGCCCAACCTAAATCTCTGAATGCCCCCTCAGCAGCACTGTGTGGGCATTTGCAGATGTTAATGTTATTGCGGTGGGCACAACTACATTAGCTTAAGACCCCACTTGTTAGACAATCCTGGCTATGCCTCTGCTTCGGTGGTGATTTGTTGCAGTAAACAAGTCAATTAACATAATGTAGGTGGCACCCCCTGTATGCCCCCCTACTACCTTCCAATTCCGAGTCCCTGAACAGACCACACATTTGAAATGTTAGTAAAATTAAATCGGTTTCGTATATTGTGCTTCATGCTGGACTCCGGCCTCGAAGCGTGGTGCCTGGACTGAGCACCACGCCTGTGCTGCTCAGTAGACAAGACCAGACTGTGACATGACTTTGTTTTGAGTTAAAATTGCAACATCCTGAAAAAAAATAAAACTGCACTAGTCACAATGAAATTGTTGCTAGGTGAAATTGAAAAGATGATTTCATTGGCTGTTTGTGATTTCCTGTTTTGAATAATATCTTCTATACATTACAAAGCACACCTTCCACTCAGAGCAATCACCAACAGAACAGCCTCAGGTTTCTTAACCAAACCCTGTTACAACCTTCTGACAAAGTAAAGACATAAATCAGGTTGTCCAACTCCAGGCCTCGAGGACCGGAAACCTGACGGGTTTTCAGGATATCCCTAATTAATATTCATGAGCACAAATGTGCATTCATTTAGAATCATTGTATGCACATTTATCTCATGAATATTAATGGTGGGTATCCTAAAAATCTGACATGTGTCCTGCCCTCAAGGCCTGGAGTTTGACAACCCTGACATAAATGATCATTTCGAAGCACCATATTTTAGACCATCAGGAGCCAATATGTGCATTTGGTGTTTTAAGGTCAACATGAACTGTAA
Organism: Ambystoma mexicanum; assembly: GCF_040938575.1. NCBI lineage: Eukaryota > Metazoa > Chordata > Amphibia > Caudata > Ambystomatidae > Ambystoma > Ambystoma mexicanum. The sequence continues at coordinate 596,794,907 of NC_090924.1, forward strand.
TGAGCACCTTTGGGTGAACATACTGAATGGCTCAGCCAATCAGAAGCGAAGATTTGTCATGAATGTCTGGCCCTTTTTCGTAGTATTCACTCAGAATCCTCGCCAAGCAAAATGTTTGCTGCTCCACAGCTACTTGCTCGTTCGCACTGCGGCCCCTCGCCCCTTCCAATGTGGTACCTGGTGTATTTCGCCTCTCGCTCTGTGACCGCAGCCTCAACACTGCCATGCCGCTCCCCGTCCACAGGTACTGACGCACACCTCCATTTTTCCAAGTGCACCTCCAATGGCCTCACGCATCCCCGCCTTGCCTGTGAGCAGGGCTGTGTCTCCATAACAATGTGACACTGTGCTCCAGTCCCCCAGCCATTACCTTTTTTATCAAAAGAAAGTCTGTCTCAGCATTCTTCCCACACGCACGGGTACAAACATTCTTAGCACCTTTGGTGGTGGGAGGGGGGGGATTCCCTGGCATTAGGGCCCCAAAGCCCTCGGTAACAATCTTCTCTTCGCTCGTCTTGTAATGTCTGGATTTATTGGCATCTCATACCAGGGAATTCCCCACCCCGATGGTGCGAAGGCGCCATTGGAACCTCAGAGGGAACCAGAACATGAACAACTGGTGTTTTGCACTAAGAGGGGTTTATGTCCAGAGGAGTTGCTGGGGTGGGAGAGAGGTGCTGGGGGCACTATAGCCCAGGGTCTTTTGGTTGAAGCCCCCGATAGAAGCTCAGGGGCTACAACCAAAATGCTAGCTAGCCCCGAGTCCAATAATCCTGACATTAGCGTAGCCCCAGATCTTTTCCAGACGTTGCAACACCCCTGCTTATGTCTACTCCTCTTCCCCTGTAATAATTGGGAAACAAGTACAGCCGTAACATTCCCTTGGTTTGGTTTCTTTGTAAAACTGTTGGCTTGACTGGGTAAAATGTTGGCTTGCCAACATCACGGCCATGCTTGGTAAAGCAATGTAAGTGGTGACACATGGTCCTGCATATGGTCACGGTCCACTATGTAGACAACGTCTGTATTTATCTTAAAGAGAAACAGTCACCCAAAGAGAATTTTGGACAGTGCAGCGATCGAGCTGTGTTTTTTTGCGGAAGCCGGACTCCTCATGCAAATGTCACTCCAAACTCTGCTGCAAAGAGAGTAGTGCTATGATTCACAGCTGAGATTCAGCTAACAAACGGGTTCCCTGCCCTCATGTGCCCACCACTGGACTATGGCAACGTCCTTGCTCATCAGGTCCTCTCTTGACGCCAGACAGCAGGCATTGCAAGAATGTTGTCATGTCACCCAGTCTGCCACTGTCCTGGAAGCGTTTTGGAAGGACCCGCCTGTTGTGAAGTCTACCCACTCCGCTATTGACAAGCCGTCTTTATAAATTCATTTTTTGAAGACTGCTCATCTGTTAATTTTTGAACATCTAAAGACCATAATCGTTCGTACCTCCTTTAGGCTTTTAGAGATGCCGTACTTCCTATGCCGACTGCTTCTCACTGTGCACGTCAAGGGTTTGCTACCAGGTGTAACCGGATGCTTCCACAATGTGATGTAGGGCAGGTAGCTGCAGCCTTTGGCTCTCCAGATGATTTCGACTACAACTCCCATCATCCTTAGCCAGGAGAGTCAATGGTAAGGCCCACAGGAGGCAGGCAGCATGCTGTAAGAACCCTGGTGTGGGGTTACAGAGCCTTTCAATTGTAGCTCTTTGGTTCTAATTAGAAGCAGGTCGAAAGTACTCAAAATTCACTCTCATCAAGCCGTTTAGTCAAAGGCCTAAATAAGTAATTGGTTTGAGTCCTCGTGGCATAAGCCAGGAGATCAACTGACAGACATAACTGCATCACAGCTGACGTCCATCTGAGGCCCTGCTGGTGGTTGCAATGGAAGGTTGCATGTCCCTTTGCACACAGGAGTTTTTTTTTCGAAGAAATTACTTTGAAAAAACGAATCACATTTTTAATATATATACATATTTGGGGGGAGACGTCCTCCTCAATCCTCCCTTTCCCTACATTATTATCCCTACCCTAGTACCGCCTCTCAACCCCTTACTCCCGATATATTTCATTAAAAATTACTTCAAAAAAACTCCTGTCGACAAAACAACACAATAGCCAATGGAGACGTTAATAAATGAATGCGCATGAGGTAAGAACTTGGTGTGGTGATGGTGAACACTTTCCGGGGGGCGGGGTGGGGCAAAGCTTGCGCTGATGCGCGAGTCATCCTTGGCCCCTGTCCCCACCAAGGGCCTGCTATGAAAACTCTGACTTCCACACTGCATGCACACAAGGACCCATAGGTGTTCGTGCAGGCATCGCCCGCAATAACACTGACCTTCACTTACGATGCATATTAAAAACAACATACCCCTTGCCTTTCCGGTCCATGAGCAAAAGGAACAACGGACCCTCGAGTGCTTGCACCAATTGATTAGTCTGGTGTTTGTCAGGTGCTCTGCATGTGTCTGCTGACATGGCTACAGTGTTTCAGGTCCCTGCGCTGCACATATATCTGGGGTGTCGGGGTAACTCAGCAGTGCCCCAAATGAAATCTCAGAGGCATTCACAGCTGAGCAAAGACTACCTGTGTACACACACTCCCGCAGTTTGCGTGCCGCTCACCTTCAGCCACTGGCGTGCGTTCCTGCATTACTTTAATGCACCTGACGCATTTATTGACGTGGCATCAGCTAATTATGGAACAGCACTTTGTTTAAGAGCACTTTGTCGAAATCCATAAATGATGAAAAAACAGACCCTGCCTCCCCCTTAACTCTTCAGAACATCACACAAGCTGCCAATCATAATTCCATTCCCTTAAAATACGTTTTTTAATGTCTTTATTTTTTAACTTTCGATTGTCTAATGAATTTGTTACTATGTTTTCGCTTATGATGATTTTGTAAAGTTGATTTATATCAGCTATCTCAATAAAAAACAAATAAATAAATAAACAATTCCATTCCAATTCGGGTCTGAATGCTTCCTAAGTAGGTAGCAATTGAGGCATGCACAGTCCTTTGCAAAGAAGGATTAGCACCTACCCCGCGTCCGTACTGTTGCCACAGAGTAAGGGGTCCTTCTTGCCTTCCACTATGTAGAAGTTAGCTGAAAGAAAGAATGAGAGAATGGTGGTCGCGGGTCCAAGTGCTGGTATGAACATTTACACACATGAGTACAGTCTATGACCCCTGCAGTATCTGTTAAACAACCACAGTCAAAGCGTGTTTCCTGATCTTACAGCAACTGCTTTCCCAGGCAAGAAATAGAGCATAAACAGAGAAAGAACAGAGCCAACACAGGTTAGTGGTCGAGTCCTCGTCAAAACTGGATCATGGAAACCCTGTATTGACGGACTTGCATCATTCATATTGGCAGAGGCATAGACAGGGCAGTGCCTGGGCGGGCAAGGCCCACCCAAGTTTGGAAATGCCCACCCAGCTGCGCTGAGTGGGCATTTACAGATGTTATTGTCGCTGCAGTCAGCACTACTAAATTAGCTTCAGGCCCCACTTGATAGACAATCCTGGCTACGCCTCGGCGTATTGGAAAAAAGGGAAATGTTGTTCAGAATTTGGAAATCCTTTGTAGATAATTCAATGGTATGAAGGCAAAGGAAGCACGGGTTCTCTCAGATTAGGGGGCCGGAGCAAAAGATTGAATGCAAGATTGAATTTAACATACATTGGAACTGGAGCATCAAAATGCAAATGCATCAAATGCACAATGGGAGAGGTCGCGCTCTATGAATACGAGCGGAGTAGACTGCGCCCAGGATAAAGATAGGCAACATCAAGAGATGTCATTGCAGTGCATGGACCTTTGCACAGCTACAGGCCCCAACCTATGATGACAATGATGGTCACAGCAAGTTCAACAGGAGGGTGACACTCTCTGTGTGGTCAACTTACAGCCCAGTGACACCAGTGGAAAAAACATAACACAGTGCAGACAACAGACAAAATAAGGGAGGGGGCATAGCTTTAAAAAGGCACACATAGGACGGCAAGGGCTTTCCCTGGCACTTCAGCTAGAAAGAGAATTTCTAATCTAATAACACATCTGGAAATGCGATAGTAGGCGAAGGAGGAACTGAAGGGGTGGTTGCACTCTGCCAGAAATGTTTTAAATCCACAAACAGATCCATGGAAGCGTTTGCCTGCGGGTCTAATGCACAACATACATGTATTACTAAATAAATAAATAAATGCTGCGAGGGTGGCAACAGGCGTGGTAGAGCTTTGTCCGCAGCTCACCAGGAAGATCTACCACGAGGGCTTCTGCAAATGGTAGCTCAACGATTAGCCAGAGAACTGCCCACGGCGCACATTCAAAGCTTTCTGACCCACAGGCACCGAACACAAGTTCCATCTTTTGGAGCAGGCAAGGAACTTTAGCCAGGAGTATTCTGAGGCCTTGGTGGTTTGCCTGCAGTCCCCTCCTTTCCGGCGCAGTAAAGGACAGAGCCCTTTATTTTATCCTTAGCGAGGGCTTAGTTTTGGTTTCAAAATACTATCTTTCTGTAGACGTTCTCCTATGCAAAGGAAGGTAAGCTAGGACAATACTTCACCATTATTACATTATTAATAATAATTATTATTATGATGATATATAGTATCATCATTGTATTTCATTTAGATTTCCCTTCATCGGATGGGCTGTCAAACAAGCATTTACAAACCAACAGCAACAGTTTGGGGTATGGCGAAAATATTTTGCAAATTCATGCACACAGCTACACATAAGCAGATGTTATGTTATGTTAGTTGTCTTCCATGGTGCACACACCTCCACAGTAGTGATCTTAAAGCACTGGGCCTTGTCAGTGTAGAAGGGAATGGTGACCCTGCCCAGGGTGGAGGTCAGACCATGGGAAAAGGGAGGAGTGGGAAACGTCAGGGATTATAAAAGGTACATACTTAACTCACAGCATGGAGCGAAATTCAATTGTACTGTGGAGCGGTAGTGATCGTTGGGGTGAATGTATAGTTTTTGCTTGACCAGAAGAAAATGTAATCAAATGAAGGGATGACATTTCATGGAGGCAGTTACTTTACATTCATCTTGACTCTCCTGATGCAGCCACTGTACTCTTTTGCGATGTCTGTGGCCCTCTTTCCCTCACAATTCTGCCCTCCAGTCATACACGCTCAGTCGGACACTCATTGGATGCGCTCATTTCCGCAGGCATCCCTATCTCCAACCCTCTCACTACACCTCTCTCCTGGTCCGACCATGCTCTCCTCCCATCTGGAGCTCTCGGGCCCCCGGCTATGCCTCTGCCTCCACTGCCAGTCTCCTTCTCCGTCATTCGACCAATAAAGGGAGTGTCAGTCACTGCATTTGCCTCCACCTTCATTCCGCCTCCCAGACCTGCTTATGACTCTCACACTGACTCAGCTCTTGCACACCTTCATTTCTACATCTCCAAATCCCTGGACATCCTGTCCTCACTCTCCTCTTCTCCCCTCCTCTCTCCATCTCCCCTCATACCTCCCTTAGCCCCACGCTCTTCTCCCCCATACTCTCCTCCTTCTCTCCCATTGCACAGGATGATATCTCTAAAGTAGTTCACTCTATGAAAGTCTCTTCCAAACAGGTGCTACCCAGCTCTTCTAGAACATCAAGGACAACATCTCCTCTCTCGCCCCTGCCTTGGCTGACTTCTTTAATCACTCTTTTGTCAGAGCTCTTTTCCACTATCCCTGAAGCATTCCCTTGTGCACCCTCTCCTAAAAATGCCATCTGCTGACCCTTCCTGCCCGGCTAAGTATCGCCCTATCTCCATCACCCCTTTCCTGGGCAAACTCATGGAGAAGTTGGTCCCCCAACTTGGTCCCCCAACTGATCCACTGCACTGAAACTGTTGACTGTCTCCATGACCACCAGTCAGGCTTTAGAGCATCCAAAGCCATGGAAACTGCTATCCTGACCACTCGTGAAGACCTGCTCTCAAATCTTGATTCCAGATACCCCTCCGTTCTCATCCTCCTTGATCTTTCCTCTGTCTTTTACATGCTCAGTCATGCCACCCTCATAAAACGACACTCAGCATCACGGACCGGGCACTGGCTTGGCTGACCTTCTTCGTATCAAACCGACCTTCCAATGTGCAACTGGGCCATTTCCTCTCCTCCACCTCTCACTCTACCTGCAACATCCCTTAGGGCTCTATCTTATCGCTGTGGCTTTTCAACATTTACCTTGTCCCTTTGGGCCACTTAGTCTCCACCTTCTCTCCTCATACCTCGCTGCCTAACTGCTATTCAGGCATGGTGCACGGCTAATGATCTCTGCCTTAATACCAGAAAGGCTGAGATCCTTCTTACTGGGGCGCCTGCTCCCTCATTCCCTCCCACTCTCTGGCCTCCCTCCGTGCCCCGCCCTCACCGTCTTGTGAGGCTAAAAACCTTGGTGTCATCTTTGACTCTTCTCTCTCCTCCCCTCACATCACAGCCCTTTCCCAGAAGGTCAGCTTTCAGCTCCATCTCCTCAGAGGCATCCTCCCTCTCCTCACCTTCCCCCAGAAGCTCAATGTCTCCAAAGTTCTGGTCCTCTCTAGGATGGACTCCTGCAACAGCCCCTTCCTCAATCTGCCTCTTTCCTCTCTCTACCCCCTCCAACTAATCCAGAACAGCACTGCAAGACTTATCCTTGGCCTCAAGGCCAGGGACCACATCTCTCCAGCCCTAACCTCCACTGGCTCTCAGTGGCTGCAAGGATCAAATTGAAGACCCTCTGAATCATCCACAAGACTTTCGGGGGCCTGGAACCCCTCTACATCCAACTCTCTCTCCCTAAATACCTCCCTGCTAGAGCACTTCGGTCCTCTAGCTCCAACTCTCTGCCGATGCGTAGGGCTGAAGTCGAGGGTACACACGGGGGGATGCAGTACACCCACTTTTTTCAGAGGATGCTCTCAGTACCCCCAGCTAAAATGAGAAACATTGAATCTCCTCTTTGAATTTATGCATTAAAGCCAACCATGGGGACAACTAAAGGTGAAATGTCCAATTTTCGGTACTGCAAGTCCCAGGGAAAACATTTGTATTGGTTCTTGGAGTTTAAAACGTGCACACCTTTTAACGTTGTCAAAAACACTATTAGAAAAAAATATCCTCTCTTGGTTTTGTGTATGTTGATCTTATGAAACGGCAAATGCCATTCGTCCTGTGCAATTTGAGTGGTTATGCAAAGCCAATTTGATGAAATGTGCATGTTTCACCTTGATATGCTAATGCTAATTTCTGGCAACGTCACATCCCATTGAATGTGTTGACGAGTCCCCCCACTTTAATTTTTAGGACTTGTCCCCTACCGATACGTCTTTTCTCCAAGCAGAAAGTGGGGGCTATCTCTCCATCTTGGCAGGAGCCTCCCTCTGTAATGGCCTCCCTGCCTCTCTCAGACTTGAGCCGGATCTTCTTAAGTTTCGGAAGTGACTCAAGACCCTGCTCTTATCTTCCTCCTTCCCTCTGGCCCTCCTGTGCTAATCCCCCATCTATCTGCTGAGACTGGCGGCCTGGTCCCTTATGAGTCCTACAAGGCGCCAGGCCACCCTTGTCCAGTCTTCCTCAGCACCCGTCCAACTTAGAACTTCCCTTCCTGGGCCTCCTCCCTGACAAGCATGGAGGGTTGGCACCCCCTCATGTCTCCGGTCCACCCCTCTGCCCCGCACTAGTTCGGTTGATCCCCGACATCCCTTGGCACTTGCCCCTCTGGGCTCCCCATAGCACTTGCCTAACCTTGGGCCCTCCTAAAGAATACCCACACATTGGTAGAGGCAGGTTTTGGTGCCTGAGCGAACAAGTGCCTACTGAGGGGCCACTGGCATTGTAAATGATTCAAGTCAGTGGTGGCTGGCGAAAAATGATGTTGGAGGGCCATTAAATAGCAATAGGGACAAATCAGAGCACAGGACCCTTGAAACATAAAGGTGGGTTCGAGGTGTTTACCACTGAGAAAATGGTGAAAATAATGGGTTGAAGTGGTGCATTTAACAGCAAGATTTGAAACAAATTAGGTATAAAGCCATACAATGTACAATTTGTTCTGTAGGGTTGCACATGAAATAATCCAACAGAACATAAATGCATTTTGCAACATTTTCCTGATGCCTGCATCCATAACATATGCCAGCATTGTCATTATAAATAAATCCTATGATGCTGCACCCACACTTTATACCAGCATTCTCACTGAAATTACTTTCATGTTGGTGTGTCCACAAATTGTGCAGACATTTTCACTGTAAATCACTGTGATGATGTTACACTCACAATATATGGCAACATTTACACTGTAAATCACTTTCATAATGCTGTGTGGCCCAGACCTTCCCTGCCAAGCACATTAACCTATGGCACTTGCACACACATACTCAGTCACACATGCACATACATACAAGCAGGCATACACTCACTCACATGCATACACAAACACACTCATTTTGTCATATATGAAGGTTTATGGGACTTCAAAAGCTTATGCATTTTTCGACCTCTGCATAATATTTATTTATTTACTTTTAAGCTTATATAGCGCGTCAAGCCCAAAGGCAGCTGGGCACTTACCAGCCAGTTCAATATAAAGTATAACAACCTGCATTTTGTGTGAGGATGTGTCCAGCAAATACTGGTTGGAATGACTTGTGGTCTTTGGAGAAGTCTAGCCGGGGTGTACAATGTGTTATTTAAACAAGAGTACATGCACCAGATAGCATTTCTTTACAATGTGGCATCTGTAATACATGCCAGCTAAGGATAAACATGTTTGAAAATGGGCAAAAGAGTATTTTCCCGGTAGTCACATGCAGGAAGTGCACCATACACGGCAAAATTCAATCCTTCTCAGCTTTGGAATCATAATACTTAAATATACTAATATAAATCGCATCCAATACTTCAGATGAACATGAAACTATGTTTCCTATTTGTGCCAGTAAACATTGATAAGTGGCCTATCCGTGAACAACGATTTACATTTCCATAGGATCATACCACTATTTTTTCTCCTTTTTAGGGTTATCAGGTAACTCTGTGTAACTAAGTAACTGGACTTTATATTTGTGTTTTTTTTTTATAACATTCGTAATACCAAAAAAGTTTCTAAGCGCTGACACGGGATTCGAACCTGTGATGCTCTGCATTGTCTTCCTGCCAACACGCGCGCATTGCCCCTGAGCGATTCTCCTAGCCTTCATTTCACCATCAACTGCATTTTGGTACATGCAATCTTGAGTTACTTCAATTAAGTAAAATGGTAAAAAGCACTACTAAAGTTAAAGCAAAGCACAGCCTGGAATAGGGTGCCCCTGGTGACTTTGAGTCACCTGGTACATGTACTACTTTAGTAAATGGCTCTTGGAGAGAAAGCATTGCTTATGGTGGCATATAATCCAGTGTGGACCCAGCTCCGAAGAGCAGTGGAGGGCATTACATAGAACTCAAAGCATCCAGAAAACGGACCCCTCTACAGCCTCATTACAAGTTTGGCGATGTGGCCAAAAACATTGGTAATGCAGTGGTAACATAGTTACCACGGCACTACCACACCACCAAACTACGGGGCTGTAGGGAATTCAGAGGAAAAACCTCCAGCAGAATACTGGAGGTAATTCCTCTGCTTTACAGCCAAGAAATGGCCAAATCAGTGGAATTATCACCGGTGGTAATTCCACAAAAATCATGGACTCCAATAAATGGGGACTAATGCCGCCTACCACCACTTGTAATCCAGCGGTAATTCCGCTGGACCAGGTGGTGTTAACAGTAAATTAGTTTGGTTGCACCTCGGCGGATTTACTGCTGGGATACCACCAAACTTGTAATGAGGCCCATGGTGTGCAATGCCTGCTTGGGGTCCGATTGCGAGCCGGGCAGAAGTAATGGGAGGCAGCATGCAATGAGACGGCACACTGAACAGTTGCTTTGGGCAGATTTACGCTACACATATATTCAATTAGAAGCACATGAAGATAATGTGATTTGCCGGTAACCAAAACATTTGTTGGGGTGAAGAGCCAATAGAAGGTGTGAGAACCCAATCTTCTACTTCCGAGAGCAGCAACTTTAGTACTGGAGACAGTGGCACCAGAATGACACCCTAAGAGTGCATCTCTTTTCAAAATTACATTGGTAGTTGTGAAGGCAACTTCTACCACACTGAATACGTACATGTTTCCATTTGATAAGTTTGGTTGTAGGGGTATAATGATCGTGGATCTTCCTCAGTAAGTCCCATCACTGCTACTGCTGCTTTTCTATACACACAAGAAAGAGGTTTGCCTCGGTCGGAAGCTATGTTGGAACTATCGTTTTCAGTAAATTCAAACTGCACTTAATGCATTTTTCTGCTGGCAATCAGCAAACGAAATTAATTCTATTACTGTAGGATTGCATTAATTACATGCTACTCCACATCCGTAAGTATTGACTGCAAAAACCATGGTCAAAACAAAGCAAATGGAACAAAGAAATATAAGAAAAGAGGTGACGTACAAAGGTAACATTAAACCAAGGGGGCAAGGAGTACTACATTACATTGTTAAGCATATCTATGGTGATGTCAGGTAGGGAGGATGAGGGAGATGGCAGGGAGAGCTCCCTCTTTAGCAAGTAAATGAAGCTTAAGCTGACCTTTGGGGTTCCAGTGGAGTGTGGTGATTAGGGAGGAAGAGTGGAAGCGATAGAAGGCACAGGGGGGCACCGGACCGTGAAGGTGAGTGCAGAAGATGATCAGAGAGAATGAGATGGTGAGTAAACTGAGATACAATCAGGCAGGTACTGAGAAGCAAGGCCATTGATAGCTTTGTAGACTAGGAGAAGTAACATGGAAAGAAAGTGGTTGTGCATGGAGAGACAATCAGCATGTTGTTGGTTAGGCAGAAGTGAGGGAGGATCTGAGTAGGTTGTAGAGTGTCTGGGTAGCAAAGATAAGGACTTCGTTTAGAGGGAGGAAGGAGACGAGAGGAAGGCCACTGAATAGGCTTGATCAGTAGTCAAATAGTTAGTAAGAAAACAACTCATTTTCTGAATGTTGAGGAGGTTAATACAAGCAGCAGAGGAAATGGTAGTAATCCATTGTTGCATTTGGATGTCGCTATCAAAGAGGAGGCAAAGATTGTTAGACTTGGGAGAGGGACCAATCAGGTCAATGTGGGAGGGAGATAGGAGAGGGGATGGGAGAGATGGCATTAGAAGCCAGGAAAAGGATGAGTTTGGCTTTTGAAGAATTTACTACGCAGCAGCAGAGAGCCATCCCTTGAGAAAATGCAGTGAGAGCATTTGCAGTGCAGATGGCTGGGGTAGACGAAACATTTTTGAGTGTCATCATCAAAAAGGTGACAGTGAAATTCAAAGGATGAGATGAGTCTTCCTAGGGCAGAGGTATAGATGATGAGGAGAAGAGGTCCAAGGACTGATCCATGGGTGACGCATACAGGGAGAGGAGTGGGCTCAGAGGTTAGCGAGTTCCCAGAGATTTTAAAGAATTGACCTTCTAGGTAGGCGGTGATGCAGGCAAGAGCACATTTGAGAAACTCAAGGTCTTGGAGAGTGAGGAGGGGAGAGGAGTGGTCGACTGTGTCGAAAGCGGTAAAAAGTTTCAAAAGGATGAAGAAAGAAATCAGTATGACTGGTGAGTATTAGAGAGAAGGTTAGAGACTTGCATGAGTGCCGTATTGATGGATTGTTTACTACAGAAGCCAGATTGAAGTGGATCTTAAAGGCCATTATGTTCAGGGTACTTAGTGATCTGGTCGAAGACCACACAGTCCAGGACCTTTGAATAATTGGAAAGGAGAGAAACTGGGCGACGGTTTGCAGGGATGTTTGGATGTCAGCAGAGAGTTTCTTCACAAATTGCAGATTTGAAAGGGACAGTGAAGAGTCCAGCATAGGGCGAGAGGTTAAGGAGCATAGAGAGATAAGGGCACATGATTGAAGCTAAGTCTTTGACCATTTAGGGAGCAAACAGGTTGATAGGAGCGCAAGGTGGGTTGGCATTGCTAAGGATGACTGCTAATTCAATAGAAGGGGTATGGAAAAAGTAGTTGAGACTAGGAGAGGTGGGGGAGAGGCAATGGACAAGAGGAGGGTTGAGGAGGGAGACAGCAGAGGGCTGTGTGAATATCATGAATTTTAGAGATTTTAGAGATTTTAGAGGAAAAGTAGTGAGCAAAGTAATTAACAGAAAGGGAGAAGACGATGGGCATTGGCTTGGGAGCAGAGATTGGAGGGTAGAATAAGGTTTGCAGGGGTGATTGCGAAGAGAGGAGATTATGTTTGTGAGTGAAGTAGGAGGATTCAGCAGAGTCCAGGTTAGGGCAACAGTGAAATGTTTTTATTCTTGGAGTAGGAAAGATGTGCGTAATTTGCACCTGCATTGTAGGTCATGGTGCATGCTTGTTTTGAGGGTCTGAATTTCAGAAGTACTCTAAAGTTGAGTTCGGGGATAGGATGGTGTGAATTCTTAAGCAGGATAGTGTTGGTCAAATGGAGACATAAGTGCATAATGAAAGACAGAGAAAGCACAGTCAATGGAATATGCATGAATAGGTAAAAGAGACAGGCGAGAGATCCTCACATCATCAGTGCAAAGGGCAGGAGAACCCTGACTGAATGCCCACTTATAAGGTGGAGAGACTGTTAAAATGACAGGGACATGGACAGGGACAAGGGAGATGTCAAAGCTAGCAATTGAGCAATCAGAGGGTGAGGGGTCGATAGAGAGGTCAGAGGAGGAGAGCCAAGCAGAGAGAAAGACAAGATTAAGATCATTCTTTTCAGAGCGAGTAAGCTGGTTGTGGAGGGAAAAGTCAGATAGGAGGGAGTTAAGCTCAAAGTGGGTGGCTGCAGGGGACGTGGGAAGGTTACACCCTCCCAGCATGACCATCAGGGTGTTGGTAGGAAGTGACACAGGGAGCAGGTTCCGATCAGGGAAGAAGGAATGGAGATGACCAGAGGTCGATAGAGAGACAAACCAGCAAGAGGAGTAGGAGGAAGGGTTTGAAAATTGTGCCATATTTAAAAGAGGAAGAGTTGATAGTAGACTGGGATAGAGAGTCAGTGTTGAGGGCCACATTGATAAGGAACCCCACACCAACGCCCTTCCAAAAGGTTCCCGGAGAGTGGGAGAAGGTAAGAGAGTTAGTTTGGAGAGCTGCTAATGTCTTAGAGTCACAACTGGAGAAACAGGTTTCTGTGATAGTAAGAAGGGAAAGATGGGGGTGATCAGAGTGAGAGGGGTCAGTGATGTAGGAAGACTTGTTGCGGAGGGATTGTGCATTCCAGAGGCCAAGTGAAAGAGTAATTGAAGGTGGGAAAGAGGAGCAGGAGTTGTGCGGTAGGTGAGGGGTATAGTTAAGGTTTTGATCTGGGGAGAAAGGACATGTCTTCTTTTAGGGGTGCAGTGCAATCAGGAAGGAGGAAGATGGGGAGGTTGAATAGTGATGCAGAAGTTAGACCAGGGTACAGTTCAAGTCTATGAGAGAAGAGTGAGTAAAAGGAGGACTGGAGCAATGTTAAGATGCATAAAGGAGGGTAGAAGAAAGAAGCAAGTGAAGGCAACAAAGAAAGAGAGCTGCCCAAGAGAGAGAGAGGGGGTAGGTGGGCGATTGGAAAGGGAAAAGGTGGTAGGTTGTGTGTGAAAAAGCAGGTTGGGCTAGAATGGGGCTAAAGGTAGCCAAAAGACAGTTAATAGCACTGTGTCCTTTGAGATAACAGACTCCAAGCAGTGACAGTATAGTCAATGGGTGGAAGGATCCCCAGGCGTGTAAGCAGAATTCAGGTAGAGGGTGAGCTCTGTAAACTCCTTGCTTGAGTAAGGGTGCTGGCCCAAGGCCCAAACTGGAGGTTTCCCTTGGCTGGACCCCCAGCGTATCCTAGATAAGGGAGGCACTGTATCATAGGACCCTCTAGGAGCCAATCACTGTGCTCCAGATGGCTTCCAGCCTTCCAGGCAAAGTCCTGGATGAGGCAGGTCCAGAGAGCTTCGCTTTGCAGGCAGGATCGCGAGATAGTGCACAGGGTCCTCTGGCACAGCAGGTTGTGAGGTTCCAGAGAGAATACCTCGATGTGAAACTGGAAAACCTTCACACCCAAGACCCCATGTCCTCTCTGCCACCAGGGAACATTGCCTGCTCCATGTCTATCTTTTATTGGTTCTTACATTTTGTCCTGTCCTGTGCTGATTGGTTACATTGCTATTCTTGTGGGCTTACATCTCTGTGAGGGATGTTATCGACTGTATTTATTGTTGAAGCGCATATATCGAAGTACTTCTGGAGATTTCTATAGGATCAATTCTCTAGATGTGTTCGGTTTATTGCAATGGATTGAAATAGAACAAAAGAAATGTATCAATTGTCTCTCTAATACCTGTATTACATGTTAACACCATGGATGCCTCATCAAATCTCCAAGACACTGAGTCAAAACAAATCCTACATTGGTTGCCATGACCTTTCGTGCCCTGATTGGCAGAGCTTTGCAACCTGCAAACCTCTGTCTTAGAAGAGGTCCATCATTTTAATCTTAGTCCCAACTCTATAATTTTCATGCCTGGGGCCGGGATGACTTGACAGCAGCTGCCATACTCCTCTGAAGGGTGTGTTTTCCCTATCAGTTAATTCGGGTGCTCCAGTATCCCGGTCTGAGGGTTTCCGCAGACACTTCTCATAGGGTACACAAGGGCAGCTTTGCTTAAAATTATTATAATGCAAGGCATTTGAGAAAATAAATCGTTTAATTAGTAGTAAGCTGAATTACCGCTAATTTAAAGCAGAATCAAAAAGGAAGGTGAGGGTCTAGTGGCAGAGGTCTCCCCGAGAGAGGGGTTGGGGGTTAGCAAAAACATAAAGGGGGAGTATTGTTTCTCTGTCATTGGACAGGCTTGAGGACACGGGCAAGGACTAACAAGGCCTTGCAAACACTGCCCAAGCAAATGGGTACGGTGAACCAACAGTGAAGGGTGGCCACTAAGGGTCATCAAAAGGGCATACAGGTTAGGATGTAGATGGCATCAAGGGGCATGGTGGGGAACTCAGTGCGGAGAGCCAAAATCCCACAAGGGAGCAGGGGGCGAGAACTGGCCGAAAGATGGCGGGGTTTAACAAGAAAGCTGGCCAGGAACATCGGTCATCTAGCCGGCTTACACACATCTTTTCGGTTTATCAAAATAAAACTTTTCCGTTTGATACATTATTTCTCATGAATCAATTTAACTATCACCTTGCGTATCCCCTCACTCCAGCTGTGGCCCGTTATGCGTCTGTGGCATAACGTCCCGGTTGATATGAACTGCGATCAATATTTCAGGTTTATCTATCAAGTTTGTTGCGACAATTAAAAGGGCCGATGAACATGCGGCCATGAGCTTCCTGCACACGGGCAAGGAAACAAGTACAACAGGGCAATAGTATTTCAAGAATACCATATACGCTGGAGAGAAGAAGGCTGTACGCTAAGGATCAAGTGAACAGGACCGATGCATTGAGATATGAGAAGATTGGCGATTAACATACATACGAGAACACAGGATATTGGGGAAAATGAAGGCGAACGCAAATGACCACAGTAGAAAATTGTTATCAAATCACCAGAGATCCTTTTTGTGGTTAATGTAAGAAATTAGTGGGAAGATAAATATATATATATATATATATATATATATATATATATATATATATATATATATATATATATATATATGTGTTGATTTGTAGTGAGACCTCTGTGAATTGACAACTTTAAGTTCCATGATATTAATATCACAAATAGTTAATACCCTGATGAAGAGCCTCTATGCTTGAAACACATGTTGGCATTTTGGAAATATAACTAACATGAAGCATAAATAAATGTTTTTTTCTTTTTAATGGAATATGTTGGACACTGTGGGCCTGTTTTACAACACGTTTTTCACTGATAATCTAATGAAAAACACTTTAATCAATCAGGCCCCTTATGTATGACAGTGAAGATGGAAGGATGGGTGGGGTCGTTGTATGCCATTAGTTGGTTTTGGGGAAATCAAATGCATCCCCTGGTTGCTGCTGGGAGCAAGTTGGCCAGACATGTTACCAGCCGGAGCTAAACAGCTGCAAGCAATTGCAAACCTTGTGAATTCCTCCCCAGAGTTGCAATAGCTCTGCTACCCAATAGACTGTCCTAACTGCAAAACTTGTGTCCCCTTGTTTTCCAGCACTTTATCAGAGTAAAACAGCTTACCCCTAAGCGCATGCCTCTGATAAACCAACACAAATTAGCGGTATCAGGTAAATAATGCCCTATATATATGGTCCCCATATATAATGTCGCTGGGAAAAGGTTGCTGCGACATTATATAGGTGACCATATATGTAGGGACAGGGGCAGTGGGGGTTGCGGGGGTTACCCCCGCTCCACATGAAAAATAAAAAAGGGTTTGGGGGTTGTGGGGGTATCCCCCGCATGTTCTATGTAATAATGTCCCCACAAAAAACTGCCATTTTCCGGCGATTTCTTTGCATGGCAATATTTTTGAGGGGACATTATTACATGGAACCAAATTCGCCACACTGCTGCAGGTCCAGTAGAGAAGGATGGGCAATTAACTCCTAGAAGAACCCACCTTTAACCCAAGAAGGATCCACGCTGTCTCATCACTATGGCCCATCACTATGGCCCATCCCCACAGGCTTCCTCGCACCCCAACGCATGGACCTGCTTTAGGCTGGCAGAATCACATTTCATGCGAATGACTCCAAAATGCAACATTATACCGAGTTTATAGTTGGAATCGCTGATTGTAATGTTTTAGTGGGACAGGGTCCCAAGGCCCAAGCTTAGAAAAGAAGCGACGTGCATAGAGTGAAAGAGGGTGAAAGTATGATTGAAGTGGTGGTCGGTGGGGAGAGAGACAAATAAACAGTGGTGCACATAGTGAGACACAAAGAGCAAGACACACATAGAAAGTGAGAAGACTAGAGAACGGCGCGACTGGGCGAAGAAACAGTGAACTTCACAGAACTGGATCGGGGAGACCTGGCATTGGCCCTGGCAAGAGAGCACATTTTGGGCCTTACTGGGTCTGAACCCCAGCCCACATTGAGAATCCGCACTTTTTTCCATTGAAAGGTCTGCCCAGAACACTCTGTTTACTATGCCCACTTGCAATTTAGGTTGTTCCATAAATATACTTTCTTCTCCACTGCCCCCACCACTCCTGCCGAACACATCCTATCTATGGTTACTCCATCTTCCCCTTTTCTGTAAGTATTGAGTAAAGTAGATTTTTCAATACCTAGGCGTTTCTATTATAATACTCATGTTATTTACGAAGAACTTTCACCAAGGTGTCTTACAACAATCCTTTCTATATACGTTTTTATAACCCAACTGGAATTGGTACTCATTTCATTGCCCTTTAAAGGATGAAAGGCTGAATCAGCCACGCTTGGGATTGAACCTGCAATCGGCCAATTACACACATAGTTCAGCATCAAGTGCTGAACTCACTTAGCTATCTCACGGTTGGCTAGATCTTTCATGCATGATGGGCCCCATTATGACTTTGCCGATGCGATAATAACGTGCCAGTAATTCCGTTTACCGGCAAAGTACAAGTTTGCCGGTGGGGCAACAGATTTACCTCCAGGTTACTGTTAAAAATCGCTGACATTCCCGGCACTGGTAACACCGGTAAATCCTCCCATGGAGTCCAATCTGACACCAGGGAATGGGGATTTTCAACCGTTGCCGGCACTCATAGTCCAGCAGTAATACTGCCCGACTGTGTGTCGGTAACGGTGGTACAGTTTGGTGGTATCTGGGTGGATTTGCCGCCCAGATACCACTAAACTCGTAATGAGGCCCAATGTGTCTATGAAATGACCTTGTTTGGTGTTGCTTCACTCTGTTTTGTTTTCTGATGCTCCCCTATCCTGCCGCTTCTGGAACTTTTCTTATCTCCTTCCTATTGAAAGAGTCTTGCTCGACCAGAGGGCATGTTCTGCGCCTCCTAAGGAATTTTCTTCAAATGTAAACTTCAAATTCTCCAGTCAGACGCTTAGAAACAATTTATTGGTGTTAATATATTGCCCCTTACTTGACTGCATCTGTGATTTGTCGGGATAACATCTGTATGTTTTTGATGGATTTAAAGTGTCTACTAATTGTGAATATGGGGCATTTGTTATTTTTTTGCATTGTTGTTATGCCAGCTTTAGTGCTTACAAGTGACCCTGACCAGCCTGTACATTCTTAGCAAATATGTGTTTAATGGATATCGCAACTGGCCAAAAGCAACGTTCCTTAATATATTAGAGTGGATAGCTCACAGGTTAAGCACTCGCCTCTGACATGGGGCTCGCCAGGAGGGCTAACCTAGCCTTTTTATCTTTCACTGGTTGATAAACTGAGTCCCATTAAGTTCAGGTGATAATGCAAGCTATTATTACAGAGCTTGGAAGTGGCAGGAATCTGGCATGAAGCATTTTCTAAAGATCTGATATTGTCATTATTATTACACGGATTTAACAAAATCTCTCGTAATTGGCTGAGCAGCAGTAGAAAATGATAAGGATCTACACTGATTAATAACACACACATACAAAATGGTTTATATAGAGGGCGACGGGTGGAAATCGAGTGGCTCCCCATAAACACACCCAGCATGTTTTGTTATGTTAACAATTCTTGTAAAGTGCGAGCTTTCACCCCGAAGGGCATCATGGTGCTAGGGCAGAAACCAAGCAAATGGCCGAAACAACATAGCTAGCCGGAATTAGGCTACAAACAGTCAGGTTTTAATGGCACGCCTAAAGGATAGATGGTCCTCGGGGAGGCAGGCAAAGAGAATTCCCCAGCGGAGCCACCAAAACCGAGAAGGAACGACCCCCCCCCCCACGAGGACGCAGCTAACACTTGGCACAGCAATACTGGCTGTGTTGGCAGACCTCAAGAGGCATGACGGACATAGCAACAACATTTCTCCTGCAGGTATTCCAGACCAGTTATGTAGAAGGCACGGTAGACAATACATAGTGCCTTAAATTTGACCCGACTGGCCAAAGGGAGCCAGTGAAGGGATTGGAGAATGCCAGAGGCAGAAGTATACCGAGAGGCTCCCTTGGCCAACCGAGCTGCCGAATTCTGCAGGAGCTGCAGACGACGCAGAAGATAAACTGGCTGGGCCGAATAAAGGGAGTTACAGTAGTCAAGTGAGCTAGCGACTAACGAGGAGGCCACCATAGGGTGAATCCCGGGAGGGAGGGAAGACCTTATGCAAAGTGTGAAGCTTGAAATAAACCCATTGACAAACTGTGTTGACTTGAGGCAGCATATAAAGGGAAGCAGAGAGCTTAAGCCCAAAAATTCTAACTACTGCGGAAGGCTGAGGTAAAAGGTCCAACTCAGCCAGTTGAAAAGTGGCGGATCAAAGTGATACCTAAGTGGGGTGCAGGGGTGACCGACGATCAAGACCCCAGTCTTGTCGCCATTGAGTTCGAGCCAAATTTGACCCATTCAGGCAGAAATAGCAGAAAGGCAGCGACGGCAGCACTCAGCCGTAGAAGGGAGCGCCAAATCCAATCGCATAAGGATCTGGGTGTCGTCAGGGTATGAATAACACTGGAAACCAAATGAGTGAATCAGAGGTATTAGAAGTAAGATATAGATGTCAAAGTGAAGAGGAGAGAGAGCAGAGCCCTGGGGAACCCCACAGGTCAGTGGAAGAGGGGCAGAAATGAAAGGAGAAAGAAAGTGAGAATGATCAGCAAGAAAAGAGGAGAATCAGTCAAGAACTTGGCCCAAAATCCACACAGAGGCTAGTCTCTGGACCAAGATGGAATGGTCAATGGTGTCGAACGCTGCAGAGAAATCAAGAAGTATGAGGGCTCGGTCTCTCCCTGATCCACTCTCTACGCCAGATCACCAGTAACGGGCACCAGGACAGACTTTGTGCCTTGACACAGCCTGAATCCTGACTGGAAGGATCCAAACAGTGAGAGCCCTTGAGAAAGGAACGAAGAAGGGGAGTGACCAGAGATTCAACCAATTTCACAGGAAAGGATTAAAGAGAGACTGGGTGGAAATTAGAGAGAAGAAGGGCAGCCAAATTATTATTTTTTAAGAGCGGAATCACCAAGGCATACTTAAGTGAGGAAGGGATATTAATACTAGTGAAGATGGAGTTGACGGCTGATGACACTGAGGTTGCGACAAGAGGGATGATCTCTTTAAGGGTGCCCAGAGGAATAGAGTCCGCTGGAGAGATGGACTTCAAACTCTCAGTGGCCACAATGATATCAGCTTCATTAAACAAAGGAAATACCACCCATAAAACAGGATTAGACCCTCCCGATAGAGCAATAGCCTCCTGCTCACTAGGGGCCAGAGAGTAACATCTTCGGGCAACTAGAACAGATTTATTCTTGAAAGAAGGTGGAGAGCGATATACAAAACTGAAGAGGGAGAGTAACCTTAGTTGCAGAGGGCAAAGTTAAAAGAGCCTGCACCACTTTGAACAGCTTCTGGGGAGAAGAGTTAACAGTGGATTCAATGCGCACAGAAATATAGTCCTGCTTTGCTTTAAAAATAGCCAGTTGATAGACTGACGTGGTCTTGCGGAAGGCCAGATGTGCTCGCGGGCAAAATGCTGAACGCCATATGCGATCAGATTGTCTGCGCTGCTGGCGAAGGCCTGTGAGTTAATCCGAACACCAGGGTTCTGAATGACGAGCCCGGGGTTTAGAAGTTCTCAGCAGAGCCAGGGATCAGCTGTAGTATGGAGTGCTTTAGTCAAAGAGTCAAGATCCCTAGAAGGTCCCGAGGACAGGACCTCCGTGAGGCTGGCTGCAACCGTGGCTAGGGGAATATTAAACCAACGTCTTGAAGGGGGATGTGGAAGGACACAAGGCAAGCGTCAGGGAAGGTATTGATTACAAAAGGTAGCATCAGATGATCCGTCCATGAAGATGAAAAGCCAGGATAGACCATTTCAAGCGTGGGTGGGGCAATTAAAAGGTCCAGGGTGTTTCCTGACACGTGCGTAGGGCGGCCATCCAGCTGCGGAAGATTTCAATCTATCCAACAGGAGACGACGTTAGCCGCCAATGCATCTTTGCCATTATTAGGGTGAAGATTACAATCCCCTAACAAAATGAGGAATCATATTGCAGTCTGAGATCAGTGAGCAAAGCAACAAAGTCAGACACAAAATCTAGATCATATCCAGGTGGTCTACAAACTAACAAGGCATGCACTGTACAGGACGCAAAGATTCTAACACGCAGGCAAAAACCCTCCATTTTCAAAGTGAGCGTGAACGTTACCATAGAGCAAACTAAATTGTTACGATATATCAGAGCAATGCCTCCGCCTGCGCCAGGAAGTATTCTATCAAGTCTGATGATACTGTACTCCACAGGGAGGGCATGAGTCAAATGAGGGTTGCGCGAGCTCTTGAGCCATGTTCCAGTAGTGAAAACTAGATCAGGTGACAGATCTTGTAACAGATCATAACCGTCAGGGGCGTGTGCTACCAAAGAACGGGAATTAACTAATATGAATCTTACCTGAGTAGAGGGCAAGGAAGATTTACAACAGTTGAGGACAGGAGTAGCCGGGCAGGACCAATTCACAGGGAAAATAGTGTTAGGAAGGGCAGCCCGGGCCCACTCCTATCGGGAAAAGCACTTACATTTTAAAGGGCGGCCACTGGTCCAGAGCCCATCTGAGGCACAGATGAGCCGGATTTTGGCTGGAGTTCGGCGCGGGCAAGGCACGCCCGCTGCGCCTAGCCACTGCGCTTCCAGATTAGAAGCCTACTCATTTTACTCATGAGGGAAGAGAAATCCAATCAGCTGCAGCTGCTTGTAGGCAGCGAGGACATACTCGCAGGGTGAGGGCAGGTATGAAACCAAAAAGACAGACGATCACCGAAACGAGCCCCGTGACCGTAATAGTGTCCAGGCACCCTCTGCCAACAATGCACGGAGTTCAAGGAACCAAGAAAAAATAAAACATATTTAGCCAAGAAGGAAACCAAAAAGTGACTAATGTATGCTGCGCGTGACGCAACCAAAAAATAAACAGGTTCGAGTGAAACCCAGCAACTATAAGCCAAATAAAAAAAATCGAATCTAGAAGATTTAAAACTGCGGATTATTAAAATACAAGCTGCACAATGGGATCGTTCCCAGCATGGTCCAAGCCGACCTGCAAGCAAAGTTGGGAGGCCTTGAACACAGCGCCTCTGTGAGATCCATTCAGCCGAAGCTATGCATAGGCAGCAAGGAAAGACTCGCAGGGTGAGTGCATGGAACCCGGAAATACTGGAACCAGGATCTCGTATCTTTCCCCAGAGCAGGAACCTGAGCAAACACATGGAGCAGCCTAGGAAGATGGCGAATGCCAGAAAACACTGCCTCGCTCTTCAAGAGAGCCTATTTATATCACACTGCCTCGCACATTGTGCTCCTACCTAAATGGTAAAAACAATCCTTCTTTAATATATTTGATGAACTATTTTAAAAGATACCATTTTGGGACAAGATCTGCCCTTGACAATAATAGCTGCAATCTACGGACCGAGGTTTGGGGGGCGGGGGCGCTGGCTATAGTGGAAAATATAGTTTCTTACTGGGTAAATGTGGCCTGCTGGTGTTTGCAAGTCCCAGGGCAAGAGTTCCCGCAGGCATAGCTTGGCCCGCAGGGATGCTACTTCCCATTGCATCTTAAGCTGCCCTGCGGCTCTTTCAACCTCTGCTTCACAGAAAATGTGTGCATTCTGAACGCGTCGTTTACACACCTACAACTCCGAGCTCCGCACAAGGGCATTGCAACGTGAAAAGAACCCGGAAATACTGGAACCAGGATCTCGTATCTTTCCCCAGAGCAGGAACCTGAGCAAACACATGGAGCAGCCTAGGAAGATGGCGAATGCCAGAAAACACTGCCTCGTGTCAGGCCTATACGCGGCCACGGACATCAGGTGCGCACCTCGCGCGCGCGCCTCGCGGCGAATGATACGCGGGAGCCGGGGTAACAGAGAACCTTCTTTATTTAAGTGAAAGCGGCAACTGCCGAACTCCCTCCCCGCCCCTCCCCTTCCCCCGACGTCACGTCCTGGACGTCTTAACGTAACGGCCGCAACGGCGGCCGGCCCACGCATAACGATGCGGGTGGGCTGACATCTCCCCCATTTTTAACCTAAGGGGTGCTCCCATCTCCTTACCCCATTTCTTCTATCAGGCGGAGCGGCTTGATGCGACTCCTCTGGGGGCGCCGTGCCCCACACGGTGTCGAGCAGTCTCTGGCCGGGGTTGCGCCGTCCTTTTCTGTCTCTGATTCCTCAGCGTCTCCCTGGTAGGGTTCCTCTGAGAGGCCATCTCCGTCACTGTCTCTGTCCCATTCCCACCGCTCTCCATGGTGGGGTTTTACCCGCTTGAATTGCGAGCTGTTTCGGGTGATGGACGTGCAGTCACTTCTTTGTGCTGTGACCATTGTTCCTTTCTTATGGGTGATGATGAGGGGTTCAGGTGCGAATGTCGCTTCTTCCTTCCTGTGTTTGGGTTGTCTGACCCATACCTCATCGCCTGTCTGCATCGGATTTTCTCTCGCCCTTCTCTTTCTGTCCGTTGCTTCCTTCATTTGCGCCTTGTTTCTCTCGTCGTTGACTCTTGCCTCGCGTTCGAGGCTTGTCGTGCCCTTGGGTCTTGGGTCCTCTGGTAGCCTTGTGGTGATTGGCCTCCGGAATAGCAGGTCTGCCGGGCATATGCCCGTGGTGCTGTGTGGGGTGTGACGATACTCCCTGAGCAGTTGATTGAGGGCCTGCTCGAACGGTTTGTTTTGGATGTGAGCAATCTATAGTGTTCTTTTGATGTTGGTCATGAATCTTTCGACCATGCCATTTGCCTGAGGCCATCGGGGAGTTATCTTTTGGTGTTGGAATCCCATGTATCGTGCAAACTTCTGGAACTCGTGGCTTATGAAGGTGGGGCCATTGTCTGATTTTATCACTTTGGGGATTCCGTATGCTGACAGCATCCGGTCGAGGGCGGGGATGACGCTCGATGTTGCACTGCTATCCACAAGCTGGGCGTCAGGGTATCTCGAGTGTTCATCCATGAGTACCACGACGTCATTCAATGGTCCGAACAGGTCCACAGCTAGTTCCTCCCATACTTTAGTAGGCAGCAGTGACATTTGTAGCGGATTTGGGTGTGGCGGCGGAGCTACCTGTGCACATATGTGGCATCCTCCTATGATTGTTTCTACTAGGTTGTCGAACTGCGGGAACCACACCTTCTGTTGGAGAAGCCGCTTCGTGGCTGCTATCCCGCGATGTCCTTCATGGGCCAGATGTATCGTCCTTTCCCGGAGTGCTCTCGGAATGACGACCTTGCACCCTTTTAACAGTACCATGCCTTCCACCACTGTCAATTCGTCCCGGACTAGATGTAGTCCCTTGACTTCTTCCTTGACTGCGTCTGTTTCTGTCTTCGCTTGCTGTCTCATGAGGGTCCTTTTGTCCGTTAGAAGGCAATGTCTGACGATGCGTAATGCGGGGTCGGCTTCCGACTGCACTGTTATCTCTGCCCATCCTATGGGTAGCGGCTGTAGGTGGTGAATGACATAGTTGATGTACGCATCTGCGATAGAGGGTTGAGATGCCGTGGATGCCATGGGGTGACGAGAGAGATAGTCGGCGGGATTGTCCTCCTTTTCGGGCTGGTGCTTGACCGTGAATTGGTAGTCTTGTAGCCACAGACCCCATCTGGCTATCCTTGGTGGCATGACGGCTTTGGGATTTCCGTAGATGGTCAGGAGGGCCTGGTGATCCGTGACTATTGTGAATCTCTTGCCAAAAAGAAACAGGTGAAAATATTTGCAGGCCCATACTACCGCCAGGCTTTCCTTTTCCGCCTGGGAGTATGCCTGTTCTGTGGTCGTCAGGCTCCTGCTGGCGTATGCGACTATGTGAGCGTTTTGTGAGTCCTCCGGATCTTTTTGTGTCAGGATGGCACCGAGGCCTACCGGGCTGGCGCCTACAATCACTTCGGTGTCGCGCCGAGCGTCGTAATACGCCATGTCTTCTGCCTGTGAAATGGCGCTTCTGATGGCTTCGAACGCCTCTTGACACTCCTTTGACCATACGAACGGCGTGTCCTTTCGCGTTAGCAGTCGAAGGGGGTTGCTGACCGTTGCATAGTCCTTCAGATATCTAGAACAATAGCTGGCTAGGCCCAAGAATGAGCGTAGGTCCGTGGTGTTTGTGGGGGGGGTGGCGGAGTTTAGCGCTTCAACTTTTTCCGGGTCCGGCCTCATGCCTTTCTCCTAGAAGATGTGACCGAAGAACCTCAGCGACCCCTTGGAGAATTCGCACTTTGCCTTGTTTAGCGTGAGGCCGGCCTCTTCCATTGCTTGACATACTTTGTGTAGCGCCCTGTCGTGTTCTTCTTGCGTTTTGCCATATACCAGAACGTCATCTGAATAGTTCAGACAGTTTGGTATGTGTCGAATTACTTTGTGGATCTCTTCCTGGAAGATCTCGGCCGCCGACGAGATACCGAAGCTGAGTCGTTTGTACTGAAATAACCCCAGGTGGGTGACGAACGTGGTGATGTATCTGGATTCGGCTGCGATTTCGATCTGGTGGTATCCTTTGGTTAGGTCCAGTTTTGAAAAGACTCTTGATCCGTGTAGAAGGTGGATCATGTCAGTGATCCTGGGCGCCTGGTGCCTCTCTCTCTCGATGGCGGTATTGGCTCGTCGCATGTCGATGCACAAGCGGATGGACCTGTCCGGCGACTTTTTGGGGACTGGGACAATGGGTGAGACCCAGGGGGTGGGCCCCGCCACTGGTTCAATAACGTCCATCTTGATCAGTTTGTCCAGTTCTTCTTCCACTTCTCTTTGGATGTTGAATGGAATGCCACGGTAGTGTTGGGCTACTGGTTTGACGAGTGGGTCTATGTGCAAGTGTACTTTCCGGTGTTTTAGTTTTCCTAGGCCGTGAAATAGTTTAGGGAATGTCTGTTCAATTATATCCGGCTTGGCAAAGTACTTGTGGGCCATCAACTGATAGAGGATGTGTACTAGGCCCATCTCCACCGCTGTCCGGAAGCTTAGGATGCAGCCACTGTCTGCTTCCGTTTTGAGGATGTGCAGTGGGATTCTCGCGGAGTGCTGCTTGTGAGAGCACCACGCTGTTATGGTGCCCTGGCACGGTAGGGGCGTCGTGGATCCATATGGATAAATGTCTATTTCAGCCTTCTTGATTTTTGGAGGTGGAGTTAGTGCTTCATAGGTTTGTTCATTTATGATATTCACCGTGGCCCCGGTGTCTATAAGGAATTTCACCGGCGTGTTATTTACAGTCAAAGTGAGTATGGGACTGTGCTGTGTGGCTGACGTATTAGTCTTGACAGCCCATACATAGCCCTTTTTCCTTTGGTCATCCCCTGATGACGGAGTGTCGCTGCTGGTGGGGGATCGCGTTTCAATGTATCGGACGTATCGTCTTCTGTGGGAGCGACGCGTGTCCTCTGATGAGCGCCTGTCGTCCCTAGAGTAGTGGCCGGATCTGCTGCTGTCCTCTCTTTTTGTCGGCTTCCTGTCGCTCTCTCCTCTGGGTTTGGGCGGGCTTTGCCGGCTGTAACGGCATCTGTCTAGAGTTCGGGGTCTCCCCAGTGCAGTCATGGGGGCGTTCTTGCACGTGGCCCTGAAGTGGTCCATGCCACCACATGCCGCACACCGTTGTCCTAGGGCCGGGCAGTCCCCGACGTGCGGATATTCATACCCACACTTGTAGCAGGTGGCCTCTGTGCGTCTCCCGCTCTGGCTGGGGCTTGTGTATAGTTTGTTGACGGATTGCTGCGGGTTCCCCTAGCTGTTGTATGGAGACTTTCCCCAGGTTGTCTAGTTGTGAGTCCACGGCGGCCTCCATGCGAGCCAGTGCTAGGATCTCTTCAAGTGACCTTTGTTTTTGCAGGAGCTGTTTGCGGAAAGGTTGCGAGATGCAGCCTGCGATCACTTGCGATCTGAGGGCTTCTTCGTTTGAATACCTATGGAATTCGCAGTGTTTTAGTTTTATGCGCAGGCGCATCACGAAATTGTCGATGGATTCGCCCTTTTCCTGCCTGGTTGTGTGAAATACATGGCGTTCGTAGTCGACGTTTGTGTGTGGGGCGAAGTATTCGGATAGTTTGGTGTGGAGTTGACCATAGGTTACTGTGTCGACGTCGAGTAACTCTCCGGCTATGTCTCTCACTGCAGGCCCAACCGCCATGAAGAGGGTGTTCTTTAGTCTTGCGTCATCGGTAAGTCCTATCCCCCCCGTGTAAAATTTGAAGTCCCTGAGCCATATCGTCCAGCGGGGCCCGAGGTTCGAGGTGTCTCTGATTTCAAAGGGGTTTGGCATGTGAATCACCTGCGCTGCTTCAGTGTGAGGGGGCTGATTGTCGCCACTCCCTTGCGCGTCCGCTGTGGTACTTGCACCTCCCGTGGAAGAGGCGGGCGTGCTAGCCGTGTCCGACATCTTACCCGCTTGCCGCCGACCGGTGCGCCTTTATCGGTGGGGTGTGCCAGCGCCTCTTTGGTGGCTGTGGAGCTGTGCCTGCCGGTCCTGCCCTTGATGAGGCTGTGGTGCTATGGTAGCCGTTCCCGTGACCCTGCCGTGACAATGGGGCAGAGTTTGCGGTCGTGGGGCAGTGTCTGCCGGTTCAGCAGCACCCCTGCTGTGGTCGTGGGGGCGTCTGTGCGTGTGGTCCAGCGGAGCACCCCTGCTGTGGTCGTGGGGGCGTCTGTGCGTGTGGTCCAGCGCCGCTGCCGGCGATTTGCAGCTACCAGCTGTCGTGGAGGTGCGCCGACGCGCTGAGCCGCACGATTGCGGGCCTCCCTACGGCACACGTAGGCCGTGTTACCTCGTCGCCATTGTCAGGCCTATACGCGGCCACAGACATCAGGTGCGCACCTCGCGCGCGCGCCTCGCGGCGAATGATACGCGGGAGCCGGGGTAACAGAGAACCTTCTTTATTTAAGTGAAAGCGGCAACTGCCGAACTCCCTCCCCGCCCCTCCCCTTCCCCCGACGTCACGTCCTGGACGTCTTAACGTAACGGCCGCAACGGCGGCCGGCCCACGCATAACGATGCGGGTGGGCTGACACCTCGCTCTTCAAGAGAGCCTATTTATATCACACTGCCTCGCACATTGTGCTCCTACCTAAATGGTAAAAACAATCCTTCTTTAATATATTTGATGAACTATTTTAAAAGATACCATTTTGGGACAAGATCTGCCCTTGACAATAATAGCTGCAATCTACGGACCGAGGTTTGGGGGGCGGGGGCGCTGGCTATAGTGGAAAATATAGTTTCTTACTGGGTAAATGTGGCCTGCTGGTGTTTGCAAGTCCCAGGGCAAGAGTTCCCGCAGGCATAGCTTGGCCCGCAGGGATGCTACTTCCCATTGCATCTTAAGCTGCCCGGCGGCTCTTTCAACCTCTGCTTCACAGAAAATGTGTGCATTCTGAACGCGTCGTTTACACACCTACAACTCCGAGCTCCGCACAAGGGCATTGCAACGTGAAAAGCAAGCCATGCAGCTTGCTGCTAAAGCCACACTAGACTGGAACACAAGTATGACACCAGCCTAATTAGTGGATGTAGCAACCTGTACTGCTTGAAATGGATACCATGGCAGTGGAGCCAGACACGTGGAGAACGCACCTGGTGCCACTGTTAATGCCTTGCTCTAGACTAGGCCCCGCCCACCAGAGAAGATGGAAATAGTCTTCAGTGGGGAAACCGGCACCACTTGGATACCATTTCCCTCCCACTCTTAATGATAATAATAATGGTAAGATTCAGAGGTTCAACAAAGCCTGCATTTCAGGGGGTGGGGGGCTAACCCTTCAAATGTTGAGAGAGGCGCTAACTTCAAAGACGGTGGGGGAGTGGCAAACTTATTTGTGTGGGGGGGCATCTACCTTCTTTACACATTCTATTGAGACTATTCTAGTGCAGCCTCAATGTTACACACAGTTAACTCTCTCTTTTCAGTCCGAAAGCGCCCACTTAAGGCCTGCTATGAGAATGAGTGGTGTCCTGTTCCCTCTCTACCCTTCCAATCACTCCCCTGGCATGCAAGTACTAACCCCACATCACAATTTTTAATGCCTAAAATGTATGCATATGAATGCAGGTGCCAACCGTTAAATGTGTTACCTTAGTAATTGCAGGGTCTTTTTTAACAGTGAAGCCCAGGCGCCGTTTAACATCGGTGTCCTTTACTGTTCGGCCACGGCTCTGTGGGTTAACCAGTTTCATTCAACATAGCCTAACATTTCATTTGAAGTGGGACTGAAGCCCTTTAAGCTCAATGGTGTTGTGCCACTGGTAAGATTACAAGCATTCCTCTTGCTTCAAAGCGCTGTGATATTAGCTCTTTTTCCCAATTTATTGGTATTCAATTCATTGTTCTTGGAAGGATGAGTTATAGAGTCGGCACTGCCAGGATTCTAACTTGCAAACTGCAGGCTGGCTCTGTACCAGAGGTGAGCACTTAACTTCTGAGCTATCCTCTCCAACTGTCACCTTCTCAGGTGAGAGCATCCCCATTCAATAAAAGTGCCATGAACTAGAAGGAACTCAGTACTCTTGGCGGTCCCACAGCATTCAATGCTGACTGCAATGAAGCAGAAGAAGCAGCAGAAAAGAACGTAAAGACGAGGGGGACTGTTGTAAAAAGGGCAGTCTGGACTCTGCTGGTGGAATTGGGAAATAACAGGCATTGGCACCCTGGAAAGTTGCGCTAGTCAATGGGGAAGCTCAGAGCTCGGGCTGTATTTGCTGGTGCAAGCACATGTTCCCGAGCAGCCTCAGTGCTTCTGGCCTGTGCTCCCCTCCGCTTCCCCGCTCCTCCCTCATCCCTTAGCACTGCACAGCTCACATGCGGGTGTGTTTACATTTTTTTAAAAAATAAATCTTGCCTTGCAGCCCGATGTAGCACTTCATTTTCTGAGTCCTGTTTCTTTATTGATGACATCACAGTCATCAACATGGAAAACAGACTAAAGAAATACCACGCACATGTAATATTAGCACCTATAGCGGCTGCCACAGCCAATCAGGTTGTTCGGATAGCAGGCTGAATTTCACAATAAACACCGGCCTTCTGAGTAAGTTGTAAGCTGCTCACACGCGCCCTGCATTGTTTCCCAACCTCCTCTTGCTGCCGCTATCTGCCCACAACCCCCCCAACCAATTCTCCCCTCCCAAGGTGCCACTGGCTAGCCACTCCATCATCCTGGGCCACCATGGAAATTGAAGAGAGGATCCACACAGAGCCTCACCTTGCATTTCCATGGTGGCCATCTTGGATAAGTGTTTGGTTGAATCAATGAGTTGCGGCAAGCAAGCAACCAATTGAGTCAAAAAATACATTGCAAATAGCACCCCGGGACGTTATCCCAGTAATTGTAATAATACCTGGGTTTCCGCAATATACTGGGTGGTTATGTCCCCAGGACCCTCATTAACTGCCCTTGCTTCACGCTGGCCAATTAACTTGGGCTCGGGCCGTTATCACCTGGTACAGCCCAGGCACCCGGTTATTAATGCCTTAATAATAGTAATACCATGTTGTTACATAACGCTTCATAACGGGCCCATTCCAGCCCCGTGTTTCAAACAATGTTCATACCAGCTGTTAATATTACCCAATTTAGTTGAAAGGATGTTGTGTGTCGGCACTATTGGGATTTGAGATTGTGACCAGCCGGCTGGCCCCATGTCAGAGCCAAGCACTTAAATCGGGAGTAATCCACCAGGACTATCACACTTCCTGGTGATAATATCCTTATTCAATAAAAAGAACATTCAGCAGCATGGCCAGGCTGGTGTGAGAAACAAAGCCCAAAACATAACCATATGACGGCAATCAAGATACGGCAAGATGTGGTCTCCAAGCACTCCGTAATGGCAGATTATTTATTTATTTATTTATTTTAATTCTTATAACGTGCCACATTCCCTCAGGCCTCAGGGCGCACAGATGACGGGGTGGGGGAGGTTGATGAAACCAGGGACTTCGCCAGGACTTCCCTCAACCGCCCTACCCAGTAGCTGCTCCTCATGAAGAATGCATGATGCAAGAGTGGTCGTGTGGTGGAAGGGGTCCCAGGTTCCGCAGTTCATAACTGTATCATAACAAGGTTCGGCTTTAGTGGGCGCACCGCCCTGGACGGCAAAACAAAACATTTTCAATAGGTGCTGATCAGCTCCCTATTGCATTTAATTTCAATAGGGCGCCTGCCACACCTTTAACCACCACGCCAACTTGGGGGTGGAGGGACCTTGAAAGACATATTATCTGCAGCTTTTCCATTTCCTTAAATATGCCTGTAGATGCAGTTTTTTGCTAGGTTCCTATAGGATATACGAGTGCTATACATCATGTCAGGGAAGCAAGGACAGATATAAATACAGTCAGTGGCTCCAGCTATGTCTGGAAGCCTATGCTACTATAGAAAGCAGGTTTTGACCTGTTTAATTTAGCAATTTCGCTTGGGAAATGTTGGTACTACTTCGTTAACCAACATGGCTTCCATTCAGGATCCAGGTAATTAGGTAATTAATCTGTGATAACGCTCCTAATACCAGAGACCAGTCTCTAAGCAGGGGACTGGTATTCCAACCTTTATTGTCTTACTTCCAGGACTAACACATTGCCCCTGAGCTATCCTCCAGGCCCGATCAACAGCCACCATTGCATCCATGCCTAGCTAAGGACCCTTTGCACAGAAATGTAATGAATCGAATAACTTCTCAAGTGGTGGGACTGCAATATCAAAGCTGATGCTGGGTTCAAGAACTGTGTCATCCTAGTAGAGTGGTTGTGTGACGTGAAACAAGTTCTTCCATCTTGCATGCGTTTCAGTGCTGGCTGAGGTTTGCAGTGCACCTGGCCAGGCTCAGCCTTTGTATCTAGTCATAACTTGAATTAAATTAAAATGAATAACTTGCAGCATCTTCCAGATAAAATGGAGACACTAAGTTGCTGCCACAGATGCCCCGAGGAAACGCTGCCAAAACAATAGTAGGACTGTGCTGGAAAATGAACTGTGGAAATGGGTTGTAACTGAAGTGGTCTTCACAAAAGAATCCGGAACATTCTAAAAAAATACCAAATGACATAGCTGTCTAGAAAGGTTTCTTTTGTATTGTATTTATTGTAATATATAGAGCCCTTTGGCCAAAGCGCTTGCACAACATCAATCATTCGGTGGTATATTAAAAATGCAATTTAAAACAGCCATAAAATTCAGTTAACATGGTGTCATTTATTGAGGAGGAGAAGAAGAAGAGAGAGAAAATTATTAAGTAGAGAACGGAAAATACCAAGAGAGGAGGCGGAGCAGGTATAGAAAACTGCATTCCAAAGTTTTGCAGGGTAAAAGCACAAAAGCGATATTGGGTGCAGAGGAACGAGGAACAAATAGACAAAACAGAGAGAAGAGAATGGGACGAAATATAGAGGGAGACTAAGGAAGAGAGAAAGAGAGGAGCTGGACCACTATGCATAAGAAACAAAGAGGCATCCGATTATCGAGAAGGGAGGCGAAATAGGAGGTGGATGGAGGCATTGAAAATAGATTGAACTAAAGCATAGGCAGGCTGACTGACTAAAAGCGCCCCACAGTAGTCAAGCACAAAAAGACAAGAGATGTGATCAGGATTTTACTACCATGAAAGAATCGATCTGTTCTAGCCGTGTTTGGACTGTGAGCTGAGAAACAAAGCGAGGAGTCCAAAATGGCCCAGTGAGTCCGTACAAATGGTGAGAACGGATGAGGGAGGGATGAACATCGAATCAGGAGAGACCACTGAAGGATTAGATGCAGATACTAAAGAATCTCACTTTTTGAGGGATTAAAGTGAAGTATGTGGGAAACCAACCAGCTATGAAGAGTTGATAGACAAGAAGAGAGAGTCAACTAAAGAGAATCTGATAACGAGGAAAAAGAAACGAAAATATGGGTGTTGCCTACGTAAAAGTGACACAATAGGTCAAAAGAGTAGATATTAGAAAAAAGACAAAGTATAAAGGAATAAAGTAAAGGACCCCGTACAGAGTGTTGGGGAGCACTGGAGCGCAAAGATAAAGCCAGTGAGGATGTCTTTGCCCTGATTCACATAACGTTTTCCTATGGGATTTCGCCATTATAAAACATTTCCATGAAGTATGCCCTGAGTATGTTCGGTCTGAAAGATAAGAGAACCATCACTGTGCCAATTTAAATCAACAAGCACATCAATATATAGAATTATAGCTAGGTAGATATCAACTACAGGAGGTAGATGTCAACTACAGGGATATTCTCCATCTAGGGGTTCTGTGTGACATCTGATAGACGAGAGCAAAGCTCAAGTTTTCTACCATGTCAGTGGGAACTCCAAGGTGGAATACAGCCAATGCTGAGAAGCTACCCATTATTAATTTTAAGTATAGATCAGCCTTACAGAGGGTTGAAGGGGGAGGCATAAGGGAGCTGGAAAACCATATAAATGCCAGTTTCCCTCTCGCCTCACCCCAGAGATAGCGCTGTATCATGTGGTCATGGAATCTTATCAATAATGCTTGCCTCTGCAGGGTCGTAAGGCCTAGTGAACCAGTTACTTATAAAGATATAGCCACACAATACACCTTGCAGGCAATAAGGGGTATGACCTTAAAACAGAAGAACAAAGTAGCTGGAGGAGATCAGCACAGATTCCATGTTTGTACTGATACAACTGAGCCCAGAGTGCGAGCTCCCTGAAAATGGAGCAAATTGGCTCTTCAGCTGCAATACTGTAATCCTGCTCCTGTCACCCAATCCTCTCCTTCCAACCCTCTCAGCTAGAGAAATAGGCCTTGCAGCCCATTCATTGATGCCTGGGGGTCTTGGATAGGAAATGGATGGTTCACAGACACACTGGCAGCCATTATGGGGGGTGCCGACCTTCTGCATGATAATGTGTATAAGGGAACAGCTGATTCTGATAATGAGCACGACTGTCTTTCATTTTAATTATGTGGGTTTATATTGTATTCATAACTATTTGATATATCATTAACGTTGCAAAAAGGAGCAGCGGAGTGCTTTACAGATGAAGTGTTATTGTAGCAGAGCACCCTGCAGTGCTGCAAAGGATTACATTGAGAGGGATTGGCTGCAACTAAAGTACTGAAAACAGGATAGATGGAGGATATGGCAGCATCTCATTTGGCCAATACTAAACATTGCTCTATACAAAGGTGTTTGCACATAAGACGTGTTTTGGATTTGAAGCACATGCTATCTATGTTGTTATGGTACGTCACCTCAGGTAATACTATGCTAGACTACAGCCTCTTTCCCTTTGTAGCTGGTATGCAAGTGGATCTAGGTCACATGGTCTAAGCCCTACCCATCTGTCAATCACTTCTAATCTGTTGGTGCCTTCTTGTTTTGACACCCTTTTTCCCGACTTAAGCAGCCCTACAGCCTCTTTTCCTTTGCAGTTGTTAAGCACATAGAAGCATCTAGAGCACCTGACCTAAGCCCCACCCACCTTCTTAGCCCTGCATCTTCCTTTCTCTTCTTAACTTGACGTGGGAGAATGGGAAAACAAGCTCCCCCCAATCTCATCAAGACCATGGCCTAGAGGATCACGGCCTAGACACCCCCCACGGGACGAGTTCGTCTATCTACCAGATGACAAAATACCCTGGTTCAGGAACATAAGGGTATGCCCACCAGCCTGTCCGACTCAAGCCGACACCTGCGGCATGGATGAGCTCGACTAAGACAACAGCCACAAGCATCCACATTGTAAGAGATGCCATAATGACCTAGCCAACTGCCAAGAACACACGTGCCACCATGCACACTGGTCACTCACACACCAACCTACACGAAGAACATATTCAGTGCTATGACGTAGGTGACTGACACACCCACTGACGTGCATTGTTGTTATTTTTCACATAGGCCTTTTTTATAGTAATGCAGAAACGCAAGACGCCTGAAGAGCTCGTGTATACGCTTGCTGACGCTTCTCCCACCACTCGCCCTGTGACGACACCATCATGTATACCTAACAGTGCTTGTGACGCCATGTCAACCCACGATCTCCATACAATAGATTATGTATCACCACCCATGAACTAGGCCCGAGTAGGCCGCAAGCAAGAGCCTCACCATTAAAATCCTCTCAGAGGAAGAGTACAAGTGCTGATCATGCAGAACGAGCCCCAGCTCACAGCCAAGGCCACGATGTTGCAACTCGCATGCTACCAGCCCGGCGCCAAGGTTACACCTGTAAAAAAGCCAAGCCCACAGAAACGAAATACAAATCTAATGTGCAGGATTCTGCTCCAGCTACAGTCTCTCCACACGTGACCAAGCCGATCTGACAAGGTGCCAGACCCACGAGACAGAAAGTCGTCTCGGTCCCATGTCTGGGACACAGGTTGCAACAACGAAGCGGCAAGATGGACACCTACGGCGATGGGAACGACCTGCTCACAAGCCTATGAGCAGACCTGTACATTGCCTGTACAAACACATAGTTGCACATTGTTGCTAATGACAGGTATACCGCGAGCTGGGAACGACGATGGTCCCAGGCTTGGAGGCTCGCGGGAGAACCAATCAGAACACAGGGGGGCTCATCACTGACGTCAGTAGTATTAGCCAATCACCAGGGGTCCCCTTGTAGCAATTTTCAAGTATCTAATAGTAGTGACAGCCCAAGTATACCACCTGACTCATCCTTAACCACTAACATCCTTCTCCACATGTACCCTATACTAACCCTGCCACTCGGGGAACCAATCCGGAGTGGCAATAGGTTTTTGCTAACTTTCCCAGGTGACACAGATAGCGTGTCATACGCCTGTAAAAAGGGCCTGAGAGCCCCATTAAGAGTGAGAGTCTGGACGGACGCGTACGATCCGAGACCCATCCCTGCCGTTGTTATAATAAACAGCAGAAGCACCTTGCTCCTTGTGTGTGTCTCATACTCCTTTTGGGAAACACAGGAGGAGTTGGGGCCTCCCAGCCCGGAGGTCCGCGGACGGCTCTGCCGGCCCCAGGATAATCACCCCGACAAGTTGGAGGCACTGCTGAGATCTCTTTAAGGTCTACCCATTTGAGTTATTTTCTTTTTTCCAAGGCCTCTCGTTGCGAGGAGGCCTGGCGGCGCGGCCCCCTTTTGAGGACTACAGGACCATCGCGGAACTGCGAGAAGACCGGACAGCACAATCCGGATATTGGCCCTCGGGAGCCGGTTGAGAAGTATCCCACCCGCGGTTGGCGAGTGTCCAGACGTGGTCCAGACGAGGGGAGGTGGTGAGCCGCTTGGAGGGGTGCACACAGTCGAGCGGCCCCGCATCAAGAGAACTTGGTGAGTATGGCACACCCAACGAGCAATGTGACATTGTGAGGGAGTGGGGAGGAATTGTAATAAGGGCGTTAGGTGTTATTACAGTGTGTTGCGAAGATTTGATTAATAAGTGTTGATAGACGAGTGAGCGGTAACGGGACAGGCACAAGCGCCGTCCTCTACCATGTCACAGAAGCAGGGTGGGTGGAGCCAGAAGGCACCACGTGCGGTTTCTCGTAGACACTGATTTGTCTAGATCGTGGGCACCTGTAGAGGGGGTGTGTGTGGCTTTCCTATGAATTGGCGTTTTTGAACAATGAGTAGACGAGGATCCCTATTGATCGAGCAGTTGAAACTCGATAGATAGATGCTGTTTTCCTGTAGGAGGTAGCTAGATTATTGCCAAGTATGAAAGATAATTGGCTGATTAAACCCCACCCGGCGAGGGGTGTGTCAGACGCGAGGCGACGCAGCGTGCGCAGTCCGATTATAAGAGTGTATTGTTGATTACCTTGTTCCGGGTGTAACAAGAGGACAGCTGTGGGGTTAACGGGGGCAAGAAGTTAAAACATATTGCGCGCTCTCTTGAAGTGTAAAGATCTTACCGGTAATCATTGAAAGAGGTTGGTGACGTCACCCGTAGGGCCTTCATAGGACACCTTGACCACATTGCGTTGTTTGAGGGGTGGTAGGGGAGTAAGCAGAGGATAAGGGCGGCACAACAGAGGTGGGGAGGCCACGCACGGAGAATGCCGGCCACCCCCAAATACAGGATGGGTGAAAAGGGGGAAGTGACCGTGCACAAAGAACGCCAGCCACGCTGAGTAAGGTGGAAGAAAGAGGGGAGTGGAAAAGGTGGGGCGGCTGTACAAGCACATCACACAGGGCACAAAGCCGCAGGGGGCTTCGTGTGCCACGGCAGCAGGGGGCCGTACCAATGGTATCAAAGGAGGAAAACAAACAGAGGAAAAGGACTGTATATTTGTAACTGTTTTACTTTTAGCGGACGGTCGAAAGTCCCCAATCTACGGGGCCAGGTAACGACGGCAGTTTTGAACCATACGTCCAACACTCACTGCTGACACACATACACAATACGTACAAAGGGAAGAAGTTGGCACATCACATGGAGGTATTTAAGTTGTGGAGGATGTTCCAGGGATCCCGGCCAGGACCAACCGGAATATTAACCGTGGAAGGGACGGCAGAAGAGAAGGAGAGCGAAGAAACAAAGGAGGGGAAGGAGATTAAGGAGGAAGAAGGGAACGGGGAAACGGCGACCAGTAACACACAGTGCACGGAAAGAGACAGGAAAGGGGATGAAAGGTCTGGTAATGGACATGAAGTAGAAGTAAAGAGGGAAGGGACAGAAGACATGCCCCTAGCGAAGGTAGTGAAGAAGGAGGAAGGTGGGTTATATCCTGTGGCAGAGTTACGAGAAGCAGCAAGGCAACAACTGACGGCAGCTGAGGGGTACTCAAACCCTGCATACAGCCCTCCACCATATACCGCTACAGATAGCTACCAGAGGGGGAGGAGGTGATGAGCACGGTGGGTTCGAGTTACACGCAGGCGCGCAGAAAGGGAGGGAAGAGCAGCGAGGAGCACATTTCGAACATAGGACAAGACGAATGGATAGCAGCGCAGGTGCTCTTAAAGCTGCGAGGGACATTAACAGGAGAAGAAAAAGATGTGGTGAGGAGAATGAATAAGGACAACACAGGTAGTACTGGAATAGGGGGTGAGGAGAGTAACACAAGGGAAGGAGAGCTGTCACAGGAAGAGGAGGAGATGTTGGAGGAACGATTGGCTGAATTGAGGGATGAGCGGAGTGCACTGATTAAGCAGCTCGAGCAAGAGGCACGAGGAAGGAGGGAGCAGAGGAAGGAAAGTAGGGATGAGCTAGAAAGGACGATGGAGCGTACAGAAGAGAAGATGAGGGTAGCGGAGAGGATGAAGGCAATAGCGGAAAGGGTATCCCGAGCAGCACTGCGCGACATGAAGAGGAGGGAGGAAGAGAAGGAAAAGGAAATGGAACTATGGAAGAAGAAAATACTCTCTGAAAGCACCAGGAAATGCGAAGAAGGTAAAGTAATAGAAAGCATATTACAAAGGGAAAAGGAGAAATGGGAAAGGAGGAGAGAGGAAGAAAGGATATTAACGAAGGTAAGTAGTGAGGTGATGGAGGAATTGAAAAAGAAGAGAGAGGAAATAGGTGGAGAAATAGTGGAAAAGAAGGAAGAGGAGAGCCGAGAAAAGAAACTAGAGCATGGGGTAAGAACATCCGCGCGTCGGGATGCGGAAGTGGCTACAACATCAACGCAAGGGGGAGCAACTAGTAGAGGCGAACAGAAAGGAACGGATTTAATAGACTTAAAAACGGTGACTGTAAGGGGGAAAAGGACAGATTGGGGGTTGTCGCTCCTGGACGAATTCTGCAGCGAAGAAGAAGAGGGTGTGGGAAGAGAAGGAAGAAATGGCGGTAGGGAGAGCTTAGATAAATTGTACATCACACGCACTAACGGGGAATCATCATGGGCATGCAGGAAGAGGGAAGAAGAGAAGAAAAGTGAAGAAAAGGTAAGTGAAGTGGCATTGTACATCACACGCACTAACGGGGAATCACCATGGGCATGCAGGAAGATGGAAGAAGAGAAGAAAAGTGAAGAAAAGGTAAGAGAAGTGGCAGGAGGACCAACACACGCAGTAACATCCACATTATCACGCCCAACACGCCCACCCACACCCACGCCTGAACACAAACCATACATCGGTAGGCTCAGAGATCTCCCAGGATGCAGGCAGGAAGAACGACCACTCACACCTGCAGTGAACCAAGAGAATAATAGGAGAGGGAGGAAAAACGAAGGAGAAGATACGACAAGCAGCAGTAATATAGATATGGCAGCAGATTTACTTGACACAGAGAAAGAGGAGGAGTACACGGATTCCACCCCGCGACCACGGGGGGGACAAATGGGGTATAATTTAATGCCGCTATTGGAGATGGGAGGGGCCAGACCACAATATGTCCCCTGGAAGCATGCTGATAAGTAGAATATAAAGTGCATGCTCCCGTCACTAAGCGGAGGACCAGGGAAATGGATATAGCAATGGAAAAACACACTGCGGGACAGAAACTAGCAGTGGGAGGCGTGAAGGGACTATTACTATCAATATTGGGGAACGCGGCAGATGACATCTGGAAGAGGGCAGGCTTCCCCGGAGTTACAATAACAAACATGTCACATGACGGGGCGCCATTTGCCAACTGCAGGCATGCATTGTGGCAGGCCCTGAGGGTCCAGTACCCAGACACATCAGATATAGGAGCAATTACGTCATGCAAGATGCGTGAGAATGAAGATCCTGTTGATTATATCCAGGAGATTCAGGAGAAGTGGCGCTAGGAAACTAGGGAGCAATGGGACAAGACACCAGCCATTTATTTACCACATACTATTACAAGGGCTCCCGGAGACAGTACAAAGACAACTGAAGAAGATAGTGGGAATGGAAGATAAAGCCTGGCCAGAAATACAACTAACAATAATACACCACTGTAGGATGTGGCAAGAAAAGATGAAACAAAAGAAAGAAGATAGGAAAGCAGAAGAGGCAAAATTAGTGCAGAAAAAATTAACAAAGTATACCATGGAAGGAGCACTAATAACTACACCGGGAATAATGGCACCAAACCCCACGCAAGTAGTGGCTGCACAAGATTCCACACAACAACAAATAGTACCATTACCACAACCACCACAACTCATAACACAACAGATGCCACCACCCCCACCATACACGGCTCTCACAGGAGGAGGGTACATGCCACCGGGAAATGGATATTATAACAAGCCCCGGGGAAGGGGCGGAATGATGAGAGGGAGAGGGTATGGCCAACATGCACAACAGCAAGGGGGAGAATTTGAAAGTTACTACCCCAATGGGCAACAAGGGTACCAAGACAATGCGGGGAATTTCCCATGGCAGGCCAGGGAACCACCTGTATGTTGGGTTTGTGGAATGGTGGGACACATGTCACGCACATGTAGAATGAGGCACACCCCACCAGCCTGGGGAGAACAGGAACCACAAGGGCCTATGGGGGAGCAACAGGTTTACCAGCAACAGCAAGGAACACAACAGAGCAACACACAACAGCAAGTATCACCACAACAGCCACGGCAGCAGGTGCACCACTACGCTGCACCACAACAACAGTTACAGACATACCCACCACCGTAGCAACAGGCGGCAGTAACACAACAACACCAAGTGCAACCAGTTCAACAGCTCACTGAACTCATTTTCAGGCTGCCCTCTGCCACCTCCTCTCCCTCTCTCATCTCTGATTGCCTAACTGCCATTCAAGATTGGTGTGCCACCAATGATCTTTGTCTGAATGCCAGCAAGACGGAGATCCTCCTCATCGGCACACCTTCACCATCCTTTCCCCTCACTCTCTGTCTGGCCTCCCTTGGCCCTCCTCCTACCCCCACCTGCGAGGCTAAGAACCTCGGGGTCATCTTTGACTCCACCCTTTCCTTCTCCGCCCACATCTCTGAGGTCTCTAAAAAGTCAAATTTCCAACTGCACCTCCTCAGAGGTACTCTGCCTTTCCTCACCTTCCCCCAGAAGCTCATGGTATCTCATGCTCTGGTTCTCTCTAGCTTGGACTATTGTAACATCCTCTTTCTAAATCTACCTGCCTCTACTCTCCGCCCTCTGCAACTAATCCAGAACAGGACTTCGAGACTTGTCCTTGGCCTCAAGCCCTGGGATTGTATCTCTCCAGCTCTGAAATCTCTTCACTGGCTCCCAGTGGATGCAAGGATTAAATTCAAAACCCTCTGCATTGTCCACAAGGCTTTCTGGGGCCTGGGTCCAAAATACCTTCAGCTATCCCTCCACAAATACCTCCCCTCTCGAGCTCTTCGCTCCTCTACCTCCAACTCACTCAGGGTCAGTCGTTTTTCTAAGAAACGAGCTGGGGGTAGATCTCTGTCTTTGGCTGGGGCCTCTCTCTGGAACAGCCTCCCTGCCACTCTAAAACCTGAGAAGAACCATCTCTGGTTCCGGAAGCACCTCACGACCTTCCTCTTTTCTTCTGCATTCGCTCCCCCTCTCCCCTGCTGATCTGTTCTCTCTGTCTTTTGGGCCCAGGTACCTGCTCATCCTGTCACCCTCCCGCACTGCCTCCGGGCCACCCCTTGCACTGGGGTCTGTATCTGTACCCATACAGCCCCCCCTTTTTCTTCCTGCACTTATGGGACCTACTCTGTCTGCTGCCTTAAACCTAGCACTTGCAAATTGCTGGCTGCATTACCACTGTTTATTGCTTTTATTATTTATTTATTGCTATTTATCTGTTTCTCCTCTGCTTCGCACTTTCCGCCTCTCCCCCTTCCATGCACTTTTCCCCTCCCCCTCTCCCATGCACTTGCGCGTTCTCAATGTCACTGGGCCTAGTAAGATCGCTGTTTTGCTCTCCCCTGTTCCCCTCCCTTGCCTTGTCGCGCTCTGAAACACTTGTGTACGAGCGCGATAGAAATAAAATATCAATCAATCAAAAAAAT
Source organism: Ambystoma mexicanum (assembly GCF_040938575.1). Classification (NCBI taxonomy): domain Eukaryota; kingdom Metazoa; phylum Chordata; class Amphibia; order Caudata; family Ambystomatidae; genus Ambystoma; species Ambystoma mexicanum. Next base: position 596,836,890 of record NC_090924.1, read on the forward strand.
ACAGGACCATAAATTGACACCCATTGATACACCGCTACAACAAACAAAGTTAGGGAGGGTGACTGTCTTGGGACACAACCCTTACACGGGAAGCGGTCAGTCACTGTACCCACAATAGGACAGCCCACAGACGTACTTGGTGTGTCCAATCCTGTCGATAACACCTAATAGAGCGGAGGAACCACGCAATCAGGTAGTGATAGGTGACAAAAAATGTCCTTCCTTGTTGACACTGGGGCAACTAGGTCTTGCATAAGGGAGGGTAAATTTAAATTTGTCAGGCGAGGCCATGCACACTCAAGGATTCTCTGGGGCTAGAGGGTTGGTTCCCTTTACTGATAACATCTCCTTATCTATAGGAGATTACGACATGTCTGTCCCACTCCTGTATTCAAAGGAGTCGCCAGTGAACATACCTGGAAGGGACATAATGAGCAGATTAAATATGACGATCTCCTTCACGGAGAACGGCATAATTTGCTCCACACCAGGAATAAACATGCTACTGCACGACAAATACTGCAAGCTTACTGTGGCCAGAAAGTAGCTCGAACTGAGCCTGTGGATGGGGAACTGTTCCAATATGGAACAGACATGGCATTTGCATGGATGCCAGGAATAGAAGGCAAGATTTGGAGAAGGCCAGCAGCATATTTGTTCAGGCCTGAGACACCAGCTAGTGAACCAGAGGGGAAGGTGATTTCGGTGAGCATCGGGAGCATTATAGCAACTGCAGATTACATCACAGTACATGCCCAAGACAGGGAAGGGAGAGCATGGAGAGCAGTAATAGCACTGGCTGAGGGATGTAGGCACACGCAGGTGTCTGACGAAGAGCTCTTTTCAGAGAACAAAGGAGAAGGAGAGATGGTATTTATGATGAGTGTTGACATCTGGTTAAGAGTGACATACAAGCAAGTAGCACTGAAAATGGCAATGGCACTCGAGGCACCTACATCTACCCCAGTATCATTTTACGAGGAAGACATGGCTAAAGTTCCAGCATCACTGTGGACCACCAGTCTCTATGACGTGGACTGCATAAAGAGCATTGGAGGAGTAAAAATAAAGTTGAAAAAGGGCGCAATACTACCTAGAGTGAAGCAATACAGACTATCAAAAGAGGCAGATGAGGGCATCTACGAAACCATAACCGCCCTGATAAATAATGGTATATTGGTACCATCAGAGTAAGCATGTAACACAGCTGTGTACCCAGTGCACAAAGCTAAAGGAGGGTCTTGGCGTTTCATCCAGGATCTCAGGCCCTTGAATTACATTGTAGAGGCAGAATACCCCATAGCAGCAAACCCAGCCACGATACTATGTGGAATACCAGCAGAGGCATCACGGTTCACTGTGATTGACCTCAAAAATGCCTTTTTCTCAATACCTCTGCACCCAGATTTGACAAGCTTCACATACAGGAATACAAAATGGAAACACACCAGGTTACCACAAGGGTACTGCGAGTCACCCTCAATTTTCAACAGAGTAATACAGATGGATTTGGGAAACATTGAAATGGAGAGCATGGTGCTGCAATATGTTGATGACATAATAATTTGCAGCACAACTGAGGAGAGGTGCAGGGAAGACTCAGTAAAAATGCTGACAGTGTTGGCTGAAAAGGGGTACAAGGTAGACAAGGAAAAGTTACAGTACTTTCAGGAACAGGCACTATACATTGGCCAACTAATATCCCAGCACGGAAGAAACATTGCACCACAAAGAGCACAAGCCATAACCAACAAACCACAACCACAAACTGTGAGGAAGCTGCAGCAGTTCCTGGGCCTATGCAACTACTGTAGAGCATGGGTTTTCGACTACAGCTCATACATAGGACCCCTGCTCGAAGCACTAAGAGAGGCACAAAAGGGGGACAAGAGGTTGGGGTGGACAAGAGAAATGAAAGAGGCGTTTGATGAGTTGAAACACACCATATCCACAGCTCCCGTACTAGCCACTCCAAATTACGAACATCAATTTTTCATTTTTTCACATTGCGTCTCAGCAGTAATGAAAGCAGTATTGACTCAGAAAACTAGCATGGGACACAAGCCAATAGCTTTCTACAGCGGTCACTTGGACCCTGTCATGTTAGGACATTTCCCTTGCGAACAGGCCCTCACCGCAGCTGCATTTGCGGTGGAAAAATCATCATCGATAACAATGGAGTGCCCCACCACATTATTTGTGGAAAATGCACTATTTGCAATTTTGAACAAACCTAAGTCCACACTGACCACACAGAGGGCGTCATGAAATTATTTTATCCAGACCCGAATTGACAATAGTTAGATGCAGTAACGTAAACCCAGCCAGATTCATAGTAGAAGTTATTGAGGAAGGTGATTATGCCCACGATTGCACACAGACTATTGAAATGTACTCCAGCACAAGGAAGGTGGAGGAGGATGCCCTTAAGGGTGGTGAGATAATGTACATTGATGGGTCATCAACCATTGATCAGAGCAATGGGATAAGGAGAACAGGGGCAGTAGTAGTTAAAATGACGGAAGATTTGATGAATGTCCCAGTAAAATGCGTGCAATTACCGCAGCATTATTCGGCTCAGGCAGCGGAGTTGGTTGCACTGATTTTGGCACTAAAGGAAAGTTTTGACAAAAGAGTTACTATATACTCTGACAGCGCATATGTCACATCAACGATGCACTCCGGGTTAATAAAATGGCAGAGAAGGGGGTTTAGAAGAGCTGATGGCACCCCAGTACAACATGCCCTCCTACTAGCAGAATTGATTGAAGTAATTAACGACCACCAAGAGATAGCTTTGGTTAAGTGTCAAGCACACACTAATGGAGATGACTATATCTCGATAGGTAATGAAACAGCAGACGCACATGCCAAGCATGCTGCATATTTTGGCGAAATGTGGACCCCCCCAGAATCATAAAGAGGGAGGGGAAGGTCAATGGCAAGACAGATGTTGATGAAGGATGGGTACACTCATCTCCCTGCAACACAGATAATGGAGTTACAGGCAGCCGCACCAATGGCAGAAAAAGACTGTGGGTAAAGAGAGGATGTAAGATGTTCCCAACAGATGCACTGTGGCGTCAAAATAATACTGGAAAGGTGTTTATGCCATTGGCACTGTTGAACACCGACCTGGCCCAGCTTCATCATCCAGCACACACAGGAAAGGAAGTGATAGCAGAACGAATTAGGGAGGCTTGGTTGTGCCCCAAGTTAAATTCTCATGTTACTAATTTCATCAGCAACTGCCTCACATGCCAATAGTTTACGGCTGGTCACACGCTGCAAGTGATAAAAGGTACTAAACCCCGGCCATAAGGACCCTTTCTACACCTTCATATTGACTATGTTGATATGATCAATGTTTGTCAAGGACATAGGTACATGATTGTAGTGGCATGTCCATTTTCCAGGTGGATCGAGGCCGGACCCTGCTCACACGTGGATGCATTTAGAGCTGCTAAATTTCTAGTAAGAGAGGTCTTCCCCAGGTGGGGTGTTTGCGAAGTGCTGCGGTCGGACAACAGCCCACACTTTGCAAATGAAATGTTTGAGCACATCACATCTTTGCTGGGTATTAAACATAAATTTGCATGTGCATACCATCCGCAGGCCAACGGTGTATGTGAACGCCTGAATGGCCTATTAAAAGAGGAAATTACAAAAATTCAGCAGACAACTAAAAAGAGCTGGTTGTACTGCCTTCCGCTGGCTCTATTTCAGCTGAGGAATAGGCCAGGATCTGATCACCACCTCACTCCCCACAAGGTGGTGACAGGACGTCAAATGCACCTTCCTTTAATACCAACATCAAGAGCCTTTACTGACCATGATAACACTGCAAATGTTTTTGGTGACAAAATGTATCAATATGTGTCTTCCTTGATTACTAGTGTCGCCTTTGTATCTCAACAGCTTGAGCGCATGCGGGGTGGGTCGAAGAGCTCTCAACAAGATGACACCAACGAGGAACAAGAGAAAGAAGGACTATGCACTATTGCGGAGGGAGATCACGTGCTCCTCCGCAACTTCAATAGAAAGTGGAACAGCCCACGCTTTACCGGGGCCTATTTGGTAGAGGCAGTGGCTCCCAGAGCAGTAAAGCTACAAGATAAGCGTGCCTGAAATCACCTACACGACGTGAAGCCCTACTAACATCAGACCCGCCCCAGCGTTGACGACAGGGCCATTACAAGACTAACAACATCAACAACGTCGGCTACAGACAAGGATACGGCAACCGTCACTGAGGACAATTGTGTCACTGCCCCTGACCACTCCTCAGTCACAAACACTGCCTTAGACTTTGGACACTTGCCCATAGCCCACCCCATGTGTTGGAATTGAAATGAAATTATGCCTCCTATCGCAGTATTTGAATGCGTATTGGCCTATGCCAAGTTGTCTAAAATATCATGCAAATAGACTCCGCGGCAAGGTCTTGACCTTAACGAAAAGTTATGTAAGTCGCCATCTTGGATTTAGCCGCCATTTTAGGTTCTCTTGTAAAGTGGAAGTCACCCTGAATATCAAAATGGAGGCCGAATGACATTCTGAGTGAGATTCTGGCCGTTGTGACCTCCGCACACACGAATAATTAATATGCCTGCAGGCCACTTGTTGGGGTCGCGAACTAAGACCTTGTCCTATCACTGACCTATGTGTAAATGAACAACTGTATCAGCGGAACTGATCAAAATGCATACATTATAGGATTGACCTGGCAAGGAACCCTAGGCCTGGTCCCAAGAATGGTTAACCCGCGAGGGGGTTGGCCAAGGGCTGGATAAAGGATATAAAAGCCCAAGTATTCCAATGTACGGGCTCTCTACTAATGCATCGAACCCTCGTTGAAGTTCGTTACGTTACTCTGAGAGCCGAATAGCTATCCGTTTGTCAATTGACTTTTGGTAACTGTTGTAGCTTTTAAATATAGCACTTGTATGTCCTTTGTAACCTGTGTTGGTGTGTTTCCTTTGGGCTGTGAAAACAATTTTTATGTTTTCACAGTTGGCGCCCGAATAGGGACCCTCAAGATTGATGCCGGATCATTGAAGGTTGACGCAGACTATCGAACCGGGATCGGACGGTGTGATTCTGCGGGCCCGACCGAACGAGACGTGATACCTCGGCAGCGCTGCACGATCCGATCCTTGGACGATAGTCGTGTGGTCTGACACGGCATCTTGAAGAGGGTCCATTTTTGAGGCGGGCAGATTTGTCGAAACCACCAAACACAAGGTAAAATTCGTTAGGTAAGTTCTTTGATAAACCGTATGGTCCTCCTTAGGTTTGGTCAGGGGCAGTCGTGACCCGGCTCTTAATTTAACCCTGACAATTTGAATTTGGCGTATTGTATCTGCAGACACAATTATTGACCAGGTAACACCAATTTTTTGTGAAATGCCTGGGAAATTGTCTAGCTGCTTTAGGGCTCTGTTCCGCAGCGATCGACAATCTTTGGAATTTAGCCGCCCGGCACCACAGGAGGGGTCACCGGCATGTACTATGTACTGTAAGTATGGCGTTGGTAGTATAGTATTTAATGATATTTGGCACAGACAGACCAGACATGCCTCCGAATTTCAGTGGCCAATCAATGGCAGTTTTGAGATCCCCCGTATTGAATACCTAGAATCGGTCTTGCTAAAAAAGAAGGCTAGACCTGCAGCCTTTGATGTTTTACAGAATTGGAAAAAAGAAGCGTTACAGCAGCTTAAAAGTAGGGATAAACATGCACGCCGTCATAAAACAAATGCCGAAAAAGCATTGTTATATGATAAAGAAAAACTTTCAGAATCAGTTAAAAATATGGATAGGGCTTTTTCACTTGGAATCCAGAAAATTTACCCCTCTAAAGATTTTCATGTTTCCGAAGAATTTATTGAAAAACTGTTAAACGAACGCAGGCCTGGTGCCTCTGCGCCACCTCCGTATGATCCTTTTTTGGGCGCTCTGCCTATTCCTGCTGTTGTTCCTGCTGTTATTCCTGCTCCCCCTGTACAACCTATTGTTCCTATTTCTCTAGTTGTTGTTCCTCCACCTATCGCACCGCCCCTTCCTTCTGCGCCGATAGTTGCACCTTTATTAAATTTACCTGCACCTCCGCTCCCGAGTAGGTCCCGTATTGACTAAAGTTGATCAAGGTGCAGGATCAAAGATCGTCACTCGTAATACTGTTTCTGCAGATAAGAAACTTGAATTGTGTGCATGGGCTAAGCACTGTATGGAGAAAGGTGATCAAGTTAATGTTTTTTCCACATTATCTAATTTGAACAGTTTTCCCGAGAAAAATGTTTTTATCGAAGGTTTGGGGACTCATTTATGTATGATGTGGGGTAGATTACAAAATTCGGATCTTCCACAAGGGGTGAGAGATCTAAATGCTTTGGCACTTTCGAGGGACACAGAGCAGAAAGTATATGGACATGTTGAAAAATTGTTTGAGTACAGGAAGGACTTTGAAAAGTCACGAGATGAGGATGACGAAGACGATAGTATGTATGTACAGAAACGGTTCCTTCCGTGTCGTAGATCGGCACCTGAGGAAGTACGAATTTGTACCAAAGACGCGATTCGATGGATCTCGGATTCATCGATTCCGCCAGATGAAGTGTAAGACACGTATAGTCAGTATACAGTAGAAATGCAAAGAAAGGTAATTCAGGTAATGGTACAGTACCTGCAAGAAGAATGTGTAAGAAAGAAGGTTAGTTGCCCCATAGAATTGTTGGGGATTTGTAAAAGGGCTTTTTCGCCCGACACTTCTTCGGCTGCCTTAGCGCTCGACCTGGCTCTGGTGCTTAGTAAGCGGCCGGAGGTACCTATATCTCAGTTGCCTATGAGAGAGGTTCCTCCGACCTCTGTCCCAAAAGTTGAGATTCCCGCCAACGCTGGGACTGGTGCACCCGCTGTGGATATCCCTGCACATTATGTATCGCAATTCGTTCACGTCCCGTTTTCACGACAGGAAGTGAACACTATTAGACAATCAGTTCCCGATATCAGGAAAAACCCGACGGGGTTTTACAAAGAGATAGAGTCCGTCTTGCGTCCTCTGTGTTCACCTTAAGTGATATTGACTTGCTATTCCCTGTACTCCTACCCGTAGATGTATGGAAGCAGGTTCGGACAATAGACGATGTGCCAGGGTTGGGAGATACGTCAGCTAATATGATTAGGATTATTGGGGAAAGACCAGCAGGTGAGAAACCACCACAGGTAATACTTACTTTGCCTGATAGAATTGTCGCAAAATTAAAAACTATAATTCCAGAGAAAAGAATTATTTGGGACAAGCTTACGGCCTGTGTTCAAGGGAAAACTGAAGGCACCACCGAATTCTTTAACAGATTCGAGCAGGTATTTTCTGACTTCAGTGGGCAGGATTTGGGTGCAGAGTCTGGGAAAAGGTTGTTTGTGGACAATTTTGTACGTGGATTGTTGCCCGACATCCAGTCACAAATTATGTCCTCTGAGAGTGCTTGGCAGGCAAAATCTCAATCTGAGGTTTTGCACATGGCTCAGTATTATGAGACCCATGTTAATAATGAGAAGGACAAAATAGAAAAGAGGAAAGGAGATTTGAAAACCAAAGTATTATTACAACAAATTGTTAGAAACCCCAGAGGAGGCGCGACACAGACTAGAGGTCAGTATGTCCCAAAAGGAAATGCTCCTTTGGGTCCTGTGAATATTAATCAATGTGCTTATTGCCGCCAGGAAGGTCATTGGCGAGCACAGTGCCCCGTCCTTCGACAAAGGTCAAGCAGTGCGTTTGGGAGTATGGATAGACGACCTAGGGGCCGCCCCGGAGCAGTGGGCCCTGATAGAGGTCAGTTTTTGCAAGATCCTCAGCAACCTTTTTCACAGGAAAATCAGACCTTGAGTGTGGACTCGAGGAACATATTTGATCACCCTTCTGCTGCCTACCTTTCTGAAGAGCTTCCTTCTGACGATACTCTATTTCATTAGGACTGCCCGAAGCATGGTTTGGACCTTCACCTATTCCCGTTAATCAGAAAGGCCCCTACGTTGAATTATTAGTAGGGAATAGGAAACACCAGTTTTTGATAGACACTGGAGCACAGAAGTGCTCCATTGATCATTCTCGGGTTCCAAACATTCCACTGTCAGGGCAAACAAATGTTTCCGTAGGGTTTTCTGGCATACCAATTGTCTGTCCGGTTTCTTCACCGGTGTCTGTTTCTTTGGGTCCCTTTACGGACCATTGCCCTTTTCTTCTGACTTCAAACTGTGGAGAGAATTTGCTGGGGTTGAATTTGTTAAAGAAATTGAATGCAGTAATTCATTGTCCCTCTGATGGAGTACGGCTGACGGTTTCACCACAGCAACTTCCTAATTCTCAGTTTCTGATTCGACCTTTACCTCCCGAGTTTAGCATTGTCCCGGAATGTTTATGGGCGGTTGACGACAATGATGTCGGGGTACTACAGATTGAGCCCGTTAAAATAGTTTTGAAACATGGAGTGAAACTACCACGCATTCCGCAGTATAAAATATCAGTTGAGGGCGAGCGTGCTTTGAAATGCATTGTCTCCGATTTTGTGCATCGTGGGGTGATCGAGGAGATTACAGGTAGTTTGTGTAACAGTCCGATCTTGCCTGTATATAAGAAAGCGACAATGCAATCCCATACCGGTTCATAATTGATCTTCGTGCTATTAACAGAGTTGTCGCCCCACAATTTCCAATCGTGCCTGATGTGACGACGATATTGACAATGATCCCTGCTACGGCTATGCACTTCAGCGTTGTGGATTTAAAAAACGCTTTCTTTAGCATCCCTATACATAAGGAAAGTAGATATTTGTTTGCGTTCACCTTGGGGGGACGCTCATTTACATTTAATAGGGCACCTCAAGGGTATACTGAAAGTCCAAGCATTTATAGTAGGGCTTTGAAAGAGCAGCTCGACACCCTTGAATTGCCACCTACTTGTACACTGCTTCAATATGTTGATGATTTGCTTTTGGCTGCAGACTCTGAAAGTGCTTGTAAAGAAGGCACTGTACTGTTGCTTGTTCATCTAGCTAAAAATGGTCATAAAGCTTCGCTCAAAAAATTTCAATATTGTTGTCAGGAGGTCACCTATTTAGGCTACCTCCTGTCAAAGGAGGGGAGAAGATTGACACCTGAAAGAATAAAACACTTTTCTGGCATGTCTGTTCCAAATACACAGAAGGAAGTCAGAGCCTTAATAGGTATGGCTTCTTACTGTAGGTTGTGGATCCCGAACTTTTCGCTAGTGATAAAACCGATGTTGGCTTTGACGAAGAAGGGCATTTCTCTGCCACTGCCATGGAAATCGGAACATCAACGATCATTTGAGCTTCTCAAAACCGCGTTATGCTCTGCACCGGTTCTGGGTACTCCAAATTATGACAAGGCCTTTGTGTTGTTTGTGCATGAATGTGATGGATGTGCTTTGGCTGTGTTAACACAGGAACACGGAGGGAAGAATAGGCCGTGCGGCTACTACTCCTCCGCCCTTGATCCTGTCGCATGCGCTTTGCCAAGATGTTTGCGAGCTGTCGCTGCTGCTGCCGCATCTGTAAAACAGAGTGAGGGAATGGTCCTAGGCCATGATTTGCTTTTGATGGTAGCTCACTCTGTAGATATCCTATTAAACAAAACCCAAACGCAACAACTCACCTCTGCATGGTTAACAAGGTATGAATTAATTCTGTTTGCCCCTCACATTCAAATTAAGAGGTGTTGTGTTCTTAATCCGGCTGAACTCTTACCTTTCCCGCAAAACACTTTTTGCGGTGACGAAGAATTACACGACTGCCTGTATACCACTGAACAAGAAACGAAGGGCAGGATAGATCTTATAGATACTCCTTTGGACAATGCAGAAGGGGAGCTGTTTTGTGATGGCTCCTGCTTCAAACTTTCAGATGGTACATCTACAGCTGCTTATGCAGTTACTACATTGAGTAAAGTTGTTGAAACTAAGAGAATTTCGCATAACTCCGCGCAAGCCGCAGAGATTATAGCATTGACCCGAGCTTGTGAACTCTCCGAAGGGCGTATAGTAAATATATATACTGATAGCCAGTACGCCTTTGGGGTGGCTCACAACTTTGGGAGGCTCTGGTCGGAAAGAGGGTTCCTGACCCCACATGGGACCAAGATTCAGCATGGCCCGTTGATAGTGCAATTGCTCTCGGCACTCTCGCTCCCTAGACAGTTAGCGATCATGAAATGTGCAGCACATCGTAAGGTCATAGATGATGTGGGAAAAGGGAACGCCTTTGCGGACCTGATAGCCAGACGAACGGCCACAGACCTTAGCACAGACATGTATGCGCTAAGGGAAACAAAAGATGCCTATGTAATGGATGAAGGTATTGGGTCTGTGCGGGATATTCAAACTGATGCTACAGTAGAAGAATCTAAAAGGTGGGCCGAAGGAATGGGGAAACTAGATGATGATGGGTGTTGGGTGGATACATCTGAAGGAAAATGGTTGCTCCCTGATTCATATGTACTGGCAATGGTTACGATGGCACACGGTCCTACACATGTGTGTGCTCAGCAGATCACGAAAATGTTAGAACAAGTTTGGGTGAATAACAAGATTCCAGAGATTGCAAAATATCATTTTCGGAATTGCATGATCTGCTTACAGCACAATGTGGGTAAGGGGACAGTAACTCCAAGGGGAAGCTTTGGGCCCCCTTCTGTTCCCTTCGAGGTCATTCACTTTGAATTATTGAGATGGAACGGTGTAACAATCTGAAATATGTTCTTGTAATTATTTGTGCCTTCAGTAAATGGGTCGAGGCTTTCCCCGTTAAAGATGCTACCGCCATGACCACTGCAAAGATTATGGTAAAAGAATTCTTTCCTCGATTTAGGCTCCCAAGGGAAGTTTGGTCGGACAATGGTCCTCATTTTGTTGCAGCAGTAATTTTGCAGATATGCACAGCTTTACATATTGAGAAACGATTTCACTCAGCTAGACATCCTCAGAGTGCTGGGTTGGTGGAAAGACACAATGGTATCTTAAAGAATAAGCTTGCAAAAACATGTGCTGATACCAAACTGAAATGGCCAGATGCCTTACCTATTGTATTATTGGCTATGCGTACCACACCTCAAACTAAGACTGGGCTTTCTCCATTTGAGGTAGTGATGGGGAGACCTGCTAACATTTGGGGTCTCCCAAAACCTAAAGCCCTGAGAGAGGTGGAAAATGTATTGCTTGTAGACTACTGTAACCAGTTAACTAAAAACCTGTATTTCATTTATCACCAGGTCCATTCAGCTTTACCTGTACGGTTCACGGGCCCAGGACACGATATACAGCCTGGAAGTTGGGTCCTAGTGAAGGCCTACGAAAGGTCTTCCTGTCTCGCTCCTCGTTGGAAGGGACCCTACCAGGTGCTGTTGTTCACTCGGACAGCAGTGCGGGTGGCTGGGAAGAAACAATGGATTCACGCGACGCATGTCAAGAAACTTCTTCACCCGACGCCATACGTTACAGAAGAAGCAGATCCCCTCGCTGATGCTACAGTCTCTGATCTTGGAGTAGCAAACAGCGCTGTGAGTGCGTCGGAGAATTTCTCTGAGCCCGTGGAGCTTGTGGAACAGTACATTTCGTCTCCGCACTCTTTTGAAAAATCACTTCCGGAAAATACTGTTTCAAGCTCTGCGACTTCCGTCGCCTCCGATACGTCGCTTCCCTCAGTAAGTGACGACACCTTATTTTCGGATCAAACAATCTCGGGTACCACCAGGTACAACCTTCGACGAAGAAAATAGAACTACGGCATGGGTCTTTCCGTGCATTTGGAAAAGAGAAGTGATCGAAAGTTTTCTTTTGTATAATAAAGTTTCTGTTGAACAAAAGGAAAAACAGGGATTCTGCTGGCTAGGGTTGGGAAGGACTAAGAAATCTCGCGACCGTAGCGTCGCCAGCAACGAACATTGGGGTCGTCGATTGAGGAACTACAATGCCTGCCACCTCCACTGCTGCTCCCCGCACTGGACTTGTGAATAAGGGGGTGACCAACTTGGACAATGAACAATGTGCCTGGGCCCCGAAAACGTACTGCTGTGTTTTGATAATGATAATTGTTATTTTTGCAACTACTGCTGTGGGACTTTGGTATTTTGAAGAAATCTATCCTCTAAAACCTCTACTACCGACCTAGATTGTACCAACTGCTTTGACTCCCTCTGTACACTTTCACACTCTGTCCCCTAGAGACTCCCAACATAGACAAAAGTATCATAATAACACTCTAATGATAGTAATGAATGCAACGCATGCCATTTTTAATAAGAGTAATTGTTGGATTTGCACTCATTTACCGCAACATGGGAACAAGGGGCTAGGATGGTATATTCACCCTTTACCTTTAACGACTGCTTGCTATGCCTCTCTTAGAGCACTATTCTTTGGCCGTTGGAATGATAGCATCTCACAGAACTTTGATGGAACTAATTTGAATGATTTCGAGAAACGTGAATTAACTCCCATGGGATGCTCGCTTTTTGCAAATAGAAGTAAACCTAATGTCGCTTCTATTAGGCCGTCTGATAAACTGTCTCTTCCTTTTCAAACTTTAATTTCCTTTAAAATGGCTCTGATAGGCAATAAGGACGCCGTGCCTCCTTCCTACTCTATAAATCATAGCCCTGACTCGGTCCCCTTTTGTGTACAAAGAAACGGCACTCGGCCAATGGGAGATTTTGAAGGTTGTATGAACATTGTAATTTTGACTGGAGAAAACAGGCCTCTGTATGTAGGGGGGCCTGTTTATTTTGTTTGTGGTAGTTTAGCATTTCCCTGGTTGCCCAAGGATTGGCAGGGAACCTGTTATTTAGCAGGCCTGTTACCCGGGGTATTTGTAGCTAGTACATTGGAGGTTTCTAAGGCTCGCCCACGGCGGGACAAGAACGGAGATACCCCTGGGCAAGTATTGGGAGAAATAGCAAAATCAGTTGTGCCCTTTTGGGGACAAATAACAAACTCTGAGAACATTAGGGGATTGGCAAGGGTACTGGAGAGAACGATCAACCGGACCACGGACATACTCTACAATATGACACTAGAACAAAAAGCAATAAGATTGGTAGCACTCCAAAATCGGATGGCATTAGATGTCATTTTGGCAGAAGGTGGAGTATGCAAATTGGTGGGGTCCGCTTGCTGTGTTTTCGTACCAGATACCTCACCGACAATTTTTAAAGCAATACAGAACTTGCATACTCTTAGTTCTGAAGTACATATCCCTGTAGGAGATTGGAATCTTAGCACCTGGTTCTGGGATTCTTTACGATCTTGGGGTTGGAAGGTGCTCTCTGTTATTCTGGTTATTTTGGGGATCCTGCTATTCCTTTGTTGCTGTTTTCAATGTCTTCCGAGTATATGTGGAATGCTAGGGGGATGTTGTGCCCAAGCAGTGAGCACAATAGGGCATAGAATATATGCCCCAGATACAGCATCCAAAGAGTTTGTGTTACAAGAGGTTCTGATGAACGACCTAATGGCTATAGATATTACAGACAATGATTCGGGATGTATGGATGACAGCACATGGAGTTATTTGCAAAAGTATTAGAAATGATATTAGCACTTGGCATAGGCCAAAAGGAGGGTCTGTTGGAATTGAAATGATATTATGCCTCCTATCGCAGTATTTGAATGTGTATTGGCCTACGCCAAGTTGTCTAAAATATCATGTAAATAGACTCCGCGGCAAGGTCTTGACCTTAACGAAAAGTTATGTAAGTCGCCATCTTGGATTTAGCCGCCATTTTAGGTTCTCTTGTAAAGTGGAAGTCACCCTGAACATCAAAATGGAGGCCGAATGACATTCTGAGTGAGATTCTGGCCGTTGTGACCTCCGCACACACGAATAATTAATATGCCTGCAGGCCACTTGTCGGGGTTGCGAACTAAGACCTTGTCCTATCACTGACCTATGTGTAAATGAACAACTGTATCAGCGGAACTGATCAAAATGCATACATTATAGGATTGACCTGGCAAGGAACCCTAGGCCTGGTCCCAAGAATGGCTAACCCGCGAGGGGGTTGGCCAAGGGCTGGATAAAGGATATAAAAGCCCAAGTATTCCAATGTACGGTCTCTCTACTAATGCATCGAACCCTCGTTGAAGTTCGTTACGTTACTCTGAGAGCCGAATAGCTATCCGTTTGTCAATTGACTTTTGGTAACTGTTGTAGCTTTTAAATAAAGCACTTGTATGTCCTTTGTAACCTGTGTTGGTGTGTTTCCTTTGGGCTTCCCAGCCTCATATCAATTTTTATGTTTTCACACATGGTCACGAGATCACAAAGTAAACAAAATTTTGCCCAACCCAGCCCCAGTCCCCGAAGACCCAGCCCTGCCCAGGCCACCACCGATTGAAGGACATTGTACAACAAACTTGGATGTTACACACACACATATAAAACACTTGTATGTTTTTCTTCTATTACCGCATATGATTGTATTGTTTAGAAAGTAAAGTAACTAACAGTGTGTTCTGCCCAGGAGTAGATGCTGCCCACAGATGATAACACCCCTCAGGCCCTATCACACCAATTTGTATATCATATAAGAAGGCCAAAGTACCTAAAAAGGAGGAGGGTACGCGTATATTACACCGCATTTGTTTTGGCCATAGAGCAATCATTTCCCCATCTTCACGAGCACTTGCTGGCTCTAAGAGATAAGTCACTAAGATTAGCGTGGGAACAGCTCTTCGCCTGGGCACTGAATAATTACTTGATAGGGAGAGCTTAACTAACAAATACTAACAATAATAATGAGCACATTCAGGATTTTCAAGCGGACACCTTTAACGTCGCAAGAATAAGCTGCCGGACTGCAGCGAGGTAAGAGCAAAAATGCCAGTGAAAATAGCTCTTGTAATAAAATTTATACGAGTGTTGGTCATCACTGGTCTGTTGGCTGCCTCTGTATGGCAAAAAAACTAGCTCCCCCCAATCTCATCAAGACCATGGTCTAGAGGATCACGGCCCAGACACCCCCCCACGGGACGAGTTCGTCTATCTACCAGATGACAAAATACCCTGGTTCAGGAACATAAGGGTATGCCCACCAGCCTGTCCGACTCAAGCCGACACCTGCGGCAAGGATGAGCTCGACTAAGACAACAGCCACAAGTATCCACATCATTAGAGATGCCATAACGACCTAGCCAACTGCCAAGAACACACGTGCCACCGTGCACACTGGTCACTCACACACCAACCTACACGAAGAACATATTCAGTGCTATGACGTAGGTGACTGAAACACCCACTGACGTGCATCGTTGTTATTTTTCACATAGGCCTTTTTTATAGTAATGCATAAACGCAAGATGCCTGAAGAGCTTGTGTATATGCCTGCTGATGCTTCTCCCACCACTCGCCCTGTGACAACACGTGACAACACCATCATGTATACCTAACACTGCTTGTGACGCCATGTCAACCCACGATCTCCATACAATAGATTATGTATCGCCACCCATGAACTAGGCCCGAGTAGGCCGCAAGCAAGAGCCTCACCATGAAATTCCTCTCAGAGCAAGAGTGCAAGTGCTGATCATGCAGAACGAGCCCCAGCGAGAGCTCACAGCCAAGGTCACAATGTTGCAACTCGCATGCTACTAGCCCGGTGCCAAGGTTACACCTTTAAAAAAGCCAAGCCCACAGAAACGAAATACAAATCTAATGTGCAAGATTCTGCTCCAGCTACGGTCTTTCCACACGTGACCAAGCCGATCTGACAAGGTGCCAGACCCACGAGAAAGAAAGTCGCCTGGGTCCCACGTCTGGGACACATGTTGCAACAACGAAGCGGCAAGATGGACACCTACGGCGATGGGAACGATCTGCTCACAAGCCTATGAGGAGAACTTACGTTGCCTGCACAAACACATAGTTGCACATTGTTGCTAATGACAGGTACACCGCAAGCTGGGAACGACGATGGTCCCAGGCTTCGGGGCCCGCGGGAGAACCAATCAGAACACAGGGGGGCTCATCACTGACATCAGTAGTATTAGCCAATCACCAGGGGTCCCCTTGTAGCAATTTTCAAGTATCTAATAGTAGGGACAGCCCAAGTATACCACCTGACTCATCCTTAAGCACTAACATCCTTCTCCATATGTACCCTATACTAACCCTACCACTCGGGGAACCAATCCGGAGTGGCAATAGGTTTTTGCTAACTTTCCCAGGTGACGCAGATAGCACGTCATACTGCCGTAAAAAGAGCCTGCGAGCAACACTAAGAGTGAGATTCTGGACGGACGCGTACGATCCGAGACCCATCCCTGACGTTGTTATAATAAACAGCAGAACCACCTTGCTCCTTGTGTGTGTCTCATACTCCTTTTGGGAAACACAGGAGGAGTTGGGGCCTCCCAGCCCGGAGGTCCGCGGACGGCTCTGCCGGCCCCGGGATAATCACCCCGACAAACTCTTAGAACAAGGGTGTCACCCAAAATTGAGTGGCTGAAGGTAGACCTGGTTAAGACATTTCTATTACACCAGTAGCAAGTTCACAACTCCAGTTATGTCATTAATTATCACAAGACTGCTTTGAAAAAACACTGGCAGGCACTTTTAGTGTAACATTTGATAGTAAAGCTTGACAGGGCGGGACAGGAACTGGGTGGGAATGGCTATAGGTATTAGCAAATCGCTAAATTGGGAAATCAGTGGGTGGGCAAATAACCAAACAATACCGACAAGCTTTGTGCCCCTCCTCATATCCTATTTCTCCCTATCTGTACTGTAATGCATAGTTTTGACTTATAGGTGGTGCTAACACTACCCTATAACCCAAACTAACAATGAGGGTGAAGAAGCAAAAAAATACAAAGATGGACGCTGACCTGTAGCAAAGTCCCCCTTTCCCTTTTGCAGGACCCCAGATGGATGTTGGAAAACGCATAGGGAATGCAGGAGAGAGCACTAGAAAGGTGAATGAACAGTGCAGAGGCAGAGATTGAGAGAGGTGCGCAATGCACCCTGAGAGACCTCAGAAATCCTTACAGCCTTCAGAATTAAAAAAATCCTAAGGTACATCGGTACATCATGCCCCCACAAGTTTTGGATCCTTATTGGAGCTCAGGATCTTGGCATTGAACTCAGAGTGATAATAATGTTAGCACTCTTGGGTGTCTCCCATCCAATCAGGAACCTGTCATTACTGGCAATAATATCTGGTAGCGCCCGAATTTCTGCCTCTCTACGGCAGTCCGCACCCAACCTTCTTCACCTTGTCTCCCTGCTCTTTTTGGCATTCTCCATTTGTCGCATTCACCTCACTCATTCTACCATATCCCCACCTCACCTGGTGCCACGGCCCCCCAGGGTGCCCTCTTGCAGTACATGATGCAGCACTACAACCAAGCCTGGATGTACAACATGTTAAACTATTTCCTGGCTGCGCGTCTTCTAACCCCATTGTGCGTCTAGCATGAAAAACAGTCCCTCAGTACCTCACGTTGCCATGTCAACGTGGGATCACACCTAATGTTCCTCCCTTTTCCTCTCAGTTTCTATTTCAAAGCATGAGCACACTTGCCAGGAGTGACAATGCTGTCATTAGATTACATCCACCCTTCCATAACAGCTCTGACTTTACTAAGAGACATTAAATCAGGCTTTCCAGGCACCCAATGTAGCGTTACCACCCCATTCCAAGGGGAACGGCCCGGCAGCCATAGTTATCGGCCCAAGCAAAGGAAGAGCCTAAAATGAGTTACACACTCTTCCTCCTTAGAGGATACTCCATAAGGGCGTTGTTGTCCTGGAAAAGGCAGATTATCAAGACGTAGAAGGCAGGGACATGGCTGAGTAAGGGCCACGTCTCGCTTGGAGGTTAGAGCTGGATTACCATTCACTGGTCTTCTAATTATGGCACAGTCATAGCCCAGTTTGTCTAATTCTATGTCATAGGACATCACATATTCAAGTATTGTTACTGAATTAAAATAAACTCTGGCAGCAGCATATAGGGGCTCATCCAATTGATCTACTAGTTTGATTTCTTCAATAGTAATGCCCCACAATGGGATAATAAAATGGAATGTTACAAAGCTGATATAATCAAGTGGTCAATTTTGTTAAGCAAAATAGGCTTTGCTCTCTAAGTGCTGTGTCTACCATGTCACTCTATTCACTGATTATTAGTCCTTCCTTTTGAACATCACCCAGGGATGTGTAACGTACCCTATTGGCCATGTTAATGATAATCCTATACCTTACAGTGCTCACTTTGGGAATGTCTACTTATCCGTGAGACACAAAGTCTAAATGTTCAGAGTGAAAACGCTGTTGTTTACCTTCTAAGATGTCTGAATCAGCCTTAGTGCACTTCATTTTAGCTTTATCAAATGTATGGCTAGCTGACTTGTTAGTGAAGGTGGCACCATCTCTTCCCATGTAGTCTTATATGTCTTTATTGCCATTGTCTATAGCAGCTTTAGATTTATTATTCTTTATAAAAGGTTCCTTATTGTTCCTCGCGTTCTTTGTCTCCTTCTCAATTATTCTAGGAACAGTATCCTCGATTCCAAAGATATCAGATAGCATATCCTTGGATCTAGAGTCAATAAGCAGTCTTTTACCTAAAACCTTCTTGTCTGTTCTCATTGTGGTCAATTTCTTATTATTCTGTGTGTTCACCTTCTTCTGGCTTCTTTGTTTTACATTGTGTGCAGCGAGGGACCCAGGGTAGACCAGTCTCCCGGGTCGACCACTCCTGCAAGATCTTGATTATTGGCAACTGTCGGGATTCCTCCAGGTGTGTTGTTATCTGTCATCCGGTGTTGCTGTGCTTCACCCTTCTCCCTAGGGAATCTACTGGAACTTGCAGGAGATGTATGGATGTCCATGAATTCAATTATAGAGGTTTCCTCAGCACATGCCACATTTGAGAGTGGGCTAATGGGCGTGACATGTTCCAGAATAATTTTGGGAATAATTGAGTGTGCCATCGTAGTGTGCTGTTTGGCATAATGTGAATATTGAGATCAATAAGCGCTCCAGTACTTGGAATAAGGTAATCAAACACTCACTGTTGGAGGTTAGGTTGGCAAAAGGAAACGGCCTTTGTTCCTTTGTGTGTGTCAAACACATCGGCTTGCCCCGTCATCCCATCATCTATTAGCGTATTATTATGCCTCAGTGGGTAGGACAGACCTTACTACGTCTGTTGTGTGGGAATCCCTCACATCGTCCAGGGGATAGGATGCCTCTGATATACAATCAATGGAGCATAGGATTTGATTATCGACTGAAGCAACAGATTTAACTATGTGTTCTGTCGATTTAGGCCCCAGGCTGTTTCGGGAAGTTTCAATTTAGGCCCCAGACAGTTTCGGGAAGTTTTAACAATGGAGTGAGTACAAAATCCCCCAATGGTCTCAGCTTAAAAAATGTAGTGATTTTTCCGTTGGCCTCTAAAGGCGACAGGGGAGCGAGAGGCACGCTAATTGTTTTTAGAGGGCAAGTTCTAGGGAGGCGCAGATGATAAGTGTGAACATTTGGGATGGGTACAGTAATAGCAACACTTCGGACCACACTCTTAGTGTGATCTGATGGCATACGATTCCTGCAGCCGAGATGGCAATCGTGCCAGTTTCAAGCCGGGAGTTAGTATCTTCGTCATCCGCTATCCTAAATCCTTTGTGTCGCTGCCACGCCGCTGAAGTGCCGCTTCAGTGTAGTGAGTCTGCCTTTAATAGGCAGCGGCTCAAAGGGCTGCCGCCCAACAGTCACCGCACCTGGCAGCAGTGCCTTGACTTCTGGGATCACGAGTCCTGCTGAACGTAGTGACAACAAAAAGCAAATTTAAAAAGCAAAGCATAATTAAAAAAGCATGGTACTCTGTAAGAGGCGCAGCACTATTCAAATAGGCTATTTTATTAAATGAGAAGCACTTATCAAAATGTTTCCTAAACTTGATAAAGTAAAGTAGTCATGTATATTGAGTGTGTGAGTGAGTACGCATGTCTAGTCCTTTATGGACAAACATGAGAGTGTAACTGTGTTACAATTTAAGGGACGTCCGTCCTCGGACTCTGTCTAAGTGTCTTGACCTATGTCATTTCCCTTATTTGTTTTGAAAAGCAAGTGAAGACTAAACAGCTCAGCTGGATTGCCAGCAAGTTCTTCAAGTTGCATTCATTGGAAGTTGCCATTTGACTTTTTGCTTTGAGAACCAAAGAGAGTATTCCTAAATGAGGTTTTGTAATTTGTTTGCCTGCAATTGCTTTCTGAGCTGCCCTTGTTCATTTTTTCAATGAAGTTGCATTTGTCATACAAGTTTAACACTTTCTAAAGCTATTATTATCAGCATCAAAATAAGTCTAGGGCTTTGAGGTGTCTATTTTCCTACTTATGATTTCCACTGCGAGCAAAGTCATTTCAACTGTTTGCTTTTATGTTTCGTCTATTACCTTTGATTAAATACATTGTTTGAACCTGAATAATGTGTTCATCATTTGTTCAAGAATGATCATTTATTGACATTAACTTAACCTCTGCCTGCTCTCAAGTGAAAGAGCATTCATTGCAGTTTTTGAATGGCATTGAAGTGGCTTTGGATTCAATGTGCTGCTGGTGGCACCTTTCAGTACACCATGCCTTAACCCAGGCATAGCTTTATTGTTACCGTTTATTCTGCCACCATCATGGCTACGTACGGTCCTTATAGTTCTGACACAAAGGCGCATATCTTAAATGCGGGCCCTGTGCTGCAGAGAATTGGCTTCATTGCAGCTGTCAATTGGGCAGCTGTGACCTCTGAACCGGCTCTGTGCCCCTGGTAGAGCAGGCGCTGTAAATCGGGATACTGATGCAGGAAGGCACAGCTCACGCCATGCTTTTGGCACGGAGCCTATGAAAGGGGAATCTGATCAGCAGGTTGCCCTTTCAGAGATGGAAATTCCATCATCATTTTATTATTTAATAAAAATCAAAAAAGCCAGGGCTTTCCCACCCTTGCCAGATGGCAATTCATCACCGGTACTGCGGGCACTTTCCCGCATTTTTCCACGGAGATGGCAAGTGTTTGCACCTTCCTGAGTGGCTCTCCACATCATAAGGCAGCATTCACGCATTCTAAAGTGCGACTTGCCCGGCGCCCTTTGTGTGTGTGCTAACCGGCAAGGATGTCCTGGCAACCCACACTTTCGTAAAACGGGATAGCGCTGCATTTCAACCATGGGCGCCACTGTGATTGTGGTACAGATGCTGCAGTGTGCCACAGTTGCGGTTTCGTTGTGCGCACGTGCATCATGCGGCCGTGTGAGTTGTAGATCAGAGACTCTGCACCAGGAAAGGATCTGCTTTTCATGTGGTTGCTCCCTGTTCTGCCGCATGGGGATATTTATTTTTTTTTTTTAATTTTAAGAAGCTTCTTTTTTGACTGTTTTTCACATTTGGGTACATTTTACATTTAACTGTAAGTGTGCATTTTCAGTGTCATGGCCTTGTGTCGAAACGGGTTGCCATTGAAATGGGTCAAGTTGAAATCAATTTCTCTGAAATTGATGCCATAAAATGGCTGGCAACCGCTTCCATACTTAATGTAACTTGTCTTCTTGTTTTTTCTGCTCACCTCACACGGTATCTTTTCCTCTCTACTTGCAATAATGTCCTCTTAGATTCTGTTCTCCTTCCATTTGTGAAACGTGAAAATATTCTGATTTTCCTAGAGTGTGTCAATTTAGCCAATTTCCCTACATGGTTCCAAGAATTAAGTAATCAATTTTCTTAGCATCTTTCATTCATAGTTTTCTAAACTGCCTTGGAACCCGAGTACTCCTTCTTTCTCATCACCTATATCTATTCTCTACTTTCTGCATAGGCCGATCCCTAGTAGATGGCCGAGCACACATGCAAACTTTCACAAAGCACTTCCCTTTTCCTAATTGCCCCAAATATGCCTCTTCGCTCCCCTCTTGCATTCTACACTTTCTCTACAGCAGACTAAGGTCTGCAGTTCCCCAGTCAAGGGAACAATAGGTAGCGGACAAGGATCACGTGCTTTGGGCCTACTGTGGTGGTGATTTGTCTCAGTACAAAAGCAGAGTAACATAACATAACATGTCAAGGCCAAACCGGCATTCAAACTATGAAAACACAAATCTGTGCACACCTTCGGCACGGAACTGTGTAGAGTTGAACAACCTAAAGTCCACGGAAGACTAAAGAAAGAGTAAAAGCAGCAATGGGCCAGTTGGGGCTTCAGCCGTCTCCCTTTTTTTCCCAGGGTTATTCTGTGTGTTTAATTTTTCTCTCACTGAGGATGTTGCCACCAGCGGCTTGGGTGTGATGGCGTTGGCGAGTGGGCTGTCTCGGGGCTTGACAGGGTGTCCGGAACACAGAGCAGCGGGAGTGTGAGGGAGCGGAATGACCGCACCACAGGCCCGCTAGCTCATAGCAGTCGCAGGGAAAGAAGATAACGGAAAGAACACAGACTAGCACAAGCTAGCTGGGTTTTCTTCTCCGCTTGTCCAGATAATGGGGATTTGGATTTGTGTTTCTACAGCTGATAAAGAGTGGCTGATTACGATCCCTTGTAACCCATCACCCTTTTCCCGTGCGCCACTGCATTCAGTATATATATAGAGAGACAGAGAGCGACAGAGAGGTGGGTAGCCTACAACCAACTTTGAATAATCCGGATATTGCAGGTCATCAAGGCCGCTGTCACCATGCAGTCGTCATGAGAATACAAGGCGTAAACAAACCCACAACTTTGGCGTGCCGCGCCATGCATTGATTACGTACTTGCCACATTAATCATCGTAGAGAATTGCAAGTCTCTTTTTCCTAATTTAATTGGTTTCTTCTTTTCTGCGCCCACATTTGTAACATAGATGTGTGCCATGCCAAGGTCGACTGGAGTGGATCCGCAAATAGACTACTTGCAAGATTGCCACCGATTGGCAGCAGTGCACTTTGAACTCTAGGAAGAAGCTTTTTCAACGCCCTTGCGAAATAATGTTCTCTTTGAAGGGCGTGTGTGAGTGCACCTTGTGTCTTCAATAAAGACAATCTTTGTCCATCGCTTCACACATCACTGGACAACCTGCAGGGATAGGCTCTGGACCAATGAGCAAGTCAATAGTAATCCCCTAATATGACAGTGCTTAGAAAGGAAAATAATACTGCATGAAGCGCTATTTTAAAAGTGATTTATTTGTATTCGTACACTATTGGTATAGCAGTGACTCTTATATTATAGCTTCATCATCGAGCACAGGGCATTAATCCAGATTTCACAACCATTGCACAGAAGTAAAAATAAAATGTGGCTTAATTTGGATTGGTGGC
Source organism: Ambystoma mexicanum (assembly GCF_040938575.1). Taxonomy (NCBI): domain Eukaryota; kingdom Metazoa; phylum Chordata; class Amphibia; order Caudata; family Ambystomatidae; genus Ambystoma; species Ambystoma mexicanum. Next base: position 596,860,247 of record NC_090924.1, read on the forward strand.
ATATAACTCACAAGTGCCAGGCTATTATGCAAGTCTATGCAAAAAGGAGGCGGATACTCGTCCTTGGAACATAAGGGGTTAATAAAGCACACAACATTGACTACCAAATATAAATAACAGGCTAAGGAAGGTAGCGCTTGCTGACTTAGGCTGCTGATGCCAGCGGCCTCTAATGAGGAGTAGAAGATTTGTGTGTCATGCGGATCCCCGAGGGGTGCACTTAAAAGAGTCTAAGATAACTTGCTGGGATCTACTAGCTAAAAAGGGGAGATCCAAGTAGTGGAGGCATGGGAAAAAACAGATGTAAGCCTCTCAATAAGAATGTCGTGGCCAACTGTACCGAACACTGCCGGTAGGTCAAGTCGAGTGTCAGAGCGGCGTCCAACTCATAACGGGAGGATTCAGGTCTGTGAATAGTACAGACGCCATATTGGAAAGTATCAAAAAGATTATTGCAGAGAATTTGGGAGCTTGCTGTGGTTTTGAGAATGTCAGCATCGGGGTGATAACTGCTGCTGCTTGCTGGGTCTGTGGAGGGCTTTTTTATTTTTCAATATAGGATAAATTAAGACAGAGGAAAGATGCTGCACATTTAGAAAGAGTCGATGATTTCAGGTGACAAAGGTGCAAAAATATCAGGAAAACACAACATTTCTGAAGCGGGAGTAGAATCGACTAGGTAGTTAGTGGGCGTCATCTGTTTGAGGGGGTTTACCATTTCAGAGGTGGCAATAGGGTGGAAATCACATTTTGCAAAGTTAGTGGATGGCCAAGGGCACCTATTGGCCTAGAGAATTGAATATTTTGCTTAGGGATTAATAGAAATCACCACCCAGGACCAAAATGCCTTATGTGCAGGGTTTTAGGTAATACCACAAGTGTGTGTGTGTCCTCCTAAGGCCCGGTACAGGATATGTATTCCTCTCACTACTTTATTAATTTTCAGGCAAACACAAAGTGTAAATATATTAGATACGCAGATTGCAAAAATCAGATACTAGTAGACCCAAAAACAGCCATGGCCAACATAGCGTGGCCGGCATACAGCTGATATTGAGATCTAAAGCAAAGTGGGCAATTTTTAGTCATATACCATAGCTCTAAGCTTGTCTTTCAGAAATAACTTTACAATACTGGTATAATTAGTGTATACGCCACACAACATATTCTGAGCATGCATGGACAAGATGATGATGATTGGCTGAGGATCAGACAATTATGGGATCACACGCTTCCAAATTCAGATCGCTGTGTTCATTGTCTCTCGATTCAGTGGTTTACAGTTTAGATCTGCTCCTCTGATCTTCTGAACTAAAGGATCCCTTTTCATGATACTAAGCAAAGGAAAGCTGTGTCAATGCCATTGACCACTTGCCCCCAGGATTCTCTTGCTGTAAATCCTGATCCAGGGCTCCCACACAGGAAAGTACCAATGGGATGGCCTGGGCCGCCTCTGCATAACAATGCGATAAGACTGACAGTGTGGACTGTCTGTTGACATAGTGGTAAGGTTCCACTGACAATAAGCAGTACTATCTATCCACCAAGCCCAATATCCCTCCGGACAACCACCCACTACCGCCCACCATCATTCGAACCGCCACCCCACCCCTCAGCTCTGTTGCATCACATGTTCCCGCTAACTGTAAATGTTAGATGCACCCAGCTACACTAAATGGCATTCTGGAAATTAATGCTACGTTGTAAAGACTGTTTCATCCGATTACCATGTAATCCATTGTATGCCAGCAAAGCACCGAATGATATACAGTTCCCACGTTGGTTCCTGAAGCTAGCCTTCAACCAAGGCTAGTCAAAATGAAACACACTAACATGTATATCAGTATCAAAGTAAAAATAAAGTATTGACTATTTGTACTGGAAAGGAACTTTCACCTTACATACTAAATAGGAACTGGTTGAACAGAAAAAACTGCACTATTGGGGGTACATTTCAGTGGATGTCTGTAACGATTGGGCTCAACCTCACCGACCTGACACCTTACACTCTTACTATTGAACAATACTTAGGTGGTGTGTAACCACAACATTCTTTAGATGTGACTAGAGCCCCCAGTCACCAGAAGTCAAAACACAAAAGGTTAATGTCCTTGACGGTTTGCGCATACACCAATGTCAAATTGCCCAGTTGGCACTATTATAAATTAGCCGGATACTGTCTCGATCTTTTCCCTTTTAATGATGGTGCTTCAGAGATATGCCAACATGTATTTTGACCCTCACACGGGGTCCTCGTCATGGCTACCAAAGCCAACAATCATGACATAATTACAAGGAACAGAACAATTCAATGGAATACCATTCAATTGTCATACATAATGCACAACATCATTGTACATCCCACATCAAAACAAACATTTTTGGTATTGAAAGAAACACAAGTCGAAATCATACATTACCAAACATGTTTGTATCCATAAAGAACAGAAATAAGAATGAAAATATCTTAGTCTCTCGTCTTGTTATGGGGTTGTAAATACACACCCCTTCACCTATGTTCTCACCCTCCCATTTTGGAGTTCCCTTGCTCTCTACACAATGCTCCATACCAAGTCTTACAACTACCACCATTGGTGTATGTGCAACACAACCGGGCTCCACCGTGTGCTCCAAACAAACAAATTCCTCTATTCAAATATTGCCTCACTATACCCCGTGCTCCACTTACCCCTAGGTACTACACGGACCAACTGGTAATTACCATCACTAATTCCTAGCTGTCTTAAGGCTCCATTTGTTCATTCGGAATTATAGCTCTATACAAAAAATGATATAAATATACCCGTTAACACAGAGCATATCCAAAGAAAATATATCTACCATACAGCATACCGCAATTGTAAGGATACCACCACCACATCAACGTGTACCTAATTGTCAGCCACTGCTTTGAGGAAGGTATTTTCCCACACGCTAATCCACTCATAAGCTGTGACATTCTGATTTCCCGAACTATGGAGAAATCCATCATTAATCCGGTTATCCCAGTCTCATAGCTATTCTCAACACACCCATGACCTACCACGTATTTGTCTCCCAAGAGCGATCGCGCTCCGGAAAGCCCAATGGTGAGAAATGTAGCGATCCACTCACTCCTGTCTCCCCACAGATACTACGAGCAAACACGCCCGCCTCTCAGGGGCTTGCTTAGATACCCATGTGTGCCCATGGCAACAGTTGCTGTGGACGTCCTACCGTATTCACGTGACTCTGAGTTGCACCATTTGCTTCAAAACCCCCATGCCATTGGAGGCCATCTTGCCATGACGACATACGCTCAAAACAAACACTTGCTTCAAAACTCCCACATATCTTCAGAGTATGTTGTGTTTATGGCTTCCACCGTAACTTCCCTTTTCGTAATATCTATCGGGGCCAAACTGCAAGCAGTGATGGTTTAAGCCAGACTTAGAGATTAGCGGCTTAATGAATGAACCCATAAATGATGGCTCTTAAACACTGCCGTACTTTGAACGGAATAAGATCCAGCCCTGTTACTCAGGAAAGGGAGCCGGGAAATGCAGCTGTCGGAAGAGTTTGTGCTTCACTCTGAAGGGGAAGTGGTTTGTTTCCTGGCAGGTGTCCACAGAGACCCTGTTGTCTGCATCACTAATAGTCTTACTCCAATTAGGCCGGAACGGGGGCCGCGTGACCAAGACTTTCTCTTGGATCGAAATCATCTGTGCACACGGCAACGACAGACCAGGGAACGAATGCAGGGATGGGGTGAAAGGTGGGGAAACCAAGGATCCATCAGGAATCTTTTGTGGACTTTTACACAACAGGTTTGCGAGCCAGCACTGGAGCAGACACCATGACGGATGCTTCCAGACTCCTTGAAAGGAATCCTAGCCCCAACGCTACTAAATCATCGACACTTTTGATGCCTCCCTGAAGAGTGCAAGAGGCATGAAAATGTTCGCAGGAGGACAACACAGACAGCTGAGTAGAGCTGGGAACCAGAGTGTACCCGTCACTCCCCAGGCCAAATGGAACGGGAATTTGGAGATGCACACGAATACTGTAAAACATACGGTTTCATGTTTTTTTTCCTAATTCTGAATGAGGCTGAACATATGAACCTCCTATCCTGCTGGATTGTGGTTTGTGCATAAGAAAAATTGCCTTTTGGCTAGATTGGGGGTGGAACAACAAGGGGTGTTGCCTTCTGTTTTGTTATTAAACATGTTATGAATTGTTCTGTGTGCCTTTGTTGTTGGAATAGAGAACTCTGAGAGTTACCCTGGAGCAAGGGCCCCCTGAAAGTGCTATTGATGGGGCCGTCACAGAATTGTGGCATAATCAGCAAGCCAGTTGAATACATTTAAAGTCAAAATAGGTCTACTCAAGTGCTAATATTTGATGTGTACTTATGTTATGTTACATGGCATTTGTATAGCACCTACTGGCATTGGTATGGCCTCGAAGCGCTGTGGGGGTTAAACACCCTTCGGAGGACTGTGGTCTGAGATGTGAGATGTAAAGGAAGGATTCTAAAATGTGTGTGTGCATTTTTTGGCAGCACAAAGGTAGGTAGGGAGTGGCTCGGTCCCCATGGAAATCAGATCAGAGGATGGGTGCTGTTAGGAGAGGCGGAGAGTAGGAGGGTCAAAGGGACTGATTATGTGTACAGCTGGACCGTATTTGTTCTATTAAAAGTGGCGATGTGTGTTTGAGTGGGTGAACTCCAGCAAGGATTTTTGCAGATGCATGTGGTTGGGTGGCCATGCCCTGGGAGGGATACAGCTAAGTTCCTTTGTTACGGAGTGATATACATATTAGTGAGTCAGGCTGACATCTAGTACATCGAGGGCTTGCAGAGCTTGTCTTAATGACTGACTGGAATGCTTTCTGTGGGGGGCTACCTGCCACCTTTTGATTCATCTGGTGCCCCCTCAATCCTGTTGAGGGTGGAGGCGTAGCTCTTCACCCGTGAGATGGACTAGGTAAGTCAGAATGCAGAAGGGAAAGGCCAGGTTTTGAGAGCCTTCTGGAACGTGAGGTGGTCCTCAATAAGGCAGAAGGTAAGTGGGATTAAGTTTCAGATGGCGGGTGCTTGGACTGAGAAAGATCAGCCCCCTATTCTGGATGATTGCGCCGCTGAAATCGTGAGGAGGAGTCCTGTGCTTGATCTCGAGTTTCTGTTGGGCCTGTAGCGCGTGGGTTTATGTTGCAGGTATTCTGGCCCTGTGTTGTGGAGATTTTGGAGGGAGATGCACATTGGCTTTAAGGTGGCGGGTCGCCAGACATGGAGCCAGTTAAGGACAAAGAGGGCGGGTGTGATGTATTCTCTAGAATCTAGGGCAAGAAGGAGCCTCAATGCAGTGTTATTGCACCCATTGGAGTTTTCTTAGTTGTAGGGCGGGGCCCACAGGTATCGGGCGTTAGCATAGTCTAAGCATAAGAGGACAACAGCAATGATCGCAGTGACTCTATGTGCGATGGTCTGAAATAAAACGTCCATTTCTCTGACAGCCTTCTAAATGCAATAGGTGCCTTCATTTTGCTTAAAGATACTCATGCAGCTGGACACACATGTAACAGTACCATCATCAATCTATGGTGGTCTAACTAAAAATCCATACATCTCTGGAAAGATTTCCTTTTTGCTACTTTCCCTCCATAGACATCTATGGAACCCCCTCTCGCCAACCTTTTGCTGCTGTTTAAATCTCATGACATGAAGCAAGTGAAGCTTTTTTACTTCTCTTACCTCGCTCGGCTCATCTGTTTGGGGGCATCGATCAGCCCGTATAACTACCAGTGCAGGGGGACTCTGTCGCCCATTCTAAGGATGTCCTGTTTATTTTGCACCATACACAGGGGGTAACTCCAGCTTGAGATAAACTCAATTAGCGAAAGATGTCAAGGATTAAACCATCACTAAATTAACTATTAAGGTGCCAAGTGGAATTGAAGTTGAGGCAATCAAGCCTACGTAAAGGAGACTGTAGAGAAAAATTGAATTGATGAGCAAAGCTCAACCATTTGTTTGCTGAGCTCCATAACTAATAGTAGTACAGTAATGACAACACAGAAACAATACCGGCAACATACTTGAAGTTATATTAGATTTTGAAAAATATATTTAAACAATATTTCTCTTTGCAGTACTAGGAAATTACTATTTGCATGAGCATTGTGTACTTGCAAAGCCTGCGGATCTTAAGAATCAGAGGTTTGACCTTAATCTCTCATGAACCTATGAATTTCCCATTTGCCACAAAATAATACTGTCCAGGAGATTACTTTCCTCAAATGAGGATCAGGCCAGGCCAGGCCATCAACGCTGCTAGGCTGTCTGCAGGTTCTTGTGGGACACCGCTTCAAGTTTTCCAGGCTTTAGAACTGTGCTAAAAAAAACATTAGTGAACACACAGTTATGCTAACTGGATCTATCGCAGCAAAGCCCATGAATTTCTGAGGGTGTAAGGATTTTAACTCAGACTCTACCCCGTTGATGTCATCCCTGATGTAATTGTTGATCTTCTTGTTCCTCCCTTCTGGGATCCCATCTATGTGATCATGAGATGAACAAGTGGATGGAGTCTAGGTTAAGACTCTTCTCAATTTTCCAGACCCACCAAATGTCCCAGGTTTTGTTGCGATAAATCGGTCTAGCTTAACTTTGTCTTGACTAAAGTTTTTTTCACCGAAAGTCAATGGTTTTGTTAGGTCATATCTTATCTAGGACCCACTAGCCAGGGCCTTTTGACCCTTAGATTGTGTCCGACCGGCCTTGGCCACTGGCCATGTTTTATCGATGTGTCTAATAAAAACCTTGTCCCCTTTTGCCCCCACTTCCTTTATTCACTTGATCTTTTCCCTCAGAATTTATTTTCCCAGCGGAACATAACTGCAGCCACAATGGTGCCACCTTGTGTTGTGAGAGATATGCAACGTTTTAGGATTACAGCGGTGATGTGCCAAAGTTCCAAAAAGTTAAAAAGTCTTCTCCATCCATACTGGCACTCTACATCTGCCCCCTCCTTTTTAGGTGCCCCACCTGCCCCCACTGTGTAAATCTCTCCTGCTCTCTCCAATTGTCCCCTTTCCCCTGCTCAGTCCTGATGCACTTTTGATTCCGAGCGTGTCTTCTGATTTTCCCACAGGAATCCAGCTGTAAGGTGCAAATTATGGGGCTTTCCAGTCGCCCCTCACCCCTGCACCGAAAGTACCCAACTAACGTCTCGGTCCTCTTTCACCTTCTTCAACCCTATCCGATGTGAAAGGGCACTTTTCCCACCTCAGAATATCATTTTGAGCACTTTTTCGCTTTCCGGCGGATGACTGCAGGAATTGCTTATATGGAGCAAAAAATAAATGGCGTATTTTATCTTGCATTTTGAAACCAACCATAAGATTAATGGTGTTTGGTACACATGGCCATCTTACTGTCTGGGCCTATTCTTTTGTCTGGTGATGCTTTATCCTGCCAGCTGCTTCCAGTTATTGTTACTGCCTGGCATTATCAGGCGACCCTCTAACCTTCTGGGGACTGCCTCAATTTGTGTCAAACGTCCATTCAGAAGGGAACATCTGCCCGTAAGCTAGAGGTAACCTGGACAGTGGGTGATGCAAGACGGTTGGGTCTCCTCTTTAGCCAGCTTGCTGATTCAATCGATGGGCAGACCATACACAAGGTCCAGTCATGCGGTGAAGGTGGCTACCGATAAACAATAACGGAGTGGAAGGTAGAACCACACATTATATAGGCCTGAACATGGCCATAAAGAAGCTGCCAACACCAATTGTTGGACTGGGCAATCTTTTACATTTTTTGTAATCAAAACAAATTGCCACTTTTCTTAGAAACACTGTCCATGCGTTGGCCTCATTACTAGTTGGGCGGTGCAGTACAGATCGGCTGTAATGTGGCGGGAATACTGTTATTGCCGCATTAACACACCGCCCACCTAAAAGTTTGGGATTCACCACCAGCTAAAAGCCGCCACCTTTCCGCTCAAATAAATTTCTAAATCGGCGGAACAAAATCCCCATGCATTCCGATGGACTTCATTTAATGGAGACTAGCGCTGCCTCCCACCAGTTCTAATCCGGCGGTAATTCCGCAAGGCAAGTGGCGGTAACGGTTATTCAGTTCAGTTCGGTGGTATCTGAGTGTATTGTATTGCCGAGATACCACCAAATTCGTAATGAGGCCATTGTGGTGTTCACCAGATTTTCAACTACAGATTGATTTCCTTTTTAGGGATTTTACCTTTTTTTTTAAATAACAAGTCCATTTTTTTCCCAAACATATAGTTAGTAGAGGTGAGGGGTGCATAAACTGATTGCTTTTTGTCACAAATCATTATTTCCAACCTTTTTATTTTGTTTTTTGTGTGCAAAGATTTGACCTGGCCTAAATTCTAGGATACCTTCCAGCATTTGAGCAGTCACTGGGACGACAGTTCTTGTTTATGAAGTTTCTGTGCTTGTGAATATAATACGGATGCCCCAATATCCCAAAGTTTTCTCGCCCATTGTGTGTTGGGTCTAATTCAGTGGCACCGATGATGAATTTCCAGAGGCCAATTAGCTTGGTTGCTCCGACTAGTTTCCCAGTAAGGGCTTCCAGAAAGAAATTGAAAAGCCACCTTTTCAATTAACAGCTACCGCTCTATCATCCTTGTTGCTGTACTGTAACTGGCGCCTAGACGCCCCCGGTCTGTGTGCGCTGCTATAAATGAATAAACAAACAAACAAATAAATAAATAAATAAATAAATAGTTGAAGTGGCCTAACATGAAGCTCACTAACTCCATCCAACCCCCGCACTTTTCTGGTTCACCATGCGCCGGGCTGGCTGTTTCCCACTGCGCCCCCATGTGCGTGTACCCGGCATTGCTGTTCTTCTGCCAGGAAGGGGCAGGTCATGAGATTCTCAATTATAGTTTGCCTTTTACTTGCACAGTAGACTGGCTGAGTGACAGCCTGGCCTTGCATTTAAGGATTTTACCATTAAACAAGCATTAGAGTGTGCACTATTGATCCTGTACATGATGGTAAAAGTCCCACGGTGCAGATTAAGTGATTTAATATTGGTCCTTGGCAAAAAAAAGCACTGTGATCGCTCAAACCGCAAAACGTATTAGAAGATCAGACTCCTCTCCCTCATCGTCTATTTGCGTCTGTTTGAAATGTTTAAAAAGCTCAGGTCCCCCCATCAGCCCCACAGTAACATCCAATTAACAACCCTTCTGAAATGCAGCAAACTTGTTTCTCATCCAGAATCATATTTCGTAAAACAAAAAGTACCTGGCTCTCAAAAAGTGCTAGCATTGGACACAATTCGCAAGACAGTGACACAAAAAAAGTATATATTTGATTTCAGTTTTTAGCCCGTCAAGTCAACATTTACACTGTACATTGGCTTACCACGAGCCCATAGAGCTCACGAGTCAACTGGCATTTTTTTAGTGGGTGGGGACAGCAATAGATATTTAAAAAACTAAAAGCAACACTCCTTCGGGTGAGTGGCAGACCAGCCCCTGGTTGGGTATTCAACCTGGTCACTCTGTCGCAAAAGGGCACAAAGCTGACAATAATTATTCTCAACTGTGTAATTTTACATATTTAATTGGGTATTGTGACAACATATCTTTAAAGCAAGGCCAGGGTAAGGTTAAGTGAGGCCAGGGTCATACAGGCCAACATGCTGCATTCGGGAGATGATAGTACAGTCCCGGCTTTTACTTTACATTCTCGTACGGTACACGGAGTCCCGGACTTCCCCATTATGCATCCAGGCCTACAAGTCCCACAATGCAAAGTAACATCAGGAATGGACAAGCTGCTCTTGAATGGAATGGGGCATGTGTCATTTACTGAGGGTGGTAGACAGCTCTGCCCTGATCTCAGGTGGCCCTTAAGAGGAGAGGCAAGTGTCCATTAAGGTCTGTAGTGTTCTTTGGAAATGTCTTCTTAGCCTGATCCAAAGTGTCCCCCCTGCCCAGGGGCACATGAACATGTGGGTGGGTGCTAAATTCCCTGGATATTTAATAACTGTCCATGCCGAAATCAACACCCGTGCGTTCCTCTATCCCTCATCCATACAGGGGTAGCAGCTGAGTGGAGGGGCGTGTGATGTGGAGAGCAGCAGATGGACCCGGGGACCGTGAAAGAGCACCAGTGACCACAGGACATTAACTGAATAATGGATATAGTTAGTGCTAAAATGAGACAAAGAGAAATGGAAAGCTGAGTCGGGACATTCAAAATGGACCCTCAAAGCACAAACCACATGTAATGGTGATCATGTCCCACATTTACAGGGTTTGTAATTGAGATTCGAGAGGAGGAGCTAAAACCAGCTCCTGGGTGTCTACATGTTTTGAAGGCACCAATTGGCCCTAGGAGCCAAAGGTCGCTCCTGTTGATTTCAAGCTACCCAGGATCTAATGTGCTGGAAGCAGGAGCTAAATAGCTCCCCTCAATTTCAAACCCTGCATTTAGTTCATTTCGTGGGGGGGTAGCTTTGCAGACAGCACGGCACGTGTTTTCCTTGTGGAGCCAAGCATGCACATGTGACAGCATAGCGACTACAGTTGTTTGAAAATATTGCCTTGATTATTTTCTTGAAAAGTATTTTTTTTAAAATTTAAAGTTTATTTGGATTTATACCATAGATGCTTCCAATAAAATGGTGCAGCTTGTGTAAATATAGTGCATGAGCCGTGAGAATAGCTCAGAGGCAAAGAGTTTGTCTTGGAAGCAAGACAGTGCAGAGCAACACAGGTTTCCGCATCCCGATCCTGCGCTTAGAGCTTAGTCTCTGGTTGAAGGGCGTTATAAAAGATTAATTATTACAATGATGAAACAAGAATATATACAACCATGTAATAAACTAACATGTAAGGTATTTAGGTGTGTATCAATATATATATATATATATATATATATATATATATATATATATATATACATGTATATAAATATATATATATATATATATATATATATATATATGTATATATATATATATATATATTTATGATATATATATACATTCAGGGAAACAACTTTAGACAAGGTTAAAGGTAAGTTGATATGGTTCAATGCAACAAAACCCTTTACATTCACTGTAATTTGTTTTGCTGAAGTGTTGTTAAGGTGATGGTTCAACACAACTAAAAATTTGACTTTCGACTAGTGTTGTCAGCTATTCCACCCGAACCTTGAGTCGCTGTTATGCAACCCAGGAGCCCACCAATGTAATAAGTGATGTGATAAGTGACATCATAGGTGATGTCATATGTTATGTCATCAGTGATGTCATTTGTGTGCTCATGGGCTGTGCAGTGTGGGGCTCAGAGTTAAGGTTGCATAGTTATCAACACTTGTCAAATTTCAAGTGTTAAGTTGTGTTAAACCATCACCTTAATGTCAGTTGAACTCATATATACTCACTGAATTACAAAGGTTTTGTTGCACTGAGCACTTTCAACTTAATTTCCTTTTAACTAAACTTTTTCACTGGATGTCAAGGGGTTTGTTACGCCAGATCTCACACCACCTGCGGTAATCACGTTGTTCCCTTTCATATCATCACAGATGTCATACTCAATATTATCGGTATGTGTCTAGGTCAGACACCATGGGATTTTTTTCCCGTTCCGGGTTTGTGACCTGCTGCCCGTGACCAGTGGCACTTTGCAATAAGAAGGCATAAGGAAGGGGGACATTTGGCAAGTTATGCTGCACAAAAGTAAGGTGTAACAGCAAGGTGTTAGCCATGTATGCCTTACACTTACACTTACAGGGCATTTTAGTCGCATTCGGCTTTTAAAAAGGAGCATGAGATGGAATTAACTTTGCCGCCTTTCCACCATGCTTTTCTTCTCCAACTTCAAAGAGCACATGGCTTAATGCCAGCAAGAGATTTTCATGCAGGCATTAAACCAATGAATTCCTACGGAATCTGCCTGTTTTAGCACCTGCTAAAAGAGGTGAATGTCATAGGAATCCATTGTAAATGCCGTCTACAAAGCATAATGTGCAGGTGACAAAAAAACAGAAAGCAAAAGTACAGATTAAAGGTGATTTCGCCTGATTTTGTTCTTTCCTTTTAAACTCTGTTTTGTAAATGTTAAGTGACAACATTTGTGGTAACATGCATACAATTAACATTTGTTGAAAATGTACCCCAATGATGTTTTAGCATATATTCTGAAAAATGAATATATTGTTCTCAAATTAATTTACCACATACTTATTGCAAAATTACTACCAAATTACCACAAAATTGCCATGGGTATGGTTCACAACGATGAAGAAATAGATGACAACTTTTCATTCCTGAAAAGCCTCAGTTGCTTCAACACACCAAGGAGATATATAACAGGTTTTTAAAACTTGGGCGGCACCTCCTTCTCCTCCAAATAAAAAAAAAAAATGAACTAGACTGATTTACCCCAAACTGCTAAAAGGCACATCTGCACTGCTTCGTGCCCAACTTGTTTCTTATTTGGGACATATATAACAAAAAAAATGTAAAAAGAAAGTTTAGAAAAACAAAATGATTCCTCCCTTTGTGTCTATACTAAACATTGTACAAAGGTCAAAACGATTAATCAATAATTTCTTAACCAAATTTTCATATAGGGCAAAACCTTTTTCCTAGCCAAGATGAGTCCAACTTCAGCAATGGACTGGAATACCTCCACTGTTGCAATTATTTTGTATCTGTAAAGTCATTTTGCTGTTACGCTGATGCCAAACCACCTTTTAGAAATGATTTTTCAATGTCCTCGTACTCCGCAAAGTAAAATATAATTTGGCATCCTTCTAAAGTGTCGGCCACCCTCAATGTCTCCATATGCATGTGCTAGAAACACTTGTGTATAGGCACATTATAAATGCCATATCATCTTGGGAGGATAGCTCAGCGGCAACATGCTCGCCTTGGAAGCAAGACGACGCGGAGCAACACAGGTTCGATCCCCGGGTCTGTGCCTAGAAACCTCTGGGTATTAAGCGCATTATAAATAACCAATCATATCATATATTGGTGGGGAGTGCGGTCCCCCACCATCACTCAGGAGTGCTAAAAGTTATTGACAGCTACAGTGCACAAAAGTAGCAACGCATGGGAGCTGTAGTTCCTATGCGAGGCCTGCTTCACCTCTACATCGCGGATGGAGTGATCTCTTTGACAGATCAAATGTTCCCTCAGCAGTTTGATCCATTGGTCTGTATTTCAGCTGTGCCCCTAAAATGGGCTGCGGAATCTCAATTCATCATGTGCACGGCATCTCAATCACTGAACTGCAGTCTGTATTTCGCTTTGGGATTCACTCAATAAACCCACTGGGGTCTATGGTCTGGGGAGGTTAGCTCAGGGGCAATGGGCTCGCCTTGGAAGCAAGATGATGCGGAGCAACACAGGTTCGATCCCTGGGTCCACACTTAGAAACATCTGGGTATTAAGTGCCTTATAAATAACCAATCATAATCATGGATGTCAGTGGGCCAGTTACTCTATAACAATGCTTGAATAAAGAACAGGTGAAAACAAGCTGAAACTAAGTGCCAGGTTAAAGACTGTGCCCCATATTCACGCATATTACAATGATTGGCCCTTTTATTTATTTGTTCGATAGCAAAAGCAAGTCCCCTAAAGTATGTCTTCTTATTTGTTGTGTGTGCCTCAAAAGAAGGGCCATCCATCAGTGCATTTGATATAATGAGCCATGAAATTCCCATATGAACACGGCCTAACTGCCTGACTGATCAGGGCTGGAGCTAGCTGTGCTATGCGGGAACATTGTACTTTAACTTCTCTGCAACTGATTGCAACTCATCTACATTACCCACTTAATCCAACCGCAGTAACATCAAATGCAGTGTCCCACGGGGAACCAGCCTCTCGCCCCTCCTCTTCAACATGTACATGGCCACGCCAATGGGCATCATTAGCAAAGAAAGACTTTTCTGAAACAACTAAAGGTACCTTACCTGAAATTGCCAATTGGGCTCAGCTTAAAGCTATTGTTTAACAGATCCATGGATGACCAGAACAGATTTCAGCTCAGCCCAAACCAAATGAAAAGTATGAACTACTCAATGAAAACAACACAGGCCATGCCAATCCATTGCCAGAACACAGGGGACACTGCCCTCAGAACAACAAAATGATCAAAAGTTTTGGAAATTTTGTGAACTTTCTTACCCTGGAGCCACAAGTCAAAAGTGAACATCTCTTCTTCCATTTTAGATTGGCCGGGCATATCATGTTACACTTGTTACTTCTAAAAAGAACCCTCAAAGTCTTTGCACTTGTTCTCCTTTGATTGCACTATGCCAAAGCTTCTGGATCGGACTCCCAGACTTCCAGGTAAACTGGCTGCAGAGTAGACATAGCACAGCTGCCAGACTACTGCTCGGGCAAAGCCTACGGAAACACATCACTCCAGCGCTGTGGAACATTCGTTGGCTTCCAGTTAGAAGGGGGATCCAGAGCAAAATCCTCTGCATCGCCCAGGGATTGGGTTTAGAGGTCGTTCGGCCCACATGTCCTTGCACAGAAATTGTGATCCAGTGAGGCAGCATTGCCTTGCTGTTATGGCCACCAACCTCTGGAACACTATGACCAGGTGACTTCATTCTAGGAGGACCACCTGACCTCATGATCATCACGGAGCACTGTTCTAGGCAGCCAGGCGGAAATTAATGCCAATAGTGACTCCTCACACAAGGATGAGACTGACCTAGAGATTGGCCACTCTCAAACCTAATGACAATGGACCTGTGACAATGAACCTTGCTATATGCCCAATGATATCATCCCTGCGGCAGGACACGTGAGCACCGGGACATACAATAGGTTTACTACTCAGACTCACAGACACCAGCTTAAAATGAACAGGAACTTAACTAGTTGCCAAATAAATAAACAAATGACTCTGAAGCACTGCTTACTTCACGGGATGCTGGTGACAACAGACATCACATCATGTCCTGGATAACCCCCCTCAAGACGGACACCTCAGCAAGAGGGCATGAGCCATGATGCCCCCTGAAATCACCACGAAGCAGCAACAAAATGCATTTTCTGTGCCAACTATTCATTAATAGTAAGAAGAAATATCGCATCTTCACAAAATAAGCCGGTCACACTATCCAGGTCTCGCATACGTTACACTAAACCTATTACATTACTATGTATGCATATATATCGTTCGCCTAATTGGAACCCTCAATGGGAAAATCATCAGACACCAGAACAGGTGCATTACAATGCGATTATTAAATGACAAGATATGCGCTCGTTCAAGTGAACATATGATGTTAGAAAGTGACACCCTGAAAGGATCCATTCGGATACAAGAATTCAGAAATGTCTGAAGCAGGTGGAGATTGAATGAGCTATTACTAACTACAACCTAAGGCTTGAATGCTGGACATTGTAATGAGCATTGTCAAGCAATGCACTGCAGTTAACTACCTGAACCGACCAATTAAACGCACGCTTTCTATATCTATTGAAGGCTGCACAGTGTCATGATTTTGATTTATTTTGTGTTTTATTGACTCGCCACTTTGCAATTGAATATCATTTCAAAGAAGAGGAAAGCTGTGAACTGAGGAGTGGAAGGAGCAGAGGTACAAAAGGTCAGGGGAGGTTCACCGCGGAGCCCCAAGGCTGCATTTTTATCCTGACTAGGAGGGGCGGGGGAGAAGAGGTAACGAATATTGAGAGGAAAGAGGGGGGTCATGGAATGTCCACAGCTTAGACCTGGTTCCCGAAGAAATGGAGGAATAGCGGTGGAGTAAAGAAAGGGAAGCAAGAAGTCAAGTGGACGAGAAGGGCTTAAAAGGAGACTAGTCCTGCAGTGTTAAATAGAAATGCAGGAATACATGAGGGCAATTACTTGACGAGAAACACACATTGGATGAGGAGGAAAGAACAGCATGCGATAATCAAGTACAGGGTAAGTAAAGATGGATAAACGTGAGTGGCAAATGAGTTACTCGTTTGCCCAATGCTCTCATGGGCTGAGGTCCAGAAGTGTTAAGCTGAAAGCTGCCTGGGCAACAGATGAGTCAAGGGCCAGTAATACAATGTCGAGGCTGCACTGCTTGACGGCTACCCAGACTGTGTTAGCTGCAAGGCTTGGTTACGCTGCTGTGGGCCGTGGATGGTAACTTGAACTTTGTTGGAATCTGCTGTAGGGAGCTGGATGGACTGGTTTTAGGGGTCAGCAATGAGGATGTGATATGGCAGGTAAAAGTGGCCTGGGTGGTTGCAGTGGGTCGCTGGTCACCATAATAGCTGGATTCTGACTTGGTTTCTGAATTTCCCTCTTTGGAGAACAGTATTCAGGTCATTAGGTTCCTTCTTGTCATGTCTACAGACTTGCTTTTCCATACAGCGTCCAGGTAGCACAGTAGCACAGTGGCATGGCTCAGGCGGTTAGAAGTGGCAGTGGGGCCCAGGTAAGTGTCCTGGGCCTTTTCATCTGTAGTTGGTTGCTGGCCACTATTTTTAATTATTAGCTTCAATAAGAGAACCATAAAATAAAATGAGCATAGTTAGTCCCTGCACACAGAGCATGACAATATTTCTGACACTGCTGTAGATTTAAAGGACTTGTCTTGAATGTGTTTTATCATTCCCTATGCTTGTTCCTTTTCGGTAGTTGCTTTTTTTTACATATCACACAGAGTATAATTGAGTGACCCCTGTCACATGTGCCGGCTCATCCTATTAGAGCACATACTGCTTGTTCTTATCTCCCAGGTTTATAGGGAAAAAGTGGGATTTCAATGAACTACACGGCCACCTGCCCTATGAACCTCGCACCTTTGTCAATATTCAAATTCGTAACCCATACATATTCATGAAATTGTCATAACACACGAGACACAGGTGTGTGCAGACTGCATGAATCACACCAATGTAGGCCAGTCTAGCAATGTAACAATAACAACCATCATGCAGGCTTTACCTTTGATGCCCCGTAAAAAAATGTCACGCCACAGTAAAAAAATATTTCCAGACTGACTGCACTCATTTGGGCCAGTCTAGCCATTTAATAACACTTATCTTGTTTAAATGTCATGCCACAGTAATATATATTTCCTGGTTGGCTGAACCAATGTAGGATACACAAGCCAATTAATAACACTTATCACATTTCGTTTAACCTTGATGCATAGTGATAAATGCCATGCTACAGTAACAATATATATTTTGAGTGGATGCACCATTGTAGGCCAGTCTATTCAAGTATTAGCACTTATCATGTTTGCCTTATGATTGATAAGCCAATACAAATGCCAAGCTACAATATGCCCTTCTGAACTTAAAAAACACATCAGACACACTTTACCCTTTATGTTCATTAACAAATGCGAAGCCTCAGTAATAAAATATGTCCTTCAGTCGAATCTGTCAAAGCAGACTCACAACACATTACACACCATTCATGCATACGCATTCTCTCTCTTATCGAGATGTGCGCCCATACTGCATTCATACACTCTCACATTCACACATGCACCCAAACAATATACATGCTCTCATTCATTCACACATGCATTCATAACATACACTCTCGCATTCACGTGTGCACACTTACAGGTATAAACCCAGGTAGTCATACATGCATATATGCATAATTACATACGTTATCTTTCTTACTTGCAGCCCTGGCCTGGAGTCTGCCTGTCACGATGGCCAACCGGCTCTCACGCAGCCCACAATAGGAACCAGGAAACAGGGAGCACGTCTTGGTTTCCAAGGGCATGCCCATAGGCACCCAAGCGCTTCCTTTGCGCTGCCCAAGGAGGTCCAGAATGTTTCGGGAGGCACAAGAGCACCCCTTGGGCACATTCAAGCATGCAGTACCCCAGCCTGCATGCCTAGGAAAAATGTGTGTTGCGTGTCTTCTTCTAGGCCGTCGCTGAAATGTTTAGGGTTAGTTACCTTTAGAGATCTGATTTACTTGCTTCATCTATGTGGACAACATCAGTTATATGAACTAGGTGTCCATACAAATTCCTAAACAAAAATAATGTACTCTGCCTCTTACTTTAGGGGTCACCCATCATTATCGAGCTTCCTGATCCTCCAAAGCTATTTTTGTCTAATTGACTGTCAAGGAAGACGACAATCTCCAATACATCTATTGATGCCAGTATTGGGTGATCCTGCCGAGAAAATGGCTACCATCACATCATTCACACTTAACAGCCTAATAGTCAGCACCAGTGTCACCATCTCACTTTTTCTGTAGTAGCGCATTGCCATTTCCCTTAACAACCTACCTACTATGAATGCAAACTAAGTGGAAAGCAAGCTGCAACTAGTGTAGGTATCCCATGAATGAAAAAACCAAAAGCTAAAACTAAACCTGCACTATTGATGGAAACAGGCATGTGCCTCAGAGGCCAATCAAATAAGGAAATTACTATCTAGGAATCCTGCAGCAAATATAGAGAGCAGAAGAGTTACAATGCACCGCCATCGAGCCTTCGACCACTTAAAAACTCTGCCTTGATTTACTGGCTATAGCAGAATAATGATTTACAAGCCACACCATGTTAGCGATACCCACAGGTGCTCGCTATCTTCTTACAACAATGCACATACTATCTACCAGGTACCTGCCCCACATGTGGCTGCAACTGCAGATGGACCACTCAATGGGCATAACGGTGCAGAAGCTCCACGCCCTGATGCTGCTACCACAAATTCCTGGAGTGCTGCGTTGTTCATGATGCCCTGAGCATCAAGCAGATCCCAATGTCACCAAGCGTGACACCAGCAACCCATGCCACCACAATGCCCCTGGCAGCATGGCCTTCCATGAAGAACTGGAAGTTCCACACCACCGTACAGGCCACCACATACAGGCTTCAGACCCAGATAGACCTATTGGGATCCATCTAATTTTATTATAACTGTACATCGATAATGCAGAGGTCCAAAGCTTAGGTCAAGCAGATGGGGTGGAAGAGCACATAATTGCTTTTCCTCTTTCATAAATGTTTTGCTTGTTAGATAGTAAGACAGTAGTGTTGAAACAGCATCATAAAATGCATCATTACAGTTCATATCTCTAACTATTAACAATAACGGACAGGTTTTCCTTATAGAAACTCAGTAGGAGTGCTGATCAGGTTTGGAGCTTGTATTTATGCCAACAAGACATTTCAGTGCTCCCGCAACTACTCTGGATGTCTATGGAATCCGCCTGCTTTTTACACCAGCTAAGCTGGCAGGTGGCGTGTAGTGCACAATAATATGTTTTCTAACATTATAGAACCCCTTTGTACGTATACCAAATGTGTTTGTGCTTTACTGAAAAGTGTCTTTGAGATTAAATGTAATATTTCTGTCTAAATTGGAGTAAAAAATGTAAGATCTAAGTTATTCATGGAAATTGTGAATCTCGTCCAGGCTTGGACGGACTGAACGGTATAAAGTGTTAATAACGAAAAATAAAATAACGAAACGCTTTTTCAGTGAAACATAAATAACGAAAACAAATGTCAAGTTTTTTTGGTAAAATATATGGGGGTGGAGTTGAGGGAATAAAAAGGGTGGGGGAATTAGGGGTGGCTAATAAAGCTGGGGGAATGGGGAGATTGGGGGGGCAAATTAAAAAAGAGAAAAACATTCTACTTTTTTTGTTATTTTTATTTCACTGAAAGAGTTTTTGTTATTTTTGTATTCGTTATAAAGACATGGAACCGACTGAACAAGGAACACACCTTCGTGCTGGGACTCATTTAGATGTCATTGTAAACATCCAACAGAATTGAAGAAATTGTTTATTTTATTTATAGAAATCAGTTGTCAGTGTGTCAGTTACGGATGCTTAGCCATCCATCATATATTTACTAATGTGGTTTATGGTTGAAATTGGGACCCAGGAGAAAAGACAGCTGATTTCATTGACATCTGTTGAATGTCTGGCCTATCAGTTATCGGAAGCAAAGATTGCTCCAGAGCTCTTAATATCGCAAATTGCTTGATTATCATCCATTTGAATTAAATGTGCACGCCAGTAACCTACCATTTCTCCCTGAGTAGGGTTTTGGTTTTGCCCGCCTCAGTTTTTGTGTGGTAAGTTTGGTCAACCTGTGTTTAGTGGTACGATTGTTTTCTTTTATGGGGGTTCCCCCATGCTCCCGTATACATCTCGTTGTGTATATCTTTTTTTTTAAATTGAACTAGCAAATATAGGCAGAGCAAATTGACCATGCACAAAGTGAAGTTCAGGAAACCACCAATTACCGAGTTGCATTGCTTTAATTTCCAATTCCTTTAAAATGTCATGCATGCCCATCAAATCCCCCAATTCCCTTTTCTCACAGAGATATCTATTTTTGATATACCTTAGAGCCTGTTTTAGGATTTCCCAGGCTAAAAAGGCCCTTTCTACATGATTGTGGTTGGCATTAAATGGGGGTCCATTTCAAATGTTACACGCTGGGCTCATATTTTATTAGACAGACTATTTGGATCTACCCTTCACATCAAAGAGTAATTGCTTGGGTAGAATAAGTTCAATGTGTTTATCCTCGCTGTTAGAGATTGCAAGATTTTTGCAGTGATCGAAGTGAGCGGGAACGGTCGGGAGCAGTCTTCCACTACCTTTAATATTTTCTGTTCACCATTCCTCTACTTTTTACGCCCATATTCACCATTCTATACAGCGGATGTGCCCATTCGTGTCCTGTGCAAGTGTAAAGCTGTAATAGGACCCTTAGTTCCTAGTCACTTAGACTATTTCAAGTCCCTGGCCGCAACTTGTCACATGTTGCACTAGGCTTCCGCCTGCCCTCTCCCCTGCCGAGACCACAGTGCCACTACGTTTTTTGGTACACTTCTCCCACCGGATTTTTGTATCTTTCAGAATAAAATCAATTTTCGAATATTTATTGGGTTCCAAGAATAATAAAATTAATCTCATGCAATCACATAGAGAAACCTCCGTGCATCAGTTCACCTCAGGTCATATCCAAGTGAGCGTTGCTGTGTCCGATCTGTGCTACGCACCAACTTTATTAATCTAACTTCTATCTAGCAAAACACTCTGGGACCTGATTACAATTCCCACCTACAATTCTATAAAATCACAAGCATGAGAGGCACTCTGGGGAGACTAAATGACTAGGAATTGAATCAATACAAAATGCTCTAAAAAGGTTCAGCACTTGTCAGCCACCTGGGCGAGACCAGCAGACCGGAAATGTTTCACTGGCGGGAACTTTCCCGAGGGGAGAGTGTGACACGCAGATGTTAAAACTACACACTTTCCAATCCCAGTCGCATGCGCAGTGGATACAGAAATGGTGGCCATCTTAAGGCAGTATCTTAAATCATAGTAAAATGCATATTATAATATAAATCGTGCTATTCCAAGTTCAAATGAGGGAGCCAATTAATGAAGCAGCCCCATCGTAGCAGAACGCTAGCGGGAAGTGTAATTGCATGATTAATCGCAAAACACACCTGTTCCTAAACTTCGTCCATAAATAATTCTTCCTGCCTCAGCTGGCACATTTAGATAAAAATAATAATACAACGGGTACCACTGAGCCACACTACTAATAGCACATCTAGTACTCTTACTGCATCAACCTTAATGGGCAGCCCTCTAGAAACAGATTAAGGTGTGCATGGATGTTGCACCCTTTCTGCTGTAATATTTGAAAATTAATTCATAAAGTCATGCCACCCACTCCCTCTCAATGTTCATTCCTTATTGCCCAGTCAAAAATGCTCTGGGGACCAACACATTCCGGTTAGTGGGATTCTGCAAAATGTATTGTCAGCGGATACTGTTTGTCAATTTTGTTGCTTAAAAGTAGATGCTCCTGAATCTGCAGATTTTTAAATTTATTTTATTGTTTTTCTTTATAACGCACCTAATACCGTAACTGAGTACGATTTTAAAGCGCAGATCCAGGATTTTAACCTCTGTTGCTCTTTGTGGACTTGTTCCCAAGACCAGCGCGTTGTCCTTGTGCTATCCTCCGTTCACTCAATGGATTAATAGCTTAAGCCGATGGATTTTGCTCCCAGCATATGACTTGTGTCACGGGCACCACACTTTGAAGACCACTGGCATACAGGCAATGTACGCAGAATTGCAATTAATGAACTGAGAAATGTAGCATGTTCTGCCTGTATCCTCATCCTTATGCACCTAGATCATAGTCATGCCAAATTTACAAATCCCAATTGTTGCATGTGTAGGATCCCACCGTTTTCTCTGTACGCCAAAAGTTGCTACGTACCAGTTTCTCCTTCCAAGGAGACAATGTACTAAATGCATAAGACAGAGACTCCCATACCACCAGTTTTGCCTTTTCATCTTTGTGTAGAATTTTGAAGTGCCTTATTACAATTCTAGACAGCCCGTTCTATTGGAAGGTAAAGCCAATTTTCAATCACAGAATGCTGCCCTCCTGTTTTCTTACGACGTGTACCAGTATAGTTATGACCATCTTTATAGCCTTAGTAATACAGCACTGAGGATAGTCTTCCTCTCTAAAGCTATTACACATGCAAAATCCAAATCCTCTCTACGGTGCAATTCCTTCAAGCCAATAAATAAAATAAATAAATAAATTAAATTCAATAAAAGATATCACAAGGAGTTCACAATAGCGAATGCTCCATTTTGTGGTTTTAAGATATTCACTTCTTGCATTGCGAAGTGTATCAAATGTATTTGGTTTCCAATATAGTGTGGTCGCCAACTTACATTTACAGACCTTTAATGTGAGATCACGCTAGTTAATGGTCCCGTAACAACATTTATAGGTAAATTGCAGATGTATTTCATGTATTTCATAGGATTTAAAAAAAGATGGGTTGCTGCCCCAAAGATGACCGTCCACCCCCCAAAGGAGGAAGATCTTGTTGATGTACTAGAGCCATGAAATAACATGCTCTGTGTACTCAACTGTGTCCTCTCTTCTTGTCCATGTCGCCCACCATGAAATGTGCATATGTTGGTGCACAGCATGAGCTTTGGCAATCCCTTGTACACAGAAAACCTGTCTACAAAGAGAAATACATTGTTGATCAGAAAAATCACAACCTGCTCAAGAAGAGCTTCGCTATGTCAGATGTACCCAGAGGTTCATAATCAAGAAAACCTCCAAGCACCTCAACCCCATCCATATGGTTGATGGCCATACAGTGATCTAATAATATCCAAGGTCACCAGGAGCTATTTTCGCTCCCAGGGAATCTCATTAATACCCATAGCCCAAGGTCTGATACATTTGTTGACATAAATAGATTCTACCGACAAAAAGATTCCACAAAAAGCGATCCTGCTTTTACACACTTAGGTTGTAGATCTGCAACATATGAATTAGGCAGTGATGCAACAGGTCAAAATGAATATACACATATTTTATTTCATACATGCATGTGACACTTGTCTAAAATATAAAAACAAATACAGAAAAATGGTTGTATCCAAACAAACGTGTTGAGTTGAAATTAAACAACACAAGCAACGACATATCATCAATCTTCCTTTGCGTGAGGTGAGGTTTGTGAGGTTAGTAACACAAGCGAGAGACTCATTTTGCATATATATCTAATTATTGGTCGTCTCTATTTGATGGGTACATTAAATAGAGGAGACCAATAATTAGATGATATTTTGTTTGGGTGCTGCCAGTCTAGCTGTTTCTTGCTGTGACACTGTATATGTTTCTGGGCATCTGTTATACAATAACCATAGTGTAATTGCTTCAACTGCAATTTTCGTGCAACCAGTCTTGGTATGTGTTAATGTGACAAGTCATGTTTTACTGTAATGTTATTATGTGTCTAGACTGGTCTACATTGTGCAGCCAGTTCGACATGTTTTCATTGTGGCATGGCTTTTTTAATAGCAAAGCATTACATTAACTAAAGAAATAATGTTCCCGTGCATTGTTGGTGACTTGCATGTATTGGATTTTTTGATTGCTGTTACCTACCAATCAATTGCACACACTCTGGCTTTTTAGCCAATTGTTCTCAGAAAGTGTGCTTTATAATGCATTAAAACACATATTTATATATTCCTTCTAGTGCAGTGTGCGTTGTGCCCCTGCAGCAGCCTGATCATGTCCATTATGCAAGCGTGCTAGTCTAAATCGGCCCAGAGTGTGGCACAACCTGTGATTTATTGCGAAGCTGGGGGCTATGGGGTCCCATCAGCATGGCTCATAGGGAGGCCCCAAAATGTTGTGCTGTGCCACTCGGAACTGGCACATTAAGCCTGAATCGTTCGGCATTATTTTCGTGCTACGCATAAGGAATAATGTTTTGTTTTAAAAATGTCCGATTCTTTCTATTCTTTGCCAAATTTGGAATTCCTGGCCCTTTTTCCGTCTGGTATGAGTATATAGACTCATTAATATGACCCAGGCTGCTGAATACCTGCACAGCTGTGTGCTGCACATGTATGTGCGGCACAGTCCCATGTAAGAGATTCACAAATTGAATCTGCACATTGCCAGGAGTGTGGCTGTCACCCTCCTAGATAAGCAAGAGCCAGGCACAGACTCTCTGCTACACATGGAGCAGGAACAGTGGCCTGGAGGGGACAAGAAGATTGCAGCTTTAAACTTCCAGATAAACCTGACTGGCACATCCTGAAAATGATAACACGATGCACAAGCTCATGTACTTCTTAGCAAATGGGTGTGAAACGGGGGTTGAGAGCTCCATGATGCGGCTGCAACATGGGTTCAGGATTGGCTCCTGCGTGCATTGATTATTCACTTACATCTTGAGATGGAAAACGTGGCTGCACTATGTGGGGTGGGGGGTTGCCCAATGACTGAACACTAAGAATTGGATATGCGCTGAACATGGACAATGCTAAGACCACTAACTAGATCCTATTCCTGCAATTGCACAAATCCAAGAATGGGCACGCTTGCATTGGCGGATCCATTCTCCGGTGTTGTTGGGACACATTTTATCCTGCACAAAGAACATTTGTGCAAATAAGAATAATGCATCATCTCAATAAATGTAACACTCACTTTTATATATAGTCTTTATGACCCAAAACCGAATATGTGGTATAACGTAGACAGCAAAGTAGTTAGCCAGGCTTGAATACGCGAGGGTTCCTGCCACGCCAGCTATGCTTGATTGTGCCTGACACCTTTAGTTATGACTTTGGCCTCTTGGTGAATATTTTACAATTCTCGAATTATGAAGACCTGCAACTCAGACATATATCAGGAACTTGTTAGATAGAAAACAAATGTGTCCTGCAAAGGAAACTAACGTGACAAGCAGCTGCCATTTTAACTACACCAAACACAGCAGAGAATTAAACGCTGCCACTTTAAGAGAGGATTCAGTTAAGCACGCTATGTGAACAAATACATTTAATTCAGGAAAGTGCTGTGGTAGCTGGACATAGCTGCTTCCAAGGAATGTGAAAACCCAAGGCTCCATAGGGGAGGGCTACATGGTGGAACAAGATACCATTGTGTGCATCCAACTGTCAAGGTAAATCAAGTTGCGACAACAAGGCAGACAATTTGAAGTCTATGGGACGAACTGAACATCCCAGGAAGTTCAAAAGTAGTTGGCAGATAAAGGTCTCAGCGATCGGCTAGGTGTGACAGAGAAACACAATGTGACTAAAAAAACAAGTAATTGCCGCAATGAACTCCTAACAGGGTGGAAGTAGCATGACTCACAAAATAGTATTTATAAATGTGTCAAGAACAGTATGGCACGATTATTCTTGCAAGAACAGATCCTTGAGACTCAGAAGCCTCATAGCGGGCATAACATAGGCTGTTTTATTTAATTGAGAACAATGGCAATATGCTGGTCTTCTCCTTCCATCTACATAAAAAATATCATCATGAAGCCAATTCATGGAAAGTGTGACCGCATGTTAACCGATAAGCACATGTCTTATTTCACCCCCAGAAGTAATTTAGAGTCTATCAATAATATTAAAGCATGATGAGGTAGAACATTCATATGGGATGGTTTATGGGTGGGATCATAGATAAAGGATTGTCCAATCATTTTTATTGGACATATAAAATTATATAGAGAGCCAATGACAAGGAGTGATAGGTTTTCATAACTGTGACATCAAAATGTCGATAAAAATTGCTGTTTCCTGTTGAGATGGGGAGAACAATCTTGAGTGAGAGCTTGGCTGTTAATCCTGTTTTTCCCCCAGTTTACATTGCAATAAAGCTGAGTTACCTTGAATTTGGCATACCACAATCCACTCCGTGTTGTCTCTTTTTTGGCAAATATCAGTTATAAGGCTATTTGGCTCCTTGACCTCTGTTTCAGATTTCTACAACGTGTAAATTCCTTCCGCTGTGTCCCTAAGGTGTGAGGCATTTATATGGATTTATATGGAATTCACTATATCCCAGGAGCTAGCCAATCCATTGGAATCCAATCCATGCTTTCCAGCTGAAAACCACATGCTGGCAAAAACACATTTGATTTAAACTGCTGAGCAGATGGGGTGGTGGAATCGGTTACTCCAATCTTTGCCCCCACTCCGCAAGACAAAACCTTTAAAATGGCCTGGATTTTAATCAAAACGTCTAAAAAGCTTACACATGTGTTTCTATAGTTTGAGTCAAAGATAATGACACCCTCAGTCTTTCTACATGCATATAAAACCTTCAGGTAAATAAATGCATACACATCTGTGCACCATATACGAACCACATAAAAGTAGCTATGGGCACAAAATGGGCAGTTGTTCGTTTGTAAATGTATACAAGAACTGGGGGATATTGCTTCGTGAATCGTTATTCATTTAGCTGTACATTCTAACTTTAAGACATCTTCTACTGCAAACACCAAACCATGTATAGAATGAAGCTAATGTCTATTTGTTGCAAAAGACGTTCACATTAATGCAAAGAAAGGCCTCTGTACATACATATTGCTCAGCACAATGAACACATTGCGATGCTAAATACATATAGAGCAATTCATTCGAATTCAAACATTTCATTCTATACATTCAACATCATTCAATTAATGGTGCCCCAATGTCCTCTGAGTCAGAATAGCAATTCAATACCAGCAAATACAAATAGTGGGGAATCAGATTAAAGTGCCAAGTGCAAAACAAAGGTTAATGCCAACATTGCTACAAGTGCTGTTTAAATAACATTATTTCAGGTGCCGTTCAAATGTACCTTTAGAAAGGTTGATGGCTGGAAGGTTAGGAATACAGGGCGTCTATGTTCGCCCTGAATTCCAATAAGGAATCATTGTAGGCTCCGCCCACTCCAGCACTTAAGTGATATTGGCAATTGCCCTGGCTATCTGTAAGCGTGCACATGTGTTTGGAGCTCCCGTCCACTCGCGGCACCTGTCAAACCCATTTTAGAACAATCATAGTAAAGCCAGTCAACTCTCCAAAGAATCTCATTGCATGGCACGTGCATTCCCTCCAATCAATTGTAGCAAATACTCATAGCTTCTGTAGTTGAAAGAATAGCTACTTACTGGAATCATTGATGAAGGACTCGTAGCTTTCCCATTGGCTGCTGTTGTCCCACGTGAAGTTGCCCGTGTCGTTCAGCGTGGTGTAATTCCGAACGCACTTTTGCCTCAGGTTGCCCATGAAGAGTTGAAGACCTATGAGGGCAAAGACACTCAAGCAGAAGACGGTCAGGATCATCACATCAGCTAGTTTCTTAACTGACTGGATAAGGGCGCCAACAATCGTCTTCAGTCCTAGGGGGTGACAAAATCCAAAAGCTTATAGACTGAACCAATTGACTGCATTGCTTGTTGGTCATGCCCGTTCGGTGGGAGGCCTTGTTGCCATGTCCCACGTCCCCAGGGGAACACCCTCCTCTAACTGATACATTTAAGAGATCAGGCTAGACCAACTTTACTTTAAAAATGTATACTGCGCACCTTGGAACCTGGAGGATTATGGGCGCAAATGTAAAAAAGAACAAATAACATAGAGGTCATCTTAATGGAAGATGTGGAGGCCGAGTTGCTGGGGTAAGCGGCTACTCAAATTACGTCAAGGCTTTCTAAGCAGAAGTGGTGATCCAGGTGCCCAGCTCTTAGGGTGTGTAAACAGCGCCCCATTGCTTAGTGCACTGCGGCATCTTACGCAATGTTCATCTCTGTATCTCAATGCATTGGCTAGTCTTCTAGTCATAAACATAGAGGAAAGAGTAGCATTGGTGGCATGGCAAAAGCCTGTGAGGTGCACCAGAGCAACCTCCTTTAATATGCAAATTCAGATTGGGGAGCACAGTGATATAGAGGTGAAATTATATGATCCTAAAAAGGAGGTATATTCAGTGTCCATAGGATGGAAAAGAAGTGCTCCACATGATATAATGGTTTTTTGGATGTTATGATGTGTTATTTAAATGGAATTTGTACTATATATTTTTATAGTGAGATATATGATCTGCATGTGTTCATTTACTGTTAAATTTAATATTTTGCAAATGCATTCTTGGCAACAAAAAAAAACAATACATTGGAAATGATAATAAGAAAATGCCCATGCTAGTACTTCTGCTGTCCTGCTTGTTATTGCAGTTGCTATCATGGTGTATGTTTTTTTTGTCTCCCTTAGATTTCATTTCTTGAATATGTGAGTGTTTTAGGAGCAGCGTTTAGGTGATGTTGTGCACCTTTGCTCTGCTCTGTCCTGTTCATGGGGGCAGTTTCTTTCCCTTGTGGCGGGTGAATGGACCTCCACATCCTCACTTTTTCAATTGTATATCTACTTATGGTACACACTGCGATAAGTAAAAGTGGTCACTTCTATTCATGGTACCCACTACCATGTGTAGAGATTGTAATTTATACTCATGGCATACACTGCCATGAGTAGAATTGGTCTTTTATACTCATGATACACACTTCCACGAGTAGAAATTGTCACTTCTACTCCTGTTACACAATTCCATGAGTAGACATGGTCATTTATACTCATGGTACACACTGCCATGGGTAGACATTTGACGTAACTCTTGGCATACACTTCCATGAGTAGAAATGGATACCCACTACCATGAGTAGAAATGGCAATTTATACTAGTGTTACTCACTACCATTAGTAGAAATGGTAATATCTATGCATGGTACACACTGCTAAGAGTAGAAATAGTAGTGTGTATGATTGAACAGATTGCTCTTAACATGTGAAACATGCTTTACTCTTCCCTACACTTTTCTATCCTGGATGATGCCCTTTTAATATTATTTTACTAAAGGGTCTGGAGAGAATTTGGATGCCAGCCCTCTGAAGGGTCCAGTGATTTGGTATAAGAAGATTTTAGTTTGCATTGGGTGTGTTGAACATCAAGAGAGCCGGTATGGATTTTAGATATGCAATGTGTTTCAACCCACGTACAAAATTGAAGTGGAAAACATGCAGACGGTCCTTTGCTGCTCATACTCCTCTCAAGCGAGACTGGCTACTCTGTGCCTTTTAGTCCGGTTTCTGACACACGCAATATAGGCCCACATCTACTGCAGATCAGGGAGGGGCTGCTTAATGCCAGTGGGAAGGCTCCATCTGGGCCTCACCCCTCCAGATTATCCTTAGCCTTTGACAGTCCATTATAACACTGTATTCTGCTGATTGAATGACTTTGATCAGATGTGGCGTGAATAATGATACAGTCTTCTCACCAATCATGCTTTACATATACATGGCCCCACTGGCACAGGTTCTTGGAAGTTACAAAGGTGGTTTCCACATGTATGGTGATAACATTCATCTCAAATTCCAAAAAGGCCCTGCGGTTCATGAATTAGTCATGGACTGACCCTTTTGTATTGCTGGCAACTCTTTTATTACCTCCAGGTTAGAGGGCCTACTCTTGGGGCCTGTTACCAGATCTCTACAATTCCCATCTGGGAGTCATTTTCAACACTTAATTTTCATTTGTAATTGAAGGAAATCTTCCTACTATTACCTGGGGCTGGCGTCTTGGCTCCTCAATTCTCGATTGATTTGTTGAAGGATGTCCTTGGACCTTGCTCTAGGTAGACTTGCTTTCTGCATTGGAGCCCAAGCTGGGCTCATGCCCAAACTATGTATAAACTGCAAGGGGCTCAAAAATCATAATGGCGGTAATATCTTTGACCTTAAGAAAACTGGCAGTGCAATGTAAGCCTTAGTAGCTACTGAACAGCACAACTCTATTCATGGCCCTCACACCTTTCAAGGCTGGTCGCCTCATTGCCTAATCAAGGCCTTACTGCTTATTTATTTATTTCATTTGTATAGCACGCAAACAGCCCTAACCAAGGTTCTGCTTCCCAAAACTTGATATTTTCCAGTGAGCACATATAAGGTACATCTCTCTTTTCCTCATGTCACCGTATTCTGAAACTTTCTGCAATTATTTTGCTTCTGCCACATGGCCATCCGCAGCTCGGAAGAGCATTGAAGATGTGCCTGGTCCACCCTGCATGAAGTCCTTGAATTTTTATCTACCTGCTTTCATATCATCTTTCCTCCCTAATTCTCCCTCTTTCCCCTCGCTTATATTTTCTGGAGCGGTCTTAGCTCACTAGCTTTTGACACTGAGTGCTATACCAAAAAGTAAAATAAAATAATAAAAAAGTAGAATGTATTGGCTGCCCTGCCGATTGGATGATAAAATATTGCTGGCCTGGCCCATGCTGCAGGCCTTGAGATGAACACCATCCGTAGCATGGAACTATCGGAGAGGAGAGACTCTGTCCCATGCCGCAAGCCTTGAGATGAACACCATCCATAGCATAACCGAGAGGGGAAACTCTGCCCCATGGCGCAAGCCTTCAGATGAACACCATCCGTAGCATGGAACTAGCCGAGAGGGGAGTCTCTGGCCCATGCTGCAGGCCTTGAGATGAACACCATCTGTAGCATGGAACTGACTGAGAGGGGAGACTCTGGTCCATTCCGCAAGCCTTCAGATGAACACCATCCGTAGCATAACCGAGAGGGGAAACTCTGCCCCATGGCGCAAGCCTTGAGATGAACACCATCCATAGCATAACCGAGAGGGGAAACTCTGCCCCATGGCGCAAGCCTTGAGATGAACACCATCCGTAGCATGGAACTATCCGAGAGGGGAGACTCTGGCCCATGCCGCAAGCCTTGAGATGAACACCATCCATAGCATAACCGAGAGGGGAAACTCTGCCCCATGGCGCAAGCCTTGAGATGAACACCATCCGTAGCATGGAACTATCCGAGAGGAGAGACTCTGGCCCATGCCGCAAGCCTTGAGATGAACACCATCCATAGCATAACCGAGAGGGGAAACTCTGCCCCATGGCGCAAGCCTTGAGATGAACACCATCCGTAGCATGGAACTATCCGAGAGGGTAGACTCTGACCCATGCCACAGGCCTTGAGATGAACGCCATCCATAACATAACCGAGAGGGGAGACTCTGGCCCATGCCGCGAGCCTTGAGATGAACACCATCCGTAGCATGGAACTAGCCGAGAGGGGAGACTCTGGCCCATGCCGCAAGCCTTGAGATGAACACCATCCATAACATAACCGAGAGGGGAGACTCTGGCCCATGCCGCAGGCCTTGAGATGAACACCATCTGTAGCATGGAACTGACTGAGAGGGGAGACTCTGGTCCGTTCCGCAAGCCTTCAGATGAACACCATCCATAGCATAACCAAGAGGGGAAACTCTGCCCCATGGCGCAAGCCTTGAGATGAACACCATCTGTAGCATTGAACTATCCGAGAGGGGAGACTCTGACCCATGCCACAGGCCTTGAGATGAACACCATCCGTAGCATGGAACTAAGTGATAGGGGAGACTCTGGCCCATGCCGCAGGCCTTGACATGAACACCATCTGTAGCATGGAACTGACTGAGAGTGGAGACTCTGGCCCATGCCGCAAGCCTTGAGATGAACACCATCCGTAGCATGGAACTAACTGAGAGGGGAGACTCTGGCCTATGCCACGAGCCTTGAGATGAACACCATCCATAGCATAACCGAGAGGGGAGACTCTGGCCCATGCCGAGAGCCTTGAGATGAACACCATCCGTAGCATGGAACTACCCGAGAGGGGAGTCTCTGGCCCATGCCGCAGGCCTTGAGATGAACACCATCTGTAGCATGGAACTGACTGAGAGGGGAGACTCTGGTCCATTCTGCAAGCCTTGAGATGAACACCATCCGTAGCATGGAACTAGCCGAGAGGGGAGACTCTGGCCCTTGCCGCAAGCCTTGAGATGAACACCATCCATAGCATAACTGAGAGGGGAAACTCTGCCCCATGCCGCAAGCCTTGAGATGAACACCATCCATAGCATAACTGAGAGGGGAAACTCTGCCCCATGCCGCAAGCCTTGAGATGAACACCATCCATAGCATAACTGAGAGGGGAAACTCTGCCCCATGCCGCGAGCCTTGAGATGAACACCATCCTTAGCATGGAACAAACTGAGAGGGGAGACTCTGTCCCATGCCGCAGGCCTTGAGATGAATACCATATGTAGCATGGAACTGACTGAGAGGGGAGACTCTGGTCCATTCCGCAAGCCTTCAGATGAACACCATCCGTAGCATGGAACTAGCCGAGAGGGGAGACTCTGCCCCATGCCGTAAGCCTTGAGATGAACACCATCCATAGCATAACCGAGAGGGGAAACTCTGCTCCATGCCGCAAGCCTTGAGATGAACACCATCCGTAGCATGGAACTATCCGAGAGGGGAGACTCTGACCCATGCCACAGGCCTTGAGATGAACACCATCCGTAGCATGGAACTAAGTGATAGGGGAGACTCTGGGCCATGCTGCAAGCCTTGAGATGAACACCATCCATAGCATGGAACTAACTGAGAGGGGAGACTCTGGCGCATGCCACGAGCCTTGAGATGACCACCATCCATAACATAACCGAGAGGGGAGACTCTGGCCCATGCCGCGAGCCTTGAGATGAACACCATCCGTAGCATGGAACTAACCGAGAGGGGAGTCTCTGGCCCATGCTGCAGGCCTTGAGATGAACACCATCTGTAGTATGGAACTGACTGAGAGGGGAGACTCTGGTCCATTCCGCAAGCCTTCAGATGAACACCATCCATAGCATAACCGAGAGGGGAAACTCTGCCCCATGCCGCAAGCCTTGAGATGAACACCATCCATAGCATAACTGAGAGGGGAAACTCTGCCCCATGCCGCAAGCCTTGAGATGAACACCATCCATAGCATAACCGAGAGGGGAAACTGCCCCATGCCGCAAGCCTTGAGATGAACACCATCCATAGCATAACTGAGAGGGGAAACTCTGCCCCATGCCGCAAGCCTTGAGATGAACACCATCCATAGCATGAAACTAACCGAGAGGGGAGACTCTGGGCCATGCTGCAAGCCTTGAGATGAACACCATCCTTATCATGGAACTAACTGAGAGGGGAGACTCTGGCCCATGCCGCAGGCCTTGACATGAACACCATCCGTAGCATGGAACTAACCGAGAGGGGAGACTCTGGTCCATTCCGCAAGCCTTCAGATGAACACCATCCGTAGCATGGAACTAGCCGAGAGGGGAGACTCTGCCCCATGCCGTAAGCCTTGAGATGAACACCATCCATAGCATAACCGAGAGGGGAAACTCTGCTCCATGCCGCAAGCCTTGAGATGAACACCATCCATAGCATAACTGAGAGGGGAAACTCTGCCCCATGCCGCAAGCCTTGAGATGAACACCATCCTTAGCATGGAACAAACTGAGAGGGGAGACTCTGTCCCATGCCGCAGGCCTTGAGATGAATACCATATGTAGCATGGAACTGACTGAGAGGGGAGACTCTGGTCCATTCCGCAAGCCTTCAGATGAACACCATCCGTAGCATGGAACTAGCCGAGAGGGGAGACTCTGCCCCATGCCGTAAGCCTTGAGATGAACACCATCCATAGCATAACCGAGAGGGGAAACTCTGCTCCATGCCGCAAGCCTTGAGATGAACACCATCCGTAGCATGGAACTATCCGAGAGGGGAGACTCTGACCCATGCCACAGGCCTTGAGATGAACACCATCCGTAGCATGGAACTAAGTGATAGGGGAGACTCTGGGCCATGCTGCAAGCCTTGAGATGAACACCATCCATAGCATGGAACTAACTGAGAGGGGAGACTCTGGCGCATGCCACGAGCCTTGAGATGACCACCATCCATAACATAACCGAGAGGGGAGACTCTGGCCCATGCCGTGAGCCTGGAGATGAACACCATCCGTAGCATGGAACTAACTGAGAGGGGAGTCTCTGGCCCATGCTGCAGGCCTTGAGATGAACACCATCTGTAGCATGGAACTGACTGAGAGGGGAGACTCTGGTCCATTCCGCAAGCCTTCAGATGAACACCATCCATAGCATAACCGAGAGGGGAAACTCTGCCCCATGCCGCAAGCCTTGAGATGAACACCATCCATAGCATAACTGAGAGGGGAAACTCTGCCCCATGCCGCAAGCCTTGAGATGAACACCATCCATAGCATAACCGAGAGGGGAAACTGCCCCATGCCGCAAGCCTTGAGATGAACACCATCCATAGCATAACTGAGAGGGGAAACTCTGCCCCATGCCGCAAGCCTTGAGATGAACACCATCCATAGCATGAAACTAACCGAGAGGGGAGACTCTGGGCCATGCTGCAAGCCTTGAGATGAACACCATCCTTATCATGGAACTAACTGAGAGGGGAGACTCTGGCCCATGCCGCAGGCCTTGACATGAACACCATCCGTAGCATGGAACTAACCGAGAGGGGAGACTCTGGCCCATGCCACAGGCCTTGAGATGAACACCATCCGTAGCATGGAACTAACCGAGAGGGGAGACTCTGGCCCATGTCGCAGGCCTTGAGATGAACACCATACGTAGCATGGAACTAAGTGATAGGGGAGACTCTGGCCCATGTCGCAGGCCTTGAGATGAACACCATACGTAGCATGGAACTAACTGAGAGGGGAGACTCTGGCCCATGCCGCAGGCCTTGACATGAACACCATCCGTAGCATGGAACTAACCGAGAGGGGAGACACTGGCCCATGCCACAGGCCTTGAGATGAACACCATCCGTAGCATGGAACTAACCGAGACGGGAGACTCTGGCCCATGTCGCAGGCCTTGAGATGAACACCATACGTAGCATGGAACTAACCGAGAGGGGAGACTCGGGCCTTGGCAGATCTGAAGCAGACACATTCTGCAACGATCGCATGTCTTGCAAGTTCTTTCACAGGCAGCATAGCAGAAAGAGATCCTAGTGTGTACGCTTGTTGCTTCTTTTCGTTCTCCCATTTGGTTCAGGGTGTCTGTGCTGTGATCGCCTGATGCAGGTAGAGTTATCCAATTATGCTTCCCTGATTTTACAGCTGAGTCAACAATATCTCTAGAATGCAGGGATTGAATTGCCACGAGCTCTGACTGGGCACTTACATGAAGCTTTTGATAAGGTAGATGTACCCACATATCCATGCATCGCATATTTATTGTATTACTGGTGATTTATGAGGCAGCAGCTGCACCCGGTCCACTCTCATCACGGTGCCCCCTGAGAACTGGACCATCAACGTACTGCGCGCTTCTAATAAAGCGTAAATAAGTCGAATTGGCGCGTTTTGCATTCATTTATTTTTGCACTGATATCGGCCGCAGTATTGTGGATTTCAAAACCGGAAAACCCCACACATCACGCGAGGAGGAATTCTACTTCTCGCGAGTTCTCCTCCTGCGGTCAATTCACGGAGGGCGCATTTGGAACAGAGCGTTCCTATAGGATGCCGGCACCGCGCTGGAATCATAATCCCAGAACAATGCCTGGCTGTACATTGCGACTGGTATTAATAGTCTGCAGGAAATAGCCCAGACGACAGCCAAAGTCAACACAGCCGACTGTAGCAGGAGAGCGACCACACATGAGCGAGGACCCCTGAGCCACCTCCGGCCACGCCCCGCCCCATAACCTGCCAATCTCTCGCCAGGTGGGTTACACAAGTCGATATTCTGGCCTCTTCCTTTCTGCCCTCGTGACTTTGAACAAGTCGATGTCATGGCTGTTCAGCCTTAGTACCCCTAACAAGACAATGGTGATGCCTCCAGCCCAGCAAAAGTTATCATTAGCGGGCATGTCTCGGGAGGATAGCTCAGGGGCAATGTGTTCGCCTTGGAAGCAAGATGACACAGAGCAACACAGCTTCAATCCCTTAGAAACCTCTGGGTATTCAGCGTGTTATAACCTATCACATCATGTGGATTTGATTTTGTTCGATGTTGGATTTTCGAAGAAGAAAATAGGTTTCTGAAATCTTGCTGAAGTTACCAAGCCGAACAACTTTTCCAGAACAATTTTTGTATTTTTTGCATTAACCAATTCGTTTGAACGCCAGCTTTGTGAGTGGGCGGTCCAAATGGGTCTTCCTGGTATAGTCGGGAGGAAATATGTGTTTGCCTTGAGTGGTCTGTCCCAAGATGCCTTGAAATCCTTTCCTAAGTACTAATGCAACTGTTTCTCGTGTAGGGAAAACAATGACAGCCCCAAAAAAAACATTGATTTTCCTATCGATGTGTTAGAAACAAAAAAACCTCCAGCTGTTAGTGATCACCATTTTTATGAATCAGTAATACTGTCTGCAGCTGGGATATTTTTAGGGACACCGTGCAGCGACACCCTGCGAGTGACCGCAGGATCCTGGTGCAGCAGCCAATCAGCAACTACTCTATATGATGGAAGCCCAACCCTCCAGCGATATCTCCATTCCTTGAGGTTCTTCTCGTACTAAGTAGGTGCGTGTCGTGAGATTGGTCTTTTTTGAACTATTATACAGGGGGTAGTGAACCCTCCAACTGTCTTCCCACCTGAATTCTTAATGTTGCACAGTTATTTTGAGACCACGCCAAGTCGTAGGCAAGTCCTACTTTCGCGTTCCGTGTCTGATAGCTCAAAGTCATCAAGTCTTGACTCCGAGACTCAGACTGGCCTATCGGGCAATAGGGCAATGCCCAAAGTGGAGGTCCAACATGCTAGAATGCTCACGTTTTTTGGGTACATGTGGGTCCGTTTTTTGGCCAAAGTGGCCCAGTTTGATGAGTTACGTCACTGATCAACCAGTAGCTTTGCCGAACAAATATTCTTTACAATGCACAACTTGCAACGCATTTTACCAAAAATCTCCTCCATTGGTACTACACAAACAGTGTGTCCGAAAAAGTAAGGAATTGCCATTTGCAACTGTGGGCCACTTTTCCATCGGAGCCAATTGAGTAGCCATATCCGACCCTGTGGAAACCTGTTACTGGTCTCATTTGTTCGGTAAGGAGAGGAACCCCCTAGAGCTGTTCTGCATTAGAACACCTTGGAATGTCGAAATCCGCCCTGGAAGTCCACAATAAGCACGAAAAAAGGCTCCTGGACATTGTCCAGTGATTTCATCAGTGGTAAACAATACTGTGGTTTTGCAATCCAAAGGTCAGCATTGGGCGACATGAGTTTTGCCAGTAAGCTATTTTCACATCTGTTTCTATTACATGAGTTCCAGTATTATGATGTGGGAATGACCAAATAGGTTTTTGTCTCTTGGTGCCATGGGGCAGGGAACTTAATCTGGAGCATAGAATACAGGTCAAATGAAAAGGGGTTCATTTGAGTAGTGTACAGAATAGGGTAATCCCAAACTTTACCTTACAATCTAATAATATAATTATGTAATGGGACTGAGCATTTCTATGAACTCGGAGCTGCTCTCAGCATGGGCAGAAGGGTTCTTTGTTGTAATGCGACACCCCTAATACTTTGTCCAGCTTTATGTAGAGACTGGGCAATATGCCTCTACCTGCTTATCGTTTGCATCAATAGTCCATCACATGGGCGTTTGCTGGAAATCACATCCTGATAAATGCCAAAGATGGCACTTGCAAAGAAATGTATCCGTGCCGGTTGGAAGCCAAATGGATAATTTAACATGCTAGTACTCTTCCATTGGGAATGGATGAGAAGGATACACTTGGAGGCTTCATACAATGGCTATCCCTTTAGAAGGTGTTGGCTATTCTATTGAGCAATCACTCAAAACTAAGCAGGAGGCAATATTTAGGACAAGCCCAAATGGAACTGGCGGTGTATCGCGTTACTTGTTAACATCAACAGACTATAATTGAGTTGTGAATACTTTTATATAATAGTGTCATTGTTTTTTTTTTTAATGACGGGCCAAATACATGAGTTAGGTTTCTAAGCACGGATCGGGGTTTCGAACCTCTGTTGCTCTGCGTGGTCTTAGTTTCAAGGCCAGCCCGTTGCCCCTGTGCTAAGAGAGGGTGGCCTTTTCATAGCCTCTCCCACTCCAGCGTCACATACATGGAATCCAGAGTGCAGACTGGTGGTACCAACCAACAGTAAAACTGCAATCAGTGCTATGGGGGGGAGGGGGCAGCATTGTACACTCCTGTACAGAATTACTACTTAGGCATGTGAGTGAAAAATAGCCCTTTCTAGTTCATAAACAATGGGTAAAACGTGTTCTTTTGAGCAGGAACCTACACACTTGTCAGCCACTGAGAATACAAATGAATTGATTATGATGTTCTGGACTCAGCTTGAACTTTCAAGTAACAAACAACACCTGTGAGCCAGAGTTTGAGTATCTCCATGTCAAACCTCATGGAGCTTGAAGTCCAATCTCGGGGAACTTCCACCATCCTCTCTTTTAAGAAGTCACTTACAAAATAAGTCCATCTGCAACATTTGCACTCTATGCAAATGAATGGGGTTGTGTTATGGAGACCTAGGTTAGCAGTGCAGTATGTGCTCAGCACACATGGGTGTTACAGAAGTGGCCTTTCTTGACTAGTGCATTTAAAAAGCAAAATGTGCTCATTAGCACGTGGGTATGCCCTTGAAAATAAGGGTAGTGCCACTTCTCTGGGTACATGGACCATTATGAGCAATGAGCCAAGGTAAACAAAAACCACAAAGGAAATCTGTTTCTTGTACTATATACCGGTTGCCGTACAATAGGGCCTCGTCTACCTTTAAGAGTCATTTGGAGAGGCATGGGGAGCTCCACATACCCAATGACTCAATGGAGTACTCAGTGGGTTGAAGACATAGACTGCACCCTCTCTGGAATGGGTATTGCCCTCCTCCCCAAAAGACAAAGATTAATTGGTGGAAGTCCTCTGAGTGTATCTGTGGCAATGCGACCATGCCTTTGAACCTTCTAGGCCTGCAAAGACTGAAGGAGGAAGCTGAGACTGCTCCACTGTCACTGTGTGCAGAATGCAGGCACACACGCTTGCTGTGTGCATCTGTGCTCAGGAACCAGGTACTTAGATTGAATAGGGTTGCCTGTGTGGTGACCAAGCAACAGTAAAACCAAGATCCTTCTCAATGGGTCCCATGCTCCCGCTTTCCGTCATTCACTCTGGCCGCCCTCCTTGGTCCCTCTACCTGCGCCTTTCTACGAGGCAAAAAACCTTGGTGTCATCTTCCATTCCAGTCTCTCCTTCTCCCCATACATAATGGACCTCTCTAAGAAGTCCCACATTTCTGGCCGGCTTCTTCCGCGTTAAGAAACGTTCTCTTCTAACATGGCATGTTGGGAACACAGTTATAAGATCCTCGACTACTATGACCTACCTGGGCTTCTTTATCACGGCAAGGCCCGCTTTTCATGATCTCCGCCAGATTATGTTGCAGAAAGCCTCTTTCCTCTTAAACCAACTACTCATGGTAAATCGAAAATTCGTACGTTATACAATATAGCCTGCCTTGCAATTTCATGAAGGGAAACCTGGCCCAAAAATCATCTATGGGTTAGAGGTCTATTTTTCTGTAGTGCCGAACTGGTTGGACTTGATAGAAGCCAAGATCCGGAGGCAGGTTCTCGGGGTTCCGAGCTCAGTCCCCCTAGCAGCGCTTAGATTTGAGCTGGGTCCAACCTCAATTAAAGCCAGTGTCCGGTGGAAAATCTTGACAATTTATGCAAAATTAATTTCCCCGGTCCCGCCGTCTCTGTATGAAGAATTGATTAAGTGGAATGAATTTTGTGAAGGTGGCACACATTTTATACCTTTCCTAAATTGAGAATGGGAATCAATATTACAGAAGTTAAATCTGGATACTGAGACACTGATCACATATCCTGACAAGGTGAAATCGGGTCTTTATGGTGAAGACTGGATAGAGACCATTGACCACCTTCACAGCTCTCCCTCTCTGAGTCACCTTAAACACGAATATAAGAAAAGCGGGGTTATTCCACCTTACTTCACTCCATGTGCAAATGCTCAATATAGAACAATTTTTTGAGATTTCGGTGGAATTTACTCCTGACTAAGGAAGTCCTACTTAGGAGAGGGATGATCTCTGCTGAGGAAACATTATGTAGATTCTGTAGGATGAAGGCAGTTAAAGAAACAACTAGACATTTGATCTTGAACTGCCCCAATCTGAATGTCCTCAGGATGAGTTCTTTAGGGCAAGTTATTTTTGGGTTTGAATTGGCTCAATGAGGAATCCTTGTGTCGTACATGCTTATATAGTGACAACATTACAGATGGTTTGATAGTTGCTGCCCTTTTTTTTAAATCAATACATTTTAAATTAGATTTTAGTTCTTAGCCACTTATGACTTCTTATTGTGTAATTGATGGGGTGGTTGTTTTTAGGTTTGTTAATATTGGATTTCAAGGGGAAAAGTGCAATATGAGAAGGAAACCCATGAGCATTTGTATGCTGTTATTTATTGTATATGTGATGTTTTTCTATTTAATATATTGTGTTGTAATATATTTTAACATGTTTGAAAGGGTTTTTTTTTTAATAACCAAATACAATAAAAATATTTATTTTTTAAAAAGGAGTACCACTACCAGATGCTCCTTCTCAGAGGTATTCTTTCTTTTCTCACTTTCCCTCAGGACCTCACTGTCTACAGAGCTCTGGTTCTCTCTAGGCTGGACTA
Organism: Ambystoma mexicanum; assembly: GCF_040938575.1. Taxonomy (NCBI): domain Eukaryota; kingdom Metazoa; phylum Chordata; class Amphibia; order Caudata; family Ambystomatidae; genus Ambystoma; species Ambystoma mexicanum. The sequence continues at coordinate 596,901,235 of NC_090924.1, forward strand.
CTGCAACAGCGTCTTTTTAAATCTGCCTGCCTCTACGCTTTGCCCTCTGCAACTAATCCAGAACAGGACTGCAAGACTTGTCCTGACCTCAAGCACAGGAATCGTATCTCTCCAGCCCTGAAAGTTCTCCACTGGCTCCTAGTGGCTGCAAGGATCAGGTTCAAGACCCTCTGCATTGTCCACAAGGCGTTCTGGGTCCAGGGACCTCAATACATCCAACTCTCTCTTCCTAAGCACTTTCCTTCTTGAGCCCTCCGCTCATCCACCTCCAACTCTCTGAGAGTCATATGCTTCTCCAAGCAGAGACTGGGGAGGTAGATCTCTGTCCTCGGCTGGTGCCTCCTTCTGGAACAGCCTCCCTGCCTCTCTCAAACTTGAGCAGGACCACCTCAGGTTCCGGAAGCAACTCAAGACCTTCCTTTTTGCATCTGCCTTCTCTCTCTCCCCTGCTGATGTTCTTGTCTGCTGCGCTCACTTGTTACCTGGCCTCCCTCTGAAACTTATGGGGACTATGTTCTTTCACGGCCAGTAGCCCCATGCATTGCCTCCGGGCCTACCGTGCACTAGGTACTGTATATGCAACCCTACAGTTCCCTGCCTCCAGGGGCACTATCTTGAGCTGTATTGCACTCTCCCCTTCCCTCCCCCTGGCACTTCTCCTCTCCCTTCCCCTTGCACTTGCATGATCTGAATGACACAAGGCTTAGTAAGTTCGTTTGTTTGTCCCCCTTTGTCTTCCCCTTCCTTGTCTTCTCGCGCATAGAACACTTGTGCACAGGCGTGCTATTAAAAATGCCTTATCATATCATATCATTTACCTTCATCTGGCACACATTGCACCAAGATTGATAGCGTCTGAAATGTGTGGCCAAAATGGAAGTCTAAAGGTGAACTCTGCCTTGTTCCTTAGGGACATCTGTTGTCATGTATTGCTCCATATGTTCAGGACCGTCACTCCCATTATCTCCAGTCATCCTATTCAGTGGCGAGGATCATCTGGAGGGGCCACATAAGGAGTAACCATGTGCTGGATAGTAGCACAGATTGTAAAAGAAAAGTTCATGTATGTATATTTCCATTTTATTTACAGAATCCTTGGCTTATAATGTGAAAATGATCAAAAACCACCTCCTTGCCAAATCTTCATGGGTGCACTATTAGCCCATGAGTACCCCTACATTGTTTGCAGTATGACATCTGTGTTTGCATTGACTACCTATCCTATTCAGCGTTTTCTCCACCAAGGATCAATGAGGGTCTTAGATGTGCGAAAGGCCATAATTGGCGAGTAGGGCCCTGGTAGAGCCTATGGTATCTACTAGCACCAGCAGTAATGAATTTCCCCAAAGGCTGTGATGGAAAGTATCTGTCAGTGGGAAAGGAGGGAAACACACACACTGCTAATCAATAAAGAACAAATATGGCAGATCAGGTCATACATCAGATTAGAGATTCAGCATTCTGGGTACATTTCACACAAAAATATATTTTTTTAATAAGCATGCACATTCTAAATGGAAAAACACGTTTTCACTTCATTGAGGCAATTTCTAAACAGAAGAAAATGCATTTGAGATAAGCCACAGTCAATAAACACTTCACTTGCAGCACAGTTGCAGTGTTGCTTGTGCAATCTGTTCAGCAAAGCACCAATCGGGGGATGTTTAGACTGATGTTGCACAAAGTCAAGGGGACCAGTGCCCGCTGAAATCTCTGGGGCCTCATCGATGGAACTTTGCAGCAGTGCAGGTGCAGTTTTGCACGAAATTAGCACTACGGCAAGAATTGGGATTTCTGCATGTGCCCTGCATGTGCACCACTCGAAGCTTTCGCGAGACCAGTGCCTTCTCCTGAGCGGCAGATATCTTTCAGTAATAAGATGCCCTGAACTGGCACACTTTCAAGAAAGGCGAGCACTCCATCACCCCATCCTCCCTGCTGTTGCCACTCACTGCAATGTTGACAGCGTGTGGCCCAGTGTTCTCAAAGTACCTGCCTTCTAGACGCCTTACGATCCTGAGGGCCATCAATATCACATTCAAGGACCCCATAACGAAGACTGTATTGAATCCAGTGACCACCTGCTAGCCTGTCTCACCTCACTGTTCCACAATGATGACAAATGGACCCCACAAACCACCCCTGCCATTCCATGCACGTTTAGCAGCGCCTATTATGGCTGCACTGGTGCTTTACAAAAACCTACAGGAAACAATTCCCGGTCTGGCCGTTGGTAATGCAAACACATAGGATGATGAGTTACTTGTTAAACGTACACAGGGAGTAAAGAGGTGAGTACGATCACGGGCCCAGTCCCTGACTCTGTGTTATAATTCCCTCTCAGTAGCAAACAGGCTATTGCAGAATGGAATTTCTGATATTATTGAGCTGCTGGCCACAGGAGGGCTCCGTGATGAGCAGTGAGACAATGGCCGTGGCTACAGTAAGGGTGGATGACCAGTGACTGTCTTTGCATATCTTGATGAGATGACTGCATTTGATTTTGCTGTACAGAATAAACAGCCCTATGTAGAAGACACTCCCTAAGCATCATCACTGTGTGCAATCCTTGAATATATCACTCTGTCATGAACCTACAGACTGTTTCCAAGTCAGCAGCCTCTCAGGAAATCTCCTGCGTGCCTGCAGAGTTACGCCACCTCGGCTTTTGATACTGGCCCCAGCAGAGTATAATCAAGGGATATTGGTGTTAGGTCCTGGTTGCACTTTGAGTACTACTGGACAGTACAGTAGAGGGCATTGGCAGTGGAGCAGGGCTAATTGTCCTTGTGTCTTTTTGTCCTCCTAGCATTCATAACACTCACTAGGCCTGATTCACAGAAGTGTTTTATAATGGCACATTCCCATGGGAAAACGCTCCATGAATCAGGCCCACTGTGTTCTTGACTAAATCCCACAGGATCCTGCAATGTCTGTGGCTATTCACGCAGGTTTCCCAAGCAGGTGCGATGCTCAACTTCATAGCAAGCAGCGATCTGAACAGGCATGAACAAGTGGCATCTCAGGTGCATTTTCCCATGAAAGGAGTGGCCCAGAAAGGTGTTTGTTGTTAATATACCCTGATCACCATACCCAAGCCACACCTCGTGAAATGCAAAAAAACACATTATTCATTATTGAATGTAAAATAAGTAAACACAGCATGCGACAGCAAAAACACTCAAAAATCTTCTAATCTAAAAAAGCGTCACATTCCTTCTGCGGAATCGGAGAACGGACAGTATGCCCACTCTGTTAACATTTAATGAGGATTCATTCCCAGATTGTCCTGATCAGATGTTGGCAACCATTCAGCCCCCGCATCCAGTACCTTTGTGGTGGGTGGTCTGAGTGGCTAGCAGGAGACCTAGCAGAACCCTTTTGATGAATCAGCATCCCAATATTTTCGGTGTATGTCGGCTTTGTGTTCTGTTGGGTTATTGTATGTTCATAACCTGTACGTATTTCTTCTTAATTGCACCACAGGCGAGAGTAGATTTAGACTGTACATTTCCATGTAGGGTGTTGGTGTAGCGCTTGGTACAGCCTTCAAGTCCTGTCAATGTGCAATACAGAAGAGGAGAACTAGAGGGGGATCCAAGAGAGTGACAGAGCGATAGCCCAGGGGTGAGGTTGGAAGGGAAAACAAAGAGTGGCAATGAAAAGAATCAGGGTGGGACAATGAGCCGCAATTTAGGCAGAAGAGTCAGATATGGCCTATAAGAGAGAGGCCCTGGGGCAGCTGTTCAGTCCTATTTCCGCTAAAGCAGCGGTCTGCAGCAGTCTTATTCTAGATGTTTTGGACGACAAATCCAATCAGGCCTAGCCATCATAATCAATAGTGAGCCATCATGGGAGTCATTGTCCAAAACATCTAGAGAGCCACAGGTTGCTAACGCACACGCAGAAAGGTCCACCCTGGTCCCTGTCTCTCGTTCAAATGAGCCCAGACCTCATGTCAGTTACACCGAAGGAGCGCAAGGGGCGCGTCCCTTGATTTCCCCAGCTAAATGTGGGTTCTAGGAGAACAATAAAGTGATATGCCCCATTAGGGCACAGGCCCTCCAATAAAATTCAAAGGACTTGTTTGTAAGGGGGCATTTTTATTTTCAACAATGCCAATTCACAACATTGCCCATAAGTGACACCTGTTTCGGCCTTACTTAGGCCTTTATCAAACCTGGGCTTATTTTCTTCTATAAGTACAGACATTCTCAGTTAGGAATATTTTAATGAGATTCTTTGGGATAGTTCCCTCAACCTTTCTTTTTATGGAAGGGCACCTAATTATTTAGAACACGGTGCGCTCTAAATAATTGAGTTGTGGTGTAAAGGGATAGCGGGTATGGTATGCTGGAAAAAGTGATCTATGTGATCACTTTGCGGTGCAAATTTCATATTCGCCATTTCCGTTGACGGAATTTTCGGGCTGCCCAGTGAGCACATGGATCCTTTAAAACCAAAATATATTCCCTGCTTAACTAAATTGTACAATACTGCATACATTTCTACTTCCTTGTGCTTAAAATTGGGAACCCCTGAAAATATGCTAACCACAAATATCAAGTACTATTTAAAATATGCACATTTATATTGCTTGCATATTTTAGCTCGGAAGACAGTGCTGCTGTCCTTTTTCAACCATTATTATTTTGTTTTTCCCTGTTACTTTCACATTGTAAATCGATTAAAAAGAAGTTCTCACTTGCATGGGCCATCTTACCCCGCAGGGATTCACAAACGTGAACACGTGCAAGCAAATGCCTTTGGCAGTCCGATTCTCTCCACCCACGTAAGGTGTGGCATGGAAGCATGTCGCAGAGGTGGCTGCCGCATTTAAGAGCGCATGCCTAATTCATGAAGGGATGCGGTCTGGGGTGTGGCTGGCCTTGCGTCCTTTTCCCCTTCCGGTCTTCCCGGTCACAGGTCAGTTTCAGGTGAAAGCGCAATGCAGACATGAGTCTTTACAGATCCCCGCCTTCCTATGAAAGCCCCGGAGGGAAACACTCATGGAAGGCACGAGCCTGCCCTTCCAGTGTTTGCATTTACAGCCGGGGTGGAAATGTATGAAGAAGTGTTGCAGTGACGCTGAGTGTGCGCCATGCACCCATGTGGGTTTTCTGGGCCAAGCTCCACATACACGTGGGTTCAGGTGGCTCGCGCAGAGGCATGGGGATGCTTGCTGCGGGTCCCTTCTAAGTTCTGGGGCAGGGAAGGTACAACGATTCAAAAGAACAGAGAGAGGCAAGGATAGGAAACTGCTTGCATGCCTTTAATGAGAGCAATGTGGGCCGCTCCCCCCTGGGAAGGTCCCTATTTCTTAATGTTGTCCTTCGCATCTTACTCTTTGAAGGTGAGACCTCTTAAATGGGCCTTGAGGGATTGGTACCATGTATGGAATGTATCTATCCATACAAAAGTGAATGATTTATTATCTAAGTCCTGAATTATAGATTTCGGGTGCCCACAGGGTAGCCGGTCAGATAGCACAGTGAGTAGAGCGCTCGCTTTGATATCTGTGTGTAATCTGCTGATACAGGTTTGAATCCCACAAGGCTCAAACTCCGCCTTTCATCCTTCCGAGGTCGATAAATGAGCATCACACACTGTGGGTAATAATAAGCAGCGCTCAGATGCCTGAGGCATGGTAGCGCTATATAATTGCTAAATTATTATTTCATGCACAGTTTTTTAAAAATCTTAAGAGCTCTGGCTGGACACAAGTGCTATGGGGTGGTGAAGACCGGCGCAACCCTTTGATGAGCTTCCCCTGGATGGAATTTAGATCTAGAACCAGTGCCTGGAGTGACCTCGAAACTCAGTGCTTGCCCATAGAGGCAGGCGCGGTTCAATTCCCTCTACTTCATGTGGGCAGATGGTCAGCAGTCGCCCAGCCACTATGTCCTCGTGCTCAAACCCTATCCCTGATGCGATTGCCAACATCTGACCAGGAGGACCATGTTTGGAGGACACCATGCACCATGTCCCATCCCTTCACCTACTGGCCATGCAGGTCAGACTTGTTAAACACTGAGGCTGAATGGGACCTGTCCACAGAATACAAATCATAGTCGTAGCAGAATACATTCCCCAGCCCTTGACCCAATGCCCAGAGTCAGACTTACTGGGATTAAACCTTCTTCAGTAGAGTGGCGAATTACCACTGTTGCTCAGGGGTGGACTGGTAACCAATAGAGGTCCTGGGAATCATGTTCAAAGTAGCTGCTACACATCTCAACAAGCAAAGACCGGGGGAACTGCTGCCCAATATACTTCAGTGGACCTGGGAATTGAAACTCGCAATGGCAGAAACCTGAAAAAGATCCATGACTGTTTGGTACAGCTGGAGCTGGAGAACAATTAGCCAGCAGAGGGTTGACACGAATCAAGGGGGCCATGCAGCTATTATGTTATGATAGGGTTCTTGGGTTAATTGGGAGAGTTGTTGGTTACCCCAACGAATGGACCCTGCATGGATGAGTGCGCGTGTGTGTGCGTGCGCTTGAGTCTGTGCATGCTTAGCGGTACGTGTGTTTGTGTGTAGGGGGTGGTATATGAGTGTGCGCCACAAGATGTTCGCTGATTCACAGGATGGTTTATTGTTTAGAAGCGGGCGTGGGAGTTCTTCACTGGATGTTGTGGTTTATGGAGAGTGAGTGTGTCTCAGTTGAGAGACAGTGAAGTCTCTTCAACTCTGGAGGACTCTCTAGTGTCATTGGGTGCACTTATGTGTGCACTTAATTGAGTGTTCATGTGCAATCTGTGGCATATTATTTGTCTGCCTTTCAAGCTACTGGTGACTGAGGTGTATAATCAGAGTGAATGAAAGAGAAGGTGATTGCCCAATTTCTGGATGAGGTGTGGGTTCTACTTGTGGTTCACTTGTGAAGATTTATTTTCTTCTGTTGATCAAAAGGATATAATGTACCGGAGGGCATGGTGGTGATTGAGGTTAACTGAGGGGCCTCATTACAAGTATCTGTTCTCAAAACGGATATAAGTCACAGGTAGGGATCTAACAGACTTCTTGCTCTGTGAGCATACACTTTTATCTACAAAAAGAAAGTCCGGAATTCAACAAGTGTCACTAAACACTCTTCTCACATAAAAAGTGGAAACTCAATATCACAAAATTTTATTAAGAATCTATATATTCCATCATAAAAATGATCATAGCACATAAAACATACATTATGTTAAAAACCACACAAGTAGAATACACCGTAAGTGAGTGCTATTGTGATAACTCCCTTCGGATCATACACTGTGTGCGTATATCACACTCTGATTCCTATGCCACACTACTCATGGCCTCTTTCTTATAGGTGCAATATCAACAACCCAACTTGTACAAGTTTCTGTCCTTGATGTACAATAATGTAGGACATTCTTCAGGGGAAAATTATCTTGTGCTGTGCTTAAAAAATCTTCTTATGGGGGGAGCCCTGTTAAACAAAGAAATGGACACCCTATTAGTATCTGATAACCAAGTTTCAATCTTCATTTACATAAAATTAGCCCTTATCCCTAAAAGGGCAGGAAAAACCTTATGTCATAATTACATACCTCTCTTCCCATTAATGAATCGTGAGCCTGTACTGGCTGCAGATTCCCAATTTCTTCAGGAATTCTTGCGTTTCCTATTCCTCTCTTCTCTATAATGTGTACAAAAAGGCAAAAAATACATAAGGGAAATTTCCAAAAATCCCATTTCTATTCATGACAAGAAAAGTTCACCGGTCAAAAAATAGTAATAGGTCTTACCTATCATAAAGAAGGATGTAGTCTGACTAAAACATCTCTCTGTCCCATATTCAATGTTCCACAGGGAACTTCTCTAAGTGCAGATAGGCATCTACTCCACTATCCTATATGGGTCGCAGTCTGTAATGACATAAATACCCAGTAGTTGTATAAATCTCTGTACTGTTTGAAAGATGGAAACCCCCATCCCAAGTTAAACAAAAGGAAAAAGGTGGCATTCCAAAACTCACTTTTAGATATTTCTATTTGCTGCCCCTCACAAGTTCACCGCTGTATGGTCGCTAGTCAGATCCACTGACCCGCGAAAAAGATTTGCGGAAAAAAAACGTCCCTAACGTGACGTCGTGACGTCATCACGCCCCCACGGCGCGTCATGACGTCACGACACCGCGAGCGCCACCAATGGCATGCCTTGGGCCACCCCGGTCATTCTGGACCTAGTAGGCGCCCAAAGAAAAACACGCAACCACAACAGTGCCGCTCATGTCTGGAACAGACACATTATCCAAAGTTGCATCCCTTCCTATTCAAGGTAATAGAGCCCCTAAACACGGCTCAGCTAGTACACACGTTCCACTTGAATATAAAAAAACACTGTTCCTTGGTCTGGAAGGTGTCTTGTCTTACCGATAATGCATGGTACCCCTTCAGTGGCAACCGTTACAGAGAATATTTACCAGCAACACATCATCTCGCAGTCCAAAACACATATTGAACTTTACAAAAGTGTTCTATAGTAGCAGTGTCTCGTATCATTGCATACAAAAACATATTGTCATTGTTGGCATTTCATTCCACCCTCTAGGGTATAGTCTCCCTTCATGTCTAACAGTTGCAAACAACATACTTGTAAAACGTTACTTAACATAAAGCAGACACCATATTATGCAATTGCAAGGTATTCTATCTTGGCAGTACTTCTAATCATTGCATTATCACAACAGAGGCTCAAACAGATAAGCATCAACAAAAGTTCTAATGTACACATATCTCCATGATGCACTATATAATTAGATTGTTATACCCAGGGAAAACTCTTATTCATTCTACCCACACATGGGAGAACACGTAGTAATGGCTCTCTGATTCCCTCATTAGGCATTATGCCATTCAACTCCTTCATTTAAACCTTTGGTGTGGCTCTTGGACAAAAAAATCAATTTCTGCTCTAGATGTAATAATTTCCTGTTGATAACCGTCTGAGATTGCCCCTTAATCTGTTTCAAAATGTACCACTCAAAATCATTACATGAACGTTGCATTTCTGTGAAATGTTTAACCAAAGGTGCTTGCTCCACCTTATTCCTAATGCAACTCTTATGCTCAATCATTCTGATTCTGCATTTCCTATTTGTCTTGCCAATATACATCCGTTTACATGGGCATACAATCAAATAGATCACATTGTTCGTATTGCAATTGGTGTGTTCATTGATGTTCCACATCCTATCCAATCCTAAATCGACAATGACAGTTTTTTTTTCGTTTGAGCGCACATAGAGCAATTGCCAGAGGGAAAATGACCGACCACTGGGGGGAGACCCCATGAATTGGTTTGTTGCAAGGGTTTCTTTCTATTGCCATCTTCGTTTTTCATTACCAAATTTCGTACAGTGGTGCTTTTTTTAAAGGCTACAATGGGCCTACCCACTTCCTTGGTCATAATTTTGTTCCAATTTCGTGTTATAATACTCTTGATTTTGTATGATAAATTACTGAACGTATTCACAAACACCAACGGTGTCTCCTTTGTCCTGCTTTCTCTCTGGATTTGCTGATCCGGGAGAGCTTCTCGATTATTGTTAAAAGCCCTCTTGGCTGCTCTTTTAACCAAAGGAGTAGGATAGCCTCGATGTACCAACTTGGTAATCAGAACGTTGGCTCCATTCTCATATGATTCATTCGTGCTGCTGTTCTTTTCTAACCTCAAAAACTGCCCAAACGGCAAATTGTACTTCACATGTTGGGCATGATGACTCCAAAATGGAGCAAAGCATTCTTATCAGTGACTTTGGTATATGGTCGGACAAGCAGAGTACCGTTCTGATGGTATATACAAATATCTAGGTAATTCACTTCCTTATTACTAACATTACTAGTAAATTTCAGATATCTATTCTGTTGATTGAGCCATTGCAGAAAAAAGCCTGCTTCCTCTTCTACCGTTTCCTCAAACATATTGACATACAAACAGCTATGGGTTCAGCCATGGCCCCTAATGTTGCCAATTTGTATGTCAATATGTTTGAGGAAACGGTAGTCTATAATGAACGCAACCCTTTTCAGAATAATATCCTCTGTTGGCTGCGTTATATAGACGACGTTTTCATTATCTGGAAGGGGAATGAAGAGGAAGCAGGCTTTTTTCTGCAATGTCTCAATCAACAGAATAGATATCTGAAATTTACTAGTAATGTTAGTAATAAGGAAGTGAATTACCTAGATATTTGTACATACCATCAGAACGGTACTCTGCTTGTCCGACCATATACCAAAGTCACTGATAAGAATGCTTTGCTCCATTTTCGGAGTCATCATGCCCAACATGTGAAGAACAATTTGCCGTTTGGGCAGTTTTTGAGGCTAAAAAAGAACAGCAGAACTAATTAATCATATGAGAATGGAGCCAACGTTCTGATTACCAAGTTGGTACATCGAGGCTATCCTACTCCTTTGGTTAAAAGAGCAGCCAAGAGGGCTTTTAACAATAATCGAGAAGCTCTCCTGGATCAGCAAATCCAGAGAGAAAGCAGGACAAAGGAGACACCGTTGGTGTTCGTGAATACGTTCCGTAATTTATCATACAAAATCAAGAGTATTATAACACGAAATTGGAACAAAATTATGACCAAGGAAGTGGGTAGGCCCATTGTAGCCTTTAAAAAAAGCACCACTGTACGAAATTTGGTAATGAAAAACGAAGTTAGCAATAGAAAGAAACCCTTGCAACAAACCAATTTATGGGATCTCCCCCCAGTGGTCGGTCATTTTCCCTCTGGCAATTGCTCTATGTGCGCTCAAACGAAAAAAACTGTCATTGTCGATTTAGGATTGGATAGGATGTGGAACATCAATGAACACACCAATTGCAATACGAACAATGTGATCTATTTGATTGTATGCCCATGTAAACGGATGTATATTGGCAAGACAAATAGGAAATGCAGAATCAGAATGATTGAGCATAAGAGTTGCATTAGGAATAAGGTGGAGCAAGCACCTTTGGTTAAACATTTGACAGAAATGCAACGTTCATGTAATGATTTTGAGTGGTACATTTTGAAACAGATTAAGGGGCAATCTCAGACGGTTATCAACAGGAAATTATTACATCTAGAGCAGAAATTGATTTTTTTGTCCAAGAGCCACACCAAAGGTTTAAATGAAGGAGTTGAATGGCATAATGCCTAATGAGGGAATCAGAGAGCCATTACTACGTGTTCTCCCATGTGTGGGTAGAATGAATAAGAGTTTTCCCTGGGTATAACAATCTAATTATATAGTGCATCATGGAGATATGTGTACATTAGAACTTTTGTTGATGCTTATCTGTTTGAGCCTCTGTTGTGATAATGCAATGATTAGAAGTACTGCCAAGATAGAATACCTTGCAATTGCATAATATGGTGTCTGCTTTATGTTAAGTAACGTTTTACAAGTATGTTGTTTGCAACTGTTAGACATGAAGGAAGACTATGCCCTAGAGGGTGGAATGAAATGCCAATAATGACAATATGTTTTTGTATGCAATGATACGAGACACTGCTACTATAGAACACTTTTGTAAAGTTCAATATGTGTTTTGGACTGCGAGATGATGTGTTGCTGGTAAATATTCTCTGTAACGGTTGCCACTGAAGGGGTACCTTGCATTATCGGTAAGACAAGACACCTTCCAGACCAAGGAACAGTGTTTTTTTATGTTCAAGTGAAACGTGTGTACTAGCTGAGCCGTGTTTAGGGGCTCTATTACCTTAAATAGGAAGGGATGCAACTTTGGATAATGTGTCTGTTCCAGACATGAGCGGCACTGTTGTGGCTGCGTGTTTTTCTTTGGGCGCTTACTAGGTCCAGAATAACCGGGGTGGCCCAAGGCATGCCATTGGTGGCGCTCGCGCGTCGTGACGCCATGACGCGCCGTGGGGGCATGATGACGTCATGACGTCACGTTAGGGACGTTTTTTTCCCGCGATTTTTTTCGAGGGTCAGTGGATCTGACTAGCGACCATACAGCGGTGAACTTGTGAGGGGCAGCAAATAGAAATATCTAAAAGTGAGTTTTGGAATGCCACCTTTTTCCTTTTGTTTAACTTGGGATGGGGGTTTCCATCTTTCAAACAGTACAGAGATTTATACAACTAGTGGGTATTTATGTCATTACAGACTGCGACCCATATAGGATAGTGGAGTAGATGCCTATCTGCACTTAAGAGAAGTTCCCTGTGGAACATTGAATATGGGACAGAGAGATGTTTTAGTCAGACTACATCCTTCTTTATGATAGGTAAGACCTATTACTATTTTTTGACCGGTGAACTTTTCTTGTCATGAATAGAAATGGGATATTTGGAAATTTCCCTTATGTATTTTTTGCCTTTTTGTACACATTATAGAGAAGAGAGGAATAGGAAACGCAAGAATTCCTGAAGAAATTGGGAATCTGCAGCCAGTACAGGCTCACGATTCATTAATGGGAAGAGAGGTATGAAATTATGACCTACGGTTTTTCCTGCCCTTTTAGGGATAAGGGCTAATTTTATGTAAATGAAGATTGAAACTTGGTTATCAGATACTAATAGGGTGTCCATTTCTTTGTTTAACAGGGCTCCCCCCCTAAAGAAGAATTTTTAAGCACAGCACAAGATAATTTTCCCCTGAAGAATGTCCCACATTATTGTACATCAAGCACAGAAACTTGTACAAGTTGGGTTTTGATATTGCACCTATAAGAAAGAGGCCATGAGTAGTGTTGCATAGGAATCAGAGTGTGATATACACACACAGTGTATGATCCGAAGGGAGTTATCACAATAGCACTCACTTACGGTGTATTCTACTTGTGTGGTTTTTAACATAATGTATGTTTTATGTACTATGATCATTTTTATGATGGAATATATAGATTCTTAATAAAATTTTGTGATATTGAGTTTCCACTTTTTATGTGGGAAGAGTGTTTAGTGACACCTGTTGGATTGCGGACTCATTACAAGTATGCCTGTGTGGAATTAACGTGCCTGTAATTCCATTTACCGGCTCGTTTTGGAACTCGCATATTCCGAGTTTGCCAGTGGGGGGCCTGATTTACCTCCGGCCAAGAGGATTCCTTGGAATGGGGATTGACGTCCCTTCCCGCCACTTGTAATCTGCCAGTAATATCGGCACACCAAGTGGGTGGCAGGAACGGTATTACCATTTGGTGGTATGCCGCCGGATTTACCAGTGGGAAACCACCAAACTTGTAATGAGGGGTCTTTGACTCCAGTCCTAACTCTTGGTGAGTTCTTGGTCAATGACTGGAGCCAGAATGTTTTCCTCAGGCTCTCCCATTTGTGCCAGCGCACACCATTCTGCAGCAAGGTGAATAGTGGTGTCAAAATGCTCGTGAGTGCTCACATGTGGCACAGTTGTCACTCCTAAGGCACTGCATCATTTTGACTTTTGAAATGTGTTCCATTTGCTCCACTCTTCAATTCAGGAAGGTTGTGTTTTAAATAAAAGTGAACTAGCATGGCAACATGGAAGTGGTGTTCTGCATGCAGTGACCGTACTTTTAGAGCGAGAAGAGGCCCATGGCGCGTGGGCACCACAGGATGGAGGTAGGCTTCTGTTTTGTCCCCCGTCAATCAATTAGCAAATGCACAAAATGACACATTACAGCACACAGGGGTGCATCGTGCATATGGTTGAAACAATGAAGTACCATGGGATTGCCTCTTATACATGAAGAAAATAAAATATTGAAAGAAATCTATGCAGGAGGTAAAATGATAAGCAGACCCACAATATTAACTCTCAACCCTCTCATTGCAGGAATGGCCCAATGGTTGGGAAGGGACATTTCACAACCCAAGAGCATTCAAAAGCTCTTAAAATAAAACAAAATATTGTAAAGTACAAAAACTGTTTAGTTTATCGCTGTAAACGTCAATGACCATGTTGTGGATGTGGAGGGGAGGGATATAGGTATATATATAGGTATATATAGTTCCTCTGTGTGGCAGAGAATGGTAGGTAGATGATTAAAGGATGAGAATTATGGATGGGGATAGTGTATAATGGCCTCAGTGGTTAGCAGTGATTCGGAGTCTTCGCTATGGAGATGCCCCCGATGTAGGCTGCTAGGGTAGGGAGTAAATGTTTTTTTAATCAGTTTCATGAAATGACACCATTTATTGAGAGAGGGCACATATTGTTAAAGGGATGTCTGGAAACTGGACAATGCATTTCGTGTGGTCTTGCTGTGTCTTGATACCATGTGCTCTTGGTCAGGGATGTGGATGAGTGTGCGGCCTAACGGGGCTTCTCTTATCAATAGTAACACAGCACGGGTTTCCAAACACAAGTTTCAGCCATTCTCTGTTTCCACCATTACAGTTTCTCCCAACCACACGCCAGGTGATTCTGGGTTTGGTTTATCTGCCTTTCAGTAGTCATTCTCAAGAGGCCTGTAAGGACTACAGATCCCATAGTGCATACGACTTGTATGAAGCGTTCACTCTGTAGTATCTTGGGAAGTAGAGAGTCATTTACCAGAGAAGTTTTCTTCTCTTTGATGCACTACTCCAGCAGGTGTAAGTACAACACAGCAGATACATTATACTTAGGTAGATGGGTGTAAGGGAGAAGGGGGCGCTATGCGGAGGAAGGGATGAAGAGTGGGAGGGATGGATGGATTTGATGGACAGGTGGGAGATTGGATGGACGAACGGATGGGTGTGTAAATGGCCGGATGAACAGAAATACCCTAGTGTGAACAGCAATATAGCAACAGAAAAGCAAAATGAACATCAATAAAAGTGTATTCTGTTGACAGGTAGCATTCCCTGCATTCCATTCCCAATCCTTGTCTAGAGTGGCCATGCACCACGTGTCCTTCTCCGCTACGGTCTACGGGGACATGGAATGCGGGCTCCAGGAGCAGCCTCAGTGTTTGACCGGATTCTCACCTGGAATGACTGAGATTGTTTTCAATGCTCGGAGTACTCTGAACGTTCGTAAGGCCGAGACATTGCCCAGGTCCACAAATTCAGTTGTATATCTGTAACAAGGGAAAGTCACACACAGACAATGACAGGAACACCATCAGGCAACAACAGTCAATATGGGGGAGGGAGAAGCAGGCGGACAGAGAGCATCACTTTAAGCCAAGGCACGATGTACTGTAAAGAATTAGGGGGGGGCTCCTTACCTGGGATAACTGAGATAGCTTTTAAAGCTCTCAGAACTCTGAAAGATCGAAGGGCTGAAACATTGCCTAGGTTTACAAATGCTGTTACATACCTGTAGAACCAAACCACAGTTACTTGCAATCACGCACCAGGGCATGCAATCGAATGAACAGTGCATCCTGGACATTAACATTCCTAAGGCGCCCATCTACTGAAATGTCCCCGCGCAGGCCAACGGCATTCAGGATTCCAGAGCAGGAAGGGTGGGTCCCTTTGTTTGGCGCAACATGAGATGACCTGGAAGCGGTTAATGCCGGCGTGGAATATTTCACTAGACGGGCGCTTTGATAGACATTTGTCACACAGAAGCATTTTGGTAAAGGCTGCTTGTAATCAGAACACCCCAACAGCTGATCCTTGAATTCTAGAGCTCCGGCACGGATCTGTGTGAAAAGACTGAGGAAAAAAGCCTGAGTACCAAAAGCCAGAATTCGTTTTTTTCGTTTTTCCCATTTGTTCGCATATATATATATATTTATGTGTGTGTGGGGGAAGTTCCACCAAAGCCACCCCACCATATGCCTATACATTTTCTATTAACTGCCCCCCCCCCCACATATACATATGCGAACAAATGGGGCCTGACCTTTGGCCTCAGTCTTTTTGACCTCGGTCCTTTTGGGTGTTTCCCCTCCGGCACCACTACCATCCACAGAAATCAGTGGCTTGCCATGCTAAGGACTGGATGTTATGGACTTGTTTAGGTATTTGTCCTGTCACACTCTACAGACATATAGCCATGGGAGGGGCCAGAAGAGCTCTAGGGACAGCTACATCTGCTGGTTGCTATTCAGCTGCTGGGCAGCTGATCTTCCCTCAGTCATCTGAACATGGCTATTCTAACTCCTTCTCTAGTTGTCCAGGACCAGCTGCTCTGGTTTCCTGGATACCTGCTTCTGCCCATCTCCCCCTCCCTGCCCCGGCCCTCCTCCTGTCTGTCTCTGACCTAACTTCTCCCTAGTGGATGCGCCAGGTCAGCCTTCCTGGATGGCTTCTGGGTGACTCAGGCACTCTATACTCAGACTTCTCTTCGCCTTTTCATCTATTTGTCTACTTGATCAGACCATGTTTTGCTTCAACTGTCTGATGGAGATGTCTAAGTCTCATCATCATATGGATTCTGTTCTAGAACTTTTTGCAGCCAATCAGAATGCTCAGAATGAGGTCTATAATCTCTTGTATAGCGCTGACTCCAAACTTCCTGGCTTGAGCAGAAACATGACCAGCAGCACAGATGCACTTGTGTGCACTATAAAAGCAGAGCAGGGAGAATGCATTCAATTCCCAGAACCAAAACACAGCAGTAACCCATTACATCGGGTAATAATGCAAGTTATTATATCCTTAGAAACATGAGGAATCTGGCATGAAGTGCTACATTAAAATCGGATGTCAATATTAATTTTATTCAAATTGTTCGTATTTAAATTTCCACATTACAGAATAACATTGGTTCAATCAATTTACAAATACAATTTGTAAAAATGTCATGAACTCCAGCCTACAAAAACTCAGTTTCTGCTTGCAGATCTTCAACTCTTGCTTATAGAGTCTTCAAGCACATAATTTTCTTGTATCAACTGCAAAGTCAAGAGATTACGTGAGGATCAGGTGGCCAATCAAAAATCCCTGGTTGGTCAATAAAAGGGATAATCAGTAGGATCCTGGGATAGCCATATTAGTTGCAGTGGGTCATAAAAAGCTCCAGATGTTCAATTCCCCCCACATCTCATGGAGGCTTGAGGGGCCTTTGCAGCTGTCGCTCAGGGGACGACATGTCAATAAGCTCTCATTATGCAACTGGGATGATATCTCTGTCTACTGCCTCGGAGAAGATTTGCACAGAGCCCGCCAATCCTGCCACTTGCCAAAACACATGTTTCTGTCCTGTATCAGCATCTCCTTTAAGCGCCACTCAAATTTCAGCGAAAAAAGGAGCATCCTACGGAATGCCGTTAACCTGCATCGGAGAACACACCAGAGCCCATCAAGGAATGAGATATCTCGATTTCTCGCGATGCCGTCAAAACTAGTGCAGGTTCGCATTCTGGCATGTATGTTCGTCAGTGAGGAAATTGACATACTAAGTCCTGGTGCCTAATGAAAAGGGCTCCTCATTCGAGCATAAGAGCTGGCGTCTTCGCCCCTGCTTGCAAATTAGCTATTACACATAAGCTATTGTTACTTATTATTGTTCTGCTATTGTGTGTGCAGCACTCATGATGCTCCTTCGGTTTCTGGTCTCTGAAAAACCATTTAGTAATTTCATAGTATCCCATAATGGCCCACTCAGTAAAGGATAAATTATGAAGGCTAGCCCATCCTCCGAAAAGTGTTCCATTGCTTCTCCGAGCTAGGTCCGCGCTCAATAAATAGCCTAATAATAGGGTTGTTGGCATCACCTGTTTCATGGGTGCCCTCCTTGAAAAAGGGTTATTTTGTGTTAAAGTGATCACAGCTCTCGGAAGGAATGCAAGTTACTACAGTGACAGTGACAGGTGTGGTGGGGATTGCTTGCAAGTGCTTCGCCCCATTCGATTCCGCAAGCTTCTGAGGAATCGGGCCTTTTCATTGTGAGATGCCACGTGGCTATGGAGTGTAATTGCCAAATTCAAGAGGAAAGATTCTCTTGTTGTGGATTAATGATGCAAAAATCATTAATAATTGGTAACGTGATGCCGTCACGACACAGAACATGGTACCGCCCAACAGATGCTGCCATAGAAATGGAATCCGTAATCTAATTGGGATCATGGAATCTCCCATGAAGCACTGGGGTTTTGAACGATGAATAATTAGACGTGAATGGCTGGCAGCAGTAGGGTTATAGCAGCATGCTTTGTGAGGATCGAGGTGTGTTGCGTTCATTTGTGGTACTTGAAGCTGGATTCCACTTGCTACTAAGAGTTGAAAAAACAGGCGTTTTAATTACTTGATATTTTTTTTTAAACTTTCTTTATTGTTTTACAGTCAACAAATAACCAACAGTTCCCATATTACTCCCAGCGCGACTTCCCCCCTCCCTTACCCGATTTAATAGTGCACCAATTTATAGACCGCTGAAAGATGAATAGCGTACAAAGGTCAGGGTGGATCCAGGTCTGAGGCAAGCACTTAACTCATGCGCTATCCACCACAAGCTACCGCCTACATTTTGTTACTGTAGAAATTCCTGCCTTCACAACCCGCCCACCCACAAGAAAACAAGCAGGGGAGAGCCGAGGCCTTCTCCCGGCCTGACTCTCACAGTCTGGTAGCTGCGCAATTTACATCTGCCACATGTCAGTAATGGCTTCATTTGAATACTGTGTGCAAGCTGAATGTAATTATTATTTGTCATGCAGCTCATCCGAGCTGATAATTTAGCAATTGTAAAGAGCGGGAGATGTATTGCAACAGTTCAGGCCCGTAATGACATGAGGATGCGCCAAGCTGTGCTGCTCACTCAGCCGTGCGGAGCTCCTCCACGCAGCGGATTCTATCTACCCGCTTTCCAGACCTTCTCTGTTTAAGGCGGAGAAATTGGTTCAGACGCCCTCATAAGATCCTTCCAGGAGAAATTTAAAATGTCGTTTTTGAATTGAGCCGTGGAATTTTTAGGCGTCAGGGTGGAGTGGGCGGTTCAGAAAAGGTGAATACACATCCAAAAGAATCGTGGAGCCGGCGGATGTGCGAGAAGTTGATTTTCTTCAAGGGTTGGGGTCTATTTGAACCAACAGGACACTTACTTGGAAGTCATCCAAGACGATGGCTCGGCTCGCCTAGAGTAGAACGGACTTGTAAAAATGAGCTCGCTTTTCAGGATGTAGATTTACTGAGCGGTAGGGCATTCTAGGGAATTTCTTGCCGGTTGGTGCCCCCGAAGGGGCGGTTTGGATGAGTCACGGTCTTTGACATGCCGAGAACAGAGCTAAATGGAATTTTGTCTCAGCCGCCTGCTGAAAAAGCTACTTTCAATACCTGCTGCTTGCAGGGGAAATCTGCTGCCTTCTGCTGGTGGCAGCATGGGTGCTTGCTGATTACTGCCGCACCTTGGAATCAGACATGGCAGGTCAAGCCACATCCAGAAAGCATCGCCTGCCATTCGATGGAGAAGTCGCAATGGCCTTTCCTTGAATTCAAACGTCTACCACCCGAATTGGACATGCTTGAGCCATTTGGCGCAATGCAAACTGTGAGTCTTAAAAGGCCAAGACGCGTAATGCGAAGAATGTACACAAAATTCCTGTCCCGACAAGTTATTCTCTGTCGTTTAACTGACATTGGAGAGTACCACCTTGTTTTGATTTGCGTTTTTTGGAGTGCTGCTGACGTCAGAAGATTCGCAATGAGGTCAATAACAAAGATCATTGACTGAACTCTGAGCACTCTGATTGGTTTGGAGGTCGTGAATGGCTTGCATGTGGTAATATACATGTACACCCACCTGCAAGGGAAGGAAAGAACCTGAAGCGGCTAAACCTCTAAACAGCTAAGGTTTCTCCGGGAAGTGAACGGGGTATTTTCTTCAGAGAGGTAAATTGGGGAATTCTTAGGTAAACTCGTGATATTCAAAGCAATATTTCCACCCGCTGACCAACCATGGGTGCAGGGCCTTCCGGGTTTGTTATGCATCGCCTACTCTGGATCCCAAATACAATTGTGACAAGTGCGATTTTGGGGTTAGCACAGATGCTTGCCAACCACTGACTTAAGAATACTGGGCTGTCAAATGCATCCCAGTAGCAGAAAGGGATATGAACCAGTGGGTGTCCGGTCAAAGGGTCGACTACAAAGGGTCGAATGGTCAAAGGATCGACACCAGAGGACCGAAAACAAAAGGATCGAATTTTATTTTTTAATTACATTTTTTTTGGGGGGTTTTCGTTTAGGGAAAAAAGTGGTTTTTACCACAAAAAACAGGGGTGGGGGAGGACCCCCCCAAAAAAAAATAAAAAAATGTTTTTGATCCTTTTGTTTTCGGTCCTTTGGTGTCAACCCTTTGACCATTCAATCCTTTAGTTGTCGATCCTTTGACCTATAACCGAACCAGTGCACTTGACGGTCCTTTGTGATTTCTTCGAATTCGATTTCGTTTAAACTTTTTTTCTTTTATGCAATTTGGCCGCAAATATATGTCGGTGGAGTCCCACGCAGCCGCCCCCCCCTAAGTCCTCTCACCTTAATGATTACTTTTACCCACCACACACATATATTTGCGGACACATTCAGCTAAAATAATTCGACAAAAACGAATTTGATTAATTCTACTGTGACAAAACCTCCCTATCCCAGCGTGAGCAGCCCTCACGCCAGGATTGTCTAGCAAGTGGGGGGTGAAGCTAATGTAACTGGACCCACCACAGTGGCATTAATATCTGCAAATGCCCACAAAGTGCTGCTGAGGGGGTATTTACAGATTTTGGGTGGGCCTTCCCCGCTCAGCCCTACTCTGTCTACGCCTCTCAGCCAACCATTTAATCCAAGAAGTTGCTCAGAAACGAGTCTTGTGCTGTCTCATTTGGGCAATGCCCAAATTGTGTTGCTTCAGTACGATTAAGTGCGCGAAGAACAGAGCCTGCAACCACTGTCCAAACATCAGGATGTATGTGTGGTTGTGTTTCCAACAGCCCCGCTCTTTTCTTTGAGCTAATGCGTTGGAGCTTTAAGAGTGAACAATACCGTGGCATTATAGGAATATAAGATAATGGATGCCAAATATAAAACATGAAGTAACTTTGGAATGCATATTTTTTGCAGGTGCAATTCTCACCCTTCTAGGGGTTAATGCAAGATGGCAAGTATTTGTGTCAAAGCCATTGGGTCAGTTGCAAGTCACTACTCTTATTCAATCTAATGTTTTAAAGGAACTTCTCAAATGCATCCCCTACGTGAGAACCTTGCCTTAGCATATACTAGGAAATGTTCCATGCCCCTGAAGACAAAACACATCCTGTCCTTAATAAATATCGTAATGGGCATCCACGGCAACACAATGGAAAATATCAAAATGTCCATACACCGTCCACTCGCACCTGACCTGAGACTGAGTGATCTGATCCCGACTGTTTCCTCCCCTGGTTACTTGCAGATCCATTGCTGACTGTTACCCTCCCTCTCCTGCTGTTAGATCCCCACTCTCTTCTTCTATGCTCCCTAACCTTGTTCTTCCTCCTATGATTGTTAAGAGCTCCATTGCTTCCTGAAGCTAGGTCTGCACCCAATAGATATCCCAATAATAATAATAATAATATGTCCAAGACCATTGGCACTAATTCACACAGAGGTTACTTTGAGTTTCTCTGAGTTACTCCTGGGGACAGGAGATAGGATTCACGAAGCAGCTGCTCCTGACTTACTAGTAGTAGGTCAGGAGTAAGTCAGTGTTACTCATCAGAACATCTGTGTGCATCAGCAACACTGGGTTACCGCAAACCATTTTTGCAATTTAAAATAAGGGTTAATTGACATGAGTGCTGGCATGATGCCAACTGTTTAAAAGGGAAAATGTACATAAAGACAGCATCAATAGGCAACGGATGCCCTGAAACCTTCCTTGCATGTGTTCAATGCACGAGCCAAGGTCTTGGAGCCATCATGATGCAAGGACATCTCCAGACATCTTACACAGTGAGATATTTTTGACCATGTTTTGCAGTGCCCTCGATTACGTCTGCACAGCTCAAGGTACCAAAGGACAACTTTCTGCGTCTGAAATTGCAGAGTTAATTGGGTGCCCAGGGCATTGCTGGCGGGTGGAGGTTTGTAACACATATAGCGGAGAGCGCCTCCAGGGGCTTGTCCACTGAAAAGTTCCACATTAAGAACTCATTGTTTTCATTCCCGGCCTGACCTCACCAAACAAAGAGACCCACCATCCCACTTTTGGGATCCTTCTGGCAGCTGATGTCATACTGGGAATGGAGACACATTCTTCCTAAAGTAGAATATATAAACAACGCTGCCCAGTAAATATTTCTCAAAATGCATGAACAAATGTTCAGAAATTATGGGTATTGTCCCCTTCACCCGCCACCACTCCCCACCACCGACCAGGTGACTGAACATTTTTCTGTTTCCCATGTTGCCTCCCAGAAATACTGTGATGGACATAGTTGTATAACTGTTGCAGTTTGTGGTTGGTGCCAGAGGTTGATGTGACTTTTACAAACTGGCCAAATGGGTTTATGGGATTTGCATGAAAAAAAAATATTTAAAGCGGAGCGAAACTCACTCCAATCCTAAATTAGATTTTTGTTTTTTCAAAACCAACATTATCCCAATTGTGAGGGGTGGAAAGTGGAAATCTGTAAGTTATAGGGAAATGCCACATTTAAACAAGGACTGGCAAAGCTAATCATTTTTGTTTGGCATAGGATCCTCATTTTCCAGGCACCGCCATAACGGTCCTACCTGGCCATAAGATGGCAATAGCTGTAAAATGACATTAGTTCATGGGCATATCATGGCAGTGCCTGGCAAAACACAACCTAATACTTATTACAAGAGTTAAAACGGTTGGTTTTGTCAATGCTTGTTTTTTACAGGAATTCAGTTCAAGGAACAGATGTAATGACACACATATTGCCAATAAATCAAGTGGCTGAAGGCACACTAGGCTAAGACAGTTTTCTTTTTTTTTTACCCCGGGATCTGGTTTATACCTGCAATTAAGCAATTGCCTTTGAAAAGACTCATCAGAAAGCACAGTGAGAGCCTTAAGAGATTCCAGGATGTATGTTTTGGATAGAGAGGGGAAAAAAGTGGTTTGGAATCACTACTGAGACTATAATACGTATGGGCTACCAATGGGTGGATAAATAACCAAAGACACACAAGCTATTTGTCCCTCCTCACATCCCATCTCTCGCCTTTCTTCACTTCCCATGACAATAGTTTACATTTACAGGCATCACATGCAACACTATCTCACAGCCAAAACTATAAAAAGGACAGTTGTACTAAAAGAAATGCACTTTTTTAATGATCCCTTTTATATTTCATCTTACACATCATATTGATCCCAAATGAGTTTTAGTGACGTGTACACACAAATGTGAAATGGACCACATCTGCCTAAAAATCCATTTCAATATTCAAAATTGAAATTCCCTGAAACAAATAGTGGGTTAAAAATGTAATATTCTTAGTGTGGAAGGGTGTGGGTAGGAAGTGGGAGTCAAGGGAAAGAAGTAGTAAAACCAATCAATTTTGTTTTTTCGTTTTCATTTTTTATTTTTTCATACAAATCACATAGATGAGGCCACATAGACAAGGCCAATTGTAAAGTTTAACCTGAGCAGAATAATACAAGTGTATGTTTGTGCGTGGGGCTAGTGGAAGGATCTGTGCAATTTCAGGGCAACTACCATTTTGATGTCCCAGCCCCCTCGCCCCCCCACCCGCCCTCGGCTTGAGCATTGAGGCCAGGTGTATGTCTGTTGGGCCAATCTGGTGTCCTGTGGGCCTTCCCTTCTTGTAGCACGCTCAGCAGCTGCCTTTAATTACAAAACTGTACAACTATCCTTGTTGGTGTGTCAACAAAAATCACCCCTGCCCGTTGGACTAAGGACTTTACCCAACTTCTATCAGTAGCCACAAACTGAGGCCTTTCATGCACATCAAAGAACTGTGTTGAAACAACAACAAAGGCACGAACTCAAGAAAGCATTACCACATCAATGAAACTAGAGAAAAGACTCTCAGTAGCATGAAATGAATGGGATGCTGCTACTTACGCCATGACAATGACACTGAAATCCAGCCAGTTCCATGGGTCTCGGAGGAAGGTGAACCTTTTCAAGCAGAATCCTCTTGCCAGTATTTTTATCAATGATTCAAAAGTATAAATGCCAGTGAAAGTGTACCTATATGAAGCGTTGAGAAAATGGAGAGCATTAGCGGGTATACGATGAATGATTAGCTCACCTGATAGCGGGACCCATCTCATCTGGACCCAAGGACACATGTGATCAATGCAAGAGTGCCTTGGTCTTTGGCCATAACATGGTTTGGAGGTTCCTTGTGTTCCCTCGTGGCAGAGCTGCACGGTCATAGTAGTCATGAAAAAGACATGACACACCATTTGATCTGACTCAGCAACATGGCTATTTGCTAGACTCTTTTTGCAATGGCAACTCAATGGAAAACAT
The DNA here is from genome assembly GCF_040938575.1 of Ambystoma mexicanum. Classification (NCBI taxonomy): domain Eukaryota; kingdom Metazoa; phylum Chordata; class Amphibia; order Caudata; family Ambystomatidae; genus Ambystoma; species Ambystoma mexicanum. Next base: position 596,925,581 of record NC_090924.1, read on the forward strand.
GAAAATGTGCATTCTGCAGGGAGGTAATGTGCAATATTTTGTTTCCAATTGGAATGCGATCAATTGACTCATACCTCTCAATTGCCTCTCTCTACTAATATATAGGAGCACTTCAGAACCACAATGCTCAACAGTGTGAAACTGATCTGTTCATGCAAAGTGCTTCATATTACAAAGGCTTGGAGGATGTCAGTGGATTTTAAGATGTAATACTATGCCTCCAATAGGATTCAACAAAGAAGTGAATTGATGCCACTACTTTTTGGCCACCGGGTTACTTTATTTTGCAAAACAAATGACACATGTGGCGGTTTGGTGTTTGACTTCTGTGCAAGCAAATACATGCACTACCAGAACCCCAATATGTGCAGCTAGAAGTTGTTGGCAATTCACATACTAAGTGGTCTGCAGGCATATAAGCATACTGACCAGCTATATTACAAAAGGAGATGTATTCCCCTGATAAAATTGCATGCCTTGCACTAACATTATAGCATTTCATTCTGATAATGTCTTCTTTAAACACAATAATTAAGCCCAAGAAAACATATAAAACTCTTAGGCTAATGGTGAGAAATTGAGAGGTATGATGTGGGTTTTACTGGAAAATGAACTGAATATCAGGGCTCATTCCATGCTCCCTTCACAGTAATCGCTTTAAAATAGTTTGCTCCAGAATGAATGTTTCATTTTCTGGAAAACTAACTTAGATTTTTCAACATAAGTAACTGTGGAAAGCACTTCCATGCCACCGAGCACTCCTTCACATCAGTACCATTGGCACTTTGCATGCACTGTTGCTCTGTTTGTCACATAGTTTTTTGCAGTGAACAATTTGCATTGAGGTCCAAAACGGAAAGGGTGGGATGAAATGTAAGTAAATCCTTCCAAAAGCAGACTTTCTGACCAATAGGAAAACGCTGAATCTCACTGCGCATTGCATTCCTATCGAGCTCCTATTTTGTTTAGTTGCATGGTTAATGCGACTTTCTCTGTAACATTATATTCCTGTGGAGCCCCTCTTTTGTTACATTAGCCAGTTAATGCACCTTTCTATGTAACATTATAGTCCTATGGAGCCCCTCTTTTGTTACATTAGCCAGTTAATGCACCCTTCAATCTAACATTATAGTCCTATGGAGTCCCTCTTTTGTTACATTAGCCAGTTAATGCACCCTTCAATGTAACATTATTTTCCGTTGGTGCTCCTTTTTACGTACGCCAGTTAATGCACCTTTCTCTGTAACATTATATTTCTTTGGAGCTCCTCTTGTGTTACGTGAGCCAGTTAATGCACCTTTCCATGTAACACTATATTTCTGTGGAGCTCCTCTTTTGTTTTGTTAGCCAGGTAATGCACCTTTCCATGTAACACTATATTCCTGTGGAGCTCCTCTTTTGTTTTGGTAGCTAGGTAATGCACTCTTCTGTGTATCATTATATTCCTATAGAACTTCTATATTGTTACGTGAGCCAGTTAATGCACCTTTCTAGGTAACACTGCTTTACTGTGGAGCTCCTCTTTTGTTACGTTAGACAGTTAATGCACTCTTTTATGTATCATTATATTCCAATGGAGCCCCTCTTTTGTTATATTAGCCAGTTAATGCACTTTTCTATGTAACATTATAGTCCTATGGAGCCCCTCTTTTGTTACATTAGCCAGTTAATGCACCTTTCCATGTAACATTATATTACTACGGAGTCCCTCTTTTCTTACATTAGCCAGTTAATGCACCTTTCTATGTAACATTATATTCCTATGGAGCCCCTCTTTTGTTACATTAGCCAGTTAATGCACTTTTCTATGTAACATTATAGTCCTATGGAGCCCCTCTTTTGTTACATTAGCCAGTTAATGCACCCTTCAATCGAACATTATTTTCCGTTGCAGTTACTTTTTTACGTTGGCCAGTTAATGCACCTTTCTCTGTAACATTATATTTCTTTGGAGCTCCACTTGTGTTACGTGAGCCAGTTAATGCACGTTTCCATGTAACACTATATTCCTGTGGAGCTCCTCTTTTGTTTTGGTAGCCAGTTAATGCACTCTTCTGTGTATCATTATATTCCTATGGACCTCCTCCTTTGTTACGTGAGCCAGTTAATGCACCTTTCTACGTAACACTGCGTTACTGTGGAGCTCCTCTTTTGTTACGTTAGACAGTTAATGCACTCTTTTATGTATCATTATATTCCTATGGAACTCCTCTTTTGTTACATTAGCCAGTTAATGAACCTTTCTATGTAACATTATATTCCAATGGAGCCCCTCTTTTGTTATATTAGCCAGTTAATGCACCTTTCCATGTAACATTATATTGCTACGGAGTCCCTCTTTTCTTACATTAGCCAGTTAATGCACCTTTCTATGTAACATTATATTCCTATGGAGCCCCTCTTTTGTTACATTAGCCAGTTAATGCACCTTTCTATGTAACATTATAGTCCTATGGAGCCCCTCTTTTGTTACATTAGCCAGTTAATGCACCCTTCAATCGAACATTATTTTCCGTTGCAGTTACTTTTTTACGTTGGCCAGTTAATGCACCTTTCTCTGTAACATTATATTTCTTTGGAGCTCCACTTGTGTTACGTGAGCCAGTTAATGCACGTTTCCATGTAACACTATATTCCTGTGGAGCTCCTCTTTTGTTTTCGTAGCCAGTTAATGCACTCTTCTGTGTATCATTATATTCCTATGGAGCTCCTCCTTTGTTACTTGAGCCAGTTAATGCACCTTTCTATGTAACATTATATTCCTGTGGAACTCCTCTTTTGTTTTGTTAGCCAGTTATGCACCCTTCTATGTTACATTATATTCTCATGGAGCTCCTCTTTGTATTGTTAGCCAAGTGTGCACCCTTCCATGTAACATTCTGCTTTTGTTCTATTTCTGGCATCGTTCATGGTTCAAGAATTCAGCGTAACTTAGGTCTATTTAGTTACTTCCTAAAATGTGGCACGTGAGGTCACTGTGTTACAGATAACAAATGTTTGAGCATCACACCATCTTCCAATAAACGAAAGCCCACGTGGTAGCGCAAACTATAAGTACATTCCACGTGGAGAGAGAACAAATCTATACAAAGTGACTTCCCAGGGAACTGCCATATTCATCTTTTCATTGGTAACGTAATCAATAGATGTCATTAAAATTTGGAGAAAGAGCATGCCTTCCCTAACTCAACATGTTGAGAATGGAAGTTAAACTGTAAAGTGGGGTCTTCCTCAGCCCCCTTAACCTCACAGGAGCAGGCCACTTGTGCCTCTCTGAATGTCTACACTGGCTATTGGAATGTTCTTTATCAGGCCTGGTACAGAGACTGCAGCGTTTGCAAAACCTGGCAGCAAAGATCGCAACAGGATCACCTTATGGGCTCACATCAGCCCAGTTCTCTGCTCCTTACACTGGCTGCTAGCGGAGGAAAGGATTACGTTTGAAGCCCTTTGTCTTGTACACCGGGCTTTCTATCTGCAAGGAACTCTGCTAAGGTCTGCAATGGCTAACCTTGTGGTAATCCCCGAATTTCGATGGTCACGTGCTGGGGGGCAAGCTTTCTCGGTTGCAGCAGGAACTCTCTGGAATGCCCTACCAATAGCTCACTGGAGCACCGAGAACCATCTCCAATTCCTCCGCTGTCTTAAAACCTTCTTTTTCTAATCTTTTGGAGTCTGTCGCCTTAGCATCCTAGCACCAGGATACCTTTTGGTGAACGTGCGCGCTACCAGCTTTGCTAACATAACGTATGGATGATGGGAGTTGTACTCCAAAAGATCTGGTGAGCAGCAGGGTGCCTACCATTAATGTAGAGGAGCACGTCGTCATGGAGATGCCCTTGTTGAATTTCATCATTTTCTTTTTTATTTATTATTTGTTTTGCGCAGACCACACAACAGTTTACCTTTAGTCACATTGGGACACAGGGCAGTGGCCGCTTTGATGCTTTACATTGTTGTGTTGGGGAAGATGCTGGTGGGGATTTTAGGGTTTGCAAGCTAGTTTTCTGTAAATTCGAGGACTTCCAGCAGTTTGTTACAAAGTTGGCCACCACGAACACAGAGATGCCCGTACCGTACCTTGACATAGCTGACATGCACCACTGTCAAGTGGTGAGATGGCATAACAAGGCTAGTGGTTAGGGTACTCTGCCTGGGACACAGTGAGCATTTCTCGCAAGATAAGCTTTACAGAACCAAGTTTCAAACACAGGCAGCCAGGTGTGCAGAGCAGAACTCGAGAGAACCCAATTCCAGGAAGAGAATGTCCATGGGGAGCCAAGGTCCAAGATAACACTCTACTGCAATTTACGAAATGGATTATATACATAATTCACCATTATTAACTGCCGCTATTTATTGTTCTGTCTGGTACTGCACAGCATGGTGCAACATGAGACGTGGGGGAGAGAAGCTTCAGTGGGTGGAGTTTGCTGGGTACGAGCTCCCCCAGGAATGCATAGTTTTTAGGCCCTTATCTGGCAACATTGCTGGCGGCTAGGCCAGCTCCTTCCAGTGATGTTCATTTCACTGCTGTGGAAGAAATGTTATGGGTCACAACATTGGAAGGAATGATACAATTTCAGGGTAAATTGAGAGAATGCCTCGCAACTCACTCCAAGCAATGCCTTCACTTATTCATTGCGTGGAACCTTTCAGCGGGTGCAAGGGCCACGGTAAGACCCACAGGAAACATGCACTGTTAGGGTACTGGAATCTTCAACCACAATGTCTTTCCCAGATTGGATTTACACATCCTGGATTGATACAAATGGGTTTGTGTACGCCGAGTGCTCTTTGGTGGAAAACAATGTGTACGCTTAGAGGACGTCAAAGAACGCTGCATTAAGCTTCTTATATTGTTACTACACGGCATTGATCTCACAATGTGTGTTTTAACTATTTATGTTCCTCATACACAATCTGGCATTTATTTCCATCATTCTTGTTGTGATATCTGTTTTGGTTGGTTTGGATTGTACTCTCTGTCATTCCTCACCGTGGCTATTGTACATTTCTCTATAGCGAGATCTTAAGATATTAGCAGGGGAACACAGAGGGGGTCCGTGAACAAAACTAAGGATTGCGGCACACATTTGTATTACATCCCTTTCCGTTTTGTACATCACACAAAGAGGTGGCACGCTTTCGGGACACCAGACATTCAACATGGTGCCTTCTTTTACACAGGGTACATTGAAATTCCAAATCCCTCTAATGACATCTTAGGGAGTCATGAAGATATGCAATTACAGTACTATGTCTTCATTCAGATGTAACATAACCCGTGAAATTGACACAATGAATGAGCTGGGTTGACTTGAAATTGTAGACTTACTTGCTAACTGCCGCTTGCAAGGCAAGAAACCCCTGGCAACGCATTTAATCAGGATAGAATATGGACATTTAGCTATCACCAATGAAACATGGGTTATTGCTTCTTCCAATAAATATCCATGCACATTTGTAAACAGTTTTTTATTTGCTGAGGAAGATGTAAACTTAAGCTTAAGGGCTTGAGCTACATCTGAAACTTACCTTTTTTTTTAGTGAAAACCAATAATTTTGTGTTTTGAGATAATGGTGACCTTTTTGAAATAAACGTTTTTTAGAAAGGGTGGAATGCCAAATGAATAAACGTATAAAATAATCCCCAAATAATTTAAAAGGGAGGAGAAATGTCACTATTTATAACAGTTATTATATGAAATTTGCTTTAACTTTAGAGTAGCATTTTACAATGTGTGCTAAGTCAAGGAAAGCACTCTTTGTTTATTATCTATGGTTAACAATGGTATTCAATTCTCTGTCTCTCATATCATTAAAACGCTATTTTATTTTAAAATCATGGCTAAGTGGAACATGTAAAATCATTGCTGTTTTGCCACCCTCTACAGAAAACCAGTCTACACACAAGTCAAGGAGGATGTTAAGATGATTTCATCGTTCTTACTGTTTAGATTGTGACCCTGTGATTTTGTGTCAATACATAATGACATTTTTTGCACTGGTGATAACCGGATTTCACATTGTTAATTCAGTTGTTGAATAGATTAATATTCAAAATGGTGGATTGCTTTTTGGGAAAAGCGGTTGTCCAATCACTTTATACCGTACATTTTTCATGACAAAATGGTGTCATACAATGTGAGATGATTTTGAGTCATATTATTGCAAAGCTGAAAGTGCTTTTTGAAGGCTTAAGTAAACCTATGACAAATATTTGTCTGGTGCTCTCTTTTATTTGTCATTAAATGTATTATTATTCATTGTCAGACTGAATCAGTAATAAAAAGAAATATTTAAAGCAAGATCGGTGCGCAAAGCACAGTTCATAAATCAATATATTTGGAAAGGATACTGGGAAACGGCACATAAAGTGTACAGTATAATACAATGGAATTACAATAAACAACTGTGATAATTAAAGTAGGTAGAGAGAAAACGTACTTACTCTACATACTTCGTCCATGCGGCCGTGTCGGACATGGCCATGAACACACAGTTGGTTAAAATAGTGCACATAATAAATATACTGAACAATGTACAGACAGGTTAAGGAAAAGTAACCACTGAACAAAGCCACTAAATTGTGCAGCTTCCAAAATTTGATGCAACAAACATACAGTAGCATGAAATACAGTATTTAACATTTCAAAGGACTCCTGTACAACTGGACAGAGGGCGGCACACTCGACTGACATATCTATAATATGATTCATGTTCAGCCGTCTCCCACCAGACCTTTCTGGGAAGAGAGATGTATTTGGAATACATATTTCTGTGCGGTTAGTTAGGTTTGGTGGCGGGCAGTTAAGGTTTCACTCTGGTGTTCTATTAATATTCCAAGTATCCATACTTCAACTGTCTGCAAGATGACAATGTGGGCGCTTTGTATTGAAGTACCTGAACCATCATCTGGGATGGGTTTGGCAAGCAGTGAATTGATGGTGAGGCAAGATAAGGTCCCTGCATTTTGAGTATATATGGCTTTTCACTGCAAAGACATCTGATACTCCGGTGCAAAAGCCCAAAAGAAATTAACGCTTAGATAAGAAGGACCAATGGATCTTCATGCCTGGATCTGTAAATAACCCAGAATGTCTGGCTTGACCTGCCACATTTAAGGAAGGATTACAGCTTGTATAATACAGTCTGACGTGCTCTCTCAGTGTGGGCCTCCTATACACAGAGATGGAAACTATAGGCATTGGCTGATGAGATTTGTCAGAACACTGCTTCAACATTGCTGCTGACCATAGCCTAGGCTATGCTGATCTCGCAATGTTCAACCCTTGCCCCTAAACTCCACAGCACTGCTTGGTGGAATACAAATGCAATGGAAGATCATATCTCAAATTAGTTTGAGGCCATTAAAGTGTATTTACAAGTAATGGAGGGTGGGGGTAGGTCAGGTAGACGTTACTGGTCCACATCTATTTCCAAGCATGATTCCTGAAATGATTTTCCTGTGTTTGGCAATGCTAGATTCCTGCAATGCTGGCCATGATTTAGTCTCTAATATGGTGAAAGGCAGCCGGATAATTATTGCCATATAATGCAAAGGGGATGTCTAGCTGAGTTCTATGCAAACATTTCAAATGAATGCTCTCCACTCTAACCCTGCATGCTCTTGGGGGGAAGATGAAGGCCCTTTCTATGAAATGATCACATATACAGAGGAAAGGCCCACCTTGGGTGGACTTTGCTCAGGTCCTCGTGCACCAAGGAAGGCCTCCCTCAGACATCACATCACTGCCACCTCTCTATTCTCTATTCCCACCTTGACAGCTTCTTTCTCCTCCCTGCCCCTGTGCCCCTTGTAACTGTTGGTACCACTGCTTTAGCCTCTGCCCCCCTTGAATGTTGCTACTCTCTCTTTGACCAATCTGCCCGACTTTACTGCTGTTACCCCGTTTGCCCTCTCTCCTCCTTGGCTGGTGATCCCACTTCTTTGTCCTCTCTGCCCCACCCCCAGAAGCTTCTGCATCCCCTTAGACCTCTCTGCCTCCTTCACAGCTGCTATGCCCTCTTTCATCCTTTGACCTCTTTGCTCCCGTTGACTGTTGCAACCCCCTTTTTGAAATTCCTTGCTGCCTGATTGCTAATACTTCCTCTTTAATCTCTCTTCCCCCTTGACAGTTTCTGCCCTGCTCTTTGAACCTTTTGGTCTCTTAATCTTAGACTGTTGTTACCCATTTTTGACCTCTCTGCCCCCTTCCTGACTGTCATGCTCGCTTCTATCGCTGCCCTATACCCTCCCCGGCTTTGATGTCCTTTGCCCTTGCGCCGGCACACAATCTCACTCCTGCTCCACCAGGCTCTTGGCACCACCACCCATTCCCTTCTCCGTCCAACCTCTGTGGCTTCCCCGTAGGTTGCCTCCTCCCTGTCCTCAGTCACCCCTACAAACCACATTCTACCGATACCTGCTCCTGTGCCCAGATTCATTGGTCCACTCTCCGGCTGACCAGTTTCGCACTTGCTGTGCCCCACAAAACTAGACACCCACCGAGCACCATGCTGCAGGTAAGATGCCCCAAGTTCATTGATGATGACGCGAATGTCCTGGTGGAGGACGTTGTTAAGGTGGTGGCGTGCATCATAGGTCCAGAGCACCACAAGATGTGGCTGTGCCAGAGCAACACAATCTAGATGTCCATCGTGCAGGTCATCAATGCAGCAGCGACTACACCGTGCAGGATGTACCAGATCCAGAAAGACTGGAGCAAACTAAGGAGGCGCATCTGAAAACTGGTGGCCAATCACTGCCAGGAGTGTATGGCTCCATGAGGAGGCTCACCAATACTATTTCTGGGTCTGCAGCTGTGGGAGGAGCAGGCGCTGACTGTCATTGATGTAAGCAGCCCCAAGGGACTTGGAGGAGTCAAGAATGGTATCAAAGGTGAGTATATTGCATGCAGGAGTCAAGAATGGGATCAAAGGTGAGTATATTGCATGCAGGAGTTAAGAATGGGATCAAAGGTGAGTATATTGCATGCAGGAGTCAAGAATGAATATATTGCATGCATTGATTTGTAAAGTGTGTGAGTGGCCAAGACATTTTGCCTCTCGCACAAATGTCCAGAATTGCTGACGCCAACACTGACCCATCCGCATACCAGGCATGGACATGTGACATCACCAATGTATGCTGCCCCAAACATGTCCCTCTTATTACCTGGACATATCTGTGGCCATGTACTTCCACTTGCCCTGTGCACACAGGCAGATGTTAACTCCATGTCTGTAAACAGGTCAATAGCCACACTCCCCCCACTCAAATGTATGATACTATTGACCGGGGCATCTGGGTATATTTGCACTTGGAATTTCAAATACCAGTGAGGGGAGAATCACTGAAGCCAACAGAGACCACTAGCACAGAGTCCTATACATTTCCTCCAGAGACTTGGAGCCACCGCCTATCCGTACAGCATCAGTGTGTATACCACCACCAGGATAGTGTAGTGCCTGTGATTCCCATGCATCAGGTGGGCGGACGGTTACTTACATGAATGCACCGTGGTCTCTCTCCCCATCAGACAGTCTGCATGGAGGCGAAGGTCCAACAGTGCACTTCCAGAATGAACTGCAAAGAATGCGTGCAAATCCAGGTGGACTCTGGTTCGCCTGCACTATGAGCACATCATAGTGCAAAGACGTGTCAATGCTTCCCCACATCGGCCCATGACGGGAGGCTTTTCACAAGGACTATCCCCCCTTTAAGCAACGTCTAAAAGCTGGCGGATTCCACAGGACTCCAATGCATCAGTGGCAGCCTGAGAATCTCATGCCGGCCTACCTGCATGCCGCTTTTGACAGGTGGAGTGGAAGTGGGAACGGGGGAGGGGAGAGGGGTAGCGGGGAGGGGAATAGTCCTTGAGATAGATCAATGGACCAAAACATGGGTTGGGTCTACTTGATCGAAAAATATTTGACGGTTTCCAATTTTACCGAATGTTTATGGGTCGTTGTTTTGGCTGGAAAATGCAGGCTGAGAACCCCAGCACCCCTACTCCCCCCTTCCCCACCTTAACCTATTCCCTTACCCCTCCCCATATACTGATTTCATTTAATTACGAAAAAGCAATCAAAAGAATTCAGTCAAATTCAAAAGGTCAAATGTTTGTCAATCAAGTATGCTAATACCCCCAAAACATGGATTGAAGAAATCTATTTGTAACCTGAACATAACAACCTTTAACACTGGTGGGACTCATCCTTCTGTGGTCAAACATGAGCACCATTTAGTTGGGTAAGCATACACACATATATTATTTGGCTAATCAGGGCTAAGACGCCCGGAAGGGAGTGAATGTTACGCTTCACAAATAGAAATACGCTATGCAAGTCTACATTTTGTTCTGCCACTGCTTCACCTGCTAAAATGATTAAAATCCCCTGTAATTTCAAAGCAAGAGTAAGGGCATGCATAAACCCTTCATGCCTGTTATTACCAGAGGCGTGGGCAGGGCAAGGCCTGAGGGGCAAGGCCCAGCCAAAATCTGTAAATGCCCACCCAGCAGCTCTGCGTGGGCATTTACAGATATTTTTGTCAGTGTGGTGGGCCCAACTGCATTAGCTTCTGGCCCCATTTGCTAGACAATCCTGGCTACGCCTCTGGTTAGTGCACGTGCTTTAACACTATGAGAACATTGAAAACAAGCTCCCGTGTGTCTTCCCAAAGGGAACCACGAGACGTGCTCTCGTGCCAGACCCCACACCGAACCACAACTCCTTGTCCATGCAGTGTGGAATGAGAAAGAAGGCAAAGGGCAGGATGTCTGTGTAAGGCAACCGGGTGATCACTTACCTGCCCAATACATACCATCCGGGCATGCTGTAGCTCAGGCAGGTCTGCAACACACACACCCCCTCTCCAGTGTTGTCCCCTCCACATGAACTTAGATAGCCCTCAAGACCCCTCTCAAAACTATGGTTGCAACAAACGGTGCAGTCTGGTTAGGTTGATGAAACAGACGTTGGGAGAGGTTTGGGGGTGGAGGGGGTGGGTAAGGTGAGAAAAGGGAAAAAGTGGACACACATGGGAGGGAAGAAAACAGAGGCATTAAGGTCAGGTACAATCACGGTAGCCACATTGCAAACGCTCATGCTGTGATTAGCAGGACACGCCATGCACAGGGCACGCAGGAATCGGCAGCTGGCATGTATCATGCACAAGTTCTCCCCGTGCTGCCTGGGCCTCCCAATATGCAGCTCAATGATGGTGTAATAACATGATCACAGATGTGTGGCATGGCAGGCCAGCCTACCTAAGCCATGCCATCACACCACCCAGCAAACATGGAGTACATGATGTCTGGCACACCACAATGGCATGGTGACAAGTGCCCAGGGGCAGGGTCAGGAATATGGGAAATGAGAATGGGATGTTGCTGATGTGTGGAATTGCATTGAGAGATGTGGAAGCGCCTCTGCTGGAGCGGCATTAGCTACAGTAATGGGTCATGAAAGCATTGGCCACTGTACATCATGAGGTAATGACATGAAGGGGCCATTATCAGCTCTCTCATGCCATAGGCCCAGTACTTGTATGATCCAATGGCTTGCATGGGAACACGTGCTTACCAGCTTCGCTGTCCGGGGGTCACTGCACTCCTTCCCAAAGGCCACACAATGGTGTCTCCATTCCTGTGGATTAATGTTGCTCCGGCAACGTACCATAACGCGGACAATGCAGACAGATGTAATGCAGATATCAGGGGTGTACCAGGATTACATGTTACAAGTGTACCATGCCAACAAACCTCATCCTCTTACCCACAGGGGATCACTATTACACTCCACATGCTGGAGGCAATGGGGAGGACAACAGCGACAAGGAAGACCTCATGGATCGGGCTAGTGGCCGGAGCTGTGACTTGGGTGAACTGTCAGATGCTCCATGGGACACCATTCCACCACCTACCTGCAGCATCGAGCCCCAGCCCTCCACCAGCCAAAGACAACAGCTGCCCGGGAGATCAGTGCACCTACACCACCACACCTCCGACATTGTCACTGTGGCCCCACTGGAGATCTAGCAGCTAGCCTGCGGACATCCTGGTGGTGGAAAACACCCTGATTCTCAGGAGCAAACTCGTCCCAGGCCAGATCTGAAGCTTGCTGCACCTCCTCCAGTGACACAGGGTTTGGTTGCATGCCAGAAGCAGTCACCCTCCGTCCCCCTCCCATGCGCCTCTACTCAATGCTCTGGCCTCAGTGGTTGACAGCGTCTTCGCAGAGTCGTCATTTGGAAACTACGGGCCATCATTATCGGCTGCGGCATGGTTAGAGAAGAATGCGAGGGAATTGCTGGTTGACTGTCCCTCACCGGGAGCGACTATGGGAGAGGTCCCTGGAGGCCGTGCAGCAAGAGTTAGAGGTAGCTACTGGGCTGCGTGAGGACATGGCAGGGAAGATATGGGCAGCGCATCAAGAGGCAACTGCAGAGACCGACTCTCAGGCAAAGGAAAATGCATAACTTGTTCAAAAACAGGCCTCGAGGCGATGCTGGTCGTGACCAAAAGCAATTCCCTGCCGCATCTTAAAAAGCCTTTGCTAGCTCTAGGGAGGATGCTTGCCTTGCCCAAGAGGAGACCGTTGTCCACAACCAGTCCGTTTACCAGGCTGCCCATGTGTCCTTTGCTCTAGTGCAAGAACTGGCATGTACCATTGCCACCCTCTGCCGCAACATGGTGGAGGCCATGCAATGCCCAGTTACAGTTTACCTGGATTTGGCTCGTGGCCTGTCGGGAGTATACACTTCCCCAGAAGTAGGCGTCCATGGGGAGGGAGTCTACTACCAGCAAAAGAGTCCCCTGCCTGGCCACTGTGTATATCCAGCCATCGGCTGATAGATTTCCTCAACAGCGCAACTAAGCAGTTGACAGAGATATTCTGGCCATTATGGGGATGTAAATTCCCTACCCCCCCCCCTAATCTGTGTAAGAAATTTCATTACCATCCATTCAAATTTGGAGGATTCAGTGCGTTGGATTGTATTTATCTTGTCATCATTTACACCCTGTTTTACCTTGGATGTGTTGCTGCCCACTTTGTACTTCCTCATCATGTACAATGTCCAGGACCTTTCTTTTCCTTGGATTCACACTCCACATTTTCATTGCTTTGCAACCTGTCCTTGACTTTTCTTAAAAAGCTTTTTAAGTCACCCACAAAGGGACCCTCTGCTGTGTTAATAAATGTTGCCTCACTGCAGGGTTGGCGCAGGCATTTGTCCTTTCATGTATTTTCCTGGGTGCTGGAGCAGAGACAGGGAAAGAGCCCATCTTTATTGCGGCGATGCACTCACCTCTATCAGAAGAATGGGTTGGTGTTCTCTTCCCACATGACAAGCCCATCCACAGTACCCTGTTGCTGCCCAGGTGTATCCTGTGGCACAGCGTGTACTGGGGAAAAAGTGAGCAACAAGCAGGGCATGACCACAATGTGGCAGACCTTCTCCAGTGGGTACATGAACGCACAGCACACCCGATGCCCACTGTATGGGGTTCAGGATGTGGGCATCATGTGAAAGGGTGCTCTCTGTGGTTGAAAGGATTCTTAGAGGTGCCATGAGCCCGGGGCACGTGCGGCATCCAGTGTTATCTCGGGAATGGTGATGCGGGTTGTGATCATGATTAATGCACTTCAGTGTGTGCAATAGCTAAAGGTCCCTTATGACCAACTGTTTCTGCTACATGTATGTGCCATGGGGCAGGACAAGGCTTTGATCAGCAGGCCACAGAAACATGCATGGCGCTAGTTAGGAGATATGTGATATGTCATAAGGTGTCACAATGTCCACATGCATGACTCTGAGGTCTCCCTGTGGAAATAAAATTCAGGTAAACAAACAAAGCTTTGGGGAACAACAACAGTCACACATGTTACCATGCCAACCATGCATACACACGGTTGATATGGAAAGTAAAGCGAAGTCTAAAGACGAAAGAATGGGGATTAAAAGGATGAGATATGGAAAAGGGGAAGGGGGGTAGAGAGGGGCCGCAGTGCAGTGCAGTGCAGTGCAGTGGGTGTGCAGTTTGGAACCTCCCAATGGAAAAACATGCGAAACTTCAGGTTTGCTCAGTTTCAGGAAGTTGAAAAACGAACCAGGTTAAAACTGGCATAAAACCCTTTCAATGACATTCCTTGGGTGGAGGGGGGGGTGGGAATGGGGTCGCAAGTCCTGCTTAGGGCTTGCATTGTGGGGGTCGGTGGTGCTGACTTTGTGATGGCTGATAAGGCACAGAGTGTAAGGAATGAGTCCGGAACTGACTGTCCAACTCAAACATGACTTGCGGGCGCATGAGAGTGCAGCCAGATGTGGAGGAATATGTTTCATTTAGCTAAATAAGGACATGCATGATGTGTGATGGATGGCCTTCATTTGTGAAGTGCTGGTTTGGCATGTGGGGATAGGGGTTTTTTGCAGCAGGAGATTTCATCGAAGTAGAACGTTTTTTAACTGATTTTGCACCAAGTATATGTGGAAGTGGGGGGGGGGGTAGGCAAATAGCTAATGTGGAGGGGTTAAGGGGGACCTGCAGGGGTCTCCCACCGCATATATGTGCTGCAAAAACTACCATTAACAAAATAATTTTCGCACACATTTTTTCGAGCAGATCACATAGAACCGCCATGTGAACATCTAACAGCCATGTCTCATATTGGGGCGAGGACTCCACGTAAGGCAGGCTGTTCTAAGCCAGGATCGTGAAGGAATGGGAGGAGCCATGGAAGGGGGTACTCACTTCTGTGAATACTAGGTTCGAAACACAGAGCATCCGCGCAGTGATGGGAGTGCTATGTGTGTGTTTCGGAAGACCCGATCGCTCGCCCTTGTTGGTACAAAGTCCACGTGTGTGCAGTCTCGGACCGCAATCACATTGTGGAAGCCTGCTAGAGCATAGCATTTTGCAGTGAACCAATTTAGGGGCACCGGGCCAGTTGGGAAGGAAATGTGGTGGTGCATACATCCCATGTTGGCCATCAACACATGTGAGATAATCTGGGAGAAGAAAGGCTGGGCGATGCCATGCGCTAGGGCCGCCATGCGCTGAAACAGGTCAGTGGCACAGAAATCAAGCCCTGTGAGGTGTTTCTGTGGGGAGGGAGTAGCTGTGGCGGGCTGCCTTTTGGGTTCAACATAGACCTCAATTTCTGAAGGTGGTGGGCAAGTCCAGAAGGTAGTGGTGAGGCCCTGCTGATCAGTGAGGTTTAGCTGGGGGAGCTTGGGCCTCTACACCATCAGTGCAGTGGCCCTTGGGTTTTCCTATCCCTCCTGCTACCCTGGTGCCTCTGTGGGAGGGGATTGCGCGCAGGCCAATGGGCTGATGGCAGGGCCCTGCAAAACCGGCTAATGGCATCCACCTGGGGGGTTGGGCTGCGGGGCAGGTTGACGGGCAATATGCACTGTGCAGTGCAGGCTGATGTGCTTCCTGAGGGGTGCTGCTGCTGCTCCAAATGGGCCTGAACCAGAAATCTCAGAGGCTACCGCATGGAACAAAAACAATGTGGTTTTGTCCACGATCTCTAAAAGTGAGACTGTGCTGGATGCGTGCTTTACGTGCTGTGCCCACTCTGTAATTGCTCGTGTGTTCCATGGGCGGCGGCCTCCGGGTGCTTGCACAGGTTCTTCCGCTGATTAGGCCCTACTATTTGAATGGACAGTTGTACTCATACGAATAGCACCTGCTCTGAACACATGAAAACAAGCGCAGCAGTGCTGTAGTAGCCCATTAGGCCTTGTTCCCGAAGTGCTCAAGGTAGGAGTATAAGGTATGACGTAAAGGCACCTGTTTAATCCGTCTGATTGAACTGCCTTGTGTGGGCGATGCTTATGCGTGATTTTCCAGGGTGTTAAGTCAAGAGGTTCGCGTTGTACGATGAAGCAGAAAAGAGCGAGGCGTAAACTGCTTAGGCTTTTTTTTGTGCTTCGATTTTATGCTCTGTGGAAAATGAACAGTGAAGTGAATTAGGGGTAGCATTTTAAATCAGTAACCCCCTTCACTCGGTCTTTAAATCTGTGTACCTAGAACAACGGAATGGAACTACATATGTGCACTCTACTTTTAGGGACCACTAGGGTTGCATGGCCAAAGGAACCATGCACGCTCTTTCCATTCTTGGGTGACAAGCTCTGTCTCCCTCTTTCTCTCCGATTGGACAGAAATGGTCCCAACATTATTCTGAATGCTCATATGTACTCCTCTGAGGAATGGCTTCTGCTCATCTGCAAGACCTGCCAGCAATTAAGCATGTGACTGCAAATGGCTACCTCTGCTTTAAGCAATTGGTCACTGGCCACCATGGCTCACAGGACAGAGTGGGGAACCTCTGATTGGACCATTGTGATGCCACGCTTTCTCTTGTTAGCCCTGGGATCACCAACTAGTAATGGAAACAAAGCAATAGCCCGTCACTGATGGAAACAATCCACAGATTGTGGATAACATATTCTTGCGGCCATTTTTTGTGTCTGATCCGGAGCTATTATGTACGCTCCTTGCTGTCGTTAGCGCCGAGGGGGGAGCCTATCCCTGTGCTCACACATGGCACATATTTCCGATATCACAATCTAATCCATCCCAAAGCAATATCTGAAACGTTCCCCATTTGATCTTCTTACAAATCCTCTCACAGCGGGTGCCGTTCCCATCAGATTAGAAGCTTGGCATGCGTTAGACATGGCGCAGGGACAGTGCACAGCCCTATCTGGCTCACAAGGCAGCAGATATTCCAAAGGATTCTGTGACGATTCGCTAGGCATTATCACTTTCATGAGGGTAGGGAGATGCGGCCGCTACCCAAGAGTCTCCCCATGGGTGGTTTAATGGAGGAAGACCTCATGGGGAAGCACTCCCCTCCTGGGGACAAGGACAACCACCTAGGGTATAGTCCACTACATCACATCCAACCCCAAACCTCCTTGAGTCCACCTCTCTTCTTCCAACCTTTATCTTGGACCTAAACCTATGTACTGCTGAAGGGTTTAAAACCTTATGGGAAACAAAAATACTGAGGCGAGGACAGGAGGACTAATCTGCAAAGTACTGGTACAAGGTGGCCCCACAGAGGCCTAAGTATTGAAACAGCAAAAGAAACAAAGGACTCAGACTATGGGCTAGAACAGCACTGGCAACAATGTATAAAGATCGACAATGCACTACGGTCTTGGTCGAGACCGGCCACGATAGGCTGCAGCTGTGGAGCAGACCCGTTGCGGGAGCTTCGAACAAGTCTTAGAGACCCGAGAGGAAAGAGGGTCGAGAACCCCAGCAGTTGGCTGAGGGTGTTCGTCAGCAGGACCACAGGAGCGGACCCATGCACAGAAGGAGGGTGAGCTGAAGCAAACTATCGGTGGGATCGCTGTCCCATGACATCAGCGAGAGTGAGATGCCGGAGAAGCTTTGCAAACTACCCACAGTTCCAGGAAGTCCCAGCGATGTGCTGAAACCCATGTCAGGGTAAGGGGTGGCACAGGAAAACCGGAGGGGATGCAGAGACATACCGCTTGCAGGAGAAGTCAATTGACCCTCAACCACTTAGCCAGCCTATTTCTAGAGAGGCACCCCAAGCTCAGAAGTCCCTCGGACCTCCTCCTCTTCATAGGAGATAAGACCACTGACCACCGGGGAAGGGTCGAGGACCCTTACCACGAGCGGAAAAGCCTTCGGAGGGATGCCCCTCACCACACTGGCGGATATAAGAGCAGTGCCCACTAGGGAAGGGTTGAGGACCCCTACCACAAATGGAGAAGCCTGAGATAGTACGCCCCTCACCACAGTGGCAGAGATAAGGCCAATCACCACCAGGAAAGGGCTGAGGACCCCTGCCACAATCAGAGAAGGCTGAGCACCGTAGTGGCAGAGATAAATCCAGTAACCATGAGCAAAGGGTCGAGGACCCCAACCAACACAAGGGTAACCTAGGAGGGAATGTCCATCCTTTCAGTGACAGAAATAAGCCCACTGAGCACAAGAGAAGGGTCTGGGGTCTAACAAATGTATTACAAGCAATAGAGGAAGTCTTCCTCACCAGACTGGCAGAGACCAGTCAAGCAGAAACCTGAAGGGAACTTGGGACTCTATGGAAACTTGGGGAAAGTCACAGAATAATCCCCAGGATACTTGTGTGGAATAATACTTACAATCTATGGATTGAATACCACGGGAAGGGAGTCATTCCCCCTGGTGATGTACTGAACTATATTGGAACGTGCCTACCTTAATCAGGAGAAGGGAGTCATTCCCCCTGGTGATGTACCGAACTATATTGGAACG
Organism: Ambystoma mexicanum; assembly: GCF_040938575.1. Classification (NCBI taxonomy): domain Eukaryota; kingdom Metazoa; phylum Chordata; class Amphibia; order Caudata; family Ambystomatidae; genus Ambystoma; species Ambystoma mexicanum. The sequence goes on from NC_090924.1 coordinate 596,943,874, forward strand.
TGCCTACCTTAATCAGGAGAAGGGTGTCATTCTCCTGGTAAAAGTATTTCTGGAACTCTAAGCCAGGGGAAGGGAGTAATTCCCCCAGGATATATTTTGTAAATGAAAGCTGCTTGAGACCACACCTGTACGCCAGGAGAAATTGAGTCATTCTCCTTGCAAGGAACTTTCTGTGGAGCTGTATTTTCTCTTTAGTTATAGAGTGAGTGATAGTAGGAGCTTGTGACACATGACGGTGGACATTAATTTTGGCAGACATTCTGACAGCCAATTGTTAATAGTTCTGAGTCAGGGAAACCCTGCATAGACTTTGGGATATCTAGGTCTTTGTTTTCATCACTTTAATATAATAAAAGTCTATGATCAAAAACATGCCACCTTTGTATCAACCGCCTCCTTCGACTTCCTTAGAGTTCACTTACAGTCTGCACTGCCTAGGGAACTTGAATATTCCAGAAGGTTCTAATTGCCAGGTGCTGGACACTTGCCCACCTCACCTACATTAAATTATGTGCCGTACCTGGGATGTCATACTGTTACAGCAAACAGGTTTCCATCATGGAAGTGGTTGAAAAACAGGCCTGTCTAAAACGCTAAAAAAGATACAGGTCTGAATACCTATGAATGTCATTATTTCTTATAAAGTTGGCGGTCTGCCATTTCAGAATACTCTGTCATTCACTTTTTCACCAGTAGAGGGGGCAATAATATACCATCATGGCGCCAGTTGTCTTCACACTCCCTGGGAAGCTCACTGAGCTGAAGACATACTATAAGCAGCACTGACTTCCATCACCAGAAAGGAATTTTTCTATTATTTTGTTGGAGGGTGTCCCTTGGTGGCTACAGTTTAGAGCATTACTATGGGTATTGCTGCTGTGGGTCTTTTTTATCTCCTTTCACCTTGACATCACACTGCAATCGGGCAACCAATAGGACCCACTGGAGTGACTCGGCCCCCGCTTCACACCAAGTAAGGAACTCTGCTTGGGTTACCTGAGTGCTCAAGGCTATTGTGTACTAGCGGCAGAGGGGGTAACCTGTTTCATATTTGTTTCAAGCTTCCATCAAGTAAAATAAACTGTCTCTTCTGTTTGTCGTCCCATCTTCCTGCCAGTTTGAGGCTAGTGCTGGTAGTGATAATCTGGCATTCTGAGCGGCAATAATTATTGAAGTCAATCTGAAGATTGGGGTGCAGAAAATACTGGACTCCAGATTAGTGGGGGATACCTTCCATGCCGGACAGGTTACAAGGGTTTTGGCCCCAAAGATAGATCATGGGAGCCACCAAATGTTGGTTCACGCCCCAAGGTTAGTCTGCAAATTTCATCAAGATATCCCAAACAAACCTAAAGGGGGACGTTGGACCTAACGGAGGAGATACTGTCAGGATTGTTGGCTCAAAGAAAGGAGTTCGCAGGGAGTGGACAAAGTATAAGAAATGGGCATTATCAGGAAGGATAAGAAGGTAGTGACTATTAGATCTAATAGTTAATCTTACTAGTCCAAGATGTCCGCTCTATTTGCTGAAACTAGACAGGAAGTAGTAAATCAATTCCAGGATAAAGGCCATCTAGGACCTTTATTAGGACTCTGCGCCCTGAGAATGGTACTTGGCAGCATTTCTTGTTGACCTGTGTTTTGGCATGATTGTATGCCTGGTTTCTCCAAGTGCAGATAGCAAGTTTTTTTTTGTTCCTGCTCCCTTAAAATATCCCTGGTGTTCTTTGTCCTGATCATACATGCCAAGACTCCTGATTTTTCAATGCAAAAATATTTTTATTTTTCACGTTCTCCCGCCGAAAATAATTGTAGCCCCAATGCATTCCTATCTGAAAATGTATGTCTCCCGATTTCCCTGATGAAATCTCCCTCCCAGTTGTGTCGGAATGTTGGCATGTATGCCCGACTCCCTACATCCATCCTTGCATAGAGAGTAGTTCTGCCAGCAGGTTGGTCAACTGGCCCATGCACACACGCTTTAGACCTGTTCACGTCCTCCCTGAACTCCTGTGCATGAGCTTTTCATACGCAGTGTTTCTCTTTCATAGTGGGATCCCCTGTTTACACTCTCACTGGCTCCTAAATCTGGTTTCCTTCCACCATTGAGTGCATGGTATTAGGACCATTGACAGGGATTGCCTGGCCTTTGGGTGTGCTTGAGTTCCTTCCAAGTTGTACCTCTCTGGGTTTCCCACTTCCCATACTGTCACTCAGGTCATCGTATAATTTCTTCCTCGCCCTTATTATGCTACAGTGGGTTTGCCACCTTGCACCTTGACATCGCACTGCAATCTGGGAACGCCTAGGACTCACTGGCGCGATGCCTCCCCTTGCTTCTCACCGGGTAAGGAAATTATTCATTGGTTACCACAGAGCTTAAAAGTACTGAGGAATAGCGGGAAAAAGTGATTACAGGGTTCTTACTTGTGTTAGGTCCCCAGCATGTAACGGGGGTCTGGCACTTCAGGGGATGTCATCCCCTCTTCCTGGAGGGACGAAACTAATATTAGTAATTGTAGTCCAGCCTACTGAGAACCCACCGGGAGGCAGCGGGCAGATTAATGACTGCGGTCTCGTTCCTCACTCTAGTATATCGAGGCCTGATGGGTGTCTTGCAGCACATACTTGTTCAAACCAGCAGATTGTAAATGGAGCTACTACTCCCACAAACAATGACAGTATTTATGCATGTGCTACTGAAGCAAAAAGTAGTACCTCATGCCCCCAGTGTAGTAAAATGGTACTACAAAATGAGGAATATTTGTGAAGGCCCTAGGACTCTAAATGCTCTGGAAAATTACTGTTACTGGGCCTCATTACGACCCAGGCGCTAATGGGTTAACGGCGCCGTAAAAGGCTGCGGCGCCGTTAACCTATTAGCGCCTAATTACGAGGTCCCTTTGCGGGACCCGACCTTAACAGCTGGTGTGGACCAGCCGTTAAGGTAGGGACCCGCAAAGGGACCTTGGTGCTAATTACGGTACCGCAATTTGCGGCACCGTAGTTAGCGCCTTCCCCATTCCCATTGAGCCCTATGGGGCAAAAATGGGAATGGGGAAGGGCCATGGAGGAAGGGGGAATTACCGCCCCGCCAACCTTGTAATGGGGTGGTAATTCCCCCTTTCTCCATGGCGGAGTCGGTAACTTACCGGCATGGACCATGGTGCTAATAGCACCATGGTCTTCCGCCAGGGTCGTAATGAGGCCCACTGTATGTGGTAACAACTACTGAGTGGGTTGGCATTACCTAAGATAATACAGTCAAACTTGTAATGAGGCCCATAGCGTTTGTACTTGTCAATTTTATAAAGGTGTTCATTTCAATTGCAGTCAGGCCAGCTGCCTCGGTTCAAGAATCCCCAAGGAACTAGGTGTTCTACTCGCAGACATGCGCTCAAGAGAAGATTCAGAGAGGAAAGGTCACTTCACGCCTATGTCCAAGGCAAAGGACTAAACTCACCCTCGTCAAAGGGCCTCTCACACTAAACTCCATCTCACTGTCTGTTTTCCTCAGCCTCGCCATCTTGTCAAGCTATATATCCCCTCTGTCGGCTCCATACCTTTGAAGCTAGCTCGGCCTTACTTTACAAAATCCCGGAGGCTCGCCAGTCTCATTCCTTGCCCTTCCCCCTGTTGATAGTAACACCCCCTAACTTTGGAACTCATGACAGGTCATGCTTGACCCTGTGCCCTGCTCAAAGCAAGCTTTAAGGTCCTGTCTTTTTGCTATGACAACCTGAAGCCCCAACCTTCCTCATATGTTACTCCTGTGCCAACAGACCCTCCGATTGGGTGAACATATGCTCTACAAGTACCAAATAGAAACAGAAATGGTATTATCCAGCTCAAGAGTGCTGTATAAATACCTTAAATAAATATATTTTATTTTTTTATGAACTGTGTTGTTGTTTTCTACCAGCGTCTTGCTATTTTTAACCTCTGCCATAAATACAGTTATTTCCCATGTACATATTTTTTTTTCTTCTCCAAACATATGTATACAATTTCCCCTCGGCATGAGGTTGGTTTCCATTCTTCGAGAAATGCTTTTCGTGGCATGGGGACATTGACAGCCGGTCATTACATGCTGATTCGCCTCTTGACCGCAGGCTGTTGACGCACACACACAGACGCACACACGCACGCACGCACGCGCACACGCACGCACACAGACATGCCTATAATACAGCCGCTTACTTTCCTTTTGATTTCTACGTGCACGCAGTGCCTCTTTCTATTTCCATAGAGCGCACACACACACACGTTTGTCATACTGTCCCTGAAGTCAAGGGTCACCGGGTCAGCAAGCCATCTGGAAGGTCACTCCTAACATTCAGGGCAGAATGACACCTCGCTTCATCAGGTGAGGCCTAATGGACTCGACATATCATCCGGTTGAAACCAGCAGATGGCAAAAGAAGGCGTAAATTATACAGACGGTTCACAGAGCCTAAGGTTTGTGTCCTGCTGTAAATGGCAGCATATGTCAGCCTTAATGAACCAGTCTGCCATAGTTTACGCCGTAAAGGATGTACTTTACGGCAACTGGGGCATAACACTGGGACAGCCAAGCTATTTATCCTTGTTGCATGCTACCAGCCAGCAGTTCTAACAGGATCAAGGCTATAAGATAAAGGTCCCCACACGCACAAATATTCAGAATGCACCCAAGCAACAAAGTAGGGACACATTCCACTCAAAGACCCCTCACATCTGTGCAGTGTTTATGATATGGCTGCGCTCGAAACATTGAATCGTTTGGCATTTTTGATCTGTCTTTCTCCAGATTGTCCCACTGACTCCAAAAGGCTCTTTTTGACCCACTGGGCGTCCCAGACAATCAAAATGAAAGCATATAGTAGAAAACAGTCCATACGCCCAGGACGGTGTCCGCCGGGTCAACTCCTACCGTGCTGGCCAAGTTATAAACTGAAAGAGAAACCACCTGAAAAGGATATGCATGGACCAAAATTTTAATTGCAGCTCTTCTGACGGGGTTGAAGGGGCTTATTATATACAATGCAGGAGTGGCACTAAATCGGAAGATTGCCTTCCCTCTGTTCAGTACTATAAATGTCTGAAAGAAAAAGGAAAGGAGAGAACAGTCAATTCATGCAAGTTACACATTTTTCAACAATAAAGAGTTCCATTGATTTTACTTGATCAGCTGTTTTTATATAGCACTCATGTCACCTACAGTGTTCTCCTATAAAGGGGACTTTGTCTAGCAGTTTGCCGGACCAGTCCTTTTACGCGGAGTCACACCGATGTCCATGTGGCCTCTTCCTCTTTTGCAAGGCCACATAGTTTAAAGTTATAGAAAAGCCCCCAGCATTTGGTGCGGTATAAAAGCTAATGCCAGTGGAGCCGTCTATAAATACCAATAACATAACATACCGCAACCCAACAGGTACAGCATGCGCCACAGCAAGGCAAGTTTCACCCCCACGGAATTGGGTGCAGCAGGGCAAGCTTCCCTCACACTTTACTAATACAGCCCGGGCTCAGTAGGGCAAGGCTCACTCACACAGAATAGCTACAAGATGGGCCACAGCAATGCAAGCTTCACTCCCACGGAATTGGGTGCAGCACGGCACACTTCCCTCACAGTTTACTAGTACAACCTGGGCCGCACCAGGGCAAGTATCACTCACACAGAATCCGTACAGCCTGGACCACAGCAGTGCAAGCTTCATTCACACGGAACTGGGTGCAGCAGGGCAAGCTTCTCTCACATATTACCAGTACAGCCTGGATGCAGCATGGCAAGCTTCCCTCACACTTTACTAGTACAGCCTGGACTCAGAAGGGCAAGTGTCACTCACACAGAATCGGTACAGCCTGGACCACAGCAGTGCAAGCTTCACTCCCTCGGAATTGGTTGCAGCATGGCAAGCTTCCCACACACATTATTAGTAGAGCCCATGCTCACACAGAATAGATACAGCCTGGAGCACAGCAGTGCAAGCTTCACTCCCACGGATTTGAGTGCAGCATGGCAAGCTTCCCTCACACTTTACTAGTACAGCCTGCGCCACAGCAGGGCAGGCGTCACTCACCCAGAATACACACAGCCTGGACCACAGCAGTGCAAGCTTCACTCCCACAGAATTGGGTGCAGCGGGGCAACCTTCCCTCACACATTACTAGTACAGACTTTTCTCAGCAGGGAAAGCTTCCGTCACACAGAATAGGTGCAGCATGGGCTATAGCAGTGCACAATTACTCTTGCAATGTCATAGCACTGGCAGCAGCAGTGCAAGCGTCGCACAGTTGCAGCAAGGGCCACAGAAAGGAAAGCTTCACTCTCATAGAACAGCTTCAGCAAGGGTAAAAAAAAAGAGCAGCATGCACTTAACAGGGCAAGCTTCACTCCCACAGAATGGGCCTGAGAGTGCAAGCTTACCTCATATGCAACAGGCACAGCATGGAACATGGAAGGGCAAGATTCCCTCTCATGGAACAAGTACAGCATAGGCCACAGCAGTGCAAGCCTCATGCACAACGAATCGGCACAGCATGGGCCCCAGCAGTGCAAGCTCCATGCACAACGAATAGGCACAGCATGGGCCCCAGCAGTGCAAGCTCCACGCACAAAGAATAGGCACAGCATGGGCCCCAGCAGGCAAGAACACTCATATGGGTTTACAGCAGGGCAAGCTTCCCTCACACGGAACAGGCATAGCATGGGCCTCAACAGGGCAAGATTCTCTCTCAGGGAACGAGTACAGCATAGGCCACAGCAGGGCAAGCTTCACACACAACGAATAGGCACAGCATGGGCCCCAGAAGTGCAAGCTCCACGCACAACTAATAGGCACAGCATGAGCCACAGCAGTACAAGCTTCACACACAACAAATAGGCACAGCATGGGCACCAGCAGGAAAGTTCACTCATAAGGGTTTACAGTAGGGAAGGCGTCCTTCACATGGAACAGGCACAGCATGGGCCACAGCAGGGCAAGATTCCCTCTCAGGGAACGAGTACAGCATAGGCCACAGCAGTGCAAGCTTCACGCACAACGAATAGGCACAGCATGGGCACCAGCAGGAAAGTTCACTCATAAGGGTTTACAGTAGGGAAGGCGTCCTTCACATGGAACAGGTGCAGCATGAGCCACACCAGAGCAAGGCTATCATACGCAGGATAGGAACAGCATGGGCCGCAGCAGGGCAAGCATCCCTCACACGGAACAGGTAGGGCATGCGCTATAGCAGGGTAAGCTTCACTCTCACAGAACGGGCACAGCGCGGACCACAGCGGGACAAGCACTCCTCACACAGAGCGGGTACAGTGTGAGCCACAGAAGTGCAAGATTCACTCACACAAGATCTGGCGTCAGGCAGCAGCATGATCCTCCTAAATTGCACACACCGCACCAGACAGGGTCCGGCTTCAGAATGCACCACTGTCCCCTACACTGCACGTGATAAACAAGCTGCATAGCCTGCATGTCAGAGGAAGGGAGAGCTGCACAGACAAAAGCAAGAAACTACTGAGGAGGCGTGGACAGATATGGAGACCGTGAAGGTCATATGTGTTACTGTGAAGCAGGACAGTTACAGACAAGAGGGGGAAATGTACTAAAGAGGCAAGTGTAACGTCAGGTCCATGTGTCAAGAGAAGGCAGTAAATATGCAGAAGGGATGGGGCTCCAATAGTCAGGCAGGGGACAGCTGGGAGCCAAAGACGGTGCATGTGTCACCAGAAGGTGGAACATGACTGGTCATCAAAATGAGAACACATGAATAAAACATGTGGGTTTTCAGAGCTTTTGGAAGTAGCTTCAAAAGTAGACAGGCTCAGTCTTTCACACTCATCCGACAAATCATCCCAACTTGTCTAAAAATGTAAGTATTTGTGTATAAATCAGCCAACCCCACCTTGCTGTAGAAAGGCATCTCCCTTTCCTCTAATCCCCTTTGTTTGTACATAACAGTTGATGGTTGAGGGGGTTCCATGTTGGCTGCAGAGAAACCCTTAGGGGTCAGATGACACCTTGTGCATATGATAATCCCTGATAGCCCCCCTCTACATCTGGAAGGGCATCCTGCAAAGATATATAAATGCTGCATACCTGCTCCTGCCCTGGTATAATTAGTTATCTCTGGCACAAAACATTCCTAGGCCCTCAGACATACAGCAGCACCTAGTAAGGGGAAGGAAGTTGCGCACATTCAAGATTGCAGTGTTACTGGTTGCCTATCCTATCCCCCTGCCCACACTCTCTTTCAATGTCAGCACACTTCCCTCCAACCTTCCTGCAGTGGTGACACCCCTGAAGGCATGAGGCATTGAGCAACCAGCTTCATGGGGCACATTGAGGGCAATCCCCGATTACATTTTGCTCATCTTTTCACTGTGAAGAAACCCCAGCATGGTTCCAGCATCATTCTGGAATGGAAGTTATGGAATCGCCACTGGTAGCAAGATACGGGTCACAATTAGGAGGGAGGCAGATTCCAATTTGTCCTGTGGTTGTGTGCACTGGGTGATGGGAGTTTGAAGCTTGTAAGAGACACTGGCCTCATTACGAGCATGGCGGTAGCCGTGCCTGTATCGCAGGCACGGCTACCGCCATGCTCGCTAGCGGCTCCCCACCCGCGATCGGGCAATAACTGGCCCATTACGAGTTGAATGGGCCGGTAATTGCCCATTCGCTGGTGGCGGTAACGCCGGGCACCTGATCCCCATTCTGCACCATAGGGTATAATGGGGGTGGGGAGCATGGTTGCACCGGCACTGTTCATAACGGTGTCGGTGCAATCACGAATTATGCTCGTTGGTGGCGCACAGTCGCCAGGTAAAACCTGGCAGGCTGTCAGGAACCCGCAAGCAAAACTCGTAATGCGGCAGAACGGTATGAACGTTGCTGGTGCCTTACTTGCACCATTCATACCGTCACCGCCAGGGTCCTAATCAGGCCCACTGAGGTAAACTTCCAGGAGACACAACAACCAGGGATTCTGTCCTTGCCCTGATCACCTGATTAATGCCCGACAAACTCTGTCCTATGCCCCAATGGGCTTCGCCCTTACAGACAAAATGTCCCAGCTGGCCACTGAAAATAGCACCTCAGCCTTTTAGAGTGAGGTTTGAGATGGTAATGAGCCTGCAACCTACATACTAAGGACGATGAAAGTGGGGCCTGGGGTCTTCATAGCTGAAGCAGCTGTTAGAACTGGAACTTCTTGTCTCCCATAGCTATTAGCGCCTAGTACTACGAGTGGATTCCCCAGACTGCCCTCTTCCCGCAAACTACTAATTCCCAGATCCCTGTGGCACTTAGGGTGAAATGCGTCTATTTCAGAAATTCCAATAATGATGCCAAATATTAAAACAGACACAATGTACAGTTTGTTATTCTGTGCGGAGTAGATTTTACAGTACGGCTGCACTGCTCACAGTAGGTGAGGTCACGTGAGGTTCCACTTCTGCAGTGTCATAGGCATGCTTATCAATGCTACAAAGCGGAGTCAAATGCCTTGAAACAATAGTCCCAGGAGCTAAGAAGTGTGTACCTACATTTTTACAATGTATATTATTTTCTCTATCCATTTGCACAAGCCAGTATACACGCATGGACACAGATATGCTTCTAAAGGGTCATAGCCTTATCCCAGTATAAGGAGTGGTGAAGCATATGAGGTATCGGCTGAGGGCTGTTGAATTCCGGGGAGAGAGCCCTGTGCACTTTGGTGGACCTTCTAGTAGAAGACTTCCCTAATGCTAAATTCCAGCCATAAACCTGTGATATCTCATACAATTATGAAGGTTTTCAGAGAGAAGATTAAACCTTCTTAGGATTCTAATATGTAGATTTTCTTTTAGGGACAAACTTTTCTAGCTTTGTAATGAATAAAAGATCCTGATATAGCCATCCACCAATGAGAAGTCGATACTCAGATGTACAAGAGAGTAAAAAGACCACAGGACATCAATCATCTCTGCGACTACCTAGCCTTCATCCAGTCCTACCTCAAACTTAACCCACCCAAGATGAAATTCGTCCTCATCGTTCCCTCCATTAAACAACAACTTGTTACAATGGCTCAATGCTATGTGCCTAGAAGGATTTGATCCTCAACTCTCCGATTCAGCAAAATCCGTAGGCTTCACCATTGACAGCAGCCTGTCCTTTCAGAATTACATAGCCAAGCAGGCTCAAACATCCTGGCTCCAAATCTCCACCCTTTGCAAAATGAAAACCTTCATCCCACAGCAGGACTTCCGGGCCATAGTGCAGGCCCTTGTGGTCTCGCACATTGATGGGGAAATGCCCTCCTGACAGGGCTCCCAGCAACCCACTTGGCTTCCCTAAAAGCAGCCCACCATGCTGCAGCGCGTCTTACTACAGTTCTGTGGAAACTTGTCCAAATCACCCCCGCCCAATGCAAGCTATATTGATTGCCTCTCCAGGCCAGGATACTGTTCAAGATTGCATATATCTTCTACAAAGTTACAAAAAGCACACCAGCGTACCTGGCAGCTAAGCTTTACATATCTGTTGGCACACACTCCTCGTGCAGCAAATGGACCAATCAACTTGAATCACAACTTCTCTGCAAAGAGAGGATCTGCTAACAAGCCTTCTCTTGTCACACTCTAACCCTCTGAAACTCTATCCTAGTATCAGCTCGGAATGCCCCACAATTCTCCAATTTGAAAATTCTCTCAAAATGTGGCTTTTTCAACAACACCTGGCCAAGGACTAATCCCAATGGATGCACAAATTGATGCACAGACTATAATTTACAGAACTGCACTACTGTTAAAAGAAGCCATCTGTGATGAATTGCCAGGTATTGTCACTCCTCCCCAAGGTGGAGCCCTTTCCCATGAGGATAGGGAGGTGCAGCCACTACGCAACAGTCCCCATAGGGTGGTTTATTGCGGGAGGACCTCATGGGGAGGGACTGCTCCTCTGGGGGTAAGGATGATCACCTAGGGTACAACCTGTTGGCCAACAACACACCCCAACCTTCCCTAACCCACCCTCCATTGTAAATGACTTCCTTGAGAGTAGACCCACATATTTCTGTAGTGTAGGAGAAACAGCCAAAATGGAAAGTATCAGGATGAAGAAGAGCACAGAAGACATGAAGATGACTGACTGTGCTAGCACTGGTACGAGGTGGCCCCAGGGATGCATGAAGATCAACATATTAAGAACATCAAAAGACTTTGACAATACACATGGATGGGACTGGAAACAATGTATAAAAATAGAAGAAGGACGGAAGATGTTGGCAAGCCCAGCAGGGAGAGGCAGCAGGTGTGGGAACCATTCCGAGCGAGAGTTTCAAATCATGTCAGCTGACTAGGGAGACTGTAGAGAGGAGGATGCCGGTGAAGCACTGAGGGAGTTAATCGAGGGTCCAGCTGTAGCGGAGGAAGCCCGAGCAGTCCAGTAAAGGGCAGAGCCACTGTGCTGCTGCAGAAGCAGAAGAGAGAAGTCCAAAGAGCCGGAGAGACGTACCCGGGTCCCAGGAAGACCAAGTGGTGTACCTCAGTCCCAGAGAATGTAACGGGAGGCATGAGAGACTCAGAGGCGACACAGGGGTAAAGAGGGACAGGTTTGAGCGGCTCGCCATGGGCCCAGTAGTAGGACGGGTTGACTGGGCGGGCATACGAAGAGAACTTCCTCATCACAGTTGCATCAATAATCAAACTGAAAACCAGAGAATGGTATAGGACCCCCCCACAAGTGCTACAAGCATTTGAGAAGAATTACCTCATTGCAGCAGCAGCAACAAGCCCACTGACCACCAGAAAAGGTGTAGAGAAGGAGCTAAGTACCCCCACCTCAATCACCTCACCCATATTGCCTATTTGTTGGACACCAGAATGAGACACAAGTACAAAGCCCTTTGAACTACAGATACCAAGCAGAATCCTGGAAGCAAGGCTCCCACTGAGACAACCATACCCGCATATGAGACAGTATGATGGCTGTCCGAGTGATAGTCTGGAAGAAAGGAGGATAAATTGAAGAAACAAAGAGAAACAATGACGTCATACAAATACAAAGCTGTCGTATATAGAAACGAGCTGCAGAAACGAGAGGATGTAGACACATTCTATAAGGCATCAAGAAAGGATTGAGATGAATGACATCTTGGGATCAAGATGAAGAAACGTATGCTGCAGAAACGATGAAGATATCAAGCAATTTCACATGTGTAAATATGCAAAGAAATGTAAGCAGATGAAGTATTCTTAAGACTAGCTTTATAGTAAATAGAGTGCAGCATGCGCCAACATGTACATTGGATACAAATCGTGTGAAAGAGCTACGCTTCCTGTTAAGAAGGCATGAACGAGAACAAGAAGACATCAGAGGTCTATTGGAAAATAGCATTTTAATACACTGAAAGCTCAATTTTGTGGTATTTAGTCACGTGGGGAGGAGAAGTCAAATGAGCATGTTGGTCACACCTACGCACAAGGGCAGAGTGTGCCTTTACTCCCCTGAATACTTCAGTAGCAAGGAACATTTCAAAGGACAAGCCAAATTGACAGCAGACCACTGAGGTGATGATGGATGGTCCTGCTAATTGGTGGAAAGCTATGGTTAAGACTAGTTTATCTACACCTGGATGCTCAGTCTGCGGGTCTGCTAATGTAGGTTGGGAGGGTACTGACAGAGGTTAGCATGATTAAGGGTCCTATAGAGGTGTAGCCAATTAGATGTTGTGTATTTAGTGATGTTCATGGTGACAAATTTTAGGGAAGGGCTAAGTTGCCCCATCTGATGTTTAGAAGCCTATCACTTTATTTCACTGCCCAAACGAGTATGGATCGTATACTTAGATGATCCGTTTAGACCCTATCACATTCACCCATACGTTTTAGGCTTTGCCACATAGGATGACATTTGTGGTATGCAGGTTAATGTCATTAATGATGAATATTTACTATAAAAGTTTGAATTGTTTTATGAACTTCTTTGAGATCGTGATCAGAGACGTCTGCTGATGTCCGTTGTACTCCCTGTTTTAGATAATTGATATTAAAACAGTTATCTTTTTGCCAACTACATGAGTTGTTTGAATTATTGATGTTTGAATACAATTCTGTATCCCCATCTATCTCAAGGGTATTGCTATCTCATCTTAAAGGGCTGGAAGGTCCAGTTCAAAGGGTCTGGGACCCCACCACAAGTGAAAGGTGCATCCGAGAAGAACTTCCTTGTCGCAGTGGTGGCAACAATCCCAGTGACCACCAGAAAAGGGTCTGTTACCCCAACACAAGTGCATGGAGCATCCGAGGAGACCTTCCTCGTCACAGTGGCGGCAACAAGCCCACTGACCACCAGAGAAGGGTTGGGACCCTAACACAAGTGAACTCAGCATCAGAGGAGAACTTCCTCATTGCAGTACCAGCAATAAGCCTGCTGACCACCAGAGAAGGGTCTGGGACACCCCCCCACCCATGAGTGTACTAAGCATCAGAGGAAAGCATTCTCATCGCAGTGGCAGGGAAAATCCAGTGAGGCCCCGCAAAGGATTTGGGACTTTGCTAATTCCACGACAAGGGGACGAAAGAAACATCAAGTTGAAAGATATGGAAACAAACTCTCAAACACCTGGAGAAGAGAGTCATTCTCCTGGTGAAGAAACTGAATGCCCTTTTTTGCAACTTTCTTTATTGATGTGCTTGGGAACACAGTATATGCAAACACAGTATACATATCATAGCATTATTCAATCAGATCAAACAAGCAGTTGACATCAGATATAGACTACTAGGAGGCATGAACATGGATAAGGAGCATTGGGATCACCAGAGGTACAGACAAATATGAAGTAAGTACGTTAGGGAAGTCCTACTGGGCGCGTCGAAATTGCAGTAAGGAAGACCAATTTGATAATGAATGTGAAACTACTCACTGGGAGATTCCAAGAGAGAGGATAACCATTAGAAATCTTAAAGAGATCAGAAGATAGGACCTAAAAAATTAGACAGGTCCAACATGCTAAAATCTACTGCTAACAAAGTAAAGAGTAGAAATACAACCATTGACATCATCACACAATATTAAAAATATGCGCGTAATCTGTATAAACTGGTGCTAAAACACTGGCACATTTTATATATGGATTCTGATCTCAAACAACAGATAGCACACAAGCTAAAATATGTATTCACATGAGCATCAACTATCAGAAACAAACTATGTCCATCATTTCTTGATACTAGCAACCATGTAATCAGTAGTGGCAGTGACTGGCTGCAGACACTAACAGGTTTTCACAGCTGTGGTACCTGCAGAATGTGCAGGTATGCTCATGCAGACCGTGATACATTCATTCAGGAAGATGGCTTAGCCATTAAGATGAGAGATTTCATGAACTGCAAGACAACTTTTGTTGTATATGCGATATTCTGCGTGTGCAAGAAACTGTATATAGGGAGCACTATAAGACAAATGCAAATCAGAATCAGAGAGCATCTTGACAGTCTCAGTAATCAAGACCCCAAGCTACCACTGGCAGTGCACTGGCAGACATGTCACCAGATGCAAGATAAGAAGGATCTCAGGTTCAGAAGACTAATGAAGGCCAAACATGGCAAAAGAGGTGGGGATCTGAGACTTAAATTAAGGCGCATGGAATCAAAAGGCATTGGTAATTTACGCTGTACCTCGATGGGCCTCAATACGGAACACGAGATGCATGTGTTCCTGTGAAATCCAACTGTTTTAAAGCCATGCAGGACTAAGGATGGCCACTACATGTCATATGACATCTACATGTAATAGTACCAATCTTGAGCCGTGTGCTGAAGTTTTTGAATTTCTACCGTATTATCTATAGAACTCACTACATCTCACATGATGTGAATCTCAACAATGATGCATGCTATTACATGTATCTCTGGCTCTTTGTTCAACACGGTATCTCTATTTATATTGCAACATATGGAAGCTGTCTTTAACATGCATAGATAGATGTAATATACAATGTAATGATAGGATATCTGAATTGTAACTGTTACTAAATATCTGCCACAGTGGTCGAAGTGAGCAGGATTGGTCAGGAGCTGTGCTCCTTTACTTTTTAAAATTATGTTTTACAGCTCCTATACATTTTATTTTAAAAATAAATCGTTCCAGAATGGTTTAGTTTTATAATAAAAGTGTAGGAAGAACTTGAAACTTGCACTTGCAGTGCAGTGCACTGGACGTTCCTAAAACAGAAGGTGCATGTGTTTGGGGGTTTGTAAATGTACGAAAGATAAATAAAACATTCTAATAAATAATGTTGCAACAAATACAACAATTACAAAAAAATACATTTTAGTTACATTCATAGCATTTGACCCAATGTGAAAATATATCAACTCATGCTTAACCAGGAATAACTCCCTTGTTATCCAGGCCAAGAGCTTCAGGGTTAGCACTAGGTTTGATCTTCAGTTGATTTAAGTAATTCACAAATGCATATCTTAAACGTTTAGAGTTTCCAGTATACATTCTTAACCATAATTCATCAAGATACAACTCATGGTTAGTGTCAAACAAATGCTTAAAATAAATAATTTGTAGCGATAACAAGACTTTACACTCAACCAATAGATGTTTTAAAGTTTCGCCCATTTGTTTACAGAAACGGCATTCAAGGTTGTCCTCCGAAATTTTTCCCCATTTGACCATTATTTCTTTCGTAGGCCAAATGTTCAGTCTGAATCTCAAGAAGTCAGATCGATGGGTTGTGTTAGGAGATTGAGATAGATATTTTTCAACCTGACCATAGACTTTGAGAGCAAAAGGATTCCAATCACATTTTTGTATTGTCAAACATGCAGTTCTTGTTTTAATCCAGTCAGCTCTGCTTAGCTTAATTTTAGCTTTATCTGGGTTTCCTGTTAGTAGCTAATGTGTTATGCTTGCACTTGTCAAGATTTTACAAGCAAAAGTGCGCCAACTCTTGGCAAATGGATCATTAGATGTTAAAAGGTAATTGGACAGCATCAAGAACAAGCCATTGTTATAATCCTTCATTATACATTTCCTATACAATTGACAGATTTTCCACTTGTAAATTGCATAAACTGAAATAAGTCCCAATTCATGTCTGAAAACAGACATAGATTCAGACATGGGTAGCAGCAGTGACTTCTTCCAGTAGAGGCTCTCGAATTTCAACCAGTATGCGTAGGGTCGATACTTTTTAGTTTCCGAGCCATAAAGTAATGTAGGTATATATATTTGCTTGAAGTTTACAATTAAGGGGCTAATAGAAAATGTACAGTATTTCCTACGGATAAGTCTCATTTGTGACAGAGCCGTTTTCTGTTTTAGCTGTAGATAGTCACCATATGGCCTGTCAGAAATGTGATCATTCACACAGATACTCAAATAGATATATGTGTGCACTACCTTCAAGGCGATGTTTTGTAAGCTCCACTGATAGCGTTTTTGTCTTTTTTTTGTCCCAAGTTGCATGACTTGTGTCTTTTTAAGATTAATGCTGATACAATTTTTACTAGCATATGCATCCAGTACATTCAACATATTACGCAGTCCAACAGGTGTTTGCGATATAAGAACCATATCATCAGCGTAAAGAAGCCAATTAATAATTGAGCCATTTAGTTCTTATGGGTTCCGACAAAAGCCGAGTAGTTCTTATGGGTTCCGACAAAAGTCCAACATTATTCATCCTGATTTGAATGGACGTATTTGAGTGGAATTCTACAATCCATTTTAGGATGAACCACGAACAGTCAAGGACCATTAACTTTTTAAAGAGTAATTCTCTTGGGACAAGGTCAAATGCTGACCTAAAATCAACAAAAGCTGCATATATTGGTTGTTTATTTCGTTTCCCCTGCAGAATAATGGCATTCAGAATCGTTAGGTTAATGACTGCACCTAGCCCCGGAATAAAGCCCGTTTGAAAGGGGTCCCTATGATTCAGTTTATCTAGCCATTTGTTGAATTCCCTCAAGATCATTCGGGCAAAGATTTTCCCTGGGCAATCTAGGAGAGCAATTGGTCTGTAAGATGTCGGATTTGTGCGATCACCTTTTTTAAATATGGGAAGTATCACAGATGTTTGCCACGAGGGGGGTATATGCCCAATTCCATGATCTCCTTGAAGATAAGGTATAGAATATCAGCCCATATGACCTTGTTCTGTTTGATTAATGAATTGTGAAGGCCATCCGGCCCTGAGGCTCGAGAGGTACTCAACTTAGATATATAATGTAAGATATCCTCTCGGTCGAATTGTACCGTATGATCGAGGTCAATTTTGTCCCACTCTAGGCAGGTGTCTGGCAAGGGAGTACAATAGATGTTATTAAAGTGGAGCTCCCACTCATTTGCCAGAATGGAATTGATCTGTACTGCTGCCTGATGTCGGTAACCTGCAGTGTTCAAGAGCGCCCCCCCTGATGATTTCATGATGATCTGTTTTGACATAGCTTCACCATCACACTAATATTGGAGGGCACGACGACCCAAAAGCCATCTTTTATACATTTTTTTTAGCAGTTTTATCTGCTCAAGATTTGATGTTAAAAATTCTTTGGGAGCCCTTAGCAGCATTTTTACATGTTTTCTTCAATCCTTCTTTTTGTGTTTTACCTCGATGTCAAAAGTGTGAGTGTGAATGGGGTGAAACCCTGGAGCATTTGAACTTTTAGATGAAAATAATTGCATGGCATGAATATAACAAGGGCTGTCAGAAACACTGGAATCACCATAGGCATCACTCAAGTTTTGCCTATAACGAAGTATTTTGTCTTTTGACCATTTTATACGGTTCCACGTATTATTAACTAGGAGATTCGTTCAATTTGAATTGTAGGTCTTGGATTGCACTGTAGGCCAATTACAAATCAAATTTAGCTGACTATGATCGCTCATTATTGTAGACTTTATGTTAAGAGAGATGATTTTAGAGAAGAACTGGTTATTAACATAAATGTAATCCAGTGTAGAGTGACAGCCATCATTATGCCATGTAACTCTATGGGGAACATCACCCGGCACTGCACCATTGGGCATCACAAAGTTTCTACTATTCATTAACATTAGCCAGTGATGTTCATCAGTTGTCTGAGATGATGTAGATGTAGATTCAGATAATAAATGCATGTTCAAATCACCCATGACAAGGATTTCCATAATGGATATATAAAGTAAGAGTTGATCCAAAATGTTGCTAAGATTGTAAAAAAATTCATCTGAGGTCAGATGTTTCCTACCCCAGTAGATATTTACTATGGCACTGTGAATTAGGCTTTGTCGAATTTTCGTAATTTGGAAGCAAGGCGATGGAGATCTGTGCCAGATAACTACAACATTTTTATCCTTACGGAACGCCGTCATGAGGCCAACCATCGGTCTGCCCGTAAGAGTAGCAATAGCAGGTACCAGATACATTTTGTATAGGTCCCAGATGGGAGGAGTTCGCAGCCAGGTCTCCTGGAGAACAATGATATCATATTGTAAAAGATCCTTACTGTTGTTGTTCATAAGATGTTTAAAACCCGTGTTGTTCCAGGAGACTAGGCTAACAAAGTCACTCATCTGGGACGGTTACGATGTTCCACCTTGGCCTCGATTCACCCACGCCTCATAGGAATTTGATTCAGAATTCAATTGAGCAACGGTTTTATCCCTATAGATTCTAGGTTGGGGTAAAATTGATTTGTCTGTCATTTGCTCTCAGGGGTTTGTATTGTGTGTGGGAGGGGGCGTGGTTATGGGGTTTGCGGGGAGTGGGTGCAGGCCAGCAGGGAACATAGTTCCACTACTTCTTTTCATACACCTCGACCACTGATCTGCCTACATTTTGAATTTTGTGAGGCATTTACAATATCACCATTCGGGCTGATTAAAGATCATTCATGGTCCCTTTTTGCTAACATTACTACACCTATCAAAGTGGCATCACCCGGCACCCTAAGAACACTTAGACACACCTAACAGACTTTGCAGAAAGAATGACAACGCCACTGTTTACTAGTCTCACGCTGGCTCACAAGAACGCAGCTCATTAGGCACGTCATGCGCACGTTCTATGATTTAAATAAACAGGCAACATTGCGCCCACATGCTCGACAAGCCGCAAGGTGCCGGGGAACTGTCCCCACTCCAGGAGAGATACCTGTCAAGGTAAGAATGGGGGTTTCTATTAAGATATTGTTGATGGCAATTATTTGCCTAACACCTAAAATATTATGCCATGATCGAGCACAGCAAACCATATGTTAAGAAAATAATGATTTACTGTCCTGTAGGTACTTTCTAGTTGAGGTGTGGACATAGCGCTAAAGGGGATATCACACCGTTGATTTGTTCTTGCTAGATGTCACCTATCAGGGTATTATTACCACCAAGCCACGTTATGGGCCTTGGCATATGTACAAGCAGGGTAGGCACGGTGCACTGCCATACAAGATATTGACTATATGGGTTCTCCCCCTTCTTTATAGGAATATATAAGGGATCTTACATATAAACACTACGAACCCACTGGGAGGAAAATACTAACCAGAACCGCGAGAAGAGGCAGTTTCTGGCCATAGTCTACATTGCTATGTTGAGGAATTGATTTGAAATTATAGGGTAAAGGATGAAATGGGCATGGCCCTTTTGAAATTACCATAGACTTAATACACTGAATGCCATTGTAGGGGGCCAGGACACTTTGCTAACCTGACAATGCCTGCCAAATCTTTAACTCTCTAATTCACTTCCAACATCAGTTTCTACCAGAGTTAATGACAACATAGAATGGTGATTCTTGCAAGATGCGTCACAAAACTGTCAAAAGTAATTTGCCATTGCGGGATAAAAACCGCTACCAGCACTATCTGAGACGTATTAAGACTTCCTAGAACCAGCATAATGTTAAAGAATTTGGGACTGCCGTTTTATTATATGCCTGATCCATGTTCCATGTTTCCTGTCCGTTGGTTTCTTATGCTCTTTCTGCCTGCACCAAAATTACGAACATGGTATGTAATGGCAAACTTATATTTCTGGATTTTGGAATTGTTGATTTTATGATTTTTTACTTTCAAAAACACATGTTACTACCAGCCTTGAGGACGACCTTTGGTCGAAACTCGTGTGAGCTGTAAGCAGGCACTGGCTACAAGCAGACATCGCCAATGGACTATGAATAAACCATACTTAAGACAAACTGTGTTAATGTTTGATGAAATCATCATATTATTTAACTGTGCTAATAGTGGATAATATTAAGATACCCAATACTGAACAATAGATACTTTGCTGACCAGATACTTTTTACTCACCAACCTAATACAGATAAATATGAAGTACGGTTTAGGCGATGGGTAATCAAATGACGTGCACTTATTACATTACGGGGACATTAACCCGGGTGCACAACAGGATGGACTTAAAGGGCTGCCAAATATCTACTAGGCGGTTTCCTACCGGCTGCATAGTGGCCCATTGGTCTTCAGTGTCACTGGCCCAAGTAACTGGACGCAGCCACTGCCTAATCGTCGGCCCGGTGGGTTTGAGCCACAGTAGCAGTATACAGTGCACCGTCAGCAGCATGCATAGCCCAGCAAGCTTACTCATGCGCCCCTGTAAGTCTTCAAACCTGTGAAAGAGGCACTGCAGGGGGGTGGCATCAATTTTGAAATCAAGCATATCAGAAAGGGCAGCATATACGTCCCTCCAGTACCCATCCAGCTTTGGACATCCCCATATCATGTGAAAATACCCAGCTTCATCTGCACAGCACCTGGGGCAGGAGCCCGATCCTGTCTGGGAAAATAGTTGAAATGTGGCCGGGGTATAGTGGTATCCGTGTAATACTTTAAGCTGAATCAGGGGAAACCTGGAATTATAGGAAACCCTATGGGTTTGCATACAAATATCCTTTCAAATATCATCCGTGATGTCAATATTCATCTCTCGTGCCCATTTGGATCGGGTCTTAGTGGGAGTGCCCTCTGTACGGTCCTGTACGGTCCTGAACCAAACCATACAAAGCCGATGCTATGCCCGGGTCCTGCGTGCATTCATAATAAATTCAAGCTTAGAGTCGTTGGGTGGCATGACCGGAAACTGCCCAGAACCCTCTGAACGCCATGCACAATCAATTGTACTGGAGTCATCGCGTAGATTGACGTTGCGCAATCCCATGCATCTCTTGAGCAGTAATAAAGTTCCCAGATACATACATGGGCCCCAGAGAACCAAACCAGCTCAGGATCCACTGCCGCACAGTAGCAGCTTGTGCCCTATGGAGGGAAGGGATGCAATTCCATAAAGGGAAGCCACTGTGAAAGGGTTGGGGTAAACCTAGGAGCTTCCACACTTTACACCAGGCAAACGCAGTCCCACTGGCAGGGTCAAATGGATAGAGGCCTGCAAATGATGGTGGCAGTACCAGAGACCTAATTCCTTGTTACCCAGCAGAACCTCTCTCGATTTTAACATGAGGGTGAGATGTGTTACTTGCGAACCAGTAGGCTGTATATTGTGCCTGTGCCACTATCCAGTATATCCTAAAGTCGGGGGCCACAAACCCCCCTGAGCATGAGGCCTAGACAGCATTTCCCATTTGAGGGATACCAAGCCAGGATGCCCCATGAAGGTATAAATGTTGGCATCAAGCTCCTTAAAAGAATTCACTCCGGGACACATGGGATGCTTTGGAAGGACCAACATCTTAAGCAAGGCTATTCTACCTGCCACGATCAACGGTAACCGCGCCCTAGCCTGGATTTTAGCTGAAAGGTGGTGCATGTAAGCATTATAGTTGCGGTCCAGTAAGGACGTGTGGTGTCTGGTTACTGTGATCCCTAAGTATTTGACCTCACATGGTGACCAGGAGAACCCTAGTAAGTCATGTGGTTCCATCGTCACGTCGGTCAGCGGGAAGTGTTCGGACTTGGTGCAGTTTACACAGACACCTGATAATTCCCAAAAGGTGATTATGTCCCGCATGATCGGAGCCAAGTGAAGCTGGGGTTCCCACACATAAAGTATCACATCATCAGCATAAAGGGATATAATTTCGGGTTTCACCTTTCAGTCTAATCGCCCTACGCCTATGTTTATCCGTGGTTAATCCTCCAGTGGTCTTGATGATTATGGCAAACAGGAGGGGCGACAGGGGGCAGCCCTGATGCATGCCTCTATCTATGGGAAATGGGGAAAAGAGCATTCTTTTTAAACGAACCCTAGCAGATGGGGATCCTTATAGCAGTCACACCCAAGACATGAAATTGGTGCGAAAATTGCATTTGCTCAGGACGGCATACATAAATTGCCACAAGACCAAGTCAAATGCCTTTTGTACGTCAAGTGCGGCTGCCACTGCCTCAGCCACCGGATATATATGGGCAAGAATTTTAAAAAAGCATCACAGGTTCAGCGCTGTAAAGCACCCGGGAATAAAGCCTGATTGTTCCAGTTGAACTATATGGAGCATGTATGGCGACAAGCGAGTGGACAAAATTTTGGCGAAAATCTTGCCATCAGAATCAGTGAAAGGGCCGGTAAGAGGCCCAGTGCTCAGTGGGTTTGTTGGGTTTCAGCAGTACCATGATGACTGCTTCTCTCATAGTAGGGGGGAGTAACAAGTGCCTCGATCCACATTTTGTAAAGGTGAGGAGCCAAGGAAAATTTAAAATGTTTACAAAATCCAGCTGTCAAGCCATCCGGGCCTGGAGCCTTGCCAGAGGGATAGACCGGTCAATATCATCCAGAGAGATGGAAAGATCTAGCATAGCTCTAGCCTCATTGGACAGTAGCGAAAGTAGGAGATCTCCCAAAAATCTATCTATGTCGGCCGGCGAGCAAGCATCTTTGTTTGAATACAGGTCAGGTAAAAAGGTTTCTGAATACCCGGTTTACTTCAGTCAATGTATGCACTAAGGCTCCAGAATCATCATGGGTGGAATTTAACTGCTACCACCCTCTTGGTGAATGACACGAGCCAGTAATCTGCCCCGTCTCTCGCCTTCTGCGTAACTCTTCGCTGCCATCGGGGCATCTATTATTCATAGCTCCCTCTCAACATGCTTCCTGAAGTCGTCTAAATCATCTTTAATCTGCGCTAGAGTGGCAGATTGGGGGCAAGTCAACTGCCTCTGTTCCAGGCGATGCAAGATGTCCTTTCTGTTCTTGATGTCTTGTCGTATGGTATAAGAATACCATGCTCAGTGGACATTGCAATTCCTGAGACATAAGTTCTGAAGGCTTACCACAATACACTGCAGGAAAGCACAGACCCTAAATTCGTTTAGAAGAATTGTTTAACATGGGCCTCAAGATTAGTCTCAAAATCAATGTCAAGCAACGCCTGAGATCTGAATCTCCAGCTGGCACTGGGTTTAGGGAGACCATCCAAATGGAGAGATACCAGGACAAAGGAGTGATCAAAATATGTTCTGTGCAATAAATCCACTTGGTGACGGCACTAAGTAGTACATCAGAGATCAGCCATAAGTCAATACAAGAGGAGGAGTCATGGACAGAGGAGTAGAAAGAATATGCACTGTTGGTCGGAAAAGAGCCCTCCACACATCCACGATACCCAGATCAGCCATACTGTTGCGCACCATCTGAGCGACTTTCGTGAGCATCCTACATCTCCGACCAGACATGTCCAAGTTGACGTCTAAAATAGTATTGAGGTCTCCGCCCCACAGTACGGGCACAGCTAGTAAATCTGTGATTCCCGCGTAGAACTTCGGGTCATCCACATTGGGGCCCCCCTATACATTCAACATGATCATCGCCCTCCCTGCCAACATCCCATAAACCATAAAATACTGCCCCAGGGGGTCCATGTAGGCCTTCTTATGCATAAATGGTACAGAGTTGTGAAGCACAATCATCACTCGCCTAGACTGTGTGGAGTACGTGGTGTAGAATCTATGTTTGCCCCAGTTTTTGGAAAACCCTGTCCATCCTGCGGCTAGCAGATGGGTTTCTTGGAAGAACAAAAGCTGGATCGTATGCTGCTCCACATGGAGCTTGTGCTTCTGCATTTAAACAGGATTCCCCAACCCTCACACATTATATCCTAAGCACCGATGTTCACCCATCCCCACCATGCCAAACCCTAGCCACTCCCTGACAAGTGGACCACGTTAGAAAAGTCTAATCCCAACTGCTCTGCAACAACTGCCAATGTAGAGATAATGTCAGCGCATTTAAACCAAGCGCATTTTGAAACCCCAACTTAATACCTTCACCCCTTCTGTGATCTTCCCTCCAATTGAGAGGATGCATCCCCATGGAACACAACCCCAGTAACTTTTCAAACTTCCATGGGGAGGCCAGTGCATGGGTAGCAACTAGGGGTCTAGTACAACCTTTGAAAAAACAGGGTGTTAAACAGTAATGTTTCTCCTGAGTTACAGTAAAGAACATGAAAGGCCAGTAACATGGAGCAGAATCCACTGCTCAGCAGCGACATCAAAGCAACACGAAATCTGCTAAAGCCCCCAAAGATGGGAGACAAAATCCAGTATAGTGAGCATAACGGCAAATTGAGGAGTATCGTTACCCAGCAGAGCGTTCATCTAGATATTTCATGGCCTCCTCTGGGAGTGTAAAAAGGTATGTCTTGCCACCACTCTCAATGCATAACTTGGTTCGGTGCAGAATTACGTATTTCATGCCTTACTCGCAAAGTCTCTTTTTTACTGCCAGAAACATCTTCCTTTTCTGCTGCACCACCACCAAAAGGTCAGGGTAAATATGTAGCCTGCTAGAGCCTTTTCCCATGCAGTCTGCAGGATAGCATCCCTGTCACGGTAATTTAACAAGTGGGCTATTATAGGATGTGGTGGCACACCAGGTTTGGGTTTAGTTGCCAGAGACCAGTGGGCACGCTCTACGGCAAACTGAGGTGACAGTATAGGGGTATCTAGCAGAGTTATGAGAGTATGCTCCACAAGGTCTTTCATGGATCCATCCAAATTGTCCTCCGGGACCCCATTTCAGCACAATCTGGATTATGTCATGATCCTACCCGCCTGCCACCCAGCACCGCTACATGTGCACATTCAGAGACTCTGGGCTCGATTCTCATCAAGGCACAGTGAGCATTCTAAACTACATACTTCATTGTGTCTATTTTGAAGTGGGCCTGGGCGTCAGCGCAGTGCACGACAGTGCACTGTCTGCAATCCACCTGTTTTCTGTGATAACAGGCAGATTGTAGTCTCTGCAGCATTTTCGTGAAATTTCATACATCAATCGCAATTTAACAAAAGTGCTGCTGAGAATCTATTTTCTTTGCAAACTGTCAGCCACGCTCTGAAATACTTGTGTTGCCGGCTATAAATTAACCATAATTGTGTTCTCTCAGCTATGGAAAACTTCTCAGTGATAATGTGGTCTCCTTTTAAACATGGAGCCTTATTTCTGGAAGTAAACATTTTCATGCACTTTGTAAGGTTGCATTCAATTCAATGGCAGCTAATGGCCAAGAATTGTTTAGTGGATTACGACTATATAAAATATCCTTCACTCTTTAGCCATCATGTACCAACCAAAGTTGGAACGTGCCGACATTATCAAGGTGTGTTTATTTCAAACGGGAGTACGGTGCCCACTGGTGTCACTCCTCCACAACAGCGAAACTTCAGTGAGCCAACCGCCACCAAAGGAAGTGCCGTATTTGGACAACAATTTTTCACTGTTGCTAATGTGGAGGAGTGACACCAGAATGAGCATGCAAAGTAACGGTTTCCGAAATTGCTGGTCATCAAGTTGATTTCCAGGCAATCCTAGCAACCCGTCACACAGGTTTATGAAGTGGCGCTTTCTTTGCTCCCTTGCTAAAATCTGACATCATGAGGATAGGTGTTAATTACCAAAAATGGCGGAACACCTTTACACAATGTTTTTGGTAATTAACACCTTGTTGAGAATCGGGCCCTCTGTCTGTGGCATAATTGTGTAGTTAAAAATCTACAAACTGCCTCTGCATTAATTTACTTGTTTTACCATTGCAGTTTTGAACTAATCCAATTTCATGATCCATTCCGGGTTTTGGGTTATACCCAAAACCCGGAATGGATCTGGTACATGTATGCTGTCCAAGAGGCAAAGGGCTGAAGGAGGCATACTGAGTATGTTTGTTTGCAGCAAGCTACAATGAGCTGGAGAGGCCCTGGTTGCTCATCTGTTTCAAGCCACTGCAGGTGAGGCTGCTGAGAGCTAAAGAGACTTGAATTACAATCCACTGATGCAGGCTACTGAAGCACGGGCTGGGCTTAATTGAAAACAGCTGCCCGAGGCTGCAATCAGCTCCACCCGGTTGGGTTGTTGGTTAGTAGGGCCTTTATAAACTCACTTAGAACATAAGCAGTTGTTCAGTCAACTGCTTCCGCTGAGAGTTTTTTCTGTGCTCCTGTAAACAGTTATTGAAGCTTTCCTGAATAGGCTGATTTTGGCTTTTGAATCCTGTTTGCTGTTGCTGCTTTGCAGCACCCTTTCCAGTCTGCTTTTGCAGTCTGCCTGTTTTTGAACCGTTCCTTGATTTTCCAGATTGTGACTTCTGAAAATATGCCTGCCTTTGCTGCTGTGTTAGCACATGTCCAGTTGTGTTATGAAGGCCACCCATTTCTGTTCTGATAACTCTTCTGCCTTTCTAACTTTC
Source organism: Ambystoma mexicanum (assembly GCF_040938575.1). Classification (NCBI taxonomy): domain Eukaryota; kingdom Metazoa; phylum Chordata; class Amphibia; order Caudata; family Ambystomatidae; genus Ambystoma; species Ambystoma mexicanum. Next base: position 596,970,505 of record NC_090924.1, read on the forward strand.
TGCAAGAACCTTGTTTTCTGTAAGCTTTTCTGCTTCACAGACTTGACTGGTTTCTACCGAGGTTTTCTCTCTCTCTGCAATCCCAGCTTCTTGAGATTTTCCAGTTTTTTCCTTGCCTGTGATATTACCAGACTTCAGTCCATTGTTCTAGTGCCTGATCTTCAGTACGTTTCCTGAACCCCTCGTATCCGCTGTGTTGGCAGCGACCTATTTTGTCTGAGTACTTTGCCTTGTGTGTCCTGATTTCCCAGTCTCTGCTTTATACTTTGTTTCTCTACCTGTCTGGTACCTGGCTATTTCTTTCTACGCTGCTTTCCGCCTGTAGTACATCTTGGTGCAATGTTGTGCCACCACTCGATATCTGTTTACAATGTGACCCTCTCCGTTCAGATCAGATAAGGGAAATACTTCTATTGCCTTCATCTAGTCCATTGGAGTCTTACCTGCCTCAGTATATGGTCTCCAGTTTCACCCTTTCACTGAGTACAACAGTCTCTTCGGCACGCCTAACTCATGACGCTGCTGTATGAAAGTTAAGAGTAATCTGGTACTGATTTTTCCCTAATCCCTTGATAATCCTTATCATATTCCAGTACACACTTCATTCTGATCAATCCGTGCTGCTCAGTATATTTGCTTGCCTTTGCTTTCTCTCTGTCTCTTTACTTACAGACAGCTCTCGCATCTGCTGTTCCTCTGAATACCTGTTTCAACTCAGATCAGCTTGGTATGTAGCCTGTTTCTGTTATATGCTAGCATTGCCTCAGGAATCTACCCTAATCTACAGTGCATATTGTGAGATATAGCTTTTTCCCTGTGCTCGCTGGCCAGAGTTGCTTTGTCAATGAGGTGGCATCAGCTTTCAGCATAGAGACATCATCTTCCATGGTGCTCACTCTTGTCTCCACCCCAGTTAATCGTTGGTCCATTTTCTCCATGCGAGACTTGACCGAGCCGATTATTCAGTTCATGTCATCTAGCTTAATGAGGATGGCTGAGATACTCTCCTGCATGCAGGACATCATGAGTTGCATTTCCAAGGGCTCTCCCTGATCTATATTTCCATCCGTGGTGCCACCCGCCACCTCAGATGCCTTTGGGGTGGCCTTAGAGAACATATTGATGGGGATCTGTTTTCTCCCGGCTCCCTTCATCATCTCCGTCTCTCCAGTGAACTAATCTGCAGCAGCCACCCCTCCTTCCATGAAGGCTCCCACCACCGCGCACAGGGGGCTAGGAAAAGACAGCACAATAGACAGGGTGCAGCAGAGTGAACAACAGTGTCCAGCAAAGAGATACAGGAAGGTATGGGTACCCCCAACTGTCTCACAGGGAAACCGGTCAAAAGATATGCAGGTCAATGATGAGTAGTGTGTCAGCAGCTCACGCAGTCCAAGAACAGGATGACTGGAGATCAGCTGCGCAGACCTCTCCTTAAAGGAAAGCCCCAGTGGGCACCGCTGGCAGAGGGTAATTTAGGTGGTACAGCTCAAGTGCCAAAGGACAAGGGTTTGTCCAGGTACACAGCTCACCACTTTATGTGAGCAGGCGGCAGTCCACTAGCACAGCTGCAGGCATGTAATGTACTAGTAACAGCGCTGTATGAAGCCTGCAGGAAGTCTATGAAATATCAAAGCACATGCTGCTACCGTTCACCATTCATGAGTAGCACTCACTCAGTCTAGGATCCAGAATAGGCTCCCGAGCCCTGCAGCAAAGAGAGTGCCAGCCCTATGATCCAGGAGAGGCATGGGAGCCGCAGGAGTCAAGGTGTCCTTTTTACTGAGATGGTGAATCAGACAGAATAATGGTGGTCGCGGTGCAACGGGGGCTGCCGGCCCCAACGCAAGGTCAGCTCACCAGGCCTTCACATAGTCGCTCTTGCTGAAGATATCAGCCCCCGATTGCTGCCATCCCCCGAACTCCTCCACCTCAGCAGCACAATTCTTGAGCCTTCTCTCCGTCCCATCGTGGGACGCTCTATCTTGCACCACTGCAGTCACAGCATGGGCACACTCACAGAGTCACTCTCCTGGTCTTGAAAGTTCAAGAAACTGAAAAGATCAAGAGACACCAGGGGAAGGGAGTCATTCCCTCTGACTTTGGTGTGAACTATATTGGAGTATGTGAACCAAGACCAGGAAAAAGGAGTCATTCTCCCGGTTCTGAAAGTTGACTGGTGCAAAGGTTTGTTGGATCCACAAGCCAGGGGAAGTGAGCCATTCTCCCTAGCATCCTTTTGCCAAAGAACATTTTTGGGAATACCACCCAAATACCATGAGGAGAGAGTCATTCTCCTGGAGAAGGAACTAGGTTGTGGCAGAGGACGGTGGAGTTTGATTTTGATGGACATTCTGACAGATCCTTTAGAATTAGTTTGACGCAGGCTGCCCCATCTTCATAGTGAAAGTTGCATTATTTTAACACCTCTTTCTATCCTTCTCTGCCGACCCTTAAATTATGTGTTAATATAGGGATTTGTATTTTGTATTTTATAGCGCTTTACCCTATACAGGGATTGGTTTATAGCCCCATCATTTTGCCATTTCGGAACATACCCACTGCCCTTCATTGCAACTGGGAGCAATATTGTGTCCCCATGGACACTGTTCCTGGTGGTGGTGCCATTCGCAGCCACTTTGAGTGAGCGAGTGACTGAATACAGTCATGTAGTACACTTCACTAAAAGGGTCTCCGGGTGGTGATCTCATGAACTTGCCCAACAAAGAGTTCCCTTTCTAAAGGGCCCTGAAATTGGCTAAATGCTGACTGGTGCACAGTCAAGGTGTGATCAACCATGATAAAAGACGGACCCCTCCTTCAAGATCAGCTTTAAAAAAAGAAGAGAGGATGAAATGATGGGCAGAGGGGCTCTGGGCTGAGACACAACACTTTCTGTGGTTGCTAATAAATCATTAGAGCCAACGAGGCGACCGTGTTGAAGGGCCACGATGCAGCAAGGTTCTTTAGCATGGTCCCTGGCGGTTATAGGTCAAAGGTTTGAATCAAAAGGTTTGAAATACAATAGGGTCGAATCAAAAGGACCAAAAACAAAATGTTCAAATGATGTTTTTTTTGTTTTTGATTTTTTTTGGGGGGGGTCCCCCCCAACCCCTGTTTTTGTGGTAAAAAACACTTTTTTTACCTATACGGAAACCCAACAAAAATATATAATAAAACAAAATTTGAACCTTTTGTTTTCGGTCCTATTGACTCGACACTATTGCATTCGAACCTTTTGTATTCAAACCTTTGACCGGGCACTGTCCCTGGCACCCTTAACGACCTATATAGCCCATTATGATAGGCTATAAAGCTATCACAACCCGAGCAAAGTGCCCATATGCCTTGCGCTGTATACCCAATGCGCTTGACATTATCAAAGATTCCATTCTAAGGTGCCCACCATGCAAAAGTAAAAGGCGCCACAGGGTAAGGTGGAGGCTGGCAGGAGCAGAATGCCAGGCAGCACAGTCAGCGAGGATGCTGCAGGGTAGAGGCTGGTGAGTGGGGGTGTGACGGAGGGCATGAGGCTCTCAGAAGGTACGTGCTCACTTTACTGTTGCCATAGTTGGTTGGAACATCTATTGCTTTAAAGTTTGGGAATAGGAGAAGCCGAACGGAAACTCTGAGCTGCTCCTTAGCCGACGCCACAAAGGCACTGCTGACAGCTTCAATGGTTGGCCAAGCAATTCTATTGCTGCTAGTGCAGAACTGAGATCAGAAACTGCACATTTAGAAGTGTCGTTTATTTAAAAACACAGACCACTTCCGTATAGGTAATTTGCCTCCAGGCGGGACTCGTCACAACACCAAATAGTAATGCAAAGCACGCCCCAAAGTGCAACATGAAGAGCTTGACTAGTCGCAGCAGAGCTCTGACCATTAAAAACACACCAATTTCTCAACATGACCGAAGTAGGATCCAATATTAGCTCCTATTTGCCATACGGCCTCCACTATTCACCAACAAAAAAGACTTTAACAGCAGTGCTTGGACCTCCAAACCTGGTCATGGTTTTATGGTTGTGCCTCTGTGCATGTCATCACTTAAGGAGCACTGCACCTGATTGAGAGGGGCGGTGCTGCAGTTAGGCAGTCCAAGGCAGCCGATTATGGCGCCACCAGCAAGGATCAACAAAAGGCACCAGGTTGGCCGTGCAAACATCTGATCTGGTCCAATTCCAAATGAGGACACAGCAGGGGACAGGGGAATCATTGGCTTGATACATTTTCACTTGTCTCACCAATGATGATTGTCTGTAGTGGGTTGGATATTTTAATCATTGAAGTTGAATTTGGGGTTGAAATGTCACAACTGTGTCTTGATGCCTCTTTGGTACTTGCCAGCTGGCGTATCAGGTGTGACGCAGCTCTGTAACTGTCACCACTGTTAATGACCGGGTGAACTGTGTGGCATCCTTGGTGGTATCGGTTTTACTGCTCTCACTGAACATGTCTACTGCATAAACCGTGCTACCGCAACTGGAACTAATCTCGGACCTGTTTCGAAGTGCAAGAATACAATGTAAAGGAATGGTAGGAATCTTTATAGTCACCCCTTCCGCCTCCACAGCACGTGTGATACCGGTTGGTGGACAGTGTTGGATCAAGCCTGCTGCAATGACGCTGTTTCACTTTTAGGGGTATTGAACTTCAATCCTCAGGATCCACATTCAGCCCAGGTTTTCAAGATACCCAGAAAAGGACATTTGCATACAATATATCTCAATGGGAATTGGTGGATATCCTGAAAACCTGGCGTGATTGGCCTTTTGGGGACAGGAGTTCGACACGCGCCCCTGAATCTGCGATGAGCGTTAAATATACACATCACGAAGTCACAAAAGCATTGAAACACACATGGGCTAACTCTCACAGAGATGTTAAGGTGCAGGTCAGATGTACTGTTGGGAAGAGATGGAATTAACATATTCATCATTTCACTGTAAAGTATGAGTGCACAGTGAAGGCCGGGTTATGCATATTGTGAACACACAGTGTCCAGATTCATCTGCCTTGGTATATAATCTCAGGTGGGTGTTACTTAGGCCCCAGGGAGAAGCAGTGCAAAAGCTGGGCAACACCCACAAAGTAGCATCACCATGGCTATTGACGCACGTGTTTATGATCCCTCTGGGACCACCTGCCTAAATATATTGCCTGGTGCCAAAACCAATTGCCGGAAGTACAGTGCTTAAAATGCCCCTAGTGAGGAAAATTATAATGGGAGTTTGCTTCTTCTTAGTGTTGGTACTTATCTTATCAAATGCACTGCCTAAGAACCCTAGACACATTCATGTCCACATGAAGTTACGAGAGGGCCTAAAGCCATGGTCTTTAGTCACTAGCCCTTGACCCTGGCTAGCAATTGTGGCGATCCAGGGTACTAATGTACAATAAGGGCCCAACTTTGTCCTGCATGTTCTCTATAAGAATCATCAACATAAAATATCAATACTTGGATCACGCACTGGAAAACGGACTGGCGGACCATAGTCGCATCCAATAAACTTTGGAGCCCAACGACCTCTGTAGAGCCGATCGTTTTCTGTGGCTGCGAAGATGCAGAACATAAGTCATGGTGTTGAACTAGATCAGGCGTACGATACCATTCAAATGGCCCCCAAGCTGTGCCATAGCCACTTTCGTGTAAGAGAACATAAACATCAGTGAAGTCTTGTTCAAGACAGATCTCTCCTGAAATCCTCAGATCAACCCTGTGGCTGCACAGAAAAGTCGGCAGCGGGCAATGCCTAGGACAGGACGGCCAGTCCTCCAAACCAACCGCTGAGATTCAATCACTGGAGCATTAGCTCCGTCCATTTCATATGAACACTAAGCCATTCATCCAAGATAAGGCAAAATGGAAATCCATAAATTGCAAAGAATCAGTAGGCTTTGCTCACTCTGAAATCGCAACACTGACAGAGGATAACATTTAGGATTTGTTGTGCTACGTAGAAGGTCTGGGAAGGCAATAACTGGTAGTACCTTTAGAAGGTAGGCTCCCATTGAAGACATCACCGGGCCCTTGGATTGACTCATTCCCATCAAGGCGCAAACCACCATGATCTCAAGAACCTAAACAGGGCTGCCTTTAAGTAGTCAGTCCATAGTCCACATCCTCCTGCTTCCAGGAATGAAAGCCTAGCTGGAGAGTCAATTGGTGAACATATCACCCTTATCATGAGGCACTGTACCCCAACGCTTGAAAAAAACCCTCCTCCTGTGCAAACTCTCGATCTCTGCCACCACCTTCATGGGAGTTTCCGGTAAAAAACACTCAGACTCTCCCCTCTGCTTCCAACAACTGGCAGACACAGTGCTATGAAGGTGCCAGAAGGCAACATGTTGGCGCTATGAAGAAAACACCAGAACAAACACTGTAATAAACAGCCACCTAACTTACACCAAAACGGACCAAACGTAAGTGTTTCAAAAGTGTACACAATAGCTTCATTTTCCATAAATTATGTAGGGTTAGCATAAGAAGGGGTGCCACTTATGTCTAAAATATTCATTACAACAGCCAAAATCAGATTCGAAGTTTAAAGATTGGCCCATCCGTGTGTATGCGTACATATAGGCACAGCTTGCAGCAGCACATTCAGGGTCTCCTGATTTCACCATGAGCAAAGTCTACATCAGTCCCATCCTTTTCCACAGGAATATTCTACCAGGCAATAATTAAGCATGTCAATCCCTGAAAAGTGGCAGTGTATGCCTTGTGCAAGTCACTTAGCCACACTAATGCTTGAATACATGGGATGCAAATCATTTTCTCACATTCCTTATAAATCTACTACTCATCAGTTGGCCATGACTGGGTCTGGCTAATTTTCTGTCATAGTTAGTTTAGAAATTCTACTCGCATGTTGCAGAACACTGAGAAACAATTGGGTTTTCAACTGAACAACGTCTACAGTTCAACCTGCCTTAGCACAGAAAAAACAAAATGGCCGAATCATGCTTTGCCATTCTGGTCGAGGGCTTTCAGAAGCAGCGGTGACCGGTGAGCACAGTGCATCAAGAAGTCTTAGGGCCTCATTACACGGTATGCGGTAACCATGGCGCTATCAGTGCCATGGTTGCCGCCGGTATTTTACTGTGTCCGCCTTGGTGGATGGCGGAATTACCGCCCTACTCCAAGGTGAGCGGGGGCGGTAATTCCCCATTCACCAAGGCACTTCCCCATTCCCATTTTTGTCCCCATAGGGCTCAATGGGGAAGGAGCTAATTACGGTACCGCAAACTGCGGTACCGTAATTAGCCCCAAGGTCCCTTTGCGGGTCCCTACTTTAACGGCTGGTGTAAACCAGCCGTTAAGGTCGGGTCCCGGAAAGGGACCTTGTAGTAAGGTGGTAAGGGTTTACCGGTACTGGTGACCTTACCGGTACCGGTAAACCCTTACCGCATTCCGTGTAATGAGGCCCTTAGTGTTTATGCAATTGCTAAGTGTGAGGGCACTGGTCCATATTGTGGTCGATTGAATCACTGGGTTAACCTGCTAAAATGGGGCGTCAATGTGGGGACATGGTGTGATTTAAGTCAATTCTCGTTAATGAGTGTCCACCCCAACGTTACATGTTGAACTCTGTCTATGGAGACATCAAATCACCATAGCAAACCCTACAGAAGTCATATAAAATGCCTATTGAAACTTAGATGTCACGGAACCTTAAAGGTAATGGAGTGCACAGTTAAGAACACAAAACATACACAGCACTTAAGACATAAAAACCTGATATAGGGTGTAGCCAAATTGTGGTTAATCTTGCCGACTTTCAATATATTGGAACCTTTTTTTTCTAAATCAATTTTTTTCCTGCCTTTAAATGCAAAAAATCCAAATTGATTTAGCTCAGCAATGTAGGAAGATATCTAGACCTTAAAATATTCAGGAAGATTGACATGTGATGGGCAATGAAATAAGAGGATAAAGCCGTGGAAGTATCGGTCAGACTTTAACATTTAAGTTGATCTGATCATTTTAGCGTTAACTTTTTCTAGTTTATCTTCAAAATGTTTTGAGACCCAGCTAAGCAGTGGATGCCCTAAAATGCAACAAGTGATGAAATGAAGACCACTTCATCATTCACAGCCATCGGTATCGAATAATCCGGCCTCCAAGAAAGATAAGAAGTAACCGAGGGCGGAATATATTCATCACATGACTAACCTGGTAGCCTCCTAATCAAGGAAAGTTAGAAGCTGAGCTCCTCCCAAGTGATGGCCTGCCCTAGCCAATATCTGATCTTTCACCCCAGTAAGCATGATCCCCACGCAGTGAAATGCTACCCCTGGCAGGCTTCACCTTCTGATTGCTGTAGAATGGGTCAAGGTCCTCCAAGGGTTCTCCAATGAGCTGTTTAGGAAAGTCCCCGTAGATGTGTGGCAGCTGCTTGCCAGCTTCGAGGTCAGGCGATGGGCGAGGTTTCTCCTCTTCCACCACTTCTTCTCGATACTCCTGCTTGGCACTTCTGGCTTGCTCCTCAGCGATGCGCTTCTCAATAGCAGCCAGGGATTCATGAGTGAACCGGTGGAAGCTCTCAGGGCCCTGTGGTAACAGCAGGGTGGCCATCTTTTCATCCTGCTCCTTCTCTGCTCGTCTTGACTCCTACGATTGGAAACAGCTGGAGAAAACAAAAAAAAGAGAGACTCTGTTAGAAGGTGAGCAGCCAGGAAATCAACAAAGGTTGCACAAGTGTTTGTCTTTCATGACAGGTTTGAGAGGTTAACTGTTTTGCATTCACCTTTCCAGTGAAGTGAGGCCCCTTTCTAAGAACAGCATTCCGCATGCAGGAACACAAGGCAATTGCAGAAACAGCAACCGATATGACAGCGTCACCTGAGACTCGGTGAATTGAGGTCAGAAGGACCTCTAACGCCCAATTCCCTGCATGTAAGGGCCGTCAAGATGTGTTTCATCTTGGTGGATGTTCTTGTCCAAAGCAAGATGCATGGGAAAATACCAAAATAAGGGGAAAAGGGAAGAGCGGGAAAACGAAAGAGGCAAGGAAGGAGCTTGATGTTGAATTTGACTGTTCAATTGAGTGGAATTAGAAAGAAAGACACTCTCCAAGCTTCTGGTTCAACTTAGAAATAATGGGATAGGCCAACTCGGGGTCAACATTGCAAAGCTGTTTATAACTTACATGTTCAACTTGGGCAAGCCCTATTTTAACAAAAACGCTTTAATAACGAATACTGCTGAGGCATAGGTTTGAACATTGCTTTCGCAAACGGGGGTAGAAGGGGTGCTGGAGGTTGACTTGCCCCCAGACAAGCACATCTTTCACAAAGTAATTAGTTCAACCGCACGCCCTATCTTCTCCTGCCCCTGGTGGGTTCCGGTACAGACCGCGGTCTTTCCCCTCCCCCTATATTATGCCAGCTCCTGTTATACGCGCTCTTGCAGTGCTGCACTCATTTGGATGGGAGTGCTTGAATTTGCAGTCGGGAAGTGCTGCCCTCTAAAATGTGGGGTGCCGGGTCAGGGGGCTTGCTGATGTTACCAGGACTCCATACCTCCAGTCAGGTACTGCGCTTCAGTGCTACGTCTTCATGGAGTGCGCGCAGCTTACACTGCTTCCCCACAAAGTAATCAGATCCCCTTTGTGAATCCGGGCCCCGGGTCTTGCCTGGGACAGATGCATATCCGCGTTGCAAACAGTACGCACCGCACCACCGGTGGGTGCCCAGCTCTATGTTTATAAGATCATGTCATTAAAGTCGCGAAAAGATCATTCAATATCACTTCTTTGCCCTATGAAATCATCGCTTTTTGAATCTAAAGTGCTCTCTGTTTTTTTAGAAAAATCTCAATAAACAGTAGTACTCGAGGGGATGGTTGCAGTATTAGTGCAACGGTGGTGCAATGCCTATCTAAAAGAATAGGAGAAAGAAGAATTTCCCTCCACTAAACAACAACTAAACAGTCTTAAGTACCCACACCAATGAAATCCTCTTCAAGCGCAATCCTGAACAGCCAATGTACCGTTAAAAGCACCGGGCATTGGCTGTTCAGGATGGCTTTGGAAAAGGATTGCATTGGTCTTGAGGCTTTAAGTGGTCATGCCAACTAAGTGGAAAACTTATCATCCATGCATGCTAAGCAATGAGTGATTGCATGAGTCCATGTATGTGGATATGCCCAGCATGAGCATGCGGGCGTACACAAGATGATTATAAACAATTGAGAATGTCATAAATGTTGTGGTGTACCACTTATTGAGAGTTATATAAGATTTCCAGCATTTGTGTAGTTTACCATTGTTTGTATAGTTACCACAGTATGTATTGTATTTATACACTGTATATGTCGTTAAGTAGTGAAATGAGCTTCTATATTTGTTACAAAATGCACAAACAGTAATAATTAAAATAAATCGAAAATAACAAATTAAACTGTAGGCCCGGCAGTCTGGTCCTCCGGTCCTCTGTCCCTTACAAGGTCTGTCAGAACCCCAGTGCTCCCTGTAGATCCTATATGTATCTTTGCACCTCCCGCTGATTGGACAATGGACGCTCACTGTGATGGCAAAAATCTTGGGGGACACACTTGAGGACAATGTTTGTCGCCAAACATCAGGCAATCATCGTCACCATGGGATGTCTCTGTTGCTACTTCTCTAACCACTCGAAACCATAAAAAGCACACCCACTACCCGTTGCCCTGCTTAAAGATATGGTTTCTTTTCTCACAATGCTGTCAGCAAAGGGCTGTGGCGGCTCTTGTCGGCTGTGCATTTGCTAAAGGACGTTAGCCCGCAGAGACAGAAAGAAAGAGAGAGCGAGCAAGAGGGATAAAGATATAGAGAGCTACCTACTTCAGCGAATGATATTCAGGGTACAGCTAGTACACAGTTAACCCCCAGGATCATGCAGAAGATTGACAGGGCAGGTCAACATGTTCTTCATTCTGGCATTCCGAATTCCTTTAAGGGTTCAATTGAGAAAGGTGTTTGGAATACATGTCTAGAGCACCCCATTATCCCTTGCTTATGTCTGCCACTCTAAAGATGAGCCACCCCCACAAGGCTATCCTTAGCACCCAAAATACAGAAGGGTAATGCCCATTTTCAATGTTTAATAGTTCCTCTAGTTTTCCATTTTATAGAAATAGATTGCAAGATGTTAACACAATGTTTTTCTTACAGATCATTGCTGAAAATGATCATTTTCAGATGTTTGAGTTATTTGCCACTAACACAGCTGCAGTGGTTATTTCACAGCTGAACTTCAGGGCATTCATTTTTTTAATCAGAGTTGCTGCATTGATCAGGATGAATTTAATTGTTACTTGGTGACATGATTATGTGCATTTATAAAGAGAAGAGGAAGGCGATCGCATATATTGTGGCCTCAGGAAACAGTGTAGGCCACCTCCTTAATTTTATTTGTACTTGGATTACAGGATCCTTACACCACACTGTGATCTAGACAGCCTTCTAAATCTGTGGGACTGACAAATCATGGAGTGATCACTCCCAAAACTCCTTTACTCATAGGTTATCCTGGACAATCTAGTGTAACCAATAGGCAATGTGCACAAGTAGGCCTTGGCAAGTTTGTTCTGGTAAAGGGACAATCACCTATATTTTCAGGGCATTCTGAGTTTAACAACCCTCTCGAATCTTTAAGGCGTTTGGGTTATAAGTTAAGTTTCCGGCTCATAAAAGTATCTTTGAACAGTGCCTCGAACATGTCAAAGCCTTTTCTTCCATTTAATGAATAAAGGTAGCAAAGGGCCTCGTTACAGGTTTCATGGTATTTGCCATGGAAATATAGCCCAACCCAGATGCGTTTCTGGGGGGGGGGGTTGAGGGAGGCTTTAGCCCCGGGTCTTTTGGTTGTAGTCCCGGATAGAAGCTCAGGGGCTACAACCCAAAGGCAAGCTGGCCCCACAACCCAACAGGCCTGACATTAGCGTAGCCCCAGATCTTTTCCAGATCTAGCCACAACCTCTACACTGTTACCACCACTCACTCTGGAAGATTTACCGCAAGATTATGAGTGGGTAACGGTGGTGTTAATCCTGAACTCCCACAAGCCCTCCACATTGACTATCCTGGATAAGGATGATGAGAGTTGTAGACCAAAACATCTGGAGAGCCAAACGTTTCAGACCTTCGGTCTAGAGTGTCTGCTGTGAATTCGGGAAAGCATGCAGACTTTGGCGGGGATAGCCCATGCAGCCAAGAAGCATTGATGTCTGAGTTTAAGTGTAAACACAGTAGCTGCATTCCACATTATTTTGTGAAGTGCTGAAAATCCTCCCTTTACAGCAACAATATAGCGTCAGAAATAAAAAAAAAAATGTTAAATGTTTTATTTTAGACAGAAATATACAAGGCATATATGAGCTTTACTGAATTTTGTAAAGTACAATTATAGTTTAACTATCAACTATTAAGGGTGAGAAATTAGAGTATACAAAGGCCATGTAAAAATATGGATCCTATATACAAGAAAACAACATTTTTTGAAAGAAAAAGAAGAAATTAAATGAGAAAAAACATTACACGCATTGAAAACAAAAACTAAACAAAATACGTACAAAAGGGAGGGAAAACGTTCACCACCAACATCGCGCCTCCGTCCGCAGAGACAGACTCCAGTGAAAGTGCTAAGGCTACTAAAGAACTCAAGGGCTCAAGAGCCCGGCCAAATCGCGATAGGATTTGGACTCAGAGTTCCACATTTGTGTCATCGTTCTACAAAAATGGCTGCCTTATGTTGAGATGGCGCATTCTAGTCTTTTTCAAGATGAAAGAAGAACGCTGGGCACGCGCTTCCCCACTCAGATATGCTGGCAGAATGCCAACAATAAGGCTGATGATGAATGAGAAAGCATTTTCCTTTCAAAAATATGACTAATGGCAAATGGGTTCGCATTTATCCAGATGCAGTCAGACACTAGAGCGCAATCGCTTTAGCATTTCCCTTTGACCTGTGCATTCAGGCCTAAAGCGGAGAGAGAGAGCGGTCACTTTGGTGAGAGAGAGCAGCCACTGCAGAAAACACGGTTTCATCTCTTTGGGGGCGTACATTTTTGTCAGAGTCATTGTGACGGCAGTCAGGGATAGGTATGCGGATTTTCAAATTCCTTTATATCCAGTGCGCAGGCACACACGATGACACGGACGCCTATTAGAGCAGGAGGGGCGAAACTGGATTAACAGGGATTCAATTGCAAACCTGGGCCATCTGGGATTATTACGCAGAATGCATAACTCTATAAACGGGGGAGTTTCATTGGCTCTCCAGATCCCTCTGTGTCACTGCCAGAATCCGGGGACAAAACAGGTTTTATTCTAGGGATAGATTTAGGAGGCACTCTTGGCAGTGCCGTGGCATAAGGCTTTTTGCTTTGCCATATTATGTATAGAGGCGTCAGTGGCGTGTCGAGACTCTTTTGAGTGTGGTGGCCCAAGTGGGGCACTGATTTATGCAGGGATGGCATTAAGTACAAGCGCGCACACATAATGATCATAGTTTAGGATAATGGGGTATGATATGATATATGTCATTTATAACGTGCCTGTTCACATGTGTTTCTAGCCGTGACAAGACAAGGAAGGGAAGACAGAGGGAGGACAAGACAAATAATCTTATTTTGCCTTGTGTTGTTCAGATCGTGCAAGGGCGAGGACGCAAAGTGCAGGAGGAAGGGACAGGGGAAGTGCCAGGAAGAGGGACGGGGGAGGTGCAATCAGGACCACAATGCTCTGAGTAAGTGCAGCCAGGGCAGCTCGGCTCTGGGTAAGTGCACGCAGGCAGGACACTGTACAGGTTACAGTTACAGCCCCTAAGTGTGCTGAAGGCCCTGAGGCAGACTCTGAGGGTAGTCAAGCAACCAGTTGGTGCCATAGACAGGTAGGTCAGCAGGGGAGGGAGGGAGAGAAAGAGAGAAGAAAAGGAAGGTTTTGAGCTGCTTCCGGAACTTCAGGTGGTCCGGCTAAAGTTTGAGAGGGACAGAGAGGTCATTCCTGAGGGAGGCACCTGCAAAGGAGAGAGATCTACCACCCCTCTCTGCGTGGAGAAGCATTTGACCCTCAGAGTGTTGGAGGTAGCTGAGCGAAGGGCTTGTGAAGGAAGGAATTTTGGAAGAGAGAGTTGGAGGTACAGCGGGCCATGGCCCCAGAAAGCTTTGTGGACAATGCAGAGGGTCTTGAAGTGAGCCAGTGGAGAGATTTAAGGGCTGGAGCGATACGGTCCATGGGCTTGAGGCCAAGGATAAGTCTTGCAGTCCTGTTCTGGATTAGTTGCAGAGGGCGAAGAGTAGAGAAAGGCAGATTGAGAAAGAGGCTGTTGCAGTAGCCCAGCCTATAGAGAACCAGGGCTCTAGAGACAGTGAGCTTCCCAGGGAAAGTGAGAAAAGGAAGAATACCTCTGAGGAGGTGCAGCTGGTAGTGGGCCTTCTTGGCCAGATCAGTGATGTGCAGGTAAAAGGAGAGGATGGAGTCGAAGATGACACCAACGTTTCTTGCCTCACAAGAAGGCAAAGGAAGAGGGTGGTCCAATGAGGGCACCAATGGTGGCACCTGGGGCACCCAATCAGATTCCATGGGTAGCACGTGCCACCCCAGGCAATTCCCTGGACAAGCCCCCGAGTGGTGTTGTGATTGGCTGGACTAAGGGGCTTGCCCACTAGTCACACAGGCTCCAGAGGCCTGCAAAGCAGTGAAGCGGTATTCACCGGTAACCATGATGGGCCTTCACCTACTCTGATACCCAAACCTGCCTCCACCACTCAGAGAGTGGGTGTCTAATTGTATAGCATTCACCAATAAGCCTAAAGTATCTTTCTATTAAGGAAGTGCACTGAAGCTTTTTTTTAAAAAAACATTACTTTCTATTTTGCAAATGTTTTGCTGCCACAGTCTAACATTATGGACTTCAAACATTAGGGACTTCAAATAACAGGTGGCTTCAATCCCTAAACAGATGCAACAAATTCTTTTGATCTAAAGAAAGTAAACAAGTGTGTGGGCCACATTGGGGTTTGAACCTGTGGCCCAGAGGCTGAACACTGATTTGTGAAACAGATTTGATTATTACCTTGCTCAAATGGTGCGAATGATGGATGACATGGGATTCAACCAACACCACTATACACAACTAGCAGCTAGCCACACTACACATAGACACAGAGAGAACTAATCTAAGTGTTGCACTCAGCAAACTCTCTGAGACTCTGGCCTTAGAGAAACACACCCTTGCACATAGTCCATCAATCCACCGGCACTGCACATATGAACACCAACACAATTACAATAAAACACCTAACAATCATCCTGACTCTGGACCCTAGTATGGATACAAATAAACAGTGCGCACGACTACAATGCCACACTAACCTTATACGACCTACACGCCCAACACAAACATTAGCACACATCCGTGGCACTGATTCCCCCACCCATACGGTTACAACAAGCGGGCCTCTCGAATCGATTTGAACCAACTCCCAGATGCAAGCCAACGCACACAGACGCCAGTTCCTCCTGGTTCTGAACCTATCCTATCATCCTATCCTCACTCATATGCCGTCCCCTCTTCTCTTGCAGAACCACATGAGCGCCTGGAGACTGTCCTTGGGTGGTAGTGGTGCGCAGAATAAATCAACATAGCATTTAAAACTGTGTCAGACACACAAGTCACAGTTAAATCTCAGCTATTAACTTCAAGTAAGCCCACTCATCTAGTCACTCATCTAGATGCAATGTAGGTAGGCTGCACATCTCGTGCAAGGAGACTCAATGGAGCCTCAGTACTTATGAATTGAGCATGACAGAGCAAGTAAGGCTAACAGTGGGGAGACACAGACATGCAGCCAACACACTTGGTCCCGTCTGCAGGGCACAGGTTCAGCAGCCTTATAAAGCTGATACACTGGGTGCAATTAAACAGGGTAAAAAGAAGACCTATTTTTACAGCACTTAGAAGTGGTACAGGTCTGGCATAAAGCCCTATAGAAAATGTTGTATTGATTTTACTCCCTGCAGCCACATATGCATGGTCAGCTACATTTCTAGTTTGTCTGCTTTGAAAATGCTCTTATATGCTATATAAAATATGTGTTGTTCCACTACAAGTTGAGTGACACAGTTGAATCTCAGTGCCAAGGGGAAGTAGGACACAAGTAATAATATAAGATGTCAAGGATGATACCAATTCCATTGTGCTGATGGCAAAATGACCTGCACATTTATGGCACGTTCAAACCAAAAGAAACACAAATATAAAATGCATTAGAATGTAACCCACCAAAATATTTTAGGTGCACCTTTTGTTTGTTTTGGAGTTAAAAGGTGTGCAGAACGGTTCAAAGTTTCGGTCGTGCACCATCAGTAACTTCTTCAGGGTCGATCATTTAACAACATGATCATTTCCAAATATTTCATCGAGCAAGTTCAACAAATGGACAATAAAAACACATATTTTAGACAGATGGTTAATTAATGAGATATGTAAACAGTGGTCCAAATCGCCTCACTGCTTACAGGGAAGCTCCCCTTGGCCTCACCACATCTCGCGACTCTACCAAAAAACCTTCCTACTACATTGATGTTGTGTCCTTTCCCCACTCTCACTCTTGAAAACAGTCGACTCCTCTCCTGGTCAGGCTCACCCCACTAAACTCTGCTGCCTCCCTATCTGAATATGACTGCCTCCTACTTTTACACTATGTCCACTCTTATCTTATACATCCTTCTCTCTGTAACCCTCCGACTCTGCCCTTCCTTCATGAGTCTTTTCTGCTACTTTCCTATGAAGCTCCTTTCCATCCTTCACTAGCCTAACACATCCTTCACCTCTATTCCTGAATTTGCAACCAAAACTATCAAAGAGCATGTGCCTATAACCTACTTTCACCTCCCCTCTTTCTTCCACTCCTCCCTATCAAACAGCAGATTCCCATCCTTTTGCAAGGTGGCTTCTTCAACAATCCTTTCTCCTTCTCTGTCGGTCTCACAAGTTCACAACCTCTATGTCTTAAGCCTTACCACTCTTGAACCCTCAAGTAAGTTATCTTCATGTGCATCAACTACCTCAAGTTCTGACCACCTCCATTTCCAATTCTGAACCAGGCACTCTAGTGAAACTGCTCTCAATCATGTATTTAAGTTTTATTCTACTGCTCGTCGCTCTCTTCTTCTCTGTCCTCATTCTACTCCATCTCTCTGTGCCCGTTGACACTCTCCAAACCCTTTCCTCATTTGGCTTTGACACAGCCCTTAAATTGGTGGCTTCTAATTTGACAGACCATTCCTTTAGCCGCATTCCGGTACCTCAACATCCTTCCCCAACCTCCCTCCCACTGGGCTACCTACAAAGATCCATCCTGAGCCCACTCCTGCTCACTCTACATATATCCTCCCTTGGCAAACCCACCTCTTTCCATCCTTTAACTGATGACAGCCAGATCTTGTTCTGTTTTTCCTCATTCACCCCCACAATCCTGAGCGCATCAGCGGGTGCCTATTTGCCATTCACTGCTGGACGACACTATGTTGCCTGATGCCAAACCCCTGTAGGACAGAAGTCCTCTTTTTCCCGGCCTCCAATTTAGCCCCCCACCGCGTAACCCCCATCTCTTTTGATCCTGATGACTCACTCCATCAGCTAATGCTCACAGACTCCATCACTTCATCACTGCCAGTGTGGCCCGCATCAACCTCCCCAAGACCTGGGATACCACCCGACCTCACCCACCACTTTGCCTATATGCTCATGTCTACCAAGGTCCTCAGTGAACCCTCTACTCTGTTGCTCCCTACAACATAATATTTAAGTTATCAATATACACCCTCTGCAACCAACCTATATGTTTCCCACCTCAGCATACCTTCCCAATGCCGGGTGGCTGACCCTGCTGAATCCCTTCCTCTTCAAGTTTCTGCTCCTCGTCTTTAAATCCATCTGCAGTGTAGCCCTCACTCCTGGCCACATCCTGCTCCCTAGGCTCCCCTGCCTTGGATCACCATTCTCAAACCCTTAGGGGTCTGTCTGTCCCTATCCCCAATGTTGCTTTCCACATAAGTTCCTTCCCACTGGCACTATCTTCATTGGGATGCTCCCCCCTAACATCAAAGGAGTTCAGTGGAACTTCTCAAGACCAGAATCAAGCTCCACGTGCAAGCCAGTGATGGGCCAACTCACACACACGCACCTCTAGCTCTCTGCCTAGCCAACCCTGCACTAATCAACTATAAACAGGTATCCATGGAAACAAGTGGACCAGCTCTACATGTACAGGGGTATCAGGTAATAAAATTGCGGCACAAATGTCGCCGGTAAAAGAAATCACCGCAAAAAAGCTGTGGTTTGACCCGGTAAAGGTGTACCCCATTATACCATTTAAGGGGAGCGGGCATCCTTTACATGATTGTGGCGGCAAAACCACAACATTTTGTATCCACAGACATTTTTGCAGCTATTTCAAGACATGGAACCTGTACAGGGTGTTTGTTTACACCACTGTTGCTATGTGTCCCTCCCCATGCCCTACCCGACATACCCGGCTCACCACTATGCAAATATTCCTTATTCTATGTAAATTCACCCTGATTAGGGATTGCCTCCACCGCCTGTTTTCTCACTGTCTGGCACTTCTGTCAAAAGGTCCATTTCACGTAAACCACTAAAGAGAATTGAAGAAAGCATCTAGCATTGAAGGTCATGGAGGAGGCCTCCAGGGAAACCCCCCAGAGCTTAAGATGGAGGACGGCTCAAACCCACGCCAATGGGAATAGAGTAAACCAACTACCCTACAGCACTGTCTCAGTGTTTACTTGTACAGGTTTTCAGATCTTGAACGTGTGAGGGTGAACCTAGAGCTGCAAGGCAAAAGGACTTGAAATCCATCCGACGGAACGCTAGCTTCACGCGAGCACACTGTAGGGTGGTGCCTTCCTGCCAGAGAAAAGCTGGACCAGTGTGGAGTTTGGCATCCAGATATGGAACCGCCAGAGCATAATCAAAACACATCTGTGCCGCTGTGGATACAGGGTTACAAGGCGCATGATGCGACATGCACAAAATGTCAAACCAACAATGCAGTGGTGTGTCTGCACTGCCAACTTCAGAGTTGTGTGTATGATATGATGTGATAGGTTATTTATAACTCGCTTAATACCCAGAGGTTTCTAAGCGCGTATCGGTGATCGAACCTGTGGTGCTCTGTGTCGCCGTGCTTCCGAGGTGAGCACATTGCCCCTGAGCTATCCTTCCGAGAGCCTACTATCTGAACACCTATGTATAGAAGATTTAACCTGAGACTGCAGACATGTTTTGCTCTCTGGGCATCAGTCAACACGATGAAGAAATTATATTTTGCAATCATTCTGGTCCACAATCCTCCCTGGCAAAGCCTTCGCTGCCATTAGGTTCCCTCAAAAACACCGCTCTCAGGATGTTTAGGGACGGCAGACCTGGGGCTCAAAAAGAGCAGGGAAACGCAAGTGGCAAACTGGACCAGAACCATGCCTAGAACCAGAGGCGTTGCTAGGGGGCGCTGAGGGGGCTATAGCCCCGGGTCTTTTGGTTGTAGCCCCGGATAGAAGCTCAGGGGCTAAAGCCAAAAGGCTAGATAGCCCCGAGTCCCGACAGTCCTGACATTAGCTTAGCCCCTGATCTTTTCCAGACCTAGCAACACCCCTGGTTTGAACACATACCTAAAGGCAGCCAATGTGGATCTCTAATTCACAAGAGCATTAAGTGTGCCAACACAATTGGTATTATTAACAGGGCCGTGAGGCATCGCCTTTATTTCCAGGAACCCTGGGTGCAGCCAACAGAGCGGACATGGGCCAATACCCACGCCTGGGCCCGTTGCAGTGGCAGGTACGCCTCACAGAAATGTAGCATATATTAGGCCCTGATCCATCGATTCCTACGAGAGGATCAATGGGCTCAAGCTGGCCAGCTAAGCCTAATTCCCGCTAAGGGACCAATATGTAGGTCGCAAACACCGAGCTAGAAAGCTGCGGAGCACTGCACAACTGGAAGATGCTGTGCAGAGTGGGATGGAAGAGGGAGGATTGTCTCCCGCACATCCAAGTCACAGGTGTGCTAGATGCAATCAGGCAGTCTGCCATGAAGATCGTGGCAATTGTAGCCACATAAGGGGGGGAAGCCTAGGTCCCAGCCCTCTGAAAGATTTGGCATCTAATTTCACTTGGTTGAAAGGGGAGATCACCGGAATCTTCAGATCGGCTCTTCACCGGCTTTATCCAGCGAGTTTGGTCATAATAACTGAAGGGGCGTGGCCTTAGAACACTATGAGGCCCGTTTTCGAGTTCCCAGTAAAAATGCATGGGGGCAGGAGGAAACTGGTGTGTTTACACGTTTGCGCAGGCAGGTCCTCTATGCGCAATTTTCAACATTTCCAAGGCGGAGTACAAAATGTAGAGGAAAAAGGTGGCGCACCCGCTTATACCCGACCCTTTTGCACCCTTGTACGCATGGCAGGCAGCGTTTACAGTGGGAGGAGACTAGCCAGTTACAAAGCCATCATGGTTCTGACACCAGCCTGCGGTTGGGTGGTATGTACTGTTGCCTTCTGTCCATCACTTTTTAGTTTTGGTGGAAAGCTGATTGCGATTAAAAAAACAAAGCCTAGCCTGGGTGGCACGCACTTGTAGGTGCCTGGTAAATATACAAGTTAGCAGCCATGGATGGGCTCACCAACTTAATGAATAGCAGAATTCAGTGTGGTTTAAAAACTACTAGAAAACTACGCAACTCTCCATCATAGTCATTTTAGTAGAGTGATCTCATACATGGTCGTTGTAACTATGCTGAAAACTTGACTGTTTTTGACTAATCAGGAGCCAGACAAGCCAAGACCCATTGTAATGGTATCCATGATGTGCGCCTTGCAATAAAGGCCCAAAGGGACATTTCTGGCGCCACACAATGCACAAAGCCCCCATGCACAAAGCCCCCGTATACGGCTCGGATTGGCGAACCAAGTTGGGTGTCATTACCGAGCCTGACTGTTGGTTTTGTGATATATATTTCAACATTTTGGGCGTTAATGGCGGCTCAAGAGTTCCTTCCGGTGAGCTGCCATTTTGTGACTCTTTGGTGGGAAGACCAATTGTTTCCAAAACAATTAAGTAGGAGCTCGTTATATCCCTTGCTGCTGATAAGCGCCATTATCTGTGCTGGTAAAAAAGCAAGTCCACAAAGTGCTGAGGAAAATGAGAAGGCCACTTACAGCGTTAATAATGCTGTAGGAAGTTTCACTGCACAGAAACAAGTGTATGGAAAACGTGTTAGATTCATAAAGCGACTGCAGAATGTTAGGAAAACTGTGCCGACCTGTGGCTTCCCCTCGCCTCCATTTCAAAGGAGTGACTTAATCCCAGCTAGTGCAATTCATGGTTTCGATAATAAAACGTGTTTATATCGTGTCCATTGACACCCCCCCTTCCAAGCAACCCATTTGAGAAGGTGATTCACTGCTACCTAAAACACTGTGTATGTTACTATTTTGAAACTGTGTGAAAGAAATATGAAAAATAGGGAGACTGGGTTCTAGATCCGTTGGGGAATTTGGCCGCAATCACGAGAACGCTTCGCCCAGCTGACTATACAGCCATGAGTCTTGCAGCATTTAGCCTCTTTGTCGCCAGCTTTGTGAAATGTTGTGAGACGCTAGGAATTGTATCATTTGCTGAAACCTGTCCATTGAAGAAGCTGTAAGCAGGCGAGTGTGGATGAGAATAACCCCGGGTGCGAAGCGCGGGGCCAGATGCGTTGGAGAGGGCAACGCATTCTTTCCGCTGGAGTACACTGTTGTGTTTGGCACTCCCGGTGCCATCAGCCTGGGGTGTGCTTGGCCAGAGCTGGGCACATCTCCCCTAGTGCCATGTAAACGCTGCTCAGCTGGCCTGTTAATATTCATGGGCTGGCAGCGTAGCAAGGCACTGCTCTGATGACTGAGGGCCCCGCAGGAGACAGCAGGGCTCCATCACAGAATGCGACACATGGAAGCTGCCATTTTGATCTCCCTATCTGTCCCGCACAGTGACTGCAGTGGTGGCATAGAGGGGGGCTGCTATTAATATCCTGATTTCGCTCCTCTAGCAAGCCCTCAGTTATGAGTACGCGATCCACCTCAGGTGTCGTACTGCTTCTGACTGGTTTCACCCTATGCCTGCAAATTGTAAACATTTTCCGATAATTTCATCTCGAATAATGTTGTATTATGTCAATATCTCTGTTGTGTTTATATCAAACAAAATCTTGTTTCTCTGCCTGTATGGTTTGGGAGCCCCGAGAAGATCTGGAATAATGTTCCCCAATCGTAGACATTTTGTGAGAAAATGCTGGACTGAAGGCCGTGCAATTTGTTGTTCTATTGTTTTAATGTATTTCGAAATTAAAGGTCGAAATCTTCACGATTCAAAATATTCCCTTCAATTTTCTTCATTTCAAATTATTAACAGTCAAAATTATGCATTAAAATTGCCACTAAAAACTAGCAGAAATGAAGAGGTGCAATATTGGGTAAAGGGAGACATTTTGTGTGCATTGAAGCTCCATTAAAAAGGGCAAAAAAAAGCTGGTTGGATTGTGTGTTGACGTAAGTAGAGCAAATTGAAACATTTCCCTCTACAGGAAAATTCTGGCCTCAGCGCCATAGGGTTTGCCATGTATCGCCTTGTGCGCCTGCTCGCGTTGTTAGATTTTGATTGCCAGTAGTGCTGGGGCCCAGCTGGCCACTTTCTGCTGGAACAGCACTAACTGTTCTTACCGCTGTCGCGCGGTCTTCGACTTCAACTTCATATGAGAATGGCGAGCATGTGAGCGAGACGATATTGCACAGCCTCTATTAGGAAAGAGTAGATCCTGGTGAGGTTTGGTGGATTGCTTGACTGCAAAGGAGTCTGCGATTTTGTAAAAATAAAAAAATACTTAAAGTGGCAGGGAAGGTTTAAGAAACATACTTGCTCCTGCTGCAGTGTCTCCTAAAGGAAAAAAAAGAAGCACCTCAGAATGATTCGAGGCATGCAGCCAAAGCAGTACTTGATGTATTTTATAGGAGAAACTATTCGGCTTTGAGTGATAATCAATAAAGTATTCGGCCGAAGCCAAATATCTCATTTTCAGCCGGAATTCAACCGAATACTTAGTGGAAGCCGAATTTCGTTACACCCCCTATATCTAACTGGGGCTTCAGATATGCAACTGGGCCAAGTGCAAATGCTAGAGTGTAATGGTCTGTGCGTGTTCACATTTCAATAGCACACATTAATATGGTGCTATACATAGATTTTTATTTTAAAGTAAGAGTTTTTCTAACTTTTAAAGTCCCCAAAATATTTTGCGTATAAAAGTGTATTCATCTTTCCATATAAGCAAACAACTGAGTAAAATAAACACTGTACAAGATTTTGTAGGTCGAGCTCTTCCGTCACTTCTTAAAAGCACATCCTTCATACATGCCTCTTTTCATGATATGACAAACAATCCAGAGAGCCCATAATCCAATTTACGTCACTACGGCCGGTAATCATAGAGCAGCGCATAATGCCTTTTGTGTAGTAGGAAGGGAGATCCCTTTCATATTTTGGCAATAACTCTGCCAATGTAAATAGCATCATCCTTTGTGTGATATAGCAAAGGAGGCCATGCTTCCTGCATCACCTCAACAGGGAGCGCATCTGATGGTCTACAGACGTCTCCACTTGCTGAATCGAGCCAAGTGTACCGAAGCTCTCCAAGTCCGGTCCCCCAGAGGCAAATCCACTTCATGTGTTGAAGATAGCTGCATAAAATGATTTTACGTAGAGTGAACTTACATGACACTTGTTCATACAGTCAATGGTTATCCAGCAAAGCTGGTTGGGTTTGGGTTTATAACAACCGGACGTGGAGACCTAATATGGGATTCTATACCAAACGGCTATCCTTTGAAGTGGCAGTGGGAGGGGTTGCGATCAAGTGGAGAGCTGTAGTCAGCAAAAACCTGAAGATTTAGGTTCCGGAATGTGTGATCCCAGGCAATTCACTGTATCTATTTGTGCCTCCTTCCCTTTCTTTACCTGCCAATGGCTAGTTCATTTACAGACATGCTAATCGCAAGGGGCGGAACTAGACCCAAACTTCCGGGAGAGGGACTAGCCCTTCACATCATAGGGAGGGGCTATCTTCGGAGACGTTGTGGCCCGGAGCAAATGTACCTGAATGGGGGCCTTTTCCTATATCCCCTAAAGAATATTTATGGCAACTGGAATCACATTAGCAACAAATGGTGCATATTAAGGCACTTTGAGCCAGTGGCATTGCCCAAAATGTTATAGGTTTGACATGGAGGCAAGGAAAGGAAATGAATGGGAATGGGGAAGGGAAAAGGAAGGGAAGGAAGGGGACGGAAAGTGGCTCACTGACTTACTGGATCAGTAGCATTGCTCGATCAGTGGGGCAAGGCAGGTTAAGAGCAGCAGGCATGAAGCGACAATGAAGGTAGGCTCAAGGCTGCCTCACCTTAAAGATTGGGTGAGTCGTCACAACACGTTTTATTTAGAAACAAAAGTCCTGTCCTTTTCAAAGTGATTGGTGAATTTGCCTAACCAATGATATCGATAAGAGCAGAATTTCCCTCTGCCTCTTTGCACGGCTCTAAATTGCAAACGTTGCAGGCCCTCTCTGAATTCTCAGCACCTCGCGCTGTTTTGCAAGAGCTGGTCCTGGTATAAGAGGAGCAGGGCCCCCGGAATTTGCATACATCTTAGCATCACAGGAAGAGGCATTTGTTATGTTATGTTAAAGGATATTTATACCGCGCACTACCACCGCCAACGATCTTCTGTGATGCTCGAGGGCATCGAGGTCCAACGTCTGTTTATTTGTGAGCATGCTTACATTTAAAACAAAGATGTCACGGCCATTGTTTTGAAGTAATGTTGCAGTGATTGTGTCAAGGGACAGGCTGCAGCATATGCCATGCCACTATTCTTATGTATGAGCCAACATTATAGCCTATCAAACATAGGTAAGGATTTTTTCAATTAAGGGATAGTCTAAACTGAATCACTTCTAGGGGCGCCCTATTTTGACCAAGAAGGTACCGCAAGATTAATTGATTTGTCCAGGATCTCACACTTTGGTGAAGGGGTGAAGCCGTGACTTCAGACTACTTAGCAATTTAGCCAAATTGACCCCATACGTTCTGATCACTTCTTCCGGATATTTGCTTAGTTTGGTTTTAAAGAGCTACCAAACTGAACTGTTCCATACATATGGCTCCCAAAGAACACAAATCACATAATAAACCAAGTGGAAGTATAGAAATGTTAGAGAAAAATTTAAAGAAAAAAAAGAGTCTTACTCTAGTTTTATTATAAGCCTCCTGAATAAAATACAGCAAGTAGAAGAATGAAACTATGACACCTAAATCCCCTCTCTGTTTTATCACTGTATTTCAGTATTTAAATATGCTCAACTGTCAACGGTCCTTATTTGGCACAGGCTTGTAGCTTGGTATTATGCATATAATAATGAAAATGCGAGTCTTCCCAAAAAAAAGGAAACCTTTTTTGGGGTGCATTAAACTAGCAAACATCACAAACATACACTCACTTGCCAGTTTAAAAAAAGAGTTTTACTTTGTGTGCCATGTTAACTTAAGAATGCACAAACCTGGTAAATTACTGGAGCTATATGCTGGGTTTCAGGTGGAAATGTGTCCATCACAGCTGCAAGCAGCTAATCCTTCGCACACTTTAGGCCTCCTTGTCGTAAACAAAGGCGGTCCACTGTGGTCAAGTCCCTTCTTACTGATGTGCTCTGCCACAAACAGCTATGAACTAAGAGCTTCCCATTTTAAACGTCTTGCTAACAAATTGCATTGATCAACAAAAGCATTTCACGCCCCCATTAGCGAAGGAAGAGTTGCGCCGGGACCCCATTTCGGGATTTCGAAATCAGGTCCCACCAAAATTCGGGACTGTAGCCAACTACCTTGCAAACCCCAGACAGTGTTTTTAAAATTTAAAAAATCCCAGGACCCCAGGACGAAGGACGATTTCCCTGGTCTGTCCCGGGAAAACCGGGACGTCTGGTCACCCTAAATTGTGCGCCCTGCCAAGATCTAGTCACACATCGACCAAGCACGATGTCTATCGCCGATGGGTGACCAGATCGTCATGTGAACTGGCCTCTGTGTAATTGGTGTTCATTTTACAAAGCATTTTTAAGAAAGACTTCACTTTCAGAGAAGTGCTATGTTTTTAAGTGTGCACCCTTTCATCACCAACCACTCACCACATGCACACTTGATTATAATTTGCAGCTGCGAAGTTTTCCAGTTTGTTACGCTTATTAATTTCAACATTTTTGAGCATGTATTATAATATAGCCTTATTGACTGAGGGAGGGGCCATTATCGCGGGATTCTGGCACGGCCACAATTTATGGCCCCAGGCAAAGTGCCCACTGAGGTCAGGGCGCATTCCCAGAGAAGCACCCAATGTGCTTCTACATGACCAAGCGGAGGCTATTTAAAGTCTATGGATTCTCTAACAAATAAAAACCAAAACTGCATACAAACATTATTTGTGGCTTCAAATCTGATGGGAAAAAAAATAACCATGGAAAAAGAGAGAGCTGCAGGAAACAAATATGGATCATTACACCTGGGAGTATCTGGAAAATAAATTCTATAAAACATTTTTCTAAAATAACTGGGATTTTCTCTATAATACTTAATTTTAAATTCTCATCATCGCCATCATTATCATAGTTGAAACGAGTTATTTAACACTACTATAGTAGATAAAATACTTCACACCATAGTAGTGTAAAAGTGGTTAATTGTTAGTTAAAATGTCCATGCTTCTATAAAAGAACAAGTCCAGGGGAGATCACTAGGGGGGTGCAGATAAAATGGCCACCTAAGGAGACTGCTTCCACCCGACTCCCAAAGAGAGCAGGGAAACTGTCCGTCCCTCGGAGACAAAGAAGGTTTCAAGACCCTAGAAAAGTAATCAGAGCAGCCGATGAACCGGAGTGGCAAGGCTCCAGGGCAATCATTGGATGGGTGTCTCCGCAACCAGAGCCTGGCTGAGGAGGAGATGGAACAGAGGGCATCAGCTCCAGATGTTGAAGAGCCTCCGATGTTAGGCACAACGTAGGGCAGACGAGGGGGCGTCTGCCACAAGCTTGGTGAAACGTCTGCACAGCCTACATCTCATCCCGCCCATCGGCACTGCCAGGGCAGCCCGAGTGGCATTTGGCTGCCGCTTTCAGAGATTGACGTGTGAGGCAGCAAGTACATCCGTTGGCCACTGGGGGAGAATCAGCCTCGCGACTGAAGGAGGCTCTGAAACACCCAAGGCACAGCAGAAGTGGCCCTGGAGAGACCGGGTGAGAGCGGAGGGTAGAGAGAACCACCGAGGCAGGAGGGGGGAGAAAAAGTATCACTGGATGACTGAGGGGGTCTGGGGCATCACAGGTTTGTCAGAGAAATGCTCCCCCCAACCACCCCACAGTGCAAGGCCGAAGGGAAGGAGGTGGTCCTAGAGAAAGGCTCCATGGAAAGGACAACAGGACTGCCGGGGGTCCAAGAAAGGAGGTACCCACAACTAAGGCTGCGCACAGCTGGTCAGGTGCAGTGAGGGACACAAAAAAGGCGGCCCTGCACACCCAGGACTGGGTCACAGAGTGCGGTGTTGTGGCACTGGAACTGATGTAAGAGTGTGTGCAGAATAGCGATGAAAAGTGGACAATCTGATTTTAAGCTGGTGATAGAAGCAGTGTTTGAAACCATGAATAATGAAAAGACAGTCAAGGTGACGCAGAACAAGATGGTGAGATATACAACAGGGCTGCTGGACAACACACACTCTCAGACCCAGCATGGTAGAATGGGAAGCATGCCAGACTGTCCAGGGGAAGCTGAGGGGATGGCGCCCGAAACATCACAGGTATTGAGGGTGGTGAAGGACTCGAGAACCAGCATGGAGGACAAGATTGGATAAGAAGGGGTGGATGTATCCCTGTTTTGGGCAGACTTGAGAGTAGCGCCAGAGAGAGTGGGAGGAGGGTGAGCAGAGGATCAGCCAATTGGAAGACACTGCATGAGCCCTGCATTCGTAAGTGCAAACACTACAGGGTAAATCTCGGCTCCTGGTGGAGAGAGCAGAAGATGCCGAGGGTAGGTCATATAGGGCTAACATTCGAATAGTGGGCCTCCATGAGAGGGTGGGGGGGCCATCCATGGACCTATTTTTGGAGCGGTGGATCAAAGTGGAGCTACCTCCGAAGGGATTAAGGAACTTCTTCTCAATAGAGAGGGTGCACAGGTTCCCACACAGACCAACTCCACCAGGAGCTCCACAGAGACCAGTGGTGGCAAGACTGCCAATTTTTTAAACAGAGACAACATACTGCAGGCAGTGAGAAAAAGGGAGCCAATTAGAGTGGCAACGCCAGCCTCCTGATCTTCCCGGACTATACTTTACAGGTGCAATGGGCAAGGAGGTCCTTCGAGGAAGTCAAAAGAAAACTGCAAAACTAACAATTTAAATACATGTTGATATTCCCAGCAAAGCTGAAAGTGATAGTGGGGGAGGGATCTTGGATCTTCCATGAACCAGAAGAAGTTTGGGACTGGTTGGAGAGCAGACAAATTCAACAGTGAAAGCAAGAAGGCCCTGGCTTGGGTTTGATGGGGTGGAGGTGCATCGGTCAGAGGGTGGGGAGAGAGCAAAAATGAGAAGAGACAAAGAGACACCCCAGCATGGACTACAGATTTCTCAAGCCTGCAGCATTTCAGCTCACAAAAACACTTCAAAATAGGAGGGGAAGGGTTGTGGGAGTGTCTGGGAAATTGGGGAAGGAAAACTTTGTGTTCATCCGTGTGTATCTCCCCCCACCCACCTTCATTGCTAGTTGACACACTGGAAGATGCTAAAAGGGTTGTGCGAGAGGGGATACCTGGAATGATAATAGTGGCAGGAGATTTTAACGCAGTGGTTCGGCCCGCTCTGGATAGGTGGAAAGAGAATGCATGGGAGGATAATAGGGGCATGAAATTGCGGGAATTCACAGAGGCAATAGGGCAGAGCTGTGGAGGGAGGCCCATCCTACAGGTTGGGAGTGTTTGTTCTTCTCAGCGGCACACAAACCTTTTACACATATTAACCACGTATTTGCTCCCTTCTTAGACAGACACAAAGTGGAGGGGTGGGATACCTGCCCAGGGGAATCTGAGACCATGTACAACTGACCATGTACCAGACACAGAATGGTGGCTGGGGGGGGATTTGGAAGCTGGGCACCTACCACCTACTGGACGAGGAAACAGTGGCGGAACTGAGGGAGGAAACAGTGCAATTTTTCCACCTTAATGGAAACTCTACGGATTCAAAACAAACGCTATGGGAGGCGTATAAGGCTGTGTTGAGGGGAAAAGCCATGGTCCTCACATCTGCCAAGGTGAAAACACGGTAGAGACAATATGAGACAATGTGAGGACAATGAGGCCAAAGTGAGGGAACTGGAGGGACGATAAAATGTACAACAATCACAGGACATACTAGCATTCGACGCACAGAAGGTGTTCGATTCATTAGAATGGGAGTACATGTTTGCATTCTTGAGGGAGATGGAATTTGGAGATGGGTGCATTGGGTGGGCTGCCGCATTATACAGTAGCCTAACAGCTCGAGTTAAGATAAATAATATAGTGTCAGACAAATTCACCTTGGACCTGGGATTTAAGCAGGGTTGTCCGCTTTCACCCATGCTCTTTGCTGTCGCGTTGCAGCCACTGGCGGAATGAATCAGAGGAGACCTAGAGCTGAGGGGTTACTGCGGTCTGGATGGAAGGGAGGAAATGATATTTCTATATGTAGATGATATCTTGCTGTATCTAACGGACCCTGCATGATCCATACCAAGGGCTATGGAATACTAGAAGAGTTTGGACAATATTCAGGTCTCTGAATAAACTGGGATAAATCCGTCCACTACCCAGTGGAGTGGGAGAGAGGATCCAGAGATGAGTCCCGCCATTGGAAACGTGTTGTGATGATTTTAGATAACTAGGGGTGCTCGTCCGAACGGACAAGAAACTCTTTTCAAGCTTAATCTTGATCAGGCGATTAAGCGATTCGGAAAGAACACCAGGCAGTGGACGGCCCTCGGAGTTTCAATGATTGGGCGGATAGCCCTGTACAAAATGGTGACTCTTCCCCTACTACTGTACATAGTCCAACATGCCCCAAGAGCATTGGAGGCGGCAGATTTTGACACAGTCAACAAAGTACTGCAGGTGTTTCTATGGGAACAGAAAACTCAGAGAGAAAAACTGGAGACGCTGTACAACTCTCAGTGTGAAGGGGGACAGGATCTTCCAAACCTACGACTATATTATTGGGCCTCACAGATCGACTTAGCGAATCAATCGCTATATCGGGCGGGCACAGATGCCTTGGTAGATACAGAACCAGCACTGCTTGGAAGGAATTGGTGGGAGAAACTCTTATACAGAATGTCACAGCAACTGCAAGTGCCCTTGACAAAACGGAAGGTGGGGATAGCCTGGAATCAAGCCCATAGACAACTGGGATGGAACAAATGACTTACATTGGCAGCCAGAAACTGGGAGAACAAATACATCAAAGGAGTACACAACCTGAGATGGGCAGGGGAATGGAAGAGCAGAGCAATTGGGAAGGTGGGGACATGATGAGAGAGGAATGGGGACTGAGAATACATTACCAATTTAGATACCTACAGCTCAGACACACTTTTGCACCACATAATGAGAGGGGGGAAGAAATTCCAGAGGCTATCTCCATAGAAATCAACATTCTGGATGGGTCGGTTCAAACTAAGCAGGTGTCAACCGTATACAAGGCATTGGCCTCTCACTCCATACAACAACTGGAGGAACTGAAAGGTGGATGGGAAAGGGACATGGGGGTATTGATGACAAGGAATGGAGGGAGGCACTGCAGTACACCCAGGAAGTGGCTATAGCGGTCAAACTGAGATTGATTCACTTTAAATATCTGCACAGGGTCTGCTACTCCAAGGACAGACCGATAAAGATGGGAAGAGGGGGGATGATACCCTAAATGTAGCATAGACATAGGTACGTTCTTCCATATGGTATGGGATTGCCCAAAAATAATAAGGAGGTTCTGGGCTAAAGTACAAGGAGAGGTGGAAGGGGTACTGCAGAAACCTGCGCAGCTGGAACCCAAACATACGCTGCTGGCAATATGGAAAGACATATTAGCAAAGAGGTCTATAGCATCAAAATGGATGATATCAGTAACCCCATCCATAGCGGTCTGGAACCATAAAGAGATGGTTCCAGCTAGTCTATAGGAGCAGGGGATGCCTAAATAAACACAAGAAGATATGGGGGTGAGCGGGGGTGAGGGGGTTGGAATCTATACCAGGGTGGATTAGGACCAATAAAGGGATAGAGGAAGGGGACTGGACTGTGGAGGAAGGAGACAGGGGGGTGACGAATTGCATGAGTACAGGGCAGCGGATTAGAGTCAGGTGAGAGGATCTGGGGTATGAATCCGTAATGTGGATTTTGATCAGCCCTGCAATGCTTGTGGTTGATTTGACTTTATATAAAACCTCAATAAAGTTATCTAAAAAAAAAAAATACAAGTACAATCACAAATGTCCAGAATCTAGCTACTGTGCGGACAGAGTGAAAATCGACGTTGTCTTTAATACCAAATCACACGAGCAGGAAATGCATTGACCTAACCTATCTGGGTCTTTTCAGAGTCATCTTTACTTCCTCGTTTATAGGTTTGGCTCATGGAGGTGACCATATCCAACTGAATGAGAAAATGTTATTGGTACAACGATTGGCTCTTTTTCTGCTAGCATCCGTGGAGGGTTACCTATAGGCCAGTGTCATGATTAGTATCACTTTTTCTGAATTATCAGAGGTGATATAAAACAGCCACTTTTGCCTGAAAGAAATATCTGTCTAGGCAGTAATGCGTTAATTGCAACCATTTGGCTGCAACTCACCCAGATTCTTGTCACAGTTAGGTGATATAAAACAGCGATTTCTGCCTGCAAAAACATCTGCCTGAAAGGTAATGGGTAAACTGCTGCTTTCAGACATCTCCTCGTGTATAACCAAGTCTGCAATCGGCCACTTCATTTCTAGGCAATAAGGCCTGCCACAGCGCTGCCTTGTATTAAAGTACTCGGCTTCTCTTATTGGCTCTTCTGTTGGGTAGAAGCTGTAGCTACTAGTAGTAACACATGATTGCTGTTGTGTTTTATAAAGAACATGTTACGAATGTTAGTGTGATCATTTGTAGAAAATACTAATATTTAAAAGTTGTAGCATTATCTAGAGAAAAGTCAAGAGGGTTGGCTTTGCCAATGCTTGTTAGCTGTGTCTCATGGGTGGTGCCTTAACCCTACTTATTGAGGTACAATATCACTATACAGTGGGTAAGGAGATGGATGGCATTGTGGAGGCAGAAGAACTCAGCAGCTCTCCTGAGGCTACATAGTTTTGACACGTTATCCCCATCATTCGTTTTGGTTCATGGGTCGTGCTTTATCGCCACCATTAGCAGGGCTCATGTCCAGGGTGCACGCGGGGGGATGGAGTCCACCCCCTTTTTCCAGATGGTGGATCCAGTCCCTCCCCAGCTAAAATGAGAAACATTGAATGTCATATTTGAATTTATGAATTAAAGCCAACTTCGGGGAAGTTGTCAGGTTTGCAGGTTGGACACTTCACCACTTGTCACGCCGCCCGTCCTGGGGTCTCCTTACCCGCTACGGCGCTCCCCGTCCTGGAGGCTGTATCCTCGTTTTCGGCTTCGGGGTCCGGGGGCGTCCTGGGTCCCGGGCGCTTCCGGGTCTCCTACGCGCACTACATTGCGCATGCGCGGGCGCCCGCTCTCTGCTCTTCGCGCATGCGCAGTGCGCAGGATGCTCGATTCCGGAGGGTATGCGGCTCAAGCCTCGTTGTGGGGTGCCCGATGCCTGGGAGACGGCACGGCTTGCGTTGCAAGCCTCCCAGGTGCTGGCGGGCTTATTTAAGGAGCCCTGATCCTTTTCCAAACCGCGTCTCAACGCGGTTTGTTCGGATCGTGTCTTTGCTGCCTTGCATTGCATTCCCGTTGCCTGTTGCCTTCCACCTTCCTTGTTCTGCCTGGGGGACCCCTGCCTACCACCTTCCTTGTTCTGCCTGGGGGACCCCTGCCTACCTCCTTCCTTGTTTTGCCTGGGGGACCCCTTCTTCCTCCTTCCCCGTCTTCCTCAGTCCTTCCTACTCCAGTGGTTCCGCTCTCCCTCCTTGGTTCTGGTCCCCGCTCTGTCCTTCCTGGTCTCCTTACGCTCTGAGTCCTTCCCACTTGTTCCGTGCTCCTCTCCTTACCAGCCTGCTTTTGTTGCTTCCTTGTCATCGTCCCTGGAGGGACCGTGCTGCTTCCAGTCCCCGGACCTGCCTTCCATCGGAATCCCACTAAGGATCCGGACTATCTGCTCAGAGGCTCCCCCTGCCAGTGCTTGCACTGTCCTGACGCCACTCAATCAGGGGTGAGCCAACCCGTGGCGTTGGGAGCCGGCTCACCTCCAATCCGGTTCTATTTGGGCTGGTGTTGGGCTGGTTCCCCGCGCCATCTATCACGTCTATCCGGATCATCTGACAGCCTGGCCTCATCATCAAGGAACCCAACCGGACGAACAGGTACGCAGCGTTCTCGTGACGCTATTTACAACACCACTGCACTAAATAACCTGATGAAACATAACAAACAACTAAAGGTGAAATGTCCCATTTCGGTACTGCAAGCCCCAGGGAAAACATTTCTATTGGTTCTTGGAGTTTAAAACGTGCACACCTTTTAACCTTTTCAGAAACACTATTAGAAGAAAATATCCTCTCTTGGTTTTGTGTGTGTATTGATTTTATGAAAGGCAAATGCCATTCGTCCTGTACAATTTGGGTGGTTAGGCAAAGCCAATTTAAAGAAATGTGCATATTTCACCTTGATATGCTAATTTCCGGTGCAGTCACATCCTATTGCATTTGCTGATGAGTCCCCACACTGTAATTTTTAGGACTTGGCCATTAGTTTCTGTTCTTGTGGCAGTTGAATGGAAAGAGAGAGGGAGCCAACGATATTGTTACAGGTAGTTGGGTGTAATATGCAAAAGGAGGTCATACTGAAAGTCACGGACCATACCTGTCAACTCGCCCGCTTTTGGCAGGTGACTCCTGCAACAGAGTCAGTCCCTTCAACCACCAATCTCTTCCTTTGCCGGTCACCAGGAGTCAATGGAGAGCACACCCGCAAAAGGAAAATCTGGTTTTGGCTGCCTTTTCATTTGAAAATGTTGACAGATCTGCAGAACTGGTGGAGGGTTGGGTGGAACAGGAGCCAGCTATACCAGGAGCTGATGCACCTCTCTACCATGGCAGTGTGTCTTCAGACATTCATCCAACTTCCAGTAGCCGGGACTTGGCGGGAGGCCCACACCACTCAAGGAGCCCCCTCTGGAAATGTGTCTTTTCTGTTGCATGCTCTGGCAGTTTGGAAGTCTTGATGGCAGCCTCAGCACAGCCCTTTGGGTCAGTATATCCTTTCAGTTCTTCCGAACGCCACATCAAGCAGGATACAACACATCTGCTCTCAATGGAATGCGATTTCCAGCCTTCTGCAGGATGTTCCTCTGACTGGTTATTGTGACACTAGACAACTCTCCCAACGAGAGCAGGATAGGTGAAGGCAAGGCGACCCTGCTGTTCCTCTTTTATTAAAAAACATTCTAGGGTACGATGTCTTTTTGCCGACAGTAGGTTTTTCGATGGAATTCTTACTGAAAATAAATGCCATCGAAATATATATGGGCGAAGGTAAAGGTTTAAACGGGGTCAGGAGGGGATTGGGTGGGTTAATAACATAGGGAAATAGGGGGCTTGGGTGTGGGACCCCGCCACATTAAAAAAAAAAATGGATGAGTTTTATCAATGGATTTTGTTCAACTAAAATATCAATCGAAAAAGCTACTGTCGGTAAAATGACATAGACCCCATTCAAGACAGCCCCCTCGGCAACCAGCAGCATGTGGTATACCATGTGGCACCATATTGGGCATAAACCCATCCAATCTGCCCATCCCTATTGCAGTGGAGGTGGAGAGCAAGGTTCCATTTTTCCAGAGGCCGCAAAGATCCTTGCCTTGACCATGCATGCAGAGGTCCACCAAACTGCATGGATATTGCATTAGTGATATATGCCATGCGGCATACAAGCTACAGCCACAACCTAGCACCAAGAGGCGATGAAAGGAGGCAAGAGCGAAAGGCAGCTGGGATGGGGAAGGACCCCTGGGTGATAGTCTAGGTAACGTTATCAGGTAGCCAACTGCTGCATTCTGCTTGCCTGACTCAATACATTTAAACTACTTCGACCTTAAGGACTAAGATGTGGGGGAGGATGAAAGCGGCAGCGATGATAAGCACTCTGCAAATGCATGCACATAGCACTCATGCTCGTAGTAGTGCAGCTTGAGGTTCAGTGCCTCCAATATATGCGGCAGCACCAGCAGATGGTTTAAACTATGACTCCCATGATCCCTCACCATCGGCTATGCTGGCTCTATCTGAGGGGAGTTGGAGTCCAAAACATCTAGAGAGCCAAAGGTTGCAGAGCCCTGTCCGAAGGCATAACAGTGCAGACTAGTCCCCACGGTTCCTGATGTATAGTGCCGACTCAGCTCTGGCTTGGTTATTGCCACTCAGTGTGCCACCCCTCTGCTGGCAGTGATCCCAAAAAGCTACAATATGTTTTTGATACAAGAGCAATGCCTCACCTGACAGGGACCCTCTCAGGAAGAACATAATGGATGTGTGAAACCATGCAACCATAAATGTCCCATGAGTCAATTCAGTGGCATTTATGGACGACACCTCTAAATCAAAGTATATACTTATTTATTTATTTATTTCTATAGCGCTGCAGGCATCAGGGCGCATTACATGAAGGTAATGAAAAATAATTGTGAACAGACTGCAAAAGTAGTCCTCATTGGGACACAGAAGTGCATTTTGTTGCAATGTATGGAAACATCAAGCCAGACTGGTGGTTCATTGAAAAGACTGTAGATAATCGTATAAAGATGGGGTGACCTAAGCCCTGCTAAAAGCCAAATGGAGCAAACTAGGGCAATAAAAGACCAGCCAGTCTCATTCTGACCTCACCCAAAACAGGTTACACGGCATACAATCCCCTCCAGGATTGAATATTTTTTTTGTTGTTTTTATTGACATTAGTTTAGAAAAAGAAAACAAACTTTTTTTTTTTTGCGCAGTGCGGAAATTGATTTCCAGAGGACTGTGGAGTACAGGGGGTGCAGGCATAGTTCGTGATAAATAGCAACAACTGGAACATTTTGCTTCAGTTTAAGAACTTTTCGCCAGAATTTCCCCTCCATCCGACTCCAAAACTCGACTTCGATATTCCAAACAGCTTCGCTTCCAAAGGATACGGCAGGTATCACTTTTTGCAGGTAAAATGTTATTATCGGCACCAGAGTAAATTTGCCATATATTGCGTGTAATTTTGCTCCTTGCAGCGAGAACATCTTCATCCGAGAAGAAACATCATTATTCCAGCTCCACTCGCTTATTGAGGTGTTGAACCGAATAATCAGGCAACCTGGAAACACAACGAGGATAATCCCAACAGGCCATCAGAGCGATTCCCCAATGGACATACATGTGGATGCAGTGCGGAAAAAGCAGGGCAAAGACCCGATGGGGCATGAAAAGGCTGTAACAAGCTCTACAGGCCCGGGACCCCAACAGAGGATGCAAAGAATGATTGGGACCCGTCTCAGGGGCACTGCTGGGGCCAGGGCTCCTGTAATAAAGCACAGTGACCACTGCGGGGCACTTTCCCTAAGTGTGGTGGGACTTGCTCTCTGTGCACACTTGCATTAAATAGGGCCAAGAACAGCCCCACAGGAGTGGTAAAATACTATTAAGATTTTGAGTTGGTTGCATTTGCTGTCAGTCTGGATTTATTATTTATGACATTGTGCGCGTGCGTGTGTGTGTGTGCATGTGCGCGTGCGTGTGTGTGGGGGCCAGTTTCCACACAGGAAGCACCAAGTGAAACTTAACAGAGCATCTCAAAACATTTAAGTTCAATAAAAGTGCCAATGAAAAATAACCTTTGCTGTTCACTGAAAGGGAGGCAAGAATAGTCGAATATGAAAGCGTCTGAACTTAGATTGTCTGGCTCAGGACAAGACCTGTCAGAAAAAGAGGTGGTGATCATGACCTCGAGCTGAGGAAACATGAGGCTAAACCAATTAGCATGGCCCAGGCTTGTTAGATTAGCCTTGACAAAGACTGCTGTCTTTTTGGTCAATAATTTAATTTTTCTGTGTCTGTATTCTTTCTCGTTTCTTGGCATGATTGGTGCTATTGAATTTGAAGGATGATGGTAAAGCATGCAATGTGCTAATAACTATTTACAGCCGCTTTAGGCAATGTTGCTTATGTTTTATATATATTTAATACAACTCATTTACACACATATTTTCAATATTGATTCGTTGTATGTTTTCACATGTTTTCTAACTATTACATTTACCCATTCTCCTTCCGCTGTCTATCTCCAAATAGAATCCCTGAGTAAGGGCTTTTTTTAGGCACTAGTTTGTGTGATTGGATAAGCTATCTCTCTTAGTTGATTGAGTACATATACTTTTATATGAATACCACATCGATCACATTGTTGGTCCTGGGTATCTTTGTCGTGCATGTTATATTCAAACAACATTGACATTGTTTTTAACGCTTTCATCCAGCACAGTTTAGAGTAACGTATTTATTTCAATTAATTGTAGGTTTATTAATAGGTATTTCATTGCACTTAACACATGTTAGTACTTTATACCTATGATAGTAGGCATATCATTTAGAATGTTCCTTTTTAGTCCCTCGTTTATGTTTACTAGCTTTTGTTTCCGCGTGTGTAAAGGCAACTCTTCCATTTCTACTCAGTGGGGCACACCAATAGAGCCTATGTGGTGTCAATCATAAGTGAGAATTGTTCACGTTTTTATGAAATCAGGGACCATGGGCAGACATGCTTAGGGGTCATTTGTGTACTTGCTCCCATTGGTTAATGTATAGTGTAAGGAACTGGAGCTTGGAACACCAGCTTATTGATATTCACGTAAAGGAATGTTTTCCAATTTATAGATCCTAAAATTAGATGTTGCTTGATTGTTATAAGCAGGTCAATAGATTTATGACTTAGCTATGAGGGTTGCCCCTTGGAAGATTTAGGGCAGAGGGACGTTTATTTATACACCGTTGTGAGGTTTTTGAACATTGGATTTCAGTTATATATGTTCTGATACCTTGTTTGCGTGGTCCAGGTGATTTTGTTTTTTGTCTATCTGATTATAACATAACATTATATAACACAGTTTTGTAATTTGTGTTTTATCTCTTGATATTTTGCTTCTTTGACGTTTTGTTTTGGCATTTTGTCGTTTTTAGAGGTGCCAATACCCACACATTATATTGTGTTATTCACTTGCCATTTGTACATGCAGAAGTCTTGAAAAGGTGCAGGGGCACACGATAGGTGTGTCCGCTTTTATTTAACTACATACAACAATTTCTTTTACTTTTGGAATCAATATATTGGAAGCTACAATTACCCATTTTGTCTGCGTATATG
Organism: Ambystoma mexicanum; assembly: GCF_040938575.1. Lineage (NCBI taxonomy): Eukaryota > Metazoa > Chordata > Amphibia > Caudata > Ambystomatidae > Ambystoma > Ambystoma mexicanum. Next base: position 597,009,240 of record NC_090924.1, read on the forward strand.
ATTTATGGATGGATATTAACCTTGGCTCAGTGTTAAAACTATTCCAATGTTCAGAGATCATGCAATCTGCAAGTTGTTGCTTGGTCCCCTTAGATTTGGAGCTGAAAAAGTAAGAATTCGAATGCTTACTTTTGACTTAGTACATCTAACTCAAATTCTCCAATTCAAACTAATATTCAAATAACCTCACAGGGGACATACCAGGGAGAGTTTCATATATTTACTGCATCATTGGCCGACACAGGGAGACAAGGTAGGCAGGCCAAACCCTGTGGCTACTCCCACAGGATGTTTTTGTGGGAATTACCGCATTGTAAAGCAAAGGCAGAGGTCTGGGCAAAATCACACTTTATCCATTCAATGAGAGGAATATTTCCTACAAGTTCCCATCACATTCTCATCCCTACATTCCCTTCTCTCTCTCTTCTTCATGCATAGTGGGTTGAGATGCTCGACAGTGTGCTATGGCATTAGATATTCTACACGCCTTACATAACAGACATTATGCGGTAGGCACACATTGATTTCGTATCACTTGGGTTTTAGTAACCCCACAAATATTGTTTACATTTTAAAGATGAGATTTAATCTCCAGAAGAATCTCATTCATCATATGTAGGCAGGATGCCTCAGAAATTATGCAGTAGGCAGACATTTAATTTTTATCAGTTGTATTTCAATAACCCCAAAGATATCTTTTTACATTTTAAAGGTGAGATCTAATCCCCAGAAGAATCGCTTTGACCAAGTGTGGGCAAGATGCCTCATTTAGGTAAGCAGTTTCCCCAGAGATATGCAATTAGCACACAAGGCATAGTTCAGATCTTGCTTGGGTCGACTCAGCCCTTTATACTTTTGAAGTTGATAAATTGATTACAACTAAATTGGATAATAAAATCAACTATGACTGTATGGAGAAGTGCTATGTATAAGAAGTAATGTCATTATAATATCTACAGGATACATCTTGAAATTTAATGTAACAAATGTGCACCATTGTTTTATCTTCTATCTTTTCATTAAAAACATGTCCCTCTATCCAAACAGCCAATGAAGAATGTCTCCAAAGTCTGATGATCATGTCTGAAGATCTCGGTTTGATCACCTCGACAAATTGTCATTTTGAGTTGCAAACAAAATGAAACTTTTTAAGAAATCAAAATCAATAACATGCGTCGAATTAAAAAAGGCGATACTGAATATTCTTCCCCCCCCCCCTTTCTGCATTCTGCAGTTTGTTTTAAAGAGCTCCATGCGTGAGGGATTCGGAAAAGATAGATTTCTCAATAAAGCATGCGCAGAATGTCTCTCAGTAAACAGAAGCGCTTACATCACATCGCGCGTTGCTCAGTCTTGGCAATGGCAAAGACGATAAAGTTCCTGGAAACGTTCATGAACGTCATTTAAAAATGCATTAATCTCGACCTGTCTAATTAATATTAATGGAAAAGAAATGAGGTTATGAGTTTGTTTTCCATCTGAACCTATTTTATGGACAATTCCATCAAGATGTAATTGCTCTGAATGGCACTGCAGCCTTTCAGCAATGTGGGTCCAATGTGGTAGGAGGTAGAGAACACAAGCATTACTATGTGTCTCTCTCCTTCTCTGCCTCCCTCTATATGTGTCTGTTTCTGTGCCTCTCCCTTTCTAAGTATGTATTTCTGTGCCTCTCCCTCTCTATGTGTCTCTTTCTGTGCTTCTCTCCCTCTCCCCATCTCACTCTATCTCTCTCTGTGTCTCTTGCTGTGCCTCTCTCTCTCTGTGTCTTCCTGTGTGTGTCTCTCTGTGTCTCTTTCTGTGCCTCTCTCTCTGTGTCTCTTTTTGTGCTTCTCTCCCTCTCTCCCTATCTCTCTCTGTTTCTCTTGCTGTGCCTATCTGTGTGTCTTTCTGTGTGTGTCTCTCTCTGTGCCTCTCTCTCTCTCGCTCTCTCTGTCTCTTTCTATGCTTCTCTCCACCTCTCTCTACCTCTTTCTCTGTCTCTTGCTGTGCCTCTCTCTGTGTGTGTCTCTCTCTGTCTCTTTCAGTGCCCTCTCCCTCTCTGTCTGTGCTTCTCTCCCGCTCTCTCTATCTCTCACTGTGTCTCTTGCTGTGCTTCTCTCTGTGTCTTTCTGTGAGTGTCTCTCACTGTGCCTCTCTCTCTCTGTCTCTTTCTGTGCTTCTCTCCATCTCTCTCTCTGTCTCTTGCTGTGCCTCTCTCTGTGTGTCTTTCTGTGCGTGTCTCTCACTGTCACTTTCTGTGCTTCTCTCCCTCTCTCTCTATCTCGCTCTGTCTCTCTCTCTCTCTCTCTCTCTCTCTCATTTTCTCTCTCTCGCTCCCTCTCTCTCGCTCCCTCTCTCTTCCTTTCCCTGAACCTGTCCTTCTTTCTATGTTTTCCACTTTCTCTCTGCTCTACCTAGCCCTCTCATGCCATAGGCACAAGGCCCATTGCTCATGGCCAAAGGTCAATGACCATGCCCTGTGGGGTAGCGTGAGGCTAGTAAGTCTTGAACAGGGCCTGTGAGCAACACCCAGAGGACAGTACCGGCATGGGTAATCAGCTAGTGTATGGCAATGAAGAGTGGACCGCACGGGCCATGCCTGGTAAACGCTGCAGTCCATGCCCTGTGAGTACTGGCGGTAAAGGTTTAGTGCGCAGGAAAGACTGCAGCACATGCCCCCTTCCCTAAAATTCATGAAACATGATCATTTCGATATTTTTACTGATGTCGGTGATGAAGTCATATGAGATGTTCTCAGTGGTGTCCTTAATAATGCCATTCGGGTGCCCTCTGCAATGTCACGTGTGTTTTCATAGGGAGTGCTCGGTGGGGTGGGCAAGTTACAGGTGCACATGTAATGAAGCACCCCATTGCTTCCCAAGCCTGGATCTGCTCTCAGTTTGCACCCTAATACCAGTGGTCAAAATGTACACTCGCCACTAGCCATTGGCTAGCTATAATTGACTCTTGGCGAGTAAGACATGATGTACTGGGTGTTTTTGTAGAATTGAGGTGGCGAGTGACGTTTTATGGCTGGATAGTAGCTTGAAACTTGAACTATTTACCCGTAATATTATTAATATTAATAATTACGTTAAAAACCATAACTGGCGAAAATTCAGTGTTGATTTTGACTGTATTAGGAAAGGATGAAGTGTTGTAAGGACTCACTTTTTCTTCTCAAACTGTTCTAATTTCTAGGGTTTTCAAATCTTAATTTTCTGAGCAGGAACTAGAAGCTCCTGTCCAGCGTCATTTGAAAAGGGGTAAGGTGGCTATGGGTAATCCTGCTGGCAGTCACATATGAGAGGCAATGACTTTAACTAGACAACTAGACAACTGGCATGGGTAATCAGCTAGTGTAGGGTCAGAAGCAATGAACAGTCGACCGCACGGGCCATGCCTGGTAAACGCTGCAGTCCATACCCTGGCGGTAAAGGCTAGAGACCCTAGAAGCTCCTGTCCAGCGACATCTGAAAAGGGGTAGGTGGCCGTGGGCAATCCTGCTGGCAGAATGATACCTAGAGTCACATATGAGAGGCAATGACTTTAACTCGACAACTAGACAACTGGCATGGGTAATCAGCTAGCGTAGGGTCAGAAGCAATGAACAGTCGACCGCACGGGCCATGCCTGGTAATCGCTGCAGTCCATACCCTGGCGGTAAAGGCTAGAGACCCTAGAAGCTCCTGTCCAGCGACATCTGAAAAGGGGTAGGTGGCCGTGGGCAATCCTGCTGGCAGAATGATACCTAGAGTAACATATGAGAGGCAATGACTTTAACTAGACAACAGCACGTTTGGGAAAATGTGTGCACCTTGGTGTGAATTAAAAACAGATACAAATGTTGGGCCTCTTTGCGAGTATGGCTGTAATTCTGTGATTTTACCACTGAATTACTGCCATACCCATTTGCCAATACCACCCTTTGGACGGGCAGAATTACCGCTGGCTATGGATGGTGGCAAGTTGGTGTTGATACCTATTCTGTGAGCCCCTAGTTAGTATTCTTTCGAATTTACCATCATCGGTAATTCCTCCTATTCTTTGGGTTGGAGTGGAGGATGCTCCGTCGGCTGCATGCTGGAGGTGCACCACCAACTGACCTCCAATCTCAAAGGGTGGTGCTGCAGTAAAATCAGTGGCCAAGACAAGTGGCAGTAATGGAATTGACCGCCATTAACTGCCCACACCTTTCAACTCATAATGAAGCCCATTATGTTTTAAATGGCACTATGCTCGTTTTTGATACATTTACACGCATATATCACTGAACTAAATGCAGCTGAAGCGTTCAATGCCTAACTTGCCCTAAACTTTAAGGTCATGTTTCTTTCTGACTTGCGTGAGTGGCCTTGTTCCAAAATGCGAGGCCATCATAATGTATTCCCATTGTTCGGTATCTGTGTCAAGCAAGCAAGCATGGTGTAACTCGGCCGATAGGGCTGGACTGGCCTATAGGGAGCTCTGGAGATTTTCCTGGTAGGCCTCCGCACCCTGGGCCTCGTTTGTGTGGTGACCTATTTTATTTCCAAATTTCTCATAGGAAAAGGGTTGGGCTTGCTGAAAATGTGTAATATGGGGCCACTTTGAGAATGATTTCCAGGGCGTCTTTTGGTTCCCAGTCCAGCCCTGGCAGCACCTTTAATCCACGTTAGTGCAGGAAAGCCCATCCGCCAAGACTCATCCATGGCTCCGCCTTGGGGGGTCACGCGACATTGGCTGGCCGAAGCAGTGAGGCTCCCCAGGGCGGAGTCAATCTGCAATGAGCCAGCGACTGCGTCTGTGCTAGGTTCAGTTGGATTCCGGTCTGACAGCAAAGTGGGGACAGTCATGGTGGCAGAGACAAATTATGGATGAGTTAATTTCATCAAAATGGGGTCAAACTAGGACTTTGTACACGGGGGTTAAAGACTGGAATGGCTGTGAAGTCCAAATTCTCCAGAGGTGTCTTGCTGGAGCAGTGACCTTGAAACAAACTCAAGGGGAACATCCGCCATTGTTGAGTCAGGCTAATAATGTCCTGCAAATGTCCTCCGTGCACCAAGGCAGAGTTCATGAGTGCGAGACGCCGCTGGCAACGGTTTGGATTGTGTTCCTTCACCAGCGATCCATTTGGAATCTTGTGTAGAGGGTGTTTTTTTTAATGAAGCTGATGCAAAAGGCGCCTGAGTGATCTACCTTTCATATCACTGCTGTATTGTCTGCCATCACTGGAGCAAAGTCCGGTCTGGGGATGGCGCTTATAGAAGTTTGTTGTAGCCCCTCATTTTGAGAGGAAGAGTTGCTCCATTCTCCAGACGCAATGCCTGCTGGTGCATTTTTTAAATGTTTTAATTGGAAGGGGGTAAATATTTCCCACAAATATGCAAGAGTGATCGAGCATAGCAAGGGGCCCGAACAAACAAAGGGGTGTTGGGAGAGGGGGTTGTCCCCCTGAGAAAATGTTTTGAATAATGGTACATTTCTGTGAAAAATTGGGTACAAATCCAGCCAGTTTCCTATCGGTTTTCTAGGTTAATCCATAAAAAGAATGCAGGAGATGCAATTCACCAACAGTGCAAAGGAGCATTTCCCAACATATTTTCATGAAACCTTTACCATAATATACCAGTGTGGAAAACATGCTCATACTGGCTGTGCCCATATTTTTCCATGCTGGCTGCAGAGGTATATGCCAGTATTCTCATATCGAGCATACTCATGTTTTCAGTGCGCATAATAACAGTATTAATACTAATTGCAAACATGCTCAAGTAGGCTCTGCCAATATATGCCAGTAATACAATGTTAGACCATAGTCCTCTTCGCTTTACCATTAAAAATGGCATGCCGCTATATGAAAACATGTCCAAACTGGCTGTACCTATGTAGGCCAGTATAGACACGTAATAACAATTATCATGTTTGCTTTATCACAAATGTCCAGTAAAAAAATGCTATGCCACAGTAACGAATTATGGGCAGGATAACTGCAACAAAATATGCCAGTGTAGCCAAGAAATAACAGTTATCATGTTTGCAAACATATGTTTGCTCATTCACGCATGCATCAAGCCACCTATACATCGTGCAATCACTCATTCACACACACCCATACATACACACATAACAATCATACAAAGTTATTTTCTTGTCTTAAACCTTGTAACAGACTCTGCTCCTTGCGCCTCCGACAAAGGTACTCAGGCTCCTGTGCATAAGAGCAGGAAGCATAGAGCGCTTCTTGGCTTCTGCACATGTGTGGAGGAGTCAGAGGGCTCGGTCCAAACACCTCAGGCCATTTGAATGTGCAGGGAGGTGCAGGAGTGCCTCCAATGCATATTCAGACATGCAGTTCCCCAGACTGCATCAGCCCCTGTGTTTCCCTTTGACAGTTAAAACCAGACCGGGAGAGATCCCTCCGCTGCAGCAAACAGCGGAGGGAGAGCTCAGTGTTTTGACCGGCTGGTTGACCCCATCCAGAATGGGAATCGGTATCGGTGGGTAAGTGCCCCATTACCCATTATAGACAGGCGGTCACGACCTGGATGTTTATATGGTGGTTTAGGTGTAGGCTGACAGGGCAGCTAGTTTTGGGCACTCTGATTCCTGTTTGTTATGTTTGGTGAGGGGAAAAATTGTTCTCAGCCTTCGATGGCTTAAATGTACAGAGGAATTAGGTCTGCAATTGTGAATACCCATTCAAGGGCGAATGCTGCCCTACCACCTTTGATACAGGGAAGACCAATGAGAACTGTAGCAACCCTATCGCCAGAGGCAAAAGTGTCCCTCTTTGCCTGATATGTGTAGGGCAGGAACTGGGGCATCATCACACAACTTTCAGGTTCATTAGAAGTTGAGGTTGGGGAATGCCTATTGTTTCATTAGGGGAGTGAGTCCTGAATGCAGTCTTCGTTTTTTTGTTTTGTTTTTTCTTGTTGGCGGTTTGGCTATTAACGTGAGGGAAAGTTAGCTGCAGAGCCGTGTCTTAGTTTTCTTTTTTTGTGTGCAACGTGGATTGATTTGATGAAAAGTACTGGTTTGTATTTCTTCATGGAGCAAGGAATGGAAAGAGGGATGCAGAGGTCATGCCAGATTACAAGCCCTGCACTTACTCTGTGATCATGTATACTTATTAGCAAAACAAAAAGGTGACGGCTGGAAGGTTTTGAATTAATCATAACCACGGGCATAGCTCTGGGCAACCCTCCAGACCATCCTTTTTCAGCCTGCCAAGCCATTACAGAAGGGGTAAAACCATATGCAAATCAGGCTTAGTCCTACCCCAAAAGGGACAGTGCAGCCCGAACTGCTAGGTCACATCCCTTCTGCACGAGACCACAAGCACCTCAGACATGTTTCAGCCTTGTTAGGCATCATCAGTGAGGAGTAGCTTGGGTCTCTAGGCCGGGCAGACTCAGGACCCACGTCTGGGAATACCCGTCCAACTCGGGGTGACTTTAGCAAAACAAAAAGGTGATGGCTGCAAGGTTTTGAATTAGTCATAACCATGGGCATAGCTCTGGGTAACCCTCCAGACCATCGTTTTTCAGGCTGCCAAGCCATTACAGAAGGGGTATTAGCCATAAGGGGAGAGCCCTTCTACAAGAAACGCATCATGAAATTAGCCAAGCAAAATGCACAATCCCTCACACAGTACAATCAGTGGCCAGTGTTGTAAATTAATACATTCAATGTATTCAATACTTGTCTGGGGCAAGGATATATGCAAGGTCTTCTAGCACATACCAACAATTTAAACCAAGTCTAACATGTGTTAACAGCAAAAGAAATCGCTATAAGACGCCTGACCTCTAATCGAGAATCGACTCTTCATTTATTGTCAAAATCAATAATGTTTCAATTAAAATCAACCATCATATCACTTGCAATTTCAAACTTCTATTTCTTTGACAATGCATGGTTATTTACATTAGTTTTAAACAAAAGGAAATGTGTATGTGTGGAACACTATACACATTCACTTAACTATACCACATTTCATGAGCAAATGACTTTCAAAATAAACAATTCAGAACGAATACATGTTCAAGAGAAAATATCAGAAGGAATTATTCATACAAGCAAATCTTATTCATGTTCAATAATCAGTAACATTTCCGTCGAGCATATTTATCTTTTTTTCATTTCTGAAATTGGAATTGTTAACGTATTCCGATTCGTTAATCCTTTGTGAATGGCCAATCCTGTCTGTTTCCCTATAAATATATATATATATATTGTGTAAATATCGGTCTGCTTCAAACTGCTTGTTGATTATACTAATTTAGTACTAACCGCCTATAGACTTGAGTCCTGTCAATTTTAAATGGGTTTGAGGACCTTTGCGCCTCACATTTAAAACATAATTTCATCCATTAATGTAATCTTCACATATGTGGAATGTCTACCAAAAACGTTTGTGGTCGTATTCAGATTTTTCTATAAAAGAAAACATTGGATTGGCTGCCACGAAGATAGAAGGCTTTTAAGTCGGAGAGGTCGGGGAAAGGTACTGTAGGATAGGTAGCTCGGAAGCAGTCTGGGTGTTCCTGTTTTGGGGGGGATTTTAGAAGAGAATTAAAGTGCAAAATAGAGAGAGGAAGAGATTGACCAAGGTCAAGAAGAATTCAGTATGGCTTAGAGGGTAGCGAAGGACTTGCAGGCATCTAACCACAAAGGCAAGAGGAGGTTTGTAAAGTGGTGGGATTTGGCAAAGTCAAGTGCTCGTGTGAGGGAAGTTGGCGATTTTGTATATGATTAATGAGATCAAGAGATCGAGACTTGAGTCAGAGTTGTACCTGCATAATTATCTTCAGGCGCCTGATAAGTGGGGTGACCCAAGGCTGGCAGCTTGCACAACAGAGAGTGAAGGTAGAAGCAGGATAGAGATGGTCAAAGGGCATGTCAAGGGCAGTGTTGAATTCACATGAGGTTGGTTTGATAGAGAGGAGCTAGTTTGGACAGATAGCAAACAAACTGGACCTGACTTGAACTAGATAGGGGGCTAGTGTGTCAAGCCTAAATCTGTGTTTGGTGGTAGGGTAGGCGGGAGGTGAAAGAAGGTGGGATGGCAATGGTGAAGTGAATGAGGAAGTGGCCATAGGCAGAGAGGTCAATGGTAGAGGTTGTTGGAAGTGAGGCGTGAGGAGAGAACGATGAGGTCTAGTGAGTTGTCTCAGTCATGTGTGGTTAACTTGTAAAGGGCAACAAGGAGTAGGCAGGAGTGGAAGTCAAGTCTGAGACTGTGAGCAGTGGAGATGTTATGAAGATTGAAGTCTCCGAGTAAGACAATAGATGCCTCACTGGGTGAGAACTTGATGAGAAAGTAAAGGCCAGTTAAGAACAAGTTTAGTGGGCCTTTGGGTTGGTACTCATCCTGAAGCATTTCCCTACCACCAACCACATATTGTGTTCCCCCACCTCCTCTGGTGAATCAAATGGGGGACAGGGGGACAGACGACAGCACAGTTAATGTGAAGAGCTGTAAACATGCGGTGGAGCGTGGAGCAGAACTGGGCAAGGAGAAGCATATGGAGCAGAATTGGGAACTGAGTGGTGAATGGGGGCAGAACTGGGTAATGCAGACCAAATAAGTGTGAAACTGGGCACTGAGAGGTAAACAGGGGGCATAATTCACCCAGGTGGGTCCAATAGGTACTGAACGTGGCACTGAAGACCAGATAGGGGCAGAAATTAGCAATGACGGCAAATTGGGGCAGGACCCAGCACTGGGGGGGAAATGGGACTGAAGTGGGCGCTAAGGGGAAAATGGGAACATAACTACGGAAGGAAGGCAAAAAGATGTGGCAGAACTTGGCATGGAGATGAAACCCCAGACTTTACTTGGCATTAAGGGCAAATGGGGGCATAACTGAGAACAGAGAGACAAATGTGGGTAGAGTGGCAAGGGACAACCCTGGGGCAACAAGAAGCAAGAAAATGTATTTCACAGAACCAATGCTGGCATATTTTGTTGAGAAAAGTGACATGATTTTCTTTGGGCACAAACACCAGGAGAAAAAGGAGCAGTGATGGCATATATTGTTCAGACAAACCTCGTGATTTATTTTGGGCACAAGTAACATGAAAATGTGACATCACTGACAAATGTTATTGAGACAGACCTAGTGATTGTCTATAGGCACAACTACCATGTAAATCTTTATATATAAAAGTGAAAATGTGTTTGTTTGTGGTGGGATTTGTGGCAAAGCGTTGTTCCTTATACAATTCAACACTGTTTCATCAATCTGCACCAAATTGTTTATAGTTACCTGTTAGGACCCTCCGGACATTACTGGCTACATGACATTTGGCCACCCTACTCCGTCCCCTGGATTTCAGCACAAGTCTATATTTGTTTGTGGGTTTGTGGCTTGGTGAAGCTTGTTCCTTAAATAATTCCACACCGTTTCATCAATCTGCACCGAATTTTGCATAGTTACCTGTTAGGACCCTCTCGACATTACTGGCTACATGACATTTGGACACCCCACCGCTTTCCCTGGATTTCAGCACAAGTCACATTTTATTTGTGGGTTTGTGGCTTGGCCAAACTTTGTTCCTTATACAATTTTACACCGTTTCAGCAATCTGCACCAAAGTTTGAGCACCTTCACACATAAGACGATTGCCTGAAATCTGCGAAACATCAATGTGGTGGTAGAAGGACCAGTCGCGACACGGGGAACAAAACTTGAGTCCAGGCCCTAGGATGCACGGTTTTCAAGTTATTTGCACCACAATGAACCACAGCAAACTGCACCACACCAGGATGAGGCAACATGAAGGAAGAGAACAAAGAAGGTCCCAGTATGCAGCAGCACACCAACACTCGCCTCCCACCAACGTCTGCTCTGGGGTAGGTCAGCAAGCCACACGCGCCCATTCTCAGGGCAGTTTACTTCAGGGTGCAAAGCACATCAAGCGATAAGTGAATCGGAACCGCGACCTACACGATCAGTGTTATCATGTCTGTCTACAGAACCATTTCGGAGAACGGGTAACTTCTGCTGGTTAATATGTAAAAGGATCTATAGCAATGGATGTAAGCAGACACTTTTGCCACCAGAAGTCATTGTGGTGGAGTGCATGAGATGCCAATGCATGCAGGAAAGAACAGCATGGGCATACCTGCAGGGAGGATGAAGGCCGACAGACATGGATGCATGTAGGATGGCACTGACACATACTGAGCGCTACTGAATGGACTGGGCAGCCTGAAAGACAGTGTGGAGTGGACAAAGTAGGTTTTCCTTAAGAATGGTGCAGGATGGAGAAATTTCTTTGGACATAATATGCATTTGAATATGTTTTCCAGAGGCAGTGCTTGTATAGTTTGACAACACAGGCCCTATGATTGTCTTTCGGGACAAAAGCATGAACATGTGTTTTACAGTGGCAGGGCTGAAATATACTTTTGGGCAACCCGACATGATTTTCTTTGGGCAGAAGCACCATGAAATATGTTGAGGAGTGATTCTAGTTACTGTTGTTGGCATGGCATCTTTTGGAGTATGTTGTGTGGTTCCCTAAAGAACCGTTTGTTAATTGTATTGCTATTTACTCCATTTTTTTTCTTTAGTAAAATGCACCATTTCTTCCTTTTAGTTTGCAAATATTTTCAGCTGGTAGAGGCAAGACACCCAACCCCAGATGAGGTGGTTTGTGGTCATTCACAGACATGTGTTCATGGGAGGTCAAACGGGGCAACTGCCTCGGGCCACCAACTGGCCGCCTGATGCAGAGAAGTCAGTGCACATTTTTTACAAGGCATATATAACGCATGTCAAGATATGATATCGTGCACTGTTGAGTCCCTTGCCTGGCTGTTGCTGACACCTAATATCCCGTCTGATCTATGAATCCTGTAATACGGTGTGTTTAGTGTAGTGAAAAGCGTATGTGCATTCAATATAGGACAACTTGTGTAGTGCCTCCATCTTTCTTTGGGGAATGTATTGATCATATGAAACACAGCTGACACGCATATTGCTAAAATGGAGAGCCACAATGGCTAAGAAGTTAGCAGTATATGGTAAGCACTTCTGTCCCAGAAAGGCAGACTCAGCCTTTCATCTTTCTAAGGTTGATGGACGTGTGCATTTAAATTCGTAGTAACACTACCTGTTTTACAAACACTGTACCTGCAACAAAAAACACTAGTGATAAACATTAACATAAAATCAGTAGAGTGCAGGTGTATTTGCTACTCAAAATGGAGGGCATAACGTGTTACTCGGTGGAGTGGTTAGAAAGCCAGGTTAGCGAGACAGGGACACCAACATGCCATGGCTCAGATTTTGGCTTTGCCACCACCTGCTACAGTGATCCTGCACAGATCGGCACAGTAGTAGGGTTTCTTCAGTGAAAAAGGTTTGCCTCATCATATTCCATTGGCATTCTTTAGCCCATTGCCCTGCTACTTTCATGAAGGCCGCTTGAATGGGAGAGGACCAAGACAGGGTGGAGAGACCCAAATGTTACATGATTTCAGTCAGCTTATTTCCCACATAAAAGGGTTTGTTTTTCTGAAATTTCAAATATTTTTCTTCAGATCGGTAATAACAAGCTACAAGTCTGTGGCCGCCAGGGACTATGAGCAGGTTCCCTTGTCACGTGTTTCTTTTATTGAATGTATTTAAAATGATTAAAACAATAGTTGTAAACCCCAGATGAGATTGTTAAGCTGATGTCAGTTAGTATTCTGGGTCTTGCAGACCGCTATTTATGGCAGAGAAAAGAAAACCATTCTTCTTTTGTATCACATGATTCTATAAGCATGTTTTAAAAAAGAGTAATGTCATCTTGGCTTATCTTCAGAAGTGTGATAGTCAGGTCTATCAAAGGGTGCATTAGTAAAATATTCATATATATTTGCACCTTGTGCAGCAGGATTTGTGAACAAATGTATTTGTGCAGAAACTGTAGACTGGATAAAATGCTGCTTCACCCTTGAACCAGGATGTGTGATCCTGAGCAACTCCATTCATCTCAGTGCCTAGCCTGTAAAAATGGGCAGTCGCTATTTTGTTTTTTATTGTCATTTCTTCAGAAAGATTTGTTTTTCATGGTACTAAAGTCTCACACATAGTTTAATTGGCTACAGTGCCATATCATATAATAGTGACCACTCCTGTGTTGCCTTCTTCAAAGTCCGATGGAAACACTACTTGAAAACCATAGCCCTTGCCTACTCTCAGCGTATCCTCTAAGTGAGTCTATATGTATCTTCCTCGGGACCAGTTGCTCCCCTGTATTCATGTCCCAGCCATTGTGCATTCTGTGAGGCTGCTCACCTGAGTTCTGAGTCTATGTGGAGTTTGCCAAGATGTTCGATATGGTTATTGACCTGTATACCTCTTTCATGGCTACTACGTTTATAACATGTCCTGTAGCTACGCCAGAACTCAAGTACCCTCATCGTGACAGCTGTTGTTGCCTGGAATTCCACATGTTTATCATTCTGATTCCATCATGGATGAAGGGAGTCTGGGGGCTCGAAGAGAGTTCATAGCCGGTTACGGCTAGATGCCAGTTTACTCCATAAACGCCTGTATGGGAAGGCGCCTAGCCATCTGAAATCAGCAACCTCGTGGTATGCCCCCTTACCGTCTCTAAGATCTTCCAATGCCACCCTGGTTATTTGCTCGCCCTGTAAGAAATTGAAAGGACTGGCAGATCTCGTTTGCCAACTGTGCCGCTAAGCTCTGGAATGACCTCCCTCCAGCCCTGAGGTCGGTACCCATCCTTTCGTCTTTTAAGAAATCCCTGAAAACCGCTCTATTTGCGTAGGATGATATCCACTTAAAATTACATTGATCTAGCCGGCTCCCTGTTGTTCCATGTTTATATCTATGCCCTGATGCCCATGGGCTTTCGGCGCGTTATAAATAAAAATACATACATAGATATACTCCGCCTAACTCTGGCCAGGAGACGACATCAAGCTGTGGGTTCAGGAAGGTGGTGGGGAGGGGCAAGTATGGAGACAGATTCTTGGACACCGTCATTCCTTTGGTTTATTGGGTGCATATATGTTTGCTCCCCAGATCCTAAAAATCCTGTAAGATGTCCCTCGTCAGCCAATTCAGTAAAAACATTTACCCGCACCACTTTACAAATTCCAAAGCCGCCATTGGTTCTTATGTGTTACAGCACTCACTGCTTCAAATGGGCCGGCCCTATCCAGCCCGCAGTACATGCACTCCTCATTTTTGAACATATTGAGGGCCGGGACTTCTTCAAGATTGAACTGATTACCAGTACTCAATACTGCTGCCAAACGTAGTAACGCACCACACAAATCAGCCTTCCCGGCTCGGCGTTCACACTTTGCCCCGTGAAACGTCAAAGCCCAGGAAAGCACAGCGGCGCGGCTCCCACTGAAAACAATGCTTACGTTAAGGGCAATTCGAGGTCGTTAGCCCAAGCACAGGGGCACCTGTGGAAGGACTAGTGTCCATTAGGAGGTATCACTGGGGGGGTAATAATCGATGGGGAGCATAACCCATGTTATGTGAAACAAAGACCCCAGCAGATGGCGTTACACTGCGTTGCATTTCCTTTCACTCTGAAAAGAGTTTGGTTTGAAAACGTTCTCACTTGTGTAGGCTTTTATTGCGATCTCATAGTCAGGATGGGTAAAATAAAGCTATAATCTTATTTTTGCTCGACATGTTTCTAAAATTATTTAAATAATGGCAGGTTCGTGTTCTATGGAATTTGTGTACTTTTAAATGTGTTGTTATAAAACCATTATTTAATATTTTCAAACCCAAACCTTTAAAAATATGTATATTAAATTTGGATGGGAAGGTGTGTAGTCAACTGCTTGAATCACCAACCGAGCTCAAATCCTAGTTTCGCCACTTGAGCAAAGTGTGATCCCGGGCAAATCATTTGTCATTGTGCCTTATCTGCAAAAAGTGGGAGTTCTGAGAAAAAAATCCTCCCTGAAATTGGGCCACATCTAGGGGTTTGGGGGGAGTTTCCAATCTCCCAGAGAGCTAAATGAAGAGTAAAAACCATCTGTGCAAGATGTACTCATGGTGTTTACGTTATTCGTCAGTCAAAGAGATGTTCAAGATTTCCACTGGCTTGGTTGGGTAGACAGAACAAAACCTACATGCCCACAACCCCATCTGCACTGCCTTTCCAAAATAAATGTACATCTGTCAGCATCTGAATCTGATGTTGGCAGATGTAATGTAACGTAATGTATAGAGATTTGTAGAGCGCAAACTAAGGTCATAAGGCAACTAGGTGGTGATAGGAGACGTGTGAGGACTGATACGGAGCAAGGTCAGAACAGGTATGTCTTCCGGTTCTTCCAAAACTGAAGGTATTCAGGGGTGTTGCGGAGATGCATCGGCAGGGAGTTCCAAATTGTGGGGGCTAGCACCGAGAAAGATCTTCCTCTTGCCCGAGTCCGACGGAACCTTGGAATGCATAAAAAGGATTGAGATGATGATCGGCGAGCTCTAACAGGCTTGCAGAGAGTAAACTTAGACCTTAGAAATTCAGCACCAGAGTTGTGGACGTCACGGTGCACGAGGCACAAAATCTTAAACTTGACCCGGCTCCTGACAGGGGTGTTGCTAGGTCTGGAAAAGGCCCGGGGCTACGCTGTTGTCGGAACTGTCGGGACTGGGGGCTTACTAGCCTTTTGGTTGTAGCTCCTGAGATTCTATCCGGGGCTACAACCAAAAGACCAGGGGCTATAGCCCCCTTAACACCCCCCCCAGCAACGCCTCTGGCTCCTGACAGGGAGCCAGTGCAGTTGCCAGAGCAAGTCCTTACAGTGCGAAACTCTAGGAGCTCCCAGAGCCAGCCGAGCTGCTTTAGATTCCTATGGAATACGCCACTTTTTAGCAACTCGTAAAAAGCTGGCGGATTCCATAGGAATTCATGAAATGCCTCATGCTATGCTAATACACAGCAGTAGGAAATGACATTTGCACTACTAAATTCAAAGAATGCTCTGAAACTCGTTTGCGCTTCAATTGGAGCCTCTCCCTAACAAGCTAGTGTTAGGGAGAGCGCTCCTCTCTCTACAATTAACAGAGTGGAGAAAATGACCCCCTTCCAACCAAGGAGTAGGTCTGGTATGTGGCCCTCAGTAAACTCTGCAGATCTGCTTTCGGATGATCAGGGTTGAAGTCAAATTACACATTCAAAAGTCTGCAGCGCAACTCATTCAGATGATAAGATTTGAAGCGAAGTTGTGCACCTGTTTCATTTATTCAGCCAGCCTGTGTCCCTTAGCAGGCTTCAATGGGCATTGTGAGAGTTTATCTGTGACCTTGCTCTTTCAGCACCCTGGTTCAGTCAAACATCATAGTTATTCATATAGTATTAGATGTCTTTCTAGCCCTACTTTCCTTCAAAGCCTGCCAACTTTTGTACAGTACAATATTAGTGTGAAAACAGTCTGTGGTTGATGGATGTCTTTGAGTGGTGACTGCTCACAGAATAAAATGTCAAGAGAATGGCTTAAAAGTACACCATTATACTGATTTCATGATTGGAATAGCTGATGTTTCAGTGTGCCAGGGTCCCGAGGCCCAAACTCAGAAAAAAAGCGACTTATACGGAGTGGAACAGGGTGAGAATATGATTGGAGCAGGAGTAATTGGGGAGAGACACAAATTGTGTTACAAATAGAAAGTGAGACAAAAAAGAGCAACCACCACATAGCGAGTACGTGACTACGTGGAGAGACACGATGAATTTCATAGAATTGGCAGTGCTGGTCATTGGGCCGGCTCTCGGCGGATCCGCGATCCGGCACCAGAAATGGAACCGGATCTCGGGATCCGGCCAGAGTCAGTCGCCCAAGACCATGAACGGCGCTGGAATACGTAAACAAAAAACTAAAACAAAAAAACGCCTGCGACAGCAGCATTGCCCTTTACCGCTGGCTTTGGCACTGGTGTGTAATGCACAATGCCCGCTACATGTACTACTGATTCCTTTCAGTTGTACGTGTAGCGAACATTGTGCAGCCAAAGCCGGAGGTAAAGGGCAATGCTGCCGTCGCAGGGTTTTTTTTTTTTTTAACGTATTCCAGCATTGCTGGATACACACTATGAGCCCCGCCCTCTCTAGACCACGCTCCTTCGGGCACCGCCCCCCCAAACTCCTCCCCCACCCAAGCCCTTGTGTTGTGGGATCCCCCACCACGTTTCTTCCATTTCCACCACTGAGAATTGGGTCGGGGAGCTCCATCTGCGTCCCGCATGAGAGTCGTTTTTGGACCTTACTGTGTCTGAGCTCTGGCCCACTTAAAGCCTAGATTGGGGAGTACCTGCACTTCTTGTATTCCATTTACAGCACTGCCAGTAGTTTCCTGAGCAACGCAACTAAGTTAGATTGGTAAGTCATCTAGTAACCCTTCGGTATTAGGCGTCTTCGGGTGCCTCCCCTAACAAAGGACTTCGCAGCAGCTATATACCGCAGACCGAAGGAGGGCTCTTTCTGTCAGCACTTCAGCTAAAGCCTTACTGTGCAAAGCGGCGCGCGCCCATGCACCTGCCGCCGCGTGCGCAGCTCTCCAGTCTTCAGGGATACCCGCTGGCGACGCATCACTTACGGCCTCCAGGAGGCGCATTGCTCCTGACAGCCTCGCAGCTGAGCCATGCATCTTCGCGAGCGTTGCGCTCAATTCCCCGGGGCCGCCCCCAGCTGACAGAGAGGTTCCCTCTCATTTCGGGCCCCCTTCTGCGCACGAGGCTTCCCGCGACTTCCAGGGAAGGCTCCCCGTTCGATAAGGGGGCGCAGGTCCGAGCGTCGTCCAGTCCAGTCGCACAGCTGGAGAGTTGTTGTGAAGGACGAGGCAGCTAAAGTGCGAGTATGAACTGGCAGGCGGCCCTCGCAGCCGAAGCCGAGCCCTGGTGCCAAGAGTGGATTGCAGTGTAATGGGGGTGGCTTATCCTCCTCGCAGAATGGCCTGGCAGCTCAGCAACAGGTGTAGACTACTCGTGCAGGATAATCACGCGTAAAGTGCTCCAACCAGAAGGCTGAAAGCCTGTCAAGTGTTCCTCGGTGCTCCTCAGAGCTACAGCTTTGGCCTTTTCGAGTTGATAAATACCGGAGCAAAAATACACGCAGCGCACCGAGTTCAAGAAAATGAAGACGGCTACATTCACAGGTGGATTCGATCCACTTTATTTATTTGTAATGTGCAGCACGCCAGCAAAGGCTGCGACAGAGAGGTTGCAGGGTGTGGCAGGAGCAGCAGGCATCACTGCAGGTAGGGTGACCAGAAGTCTCGGTTTTCCTGGGACTGTCCCGGAATTGGGGGCTCTGTTCCCCTTTCTCAAGATTATGTTTCCATTGGACACTGCAGTGGTCCCGGTTTTTGGTAGTAGGTCTTCATAGCTGGCAGGCAGGAATGCACCATCTAACACAGGATACATTTTGCGTTTCGCGAATTAAGACAGCAGTAGTTGGTGATACATTTGTTTAATCCACCAGTAGCACTTAAACATTCTTCTCCTCCAACCGCTACTGAAGTGTAGTGCCTTGACAGCCCCTTTCAACAGTTAGTCCTACTTTTATATTAGTTGGCCTGTCCCTGTTTTTTACTTTTTAATTCTGGTCACCCTACTACAGGGCACCCCTCGTCCTTCGGCAGAATAATAATAGCTTGGCGCGAGTTGTACAAACCTGTCACCAGGGACGTCATTTCACAAAAATGCCTTGGGTAGCGGAAGTGACATCACTCGACCCTTGACCTCTGATGACATCACAGGAAGTGATGTCAATTGACCCCCACCCAAAGTGACATCACAGGAAGCGATGGAACACAACCTTTTACCACTTGACAAAACAGGAAGTGGCATTACATAGAATTGTTTCTAAGTACACTACGAAAAATATGGTTACTATATCACTGTGAAGTGATTTATATTTCATACAAGAATGGATCGCCATATGTATCGTTAACATCAGTGTGTGTAGGCCCATATTACCATTACTGTGAATGCAAGCAGATGTCCAAGGCCAAACCATAATGTGTAATTTATTATATAGCACTCATGCTTAAGAGCTTCATATAGAACAAATATACATACAATATCACCCAACCTGTATTGGTACTCATTTATCAACCTCAGCAGAGTGAAAGGCTGAGTTGACATTGCCGGGAGTCGAACCTGCAACCTGCAGATCACACACACATTGCAGCAGCGAGTGCTCAACCCACTGAGCTATCTTACTGGCTATAGCTATCAGAAAACCAGCCACTCCAGAAACAAAGAGCCACATGCTGCTGGCCACAGCCCAGGAGCCTGAATTTAAAATAGAAAAGAAAACGTTTCTTTTCAATCTTCTTTTTAGGGGTAGCAAAGGAGACCACATGGGAGGAAGGGGGACCTCAGAGGTCGCAGTTGCAATCCCTGGCAACCCCTAAATGACTTCCCTGCCTGTCACTGGCTAGCTTGTTAGGGGCACAATGCTAGGAGTCATTCAAAATGTCAGCCAAGCATCCGCGCAGCGCGTGCGATTGCGGGAATAAAGCAATTGTCCCTTTCCTCCCGCACTGGTGGGCTGTAATTGAACAGAGCCGAGCTAACACAGCTAGCCGTCCCTAATGATGGACCAAGAAGGGCTTGGCCATTGCTGGCCCCACACTGTGCTGCGATAGGTCAGCTGGGATGAGCAGCTCTCCAATGGAATCAGGGGACGCCAGCCATCTATTAGAAGGCTGTAATTCCATCAAGCAGCCCCGCTGATACAATTATGGAATGTCACCAGAGCCGCCAGATGGAATTATTGCCTTAAGCACTTGTCCATTTCCTTGGGGTTTCTCCTGCAAAATATCACTGAAGAATGAGTCTGGTTTGCCTTTTTAACCCACGCTACTTTATAATGTTGCATAGTGTGGCTTTCCTTCGGTGCAAGCACCGTCGCTTGTTCCTGGGCACCCACCTTTCTTAAGAGCCAGATGAAGAGATGAAAAGAGAGGTAAAAACGCATCTGTTTGCATGCCACCACCTTCTAGAATGTGTTTGAAATGAAGCAGGGTATTCCGTCTCCAGTTGCGCTGAAACACAATTTCAGAGTTTCAAAATTTCAAAAAGGCAGGCCATCCGCGTGGCTAGTGGTCTATGGCAAACCCTACAACCATAGAATGTGTATAGTGTATAGATACCACTAGCTCTTCGCACTTAGCCTGGATTAGAAGATCAATAATGCATCTAGGATAGCTACAAGTTATACACAGAAATACAGTTACAATCTATGTCTCGATTGAAATGTTTCTAATACTTTGTATTCTTGATGTGTGAGTTTATTCACTCAAAATTCATCATGCATTGAAACAGCCAACACGTGTTTCGACTCTATGTCTTTTTCAAGGCTAATGCCAGAACAATATAGTGGGCTCTTGCTCAGTTCACCTCCGGTTAGTGTACCTGCGATTATATTATCTTCACTGCCCTCTGGGCAAGTATCAGCCTCCTTTTAGCAAGCTTCGCTTGCACTTCTGTTGAGGAATCCTCCCATTAATGTGGCCAACACAGTACTAGGACGAAATCTTAGCTCCTTATGAGGTGAGTGGAAAACAAGTCCAGCCTCTCATACTTTATACAGATCAACTGCACTGCCAACAAGCTCATAAATGAGAAACCACAACTACAACAGGTGTGTTCGCTGCATTAGAGGATGTCGATCAAGACGTAGATGATGGACGCCTTAATTCTCTTGGCCATCTGGGATCGCCATTCGTCAGAAAGAACTGAGCAGCAAGTGAGTGGGGTAGTGGTTCCTACTCCTTCCCAGTGATAGAATTGTACCGAAAAAAGCAGTGGCACTGTGGTCTCAGCAGGGAAGAGGGTAGATGGGAGCATAGTGCAACATGTGTCAAGTGTTGCGGCCGGGGCATTGCAATAGTCTAAGTGACTAGTAACTAAGGGTCCTATTACAACTTTACACTTGCAGAGGGACACGAATGGGCACATCCTCTGTATAGAATGGTGAATATGGTCGTACAAAGTATGGAATGGTAATCAGAAAAACAAATAAAAGTAGTGGAACACCGCTTATGACCGTTCCCACTCACTTCGATCACTGCCCCTTGCAGGTTGAACATGTGCACACATGGATAGAGGAGGTGGGAAGCCCTGCTTTTGTGGCTACATGCAGTCAACGTTGTGCTAGAGAGTAGGCTGCAGAAATAACTGCATTAGTATGACGAGCATTGACAAGGCTGCCTTAACGGCGGTACCCACTCACTGCTGCCAACACCGATGCTGAGTGTGGAGACTTCGGTAGAATGCGGCCCTTGTTCTTCTGGTCTGTCAGTTGTAGTCAATGCTCTGAAAACCCCCATTGATCAGGAACCAGGCAGTGGGTAGCTGAGAGTAATGAACAAGGGAAAAAGAGGGAAAGTGGCGGTATGTGAGGCAGCAGAAAGCAGGGGGTGATTACCTCAAGGCTGGAGTCTGGGATACTCAGTGCTCTGTCTGGGAAGATCCCCACTATGCTCTCCCATCCTTCCAAGTTGTCTCTCCTTTTTGGCTGGAGTTCCCAGCCCTGTCATCTCCCAAAAGCTACAATCCACTGACAAAATCATTCGACCAAATAAAATAAAATAAATAAATAATGTTTACTAAAGTCAAGCTCTGTTCAGATTTAGAACTCTTACTTTCAATGGATACATTCCTTAATCCCTGCTCCACATGTTCTGCCTACTGCATTACAACAATATACCACATGTGTGCCACTTGCCTCCTGATAAGGTGCATAGAAGCAAATGTCCTGTGCACACATACAAAAGGCCCAACATAGCAGCCTCCAAGGGGGGAGCACTGGCTGGGAAGAAACTAAAAGAAGCCCCAGGTTTGTCCCATCAGTCGATTTCAGTCCATACTATCATCGTCTGTTATCAGAATTAGAACAGGGAATAAGCAACTTGCTTCAAGAGATTTACCCTCTTCGCAACCTCCCGCCCATAACATGAAGTCAGAGCTCCAATTTGCGCTTATATTCCCTCTGCTTCAGAAATGGAGCTGATCCTGGCCTTGTGGAAATGTCCCCCTCGCCCTGTTGTGCAGAGAGATGCTGGCCTTTCTCCTTGTCTTCAGTGGTGGAAATGGAAAAAAATTGGTGGGGGATCCCACAAGGGCCGGGATGGGAGCAGTGTTTTGTGGGGGGTGGGGGGTCCGAGGAGGTGGGGTTAATGGGGGTGGAGCTCGCAGTTGACCTCCGATCAAAGGAAATGTCCAAAATAATAGTTTAAAACGGCACTATTCCTTTCATTCTGCTTATTTTCCAAACTATACATCAATTCCACTTGCTGGTGATGAGTTACTTCACTATGTAGAAAATAGTTTTGGCCAGTATTGCTGAGTAAATATTCTTTAAAATCCACAATTTGCATACCATTTTATTTAAAAAAACGTCCCCATAGTGTCAAACTAGAAATTATATCGTGCCTCCTATTGCTATGAATATATGTATATTGGCCTACGCCAAGCTGCTAACAAGCTGCTTATAAACTACATGTGAATAAACTCACATTGTAAGGTCCTGACCTTAGAAACCATGTAAACTGTCATTTTGGGTCAAGCCGCCATTTTAGGTTTTCTTGCTCTATAAAGTCACCATGTGAGCTAAAATGGTAGCCTATGTTATTCAGAACAGAACTCGATTGTCATGACCTCTGTACAGCTAATGTATAACTTGCCTGCAGGCCACTTGTTAGGGTCATGAGCTGAGACCTTGTCCTTCTGCTGACCTGTGTGCAAGGGATTACCTGTATCACCAAAACTGATCTATAATTGAATGAGAACACCTGCTTAACTATATTGTATAAATTAAGTCCCACATTGTAATGTTAGGCCTAGAGCATACATTATTACCATTTCTTCTTGTTAATTTATAAACCTAAGATGAACTAGATTTGACCTGGCAAGGGACCCTAGAGCAGTAACTTATTTATGGAATGGTTAACCCAAAGGAGGGCTGAACAGCAGGCTTGAAATGTATAAAAGCCTGACTGTTTAAATGAATTTTTGCACTCACTGAGCACACCAAACCACACCGGAGTTCGCTGTGTTGTACTGAGGGTCGATAGCTATCTGAATTTTGTTCTGTTCTTTTGTAACTGGATTCAGTATAAAATAAAGTACTTTGTATGTTCCTTTGTAACCTGTGTTTGGTGTGTTTCCTTTTTGGTTACCCTGCCTCATATTATTTCCTTGTTTTCAAGGTTGGCGCCCGGAATAGGGACCCTCAATATTGATGCCGGATTATTGAAGGTTGACGCACGTATCGGACCGGGATAGGACGGTGTGACATAACGGGCCCGACTGAACGAGATGCGACACCTCAACAGCGCTGCACGATCCGTTCCCTGGACGATAGCCATGTGGTCTGAGACGGCATCTTGACGAGGGTCAATTTTTTGAGGCGGGCAGATTTGCCGAAATCACCATACACAAGGTAAAATTCGTTAGGTAAGTCCTTTGTAAACCGATCGGTCCTCCTTAGGTTTGGTCAGGTGAGTCGTTACCCGACTCTTAATTTAACCCTGACAATTTGAATTTGGCGCATTGTATCTGCAGACACAATTATTGACCAGGTAACACTGAGTATTTGAGAAATGCCTAGGAAATTGTCTGTCTGCTTTAGGGCATTATTCCGCAGCGATAGACAATCTTTGGAATTTAGCCGTCCGGCACCACAGGAGGGGTCACCGGCATGTACTATGTACTGTAAGCATGGCATTGGAAGTGTAGTATTTAATAAAATTTGGCACAGACAAACCAGACATGCCTCCGAACTTCAGTGGCCAGTCAATGGTAGTTTTCAGATCCCTCGTATTGAATATTTAGAGTCAGTCTTGTTAAAAAAGAAGGCCAGACATGCAGCATTTGATGTTTTGCACAAATGGAAAAGAGAAGCGTTGCAGCAGCTTAAAAGTAGGGAAAAACATGTGCGCCGTCATAAAACAAATGCTGAAAAGGCGTTGTTATATGATCAGGACAAACAGTCTGAGTCGGGTAGGAATATGGACAGGGCTTTCTCACCCAGTATTCAGAAAATCTATCCTTCTAAAGATGTTCATGTTTCTGATGAGTTTATCGACAAATTTTTAAATGAACGAAGGCCTGGTGCCTCTGGACCACCTCCGTATGTTCCTCTTCCTCGTGCTGTACCTCTTCCTGCTGTTATTCCTGCTCTTCCTGCTCAACCTGTTGCTCCTATTCCTCCGGTTGTTGTTCCTCCACCTGCTCCTCTGCCTCTTCCCATTGCACCAGTAATAGTACCTCCATTGAATTTGCCTGCACCCTCACTCGCAAGTAGTTCTGTACCGCTTGTAGTTGATCAGGGTGCGGGGTCGAGGATTGTTACTCGTAATACTGTTCCTACAGAAAAGAAACAGGATTTGTTTGCATGGGCTAAGCATTGTATGGAGAGAGATGATCGAGCTAATGTTTTTGCCACACTTTCTAATATGGATAATTTTCCTGAGAAAAATGTTTTCATTGAAGGTTTAGGGATTCATTTATGTGTAATGTGGGGTAAATTAAATAATGCAGACCTCCCACAAGGGTTGAGGGACCTGAATACTTTAGCGTTTTCAAGAGACACTGTGGAGAAGGTACATGGACATGTTGAGAGGATATTTGAGTATAGAAAGGAGTTGGAAAGGTTACGGAATGAGGATGACGAAGAAGAAAGTATGTATGTACAGAAACAATTTCTTCCGTGTCGTAAATCGACATCTGAGGAGGTGCGAATTTGTACAAAAGATGCGATTAGATGGATTTCAGACATATCGATAACTCCAGTTGAGGTATATGACACATACAGTCAATATACGCTAGAAATGCAGAGGAAAGTGATACAGGTAATGGTAGAGTACCTGTAGGATGAATGTTTAAAGAGAAAGGTTAGTTGTCCCACAGAGTTATTGAGCATTTATAAGAGAGCTTTTTCACTTGACACTTCTTCAACTGCTTTAGCGCTCGACTTAGCTCTGTTGCTTAGTAAGCGTTCGGAGTTGCCTACATCTCAGTTGCCTATGAGAGAGGTTCCTCCGACATTTGTCCCAAAGGTTGAGATTCCTGCTAATCCTGCAGCAGGTACACCTGCTGTGGACATTACTGCACATTATGTATCGCAGTTTGTTCATGTCCCGTTTTCACGACAGGAAGTGAATACTATTAGACAAACTATTCCTGACATTAGGAAAAATCCGACAGGGTTCTATAAAGAGATAGAGTCCGTTTTGCAGTCCTCAGTGTTTACCCTAGGCGACATTGATTTGCTATTCCCTGTACTCCTGTCTGTAGATTTGTGGAAACAAGTTAGAACTATAGACGATGTACCAGGGTTGGGAGATACATGGGCTAACATAGTTAGGCTTGATGGGGAAAGGCCAGCTGGTGAGAGACCACCTCAGGTGATACTAACTTTGCCTGACAGAATCATTGCAAAACTGAAAACTATAATCCCCGAAAAGAGAATTATTTGGGACAAGCTTACGGCCTGTGTCCAAGGAAAATCTGAGGATGCTACCGAGTTCTTTAATCGGTTCGAAGAGGTATTCTCGGATTTCAGTGGACAAGACTTAGGCACAGAGTCTGGGAAAAGATTATTTGTGGACACATTTTTACGTGGATTGCTGCCTGACATCCAGTCACATATTATGTCTTCTGAGAGCGCTTGGCAGGCGAAATCCCAATCAGAAGTACTGCACATGGCTCAGTACTACGAGAACCGTGTCAATAATGAAAAAGATAGAGTCGAGAAGAGAAAAGGTGATTTGAAGACTAAAGTATTGTTACAGCAAATTGTTAGAGGCCCCAGAGGCGGTAGTTCGCAGATTAGAGGTCAGTATGTTCCACAAGGGAATGTGCCCTTGGGTCCTGTGAATATTAGTGTGCCTATTGTCGCCAGGAGGGTCATTGGCGTGCACAATGCCCCGTCCTTCGACAGAGGTCGAATAACACATTTGGAAATATGGGTAGACGATCCAGAGGTCGCCCGGGTGTAGGGGGCCCTGGTAGAGGCCAGTTTTCGCAGGATCCCCAACAACCTTTTGCACAGGATAATCAGACTTCGAGTGTGGATACTAGAAACATATTTGATCATCCTTCTGCTGCATATCTATCTGAAGAGCTTCCTTTTGATGATATTTTGTTTCGTTAGGTTGGAACCTACACCTATTCCCGTTAATCAGAAAGGTCCCTACGTTCAAATGGTAGTGGGAAATAGGAAGCATCAATTTTTGATAGACACTGGAGCACAGAAGTGCTCCACTGATCATTCTCGGGTTCCAAACATTCCACTGTCAGGGCAAACCAATGTTTCTGTAGGGTTTTCTGGCACACCACTTGTTTGTCCGGTTTCTTCACCGGTACCTATTTCTTTGGGTCCCTTTACGGACTACTGTCCATTTCTCTTGACTTCAAATTGTGGAGAGAATTTGCTGGGGTTGAATCTCTTGAAGGAATTAAATGCGGTAATTCATTGTTCTTCTGATGGAGTGCGTTTGACGATTTCACCACAGCAATGTTCTGTTTCGCAATTCTTGACTAGACCTTTGCCGCCAGAATTCAGTAATGTACCAGAGTGTTTGTGGGCAGTTGATGACAATGATGTCGGTGTTTTGCAGATTGAGCCTATTAAAATAGTTTTGAAACATGGAATTAAGCTGCCCCGTATTCCACAGTATAAGATCTCAGTTGAAGGTGAGCAAGCTTTGAAGAGCATTGTTTCCGATTTTGTGCATCGTGGGGTGATTGAGGAGATTGCAGGAAGTTTGTGCAATAGTCCGATTTTACCCGTGTACAAAAAAGGTGATAATGCAATTCCATTACGTTTTATAATTGATTTACGTGCCATTAATAAAGTCGTCGCTCCGCAATTTGCAATTGTGCCTGATGTGACGACAATATTAACCAGGATTCCAGCTACGGCTACTCACTTCAGTGTTGTGGACCTAAAGAATGCTTTCTTCAGTATTCCCATACATGAGGATAGTAGATACTTGTTCGCGTTCACCTTAGGGGGACGCTCATTCACATTTACTCGTGCACCTCAAGGTAATACTGAGAGAGTCCTAGTATTTATAGTAGGGCTTTGAAAGAGCAGCTTGATACCCTTGGATTGCCCCCTACTTGTACGTTGCTTCAATATGTTGATGATTTGCTTTTAGCCGCTGACTCTGAGAGCTCTTGTAAAGAGGGCACTGTGTTGTTGCTCATCCATCTAGCTAAGCATGGTCACAAAGCTTCACTTAAAAAGTTTCAATATTGTTGCCAGGAGGTCGCCTATTTAGGCTATCTCCCGTCAAAGGAGGGAAGAAGATTGACACCTGAAAGAATAAAACACATTTCTGGCATGTCTGTCCCAAATACACAAAAGGAAGTTAGAGCCTTGATAGGTATGGCTTCTTACTGTAGGTTATGGATCCCAAACTTCTCACTAGTGATAAAACCGATGTTGGCCTTGACGAAGAAGGGTATTTCTTCGCCATTGCCATGGAATACAGAGCATCAACATTCATTCGAGTTGCTCAAGACTGCATTA
Source organism: Ambystoma mexicanum (assembly GCF_040938575.1). Classification (NCBI taxonomy): domain Eukaryota; kingdom Metazoa; phylum Chordata; class Amphibia; order Caudata; family Ambystomatidae; genus Ambystoma; species Ambystoma mexicanum. Next base: position 597,036,753 of record NC_090924.1, read on the forward strand.
TGTTCGGCGCCAGTTTTGGGCACACCGAACTATGAGAAGGCCTTTGAGTTGTTTGTGCATGAATGTGATGGATGTGCTTTGGCTGTATTAACACAGGAACATGGAGGGAAGAATAGGCCATGCGGTTACTATTCTTCCGCCCTTGATCCTGTTGCATGCGCTTTGCCAAGATGTTTGCGCGCTGTCGCTGCTGCTGCTGCGTCTGTAAAACAGAGTGAGGGAATGGTCCTAGGCCATGATTTAACCCTGATGGTGCCTCACTCTGTAGATATTCTATTGAACAAAACCCAAACGCAACACCTCACTTCCGCACGACTGACAAGATATGAATTAATCTTGTTTGCTCCCCACATTCAAATAAGGTGGTGCCGCGTTCTTAATCCGGCTGAACTCCTACCTTTCCCGCAAAATACTGTTTGCGGTGACGAAGAGTCACATGACTGCATGTATACTACTGAACAAGATACAAAAGGCAGAGTTGATTTGAGGGACACTCCTTTGGATAACCCACAAGGGGAGCTGTTTTGTGATGGCTCCTGCTTCAAACTACTGGATGGTACATCCACAGCTGCTTATGCAGTCACTACATCGAGTATGGTTGTGGAGACCAAGAGAATTACGCTTAACACTGCACAGGCCGCAGAGATTATAGCATTGACTCGAGCTTGTGAGCTTTCCGAAGGGCTAACAGTAAACATATATACTGATAGCCAGTATGCCTTTGGGGTGGCTCACAACTTTGGGAGACTTTGGTCAGAGAGAGGGTTTTTAACTTCGCATGGCACCAAGATCCAACATGGCTCCCTGATAGTACAATTGCTTTCAGTGCTTGCGCTCCCTAGTCAGTTAGCAATCATTAAGTGCGCAGCACATCGCAAGATTATAGATGATGTAGGGAAAGGGAATGCTTTCGCTGATCAAATAACTAGACAAACTGCCTCTGATCTCTTCACCGAGATGTATGTTTCAAGGGAGACTGTAGATGCCTATGCAATGGATGAGGGTGTCGGGTCTGTACGGGATATCCAAGCCGATGCCACATTAGAAGAATCCAAGAGGTGGGCTGAGGGCTTGGGGAAACTCGATGATGATGGGTGTTTGGTGGACATGGTTGAAGGGAAATGGTTGCTTCCTAATGCCTATATAGTAATGATGGTTACCATGGCACACGGTCCCACACATGTGTGCGCTCAACAGATCACGAGAATGTTAGAGAAAGTCTGGGTAAATGATAAGATTTCAAAAATTGCCCAGCATTATGTCCAAAATTGCATGATTTGCCTACAATGTGGGAAAGGGGACAGCAACTCCAAGAGGTAGCTTTGTGCCTCCTTCTGTCCTGTTTGAAGTAATTCACTTTGACGTTATTGAAATGGAGCGATGTAACAATCTAAAATATGTCCTTGTGGTCATTTGCGCCTTTAGTAAGTGGGTCGAGGCTTTCCCTGTTAAAGACGCTACAGCCATGACCACTGCAAAGACCATGTTAAAGGAATTCTTCCCACGGTTCGGTTTGCCGAGAGTTATCTGGTCGGATAATGGTCCGCATTTTATCGCTGCTGTAATTCTACAGATATGTACGGCATTGCAAATTGACAAATGATTCCATTCGGCCAGACATGCTCAGAGCGCCGGATTAGTGGAAAGACACAATGGTATCATAAAAAACAAGCTCGCTAAGACGTGCGCCGGCACCAAACTAAAATGGCCGGACGCCTTACCGATCGTGTTACTTTCAATGCGGACAACCCCTCAAACTAAGAATGGGCTCTCTCCCTTTGAGGTGGTAATGGGGAGACCTGCTAATATTTGGCGTTTGCCTGAAAGCTGCGCATTGCGCGATGTAGAAAATGTACTTCTCTCCGACTATTGTAACCAATTGACTAAAAACCTGTTATTCAATTTATCACAAGGTGCGAGAGGCATTGCCGGTGAGGTACAAGGGCCCCGGTCACAGTCTACGACCAGGGGATTGGATCCTCGTTAAATCCTTCGATAGAGCGTCTTGCCTCGCACCACGTTGGAGGGGCCCCTACCAGGTGCTCCTGGTCACTAAGACTGCGGTGCGGGTAGGAGGACGTCACCACTGGATCCACGGCAGCCACACCAAACGGATCCCACACCCAGTGCCATACGATACAGAAGATGCAGAACCCCTTTCTGACATTGAAACCAACGTACCCGAAACGGCAGACGGTGGAGAGAGAGTATCGGAGGCCATTCCGGAAGTTGTAAGGCCCGACAAAACGCCCATCTTGCCTCCTTGCTCTCCCACTGCATCGTTTGTGGATCATCCATCTTCTGATCCAACTTCCGTTCACTCGCCACCTCCTGTGGGAAGTGACAACATCCTGTCTGCTGATTCTTTTGCACCGGAAACTGTGAAGTATAATCTCCGCCCAAGGAGATAGGTTTGCAATACGGCTCTTGCTGTACAATTGAAAGAATTTGAGGGCTTGCCTTTTTTTGGCCCAATTGCATAAAGGGTTCTGCTGGCTAAGGGTTGTGGGAAAAGACATTAAGAAGACGCGCGACCGGAGTCGCCAGCAAACGAACAATTGGTGTTTCTCGATTGAAGACGACAATGCCCGCATCCGCTACCGTTCGTACTGAACTTTTGGAAAAAAATGTGACTAGGAGAGACAATGAGCAGATATGTATGGGGGCCCCGAAAACGTTTTGTTGCCTACTGGTGATAATCACGGGACTTTTAGTAGCTGTTGGTTGTGGGTTTTGGTATTTGGAGAGAATGTACCCTTTGGATGATTTCCTACCTGTTGAAAATATAACTGTTGTTCCCACTCCTTCTGTGCAACTACATACCTTGTCACCTAGAGATCTTTTGCATAGACGGAATTATCAAAATAACACTCTACTTCTAATTATGAATGCTACCCATGCAATCTTTAACAGAACCAATTGTTGGATCTGCTCGCACTTACCGCAACATGGGGATAAGGGGCTAGGTTGGTATATTCACTCTTTACCTTTGACAACTGCTTGTTATGCTTCACTTAGAGCACTGTTCTTTGGCCGATGGAACGATAGCATCTCGGGGAACTTTGATGGCACTAATTTGAATAGTTTTGAGAAACGTGTTCTGACTCCCCTGGGATGCTCGCTTTTCGCAAATAGGAGTAAGCTCAATATTTCTTCTATTAGGCCTTCTGATAGACTGTCTCGTCCTTTCCAATCTTTGATTTCCTTTAAAATGGCTCTGATAGGCAATAAGGATGCCGTGCCTCCTTCTTATACTGTTAACCATAGCCCCGATTCAGTTTCTTTCTGCATACAGAGGAATGGCACACGGTCAATGGGAGATTTTAAAGGTTGTGCCAACGTTGCAAATTTGACTGGGGAAGACAGACATTTGTATGTAGGCGAACCTATCTCTTTTGTTTGCGGTAATGTAGCATTTCCATGGTTGCCCAGGGATTGGCAGGGAACTTGTTATCTAGGAATCCTGTTACCTGGGGTGTTTATAGCAAGTACTGTAGAGGTTTCGAAGGCTCGTCCACGGCGGGACGAGAATGGCAACACTCCAGCACAGGTTTTAGGAGATGTAGCGAAATCATTCCTTCCATTCTTTGGGCAGATTGCGAATTCCGAGGATATCAGGAAACTAGCGAGAGTACTGGAGGAAACCATCAACCGGACCACAGATATACTCTATAATATGACTTTAGAGCAGAAAGCGATCAGATTGGTAGCGCTTCAAAACCGGATGGCATTAGATGTCATTCTGGCTGAACGTGGTGGAGTATGTAAACTAGTGGGGTCCGCTTGCTGTGTTTTTGTACCGGATTCCTCCCCAACTAATTTTAAGGCAATACAGAATCTGCACATTCTTAGTTCAGAAGTGCATGTTCCCGAGGGAAATTGGGATCTTAGCGCTTGGTTCTGGGACTTCTTGCGGTCTTGGGGTTGGAAAGTGCTTTCAGTCTTGCTGATTATTTTGGGAATTCTGCTATTTCTTTGTTGTTGTATCCAATGTCTACCAAGTATATGTTCAATGCTAGGAGGATGTTGCGCTCAGGCGATAGGTACAATAGGACATAAAGTGTATGCCCCGGAAAAAACCTCTAAGGAGTATGTACTGAAAGATATCTTAGTAAAAGATCTAATGGCGATAGATATTTCTGACATCTATTCAGGGTGTATGGATGATGACACATGGAGTTATTTGCAGGGAGATCAGAAGTAGTTTAGCACTTGGCATAGGCCAAAAGGAGGGTTTGTCAAACTAGAAATTATATCGTGCCTCCTATTGCTATGAATATATGTATATTGGCCTACGCCAAGCTGCTAACAAGCTGCTTATAAACTACATGTGAATAAACTCGCATTGCAAGGTCCTGACCTTAGAAACCATGTAAACTGTCATTTTGGGTCAAGCCGCCATTTTAGGTTTTCTTGCTCTATAAAGTCACCATGTGAGCTAAAATGGTAGCCTATGTTATTCAGAACAGAACTCGATTGTCATGACCTCTGTACAGCTAATGTATAACTTGCCTGCAGGCCACTTGTTAGGATCATGAGCTGAGACCTTGTCCTTCTGCTGACCTGTGTGCAATGGATGACCTGTATCACCGAAACTGATCTATAATTGAATGAGAACACCTGCTTAACTATATTGTATAAATTAAGTCCTGCATTGTAATGTTAGGCCTAGAGCATACATTATTACCATTTCTTCTTGTTAATGTATAAACCTAAGATAAACTAGATTTGACCTGGCAAGGGACCCTAGAGCAGTAACTTATTTATGGAATGGTTAACCCAAAGGAGGGCTGAACAGCAGGCTTGAAATGTATAAAAGCCTGACTGTTTCAATGAATTTTTGCACTCACTGAGCACACCGAACCACGCCGGAGTTCGCTGTGTTGTACTGAGGGTCGATAGCTATCTGAATTTTGTTCTGTTCTTTTGTAACTGGATTCAGTATAAAATAAAGTACTTTGTATGTTCCTTTGTAACCTGTGTTTGGTGTGTTTCCTTTTTGGTTACCCTGCCTCATATTATTTCCATGTTTTCACAATAGGTACTATTCAAACACAGTGATTTATGTTCGCCACAAGCAATGTTTTCCTTTACTTGAACCCCACCTGGCACAGCTCCTGCAGCTCCCCTCTCAAAGCAGTTGGGTGGCTGCATCGTGTGTGATGTTAATAGGGGTATATATTTTTGCAATATTTGTCGGATACCTGTATATTTATTTATGTATGCAATGTCTGTCGGATACATGTAACCGACAAACATTGCATGAATAAATAAATAATCCAGATCCGACAAACATTGCATAAATAAATAAATGATCTGGATCCATGTACCCGACAAAGATTGCATAAATAAATAAATAAACTGGGTCATGTCTGAGGATTGTAACTTCCTCTTGTGACCTCTTACATGGGGTCACCAGAGGAAGTTACAGTTTGCTCGCATGCGCTTTTTTTCTTCTCCCCAGCGCAGCGCAGGGGTTTGGGGGTGGGGGGGCGGGGATGGCTGACTCTGGCCAGATCCCGAGATCCAGCTACACACATTTTGCCTGATCTCGGATCCGGTGAGTGCCGGCCCAATGGCCAGCCCTGCTTGTCTTCCTTCCGGTGTATTTCTCATGGGCTGCACTGAATGGGTTTTGGGAACACTCTGCATGTTCTGCCTTCCTGTGTTGGCTTCCCAAAAGTCTCCAGTGCAGGAATAGTGGGCCAAACGGGATTGGGTAATGGCTAGCGATGCTTTACCATGCTCGCATGATTCTTGGAACAGGATATGGTAAACACAATCGAGACGGATCGAAATAGTTAGCACAGTCTTAACCACTGGGAATTACTCTAGGCACCCATGGGAGTCATTTTAAGGGGGGGGCAGGGTTGGCAAGGGTGTTTCATCCCCCCCAACTTTTTATGGCACACCATTTTGTCCGACTCAATTGGCAGGGGCCCCTTTCATTTAGATATAATGTCCCCCACAAAATGTTCAGCAAAGTTAATCCACTGTAATCAATTCTCCATTCCATGGTTGTTCAGTCTGTTTGCACATCACCAAACTGTTGATCGCATTCTTTCTGCATGTTCCACGTGCTACTCCACAAATGACCAAGGTATGCTACGGGACGCTAAGCAAAGCGAAACACATGCAGAGGCATCGCTTGAGAGGGTCTGGGGGGCCTATAGCACCTTGTTTTTTGGATGTAGCCCTGGATAGAAGCTCAGGGGCTACAACCAAAAGGCTAGCTAGCCCCATGTCCCAACAGTCCCGACATTAGCACAGCCCCGATCTTTTCCAGACCTAGCAACACCCCAGGGTTCAACTCTTTCCACTTCATCGCTTTTTGGTCGCTTCCACTACACTGAACCCCCACTGGCCCTTAGAGTCTACTGACAGCCCTTGATTTCACAAAGTGATCGGGCGCTCCTATAAAGGAATCACTCATAGACAAGAAAGGGCCGAAGGGCCAGCTGTGTGTGAAGCTGCAAACTGAAGTGGTGAAAGCAGGCTTTGTAACCTCCGATCTCCTGATACGACCCCTGGTGGAGAACCTGATATTTTACCCGCATCAATTCCTTTTGAACCCTGATCATCATTTGTCCAAATTCCCAGAAGAGGAAATTAACTTTCTCCTTCTTTTATGCTTTTTTCCAAAGTTTGCTGCATTTTTCTTAAACTGCCTTTAGTGTAGAGTTACTGCATTTGCTCTCGGTCATTTACTTTCATGCATAGCAATACGAGATATATATTTCACTAAAATGTAGCTACAAAGCAGTCCTATATATATATATATATATATACATATATATATATATATATATATATATATATATATATATATATATATATATATATATATATATATATAAATAATTCTGTTATGGTGTTTGTACATTGGTAACTGAACATGTGTCCAGCAATCCTCACCATGAGACAGGCTAAAATTCTAAGCAGTGAAAAGAAACGATTGGGACAGCCCTCAGGTTCTGTAGGTCTGTCAGATGCCACAGCCATTTTGTGCTCAGATACAAATCAGAAAGCTGTCCCAATCAATATTTATGGTTCAGTGTTACAAACATCTTAATGTTAGGGTGAGTGTTTTGAAAAATGAAAGTGAAATGAGCATCAAGCCCAGCGTGCATTATGCCTGTAGTGATTTAAGAATACACCCTTTTATCACAGGCATATTTGTCAAATATAAAGATTAATGGTCATTCATATATTCCCAAAATGCACATTAATGTATGCAACATCAGGCAGCTGGATCCCTCAATGTTGACCATTGGTTCCCTGTCCCTTTCCCATACGGTTATGTTATGTTTTGTTATGACCTCCGTGTCTGTGGCATAGTGCTGGAGTTTTATTGTGTTGGTGTTGAGTGAGATTTATGAGGATGTGTACCGTTTGCTGTGTAATTTCAGGTTTTTGCTATGGTAGGGGTATGTGTTTACTGTATATGGTGGCTGAGCAGTGAGTTTGTAGGAAAATGAAAGGTTTTAGTAGGGTTAGTGGTTAGGGAGGTTTGTGTGTTCTTGTAGGTTGCATTGTCTTGATTAGTCTGAATTTCTTATTTAGCGGTTGGCGATCCAGTCCATTTCATTTAGATAGATATTGGTTTTACAATGTGTATGTTTCCTATTAAGGTGAGTGAGTTAAAGAACCGGGTTTTTAGTAGTTTTCAGAATTTTAGGTGTTCTTCTGTTGTTCATAGGTCATTGGGTAGTGAGTTCTAAAGTTTTGTTGAGAATGCTGATCCACCAAATTTATGTGTCGAGCATGGCTTTGGTTCAAGGCGTATGTCATTGCTGGATCTGAGGGTTTGTTTTGGTCAGTAGATGGGAGATGTTTTCCTACCTGAATTTGCTACAAAAATTGAGGTTTTCCCTCTAGAAAAGTAAAGGTTAAAAATGATGCATCATTTTACAATATTGAACGCATGCCTATGCTTAAATCAAGCACAGAGTTCCCACCGATGGACTCTGAAATGATGTTCAGAAGTGAGCACTACTTCCCCTCCCCAGCAGCAGAAAAATGGCAAACAGTAAATCTAAATGTACAAGTGCATCAAGAAGCCTGTGAAATGATATCCAAAGCCACAGAAGGGTGAATGAGAAGAAAAAGCTGTATGCCAAACGTTCAATCTTTTTCACACCTGTAAAGAGAAAGGTCTGAGGTGTTCCATCAAGATATTCGTTCAGCCATCTTTACCCTAGCTGCCAAGTGCTAATGAGACAATCTGCATCTCTGCTGGGTTTTCTTGTGTCTTTGATGACATTCAGCTGCAGGCTCAGTACTACCAGGAGCACAACTGCAAAGTATGCCACACAATGCATAACAGTTATGTTTATAAGTAACCTTTACATGAATTAGATTTTAAGTGGAATGTAGGACTTTTACTATGAAAGAGTACCTCAAACGTCAGCAGGAAATCTATATCCATAACCCACAAATCTCAAACGGTTCCAATGTATTGTACAGTCTAACCAACTCTAAGGAGTTGGCAAACATTTAAATTCACCACAAATGCAAGCTGGCAAGACCCATAGGCTAAACCACACCCAAAACTGTAAAGTTGTGCTGGAAAGCCCGACCCATTACTCAGTTTCACTGTTGGGGTGTTGGTTATTTTGGACTTTGACATAAACAGCAATAATGTAACCAGTGGTTCTATGTGATATTTCCACATTTTGAATACCGAACACAGAAAATAACAATTTGATTTTGTGTTGAGCATAGGGCCCTTTAGGAATGTACATGCAATAAATAGGTTCACGCAGAATAACTCTGAGTCCAAATAACCAAACCAACTCAGGAAGATGGCAAAGTACTGTTTTATTAACAATTATCTAAACAGGGAGTTACAACCAACATCAACAGACATACGCTTGATTTCTCTCAACACTCTTTTCATAAAAACATGGTTATATATAAAAAATATTTCAGAGGTGACATCATACTACGTGGCAAATAATGAAAACCTAATTAGGGTCAGGATAGGCGTAAGGGGAACATCTAAGTATATTATCTATAGGAACTAGGATTGTGATTGGCTGCCCACTGTCAGGTGGACCACATATGGCTACCTCTAAAACATGTCATCTTCAGAAACATTAGATACAAGGTTTGTCTTTGGTCTTCAAACTATATGGTCCTTCGTTATATGGACCAATACAATTGGTTGGCATGCCTGTGCCATGTCTGGAACATTCCGTTCACTTAGCAGCACATAAACCCACACCCAGGTCTGACTCTACCTCCCCACCCAATTAGCCCAGCATCTCTCATCACCCAAGCCTTCTGCCATGAAGATTGTCTTTGAACTTGGCATTGAAAGTATCCTTGTCTCTGAGAATACATGGGAGTAGGGGCACTCACTATCGTGTTCTTGGACTCCATATTTGACCTCTATTTTCATCCTTGGCTCACGTGACAGGGGACCACGATTTGGTCCATTTTGCAGGTTTTAAATGTCTTAAATGAATTACACTTGGCACTCTTGGTGTTCTTTCTTTGCACATTAACAAAGAGATGATTCATCCTTGCATGATCACTCCTTTTAGAATAGATAACCGACCTTGGCTGCTTCAGTCTTGACTTCTGGCCAAACAACCTTGCCATGCAGCTACACGATTCAGCTTATTCATGCTGCAACACAATTTTCCCTTTCCTCTTCATGGGTCCTGGTTTACTGAAATTCATGATACCGATGTCCAGCTACTATACAGTGGCGGCTTTGCCTGCATTCTATTCACTACATATAGCCAGCTTCTCTGATGAATTAGTCTACCTTGCATTTCAGCGTCTGAACGGTTGATTCTCTGCAGTACTTTATGCACGTGTAATCTTCTTTTTCATATTTAAAAGTTCTCTTGATTCTTTACTCTCTTATAACATCACAGGCTTCTTTCTTTGCTCTGTTTTCATATTCCGTCAGGGAATTCCTCCCTCAAATTGTCATCCCTTCTGGGATAAAGTTGATAGGGTTGTCTTGATGGGTATCTTCTTTCAAACATATGCTGTGGTATTGGCAAAACCGCTGGTGTCAAACATGGCACAATTTCAGGTTTCCAACATATGGGAGGTGGGGGGTAGGAATGCAGCTGCTCCTCTACAATGTGGCCTTAGAAATGCTGAAATATCCCACTCTGAACCCCCCTCCACTACCTGGGAAGGCAATTCAGCCCCCAGTCTCCCACACTGAGGGGATATCTATGAAAACAGGGGGGTTCACTCCCAGAATTCCCTCCTCTTTCATCCCCTGCCATCCCCTTCCCAGCCCATCACGTTCCTATTACTCGTGCAACTTCCCTCGCCCAGCCGCGATTGCAAGCCCATGCGTGCCCTCATGTGCATCAGGGGCTTGACAGTTTGATTTAGAAAGACCACTCTGAGTGGTCTCAGAATGATCATTCTAAATTGGTCTTTTATATTTTTGCTGAAACTAAAAAGACATTTTCACCTAATACTGTCAACAGTGTGCACCACTTAATTTGTTATAAAAGCTGCACGTACTGTGCAGCTATGAGGAATGCTGTTGCTTCTGTAAGAGTGCAGAAGTAAGAAACTTGACACAAATTTGGTGAAAAGGATTCTGATAGACTTTTGGCTTAAAGAAAGAAAAAATGAGTGGGGCAAGACCTAACTGTCCCTAACTACTATGAGGGGTTGCCCTGCCTCAACAAAAGAATACTCTGGACCCGGTCAGGATGTCCGTCAAACAAAAGAATGTCCACTGTCCTGTGTCTTGAACCTATTTCCATTCCTTACAATTTGAATCTAAACCAAAAGAAAATGGGCATCTTCTTAATTCCTAAAGGAGACCTCTCCCTTTCTGGGTTTTGGCACCAAAGTGCAGTTCTTCTGCAAAAGAATGTATACAGTTCAATTTTCACTGTACATCCAAGTTAAAGATAACCCAGTTCCCCGTCCTCCTGGTGGGAACCTCTTCCTGGGTTTCGGGTTCCTCTTGTTCACAAAACTGTTCAGTCAGGAATGTTGCCAACTTAAAGATAATACAGTTTCCCACTCTCCTAGAGGGAACCTCTTCTTGGGTTCTACTTGCTTTCACAATAACGGTCTTTACCACTCCTCGGGGGGGATTCCTCTAGCCCAGTTTGTAGCACAAAAACAATGTTCTTTACCAGTCTTTTTGTCAGTTCTGGTTCTTGAACCTACCAGACCTTACCATAGACTTTTACAACAGTATATCAAGTCTGGTTTAATTTCCTGCCAGACATGATTTCCACAACGTTCAACTTCAGAGTTCCTTGTGTTTTGGGCTTCAGCTCGCTTGTTATAATTCTTCCCATGTTCAGGTGGGTTCATGACCCTTATGTATTGCACTCGTGGGCTTTGCCCGTTGTCATTTGGGTCCCAGAACCTGTTTCTTTGACTTGGCAGGATGCTTCTCCCTTCCTTGCCTAGTGTCTACTAGGACAAACCTGGTATAATCCCTTGCCAGGTATTGTCCCCGCTAGGTGTACTCCCAATGTTTGTATCTGTCTGTTTGCCTGTCTTGTTGTTTCCTTGTGCCCCTCAGGACATGTTTATTTGCTTCACACTGTTCAAATTATATTGTATAGTCTCTCTCTCACCCCCTTGTGCTCACTTATTGGATTTTTAAAGTTTTTGTCGATTTTAATGTTTCCCTTTTCATCCCCTTGTAATGTTTGGGGTGTTTTCATAAAGGTTGCAAACTTTGTAATATATTGTATTTTGTCTTTCTCACCCCTTTTGTGCTCTTTGGGATGTTCTTAGTGGATTTAAAAAGCTCTTGTCTATTTGACTGCTTCCCTGTTCATCCGCTTGTAATCTTCGTGGTGTTTTTAAAAAGTTTGCAAAGTTTGTATTATTTTGTATCTTCTCTCTCTCACCCCCTTGGGCTTTTCAGTGTATTTTCATGAGATCCTTCAGCTCCCTCACAGCCCCTTTGACCGACCCAGCCCTTTCCCTACCTTTGGGCAATCTTCGTGGTGTTGGAGCACTGCTTCTTTGCTTCCGCTACACTTCTCCTTGTGGCTCTGCAGCTCCGGCGTCTCTCACTCACTTGCGGCTGCCTGCGTTGCTGTTCTTGGGTGGTCTTCACTGGACTTGCATCTGTGTCCCTGCCACCGATCATATCTGCCTCGTTTAGACCTCCCAGGTACCTGTGGCAGTCCAAGTCCCGGCCTCTAACATTCGGGTTCCTCGAGACGGGAGCAGCGTCTCCTTCCCTTCTCTGCCAAGACTGGTTGCTCGACAACCAAGTAAATCCTTCATCACTTTTTATCATTGGTTTTGCCTTTGGGCAGCTAAACCGCGTGTATTGGTTACGCAGTGGACCTTCGCCTCCTTGTTTCATCTTTCTCGTCACAGTGATGTTTTGCATCAGGCTTAGGTGAGTCTCCCTCTTCCTCGTCCCAGTGTTTTAAGGATGTCCACTACTAAACCATAACAGTGGTGTGGGGGACCAAAGGGACCTGAGTGGGTGGTTAAGGAAGGTGGGGACACAAAAGGCTTGAATGTATACTGCGTTCTCCCAGGGCCATTGTCACCAATCCCATGAAGGATTTCCCCTCCCATGAGATCCACCCGCTGAGTACCAACCCCAGGGAAACTATCGGGTAGCAGCCTCACCTCCCTTGCCTTATGGAAAGATGCCTCCCTCACAGAAGATGTGACAATACCCTGGGATGTATTACATTTCCCACCCGTTAATGTTCAGGGTTGCCCTTATCCATTACTCCACAATGAGAATGTTCAGCCAAAGGTTCCAAGGACCTTCTCCAACTATATTTACTCCACTGAGGTGTTTATACCCAGGTAGAGTTTTCACAATTCACTTGTGATTTTGGCATGTTTTAATGGTGTTCCATCCCCAGGGATTGGAGTTACATGAGCTGCAGCAGGTGGTAAGATGTCTGATCTCTGTTATAGCCCTGCTAACACCAAAGCAGCAAGCAGGTACTACCTGCATATATTTCATATGTAAACTTCACCACTTGACAAGACCACATGCAGACATTTAGTTATGTTGCCTGAAACAGTTATTTTGCAGATCAGTCTAGGCACTTCTCATGGGATGACAGTAGGCAGTTCAGGGAGAAACCAGATATTAGCATGGAAACGAAAATGTGTCCTTCCAACCCTCCCTTACTTGTGTCCAGTCCAGTTTATGTGTTGATCACTTCCTCTAAAAGATTGTTCTCTGACCTAATCGAAAGTAGGCAATTAGCCCCAAAAAGTACCTTTAGTGCATTCAACTAAAGAATACGCTGCCTTCTCCGCATACTACGCGACAGAGACCTGGAAATGCTTGTTCAACTAACATAACATATAAGATGGATCGGGAGGATAGCCCAAGGGCAACACGCTCGCCTTGGAAATAAGACGACACAGAGAGAAAAAAAATGTTTGATCCCTGGGTCTGCTCTTAGAAACTTCTGGGTATTAAGTGAGTTACAAAAAAACAATTGCAATTACAAAAAAGATAACGGGCTTGAATTAATAGAGTGAAAGCACCAACTTTCTAATCCTTTCGGCCTTAATAACGTCTTTTTGCTGCTATGGAGCCAACTTGAGACAAGATGGTGGTGAAGGGGTGTAGTTTGCCAAGGCAGACATAGTTTGTTGAAGGTGCGGAATCTGGTGAAGGTGCAGAATGTGGCACTGGTAGAGTACATTTGGGAAGCGGTGGGGGTGCATGAACTTAGTGGGGCCGAGGGAAGCAGAAAGCCTAAATACGCCACTGAAAGGACGTTAAAAGTTTTATATGGCAGAGGTATTCAGTGTGAACAGCAGCGATCCAAGGACTGATCCTTGCAGGATGCCCAGGGAGAGAGGAATGGTGTCAGAGGTTTGTGAGTTCCAGGAGATTTTAAAGGAGTGACCTTCCAGTTAGGTGGTGAGTTAGACGAGAGCAGATATGTAAAAGCTAAGAAGCTGGAGAGTGAGGAGGAGAGAGGACAGGTTAACAGTGTTGAAAGCAGCAGAAAGGTCAAAACGGATTATAGGAGAGAGTTTTGAATGGTGAGAATCAGAGAAAAAGTTGGAAACAAGCACGAATGCAGTCTTAGTGGAGTGTTTACTATGGAAGCCAGATTAAAGTGGATTTCCAAAGCCATTGGGCCTCATTACACGGAAGGCGGTAATCCAGGGTGCTATTAGCACCCTGGACCATGCCGGTAAATTACCGGCACCGCCTTGGCAGAAAGGGGATTTACCGCCCCATTCCAAGGTTGGAGGGGCGGTAAATCCCCCTTCCGCCATTGCCCTTCCCCATTCCCATTTCTGCCCCATAGGGCTCTATGGGAATGGGGAAGGCGCTAATTACGGCACCGCAATTTTGCGGTGCCGTAATTAGCTCCGAGGTCCCTTAGCGGGTTGGTTTTTAACGCCTGCAAGAAGCAGGCGTTAATTCCTCCAACCCGCAAAGGGACCTCGTAGTACGGCGGTAAGGGTTAACGGTCACCGTTGCCATTAACGGTGACCGTTAACCCTTACCGCCGTCCGTGTAATGAGGCCCATTATCTTTACGGAGCTCAGTTATCCGTTTGAAGGCAAACCACACAAGCACCTTTGAATAATGCGGAAGGATGGAAACTATTATAACTACATCAGGTGGTGTTTATCATATTTTTAACCATATAGAAAATATTCAAAATGTATGGGGGCCAGAATCCTAGGCAGCCGTGAAACTATGAATGCCACACAAGTATCAATTGTAAATGCAGTGGGGAAACCACCCCGCTGAGGGTTTGCAGTCCACTGTGTAGTCATGAAATAGAACCACTCAATTTCACAATAACCTTTAATAATACTGTAGATCATTAGCTGAACTATATTTCTGTTCATGGTACAAAATGCATCTATGCAACAAAATTGCATAAACATATTGAAAGCGAAGATTTCTGAAGCATTGGTCGACGCGTTTCGGATCACTGGTCCTTTTTCAAGAGCATTTATCTGCAATACATATGAACATATTCAAACACTTAGACACACAAACAAAGGTCAGCAATCTCCGAAGTCATTACCTGCTCTAACTAGAGAAAAGAAAATCCAGACTCCGGTTCTGAAAAGTGCACTAGTTCTTGAGTCATTTTATTGATAAAAAAGACCAGCAGAGTCGGCTGGTACACGAATGAGTCCATTACCGAAGAAATAACCGCATGCAAACAGGTTATTGGTGCGTTCTGTCCTCCCAGGGACTTCATCAGGCAATTGCATTGAACAAAGTACAAAGCTCACAATTTAAAAGGAATGGCATTGCCCTCCAATCAAATCATGTGAAACTTAGTCAGGTGATTAACATAGTGGCACCACCCTATAGTGCACTTCTAACCGAAGCGGCATCTTTAAAAGAAGTTACCACACGGAAACATGTATCTTTATAATCAATATGTGGGGCTCGTTGCCCAAAGTCCACATCCTTATCTAAATCAAGGGCATGGACTTGTCCCAAAAATATCTAAAAACTGAGCTAAAGTGTAAATGCCGAAAACGATTTAGAACATAAAGAAAAATGACAAAAACAAAACAATACAAACAAATTCAAGTAAACATCAAAATAGTTCTTAAAACGATAATATAGAAAACTCAGAGTGACTGTCACAATAAACCAGAATAATAGAATTGGGATTACCATGATACATGAAATCATATTTAATACCCAACACAATTAAAAACAACAAATAATCCTCATGTAAATCCAAAACAACATATATCGGCCTCCAATCAAATATGGTCAAAAAGTAACCCGAAAACCAGTGTGCCTATAGAGCAATATATAACTCTTCTGCAAAACAAAGGCTTATCGCTCCGCTGTACATAGCAGTGGCAACAACGTAAACTACACCCACGTACCCATCATATCCCACGATTCACGTAATGTAACCAGAGTGTCCCACTATCACAATTTGAAAGAATGAGAAACCATTTGGAGATTACTCTTTTGTAAACAAGGAAATATAGACATCCTTGGAACTGGTATTCTCCTCGGATTTGAGTCGAACCAAATACTGCTTCAATAATAATATGAACAACTCTTTTGAATACACAAGAACAATCACCACGAATGCATTTAGATCTCGTTGAGTTGATTATGTGACTAGCCTTCGTTTGGGCCTAGCAAAAAAAGATAGCACACTTAGAATGCAAGAGCCTATTAGATGTTCTCATTATCCACCTATGGTCATGTCTCTTGGCCGCAGGGCTCTGCATTGGTTGCCGGATGCCAATCATATTCAATTTGAGAGCACCTGCTTCCTTCTTGTCTGCTAAGCTGTGTAACCCATTGCCAACCTAGACTAGAACTCAGCAGGACTTTGTTTTCCAACATCAGTCTAGGAACGGGCTAGCAGCAAGATGCCTTCGGGTCATTGACATTCGTTCAAGTGCAACCAAATGAAAATGTTGAGAGTGCTTTTCATTAATGATGTCCCTACTCTTTTTTTCGAGAATCGCTGGGAAATTGCCTTAGAATAAGGAGCTGCGGGTTTGGCAAGGTGGGCAGGGCAAACATCGAGAGCCTGCTTAGTGCCTGTAGTAGACCAACTATTCTCTTTCCAAAATCCTTTCATTTGTAACCTTGAGAGTTAGCAGTGTTTCAGACCTCGCTGGTGTCTGCAAATCGATTCAGTGTCTTCCTCAACTCAGCTCACATGATGCTACTAAATTACTCAACATCCAAAGTGATTACCTTTGATACCCTCATGGTGGTGACCAGCCCGCATGGTTCTGGTTGAACCTTGTGTGCACCAACCCTTAACTATCATTCTTTTCCTATTTTTGCACCCGGTTTCGAGAGCATCTGTACGGATTAACTTTCAAGAGGAGCATACGTGGATTTAAGAAATTGGGTGGGTATGTTATAATTAGACTGCTCCCATAGTCAAGGGACTTCATCTAGGCAGGTTGAACCATCCCTCATCAATTGCCTTTGTCGTAAAGTTATGAAGAACCAGAGTTGCTTCACAAAACCTCCCCTTGGTGGTGGACTCTGCTTCCAATGATCCATTTGCTATGCTAGTCTTTCAATCCCTGCCTCGCGTAAATGGCCTCCTGAAAGCTATAATCAGGTGGACTGGGCTGCACGTGACAGCCACGTGGGTGCTTCCACTTTAGTGGAGAGGGGCATCGGCCCACCTCTAATCATCTGGACCAACGCGTACCCCAAGTGACTGAGTAGAGTCATTTGCTGAAGATACTGCTGCCAAAATCCCTTCAAGCTCCCTTAATATTTCATGAGAGGTTCCACCGGGCCGGCTGCCTTGCAGACTTCCAATTAGGCACCTTCCATTTGCATTCTTCTCTCTGATATGACTGTGGGTTAGCCATGCCATTTGGGTCTGTGCAGCAGTCCCCGCCCTCTCTGCCTCATCACGCTACCACCCGCAACAATTTGCTTTTAATGCAGAGGCTGGGTAGGTTTGTGCTATGGATTTTCAAACTCCTCCTACAAGTGTTTTGCTTTCCTCAGGGAGGCGAGCAGGTTCACTGGCTGAGTTGCCAACTTGAGAAATTGGCTTTAGTGTTCAATCAATAATCTGATTCTGGGTTAATTATTCAATCTTCACTTGCGCACAATGGTAAATGTGTGTAACTTTAAATAGGTAGAAAAGAGCCACATAATGTAATGGCCAAATGACATGCTTGCCGTCCGCTAATTTCACGTTGTGTTTCTGTGATCTGATTGCAACCAGATCCCACACGTGATATTGCCTTTTGTGCAGCAGCTCGTGGTCAATGTCTTGTTGTTACCTTTGCTGCCATGTAATGCTATGATATGATATGATAGGTAATTTATAACACCCTTAATACCCAGAGGTTCTAAGCGCGGACCCAGGATCGAACCTGTGTTGCTCAGTGTCGTCTTGCTTCGAAGGCGAACACATTGCCCTGAACTATCCTCCCGAGAATGCTATATTCCTGGATCCATATCATAGGGCAGATACATTTTGTATATAATAATAATAGATGCTCTTACATAGCGCTTCTTGATGGATTTCCCCACTGTTTAGGCGCTGTAATAACAAGATTTACTACCTCATTTGTAATGGCATTCCATTTATTGACCACAGTATGATAAAAAGCGAAATCCTGCCATTCTGTTCTAATGTATGAAGCGCAGCTGCCCTCGTGTCCAAGACCAGCTATGTACCCATTAGCTAGCCACCATATATGTCAAATTACTGACATCATTTGCCAGTGCTACCAAATACCCAGGTTCTCCACCCCACCACCATGTGCTGAATTCTGCTAGCGTATATGACATCATGGCATTAAATGATAAGGTACTCTGGCCATTTCGCAGGTACTGACTGCCATATTAGGTGCTGGCAGCATAGGACTGGGTACTGATATAACATAGGACTAGCGCCCCCATTTGCCAGGTATTGGCATCATACTTCCAGGTGCTCACAACATGTGTGGGATTTGCAACCATATGCCCCAGTACTCATACTCTTTGACATATATTTGACGTATGCATCACATGATTAGGAAAATAACACATATGTGTAGTGCCGCATCGCATGTGCTGCTGTTTAAGCCACCATAAATGAATACATAGCTTCAGAATTTACCCAGCACTGCTCAACTGCTTCCAAGAACAGTCTTTATTATCATGGGACCGAAGAAAAATCTAGCTCATCCAATCAAAGGAGATACAGTCTCCAGCCTAATAAAAAATGAACCTATTGGTTAAGTCGTGATACAACAAATTGTCTTGATTATGTCATATATTTGAAGAATCAGAATGAAAAGACGTGCATTATTCCTTAAATTCAGGAGCAACTAGTTCCTCACATCCCAAGTACAGAGGTAGGTCATATATGATAGGTTATTTATAACGCTCTTAATACCCAGAGGTTTATAAGTGCGGACCTGGGGATCGAACCTGTGTTGCGCGTGTCTTCTTGCTTCCAAGGTGAGCACGTTGCCCCTGAGTTATCCTCCCAAGACTCCTTGGTTAATTCTTGTAATTGGTAGTCGACAATTGGTCAATCAGAACTATTATTGTTCCCACGTGGAACACCATTGAATATATTAACTACGCCAGCTTATGTTTTGGGGCTCATGAAATAAAGTGCGGTGAAAAGTCACCGACTGCAATTGTTTTTCCAACTTAGACGCAGTCATTTTGAGTTTGTTTGCAAATGAAGCATGCACGTCTGTTGTGCAAACATACCCACCCAACACGTTGCGTGTAGCATACAACTAACGAAGGAGTTGCAGTTCATCCAGATTCTTTGTTGTCATTAAGAGGAACATCACTTGGTGGCCTTGGAACATATAAACTGCTAAACGATTGAGTCCTGTGGGGCAGGGTAACCCTCAATTCATATTGAAATGGTGAGCTGTCTGTGATCATATGATTAAGCGCATTGCTTGAACTCTAATGTGAAATGCCTTCAGTGTTTGGTTCCGCGTTGTGTCAGTTGCGCATTGTACAGACTGTCCCTATCCCGACATAGGGTTCCATGTCTTAAAATCGTGGCAAAAATGGCAGTGGATACAAAATATTGCAGCAAAAATGCTGTGGTTTTGCCGCCACAATCGTGTAAAGGATGCGGGGGACACCCCCGCAACCCCTGAACCCATTATAGCATGTAAGGGGAGGGGGGACACCCCCGCAACCCTTGAACCCATTATAGCATGTAAAGGGAGGGGGACAGCCCCGCAACCCCTGAACCCATTATAGCATGTAAGGGGAGGGGGGACACCCCCACAACCCCTGAACCCATTATAGCATGTAAAGGGAGGGGGGACACCCCCGCAACCCCTGAACCCATTATAGCATGTAAGGGGAGGGGGACACCCCCGCAAACCCTGAACCCATTATAGCATGTAAGGGGAGGGGGAACACCCCCGCAACCCCTGAACCCATTATAGCATGCAAAGGGAGGGGGGACACCCCCGCAATCCCTGCTCCCCTTAAATGGTATACTGGGGTACACCTTTACCAGGTCAAACCACAGCATTATTGCCGCAATTTTTTTTACCTATGACATTTTTGTCGCAATTATATTACCAGATACCCAATATAGGTTAGTAAAGATGTGAGCATGTGCAACATTGAAGGAAATGGGGTGTCAATACTAAAGCAAGGTTAATGAGCGTTGCCTGTGTCTAGTTAAACTGCTACTCAGGGTATGGTTGGACATCTGGAGTGATGTGGGGTGCTTGCAAGCACCTTGGTGGTTGTTGTCAACGAGTCTTGTTTGTTATGCTGGAGTGAAAGCTAGAGCTGCAAAGGACACTAGTGAACACTGATGCGTGCAGCACTACGAGCCATCGTGGGCGTCCCTTGTTCCTCTCAGGATGAGCGGTTACACATTGAGGACTTGTACGTTGAAATGGCACTCATTTGAAGTTGTTCAAGTGTCGTTCTATTGAGCGTTTTATAATCCAGTCAGTCCTTTCATAACCGTTACTTGCTAATGAGGAGGTTGCTAATGCTTCATCGTGTCGGGGCATGTCATCTAGAATGGGGATCAACAAAGCTGTTCTGAACATTAGGCGTGGTGCACGATTGTGGCTTTAGGGTGAGCCATCCTGGGTGCATCTTTGGAAGATGTGTGACTATGTTGATGATTGATAGAAGCAAAGGAAACATACAGGAGCTCATTGTTCCTTTGAGGTATCGCTGGGTGTGTGGGTGTGTGCTATATGGGGCTGGTACCAGGGCAATTTCTTGGTATAATTATAATCGTCCAACATATCTCATTTGAATATGTTGATCCACTTGATTATGTTGACGCTGGATTGCCCAGACCAAAATTGTCAAATGTGACAGTCTGGGGCAGAAGTCATGTAAACATTGCATAATGCATAATAATAGAAATGTATTGTTCAAGGTTGGTAATACTGATGCAAAGGACAGAATGCCTTTGTGCAGACAGTGCAGCTGATCACTGAAATCTAACAACTGGGTTAAGAATAGGTGCTACCTATGTGTCACACCACCACGAGGGTGGTCTATATATATATATATATATGTATATATACAAAGGTAAAGCCACTGAAGAATGTCCTGGACCGTACTCGTGCTCCAGCAGATGAAGCCCAAAACTCGCGTGGAGAGTAGAAAACTCTGTTTTATTCAATACACACAGTAAATTAGGCAGAAAAGGCTGCGTTTCGCAACGTACTGATGGCTTGATCACACAGTACTTATCAATGCCGCCCTATAGTTAAGGTGATACCTATGAGTCATAGGAAATCCGAATATTCTATTGCTAATAACTTTTGACTTGCAGGACGGATTTGGCTGATATTTTCCAAACAAAACATTTCTCACGCACACTCTTCCCCCCGGACTGCATATTTTGGGAATGATTTGTTAACTAATTAAAAAGTTATTAGGAAAGCAAAAAAATGCTCTTTTCGGCCTACTCCCATTCATTTTCCCACAGAGAAAAGGTCACATTTTGGTATATCTGAAGCGCAAAAAACACTGAATGGGTTTGGACCAAATAAGAAACAATTTGGGAACAAAGCATTGACTTAATTTCCTTGATGGGGTTAGGGTAAATCCATTCAGTAGACAGAGAAGTGGGTACCCCATCTACTTTAAACCTTTATATTGGCCTTCTTGCTTTGCAGCCAAAGGTTGTGGCTACTGGTCATGGCCAAAGCCATGGCTAGTGGGCCCCAAATAAATCTATTTTTGCCACATGTACAGGGCCACGGCCGAAGGCCACGTTTAGTGGGCCCCAAAGAAACCTATTGGTGCCACATGTACAGTGGCCGTTGTTGAAGGCCATGGTTAGTGGGCCCCAAACAAACCTTTGGTGCAATGTGTATAGTGGGAAGTCCAAAGGTCATGGCTAGTGGGCCCCACAGGAAAGTATTGGTACAGCATGTACAGTGGCCATGGTCATAGGCTATGGCTAGTGGGCCCCAAACAAACCTAATTGTGCAACATGTACAGTGGCCACTGCTAAATTGTCCATGGCTAGTGGGCCCCAAAGAAATTATAGTATAACAAAACCCTTGAAATACAACAAAAAACATTAGTTAAGGTGATTAGATTTTATGTGATAAATACATAGCAACCAAACCTAGGAAATTCACTGAAAAAGCATTTAGTTTGAAAACAGGTAAGATGAACAATACATTGCAACAAAACCTTTCAAACTTAGTGAAAACACCTTATTTAAAGAAAAGTTAAGGTGAAAATGTAACATAACAAAATCCTTGAAATTCGGCAGACAATTCAGGCGAAGCCACCTTGGCTACTCGCCCCCGGTTGCGCACATAGGTAGAGTGGTCTCTTCATCATTGAGCTATTCCAAATATATTTGAACACTCCTTGGTCGTTATTCCTTTTTCTGCATGCAATTACTTCTAACCTTTGAAATCTTTCAAAGTTGATCTCGCGCTGGGTACGGGGCAGGGATTGAGCCATTTTCTGCAATGCATTTGGCCAGCATGGATCTTGTCCCAGCGACTGCTCCCTTATTTATATGGTTTCATGTTTAAGCTGGGAAAATAACAGCTTGATCACCAATTTGTTTCTTTTAACACCTCTTTCCCACGTTCATTGTGGTTGCTCTGTGCTGTAGAATGGGTGACGTCTGTAAACATGACCTTTTCACAGCAGTTATGATTTGGTTTGCTGGCTGTTGTAAATCCTGTCAATGTATCCAATGTCTACTTTGCTCACATATCGTCCTGCTCTTTACAGAGATAACTTGCTGATTGGGTGCCTGCATGAATTCATGAATGAGTACGTGGATGGGTGATTTAACGAATGAACGAACGAATGAATGAATAAATGAATGAATGAATTAATTAATTAATTGATGGGCTTGGTACACTGTAGTTCTGCAAAATGAATCAGCTCTGAGCACTTCCTTGAAGGAGGGGTGCATACATGTAGGATTCAGAAGAGGGCTTTAAGCTTTTCCTGAAAAGAGGATCATTGGTTTAAGAGCAGACAGTCACCAGGAGCACGCTCTATAGCCTCCGTCAATGGCTCTGCAAGCATATATCTCTATTGATGCTGCACCAGGTTCGGAGATTAGGGTCAGGCATTAGCTGGGTGAGGGCATGCAGCATTCAGTGGTGACGTGGGGTGTATTATTGCTGGGGTCATAAGAGTTATGGGTGAATATCTTAATGAGGCAGAGAGTCTTGCAGCACCCTCATGCCATGACTGATAACCAGAACAGTGACTGTGGCAGTGCCAGATCACCAAATAGGTCAAGTAGGCCACTCCTTTTAGAGGGCCCACCAGTGCTTAATTTGTGCCGATGTTTGCCGGGGTTGGACACTGGCACTGTTTGTTCAGCACCTCTCAGCTGAGCAGGCCAGCGGTCGCCAGCAGCAGTAAGGCAGAGGCTCTGGTGCGCTGTGCGGGATTAGCTTTCTGTTTTTCCCCTTTCAAATCATATTGGCCTCCCACCGCATCTGTGTGGGTGTGGCTATACCCTTCTGCCGACTTGCGTTTCAGTTTTATTTTTAACTTGCGTGACCGTGCGTGCCAGCCAGGACCCGAGCGCAGACTCAGTGATCCGGCATCTGCTGCTGCTTGCTTCCTTTGTGGCTCTCTGTGCTGCCATCTATTCCCCCAACAGCTTTGTAGCTTTGTGAGCGAGGGTGTGGCAAGTAAATATCTGACGGTTTAGTATAAGGTAAGAGCACCATCAGATAGATTAACCTCAAGAGGGAAGCAGTCTGGTAACTTCAGCTCCCCTACCTGGTTATGCATTAAAGTTGTAATGTTAATGTACACACAGGATTCTTTATCTCTTAATCGATATCTGTTCTTCAGAGCCTCGAACGGCAACATTTGCCTCTGTTGAATTATATCTTTTAAGTTCACTATCTCCTGAACATCCAAAGAGGCAAACTTTCTTTTAACTATGGGTAATTCCTGATTTTGCCAAATTGGGCCTTGCAATGTGATCTTGCCCTTCCTTCTGCTGGCCGTTGTCATCTCGTAGAGATCTTAACAATAATCTGCTTTATTAAAAGTTGGACATTAATCCCACGCAAAGGCTAACAGAAGAGATTAATAGTCTCATGACCCATGCTTCAAATGAAGGATGGATAGATTTGGATGACATTTTTGTTCTAACACAACAAACTCCCACTATACCAGCCTTTTACTGTCTTCCCAAGGTGCATAAAAATGACACATTATCACCCGTTAGACCTACAGTATCCGTGATTGGTTCAGTATTAAAACCCGTATCTATCTACGTTGCTTTTTTTTTTTTTAGGCCGTTTGGAACATGAAGTCTTTTGCTCAAGACACCACAGCGATAATAAATATCTTATCAGACCAGACCATACATACAGATGATCTATTAGTAGCGGTACATGTAGAGGAACTCTACATGAGTATCGCTCAGATGACAAGCGTAGAAGTGATACAAACATATTTTGACAAACGAGTGAACCTGGCAACCTCTGTTCCTACTGACTTCATATTGGAATATATCCGTATTGCACTCAGAAAAAATATTTTCTGTATGAGGGAACATTCTATAACCAAAAACATGGGACCAGTATGGGAGCAACGTTTGCCCTGAACATAGCCAATTTTTACATGGACCACCTAGAACAATGGTCGATATACAGCAATCAAAATCTATTTATTAATAACATTGGATGTTGGTAGAACAATATCGATGATGTGTTCATGTTTTCGAGAGGGTCTGAGACCTCCCATGGCCAGCCTAATTAAATATCAAAGGCCCCATGGATCCGCCCTGTTCTATTTGTCTAGGTTGTAACGCTCACCTGATTCTCGCAGAGGCGCCGGTCTTGACTGGGCGACTACCGTATCTTCAAAGGTGATGTGTAGCACCCGGTTGGCTCTTTGGGCTGGACCTCTGTGCACTGTATGCCTGACGTGTAGAGTAAGATGTCTGCAGATAGAAAATATGGGGTTAATGAACTGGGGTTATTGGGGTGTCCCTATCTCTTTCCTCTTCTCCTCTCCTGTAGACCCCCCAAAGGTTAACGCTCTCACCTTAGGTAAGTGAATGCCGAGCTCTCCATCTGCCTCGGGGCAGGGTGCTGTAACCAGTTTCTTCACTGGATAGGTAGCGCAGGCCTCTTGACTTCAGAGGACTGCTGTCTGTCGTTTACTGCACGAACGGTAAGTTTCGAGTCATTCAAATGTCTTGAAAGTCTTTAGTAATGATGTCTCTTGTTTTGCAGGGTTCCGGCGATGGCGGATGACGGGCTGAAGTGAGTTGAAGATGGAGCCCGTGTGATGAATAGAAGCGCCTGGAAGCACGTAAGTAAGCGCTTGTTGCCTGCTTCACTATGCGCTCTAACTGTCTTTTTATTTTGCAGGTACGAGTTCGGAGCGGCTGCAGGGTGCCGGAATACCCACTGGATTAGATGTGGAAAGGAGTAATGGCACGTGAGTATTAAAGTTCCCCAATGTCTTTAAACGCACCTTGTTTTGTCTTTCAGATGCGGGATGCAGCGCCGAAGGCCTCCGGAGCGTGCGAAGAGTTGGTAAACTTTTGTCTTTCAGATGCCGGAATGCAGTGTGAAGACCTCCGGAGCGCACGAAGAGTAGGTAAGCCTTTGCCTTTCAGATGCCGGAATGCTAACCTGTTCTTTCTTGTCTTTATAGGTGTTGCTGAAGACTGGATTCAGGATGGTAAGCCTTTGCCTTTCAGATGCCGGAATGCTAACCTGTTCTTTCTTGTCTTTATAGGTGTTGCTGAAGACTGGATTCAGGATGGTAAGCCTTTTTCCTTAGGCCCAGGACCGGATGCAGAAGACACGATGAGCGTTCTGCTGCAGAGGTTGCAGAATAACGCAAAGAAAGATTCATCCACCGGGTGTGGTTTAAATAGCCTCCTGTAGTGCTTAGGTGTCTCCTTCCACAGCCACGCCTAAGTAAGAAAAGAGTTCCTGGTAAGAAAAGAGTTCCTGCCTTCCAGAAGAGTTCCAGTGTTCTGAATCTAGGGAGTGGCTCCAGCCCCACCCAACAGGAAAAGTAGTTCCAAACAGAAGAGGATCAGAGGCTCAACTGGCAGGCAAGTAAGCAGCATGGTCTGCTGAAGGTAAGTCCACCCAAGCATTATGAGCCCGGCGCTTCCAGCGCTGGGACTGGGCATATTTATGAGCCTGGTGCCACTGGCGCCAGGACTGGGTCCAAAAGGTCCCAATTGGGACTGGTTGGCACTCGGAACCTGGGTTATGGATCTGCTTCCAAGGGAGTTGGGAAAACCCTGACCTTTTGGAAGCAGAGATCATGACAGTACCCCCCCTCAAGGCCCCTCCCAAACCGGGCTTCTCCGGGGGTTTTGGCTTGTCAGGAAATGTTCGGTGAAATCTTTTGATTAGGCGAGGAGCGTGGACATATTCAGCAGGTTCCCAGGATCTCTCTTGGGGGCCGTAGCCTTTCCAGTCAATTAGGTAGAATAGTTTAGATTTGGAGATCTTGGAGTCCAGAATGCTTTTGACTTCAAACTCGAGTTCTCCATCCACTAGGATAGGTTTTGGAGATTTGGTTAGTCGGGTTTGAGGTTGCACAGGTTTTAATAGAGAGACGTGGAAGACCGGATGTATCTTCATGTGCGGGGGCAAGTCCAACTTGACCGCTACTGGGTTTACTATGGTAGTGATGGAATAGGGACCAAGGTATCTTGGGTTGAATGTGCGTGGCCCTTTTAGAGATAGATATTTGGTGGATAACCAGACTTGATCCCCTACTTGATAGTGAGGGGCTTCCTTCCGATGTTGATCTGCTCCTTTCTTGTATTGTTCTTTAGCCCTTTGAAGGTGAGAAACAGCTTCCTTAAAGGCTTGGGTGATTGTAGAATGCAGGTAGTCTACTGCTGGTGTTTCAAGATCTTGGAGGGGATCCAACTCCGAGGTTCGAGGGTGACTGCCGTACAAAAGAAAAAACAGGGTTTTCCCAGTTCCCGAATGGACAGAGTTATTGTAGGCATACTCGGCTATCCAAAGGATATCTTTCCAAGTTTTTTCAGTTTGTTGCAGCATGCAGCGTAAATACTGTTCCAGAGTTTGATTGGTCCTCTCGGTTTGTCCGTCGGTCTGAGGGTGGTGACTGGTCGATAGTCTCACATCAATTTGAGCCGACCGACAGCAACTTCGCCAAAAATGAGAAATAAATTGACTACCTCGATCCGAAATTAGAACCGAAGGAAAACCGTGCAGTCGGACGATGTTTTCGAGAAATTCTCGGGCCAGAGTTGCTGCTGTTGGCAAGCCTTTGAGCGGAATGAAATGCGCCATCTTGGAGAATAAGTCCACGATTACTAGAATCGTATTGTATCCGGAGCATGGAGGTAGATCGGTGATGAAGTCCATAGAAAGCGTATGCCAAGGGCGAGGTGGGATGTCAATAGGGCGTAAGAGGCCTGCTGGTCTTTCCTTTTGACTCTTGTTTTGGGCGCATACTCCACAGGACATTATAAAGTCTCTGATATCTTTTTTCCAAGACGGCCACCAGAAGTAGCGCTTGATCTTTTCTGAGGTCTTGGCTATACCGGGATGACCTTCCATTAAAGAGTCGTGATAACAAGAGATTACTTTTTTCTGTAAATCTGTGCTGGGTAGGTATAATCGTTCTTGGAAATACAATAAGTTGTCCTTTACTGCAAAGTCCTTTCCCTGCAGATGCCAATTCTGTATGTCTCCTGGAGTTACAAGTTGCCTGGCTTTATCCTTAACTTCCTCTATGGATTCTGTGGCGATTACACCCAGAATTCTTTGTTCGGGAATGATTGGTACAGGTTTAGGGTTGACCAAGTGTTCTTCCACTCCCATCCGAGAAAGGGCATCGGCTTTACCGTTCTTTGTACCAGGTCGATAGGTAATTATGAAGTCAAACTCGGCAAAGAATAATGCCCAACGGAGTTGTCTAGAGGATTGGGCTTTTGCGGTCTTCAAATATTGCAGGTTTCGGTGATCCGTAATCACAGTAACGGTGTGTCGGGCCCCCAGCAGATAATGCCTCCAAGCCTTAAAGGCAGACTTGATAGCCAGAAGTTCCTTGTCAGTAATCGTGTAATTGATTTCAGGAGGCGAGAATTTGCGGGACCAAAATGCCACGGGATGCAACTGATTGGTTACCGGGTCCTTTTGTGATAGAACTGCCCCCATGGCAAGGCTTGAAGCATCAGTTTCCACGATGTAGGGGAGTTCGGGGCGAGGGTGTTTTAAGATTGGTGCAGAGATAAATTTAGTCTTCAAATCCTGGAAAGCTTGTTCCGCCTCGGTAGACCATTCAAAACGTTTGTTTTTCTTTAACAAGGCAGTGATGGGCTGGACTATTCGAGAGAATTCGGGGATAAACCTGCGGTAAAAGTTAGCGAAGCCTAACATGCTTTGCACACCTTTTACGGAGGATGGTGATGGCCATTTGAGAACTGCATCGACCTTCTTTGAATCCATACGCACTCCGCCAGGTGATAATATGAATCCCAAGAATTCAACTTCAGTCACGTTGAAAACACATTTTTCCAACTTAGCGAAAAGTTTGTGTTGACGCAATCTTTCGAGGACCATTTTCACGTGTTTCCGATGTTCAGATTCCGATGAAGAATAAACGAGGATGTCGTCAATGTAAACAACAACACATACATCTATGAGCTCTCTGAGGACATCGTTCATAAAATATTGAAAGGCTGCCGGGGCATTGCAAAGTCCGAAGGGCATGACCTGATATTCAAATAGCCCATACTTGGTGCGGAAGGCCGTCTTCCATTCATCGCCCTCTTTTACTCGTACCAAGTGGTAAGCTCCTCTAAGATCCAGCTTTGTATATATGCATGCTTTTCTGACTTGGTCCAGGAGTTCAGGGATCAAAGGTAACGGATATCTATTCTTAACGGTGATCTGGTTCAGGGAGCGATAATCGATACAAGTTCTAAGGTCTCCT
Organism: Ambystoma mexicanum; assembly: GCF_040938575.1. Classification (NCBI taxonomy): domain Eukaryota; kingdom Metazoa; phylum Chordata; class Amphibia; order Caudata; family Ambystomatidae; genus Ambystoma; species Ambystoma mexicanum. Next base: position 597,065,605 of record NC_090924.1, read on the forward strand.
TCCTTTTTTGGAACGAAGAACAAAGCTGAAGAAGCAGGGGACTTGGAAGGACGAATAAACCCATTTGCCAGGTATTGATCCAGGTATTGTCGAAGGTGAAGGTTCTCAGGCTCGGTGAGGGCATAAATTCTACTACAAGGAGGAGTAGATCCAGGTATCAGGTCTATCTGGCAGTCATAAGACCTATGAGGAGGTAGAGAGTTAGCCTGATCCTTCCGGAAAACATCTTGGTATTCTAGGTATTCGGGAGGTAACTGGGGAGTCTCTGAAGAAATTGCGGCCAGTGCAACACCAGGTGGAGGGTGACAAGTAGAGACACATTCTGGAAACTGGACCGTTCTTGCTCGCCAATCGATCAGAGGATTGTGTTTCTCTAACCAAGGTATTCCTAGAATAATCTGAAACTGAGGGGCCTTGATCACATCGAACACGATCTTCTCATGGTGTCCATCTTGACTTACTAGCGTCACCTCTTGAGTGGTATGCGTTACTAGCCCGGAGGCTATCTCCGTACCATCCACCGTAGTAATGACGTCCTTTACAGCCTTGGGACAAAGAGTTAGATTCATCCTCAAAACCATTTCATGATCCACATAATTGCCGATGGCACCGCTGTCGACGTAAGCTTCAATTGCATGTAATCGATCCGGATTATCAGGGCTAATGAGGACCATAGGTATCACGAAATGCGAGGTCACGGAACTGGTTTTCACGCTCGGCAAGAGGACCTCTATTCTTGTCGGGCGAGGTCGTTTCCCTGCTCAGAGTTTGTAACTTTGGTAACTGCAGCTCCTACTGCCTTCTTGGCAGGTTTCACCGGACAGTCTCGAAGAAAGTGCCCTGAGTTTCCGCAATATAGGCATAATTGCAACTGTTTCCTCCTTTCCCGCTCCCTTTGTGTTAGAGGACCTTTCAGACCCCCTATTTGCATGGGTTCCCCGGAGTCTACTCCTTTGGAAGGAGTTGGCGGTTTGGAAAATACTCGAGCATCAAACTTGGAACGATCGGCCTTCCTGTTCTGCAGCCTGTGATCTATTTGAACGACCAAGTCTATATAATCCGAACAGTCTTGTGGGGGATTCACTACTTGGGCTAAAACGTCTTTGAGCTCTCCACGTAGACCTCTATAAAACAGCGTAATCCTTTTGTCCTCAGGCCATTGAGTTTCCACTATTAGTCTATTGAAAGATGCAATATAAGCCAAAAGGTCTTGATTACCCTGTCGCAACGAAAGAAGCTCATTGTCCAAGGCCTGCCCCTGTGAATGTCTTGCGAACAGTTTTTCCATACTAAGCTGAAAGGCTTGAAAATCATGGAGAACCGGATCATCTTGATTAACTAGAGGGATCGACCAGTCTGCCGCATTGCCACTAAGGTACGAAAGTACAAAAGCTACTTTTGCTTGATCAGTTGGAAAGGCTGCTGGCCGGCATAAGAAGTGCAACCGGCACTGATTGATAAATACTGCAAACCTCTTTGGGTCACCAGAAAATCGTTCGGGCGGAGCCAGAGGTACATTCCCAGGTAGGTTGATCTGCACTGGATTCATAGAGGATGTTGAAGGAAGATTTGCCCCTGATGCGGGTAACGGGGTCTGTCCGGCTTGTGACTGTAGCACTTGTCTAGCAAGATTGTCTGTTCTCTCCTTGGAAATAATTAGTTCCCTTCTTAGAGCATTCGTTTCCTGACGAGCTGCATGCACTTCTGCCCTTAGTTCCCCAAGTAACCGGGCTAGGGGGTCAGTATCCGAGGTTTCCATAGCGCCTGGGCGAGAGTTTTGCGGTAGGCTTTGCGTTCTGTAACGCTCACCTGATTCTCGCAGAGGCGCCGGTCTTGACTGGGCGACTACCGTATCTTCAAAGGTGATGTGTAGCACCCGGTTGGCTCTTTGGGCTGGACCTCTGTGCACTGTATGCCTGACGTGTAGAGTAAGATGTCTGCAGATAGAAAATATGGGGTTAATGAACTGGGGTTATTGGGGTGTCCCTATCTCTTTCCTCTTCTCCTCTCCTGTAGACCCCCCAAAGGTTAACGCTCTCACCTTAGGTAAGTGAATGCCGAGCTCTCCATCTGCCTCGGGGCAGGGTGCTGTAACCAGTTTCTTCACTGGATAGGTAGCGCAGGCCTCTTGACTTCAGAGGACTGCTGTCTGTCGTTTACTGCACGAACGGTAAGTTTCGAGTCATTCAAATGTCTTGAAAGTCTTTAGTAATGATGTCTCTTGTTTTGCAGGGTTCCGGCGATGGCGGATGACGGGCTGAAGTGAGTTGAAGATGGAGCCCGTGTGATGAATAGAAGCGCCTGGAAGCACGTAAGTAAGCGCTTGTTGCCTGCTTCACTATGCGCTCTAACTGTCTTTTTATTTTGCAGGTACGAGTTCGGAGCGGCTGCAGGGTGCCGGAATACCCACTGGATTAGATGTGGAAAGGAGTAATGGCACGTGAGTATTAAAGTTCCCCAATGTCTTTAAACGCACCTTGTTTTGTCTTTCAGATGCGGGATGCAGCGCCGAAGGCCTCCGGAGCGTGCGAAGAGTTGGTAAACTTTTGTCTTTCAGATGCCGGAATGCAGTGTGAAGACCTCCGGAGCGCACGAAGAGTAGGTAAGCCTTTGCCTTTCAGATGCCGGAATGCTAACCTGTTCTTTCTTGTCTTTATAGGTGTTGCTGAAGACTGGATTCAGGATGGTAAGCCTTTGCCTTTCAGATGCCGGAATGCTAACCTGTTCTTTCTTGTCTTTATAGGTGTTGCTGAAGACTGGATTCAGGATGGTAAGCCTTTTTCCTTAGGCCCAGGACCGGATGCAGAAGACACGATGAGCGTTCTGCTGCAGAGGTTGCAGAATAACGCAAAGAAAGATTCATCCACCGGGTGTGGTTTAAATAGCCTCCTGTAGTGCTTAGGTGTCTCCTTCCACAGCCACGCCTAAGTAAGAAAAGAGTTCCTGGTAAGAAAAGAGTTCCTGCCTTCCAGAAGAGTTCCAGTGTTCTGAATCTAGGGAGTGGCTCCAGCCCCACCCAACAGGAAAAGTAGTTCCAAACAGAAGAGGATCAGAGGCTCAACTGGCAGGCAAGTAAGCAGCATGGTCTGCTGAAGGTAAGTCCACCCAAGCATTATGAGCCCGGCGCTTCCAGCGCTGGGACTGGGCATATTTATGAGCCTGGTGCCACTGGCGCCAGGACTGGGTCCAAAAGGTCCCAATTGGGACTGGTTGGCACTCGGAACCTGGGTTATGGATCTGCTTCCAAGGGAGTTGGGAAAACCCTGACCTTTTGGAAGCAGAGATCATGACATAGGTGCTGTGTGGTGGCGGTGCATACTGATGAGAGTTAATTGATGCAGGCCTGCAAATAGGCCTGGTCACAGAACTTAACAATGGGCAGGAAAACTAACACCTCTTTGATATGCAATGTATCACCTTGAAGCTAGCTCCCACACCTCTGTACGAAGGGCAGTGAAGGCCATGTCTGGGACAACTGTTAACAGTAGGCAAACCCCCTTTCAGAGGGATGAAGTATGTGATTTGAGGGAGACAGAAGTCTGTTATTACCACAAACTTCAAGGGAGACACTTTGCCTAATCTACCCTACTCCAGATTTAGATGCAAAGTGAAAAGTTGGATCTGGTCCAACGACAACCAACAAACTGAACCTTTGTACTAGGCCCTGGACCACTGCACCCAAATGCCTTTATACTTTTGAAATCCTGACTGCAGACTTTCTCACCGCCCGCTGTGGGGTGTGAGGTACCACTACCTTGTACTTTTGTATATATGTACTGTAAATATGGTAACTTGATTTGTACTGCATCACCTGCTTGTATCCTATGTATGTAACCTAAGCTTATATGATCTTGTATCGGCTGCGCCTGGCTACCCCTGGGTTTGGTGCGCATCATCAAATAATAAACATAAACATGTTGTCACCTCTTACCTTTCCTTTTGCAAAGCACTCTGGTCCTGACCTCATGCATAACAGAGGATTGTTGGTGGGGACCCCGCATTGGTTCCTTAAGGTAGGCTTAGCCTGCACAAATCACTGGGGCCCATTTGGCTTTAAAAGAGGGCTGAGCCCTCACTTACCAGATCATCCGACAACTCTGAAAGGAGTAAGAAGGACTCGTTTGGATCCTGGCTGAAGGTACAGTCTGCCTTACTACTTCAGCCAGTGAAGGAAGGTCAGAATTTCCAAGAGGGAAGCAAGATCCCTCCCTTAAAAATCCCCCAGAGAAGAAAGGGAGATACCAGACTCAGGACCCTTCCAGCAGCTCCAGAACTAGTACCAAGCCAGCACACAGCATGCCCTGCTAGGTTCTGCCAGCAAGCTTCCAAGGTGGGAAGTGCCAGAGAGTCTCTGAACAAAAGACAAGGCTGTTGCCGGCAAACACTCTCCTCAGCATTGGGCCGTCTACCTTGAAAGGATGACACAAGCCCTGCAAAGAAGCTAGGAGGAGTGCCACATAAGCATCAACCAGCGTCCATCTTTTAGGGATATTTTCAAGGCAGTCGAGCTCTCAAACGGCGACCGGCTGCACCACTGACTGTTGTCATGCTGCAGTCACTAAAACAATCTGAGACGCCTCGACCAGTGTTCCAGATCAACCAACCAGCACTGAGACAGCGATTCTTGACCCCAAGCGGCCATGTAGGCCAGCCTGCAGCCGTCCGTCCAGCCACGCTTACCGAACTGCCTGCCACCTGAGACCCGCAGTTGTCTCTCATCTGGAACTTTGTCACAGGAGCTGTAAAGCATCCTGGAACTGACTTGACGGTGTCAAGCATCAAGAACATCTCAAGCACTAGGTACATTGTGGTTCTGTCCCCCTGGTCCTTCTCTGAAGGCCCCTAGTGACATTTACGACCCTTTGCTCCCATGGTGCTGAAACAAAATAACCTTGAACAGTTTTATTGCTTTACCGAATACACTCCTGTCAGTATCGAGAGTGCATCCCTTTCCTTCGTGAAACTGTCTGTCCTCTGTGTTCCTTTACAGGGTAGGTTGTATTTTGTAGAGTGCTAGAACTGTCTGTTGTAATAATAATAAAGTAGATATTTCTATACAACCTTGACTGCACAGTCCCTTTTATCATTGGATAATAATCATATTTTCAATGTGTTGCAACTAACCAACAATCCACAACCTTGCAGAGATAAACCTGCCGTTCCATCCATGTTACCAAAATTGGACAGGAACGTTTGTAATTTACTTGTGTTCCAATCTGTTCGGATCACTTCTGGTGTACTAGAGGTGTGGGGCTGATTTATGGTTTAGAAACCGATATTCAACCCTGGACCACTGGTGCTGCGGATGTTGATTCATCAGAGACATTCAGGAGGTTTTCATAGTGAAATTGAAATTAATGCTGGTTTCCAATGGACAGTGCAGTCCTCTTGAAGGATGAAAGAATTCTGCAGCACAGACGGCAGATGTAGTGATGGCATGAGCTGACCATCAATCTGATATTGGTAATGGGGGGCGTTTTGATTCATGAATAGCTCCAAGAGTTGTGAGCCTGTGTTAGTGGTCATTTTGGGATATGTGGACTTTGGCAGTCCATCTGGTGTTGTGGAAAAGTGGTTGAGTTGGTTTATCCATGCCATTGTAGGTAGGTTCTTGATGTCCTTGATTTATTGGTGGATAGGCAGGTTTCGAGGGTCTTACTGAATGAGTCACTGCCACCTTGACATCTGGGGATATTTTTTGTAGTAGCTTTAGAGATGTGTGATGGGGATCAGTGGCTGTTTTGTTGTGGTCTGCTTTGCAGGTCTTTTAGACAGATGTTCTGTTATTACTTTGAACATCAATGCTCATTTTGGTGAATTTGTCAATGATACAGTTTGGCAGATCACAGAAGTGATCTGATTCAGTTGCTTTTCTGTCAAGGCAAGAGCGGTTTAGGAATAGAGGGCCTAGTTTTATTGGCTTGGGTTGTGAGGTGCATTTCTGATGTAATTGGGTGGTCTTTCGTAGATGATTTCTTGCATTTTTCAAGGATCACTGGGGTGGGAGAACTCCTCAAGTTATCCTCCGTTGAACTCAACTGCGGCCTTCTTCACCCACCACCACTCTCATTGTGGTGATCTGATTTCGTTGATTTGTCCTTTATTCCAGGTCTTGATTTGGCTCAGAGTACTGCACAAGTATAGGCTTGATTTAGATTAAGGATAATCCCTGCTATTGAAACTCTGTGTTGTCTTTCTCTGAATGTACGCATTGGGAGTTGAAAATGTGCTCTCTAAAATATTCCTAATGTGACACGTGTATGATGATGCTGACAATAATTCTGGAGCTTTCTTACGGGCCAAAAGGCAACATAACAGCACACTTTTCAGATGAGCTGAAGGCGTGTCTCCAGGACTTCTGTGAGCAATGTCCCTCACTTGTCATCATGCTGCCCGATAGTCCATATGTTCTTCAACTTTGTTGCGGAAATACACTAATGTGAATAGGTCTGTGTGTGGGCGGGGGAAAATCCATTGAAACATAGTCTTGATATGAAATTGAAAAAAAGTTGGTTTCTTTATTGTCACAAAATGCTTTGTGACATATACTTCCTGCTGTGTCGCGGATGCATATGCAATGCTAGTTACCCAGTCATCCCTACAAATGCATGCATTATATCCACCAATCCATATCTAATCACCGTAAATCAGGCCTTTTAGCAGAATTCTAGAGAAGTTTGCTTTTCTTGAGTAACAATTTGAGAGGCAAGTTGCCTGTAGAGGTGATACACTAAACATTACTCCAAAGCACAAAATGGATGCTGCCTCACTATACAACATACATTATTAGCGGATATACACAGAACCATTGCTGTTTAATTAAAGAGATGGATAGGGTAGGCATGAGCGCAACAACGGGATTTGTTGAAATCCTCTAATATCAGACTACAGACATAGAAAGTAGAGAAGATTTTGGCCGTAGATGCATCCTCGGCATATGATCCATCAGTGATCTGGTCACTCCTTTCACCTTTCCGTCAATGTACTGGACACATTTCATGAGGAAGGGCCCTACCGCTGCAGAAATCGCAGACTAACATGTAGAACGGATGAGTCTCTCACTGTTGTGGTCCAGCCTGGATACTAACCCATCACATGTGGTGTCCACATGCCATTGATTGGACGCTCTGGGGTCCGAGCCAACACTGATGTACTTGTTGGTGACGGGGATACCTTCTCACAGTTGGGCTTCAATTTCTCGCAAACATTCTACCAGACACATCTCTATGGCCACAGTAAGTGAAGTGTTGATCTTTGGTCCTTCCTCGTGGGCAGATAGACTTCGACAAGTGTAATGTTATCAGCTATACACGTTTCATGATATCCTTTACCATCATTCAGTGTCTTGGTCCTCAGACAAATGGGTAACGCGTCTACCTTTTCTGGGACAAAGTTACGTTTACTAGTTTTGGCTCACTGGGGAAAAGAATTATCATGAGGGTCTAGATTGAGGCGAGATGGTATACGATGAAGGACACACTGTCTGTAGGTGTTTGACAATAGCAAATGGAGCCGCCATGTTGGAATGGAGACTTTCCAAGCCTAATCACTTTAGTGAAGTAGCTAACTCGAAACCTTCTTGTTTTGTTAATGTCATCATTAGTTGCTATTTTTCCTAGCATGGGCATATGGTTTTTCTGCTGAAACAACACCTTGTTCATATTTACCACCTCTTCCTCCAACTTATACCACTGACTAGCAGAGCCCTAGCTTCACATTCCGGCATCCAGCACGGAATGTTTGCTACCTGTCTTTTTTAACCAGAGTGGTTCTATTACTGGCAATGTGACAAGCTGCGTAATAGAATGCACGCTTAATGAAGCGCCAGGTAACACAGCTTTGACTGCAAATCTGGCGAGCCTCCAGCAAATAAATAATGAGGATATTAAAACAAATGCTTAGAGCTGTTTGCCTTCATAAAGCACCCAACATGCAACCTTGTGCTTTATTCCGCACAGACATATTGTTTTACCTAGCCGTCCATGTTTTATGATATGACATGATAGGTTATTTATAACCCGCTTAATACCCAGATATTTCTAAGCGCGGACCAGGGGATCAGACCTGTGTTGCTCTGTGTCATCTTGCTTCCAAGGCGAGCACGTTGCCGCTGTGCTATCCTCCCGAGACATGTTTTAAGATATGTTTTAAGAAATATATCTGAATTAGCGGAAGCCAAGCAAACCTAATTTTTGCCAAGTGGAGAAAACGATGCAATAAATGGGTTCATATTTTTCACACACTGGAAGGAAACAAATTACAGACACAAATTACAGACCAAGTTTATAATAATATCACGTGTAAGCAGTGCTTCATGCTGGATTCTTCAATCTTCGAAGCACTATACTATTAGATGTTAATATTACCCAATATAATGATTTATTTACGAGCGACGAAGGGCTGCGTTGGCCCTCGCAGGATTTTAACACATGCCCTGCAAGCTGAACACAGCGGTCTTGGGTGAATTCTAAATTCACTGAGCTATCCAAACAGCTTTATGGTATAATGTTCTTTGTTGCAATCAAAGAAAGAGTAAAATATAAACAATTGTAGATTTCACGTCAAGTTCCTTAAGGTAAAGATTAACCAGCACATCACATTTAAAGGATATGCAGCATAAAACTCTAAGAAGAGGTCAGTTTTTAATACAACAGAGGGGCAAATTCTGAGCTCATGAAGAATGTGGAAATACAACATTCTGCCCTCCAGTTTCCAGTGCCACCATTCTGAAGTGGGTTGAAGTTGCTGCACTCTAAGAAATGCGATATTTATAAAGGGAAAAGTTTGCAGTGGAGTTTAAAGGCACCTCACTTGTACTGTATTTTAACTCATTTTTTAGGCGTGCTAAACCAGTGCTGGTGGGAGGAGAATTCCTTCCATGTCTGATGGTTGCTATTGCTATTGAGAAGCCATAAATCAGGCACATGCAAAGGCTCAGGCTTCCATATCAGTGGACCACATTCTCACATTATCAGAATATGCTGTTTGTAAGGAAAGTGTTCCTCCTTCATGGAAGAACACTTTCCTGCGTTTGCACACACCTCAGAATCGGCCCCAGGGTGCTCCATTTCGTTGTGATCTATAATAAAGTAGTGTTATTGAACCCCCTAGTGACATACTAATGCTCTTGGAACAGACTGCAATATTAGATTAGCACCCGGGGTGGAAGCTGCAGCCAATTAGAACGCTCAAAACATAGGTTGAATCTTCTTGTGCAATCCAGTTTTCTGGGCTGTCTAATGTCCGCTCCCTCCCCACCTCAAATCCCCACCAGTTGCTCATGTTTAAATATATATATATATATATATATATATATATATATATATATATATATATATATATATATATATATATATATATATATATATATATGCACATTTTAACCTGTTTCTTTCCAATTCATCACTCTGGGCGGCAGCTCTGGCTGTGCTTATTGGCTAATATGGAAATAGAAAAGGGATCTGCTTTATTTATTTTTGCTTTTTGACCTTCTGATCATCCCACCAAAATGTTCAAAAGCCAAGTCACCCTAAAGCCAAAAATGAGAATGACACCATAACAGATCTGTGGACTTCATATCCCACCACTACCTTTAGGGATGGAGGGCGGGGGTGTTACCGCAAATTAATAGAACGGAGACAGGAAATTAAAGATCTAGCTTACATTCCTGCCACACCTGCTTAAACTCAGACAATGCTTCAAGACTGCCACGTCTAAATTGTCCCGAATGCCAGAGCCAGACAATGGACTAGATGCACGCTATTGGGACTCCATCCCCCAGACCTACAAGTAACTTCACCTGGACATAGTCAATCCCAAGATCATTACTAAGACCTCGGCCCTATCCACAATCGCATGCCCAGGCAAGGCCCACAATGCATCCACCAACTTCCTGTGCTCATCGAAGAAACCTTACACCACAAACTCGGAACAAGCAGCCTGTTCACAATAGTGATCCCTGTGGAGATCCACATTAAGACAAATCACCTGGCCTTCAGAAAGTAAACATCTGTATGACTTGTACAGGCACCTTCCCCTGGAAGTAGTGCTATACATGGCTGTGCTTTCTCTATTTCCATATGTGATCTGTTCAGTCAAAGAGCGGAGGGAAACCGAAATGGTATAATGTGGACTCAAGGCATGTATTTTTGTAAACAATGCAGCCAGCTGGACAGACCACATGGATATGTCCAGAATGACGCAGATCCAACTGCAAACTCCATGAAGGCAACGTTGGAACGTAAACAATGGGAACATCAAAGTCTGCAGTAATTCAAGACACACCCATGAACACGTAGCAGAAAAAGGCATGGGAGGGAACCGCTGATGCAGAACAAGGGATCCAACAGTGCACGTGAGAGGGACGGAGCATGTGAAACTCACAGGAAGCTACCCAGGAAAGGTTTCATCAATCCCCTCGCCCCATGCCCTTCCAAGTGCCCCCTTGCTAGACTATCCTTCTAATTATATCAGTGATTAATTGTACCCCACTACTATGCCTGCTCTGTCCATACCCTTCCAATTCTACCCCTAATAATCAATCCTTCAAATTGTATACATGCTGTGGTGTACCCTACCACTGTATGCCCTTCTACACTGTTCTGTTACTTCACAGATAGGTTTGTACTACATAAAAGCCAGCACATGCATACCTACATTGACAAGACCAATCGATCGAGGTCCTTTGGATGAGAAAATCTGAAGAAAACATCAAGACCTTTGCAAAGGAACTTGGAAATCTGCCTATTCCTCCATGCCCCACAAGCTCATCCTTCCCCCCACCAGCAGGAAATGGCCATCACTCAATAGCTATCCACAGGTGCCCGTCGTCACGGAACTAAATGTTTTAGCACCATATACAACCTAGTATACACAACTCTAACTGTGAGGAATTGCCTTCTGGTAAAGGTGTAAAAGCCCTCTGTTGTATTGTTTTTAATAAATAATAAAAGATGTGGGTGATTCCATCTCAAAAGGGTGGTAGGCTAATCAGACCCCCGTTTCATAAAACTCTATGCCAAGAGCACAGGGTACACCTGTGCCCTAATGCATAAGTCTTCCTGATCCGCAGCTCCTGCTCTGCAAAGGCAGATAGCAGGTTCAGAGGTCACAGGTGAGCCAGTTTGACAGCTGCTGTAACAGCAAAGTCACAGTGGTGCAAAGGCTGAGTTTAAGTCTGCACCTCTTTTCCAAATGCATAATAATTATGCTAAACTATCACCTTGTGACAAGATAGTCTGGAAATATAAATCATACTTGGGTTTTGGGATAGTGGCTGATAGTTCACATAATTATTACATCCTCACCTGATTTGTAGCAGGCTGGTGACAGCCCTGTGAGCTCAGACCATCTATGAAAGGTGATGTGGATTCCAGGCTCCTAAATGCCTGCCTTCTCGGCAATGAGACAAAAGGCAGGATGCCTGTCTCTGTTGACACTCTGGGAGGATGGGTAAGTCCTCTCTGCCATGCCCAGTAACTCATTACAAGAGATCCTGTAGGAGCCAGGCTTCAAAGAGGCAATGCCATATCAAAAGCATCCCTCACACTAGGGGGGTTAAATACCACACAGGCCTTTAAGGGCAGGTTTAGAGAAAAGGGTGGGTCTTGGCAGTCAGGCAGAACAGAACACAAGGGAGTAAGGATTCCTCCATCCTGGTTTTCTGGGGGGCTCCTCTTTCCTTCCTGTCTCCTACACATCCTGCACAAGCAGAGCACTTTGGGTATGTTGCCAGAAGTCAATTGTCACGTGTTACCTTAACAGTGATTGGACTCCTTATAGCCAGATTTCTTTTATCTAATCCTGGGACTCCTTTTGCCTTAATAAGGGAGGGGTCTCCCATTCCTACCTGGATTCATTTTGGATCTTCAAAAGTAGTTTATTTGGACATTTATTGAGAGAGAAGTGTTTCTCAGTGTCCTCAGCCAGTACAGTGAACATAGAGTGTCCAGGGTAGAGGTACGTACTTCTCCCTGCCCTTCTCTCCCAGGGCACATTGGGGATGAACTGATTTTGGAGTAAAACCTGCTTCTCTTGCCAAGCTGCACTGCTACCCAGGCTCCTCGCTGGAATTGAAGGGTTCCTGTCAGTGCTAGCTAGGCTCCCCCAGGTTGGGAGCTAAGACACAAAGGGCCCATCTTATCCCAGTGCCCCTGGGTTGGAAGTCACAGCAACATAAGAAACAAAGCAGCAGGTTTCCTGCACTATGCAGCATTGACCACCATCGAACCATCATCGACCGCTTGCAAACACCTTTGATCCAACAGGTTACAAGGTGCTTCTTTTGGCACTTCTTTGAACCGCTTTGAACTGTGGTTGCTGCTCCTCCGACCAGGACACCACTGCACCAAGGCACCATGTGCCAGCTGAGTGAATTGCTTGCTCTGGCTCAAACAAGAATATTGTTGTGTGGAAGACTTTGAACCGCCATGTCTCAAACAGCACCTCGAACCATCAGCATCTTTGTCATTGACCATCAAGTCGACCCTATTGGCCCCATTGACCCGCATCCTTCAAATGATAAATCAAACAGCAGCAAGCTTCATCTCGAACCTGACTCGATGACCGTTCCATCTCTGGATCACTACAACTCACCACATCCGAACCTGGTTTGAAGCGTTCACACAATATTAAGACGCCTGGTTCAACGCAGTCGAACTGCCAAGAACAGAGAAAGGTGCTGTTGTAAGACACCTGCCCTCATAGTCCACCTTGGAAGCCATAGAGATAGCTTAGTCCCCCATATGAACCTTTTCTCAACCAATATATATCCTTTTGGTAACATTGTTGGGGTTTGTTTGCCTTCCACCCCTGCTATATTACGCGCAGTCCTTGCATTATTTTCATTCTGGATATTCTGTATGTTTTTACCACAGGGGTGGATTTTTGTTATTGTTTTCAAAGTACAGTTATTGCATAGGGGGTGTTTGATAAAAGTATATATATTTGTATAGAACCTTAATTGGACGTTCCTTTATTTTGGACTGTTGTACTATTGCTGTTTGGGTTGCCACAGTTTCACATCCACACCCTTGTTGAGAGTACAGTCTGCCGCCGGCCAACGTTACCACAAAAGGCCTAAGGGGTATGTCTCTTGATTGGTCCTGTTTTATCTTTATTCTTGTGATCACTCTTGTTCTATAGAAGTGTAAGGGCTGAGATGGCGGTTTAGCCACAAGGGCTGAGATGGCGGTTTAGCCATTACTAGTAATTTCCTCACAGTAGCATGTGCCCCATATATTTCTGAATTAAATATGGCAAACATGAAATTGAAAGAAAAATTAATCTGGTTGGTGGTGTGTGTGTTTTTTTTTATCTGCAGAGCAATTTCCATGTGTTTCCCTTCTGAGATAAAGGAAGCAGGCTCATAGCTGTTGTCTCCGACAAGCTGGAGTAAGGAGCCACAGGAGAGGGGTACACTGAAGTCCATGTAGCCGGCCTTGGGAGGGCAAGCATAGCAAATGACTTGAAATTTCATCAGCAATTATGGTTACAGTCAGTGGTGGAAGTGTACTGAAAATAGTAGTGGAACTGTGGTCTCGGCATGGGAGAGGGTAGGCGGAAGCCGGGGCATTGCAATAGTCTAAGTGACTAGTAACTAAGGCTCCTATTACAACTTTACACTTGCAGAGGGACACGAATGGACAAATGCTCTGTATAGAATGGTGAATATGGTCGTAAAAAGTAGAGGAATGGTAAAGAGAAGAAAATAAATGTAGTGGCACACCGCTCCCGGCCGTTCGCGCTGACTTCGATGACTTTGCAAAACTAAATTGGAGCATTATATATGCTACCTAACAGGGAGCACCTGGGACACTATGGTAGGGCGGAGGGTAAATTCATCCATTGCAGTGATTTTCCGTAATCCCTAAAATAACAGGGAGAAATCCTGGGTCAGTCATTCTCTCATACATTTCAAGTCAATAAAACACGTACCACTGAACTGGGTAATAACAGCACTTTCTTATCAGTGCCTAGAGGCAGTTTCATTTGCAGTGTGAGCTGTGAAAGGACATCCATTGTTGTACCTAAATGATCTGCAATTGGGTTAACAGTGTCTGAAAGCAAATGCATTTTCTTTGCCTTTCTTTGACTCTAAGCACCTCAACCCATGATCACTGGTGGAGATGGAAAAAATGTGGTGGGGGATCCCTCAAGGTCCGGGTGGGGGCAGAGATTGGGGGGCGGTGCTCGAGGAGGCAGGGTTGGGGGACAGTGCTGGCAGTTGACCTCCGATCAAAGGAAATGTCCAAAATAATAGTTTAAAACAGCGCAATTTCTTTATATATCAATTCCCCTTTAAACCACTTCCATGGCACTGGTGATTAGTTACTTCACTGTGCAGATAATAGTTTTGACCAGTGTTGCTGAGTAAATATTATTTAAAATACACAATTTGCATCCCATTTTATTTAAAAAAAAACTCCCCATTGGGTACTATTCAAACGGGGTGATTTCTGTTCGGCAGAAGCAAGGTTTTATTTTATTTGAACCACATCCGCCCAGCTCCTGCAGGTCCCCTCTGAAAGCAGTTGGGTGGCTGCATCGTGTGTAATTGTTTCAATGTTCATAGGGCTATTTATTTATTAATGCAATGTTTGTGGATACCTGTACATTTATTTATTTATGCAATACAAGTATCCGACAAACCTTTCATAAATAAATAATCTGGGTCCATGGATCCGACAAACATTACATAAATAAATAAATAAATAAACCGGGTCGTGGCCGAGGACTGTAACTTCCACTGGTGACCCTTTGCACGGGGTCACCCGAGGAAGTTACAATTTGTTTGTCCTGCAGCTGTGACCAGAATCAAAGCCCTGTAGGGAGGTGGAGCAAAAAGGTGTTTTTTTTTCCAATAACCCAGCACAGAGCATGGGTTTGGGGTTTATGGTGGCCGACTCTGGCCCGACCCTGAGATCCGGCTGCACATCTGGTGCCGGATCTCAGATCCAGCAAGAGCCGGCCGAATGACCAGCACTGCCCATGATAACTAAAAGGTCGATGCAGGGCACGAACCCTAACAGAGATTGTGCCCAAAACATTTGCCAAAGACCTCAGGCGCATGATTCTCTTGGGAATGAACGGTGGGGAGTGAGGTTCACGGTTGCTTGAAGCGTTCGCTGTACAATTCGCGGCTGATCAGACGTGCACCCCTCAAGGGTTAATGAAGTGAGCACCAATCAGGAATAAGTAAGACCATGTTGCTCTAGCACAGTAGATACAAGCTCTCAATGGGCCGCATTACCAGTATGGAGGTAGCCATGGTGCTATTAGCGCCATGGCTGCCTCCATACCGCAATCCGGGCCCGGGTTCCTCGAATGAGGAATTACCGGGCCATCGCAACCTTGGCGGACCCGGTAATTCCCTGTCCGAGGAACCCGGACCCATCCTCATTCCCATTCGAGCCCCCACAGGGCTCAATGGGAATGGGGATGGAGCTAACAACGGGCCCGTTAAGGACGGGCCCGTTGTTAGCTCCCAGGTCCCCTCGCGGGACCCGGTAAGGACGCCTGGTTTTTGCAGGCACCCATTGCGGGTCCCGCGAGGAGACCTCGTAATAGGGCGGAACGGGTTTACCGGCACCAGCACCTTTACCGGTGCCGGTAAACCCGTTCCGCCAACCTTATAGTGAGGGCCAATGTGTCGGTCTTAAGGTGGTTTGCTGTAGTGCAGGTCCTGCTGGGGAGAAGCACAGCGCTCTCACGGCGTGGAGGGCGCAGATGGGTCCCAGATCCGCAGCTAACGAGTGCAGACGTCATCTCTTTCTTGAAGTCCACAGCGGAGGGGGGTGACATTTCAGGATATTTAAGGAGAACACGTCTGTGGTTTATGCGGCATTCCCCGCTTTCCTTGCTGCTATTTTACCGCAGTTGGGAAAGGGACATTTCTTAGCATTTTACTGTGGTATTTCTAGGGGGTATGGGAGAAGGGGGGGTGGGGGGGTAGGAAAATAAGGAGTATATATGGGTGGGGAATAAGGCGGAGGTAGAACAAGTTTATCGGGGGCTGGTCCCACATACAAAATGCTGCGGTAAAATGAGGCAACATGTCCACCAAGAGGGAATGTCATAGGTGCTCCATGCAGTGTGTCTTTATAAAGCTGGATGCTCGGGTCAGTTATTGAGCAACCCCCCCCCCCATGTCTGCGAGTAATCGCTAGTTCACACAGGATGAAGGGCCGCGCGGGTGCAACCATCCCTGCGTACCACGGCAGTCAAGCGGAATGAGACAGCTCCTGCTACAAAAGGTGCCCAGAGACAGAACCCCAAAATGCATTAGCACACCTCAAAATGCCAGGCTGCTGAAAAGAAGCAGAACCCGAGACAGGGAAATAAGAGCATTACTCGTAGAAAACTCTTTGGAGTGAAACTGGTTAAAAAGGTCAGAGGGGTAAAGGAACCCACCAATTGTTGGGGTCAACGCTGCGTGCGTCCCTCCTGGAGAGGGGGCCCTGGGAGCCGCGTACGGCCACTCGGCCTGCGTACCAATGCAGCAGTAGCAGGCCCCTCAGCACTGGGCTATCCCGCTGGACCTCACCAGGGCCTGCTTTGTGCTGAGGCAGGAGGGGTCCATGGGGCCTTTAGGGGGCTACACTATGCATGCGCACTGCAATCCGCATGCATGTGCATGTGCGCTAGCGCCCCCTTGAGGACTATTGGGCAGGTTAATGCCCTATGCGCGAGGCCAGGCTCCTGATCACCCAGCTTAAGGTCACTTTAATGAAGGCCATCCTTGGCATCCAAGCGCCGGGGTCCCCGAGACGTAACAGAGCGAGCTGCGTCCACGGCCTGTCAGGCTGCTGCTGCTGCTGTCCCGGCTGCTTTCCCCCCGCCGCGATCCATCAGCGCGGCGTGCCGTGTTCCGCGGGCAGCCCAGTACTCCATCAGCGCGCGCGCGCGCTCACAGATGCGCCGCTTTCACAGGTTCGGATTGCATCCACCTCCACCTGCAGTACCTGATCATCCCTAAATATAGATGCAGCGCAGCCTCGCGGGAGCAATTCATTATCCCGCGCAGCATCCTGCAGCTACCTCTGCTCCGCGCCAGCTGCGACCGCAGCCTCGCCACTTCTGTGGGATTTTACTGCACCTCAGCAGGTCTTGCGGAAGCCACGAGCAGGCCTCGTGTTCAATTACTGCGCCACGGCGCCCCTGTCCGCGCCGCTGTGCCCCTCTGTCGTGCGCCCGTCACACTGGGGCCTTTGCTCTCTCCGTTCGCGGACTCCGGATCAGACCGACACCGAGCCCTTTGGCTGCTCTGCACTTGTGGCCTTGCAGGTGTCCACAAAGGTTACTACTGTCTTTCAATTTCACGCAAGAACCTAATGCAAAAGTCATGTCTTTAGCAGGAATAGATGTAGCTTTTTAGAAATTCCTGTAACTGACGCTTCAGTAGAATTGGATAGATCTTACCATAAAGGGCTTTTCTCATGACATAGAACACCAGACAATACAAATATGAAAAATTCATGATTGTTTACTGAATGTGCGAGGACAGGAGGCTCCAAAGAAGAAGTTAATAGAATAGTTGTCGCGTCTCAGCTTGAAAACAACCGAACTGTACGCAGGCGATGAGTCCATTTCCGTCCACGCAAAACATGTGCCCTTTTCCGATCAGGACACAATACTGTTGACTGGTAAAAAGGTGTGTTCAGACAGCAGTCCTTTTATAAAAAATGACACCTATGCCACAGCACTCTGCAAGCGACTGTGCTTATGCCGGCCAGGCCAGGACTGGCCTATGGGGCAATAGGACAATACCGAAACAAAAACGCAAAATGCTAGTGCGGACCAGTTTTTTTGGTCAAAGTGGGCCACTTTTTGGGTTCATGTGGGCCAGTTTCATAAGTTACTTCACAACGGGGTTGCTCGTAGTTTTGACCAGTGTTACTAAATAAATATTTTTTAAAATGCTCAATTTGCATCGCATGTTATCAAAAACCTCCCCCTTGGGTGCTATTCAAAAAGTGTCACAAAAGGAGTGAATTGCCTTTTGCAACTGTGGGCCACTTTTGAAATTGGTGCCCGAGACAATTTTAGGCCCCAGTCCAACCCTGATGCAGGCTAACTTGTCGTGTCGATTAATGATTTTTGTCATGCCACCTTTCAGGATTTCAAGAAGCACCCACATTTTCTATGACCTGCGGCACTCTGATACGACACAGGCATCAGCGACCATACATGTGTCGCTCAATCAATTCAATAAAGACTACTATTTCCACTCTTAATAACACCGCCATTCCCATTCATGGGCCCGACATATTACACAGTGTTTGCACCAGTGCAAGTGCACTTTTGCATGGTATTAGCACTAGGGAAAAAATTGCCCCAGTGCAACAAAATGTGCATTTCAATGCATTTTAGCAGCAGGACAAAGTTTGCATTAGCACCGGGGCAAACATTGCCCCCGTCCAAAAATGCATTGAAAGTGAACATTTTGTGCACTTCGGCAGTGCTATGATCATGCAAAACTGCACTTGCACCAGTTCAAAGTGTATGCAATAGAGCTCCATATCGCCTTTATTCGTATATAGTAAACCAGTCTCCCTTTTGCAAACATTGCCTATTCAATTATGTACCCGGGTGCAAAAAGGCAATGAAAGTGTATATTTTTAGCACTTGGGCAATGCTAGTATCACGCAAAACGGCACTTGCACCAGTGCATAGTGCATGTGATACAGTACTATATGTCTTCATTCTCAAACAGTGAGGAAGTCTACCTTTCACAAAGAGTGCCTATTTAATTAAGTATTCTGTTTACGGTTTGTATCCGTAATTAGATTTAATTAGTGCAATTAACTGATATGGATAAGGACAGTGGCATAGCACAAAATGTAGGCGCCACCCTATGAGCCATGCTAAGCCCCCTCCCCACCTCAGCAACAAATCACGGGTCGCGCCACACTCTGGGCGAGCCTAGACGACACGCTTGCACAATACACACGATCATGCTGCTGCAGGGGCATGCCGAACACTGCACTAGGGAACAGATATGAATATGTGTTTTAATGCATTATAAAGCACACTTTCTGAGAAAAGCTGGCTAAAAGCCTGAGAGTTTGTAATTGTTTTGTAGGGTAGCACCAATCCAAAAATCCAATACATGCAAGTCACCAACAGTGCACAGGAATATTAATGTTTTAATTAATATAATGCTTTGCTATTAAAAATACCATGCCACAATGAAAACATGTCCAATTGGCTGCACAATGTAGACCAGTCTAGACACGTAATAAACATATTACAGTAAAACATGCCACATATAGACATACCAAAACTGGCAGCACCCAAATGCCAGTCTAGCTAGGTAATTACATTTAGCAAGACTGCTTTATCAGAGATGCCCATTTAAAAAGAAATCAAGCCAAAGTAATCAATGATTAAACTGGCTGCACCAAAATGCCTGTCAAGTCACTAATAACACATACCATGCCTGCTTAGCCTGGACATGGATGACCATTGAAATTTAGTGCACAACCCCCACCCCACCCTATCCCCCACATATACTCTGTCACTCGCACACTCTACCCCAACCTATAAAATCAGCTTGTTGTCTAAGAGTTACCTCCACGTCCCTTTTCCTCGTCCCAAATGTACGTGTGAGGCACCTTGCCTCATAAGTAAGTACTGGGACAAGGAAGAGTGGGTATAGGAGCAATGAAGATTACAGGCAACTAAGCCAGGCATTACCTCCCTGTCCCTCTACCTCGTCCCAACACTTGTGAATGAGGCAACGTGCCTCATACACAAGTACGGGGATGAGCAAGAGTAGGGATAGGAGTAATGAAGTTTACCAATAAGTAATCAACCTGGAAAAATACAAAATAATCCAGACAGGAGAATTTGCAATAAATATGCTGACAAAGTATAAACGGACCCCAACTTTTAAACCTAACAAAATATTATGAAATATTTCAAGGAATACAAACTCCAAACAGGAGACATGTTCTTTAATTACACTTTTATGTGGTCTTGTGGGTAAGCATCTGCATTGGGACATGGCAACCTGGGATGAAATCTTAGTAGCCGAACACTTGAGCAAGCATACTTTATGTTTAATGCTGGCCTCAAAAACCCCCAACAGGGGTTGCGTCCGCCCTCTGAAAACGGTGGGCGGACGCTGTCCACAGACATGTTTCCTCGACTTGTACCCTGAAAATCAGCACTGCGCCAGAACCGAATAAAATAACCCCTCCAGTCTCCAAGACTGTAACCTCTTCCACCACATTCTTGGCAAATATTCATGACTCACTTGCCCCCTCTTCCTTTGTACTCCCCCCCACATTTGTCTTCCAACAATACTCTGTTTTATTAAGATAACTTAAAAAGTACACAAACCATAGTAAAGTACTCACACAAATACATAAATCCTTATAGACATATTCTAGGCAAAAAGTTTCCAATAGTGGCATTATTCCCCCCACCGTGCATGCAAGACTACAAATACCAGAATGCAATTCGGCAGAAGGCAAAAAATGGCCTGTGAATTTTGAAAATGTACTTTCAAGACTTAAACACAAAAGGTAATGTGTAAAAAGGTCACCTCTTTCTGTTTCAATGTTTCACAAAGGCTATGACCATGTAAATATAAGACAGATAGTTCAAAGCCTCACTCTCTAAAAGGTCTGCCACCTTACCGGTTTCTAGGGAAGGCTGGCAGAGTTCTGATAGAAACATTAACACCCAGGGAAACCCCACTGCCAAGCACCTAGCACAATCCTTAAGAGCAGACCAACACAATAACCCACCATTGCCTTCGAATACCCGCCAGTGTTGGTGTGACGAATCAACTTCCGGGGCACCAGTGGTCCAGGGATGAATATCGGTTTCTAAACCATCAATCAACCCCACACCAGAAGGGAACCGAACAGTTTGGAATACAAGTGAATTATAAAACCTACTTGTCCAATTTTGATAACCTGGACGGAACGACAGGCTTATTTATTTATTTATTTATTTAAAGTTTTTATAGAGCGCCTTTTGCTTATGGGCCTTAAAGCGCTTACAAGAAAAGAACATACAAACAAAATACATAACACAAAAAAGAAGCAGACGATATGTGAAGAAAAAAAAACAGCACTATAAAAAGACTGATGAAGCCTGTCAATTCACTGGTTCAGACGGCAGTAACAAAGTCAGACTACTAGACCAAGGTTCGAATGAGCCCATAGGCAGATATTTACACAGTCTCAAATAGCGGGGCAGGGTACTGACACCACACCCCACCAATATGCAGTCCCTATTCCCCAGGACACACCAGTATTCCATTTCTATCCCGCGTAAGAATTCAAATCGGCAGAATGAACAACCCCAGGCCTGGTCCTTGCACGAAGCCAAGCAAGGACTTTGTTATAGGGTGCATCTCTAGGTTCACTCTGCAAAGGTTTTGTGACATTAGTAATGACAGCATTTCTGTTGTCCATAACCAGGGCTTTGATGGGTTAATCTTTGGGCATTGGCAAATTGGATTTCCTTCAATGCAAGCTCCTTACCTTTGCCAGTCTGGGATTCAAGGACTCATGAGGACCAACCAAGCGTCCTATCGCAGGGGCAACAGCAGGCCTAGGCGGGGCGCAGATGTGAATCTGTGGTTTACTTCCTAAAGGGGAGGTGGATGATGGTACTTCTTTCATAGATGAGAAAGACTCAGGGCTGGTACCAACTCGAGGAACCCCAGAGGTATGTCCAAGGTTAGAGGCTTCCAATAAAGGCAAGTCCGTTAGTAAGGAATAATTCATTTTGCTAGTAGGCAGATGGCTCACGGGAGGAACATGGGCGCCTGATATTTCTCAGCAGAAATGTCCAGGGACACTAACCATGCATCAAAGTCCGAGGAGGTATTACAACTATTCAACTCTGTAATGAGCGTATCCTTCCAGTGACTCCAGGAATCTGAGAAAGTGTTCCTCTCTGTATCCACCAGTGAAACTGGAGAGGAGGGAAGGTTGAATTTGGTAGCCCCCTCCGCCTGTGGTGGGGAAAGTGCCAGAATGATGGAGATTGACCGTTCCCCACTACTTTCAAGAGGTGGGGGGGACACTTAGGAGACTTTGGTGACACCGTCCCCCCGCAAGGAGGTTGCAAATATGGTAAGTGTCGCCTGTTCCACACCATTTGCAAGATGGTTATCGGGGCTAACTACCCTATGGACCGTGGACTTTTTTTTCTTTTATCTTGGTTACTGGGCTCACTAAATATTGAGCCGACTGTACATGTTTAACTGAACTTGCACAGGACTTATCATAACGACCCCCCGACTCAGGGGGCATCTCAGTTCGCCTACTGCGAACACGCTCTCTCCTAGGAGAGAACTAAGCGCCAGAACTTCTGACAACCGATCCCATTTATGCCAAGGCAAAGTGGCCGGGGACTCAGGCACAGAGTTGTTCAGATTCGACAATGTTGCCGGATAAAGAGGCTAAGCTGAAGCAGAAAAACTATTAAGAAAGTTGTTATAGTACAAAGGTGCTAAATGCAAAGCCTTAGAAAGAACTTGCCATCCGGTTGCTGGTGAGAAAACAAACACCGAAAGGAGAGTGGAGAGCGGAGCGGAAAGTGACACTACACATGGGTTCAGTGCTGTAAGGTTGTGGATCATTGGTTAGTTGCAACGCAGCGAAAATACAATTATTACCCAATGATAAAAGGGACTGTCCATTCAAGGTTGTATAAAAATATCTACTTTATTAGTACTACAACAGACAGTTCTAGCACACTACAATTACAACCCACACTGTAAAGGAACACAGAAAACAGACAGTTTCATGAAGGAAAGGGATGCACTCTGGATACTGACAAGAGGGTAGTTGGTAAAGTAATCAGTCTTACAGTTCACGGTTATCTGTTTTTTAACACAAAAGGGGCAAAGGGTCGTAACTGTCTCTATGGGCCTTCAGAGAAGGACCAGGGGGGTAGAACCGCAATGTACCTGGTGCTGAAGAAGTTCTTGGTGCTCAACAGCGTCGAGGCGGCTCCAGGGAGCTTTGCAGCCCTTGAGACAGAGTTAGTGGTGGGAGAAAGCTGCGGGTACCAGGTAGCAGGAAGTTCGGCAAGCAAGGATGGATGGACATCTGCAGGCTCTCCGGCGCGGCGCCTCAGGGACAAGAATCATTGTCTATGTGCTGGTTGGCAGATCTGGAATGCTGGTCGAGGCGTCTAAGACTGCTCTGGTGACTGCGGCATGACAATAGTCAGCGGTGCAGCCGGATGTGGTATCGAGGACTCGACTGTCTCAAAATTGTCCTTAAAAAGATGGACGCTGGATGATGCTTGAGGGGCAGTCCTGCTAGCTTCTTCGCAGGGCATGTGTCCTTTCTAGGCGGACGGCCCAAAGCTCAGGAGGGGGTTAGCAGGCAATGGCCTTGTCCTTTGTCCAGAGACTCTCCGGCACTTCCAACCTAGGAAGCTTGCTGTTAGGACCTGGCAGGGCACGCTGTGTGCTGGCTGGGTACCA
Organism: Ambystoma mexicanum; assembly: GCF_040938575.1. Lineage (NCBI taxonomy): Eukaryota > Metazoa > Chordata > Amphibia > Caudata > Ambystomatidae > Ambystoma > Ambystoma mexicanum. The sequence continues at coordinate 597,089,063 of NC_090924.1, forward strand.
GTTCTGGAGCTGCTGGATGGGTCCTCCAAGTCTGGTATCTCCCTTTGTTCCCTGGGAGATGTTCAGGGGAGGGATCTTGCTTATCTCTTGGAACTCCTGGCCTTCCTTCACTGGTGGAAGATGTAAGGTAGACTGTACCTTCAGCTTGGGTCCAAATGAGTCCTTCTTCTTTTTTTTTTGGAACTTTATTTTTAATGTTTTCTGTACATAACAAAACGAGAAATCAGACATTGCACCAACTGGGTGCACATTAAACAATATCCCTCAAACCCATCCCTCCCTAGTCACCTCTCCCCCCTCGCATCTCCCGTATTCTGTGCAGATGCCTTGTCTAAACAATGTTCGATGCCTTCACTCCTGAATGACCTACTCTCAGGGTCCAATTGTCCCAGTCCGTCCTGTTTGGGAGTTTGGGGTTTCTGAGTCTGAGGATTCTGTGCTGTTCATCAGGTATGACACATATGGACCCCAAATGTCAGGGGGACGCGCATGTAATCCAAGCGTTCTAATGAATTCTGTGTCTAGGTCTTGACAGTATATGATGTCCTTTTCCCAGTCTTCAATCTTGGGGAGCGGGCCTCTGCCCCATGTCATGGCTACTCTTCTCCGGGCCAGGACCATAAGGAGTGCCGTCAGTCTGCGTGATGCTGGTTGCATGTGTCTAGTAAGTCCTAGGAGGGCTCCCAGAGGGAGCGGGGACACTTGCTCTCGCACGATTTTGGACGTTTTCTGTATGACGGCGGACCAGAAGCGGTGCACGCCTGGGCAGCTCCATGCCAGGTGGAAGAAATCTGAGTTATCGGATGAGCATCTTTCGCATTGGGCTGAAGTCTCTGGGTGGTGATTCTTTTTCTTGGCTGGGGTGTAGTACGTTTGGTAAATGAAGTTAAAGTGGATTAATTTATATCTCGTATTTAATGCGATTTTTTTGGTTTGTCGGAGGATGTATGCCCAGTCTTCTGTGGGTATTGGCTCCAGAATGGCAGTTTCCCACTTCCGTTGGGCTCGGGGGGTGGGCTTTCGGGTGTCTTGTATAAGGGATTTGTACAAGGTTGCCACCAATCTTCCCTCTCCCTGCGCTTGGATCACGCTGTGTAGCAGGGTCCACGTGGGAGGCTGCTGAGGGAATGTGGGGAATACCCCTTGGAGGGTGTGGCATAGTCTAAAATAAAGGAATACATCTAGGGAAGAATTAGCTCCTCTGTCTTTGGCCATTTGTGGGGTTAGAAAGGTGCCCTCCAGGAACAGATCTCCCAGAGATTGAAGGTTCATTTTGTCTACCCATATGAGAAACACTTTTTCATTTGTGAGGGGTATTCCGGGGATGAATTTAATGGGAAGTAGGGGGGAATAACGTATGGTTATGCCATATTCTTTGGCCATCTTTTTCCAGATAGCGTAAGTGGATAATACTGTGTTTAGTGTCTTGTGCGGGACGGGGAGATTGCTAATTATGACCGCGCTAAGCAGGTCAGGGGACGCTAGGGCTCTTTCCACTTGCACATGTGGGCGGACATAGTGAGCCGAATACCAATGACTCAGAAATTGTGCCTGGGCCGCCCAATAGTATTTTTCAACGTCTGGGAGAGCCAGGCCTCCCCTCTCTGTTGGCAACGTTAGGGTGCTGTAGGCCACTCGTGCCAGTTTCTCGGCCCGAGCAGTTCTAGAATCGAGCTCTTGACTTTTTGAAAGAAGGATTTGGGTACGAGTAGTGGGATATTCGTAAAGAGATAGAGCAATTTGGGGAGGATGACCATTTTCGTCAGGGAGGTCTTGCCCCAGAGCGTCAACGGAAGAGACTTCCATCTCTGGACACTTTCTTGTATGGAGTGTAACACTGTTTGGTAGTTATCTCTAAATACCTCGTGATGGTTGCGGGACACATAAATGCCCAGGTAGCGCACTTTGGACTTTTCCCATTTGAACCCATGATCATCTCTGAATTCTGTCGTGTGGGGGGTTAAAGGAAACACTATTGATTTAGAGTGGTTTGTTTTGAGGCCTGACATTCTCCCGAATTTTATCACTTCCCTCATTACAGGGTTCAGGTTGTTTTGGGGATCGCTGATGAATAGCATGACGTTGTCGGCGTAGAGGGAGACTATCAGTTTATGGGACCCTAGTTTCAATCCGCGGTGAAGATGTTCGGCCCGTAGCCTCGACGCCAAAGGCTCCATCACCAGGGCAAAGATGAGGGCTGAGAGCGGGCAGCCCTGTCTTGTTCCGCGTTCCAATGTGATGCCTGGGGACCTAGTGTTACCTACTGTGATGTAGGAGCGTGGCTTGTTGTACAACAGTGACACTAGTTTAAGGAAGAAGTTGCCTAGACTCATCTGCCTGAGCGTTGCAAACATAAAGGGCCATTTGACGGAATCAAACGCTTTTTCGGCGTCCAAGAGGACTGCAATTGCCTGTTGTGACGGGTCAAGAGCCTCAATAACGCCGAACAGCCTCCTGATGCCATAGGTTGTGCTACGACCTGGGATGAAGCCTGCCTGATCGCCGAGCACCAGAGCCGGCATCAGAGGGAGCAACCTCGCTGCTAGAATCTTTGCCAGGATTTTGTTGTCTAGATTTATTAAAGAGATCGGCCTGTATGAGGCACAATCCTCTGCAGGTTTGCCGGTCTTATATAGTACCATCACATTGGCTTCGCACATCGTGGGTGGGAGTGAGCCTCGTTCTATCGATTCTTCGAAGACCTGACCTAGAAGGGGAGCCACAATTGAAGCATGTGCTTTGTAAAACTCTCCAGTAAGTCCATCTGGACCTGGAGCTTTCGTGTTTGGGAGGGCTTTTATTGCTTCCTGGATCTCTTCCAGTGTGATCGGAGCAGATGAGTCTAGGCAACTTCTTCCTTAAACTAGTATCAAGGAAGGAGATTATTTCCTGGTTCAGTTCTGCTGCGAAAACAGTGTCAGTTAGTGAACCTGCTTTAAATCTCCAGTGAAGACCAGGGATTGTGGAGCCTGTTGGGGTGGCTTCGAGTACGACCATGGAGTGGTCTGAGAAGGACCTTGGCAAGATTTGACTTTTCCCCCATTGAAACGGGCTGCGGGCTGAGGCTAGGATATAGTCGATTCGTGAACTAGAGTGGTGAACTGTCGAGAAGAATGTGTATTCTCTGGTGTTCTGATTCCAGTTTCTCCATGTGTCTGTTAGACCAAATGAGTGACAGATCTCTTTGACTTGGGCACTGGCTTTCGAGGGTGACCCTGACGTGTTGTGTGATTTGTCTAGCTTGGGATCGAGTGGGGTGTTGAGGTCCGCTCCCCATATAATGGTCGTTGCGTTTGTCTCCCCCAGTCTGGACAGCACCCAATTGAAGTTATCTGGTCCATCTGTGTTGGGAGCGTAGGAGTTAACCAGGACCACCTCTTTACCGGCTAGTATTCCTCTCACCAGCAGAGCTCTCCCCTCGGTATCTCTCCTTGAGTCGATCAGGCTGAAGTTCGTTCTCCTACCTATCAGTATCGCAACTCCCCTGGCATATGACGAGTAGGATGAGAAGTACCGGTGGCAGCCCCATGATCTGGCCCAATGAGATTCCGAGGACTTTGTGAGATGTGTTTCTTGCAGAATGGCGATATTAATTTTGTGTCTTCGCAAATATTGGAGGATCTTTCTCGTTTTCGCCGGGTGGTTGCCTCCACGAATATTCCATGTGGCAATCTTATATGTCGTCATTGTCTCTTGGGGGAGGTTTCATGGACATGCTGGGTCGAGATACAACGGTAGGCGTGGAGTCAAGGCATTCGAGGGGAATCTGAGGTCTCGGCTTCTGCTTGCTTGATTTCCATGGTGAGGTCTGCGAGAGATGAGGGTGCGAGGTACTTGGTGACTTCTTGGAACTGGGAACTCTGCCTTGAGTGGGCAACCCCTAACTGGCCCATATTGAACTAACTCTGGTTGGCAAAACAGCCAACGTTGCTGTGCATGTGACGCTGGTGGCCCTCCAAGAGGGGCTGGTTCCCCACGTCTGTTACTAGATTTGTTCCGTGGTGGTGAAAGTAGTTGTGCCTGGGTGATACTTTGTCTTCATATTGTGTAACCGTCTGGCGAAAGTTACGGAGGATCTCTTCTGGGTCGGTTGCCTCGTTGTGATCTGCCGTTATTTGTGACAGGTCTGCATCCGGAGCGGTCCAGGTAGTCACTTGTTTCTTCTGGTGTATTGAAAAATTGGGTTCTGCCCTCGTGTTGGATGCGGAGTTTGGCTGGGAACAGCATCGAGTATTGAATTTGATTTTCCTGCAGCCTGCGTTTCACTGTTGTGAACGATCGTCTTTGCGCCTGTACCGCTTGAGAGAAGTCTGGGAAGAACAGAATTTTGTCCCCCTCAAATTGGAGGTCACCTTTGTCTCTGGCGGCTCTCAGAATTGTGTCGCGATCTTTGTAATTAAGCAACTTCGCTATTATTGGACGAGGGTTCGCACCTGGGATTGGCCTCGTATTGGGTATTCTGTGGGCTCTCTCGACGACGAACATCTTAGAAAGGACCTCTTCTCCAACCAGCTCGATGCAGATTTTTTCTACATGATCTTCCATCTTGGTAGCCAATTGGTGCTCTCTAACGCCCACTATCCTGATGTTATTAGGCCTGGAGCGGCCTTCCAAGTCTTCATTTTTGGCGCATACCGCTTTCAATTGTGATTCTAGTGTGGACACTCTGGATGTTAGAGAGGACGAGCCGTCTTCGAGGTCCGATACCCTTTGCTCCACCGTGTCCAATCTGTCTGCGTGCTTGTCTAGTCTGTGTTGGAGCATGTGTACTTTGGATGAGAGGGTGTCGAGTTTGCTCCCAAGGCTGCTTATACCGGCTTTCAGGTCGAGCAGGATTTCTCTAATATCAAGATCCTGCTCCACAGCCTCATCTTGGATTGGGCCTGAGAGCGACTACTGGCCGCAGGTGCTTTGGTTGAAGAGATGCCCTCGAAGTTGAGTTTTTTCTGGAGCCTGTCTGTCTTCCCCATGGTTGCTGTTGTTGTGAAAACTCCTAAACCGCCTTTGGTGAGCAGTGCGGATCTGGGACCTGCTAGTGGAAATTCGGGAGGTGCTGTGGAAGCATACCGGCTGGTTAAAGCGTCTGCGTTCTTGAACTGTTTTTAGTTCCACTACTGGGACCTCTGTTCCTGGACTTCCTCGGAGGGATGCTTCTCGCAGGGTAGGTAAGGATTTGGCGCGTCTCTGATGGCTTTTGAAAAGCTGGGTTGTTTAATGCTGTGGTGGTCTTTTTCAATGGGGCGAGAAGGTGCGGCACCGCCGGTGCCTGTCGTTTAACGTACCGCGGCCTTGTCTCTGCAGCCGCACGCACACGCCCCTCCTCTCACCCCGGGACCGGGTTTTTCCTGCTGCTTGGGCCTCTTATGCTGCCCAGCTCCCGTCCAATGCTCCGATGGCCTCCGATCCTATGATTGTCACTCGGGGAGACCCGGGGATTTGTGCGACAGCTGCCGCGGCCTCGGGGGACAGGAGGGCATGCGCAGCGCTCGTACCTGTCTGCCCGGGCCGGGCGTCTGCCTTCTTCTTTTTCTCCTCCGTCCACTCTTCCAGGCTCCACTGGTTCCGTGTCGGCTCGGGCACCAGCTGGATGACGCGCACGGTGGGCCGCTCCCTCGCTGGCCATGCAGACGCCCACGCAGGCCGCACCTTGCGACCGCGGGGAAGGGGGGGTGGCACCTTCTTCTGGTAGATTCGCCACACACATCCACAGGATCGATGAAATGAATATACCCCCCTGCGAGGAATCGCTTTCTCTACAAAGGGGAGGCAGCGTCTGTCGGAATACTCCTCACGGAAGCAGAGATTTTTCAGGATATTCGTGGGAGCTACACCGAGCTCACAGGGAGGCCGCCATCTTGGACGGCTCTCTAGCGCCCTCCTCGAGTCCTTCTTCTTACTCCTTGCAAAGTCTTCTGATGATCTGATCAGTGAGGGGCTCAACCCTCTTTTAAAGCCAAACAGGCCCTAGTGATTGGTGCAGGCTAAGTCCACCTTAATGAACCAATCCTGGGTCCCCACCAACAATCTTCAGTGATGCTTCAGGTCAGAATCAGAGCGCTTGGGAACAGACAGGGGAACGATGACAACATATACTTCTAAGTCCCACCCATCTTCTTGTCTGCTGGGTATCCCTACAAAATATCCCCACCAAAAATATTGCTGTACATATGGCCGTTTGTCTCGCCATAGGCAATATTTTTTGGGGGGATAATTTGTGGGAGTGGGGGTTCTGGGGGTGTCCCCACACATTTTAAAATAATGCAGCGGTTGCAGGGGTCTGTCCCCCACAGGGTCCATGGGTCAATATCACTGCAAAAATATGGCAATATTTTGGTATCACAATATTTTTGCAGGGATATTATCACATGGAACCGTCTGCTGTACATCAAAGTGTCTCCCTAATTAACTGAGCCCTATGCAGCACTTCGTCACAACATGGGCCTGCACTGAAGTAGGGGGTTGCAGGCAGACTTTCGTCTCCTATCATTCACATACTTCCCTGCTCTGAAAGGAGTGATTCCAGACAGGAGATTCACTGCACTTTCATACCAAGGAGGGGTGTTAGTACCAAGTTGACACATTGCATTACCAAGAGGTGTTGGTCTCTGGTCTCCATTATCCCTTCCTGCACCCAGACCTTCTCCGAGGCCTGCTAATTAACATTCTTCAGTATTCGCCACCACCAGCAAGGTGTAACAATGTAGATGCAAATCCATGGGGCCTTGAAATGCTAATCAGACTGCCCACGACTAGAGACTTTTGATGTACCCACAGCTGTCAGATGTCATCTACACATGACAGGGGAGAGCGACGCTGGTAAACTGTGTCCTCCCAGAGTACATGACTATTTTTCTGCTGTGTGGTGAGCATGGAAAATATGTGAGGGAATGGCCCCACATATTTTCCAGAGGTTGATCACCCATCATTCATTCTTTTAAATAATCACAAATCAAAAAGCCCAGGCAAGCGCACTCTCCCTGTGCGGATGGTCGAATCCCTCACAGTTGGTCGGCGTGGGGTTTTGCAGAGGCTGAGAGGAAGCACAACTGGATACAGCCCTCTGCAGAGTACTGAGCCCCACCCCCTTCTCTTGTTTGCGGAAATCATTTCTTTATGAAGCAGAGTGACTTCAAACACCAGAGTAAATATACTACCATACACACCTCCTGATCAATGGCTGTGCTGACTCAAGCAGCAGGACATGTGATGTCACAACTCAACTCTCAAGTCACTTTCTTATTGCAGGTGATTATTAATGACAGGAGTAGCCTACAATAAGAAAATGATGTACAGACCTGTATCCTGACATTGCAAGTTATGGTGGAGTTTCCTAAGTATATAGAGGAACACGTCCGAAGTCATAGTTCCTTTCAAATGTCATGGAACTCCAAGGTGATGTGCATTATGCTTTCTAAGTATGGTGGTGGCATATTAATCTTTATAACACATGAGCACACTGTCATGTCCAGTTGTTGTTACATATACATCAATGTACAGTAGAATCTGTTCAACGGTAATAACACTAATATGCATATTGAAATGTGCTGCAAACAATAGTGTAAGTATTTTATAAAATGCTTCAAAAAAGATGTTTTGTGGTTTCAATTAAATGATAGCATGGAGACAGATTCTTTCTCACTCTATTGTTGAACTCCAGTGATGCACAAAATAAACATATTAACATAAAGAGTCTATTGGTCAATGTCTCTGAAGTCCCACAACAAACTACTTCAGAAGAAAGCAATCAGAAATACCAGGAACATCTCACCAGGCACGCTCAGCCGCTTCTTCTCTGATCTGTACCTCTTACTCAAAACACCAGCTGATGTCCCCGTTGTCTAATGGGTGACCTCAACATGTCCAATGTGACTAAGGCTCAACAGCTCAAACTTGGCCTCTCTCTGCCAACTCACTACTCACCCTACATAACCTTCCAACCCACACCCAAGGTAATTCTCTCAAAATCCATATTCCCATCTTCCACCCTGATCTCCTCTTCTCCCACAATTGACCCCTCCAACCTCTCTCTTATTCACTTCACCATCTCTATTCTTCTGCCACTCTCCCACGCACTCCCTCATCTAGCACCACATGTAAATGCAAGCCAGGCGCCATGCTCCACTACCTCGACCAAGTCAACATCTCGCTCCAAGCTCTCTCTCCACCACTGAACTCACCATTAACGAATTCGACTCATCCCCATTCATCCCCATTCAATTATCACAACCCTGCCCAGTCCTTCACCCCTTACTGCCAATGTCCACAATTGTAGGTCCCACCAGTGATCCATCTGCGGAGGAAAACAATGTGTTGCTGCTGGTGCCACTGGCACAAACACCAAGTCCCCACACTGCCAGTAAGGGCCCTTTATTGGCCCAGATAAACAGCGCTGAACACAGCAAAATCCTCCGATTACACGAATGTTGATTCATCTCTCGGCTCGTACCATGACAAACTATCTATGGCCATCCAGGCCATGCTCTTCTCTTCAAAGGGCCACTCTGGTATCTGCTCCCTTTCTGCCAATGGCTTTGCCTCTTACTTCTCCACTGAAATCACCAAAATAGGAATACCTTGTCCCACTCCCAAACACATGCTTCCATCCTCCCACCTTCCCCAAACTCTTCTTTCTATCTCACTTCTTCCCCCACACTGACATTCTACCCATCCTTTAATCTGCCAAACAATCCTGCATTCGATCGACCACAAATTGTTGAGGAACTTGCCCAAGTCTCCCCCGCTCACCACTCCACCTTCTTCAATCTCTACCAACTAGTATCTTCCCAACATTACAAACTGCCACAGTCATACCTCTCCTTCCCTATGATCCTAAAATCTGCAAGAGGGTGCCTTCAACTGTGTAGACAACTATCTCAAGGTACAGTCACTTGCTGAGCACCCCCAATCTGGATTATGTTCTAAACACTCGACAGATACTGCGCTCACCTACGTCACCAGTTCTCTTAGCACTGCCCACCTCTCTTACCTCTCCTCCATTCTCACCCTTTGAACTTTACACTGCCTTTTGCACTGTGGACCACTACATCATCCTTCAAATACTTCCCCTCCTTGGCTTATCTTAGGAACACCATACTCGACTGGATGGTCTCATATTTCTCTGACCAATCCTTTTTCATCTCATGGGGCTCTAGTCAATCCTCCCTGACATCCATTGCCATAGGCATTCCCTATGGATCAGTCTTAGGCCCACTCCTTTTCATCTTATAGACCTGCCACCTGAGTAAACTCATATCCTCCTTTGGCTTTAACTCTTACCTCTTCGCTGACGATACTCAGATATTCGTGTCTCTCCTTTCTTCACTCCTACACTCTCTGAACGCAAAACCAATTACCTAACCCCCACCAGGCACTGGATCGGTGTAAGCAGCCTCATGCTAAACTGTTATCAAGTAAACGTTCTCCCTGCCTTTAATGCCAACTGCTCTCTCCCCTGTCCTATCTCGATCACCCTGACCTCCACACCCCTTAGGCATGTCTCCCAAACTTGATGTTCAATTTGACAGTGGCCTCAGACTCTTCCATTTCATCATGGCCACTGCAACCCCAACCAGACACAACTTAATAAATATCAGATAAATACACTCACCCACACCTCATGCACCACTCGACTAAAATCCTTATCTCTACACTTAGGCTCAGAAACTGGACAAAGCAAGCCTGCTTCTTGGTATACCGCGCACCTATTTTGCTACCCTCAACCAAGTCTTGGACTTTGCGGCATGCATCCTTTTGAACCTGTCAAACAAATATCTCTGCTCTGCCCAGATCCTCCCCCACCTCTACCTACCGTCCCCACGCTGGATGGATTCCCATGCAGAAGACTTGCTTTAATTTCCTGCTACTCCTTTATATATAAATCCATGGTCTAGCCCCCCACTACCTTGCTGAATGCATCTCACTGCTACTCCTCTATAAATAAATCCATGGTCTAGCCCCCCCACTACCTTGCTGAATGCATCTCACTGGGCTTGAAATCTGCTCTGTGCTGTCTCAAGCAGCAGGCAGGTGCCACAACTCACTTGTAATAAGTTATCACAGTTGTGTTAGTGTTCTCGCTACTATCCTGTAATAAGGAAATGTATAGATGCATATTGCAGCTATGTCATATACCAGTTTACACACAAGAGGAACTTGCCATAATTCCGGCTGGGGGCACCCGCCTCACATATGTCTAGATTCTAACTGCCCACTGTCAATGTTTCTGATCAAAGCCCCCTCCTTTGTAACTACCTCCAACTTCCTCTGCACCCGAAACCATAGAAGATGAGAGATGTCTGATTGGACAACCAAACCCACCAATGTCTTCTTGGATTCTGGTGTTGCAGTGTCAACCTAGGGCTATGGGTTTTACCCAAATTGACCTTTTACAATCTACCTTTTGTCCTAATTGACCTAATTATAACCACTATAATTAGGTCAATTAGGACAAAAGATGGACTTTCTGCACAATTGACCTTTATATTATTTTAGTTATTTTATATATGTATTGGGTTTTGGATTATAAATAATATAAGAGGTTTGGGTGGGGGGTTCTGAGGGGGTTTTGGATTGGGTAGGGGGCTATGGGGGGTTTCCCCCACATATATGTCCTAATTGACCTTTTAAATTAGGTCAATTCTCCTGAGGTCAGTTGTGAAAAGGTCAATTAGTATACATCCAAGCTATGCCACCTCTAGGCCCTTTCTGGTGATCTTTATTTACTTTCCTGCCTGTACACTGTACAAGGAAGCGCTCTTAAGTGGAAGCAAGGGGACATACGCCACTACGTGCAAAATGGTGGACTAAATAAATATACAATTCATTACTTTCTATTGAGCAGGTACACTACTTTACATGAGTGCATTAAATCGGTAAGCATGATCATGAGCTAGCTGTCAGAACAGATGCTCTAGTCCTTTAGCAATGCACAGGAGAACTGCAGTCAGAGTAGGGCACGCGTTTGTGCGTTTCCCTGCCAAAACCTTTCTAATTGCCCCAGTCTTATAAAAGGTTGCTCACATTTGTGTAGGGATATAGCAATAGCATTGGTTTTCTTCACCAATGGCCATGAGCAGTACGACTGTGTTGGCAAAGAAGGCTGTGGTCTCTCAGATGGGAGCCACGGCAACGGCTAGTACCCTCTTTAGAATACAATATTGCCTTGCACACTGAAAAGACAGAGCTCTGTTCCAGCTTCAAATTCAAAACAATCACAAGCACCTATCCCAGTATTATTCCATCCATTTAAGGTCCTCGCCATTACTACCTGGCTTGCGTATCCACATTCTGGTCTTATTTTTAAGGCCTGTTGGACTCCACAGTGCTGTCTAACACTTCTCTGTAATTACCCTGGCTATATCCCTATAATTACCTATTTTCAGTATGTCGGCTGCAGATTTCTTCTTTACCATAAATTAAAACTATATGTCCAGCCCATCCATAACAAATCAAGCAGTACATCCCCATTCCATCCTCTCTATTAATTACACCCATTCAACCTGGGTCATGGGGGTAGATTCCTCCTATTTCACGCTAAAGTATTCAAATTCATATAGCAGTCCACGTACATGTCAATGCCCCCCCACCTCTGTTTTGCTGTATTCCAGTTTTGCCCATCAGATCATGGTCTTTTCATCATTATTTAATACCGTTCTACATAGACTAGCGCGGTAGGTCACTAAGCGAGAATCTAAATTACTACTTGAATCCTTTTTTCAAATATATGATTGCATTCAAAGCATTCCTTTAGTTTACCATAACATCAACATGGAGGAAAATTGCTGCTCTAGTTTGTGGAGCCATAAACCATTCTAAACTCCATCTTGTAAAAGGTTTTAAAAACCATTGTAATCCAGAGTTTCCATTTCTAGCCATATCCTTTAAACTGTGTTTCTTATCCAGATGTGGGGTTTGATCTACAAAGGCATGGACTGAGAGAGTGCATAGCAGTGAGGACACTCTCTGCCAGTGTCATTTCAATCTTGGGTATTTCCACTTCATGTAATCAGGTCCCATGGGCAAAGTAACCCTCATCGATATGTATCCATGCATTCTTAATTGCATTTGAAACGATGGGATTGAGTTCAATCTTATCAATTAATTGTTTTGAAAAAAATTGCTTCCAAGAGTCTGCCAATTTCTGTTTCTTTCCTAGAGATAACACCTCTTTCTGTGTGGTAGGATCTACCCTACCATGCCTTCTCACTTCTGATGCAATAGCCCAATTTTATCAAAATATGTTGAACTGTTGAGCTAAAAGAGACTATGTACAATGGATAATTTAGGAGTTTTGATATCAAATATAGCAAAAATAAATTTTTACTCAAAAGTCAATTCCATTGAACAATATCTTCTCGGTTTAAAGCTCTTATAACACTATTACGTTGACTGAGCTTTATCTGAGCTTTACTACCAAAAGCATGGTTTGCCTACAGCTCTGGTGTTCTTCATGACGTATTACCATTTGCTACTGAGATTTGGTCCAGGTTCAAAGCACTTCAACATTAAACTCAGTGAGTAGGTCTCGGAAAGACAATAACGGGGTCAGATAGAACATTCCCTTAGACATTATACTTCAGAGATGTTCACCATAATGTCAATGGGGCTCATCACGAGTTGGGCGGTATCCTGACTGGGATACCACCCAACTTTATTTGCGTTACCGGCCACCCATCCGGCGGTATTACAGATCACAGGTTGGGCAGTAAACATTATTCCCCATTGGGTCCGTTCCACCCAATGGGGGATTTTCAGCACAATTACCGCTGGTGGTATTACCATGCACTGAACATTTTTATTTTTCTAGCATGTTTACCCCCAGCTCTAAGCGGCGGGTAAGCACGCCATACTCATGATTGGGTGGAACCCTTAAATGCAGCAGTAACCCCATAACCACCGCATTTAAGGGCTACTGCCCAACTTGTGATGAGGCCCAATGAGTTTAGGATCCAATATCATGTGCTAAAGTAGGATTTAGAAATCTACTTACCCATTTCCGCTTGTCGGTCTGACCGGTCACGTGAATTGGGGAAGTGTGGTGACCACAGAGTTGAGAGCTAGCATGCAAACCACTCCCTGAGTGTCAGGAATACCCACTGCTGCCCCACCATTAAAACTGCCCAGAAAAGGCCAACAAAACTGCCAGTGTTCCACCCACATCCTACAATCCACTTGAGGCCTTTCCCCCGGTGCCCCTATTTTCTTTTAGGTGATAATGATAATGATAATGAGCGCCTTCGGGCCTTCACCACCGTCCCCTCACCAGCCTTCCTCTGTGCCTCCGCCTCGGTCCCCACATGATCCCCCACCCCACTTACCTGCTGTGGCTGCAGTCTCCCAGATCTGCCACCTCTTCCAGTCTCCACCCACCACCATAGAAATAGAAGAGGGACAATGTCCCTTTTCTTTTTTCTATGACAGAAGCCATTTTTTTCACAGGAGATTGGGCTTGTGCAATACACACAGGTCGTATCTCCCTCTGGAAAAATAAACCTTGGAATGTTGAAAAGCTAAGGTGGCACTGCTGTGGGATTCAAACGCAAAGGGCATGCAGCCCCCACGCCAGTGGCCAATTCTTTATTCATTAGCTATCCACCAAGAGTGGTGTGTCCAACCCCAGGTAATGCTTAGGGTCAAACAGTTTTCAGAAAAAGGTGAAATGCTTCTTCCTCAATATACACTTTTGGTGCACGTCAATCGGGGTGCATATGCAACGCAAGGCAATATTAAAGAAAGAAAAACACACACGTGCAAACAGAAGCAGAAAGGAAAAGAGGGTAGAGGAAGAAACATTGTGGAAGAATGTAAAAAAAAAATAAGGAAAAAAGTTCAACAAGCAGTGAGATAAATTGCACCAAGGAACAGAGCACGAGAATACGTGGAAAAACGGAAAATTGAATAAAAGCAAAGCCAGCTTTTCAAAATAAAATCCGGGAAATACAACCATGTGCTAATTAAAACGAACCTTTTTTAATATACACAGGGTCTAAGAGACTGCAAAAGGCGTTTTGTTCTGGGACCAGCAACAAAAGGCATGTGGTTTAACATTGGTATTGAAAAGAAAGTTACTCTGGTCCTGATGTGATTTTAAAAGCTAGAAATACTATGATGAAACCTAAAGAGCCACAGAACAATATGCCTGTAATATAAAGTGGTCTCGCGTAGCACCCATCGGCTAGTGGCCCTGCAAGAAAATGGGGTGCAGTTGTTGGTGGTATAGAGGTATAGAGGGAGGGGCATATGCGAAAGATGATGTTAATGAGTGCACAGCAGAGGAACCTGAGTGCAGCTCTGGTTCCATGGTTCTGGTGGCGACACTCGGGCATTGGTTCATCTAGAAGTGACAGGCCAAGATCCGATCAATGAAAGTGCTCTGGGCCTGGGTTAGCCACAGGTTTATGGGGGTGTAGTAGGGCTAAAGAGGGTGGCTTTGCCGTAGCTTGATTAATGGGTCCACGGTGCCCATGCGGGCGGATGTGTAGGTATAGTTCAAGGTGGCAGGAGTTGTTTGAGAGGAGTTGGTTAGTTCGGGGGAGGAATTAGACAAATCAGTGGTACATATAGTTGCAGTGGTCGAAGTGCCATAAAAAAGTGCTGTAAATGTTGTTGTTGCATAAGGGGTGCAGAAGGGCATGGCTGGATTAGGCAGATCGTCTTCCTGGTGTTATTCAGTTCGTCTTCGACTGAGAGCTCTTTAATGTATGGAGTTAGACGAGAAGTTGATGACACTCTCTCCTCCATGCCCTAGCACACACTCTTGTCCCTATACTCCCGCCTTCTTACTTCTACTGCATCACACTCCACCCTTTTCCTTTATCCCCATAAGGCACTCTCCACCTTCATCTCATCCTCATAAGAGACTCTCCGTTTCATCTCTTTCACCTTTTCTCTCCCCCAGCCCCCGAAGACACTCACTGCTTCATCCCCATAGGGCACTCTCCGCCTTCATCTCCTTCACATTCTCTCTCCTCCAGCCCCCGAAGACACTCACTGCTTCATCCCCATAAGGTACTCTCCGCCTTCATCTCCTTCACATTCTCTCTCCTCCAGCCCCCGAAGACACCCACTGCTTCATCCCCTTAGGGCACTCTCCGCATTCACCCCCTTCACATTCTCTCTCCTCCAGCCCCCGAACACACCAACTGCTTCATCGCCATAGGGCACTCTCCGCCTTCATCTCCTTCACATTCTCTCTCCTCCAGCCCCCGAAGACACCCACTGCTTCATCCCCTTAGGGCACTCTCCGCCTTCATCTCCTTCACTTTTTCTCTCCTCCAGCCCCCGAAGACACCCACTGCTTCATCCCCATAAGGCACTCTCCGCCTTAATCTCCTTCACATTCTCTCTCCTCCAGCCCCCGAAGACACCCACTGCTCCATCCCCATAAGGCACTCTCCGCCTTCATCTCCTTCACATTCTCTCTCCTCCAGCCCCCGAAGACACCCACTGCTTCATCCCCATAGGGCACTCTCTGCCTTCATCTCCTTCACCTTTTCTCTCCTCCAGTCCTCGAAGACACTCACTGCTTCATCCCCATAAGGCACTCTCCGCCTTCATCTCCTTCACATTCTCCCTCCTCCAGCCCCCGAAGACACCCACTTGTAGAGGAGCAGCTAAATGCCCTTCCTCCCATATGTTGGAAGCCTGAGATCGTGCATGTTTGACACCTACCGTTTTGCCAATACCGCAGCGTGTGTTTACAAGATAATACAACTGATACAACCTTACCGAATGTATTCTCAAAGTGATAACAACCTAAGGGAGGAACTCCCTGAAGGAATAGGAGAAGTAGAGGAGAAAAGAAGCCGGTGACGTCATACAAAGTATGCATGATATCCCGAGATATTGACTGAAGAGAATGTATAGATCCTAAAGAAACTAATGATGAAGTAAAGAATCGAGTGAACTCTTAAATATAAAAGAAGAAGATTACGCATGCATTGGAGGCACTGAGTATAGCTAGAAAGCAGGAGGTAGCAAAATTGCTTATTTATTGTTTTTATATAATTGGGGGACACAGGTTTTCCGGTGAGCCTGCTGGATTGCTAGTGTTGACCATAGTAAAAGAGTACTACCTCCAGAAGTGATAAAAGTGTGATGACGTTGGTTCTTCCCAGTTGCTGTGGTGTTGGATTTAAAGAATTGTAATACTGAAGTGTGTTACAATGGAGTTCCAAAGTTCTTAATGTATTGTTGGTGATGTGTTACATGGTGTCAGGCTTTTGAAGTTGTTGATATTTTTGAAGACTTCCTTCTAACTGTATGGTGGGGGTTGCATTCCATGTGTGTATTGGGATTTTATGCTTTCATCATTTCAGCTCTGTAGTGTCAAAGCTCTCAATAGTAGGTCAATTTGTCTGTAGGAATGGGACTTCTCCAGCTTTGCAGTGCCTTTGGCTTTCTTTTTTCAATGAGATTAAGGGCCGGATTCATGGAATTATTTGAATGGAAAACAGGGTATTTGCACACCAAACTGCACGACAATCCGCATTCGTCGATTCATTGAATCAAATGCGTGGTACTTTTCCTGGACTTGCGTGGAGTTCGATCAGGCTCAGCACATCTCTGCGAGCTGTCGAGGGCCTTGGCGAGACTCCATGCAGAGCGTGGGTGTGGCTTGCAAAGAAGGCTGGCAAGGGGGCGGAACACCAAAAAGGGGGAAGAACTTGTGAAAAAGTGGGCGTTCTGAGGGACAGCCTGCAGGGAGTCCCTCGCACACCGAAAATTGCGTGGCACAAGACATATTCATGGATTCGATCACGCAACCTCCGGCCAGGAAATTTCCACGCAAGTCCTTCATACTATCGACCACCCGAAAGCAGGCGTAAGTACACTGCGCATAGGAATGGCAGCGCAGAGGTGGGTTTGCATGTCAAATCTTGGGGTGCATGTACGCAATCAGGGTTGCGATCCAATTTAGGGGTGGACGTATGCAGGGTGCAGGGATGGTTTATGGGGGTTAGCGCACAGATTTTTCGTGATTTCAACCGAGTTACGATTTTTCACATGCATGTTGCCAGGGTGCCAGATATGGTTACGGGGGACCCTGCGCAGGTTCCCCGAAATGCAGTTTTGCCTGTGGGGTACCCAGCACACTGTTTGAAGGGTGCGTGTATTCGTGCTCGGGGGAGCACGCAAAGGTAGCTGTCCTGGCTGTTTTTGCTTTGCTTAGGGGCGTGTTGGGGTCGTTTCCGTTGCGACTTGCGAATACGTTACTTTGCGCAGTAAATTCCATGAATACGTGGGGCGCCCATTTTTTATCTGTGCGCCGGTTCACGCATTGTCCTTCTCGGCGCGTGACCCTTGTGTGATTTATGGGCACATTTCATGAATCGTGCCCTAAATGTGGGTGTAAAACATTTGGTGACCTGTTTCTTTCATGAGAGTTTGAAAGGCTTTTTCGGTGCTGTGCTGTTGAGGGCACTCATTTTCCAGTAATGTATGTGTTAAATTGCTCGTCCTGTGTTCTAGACCAGTTTTTGGGCGTGTGATCGGGTTTGAAAGGGTCTGAAAGTGTAAGGTTTTCCAGGAAGAGGTACAGTTGCATCTCTTTGCATGATCTGGTTAACATTGAAGGTGTGCCTTGGTTGAGTGGCCGTCAGTCATACTTCTATGACGATGGTGATCAGGAAGGGCAGGTGGTTTCCCCGATATAAGTTAACTAGGAAGGAGATATTGATGACACTTTGTTACAGAAGATGCCATCCAGGGTGCGCCAGGCTTCATGCATGGGCCCTTTCACCAGTTGTTTGAGGTGCAACAAACCAAGGTTTGCAGAGAGGGACTTTCTGGCTGTTTGTTTTCTTCCTTCTCTCGCCATATGTTGAAGTTTCCCAGGAAGGGTGAGGTGTTGGCAGTCTACCAAGAGGATAGCACCCCTGTTGGCCAGGTTTTAGGTTAAAGATCAGTTGTATGAAGGAGGTCTCTAGATGGTCTGTAGATAATAAGGAAGCTCAGTGTGCATGTCTGTGATGTCGAGCACACTAGAAGTAGTGATTTGCAATTTGGGATGTGGACAGAGTGTGGTGTTTTACCTTCAATGGCTTCTCTCTGTACAAGTGCAATTCCTCCTCCCCCTTTGGCAGTTTTGCTGTAAAATCTGATCTTGTATTCTGTCGGAATGGTGCTGCATATAATCAGTGAGTGATCATCAGAGAGTTCTATTTCTGAAACGAAGAGTCTGAGCCTCATTACAAGCTTGCTGGTCAGGATACAACGGGCGGTAAGCTTCGAGTTGTGCTCGCAGGTCCCTTTCATTCTGCCAGGTCTGACCTGGTGGAATGAAAGCCACCCGCGAGCACAGCATGCCTGTAGTACAGGCACCGTTATGAGCAGTGCCAGTGCTATGGGCATCCCCATTCCCATTGAGCCCTATGGCCCGGCACCTGCGAAAGGGCAATTATCGGGTCCAGCAGGGCCAGAATACCCCAGTAATTGCCCAATTGTGGGTGCCGGACTTTCTTGCAAGTTTGGAGGTAAGGCTACCTCCAACCTTGTAATGAGGCCCATCTTTTTTGTCATTGGAGAGCTCATGGATGTTAGAAGAATGTTTGGCAATAGATGGAGCATCGATGAGGAGCCTTTCTCTGGAATCAGACCTGGGTTCCTCGTTTCTTGGACGCAGCCGTTTTCAGGACTGCTGTTGCATTCCGTTTCAAAATGGCTGAAGAGGTTAGTTGTGAAGCCAGGTAGGCTGTCTTCAATCCAGTGATAATTGATGGGAAGACGCTGTTTCATGATGATGGTTGTGATCATCAGTGTTGACGCCTTGGCTGAGATGCTTCTGGTCATTAGTATTTTTGGTGGTGCATGTCCAGTAGTAAAAGCTGATCTTATTTGAAAGTTGTTGTAGCTGTTTTTGCTTACTCGTAGTCTTCTGTGTGCTGAGCTGGTGGATTGCAGTGAAACGTCGTCCTCTGTGCCTGTGCAGGAAGTTGTTTGCTGATGTATTTAGAGATCTAGGCCACGAGATTTTTTGGGGTGAGAGTTGATAGGACTACCTCTAATGTCTCTTTCTGATGGAATTGTTGGCATCAGGAAGGAGGAGTCCGTTGCTTTTCCTCACTCGAATCTTGCTCTCTTTACATTTTCCAGTCATAATGTGTGTCTTGCTTTGGTGGGCCGCTGCCGAACCCATTATTCTCTACGGTAAATGGCCAGGTTCCCCAGCTAACAGCTGTGCACTTACCTTATCGGACCATACTGGGGGGTAGGTCTTGAGCTCACTGTGAGCCAAAGCAAAACAGAGACAGAGAGCTAATCTGGGGCAGTTTGGGTGGATTGGGTGAGGATTGGAACAAATTGATCTGGTGGTGTGGTAGTTGATTTTTAAAGTCACCAACTTGGTGTAGTGGGACACAGAAAGTGTAATTAGATGAAATTATTGTAGTTTTGAAACAATTAACAAGGTGCTTGCAGAGAGGGAGATGTGTCAGGAACCCAAGGATCGGAGTATAGATTGGCAACAGGTTAATCTAGCAGTGTCAAATAAAGCCTCTTAGTACAATCAGTTCATCTAGCAGTGAGGTATCTGGGCCAGTGAACGGGCAAAATGCAGCTGGGCAACCGCTAATCTCGTAGTGCAAAGAAGTAATGTAGCGTGGATACTGTTGATCTACCAATCTGATCTTCATCTCTGGCACTGAAGGAGCAAAGTGCAGTTTCAGTTTGAGAAGACTTGATGTGGCTGTCCACAAATTAATCTAGCAGAAATTGAATCTAGCAACGTAGCAATACAATTAACGTATGCAGGCAAAAATGCATCGCATGTAATCAGGTATCAAGAACAGCTGGGTCATTCCTAATCTTGCTTTGTAAAAGTAATCAACCATTGCAATAGTTGATCTGAGGCAATCAAGGAACTTGGTGCAGTTGAGCAGCTGTGATCTATCAGTGCGAACAACTAGTCCAGCAATGCAAGGGGTTAATGGGGCACAATTGGGGAGGGAAGTAAAGTTGGGAAATAGCTAATCAAGATGTGTAAAAACAATCTCGCACTGCAAAAAGATTATGGCAATGCCGTCAATTATAATTGTGCAATCAGAGTGAAGACTCACTGGGCAATGGCCGGTTTAGCTGAGTAATATCTATCTAGAAAAGCAAACTATTAATATTATTCAATAAAGCAGTATAGCATAGTTGAGTGAAAACAATTTTAGCTCTGTACAATTAGGCTATGAATGCAAAAAGTAATTTAGCATTGCAAAAAATAGATCTGACAGTGTAATACATGCTAGTACACTAGTGCAAGATTAAGTTAGCAATGCAAAGAAATAATATTCAGTAATCAAGGAGGGTAGTGTAACACATGCTAGTGCACTAGTGAAAGATTAAGGTAGCAATGCAAAGAAATTATATTCTGTAATCAAGGAGGGTAGTGTAACACATGCTAGTGCACTAGTGAAAGATTAAGGTAGCAATGAAAAGAAATTATATTCAGTAATCAAGGAGGGTAGTGTAACACATGCTAGTGCACTAGTGAAAGATTAAGGTAGCAATGCAAAGAAATTATATTCTGTAATCAAGGAGGGTAGTGTAACACATGCTAGTGCACTAGTGAAAGATTAAGGTAGCAATGAAAAGAAATTATATTCAGTAATCAAGGAAGGTAGCACCGTTGGGCAACAACTAATCTATCTCTGTAGAATTCATCTAGCAATTGATCTGGCAATGCCATCATTGATGGGAATCAAGGAGCGAAGTATGTTTCGGCAGTAGCTAATCTATCAGTGTTGACTCATTTTAGCAATGCAAATAAATAATATGCAGTCTGGGATTGGGAATGCAAATAAATAATACACAGTCTGAGATTGATGATCAATTGAGCAGTAGCTAGTCTAGCTACATAAAATCAAACTAGAGGTGCAAAAGGCAATCTAGCAGTCAGCAAAAATGTTATGCATCCAGGAGCAAGTACATTATGGCAATAACTAATCTTGCTGTGTAGAATTAATCCAGCAATGCAAACGTTAATGATTTAAAGTCAGACTGGCAATGAAACAATCAATATGTAATGCAGTGATGAATCTGGGAGAGATCAGGAACCAAGAAAATGTGGACAATAATGAATCTCACTTTGCAAATGTAATCCTGCAATGAAAACAATTAAGAATATGCAATCGAGGTGAATAATACATTTGGACAAAAAGAAGTCCAGCAAAGCAACAACAAAACAATCTAGCAGTGCAGAGATCAAACTAAATCTAGCAACGGAGCACTATAATAATTAGCCACGAGGTACGATTGGGCAATGTTCTAGCAATGTGAAAAATCAAACTAGCAGAGCAATCAGCATTAATCAGGGCAGCCAAGGAGTGTTATACCGATGGGCAACTGCTGATTTAACAGAGTGAAATTAAATCTAGCAAATGCAATCCTTGTGCCAGTAGTGCAGGCAGTCCCTCTGAGGCAGTGAGGGGAGATGAACAGCTGGACAGTAGCTGATCTATCAATGTAAACATGAGTCTACCAATCACAGGGTGAAGTGCAGATGGGCAGTAGTTCTTAATAGTAGTGCAAAACTCCATCTAGCATTGCAGCAATGAATCAGGGGCTATCAAAGAGTGCAGTATAGTTAGGCAACTGCTGACCTATCAGTGAAAGGTATAATATACCAATGTAAAAATGAGTCTACTAATCACAGAGTGAAGTGCAGTTGGGCAGTAGTTCTTAATAGTAGTGCAAAACTCAATCTAGCATTACAGCAATGAATCAGGGGCAATCAAGGAGCACAGTATCGTTAGGAAACTGCTGACCTATCAAGGATAGGTATAATCTACCAATATCTAGCAATGCAAGCAGTTACCATGAGGGAATACAGGAGTGAAGTAAGTGAAGTAGAGTGGGTAGGCAGCTAATCTAGAAATGCAAAGCAGTCAAGCAATGAAAAGAGTCACGGAGTAAAACTGCTGTTCAGACTCCATCTAGCAATGCAATGATAAGCTATGAATACAAACGGCCATTCTAAGGCATTGGAGAGTAGGCTTGGGTATGCAAGCAAGCAGACCCTTTTGCCTTTGCCCTTCGCCAGCTGCCTGGGCAACGCTCCTGGGAGACTCTAGTTTGTGGGGTTTCCCAGCTGACGTGCAACAGCAAATGACAATCAACGCCCAGGGAGAGCAGGAAAGAGTTAGGGGAGGGGAGAGAAGCCAAGGCAAAGGAAAAATGGAAAGGACCTGGAGAGTGCAAGCAATGAGACAATGAGACAAGAAAGCGCTCATCTGGAGCTACTCAACACGTGACCGCAGGAAACACCCGTCAGCATCTGGGGACGTCGGTATTAATGCAGGGAAGGGGCTCGGATCCAAAGCGAGGGAATATTCAAGGTTTTCTGGAGCACGACGTTTTATCGTTGAGCAAAAAGCCCAAATGAGAGCAGGAAGAGTACACATTTAACCAGGAGGGTTCTTGGAAGGACCTGGAGAGCACAGAAACAATGAACAATATGTGTTGTACATAGTGGTGTGTGTAGGGCTTCATACCCCCTTCTAAGCGCTGCAGGTGTTTTTGGTTCCCAATTCAATGGCCTTCGTGAATGGTCACTGAGCTTGCAGTCCCAGGGCCGACTTTACTTAAAGCAATCTGCGCACCTTTCACCTTTATTGCGTAGATATGGCACGCGATCGTCTGTAGGCGATTGGATGCTCTTCGCTATTTCTACTTTTCTCATGTTATCGGTTTCCAGAGCATAAACGGCGGGCCCAGCCTGCCGGGACTGGAAGCGTGGTTTCTTGGAAAGCGCTCAGGCTGTGCTGCTGTGTTGTCTTGCTTGCCACCCAGAGCAAGTCTTCCTTGGAAAGCAGGTCCATGGACCGCCCTGGCATCACTGCCCTGGGACTGCGTTCAGAATCCTCGTGGAGACGGTATCCAGTCAGCGGGTGTGGTAGAGCTCATCCGGCACTGCGTCAGGCGAGCCCCCAGGGGCCGCAATGCCCTACAGGCGGGCGATCAAGCCACGTCAGACTAGGAGACAAGAGGCAGCCAATCAAACGCGAGGCCCAGGGTCAGGCAGCAAGAGTCAGCTGCACGCGCTACTGCAAGTGCTGAAGGGAGGCAGAGCAATTACATCCAGTCATTGGGCAATATTCATCTTTCTGCGTGTTTTCATAGCCAGCTTTTTAAACGTGTGCACTTAGCTTTGTGTACTTTTTGACGAAATTAGTTGAACCCTTTTTTTAAAAAATTGTTTTACTGGGGCGTCTCCACATACCCCCTCTGGCCCAAACCCCCAACACCCCACCCCCCATCGTTCAACGCTACAAAGATGCAGGTCTATAGAAGAAAGCGCTAGAAAAACGTGTTTTATGTCTTGTATTGCTAATAAAAAACAAAGCTAACTTTTTGTCAAAGCGTTCAACTGTCGTGAAGAAGGATTCCCGTGATAAATCACAAGGAAGTTCAGTATTTCCCATGACTTGCTACTGGATGGAGCTCTGCCTCGGTTTGACGATCAAGCAGCTCCTCGAACAGAATAATCGCATGTCTACTGGAGGCATAGGCGCTTCCACATGGGATGGGAGGGCCTTTCTTATGCTGATTAAGACTTTGTCCCAGACTGGGAAGGAGGGAACTGGTTTGTGTCCCAGACTAGGGATGAGGGAGCTGGCTTGTGTCCCAGACTAGGGATGAGGGAGCTGGTTTTCATCTCAGACTAGGAATGAGTGACCCGGTTTGTGTCCCAGACTAGGGATAGGTGACCTGATTTATGTCACAGACTAGGGGTGAGGGAACTGGCTTCTGTCCCAGACTAGGGATGTGTGACCTGACTTGTCTCACAGACTAGGGGTGAGGGAACTGACTTCTGTCCCAGACTAGGGATGAGTGACATGGTGTGTGTCCCAGACTATGGATGAGTGACTTGGTGTGTGTCCCAGACTAGGGATGAGGGAGCTGGCGTGTGTCCCAGACTAGGGATGAGGGAGCTGGCTTGTATCCCAGGCTAGGGATGAGGGAGCTGTCCTTTGTCCCAGACTCGGAATGAGTGACCCGGCTTTTGTCCCAGTCTAGGGATGGGTGACCTGGCTTGTGTCCCAGACTAGGGGTGAGGGAACTGGCTTCTGTCCCAGACTAGGGGTGAGGGAGCTGACTTTTGGCCCAGGCTAGGGATGAGGGAGCTGGCTTTTGTCCCAGACTAGGCATAAGGAAACTGCCTTTTGTCCCAGAGTAGGGATGAGTGACCTGATTTGTGTCCCAGACTAGGGAAGAGGGAACTGGCTTGAATCTAATTTGAGTAGTTACACGAAAGTGTAAGGTTAACAAGAAATGAATCACATAACACATTCTAGACAAAAATATATTCTTTATATCCCTAACCTCAATAATATGACCGGCTTGTGTCCCAGACTGGGGATGGGTGACCTGACATGTGTCACAGACTAGGGGTGAGGGAACTGGCTTCTGTCCCAGACTAGGGATGAGTGACGTGGTTTGTGTCCCAGACTAGGGATGAGTGACCTGGCTTGTGTCCCAGACTAGGGATGGGTGACCTGACTTGTGTCACAGACTAGGGGTGAGGGAACTGGCTTCTGTCCCAGACTAGGGATGGGTGACCTGACGTGTCACAGAATAGGCGTGAGGGAACTGACTTCTGTCCCAGACTATGGATGAGTGACATGGTTTGTGTCCCATACTAGGGATGAGTGACCTGGTTTGTGTCCCAGACTAGGGTTGAGGGAGCTGGCTTGTGTCCCAGACTAGGGATGAGGGAGCTGGCATGTGTCCCAGGATAGGGATGAGGGAGCTGTCTTTTGTCCCAGACTAGGAATGAGTGTCCCGGCTTGTGTCCCAGATTACGGATGGATGACCTGACTTGTGTCCCAGACTAAGGGGGAGGGAACTGGCTTCTGTCCCAGACTAGAAATGAGGGAGCTGGCTTTTGTCCCAGACTAGGGATGATTGACCCGGCTTGTGTCCCAGACTAGGGATCAGTGACCTGACTTGTGTCCCAGACTAGGGACGAGGGAACTGGCTTGAATGTAATTTGAGTAGTTACACAAAAGTGTAAGGTTAACAAGAAATGAATCACATAACACATTCTAGACAAAAACATATTCTTTTTATCCCAAACCTCAATAATATGACAGTTCCCTAACACAACGAATTTCATTTATGTATAAATAAATGCATACAAACAATATTGGTCCCAAAATAGACAACTTGTGAATGCCCTGTAATGTATATCATCATAGTGAAAGTATCATACAAAACATCGAACAACAATAAATAAAAGGTCGGGTCCTTATTGTGCCCAGAATCACAATGATATGTGTTTGACCAACCATGTAATGTACACAGCTGTAAGTCCACAACACCAGTACAAAAAAGAAGAAATGTTCAAGTTTTGTATTCCAAAACAACAGTCTAAGAGACAAAAGACAGTGTTTGTCTTCAATACTGAGCTTTGCCAGGGTCCTAGGAGTTATAAAATCAGGGAGGCAGGGGCGGTTGAAGGATTGAAAAATAGGCAGGTTTTTAATGGTCTTGCAGAAAACAAGAAGCATTAAGACAGCTCTCTTGGATATCACTGACTTTCTTGCTTCCACTTCTTACCCTTTTGGTTTCATCTGCCGCCTTCGACGTGGGGATACATTGTCTGTTCTTGGCTCATTTCGCTCCTCTCTTGGTATTTCTTTCCCAGCTTTTTCTTGACTGTCTTCCTACTTCTCGGATAATCTGTACTCTTCATCTGGGATACGAATTTCCTTCTCCCAGCTTCGAGTGTGTTATGGTGTTCCGCAAGTCTGAGTTTTGGGTCCTCTCCTTTTTCTATTGACACTATTCCTCTCTCCTGTTATTTTTTCAGATGATTTAAGCTCTCTTTTTTGTGATTTCATTTCTTTTACCCCTTTCTTCCTTTTACGATCAACTTCATTCTAAGATCTGTCTTTCTGCTGTTAAAGATTGGATGCTGTCCCACGCACAACACATGAATTAATGTTATTCCTTCCTGTCCCTTCATTGTCCTCATATTTCCCCCTATTCACCTCGCCCCTCCACTCGTCCTCCACCTCTATCTGTAACACTGATGTCATTTGTTGTTCCCTTCTTGTCCTCATATTCCCCCCTATTCGCCTCGCTCCTCCACTCGTCCTCCACCTCTATCTGTAATACTGATGTCATTTGTTGTTCCCTTCTTGTCTTTTTTCTCATATTTCTCCTCTGTCTCCTACTGACCGTTTCAACGCTTCAATATTAATAAAATCTGCTTTTTCCCTACTTTTCAGGCTGCTACAGGCTCAGACTGGCCTATAAGGCAATAGGGCAATGTCCGGACCCAAAAGGCAAAATGCAAGCGGTGGGGTAGTTTTTTGGGCAAAAGTAGGCCACTTTTTCGGCCAGTGTGGACCAGTTTGATGAATTATTTCAAAATGCAGCTAGTAGTTTTGACCATTGGAACTGAATAAATAGTTTTCAAAATGCACAATTTGCATCACATTTGATGAAAACAACCTCCTACTTGGGCACTACTCAAACGATCTGTCACAATAGGCATGAATTGCCATTTGCAACTGTGGGCCACTTTTGAATTGGTGCCCGAGACAATTGTATGCCCCAGTCCGACCCTGGGCTGCCACATCTAGAACACTGCTCCTCCCTTTTGCTTGGCCTCACTGCTACTCTTTCCTCTGTGACTTCTCCTCGCTGGCTTCCCCTAAGCGCTCCGCTCTTGGCTTTCACTATCGTTCCATGGCCTTGTAACCGATTGTCTGTTTAGCACTTTGGAGAAAGTCGTGTTTAAATTCAAATAAAGAGATATCCAGGCATGGCCCGTGGCTTCAGGGAGGGGGGAATTCATGAGAGCTGAGGCCAGAACCAAGAAGGCACATCCTACCGTCCCGTCACAGTGGTATTCATTTATGGATAACGGGTTAAGGAAGGAAGAGCAGAGTGTGGAAAAAGTCTGTCTCAGAAAGAAAGGACCAGTTGGAATGGCAAATGGCCTAGATAATAATAATGATAATAATTGGGTATTCATAATGCACCTATACACAATGGACCTCATTACGACCCTGGCGGCCGCGGTATGAACGGTGCCGGTAAGGTACCGGCACCGTTCATACAGGGCCACCACATTACGAGTTTGCTCGCGGGTGGCGGTATGCACGTCTGGTCTGGCCAGACGTGCATACCGGCACCCACGAGCAGACCCGGATGCTAACAACGGGTCCGTTGTTAGCATCCTCCCCATTTCCAGGGGCTCAATGGGAATGGGGACGTACCGGGTCCCGAAAATGGGAATTAATGCACCCGCAAAAGTCAGAATGGCCCGGTAATTCCCTTTTTTTGGGACCCGGACACGAGTTTGGAGGTAGCCATGCCGCTAATGACGACATGGCTACCTCCAAACTCGTAATGAGGCCCAATGTGTTTCGAGGCACAATAAGACAAAAGGGAAGGATAAAAAGGGATGACAAAACAACAATCCTACTAGGCCTTGTGACATTTGGATCGTGCAAGTGCAGTGGAGGGTCAGTGGAGTAACTTTGCTGAAAATGTTGGGGGGGGACATGACATCTGAAGGAAAGGTGCCCCAGCCAAATGAATGGGGACAAAATGGGGTGCCATGAAATTTGGGGGGGACAAACACCACTGTCCCCCCCTAAATTCACGCCCATGTGGAGGGTAGTGCAGGTTAGAGGGGAGGGGGGGTCAGGGGTGACCAGGTGCAGGAACAGACGGAATTAGGGAGGGCCTGGTGCCCTGTGAGACTCTGAGGGAACAGACAGCCAGTCAAGAGGCAGAGGAGGACATTAGCAGGGGAGGGGAGAGGGAAGGAGGAAGAGAAAAGGAAGGTCTTGAGAAGATTCCAGAATTTAAGGAGATCTGGCTCACATCTGAGAGGGGCATGGAGGCCATTCCAGAGGGAGACTCCTGTGGAGGAGAGAGATCTACCCCCCACTCTCTGCTTGGAAAAGCATCTGATCTGCAGAGTGTTAGAGCTAGACGAGGGAAGGGTTCCAGCAGGGTGGTACCTAGGGAGAGAGAGTTGGATGTAGAGGGGTCCCAGGCCCCAGAAAGCCTTGTGGAAAATGCAGAGGGTCTTGAAATTGATCCTTGCGGCAACCGGGAGCCAGTGGAGAGATTTTAGGGCTGGAGAGATGCAGTCCCTGGGCTTGAGGCCAAGGATGCGGCTTGCAGTCTTATTCTGGATTAGTTGAAGGGGGTGAAGGCAGGAGTTAGGCAGATTAAGGAAAAGGCTGTTGCAGTAGTCCAGCCTGGAGATAACCAGCGCTCTGGAGACATTGAGGTTCTGGGGGGAGGTGAGGAAAGGGAAGTGCAGCTGGTAGTGGGCCTTCTTGGCAAGGACCATGATGTGAGGAGAGAAGGAGGGGGGGGGTCGAAGATGAAACCAAGGTTTTTTTCCTCACAGGAGGATGAGGGGAGGGGGGCCATGGAGGGCGGACAGAGTGTGGAAGGGAAAGAGGGAGCAGGGGTCCCAATGAGAAGGATCTCTGTCTTACTGGCATTAAGGCAGAGATTGTTAGTAGTGCACCATGCCTTAATAGCAGACAGGCAGTCAGGAATGCGAGAGGAAGAGGAGGGGAGCTTGAAAGAGAGCTGCGCATCATCTGTATAACACTGGAAGCTAGGAGAGAAGGTGGAGATCATATGGGCTAATGGGCCAGGTAGATGTTAAAAAGCCATGATGAGAGGATAGAGCCCTGAGGTACGCTGCAGGTGGAGGGTGAGATGGTGGAGAGAAAAGCGTCCAGTTGTACCTGGGAAGGTTGGTCCGAGCGGAAGGACTTCAACCGGTCCAGAGCCAGGTCTGTGATGCCAAGGGTATTACAGAGCCAATTTATCAGGGTGGCTTAAATGACCGTATCAAAGGCAGAGGAAAGGTCGAGAAGGATGAGAACAGAAGGAGAGCTGGAATCGGGATTAGAGAGCAGGTCTTCACAGGTGTTCAGGAGAGCAGTTTCACTACCTCTGGCAGCTCTGAAGCCAGGCTGGTGGTCGTGGAGACAATCAACAGATTCAGTGTCTGGATAAGCTGGGAGATGGCCAACTTCTCCAAGAGTTTGCCCAGGAAGGTGGTTATGGAGATAGGGTGGTAGTTTCCCGGACAGGAGGGGACGGCAGAAGGCTTTTTGAGGAGAGGTTGCACAAGGGAGTGCTTGAGGAGTGAGCAGAAGGATCCAGTGACAAAGGAGTGATTGCAGAAATCGGCCAATACTGGAACAAGGGGATAGTTCTACAGGAGCAGGGGAGCACAGGTCTGGATGAGACTTTCATAGAGCAAACTTCTCTAGAAACCTCATTGGGTGCTATGTGAGAAAAAAAAGAGAGGGGGGCCAAGGGAGGCCTGAAAGCAGGTGTGGGAGAAGGGTGGGGAGTGGAGGAGAGTGAGGACAAGATGTCCTGAGTTTTAGAAATGAAGTGAGAGGCCAAAGAAGTGCAGAGGGCCAGAAAAAGCAGAGAAGAAGTGGAGACTGCAGTAGGGTTGGCAAGGTTTTTGCAGATTATGAAGAGTTCAGCTGTGTTGTTAGTGGCCGCAGAGATGCAAGCTTCAATATAGGCCCTCTTCTTCAAACAGATGGAGTCTGTATTGCCTTTGGAGCAGGCGCCAGGCCAGTTTATCAGAGAACATGCTCGAAGACTGTCACTTCCGCTCAGCCACTCTGCACTTGCGTTTCAGAGCAGCCAGTTCGAAGTCATGCCCGGAGTTGCACATTATTTATTTATTTATGACACTTACACAGCGCACCTAGCACGGAGGCATCTGGGTTCTCACTTACAGTGAGTAGCAGTTACAATAGTTGCAACAGACTGCCCCTAAAAGGGGTGAGCCCTTAGACAGAAGAGCAAACAAGTTAACAAATAGAGATTACTCAAAAGGGCACATGACGGTGGGTGGATATCTATACTTGGAGGCAGGTTTTATGCGGATCATCATGACAGGGGCAAGGTTGTCCAGAGTGTTGGAGATGGAGAGTTGAAGGTTAGTAAGGGCTGTGACAGAGTGAGATGCCATCTATGGCCATTGTCCAGTATTCCATGAGGGTTTGGGTTGATTTCATCGAATCTAATTGGTCGAATCTGATTTCTTTTTTTCTATTTCGAATTTCCTGCAAATATATGCGGGGGGGGGGACCCTCCACAACCACTCCTTATATTTATATTTACAATTCCCCTCCCCACATTTATTTGCGGTCAATTTCGATAAAAAAAATCTGTGACCAAATCAGATTCAACCAATTTGGATGCGCAGTAATCTGCCAACACCTTCCATGGGTAGCATTTGGTTTAAAGTCATAAAATCGAATGACATTATGTCGAAAGTCATAATGTCGAAAAAAAAAAGTTTAAAAAAAATCGATTTTTCTTTTTAAGTTGATTTTTGTGCGAAATGCGGGTCCCCCAAACCCCTCTTTTTTTAACTCCCAGAACCCAAAATAAACATACAATTAAAAAAAAACATTTGATTTATTTTTTGACTTTTTTTCGACTTTTTTTTCGACATTATGTCTTTCGACATAATGTTTTCGACTTTTTGACTGCACACCGTAGCATTCACTAGTTAAATACTGTAAGCCACTAAAAAAGCTATCATCTTGTGACTAGGTCTCATGTAAACCACGTAGCTCGATAATAGAAATCCTCATTATAACAGTACTTAAAAGGTGGAGGAAACGTGATATGAGTTAATGACCTCAACGTCAGAAGTTGAAATCCAAATTCATGACCTGCATGTTCAACACCTTTGCAGCGTGTGATTTACCTACTGAGCTATTTTACCAACACTTATGTCAACTGAGTGAAACATACATTGAAAATGTATAGAATGGAAGCTATTTCTGAAAACAGACTTCACCGGGACTTTCATTATAAGAACATAATTATATACAAATCCATCATGGCTGGGTGAACTTTTCAAATGGCCATGAGTTATGCTGTGTTCTATGATAAAGTTAACAAAGGCTCGTGGGCTACGGTTGTCTAAATCTTGACCTTGACAGCTTGAAGGCCTTTCAGTTTTTCAGGAAAACCACTAACTGTATAAATAATCTCCTTGTAGAATTATTGTCTCTACATATATCTCATGAATATTAATATTGGATTTCTTAAATGTCCTATATGTGTGCGGCTCTTTTGCTTCCCACGGAAGTGGTTTTATTTCTTTACAAAATGGGGGCTCAGGACTGTGCCAAACTCTAAGATGGCACCAAAGCTACCTTTAATGTGCAGCATTCATAGACCACACTGCCCAGCTATGCGCTTCTGCCCTCAGCTGTCGAAGCGCAAAGGTGGCCGATCCATGGTGCATTATCAACAGCTTAAGACGGGGTTGAAGGTACGCATACATATGTAATGTTGTGCTCACACTTGGAGTTTGTACTAATCACCATATGTGTTAAAAGAATGTACCCTTTGTTAAAAGAAGAGGCCTTCTCTTTATACAGCGACATTTAAGACCTGCTGACCTGGCAAGAACTTGTTTTAACAGAAGAATTGTGTTTGGTCACTGTATGTCGAAGCATGTTGAGCCTGCTAAAACTATCTGCAGATTACGGGTGGGGAAGGAATGAGTAAGCACAGCCTCGTGCACAGAGATAAGGACACAGAAGGGCACGAGAGAGAGCGAATAACAGATAACAGGAAACCACAATAGCAGATGTTGAACTGTTGACCGTTGATGCAAAGTCATGACTGGGAGGAACCGCCTTGTGGTGGACATAATCTATGTGCAGCAATGTATGACAATGTAAAACAGATGGGTATAAAAGGACCACGATGTGCAGGGCAAAGGGCGGCACTTTGACGACTTGCTTTGCGAGACGGTTGAACTTGTGGCCCATTCGCGAATGCTTGTGTGTTAATAAAGCAATGTTTACTCAACTCTTTTCTGTTTGAGTTTTTATAGGGTCCCTTTTGTACTGGTTTTGGCGACGGCGAGAAATCGCACCCACAATTTTGGTGTCAGAAGTGGGACGCGAAGGAGCGACAGTCCGTCACTGGGTGAGGAACGCCGCGGCGGAACCGGAGAAGGAATTGATCACGGGGCCCCAACAACTGAATCCGCACCTTTGATTGCAACCAACGCGTCATCCTTGTTTTTCCGGCTCCGTTGGCGGTGGAACAGCAGGCTGTCGCCCTTCGGGTCCGGAACACTCTGGCGGGACCCTTAAGATAAGTGGTATGGACGGATGCATGATGGAATAAGGAAATAATGATTCAGGGTTTGTGAAGAGGACGGTGGTAAGTCCGTCTATGAAGAAGTAATGTTGAAATGATGATATGATATGTTAGATACGCCAGGAGGATGTATTATTATTGTTAGCCAATAGGTGCATATTTGGGAAAGGTGAGTGTTTTAGGCAATTGTGGTATACCAACAAAATGGGTCAAGCGGCTTCCAGCAAGAGTGGTATAGGCAAGAGACACTATGCCCCTCTTGAAGGAACCCCTGCATTTGATATGTTGATTAAACATGGATTGAATTCAACATTGTTCTTAAAAGAATGGTCCGAATACACAAAAGATTTGATTGAGCATAAATGGCCAGACACCGGGTCCTTTGATGTGGACCACATATCCAAAGTAGAAATAGAATTAGTAAAAGACGGGTCAGACCCGCACAGTTTGAGGCTATACGACTATGGAGGGTAGAAGCAATGCGCAGGCGCAATGCTCAGAACAAACAAAAAGCAAAGGAGCAGAAGAGAACGGTAAATCAAAAATTACATGATCTAGAGATAAAAGAGAAGGGCGAGAGGCTAGATCAGTTGGATAGACATATGATGATTAAGAACAGTGGGGGTATGTATCCTGCCGTGCCGGTGCCTCGATATGAAGATGTGATAGGGCTAGAAGCAGAACAAACAACGACTGAATTATTGTTTCCAGGAGCTACAGCTCCACCGGCAGACAGTGAGGGTGAAAGGGTGGAATTCCCAATGAAGTATGGAAACCCAGATAGGTTGATAGACCATAGGAGAACGACTACTGTAGAAAAGGATAGAGATGGAGACTTGCAAATCCTTATGACCGGGCTGTATGGCACACCCCTCAATGACAGCCTACGGGACCAATTGGGGCGTTTGACACCTTTGGAATTTAGGACAGTGGCCACTAAACTATATACCTTTTATGAGGGTAACTGTAAATTGAGAGGACAGAGTACTGCGGATCTGCCCTCAGCATATCAGGACGCTGTCGCGTTACTACCAGTGACTGCGTCCAGTGTTCAGTTATGGGGATGTATGTCCGACATAATAGCGGAAGTCATAAGGGGCGGTGTTGAATGGGAGAAGGAAAAGAGGGCATGGGAAAGAGAGGTGAGGGAAAGAGAGGCTAAACTCAAAGATGCAGACCAGGCGGGCCAAAACGTAGCTAATCGTATGATAGCATCCATACACTCGCAGTCCATGTCCACCCTGGTGAGTCTGATGGAGGGCCTTGGCTGGCCTATACAAGTAAACGTAATTAAATATCTTCTTATTAGGGTGGATGATATAGAAGAGGAAAAGGAGCCTAGATATGTGTCCCAGTGGAATAGGATTAGGACGGAATTGGATAAGAAACTGCTATCTAATATAAGAGTGGATGATTCAGGGGCGGAAGAATGGAGGATGGCTAAGGTGGAGAAACTATTAAAAGATTATAGAAAAATAAAAAAGAGAAAGCTCTTAGTCATCAATCCTCTGTTTCGCCACCAGCGCAGGCCCCTGTGAGTGAACAAACAAATACGGAAAAGTTACTATTAATGCCAATGAGAGAGTGCCAACCCACCATAGAGGCAGCCACTGGTAACATGATGCGCACCTATGTGTATGTCCCTTTATCCCGAATTGAATTAATGCATATCACCAAGTCCATCCCCGACCCCCGTATAGACCCGGCAGGATTCTACAAAGAAGTAGGAAAGTTATTCAGACCAGGGTTATTTACCGTAGAGGATGTAGATAACATATTGTTAGCCATTGTCCCAGAAGAAATATGGACCCCCTTTCGTGCCAAAGACAATGAAACAATAAAATGGAAAGATGTAATGGATGCGAGCAAAAATAGAAAACTGCATGAGGAATATCCTGAACCCCTAAGGGGGCATGGCATGGCAGTCCTGAGGGCTCTAGAAAAGGTGTTACCCCCATTTGATGTGAATGTGGAGAAACTGTCCGCTGTGATACAGGGTGCAAGTGAGGAAGTAGCACAGTACTTTCTGCGTTATGAAGCAGCATTCAAAGCGCACAGTGGGCTAGAGATAGGGTCTGAAACGGGCCAACGGTACTTTGCCACAAACTTTGTAGAGGGGCTCCACGGGCCAATTCAGGAGAACATTAGGAGGGCAGAAAGTACATGGATGACTAGGAACCCCCGGGATCTCCTCGAAATGGCTAGGTATTACGAAAGAGGGGAAAGAGTGAAGGGACAACAAAAGGCACGACAAGAGAAGGATTTAAAAACCAAAGTGTTGATGCAACAGTTGCATCAAGGGCCCCAAGGCAGGTATAACTACAATTATAACGGCCCGTCACAGGGCTATAGTAGCAACATGATAGGGGGCCAAGGGACAGGAAGAGGTACAGTGCAAGGAGGTGCGCTATATGGGAGGAGGGATGGGCTACCCCAAGATGTATGTGCCTTCTGCAAGAGACCCGGACACTGGAAATCCCAGTGTCCCCAGAGTGGTGGGAGAGGAAGGGGCGTACGGCCCCCTTCACAGACAACATTTGCCCCAGGAAATAGGACTGGTGGGTACGGCAACCAAGACAATAGAATGTTTAAACCCCCTCAACCCAATGCCTTTGACGGACAAGCAAGAGGGGATGTTCCCTGGCCGGCCCCGCCTCCCCCCAATCTACTGTATCAGCCACAACAAACGACACAAGTACAAGGTGTATGCCAGGGTGAAGAATGTGGAGAAGGGGTATACTATAACAATGATTTTCAGGATAACACAAGCGATATGTCCTGAGGATGCCGGAATGAGATAGCGGGAGTGGTGCAGGTTCCTATAGACCAAAGGGGGCCTTATGCCTCTATTAGGATCGGCCCCCACCGAAACTTGAGATGTCTGGTAGACACGGGAGCTGGAAACAGGCACACCTGATTATACTAAGAGATTTTGCCTTTTTGTTGATGAACAGGAAGGTTGCGCTGTGTCAGTCTTGACACAGGAACAAGGGGGTAAACAGAGACCATGTGCATATTTTTCTAGCACTCTGGACTCAGTAGCTCGAGGCCTACCCCCATGCATGAGAGCAGTAGTTGCAGCAGCGACAGCCCTAAAACAAAGTGCAGGTTTCATCCTAGGGAGTGAAGTAACAGTAAAGGTTCCACATACGGTAGATGTTCTTCTGAATAGAGTGCATACACAGCATTTGACTACAGCTAGACTCACACAGTATGAGATGATCCTGTTTGCCAGTAATGTAAAAATTGAACGGTGTAACACTTTGAATCCAGCGACACTGCTTCCTTTGCCCACCTCACCTGATGACATTAGGCATGATTGTGTGATCCAAATGGAAGAACACACTAAGGGTAGAGCAGACCTGCAAGACACCCCGCTGGTTGATAATGAGGGTATATTATTCTGTGATGGTTCCTGTTTCAAACTGCCAAATGGGGAGACAACAGCAGGGTATGCAGTAACTACAGGGGAACGGTTGATTGAGAGTGGGAAAGTGTGTGAAAAATCGGCCCAGGCAGCAGAATTAATTGCGCTAACGAGAGCATTAGTGTTAAGCAGCGGTATGAAAGTGACAATTTATACTGATTCAGCCTACGCTCATGGGGTGGTTTCCAGTTTTGGTAAACTCTGGGGAGAGCGTGGGTTTTTAACCTCCCAAGGTGATACTATTAAACATGCCCGATTGATTGCTGAATTATTGCAAGCCCTTACGCTGCCCAAAATGGTGGCCGTAGTGAAGTGCTCAGCGCATAAAAAAACACTGGATTATGTCACGCAGGGAAATTCTTTGGCTGACCAGATGGCTAAACTAGCTGCCACAAGGGACACTCGGTGGGAAGCCCGACAGCTCATAGTGGGGAGGGATGTGACTATGGAAGGGACGAAGGAGCGCGTAAAGGAAATCCAAGCAGATGCAACCATTGAAGAAAGACTATCTTGGCACAAGGATGATCAATATGAGGAGACGGTAGATGGGCTATGGGCACATACCAAAACGAACACCTGGGTACTACCTGACGCATACTTACCTGTGATAGTGAGCGTGGCTCATGGTCCAACCCACGTTAACGCAAGAACTATGGAAGAAGTTTTAAGTACTGTGTGGTACAACAAAAGATTGGGAATGTATTGTCGCCAATGGGCAAAACAATGTGAAATATGTGTTTTATATAATGTGGGGAAAGGTGTACCGGCCCCGGCGGGCCACAGTAAGTTACCCACCTGCCCTTTTGAGGTGGTGTATATGGACTTTATACAGCTGGAGCCTGTAAATAAACATTCCTACTGTTTGGTGATGAAATGTGGGTTCTCAGGATGGGTGGAAGCATATCCCCTGCGGGACAATAGTGCCACCTCCACAGCACAATGCATATTGAAACACTGGATGCCCTTGACTGAAATGGCCGGATGCATTGTCTATTGCATTATTGAGTATGCGTACTATGCCTAAGCGTACACATGGTTTATCTCCTTTCGAAATTGTTATGGGGCGCCCACCAAGTATTGGGACCCCCAAATCACCTAAGAGATTGTCTGAGCAAGCATGGCCTGCATTACAACAGTACTGTATTGGGTTAACTAATAGACTGATTTCTATTAATGCACAGGTGAACGCAGTAGCTCCATCTCCTCTGATAGGAGAAGGTCACGACGTGCAGCCCGGTGACTGGGTTGTTATAAAAGCCTTCGATCACACCAGCGGACTGCAACCCAGATGGAGGGGCCCGTTTCAGGTTCTCCTCGCAACACAAACTGCGGTAAAAGTTGATGGCAAATCGCACTGGTACCACGTGGATCCAGAAAAGGGAACCAACCAACCCCAGGTTGCAACAGTACTGCCAGATGCCACTAGTAGGTGTGCCCATCGCCTCCGATCCCGTGACGTGTATGTGCCAAGCAACGTGTAAGGACACTGTTTTGAACTTTGATCATTAGGGAGATGAACATTTGGACTCTCTTGTTGGTTTTAGCAGAATTGTGCCTTACTGAAGACGACGGGCTTGTAGCCTGAAGGGCCTTCGGCGTTCCCCTCCTGGGACAGGCACTGCGAGACGTGGGACAGATCGGATGAAGGTTTTCAGTGAGACCTACCACTATTAGAGTAATAAGGACACTGGTGCTTTAAATAGGGGATATTGCTATATCGCTAGGTTGCAACTGATATACGCTGTATACTGAGCCATATACTGAACTATGTCTACACCCGTGTATGCTGGTTTAGTC
The DNA here is from genome assembly GCF_040938575.1 of Ambystoma mexicanum. Lineage (NCBI taxonomy): Eukaryota > Metazoa > Chordata > Amphibia > Caudata > Ambystomatidae > Ambystoma > Ambystoma mexicanum. Next base: position 597,126,420 of record NC_090924.1, read on the forward strand.
CCTGAACGGATAAGTGTATGCTCCTCAAACACAGAAGGTAAGAGGAAAATACCAGTTTGTACCACAAGAGGCAAAATTTTGTTTTCTGTATGCACGATAGTAGTACTAATAGCATTTGCCATAATATTCTGGTATCTGGAACATCCATCTAGATATGAATTAAAGAACCTGTTGCCCGAGTCAAATGAAACAGGGAGAACAGATTGGGTCAAGAGCAGGAATCGAGATGCCTATGACCAACACGACCCGGAAGACTATGCTAAAAATGAATACGTGAAGATAATAAACACAACATATGGGGTAGTGAATAAAACTGATTGCTGGATCTGCACCCACATGCCCCGACATAGCAGTGAAGGCATCCCAGTGTACGCATCGCCAGTTACTGAGGATGCCGGGTGTACATTAATTTACATGAGAATAGTGTCAGCACAGCAATACATGATACCGAATACCGCTTGTTATGTTAGAGGAGAGAACAAAACCCTTCTAAAGGAAAAGATACGCTATAAAATCAAAACTGAGGGAATCGGGCTTGCACCTGCTATGGTACAGATAGTAAGAGAACCTCCTCCCCCTATCACCATCACACAAGAGTTTAGGCCAAAGAATATATGTTTTAAGAGGAGCGCAAGAGGTAATCAAAGAATGATCTCGGGGTGCAGTCAAATGGTGAATCTAAATAACTACACGAAGGGATTGTTACAGATTGAAGGACATGCCTACGTCTGTAACAAGAGGGCTTATTTGTGGTTAGCCAAAGATTTTGTTGGGGTATGTTACATAGCCAGAATAATGCCGGCTGTGATGGTATATGCCCCGTCTACTCTGCATAAAGAAATACACAGCAGAAATAAACGAGCAGTAAACCCAAAAATTCCTACGTATCAACCTACAGGATGGGAAACGTTTATAGATCTGATGGGGGTCCTGGTTCCTCCAGCGGGCATCTTTATGAACAGTCAAGAAATCCAAAAGCTAAACAGGGCCCTTGAGTTCGTAATCGAAGAATCTGCAGACCTAATGGAAAACATTACTTATGAAATGAAAGCAATTCGGCTAGTGGCTCTCCAAAATAGGTATGTCTTAGACATACTCACTGCAGAAAGGGGCGGAGTCTGTTTTTTGGTGGGATCCCAATGCTGTGTTTACATACCAGAAGGGAGTACAGGAATCCTGGATGGAGTAAACAAACTGCATAAAGTGGCGGATAGCATCCACCAGGAGGAAGGGTCAGGAGATAGCTGGTGGATGAAGCTCCTGAAAGAAATTGGATGGCAACTTCTTACGCCTATACTGGTTCTAGCGGCAATAGTTGTAGGAATTTGTCTCTGCATCCAATGTTTCCCGGTATGTGTGTCGTGCTGTGTTTCCATGTGTTCTTCCAGCATAACGCGCCTAAATCCAATGGATAAAAGCCATGTACAACAGGAATTTTTTGACATGGGAGGCCTGGAGAAGATTATGGTACATACAGTATGTGATGATGTTGCTTTCCTGCCATCTGCTTATGGGTGGACTGGGAACTAAAAGAAGCCCTGGAAATAATTACTGGGGACCAAAAGAGGCCCTGCGACTAATGCTCAAAGTGGCCCCATATGACACATTGTCAGCAAGTCTCATGCTTTTCCTATTAGATAATGTGGAACTATCACACAAAAGAGGCCCAGGATGCAGAGGCCCACCGGGAAATCTCCAGAGTTCCCTGTAGGCCAGTCCACCCCTGGCTTAAGATCCTTGGTCAGAAAAATTCCAGTTTATAAACAGTCAGACACGCTGCAGACGCGCCGGCTAGCTCCTGATCGACGTTGGTGCCTCCCAGCCTCATCGGGGGCAACATGATGGCAGAGATTTAAACATATCCTAAGAGCTTCCACTGGGAGACACTTTGTGACTAGACAGAGGCGGACAGCTGTTAACGGCACTTTGTTCGACAAATAACGTATGGAAGCTTTTTGGAGCTCGCCTCCGCCTCTTCTAGTGTCATGGATGGCCCACATGTTCATATGTTTGTACAGGTTCAGTTATGCTTTTACGGCCCTTACAAGGTCCGGCTTTCAAGAACCAGGTTCCCTGTATTAATAGCTTGGGCCTTAGCAGGGGTAGTTCCCCCAGTTTAGGTGGGTGATATATTTAGAGATGGACAGGAGAACTGTGTCTGGGGAAATACAACTGTAAATACCCCCTTTCTCTGCCTCTTCAGATTATTTAAAGAAATGTCAATTCTTGTTATGCATGGAGAATGGTGTTCATACAGTTCTCTACATCACAAAGTGAATTCTATGGTTGTGCCTTGGCACTATCATGACATGACATGTAAGAAATGAAATGATTGCCCCTGTTCAATTTGCTCCTAAATGGCTTGAAATGCGGGAACTAACAGTGCAAAGGCTGACTGGCTCATCCGCTAAAGGGCTTTCAATGTCGAGGCAAACACTCTAAGTCTCTCGCAGGCCAATCAGCTTCAAGTTGGCGTTCGCTAGCAGGTCATTGTAAAATGACATGGCACACTTGATCTACGCCAGTGACCAAATGCACAGGATTCCATTTCATGTCAAATCTGGCTATCAAACTAGCAACCCCAGCATAGACTTTCCCAAACAATCGACAGTGTCAAACTAGTACTGCTTCCAACCGGTATCCATGCTGATAGCGAATACAATTAGAGAGAATGCTATAACAGATCAAGAAAACAGAGAAAAAAACATTGAAAATGTATACAAACATCTAAGGGGGCGGGTAAGGGGGTAAAACAGGTGGGATGGGGCTGGGGTTGGTTGAAGCACATAGAGAAACATGGGTTTGGCAGTTACCCCCCTCACCTCCCAAAAACAATTTCGATATTGTTTCACTGTTCTTTTTGTCGCTGATAAAGCATTCTCTGTTATGTATTCTCTGTTATCACACAGAACCCTTCCAAGCACTTCAGATCACTTCTTCTCTTCTGTGAAGTCCTTCGGGTTCAGGCTACTACGTCTGAAAACAAGCCCCAGCAGCTTTGGGGTCTGATCTGTAACATCGGGGCTCCCTAGGAGACCCCTTTCCTGCTGATGAAGCCAACTCTGGAGCAAGTGCTGAAGTACTGATAGAGCCGGCACCCCTGACTTCTTAAGGGGTGGGGTTGCAATGGGAATGCAGGCGGACATGTGCCTGCAGTCAGGCAGAGGCAGGTGCAAAGCGGGAATAGGGGAAGAGGGATGTGAACCTTTGACTGCTGCCGTCAAACAGCCAGTAATGCATCGGGAATTTAGAACTGTGTTCCAAATGGTCTGTTTGGCCAATCCAGGCTGAAAATGAAAACTAATTTGCTAACAATATATATTCTGGCACCGTCCATATGACCCTGAGGCAAAGGCTCATAGTTAGGGTGCCGGAAAATGGCTAGCGTTAGCACCCTGGGCATGGTCTGTTGGGACCCTGTCAGCAGTCGGGATTCGGGATTTCCGTGTAATATTGACTGTATGCCCCAGATCAGAGCAACCCATCTGGTGCCTTCAGTCCTGCCTCAGCCCCTCATGCCCTCATGTACCTTTCCCATGGTACCATCTTACTCTATGGACCCTTCGTCCACAGCCCTCCTCATCTCGCGTGGCTTCAACGGAATTCAAAAAGAGTTGTCGGCAAAGGGCACCCCGCGCTAGGTGCATCGTGGCACGTTGAATTTGAGTTTCATTTTTTTCTTTGACCCTCGTTTTTCTCCTTCACGCACTGTGTCGGTTGGAGTAAAAAGGGTCAAGGCCTAGCCCCTGACACGTGGGTGGGTACTAATGGCATTAGGCCCCCTCACTCTTGAGCAATAATGAGGACTGCGTACCCTGGATTTCCCTTATTTGCGCTCACCTTCAGCTCAAGCAAATAAGTCAGACTTCCAGCCCATAACTCCCGGCATTGCCCAAATCGATGGCCCCAAACCCCTAAATATACGTTTGGAATATTGGGAGAAAAAATGACAAACAATAAGGATGAAGATGTAGTGGGCTGAGGCGGCTGTTAAAAGGACTGCTCCTACCAACATTCTCATGTTTAGTTTGGGCTATTAGGAGTAAACTGAACTATTGCATTAGAGTACAGATAGAGAGAAATGGCATATGCGGAGGGACACGCAGCTTGGAAGTGTTGTTTGGCTGTTTACCCACGCATTGACTGCCCAGGGCTGTGCTAATCCCTATGGCCATTCCCACCCACTTCATGCCCTTCTCTGCCCAAAACACCCCCTCCTGGGATCTCTTTGAGCTAACTTGTAAAGTGGATCCTTCGGTACAGATGGCGCTGAGGATGCCGTGTAACACAAGTAACTTATTTACTAAGCAGATCAAAGGTAAAAGTAACATATACTTAACACAAGGACATAGGTAGACCATATACAAGTAGAAGGCTAGGGGGCCAGGGGAACATCCACCGCCAACCTCTCTCTCAATCAGGCCATCACTAACTGTCACTCTTAGAACACACAGGAGAAACACTAATTCAACATTCCAGATCAGACTCTGATGACATCACAAACACAAACCCAGCAAGCAAGAAGGGAAAAGCTCATTCCAACAGCTTACCATCAAGCTTTCCTGCTAGCGTTTTTTTTTTACAAAGCGGTCTCTGAGAGTTAATCGCTTCATTGGCGGCGTATACCTGGTTATGGTGTAATATAAATGTCTAAACTAGGTCTGCCTTCAGGAACTCCATTTATAAGCACTATGCATATCCTTCACTGAAGTCCTGTTAAAAACAAGCATTGACAAAGCCAATGCCTTTGCTTGTGTATAGGTATAAGGCACTTGAGAGGCACTGCTATTATATCCCCATGTACTCGCATCATTTTTCTGCTGCTACCATCAATGTCTTTCCCGTGCCTACACAAAAGCCAAAACTGTTTGCATTGTCAATGCTCATTTGGTTATTGTGTGTGCTCTATCCCTCAGAGAAAACCTGCACTCTTCAATGTCATTGTCATATCAGGTTTTGTATGTCACAGTTGTTCAGAGGATAGGTGTAGAAAGTGAGAAAGGACTTCCTCGTAGCTGGACTTTCAGTGCAATCTATGCTGCCACCTTCTGAGTCAAAGACCTCTTATAATATGCCATGATGAGGAGGGAAGCAGGTGCAAAGAGGCATTGCTGGTGATGTAATGAGAGTTTCACGTGCTTTCGTCGCAGCAATTTTTGCTGCAGCTGTTTTCACCGTGGAATTTTCACCCTGGCCATTTTGGGTTTTATCAGTCGGTTACTGCTTTTAAGTGCCCTCAGCTTTGTCGCATTCCCTTGACGTGCATGCTGGTTAGTGGCACGTATCATAACCCAAGAGACACCCAGGGCTTAGTTAAAGACGGTGCGGTCCTAAGTACATTCCAGCCGTTAAGATACAGAATCGTAACACTAAAGAACACACATCATGCGTGTTCCATTTAACTTCTAAGATGATTGGTTTGTTTCTTCTTTAACTGTGTTCTCCAATACCCTTCTTTAGTGTAACGACATATCATGTCCCACCATGGTGCGCTCCATCTCCTCATTACTGGGGTCAGGCAATTATGCTCTTCGCACATAAATGTGTCCCTCTCCTACCACCCCACCTTTCCATGTTTCCATGGTCCCAGCCGTACCCCGTGCTCCCTCCAACAAGATTCAGATCCGTGAATCACCTGTGGGTTCTGTGTGAGGGATGGAAGGGGTACAAATATAGAGCAAAGCTGGGTTCGGGTGGCGGAGTGGGGGTTGATAGCGTGGGCAGGGGAAGTAAAACGAGCAACACCTTCAGTGCAATCCTGCTTTCCTCATTGGGAGAGCTTGAAAAGAGCGGTTTGCTCTGTATGTAAAGGGAGGAATTGGCCCAGATGAATACAGAGAGCAGTTCTGCCAAAGTGTGCTGTGCCAGAGTGCTGGTCCATGGATGCCCAAGGCCCAAACCCCATGGGCTAGCTAATTCAACAGTCTTCAAAATCTGCTCTCCATCTGGGTCTCTCTCTCTGTCAACCATAAGCAACACTTCAGAAGTCTCACAGTAACCAAGAGGGATGGAGATATTTACAGGTTCTGTACATACACATCCCAAACCTCACAGCAGTAGACATGTGTGGCTCAAATAAATATATTAGTCTTGTGGTTTACAGACATTGTTCTGTTAGGGTGAGTATAGTGTCAGATTAAATGAGCAGAGATCTCAGTGTGCATCACTTGCTCAGAAGAATTTCATGCTTGAATCACTATATCAGCTATATTTCAAATATAACATTATATACGTGTTCCTAAGTTCCCAAAATACTCTTTGTTGTTATGCAAATTGCCAGTATTTAGTCCCTCCTGCAGCTGGAGAACTGGTTCTGCTTGACCATGGCTGGGGCTCCACCGCTCAGCCCCAACCACATCACTCAGACCCCACCACTCCTTGCAAGGGAGGGGGGTTGGCACAGTACATTTTGTCAAATTCCATGACTCCCTGGGCAGGATTCTGAAGTGGTGTAATAACAGAAGTTGTTTGAAGAGAAGCAAATTAATGTGTCATTTATTTCAACAGCCCTCCCCCCGTTCTGATACTACAGAAAGGGCAGGTGTGCATCACTGGTGGTCTGTGGCTCATCCCCAACACCGTATCGCAAATGGGAGAGATGGTACCCGCTAAGACAGCCCTCCAGACCCTAGCCCACAGGGAACAAAGAACCACTAAACCTGCAGGCTATCGAGGACATGAATGAGTTGTGATCAAAATGACGTCACTATTGAGCAGTGGCACGCATGGGTGCATTAGACACAAAGCACATACAGATCCATCACAAAGATACACAAACAATGGGTCAAATTGCACTTAGATCTGAAGAATATGCTTGCATCAACTAGGTAAGAAAACACGTATTCTCTTCTATGCTGAAACGCAAGACGCACAAGAATACACAAAATGCTTGCTTATGCAGAACGCAACTAAAATGAGTGGCCATATAAAACAAGATGGATGGTTCAGCCACATGTGGGTGAATGGGAGACAGAGGGAAGCTTTGAGGTTGCAGGGGGACCTGGCTCGCTGAGTTAGTGGAAAAGTCCAAGGCGAACAACACAGACAACAAGAGCACATGTTTGCCAAGGCTACACGAGAAATAAAGGCCTGAATCAGTGCCCAAAGGGTACAGACGGTTCAGGTTCCCAGATGTGAGACACAGTCGTTTTAGATTAGCAAAGAAACAAGAAATATTGGAAGGTCAGATTCCCACCAACTCAGATTCAGTAGCTCGAGAAAGTCTCTAGAGGACAAGTGAGGTAACAACACCCGCAGTACAAAGGGCTAAAATCCTCACAAATGCTGGGCAGAATATTCCAAAATGTGGTCTCCACACACGTGACTCGGGGGATAATCTCTATTCATTAGAGTCAGACACAGACAGACAGAGGCCTTAGTTTCCATCCATTTCTCGTGCAAAAGATACAAGGTAGTGCAATGTTGAAAGCTAAATGTCCTGGCCCCTGGCATAGAGAATCTGAAGTGGTAACCTTACTGGGACAAGGGGCACCTTGGTACCGTTCTCACCACCCCCTATTGTGCTCATGCGCGGGTAACCTTCCAGAGCACCATGGCTGAGAAAGCCAACACTGACCAATCACTACCTCCCGTCCATGTTGCCCTACACATTGTTGCATCGTCTAATGACATAGTGTACATATAACATGTTTATACCAGTTGCAATTTAGAAGGTGCTCCCAGGCGGAGTTAGCTGATAGTCCCTGACGAATGATCACACTAACCCCTATATGAAATATACATAGTTGATTCTCTTGAGCAACCCCTTCCCATTTTAGGATTTTGTAACGTGACACGTCATTTATGATGTCATAGCCATTTATAAGATGATGTCTAGCTTGAAGTCTCTGGGAATCGCAAAGATGTGCCTAATGTTCGTGATGTCCCTGCTTTATTTGCATCTTGTTAATCAAACAGGAGTTTGTCACATTTTAGGTCTCTTGCGTTTTTTGGGAGTGGGATTTCCGCTGGTCTGTCTCTTGCTTATCCACAGGGGCCTTCCTTGCCATCATTTCATATTGGCGTACTTCTGAGCAATGTGATTGTCTTCCTGCTATAAGCATTAAGCAGTATTGCCCAGAGACATGGCAATATCGCTAGTTAGCACCCCAGAATCTGAATTATGGGCCCAAGCACAGCGTAGGTGCAAATGGACAGCCTTAACAAGCAGTACTGCCCTGGTGCTGTGGGCAATAACACTATTAGCAGACAGCTGGGTGGCTAGGTGCTAAGCAAAGACATTTAGTAAAGGCCGGCGAGCAATGGCGGTCAACGGCCACCAAGTTAAATCCCTCCTCCCTTTCTAGGGAAGAAGCAGAGCCGTGGGTATCGGGATAGAAGGAGGACCAGCTGCAGGTAGCCTGAGAGGAAGATTCTGCTCTGGAGACGGATTGCACAAGCAGAGATGTCTGTGTCAGGAGGCCGGGCAAAAGGATCCTGGCACCGGAGCATCAAGTGAATTTCTCTGTGCCAACGGGAACTTTGCAATAACAGCGAGTATTACCTGGAAGCTCACATTTCTGATTGGCCCAGAGGGTTTTTACTTTGTACCCCAGGTGCTAGTAAGGCGTCCTGCCCTCCAGAGATGGTGACTAATACAGCCCTATAGAGAGAGAGGGAGGGGTCATTATCCCAAGTGATAATGCACCCTCCCGAGCTCTACGATGCTATTGTGAATCAAGTAAATAGACAAAAATGTGTTTTATTTTGTAGTATTTAAATAAGGTTGTCTCTGCACTTCTCCCCCATTTTCCTTTCCCTGGCACTTGCGCTTTCTTAAATGTCACTGGGCCTAGTAAGATCGCTGTTTTCTGTTTTTTCTTTGTTCCCCTCCCTTTCTGCCTGGTCGCGCTCTGAAACACTTGTGTACGAGCGCGATATAAATAAAATATCATTTCATTTCATTTCATTTATGTAAATTAAGCATTTAAATTGAAAACTTTGTTATTCTGAAGCAGATTTAACATGGTGTCATGTGAAACTAAATGCTTTTCCAATGTTTTATCATTCTCGTTGTTGCATTTAATAGTTTGATGCGTTTAATAGGTTGATGCGTTTAATAGGTTGTTGCAGCAAAAAAAGAAAGATCCTACCAGAGAGGAAGTGCCTCGTTGAAAAAATTCTTAACTGAAAATTCCATTGTTGTTTCCCTTTCTGCTTTTGAAGACAGAATGTTGAGAATGCCATCAATCCTAGATGCTATTGAATACACTCTGGACATTCTGATTGGGTGAGGGGAGGTCAATGGTGATCTCTATGTGTTAAGGCCAGTTACACACACCTAACTTACGGGCCTGAGCCAAAGCCATGGGCATCTTCGGAGAGTAAGAAAGAATACGACCAATATTAACTGGTTCCATGGTAATTTACCCTATCAGCAAATGAATGTCCCAGCGGTGTCGCTCCTCCCTCGACCCTGTCTCCCATTCCATGCTCCTCCCTATTTCTAGGGTGAGATCGGCCACTATTCTTGCAATGTAGTCCTCCCTCCCATCATGCTCTATGTTCTAGAAAAATCTTAAGAACGGATGAGCACAGTGAGAAGGAAGAGGAAGTTGGTCAGCGGGAAAGAGGGAAGTAAAGGGGAGGGGGAAAGATGACAGTGTTGAAAGGGAGGGACAGAGTAAGAGGAAAGTGATACGGTGAAAAGGAGGAGCAGGAAAGAGCAGATGAGAGCAGGAGGGGCCTGGTGGGAGAATGATGCCATGTACTGCTTGTTGCCTTGGTTCCAGAAGCAGTCCAGCCCCAGTAGTTCTTGCCTGCATTCCAAGCACTGTGAGTGGCTAACACGAAAAGAAAATGTTATTGCGTTTGTTATTTGCAACAGTGCAGAGATGGTCATTGTGCTGTTTGTCAGCTCTAGAGCAACACCTCAGTAATATTTGGACAGTCTGGATTAGACCAAGGAGGGCGCTCTCACAATGTTATCAATGTAAGTGCAGTATTCTGTTCCAATTCGTATGCAATATGGTGATTTGTTTTTAATTTGCGAGGAGCCTCTTGTGAGTCTTTAGCTCCGAATAAACATAGTTCCAGAAAGTGGCAAAGCAGCAGAAAAGAGTGCATGCAACAGTGTGCTGTGTGATTATGGAGGATGGTGTCATCTGCACACGGGACCGCATATTTCGCCACATAAGTCCATCACAACTGATGCACAATCCAGAGCAAATGGCCAATCAGCGGATGCATGTCCAGAACTTCAAAGTTCATATGAATAAAATGGGGGCGTCCCAGGTGCCGTCATGTGCCGCTTTTGGAGAGTGTGTATTCGATGCCGCGCAGAAGCCAATGGAACACGAAACACACCGGACCGCATTTATGTACCACTTCTTGATCGACAGCTCGTCAAGCGGAGGCCTTGCAACTGGAAAGGCTACACAGGTGTTGGCCCTTTCTGTTCACTAAATAACTTCAAAGGCAACCAGCTATCTTGTGGTGATGCTGCGGCGCCCACCCCATGGCAAAACGCATGTCTTGGTCTTCACCAGACCAGTCCCAAGTCTGCAGGGTGTTCTGGTCTTACTTGCCTGCCTCGTACCTGTTTCTTCCCCTGGGGTCTAGACAAAGTTCTTGCAGAGCAACCGGCTGGTGGCCTGGCTCAATATCTATGGTGAGTGGGTGAGCGGGAGGAGAAGTGAGTGGGTGAGTGAGTGATTGTGTGGAGATCACAACTCAAATCCAATGGTCTCTTGGCTCTGAAAGCCTCTTTTCTGCGCACCAGTAAACACTACTGTGCCGTGTGCCCCGGCCATTAAGTGCAAATGTGCAGTCACTGAGGGAGGGTAGTATTGGTTCTGCTGGTGTTGCGCCTTGCTTTTTATGCCCCTGGGTGGTGTCCCGGATATGTGTCCACATTGTTGGGCGTGCCGCCCCTCTTTGGTGCTTTTGTGGGTTACATGGTTCTATAACTATGGCCGGCATTGAGTGGCTCCTCTATACGGGATTATGCTTCAATTGCGGGTGTCATGGATTTTTGGTTTATGCCGGGGGTTGTGAAGAGCTTTTTTTCTCACTGCTTGGTCGGAAGCACGTTGCCTTCTGGCTATATCTCTTACGGCCTCTGAAACCCGCTGATCTGGTTCCCCACGCCCGGATAATGCTATCGTAGCAGTGCCTTGGCCTGACTGCCTTAAACAGGCACCTGCGATCATAGGCTTTTTAGAAAATAGTAGAACACTGTTGGGGAAATGGGCAAATATGCTGGAAATCGGGTTCGTGGTCCAGAAAATAACGCTGGCTACAGCAGGTACACCTAGCAATCTTAAGAGCCACAATTCAGGTTGTGTGCCCACCTCCAGACTCCTGGGGTTCCAGGAATAAGTCCTTCCATCAGCTTTCAACTTTTTGCAGAGTCACTGAGAAGTAAAGGACTCGTGCTGTAATTTTGTATAGAAAAACGTATTTTTTTTTTATAAATGTGGATTCCTAGAGGTCTATTTATTTATTTTATTTAGTTGTATTTTTATAACACCTGAGTTAGGTTTCTAAGCAAGGATCCGGGATTCGAACCTCTGTTGCTTCCAAGACCAGCACTTGCCCCTATGCTATCCTCCGATTTAGTCAGTCAATATATTCGTTTTTGAAGAACACATAACATGCCACCCTCAAACGCACCAATAACATCCAAGTGTGCCAATCATGTGCCAGAGGCTGGACTATGCATTTGCTGGGGGGCTGAACATGTGCTACGGTGTGCACAGCGGAAGAACCCCCTTAGGTCAAGCCTTTTCACAGTGGTTAGGACGGGTATCCACTCTCCTTTTTTAACAAACACAACACGGGTGCCTTGAAATGGAGGGAGTTTGGGGGAGTGAGGGAATGAGCGAGTGGCCTTGAAATGGAGGGTGAGTGAGAGAACAAGTGAGTGAGTGAGTGCCCATGAAATGGAGGGTGGGTGAGAGAGTTGCCGAGTGAGTGGGTGAATGACCTTGAAATGAAGGGTGAGTGGGAGAGTGACCTTGAAATGAGAGCGAGCGAGCGAGTGAGTGAGTGATCTTGCATAATGCTTACGGCCGTAAAGTACATTCAATCCTTTGGATTTGGCTGTCGGGTCAGATAGGGAAATATAGGGAGTTTTGTGTTCCAGTTTCTTTATATCACTAACCGTGTCATCTTTCACAATAACGCAAGGCTCAACTCCACAACTATATTCATCTACACATCACAGAAGGAATTTGCTGTTAGCTGTTGTACACTATTACAATATGTTGGGAAACATTACCAGGGTTAGACAGAGCAACCCGCATCCCAGCTATTGCAACCACGATCCCTCCTCAGCACGTCATACGTTTTCCCACCACCTAACCCCCTTTCCTATCTCCTCCCCCCACCCTCCTAGTCTAATACCCCAGACCAAGGTCAGACGGCACCGTGGTGGGGCCACAATATGCCATTACTCGGACAAGATCGGGTGCACTAAGACCACTGCAGTGCTGATGGGCGCAGTATGCATACTGAATGACATGACAGATGGTCACAACCCCATCTCTCGGTGTATTATGTGTCTCTTTCTATGTATCTGGCACAGCCTTGTATCCACATTTGTCATTACACCTCGAACCAGCTTATGAAAGCATCCCACTTCTGCTCTCCACTTAGAGAGATGTCTCCATTGACCTTCCGACCAAAAGGTGTTGTTGCCATTGCTTCATGCCACTGTGGCCCAAAGTAGCCAGGAGGGGCAGGAATGCAGATTTTACAATATAGAGATTATATGTCACCAACCACACACAGTATGTTTTTCCCTGCCATAGCAAAGTAGGTATTTTGTGTTAGAGTGGATTGGTACACTGCTTGCTGAACACATGAGTACTGCGTGCTGGCCTCTCATCACTGCTTGTGAACTTGGCCTGGATACATGTAAAATGCCATCTCTTTATTTTCTGAGGAATGGGCCTGGGGTCATTGATTCATAGCATTTTTTGTCCAGTCACCACCGCCTGGCTCCTGCTTTTAATAATATTCGATAGGCCCACGATAGAGTCTGGCTCCATTATCACCTATAGTACTTCCTTAATGCGCCTTTGGCAGGGTTCAGGGTGTCTCTGAAGCAGGCCTGCCTAGTCGGCGCCCACCCGTAGACGCCAGGTTTCCAGGCTCTTTTCTGGGTCTCCGGGGAAGAGTTTGGAGTCTCCGGGTTTCCAGGAGTACCAGAAACCCCTCTCACACCTTCATGTGATTGGCTACAAACGTACTGCTAGTGGCCAATCACATGGAGGTGTGGGTATATAGAGATTACAGCGAGCAAATCCTTCCCCCTTTTCTGGCATCATACTGTTGGGTTTGCTTATTTTTTTAGCCATGTGGCCGGGCCTATGGGGTGGGGGGGCAAGTGGCCGTGGTCTTAGGTGGATGTGGGTGGTGCATCCGGTGACGTGGATCTCCGGGCGGTTCTTTTTTTAAATGAGGCAGGTCTGCTCTAAAGCCCTTCTGGTGTGAGTCCCTTCAGAGCTGAACTGTAGGCACTGAAGCAGCAGTGCTCCGAGAAAGTGAGTAGGATTGGGGCATGGGACAGGTGGGGTGGTAGGGAATCATTGGGGGGCGGGAGGGGTGAGTTGAAATTACCTTGCAATGTTTCTATTGCTCTTTTGGCTACAACTTCGGGTTGTCCTCTAGAAACAGCCCATCTCCAACAGAACCTCGTATCGCTTGCATTACACTGCCCACGGCAAGTTAAACATTTTGTCTGATTTCTTGCCCACTTCCCTTACTACTTCACTTTCTCCTACTCTTTTTTTCATACGTACCTCGTATTCCTCTGTAGTGCTGTGAAGTGGCTTCACGGAGCAACTTCCAATTAGCCTAAGATTTTTAATGAAGGTTGAGGCTACCTCCTTTCCATCTCAGCCTAACTTCATTCATGCTTCCCTAACCTTCTACCCATATAGTGCTTTGGAAGAGCCTCCGGATGACTTCCTCACTGGGGAAGTGGGAAAGGACGAACACCCAGTAAGGGTGGTGGGTATTCTGCAGCCAGCTTGAGCTGGTGCATTTCCTTGTGAGGTGACAGTGATGAATTGGTCAATCAGTGGGTAGGAGCCGAGGGGATTACCACAGTGGGGGGAGGAGGGAGAGGGACTGCCTCAGTGGAAGGGGCAGGAAGGAGGGTATCGCTTGGAGAGTGGGGAGCAGAGGTTGGATCTGCTCGGTGAGTCGAGCTGGGTAGGGGATTCCTTCATTGAGGGAAATGGGAGGGAGGAGCAACACACCAGGAAGCACTGTTGCTCCTACGTTATAAGGTTGCACTAAATCAGGCCTGAATCACATCTTTCATTGCCGCAGTGACAGATGAAAGAGCTGATTCACAGTGGATTCCTTTCAACGGTAAAAAGGTGACGGTAACACAAATTTCACTGTGGCTGCAATATACGCTGTACTTCACACATCTCTCAGCTGGCAGAGGCAGTATTACTGTTCAGTGCCAGTGCCCAGCAGTGCAGGGGTGTCTCCCAAAACAAAGAGCGCATGCTCAGTGGCACCTTCACACAGAATGAAAGCTTTGTGACCTAGGCTACAGACCCGGCATGCAACGGTGCTTAGCTGCCATCCCTTGAATCAGGAGAGAGAAGGGCGTAGCATAGGTGTAGCTTGGTACCGTACTCCAGAAACACTGGCCCAGGTGAGGTGCTGTTAAGTGGCATGGCCCAGTGGTCAAAATGAGCAGGAATGGTCCGGAGCAGCATTCCACTACTTTTGTACGTTTTGGCTATTAGGCGGCGCTGAAAGCGCTACATTTAAGTCAAAATGTTTGCCATTAAAATAGAGCTTTAACATAAAGAGCTTCAAATAGGGGCTTTGAATGAGGGTTTGTAATGCTTGTCAATGGAGATGACATATGAGGATGGATAAATAGGGTTTTTTAATGTTTGTCTACGTGTCCACCCATTTAACGCCCATCTCTAAGTCATACCGATATGACTTTTCACCCATTCCCGCCCATCCTGACCCAACACCACACCTGTTTGCACTCTTTCAATGCATTTGTATTATGTGCTGAATTTGGAAGCCTATTAATGTTTCTAAAAAGTTATTTTACTTTTTTTTCTATTTAAAAAATATATACTAGTGCTTTTAAATTATGTAAAATATTTTTATTTATTTTGTATTAAAAATAAACAACTTACTGTTATAGATACGTTTGATTACCAAATGTCTCTAAACATGTCTATGTACTTATTGGCTTTAAGCAGTACTTGATTGGATGTGCAGTGTATTAGTGGTGTCATTATGATCTGATTGGCTGTGGAGTCTGCTTGTGCTTTTTCAAGGTAGCCATGTTTTTTTTTTAACTTTTGTTTGGAGATTCAAAGGGAGTAAGGCTTTTTGTTTCTCTAAATTTGTTTTATTAAATAGGTAATGGCATTGCCAATGCTTGTTTGTTTTAAAGCTAAGATTGAGGTTTTGTTCAGTGTTTGCTTAGACTGGTCTAAAGCAGACGGTTTAGTTAATCGCTTCACAACCCGAATACGCCATAAACTACACGAGCGCTCTGCCCCAGGAAAAGCTGCTGGTGAAACACCCTCCATGAGCACTTTAACCTACAGTTGAATTTGTGGTGCTGTGGTGAAGTTCATAATGACACTGTAATTTGGTGCAAGGTTTAACACACGTGAGGTGCAATGCAAACCATAGAATACATATGTTATGAACTGTACAAAGATTGGGGTGGTTGGCTTCATGGAGCATGTTTGGCTGGCGGTACTGACTAAGGAAGGGCTGGGTCGGCTGCTCGGTTCGGCAGGAGCAGCAACATCATTTGTTGTTGGGGTTATCAGAGGCGATGCGGCACTATCTCGGTCTTCTATGAGCATGTGTGGCTGGAAGACAGGAGTGCTGATGGGCTATGCCTATCTGAGGAGGTGTTCACTTGCCACCCGCCCAATCATGGCAGGGGTGCAAAAAATGCTTTTGAGGTGAATGCCAGTTTCAGCAAAGCTACAGACTTTGACTCCTGGGGACAGCTGGTCGAAGCAGTGGATGAGTACCACATGTGAGTTTGCTGTTTCCTCATTCATCACGCACCTGCTCCCGCCACCCTGCCCAAGGGATTTAGTTATCAAACTACATGAAACTGCCACATTGTAGCCAAAACTAATACGCAGTCCTTTTTAGTTTTGACTACTTGGTGGTACAGCCTCCTGTACATGGAAGCAGGCTGGAAAAATCGACTGAACTAAGCAGTAACACTAAACAGTCTGTGCTGGGTGTACCCTGCCCGATTAACAGCAGCGTGCCTCAAGAGCATCCATGAAGAATGGGAAGCTGTGGAGTTTGTGCTACTCAAGGCAGGCGGAGTGCAGTGTGTGCACTTACAGTGTCAAGTGGGGAGGTGCACTGCGGCCATGATGGCGGGCTTTCACACGCCATCTTCACAATATCTTGCTAATGATTTGAAAACCCAGGCGCTTAATAGCAACCTGGAACGTTAATGGACACATATCGCAGGGATGTGAGTAGCTGGGCAGTTGGGCGATATTCTTCGTGTATGATAATAATACGTGCCATATGACAGTAGCGGAGCAAAATATGGCAGTAATTGAGCATATCATGCCAATAGTTGCCAAATGGTGAATGGATGGCACATGCCTACAAAAGGCCTGTTCAAAAGTCAAAGCGGTTGGCTTTGTCAACCCTTGTTTAACTTTCCAAAGAAATAGATAGACTGGCAAACGGTTCGCACAACAGATCGAAGGGAATGATGGAAAACACCTGCACAGACAGGTGGGCAGACTGACAGGCCACACCAACAGACATAAAGGGTTGTGCAAAAAACCTTCTTACCATATTCCTTAGTAAAAACCCTAAATAACCAAACGCACTTCAAAAGACTTAGAGCCCACCAGACTCTTCTTCAATAGAAAATGTGTTTCGCTCTTACCCCCGCCTCCACCAGAAGGAGTGAAATGTGGGATTTGGGGAATGCGAAACACCCACGATGCATGCCTTCTTTGCTAATTTTCGAGATATGCGCTCACAGCATGGCCCAGAGGCTGCAGTGCCAGGGGAGGAATTGGGCCGGAACAAGGTGGAACTCTGCCGGCCCGTCGTTACCCTGTAGACCCAGGCCCACATTTTGTCAGCACTGGTCGTGTCATGCTACGGGTCCTTCATGCAACGCGCATAATGGCTAAAGGAAACCTCCATGCAGTGAGAGTGCGGGACAGAGTCCGGTGGACACGTTCCAGTGCCTTAGCTAAAACAAGGTCTATGGTAGGCGGGCATGTTCCTGCGGCGGGGCGCGAGGCGTGTACATCAACCAGCCGTGTCTTCACACGTGAGCGGTGCCTATTCTCTGCCACTCATTTTTTCCATGGGCACCCACTCTGTCTGCACACTGTCAAACGGGTGTGCAGCACATCTGTACCTCTCGAAGAAGGCAACAGCAGTAGGTGTTAAGCAAAAAAACTCCAATGTGTGTAATTGAATTCTGTGGCTGTTGTACCACTCGTTTCATTTTTTATCGCGACAGTTCATGTCACATTGGTTTTTCACTATTTATCGCCATTCACGAACGGTACGCATAGATTCACGTGGGCGTCTAATGACTTCAGACGCACACACTCATTGTTACCCGACGTAAATGGAACACATTTTATCCACTTAACAGGACGAAAGGCTGAGCAGGCTCCACTAGCGGGTCAAACTCTGCTGTTAACTCGCTCGATCTCCAGGTAACATTCTGGATGTTTAACTCCGTGCGTTACTTTGCCAGTAGGAGAAACACACAGCACGCTTTTCCCAAATCGGTTGCATGTTTAATGTAATGCAGTTTTCCTGTGTTTGGAAGCAGCGGAATACTGGAACTTCTGTTTAAAGTGCTCTCGACAGCCTCCCGGTCCCTTTCGTCCTCTGGTGTCTAATGACTTGTTCCTTAGATTGGCTGTTCCAAGAGACGGGGTACGTAATGATTGATTGGCAGCGCTCTGCCCGGTGTTTGCTGACAGCATGCACGTGTTGCAATGTGTTTTACTGGTCAAATTTAGCGGGAACAAAAATAATGGCATACATTGCTTGGCCAATGGAGGGCGGTGCGGGGGCAGGGGGGCTGACTCCCCTACATATCTGGCAGGGGCGGCAAATCCCACAACCAACTGGTCAAGATCTTCCTACCAATCCCTGACTCAAGAGGTTTCGGCGCATTTTTAGAAAACAGGTTTTACTATTAAAGAAAAGTCCCACACTGGCGTCCCAGTTCATTAATCATACCACGCCTTTCCCAGACTGGATAATAAAGCGCTATTTCATTTAAAAATGGTTTAAACGCTCGAGGAAAAATAAATATTCCAGATACCCCAAAAACGCACATTTGAATCGTAGTGTGTCAGAAAGAGTTTCTCGGGATCGCGTCTGCGCAGACATGACGAACTGAGTCTTTAGAAAGTGCCAAACCTTTAAGATTTGCTTGTCTACGTGGTTGCAGAATCCAGGTGTTCCAGCCTTACTGTGCTCTTTCTTTCCGAACGTGATATTTTGAAACTCGTGAAAGGTGAAAGGCGTACGTGAAATGAAGCAAAACGGGACATCTACAAACTTTGAACGTGTGTCCCAAACATGCAAATGAACAGTATTTCACAGGCAAAAAAGCGAACGTACAGCTTCCTCTCTAAAGAACCTCATTAAAATAAGTGTTTACGCTCAAGCCTTGGAATTACATTTCTTGATAGTCGACGTTGTTAATGTTCTGCTGCCCGATCCAAATATTTGAATTCAAGTCCCTTATAAACCGCTGAAACGACGCCGAAATGGAACTACACGTTTATTTCCATGTTACGCGGGCAGTGTACTTACGTAAAACTGCCCTAAAGTCAAACGAAACTGCAATGCTCCCATTCAACTCAATCTGAACTCCAAAGGTAACACGACAGGTGCACAAATGCAATGGCTCAGCAAACCTTGTCCAACTCCAAAGCATGGCAAAACAACTACCTTGCAAAATGTGCTAAAACATTTCTGAACTGTATCTCTGAATGGTCACAGCGCCTTGGCGTCCCGTGCGGGGTCACCAAGTTTAAGCGCACACCCCATTTCTTTGGCCTCCTTTGCTTTTGCAGGGAGCGCGCGCGCGCAAAGGCTGGGCGCAGCGGAGCGCACTTACCTTAGCCCCGCCAGCCGCCGCGCGCTTCCATATCCTGCGCGAGCCACCTGTCCGGCTCCCCAGATGAATCTCGCAGCACTCAACATAGCACTTCCCTTATAGAGCACCTCATTACCAGCATCCATCCCAGGCGGCCGCCCGCCCGCCGGTCCTAGCGCCGCCGGCTTGCAGGCGCGCGTCTCCAGTACAGGAGCAAGCACCGATGCTGACGTGATCAGTTTCTCGACGCCCCGGCCCTTAATAATCTTTCCTCACGTGTGCTCTTCCCTCCCGCAAATGTATGGTGTGCTTGTGAAAAAATGAAGTGATTAACACGCCTGCGGTTGCCCTTTGCCAGCACACCTTGCATCTGCTCCTGCGTGCTTCTCTCCTACGTCAGACCATCGTTCCACATTCTGCTGGCTGCAGATGGGGTATTAATCTTTCAGATTCCTGCTGAAAGGGTCGTTTTTAAAAAAAACACACACACAACAACAACGCAAGCTACATTTCGTCAACAGCTGCTCGGTTGACAGGTGAGGAACCCTGACTCGGGTCGTCACCCTGAAGCCACACTAAAGCACAGCTCCCCTCACTATTGTTTGTGCGCTGGAAGCAGTGCATAGGAAATTCCTTAGAGATGATAAAGCAGTGCAGGAAAACCACTGCAAGGTATTTGGGGTGAGCAGTTGACAGAAATAAAAAGAGGACAACTAAGAATTTATTTTTTTAAAATTATTTGACAATATAGATAGATAGACAAATAAATAAACATGGTATTTCACTGAACGAATAATGACATAACAGGTGTATTTGTAGTGCGCACGTTTACCCCCAGAGGGTATATTGGCGCTATTGACAGATGACAGATGTGTATTGTTCCCCAAATTAATGGTGCTCCTTTTATCAACCTCTGAAGGATAAGTGGGCCTGCCAGGATTCAAACCTATAGCCATGAGGTGAAACACAGACCTGTGCAGTGGATTCATCAGTCCAATGAGCCATGGACCCAGGGTACGCATAGTGCGGTAGGGAAAGTAGAGATACTGAAAACCCGCACTTTTCCTCTGCGCTGTCTGTGACAGAACAGAACATACAGTAGTAATGTCCTACACAGCAAGCAGGTTGAACGAAATATGTAGTTTAGGGTCCCGTGGCGGCCATCAAACTCCACGCGGCCAAGACATGGGCTGACAAAATGGTGGAAGCAGATATCATTCGGGAATGGATTGTCATGGGTTTTCAGAGGGTCACAAGCGTTTCACCAAGACATCTGAGAGCCATCTCTTCTGACATAGGCTGTTACACTTTGGCTTATGATTCTGGGGAGGGTTATAAACATGATCCTTCCTTTCCTCAGCTAGAGCACGCAAAAAAAAGGCAGGGGACCCAAGAAATATCTAACCACGGTCCCGCCATTACAGAATATTTTACACCACCATGGCTGTAATGGCTAGTACAGAATTATATTTTAGATTTCCTCCGCAGGTCGCAGCAATAACAGCAGAGCAACAGACGTTTCACCACTGACAAGGAAAAGGGACGCAAAGTAACACATGTGTTCAGATACACCATTATTATTATGGTATTTATGAGCGCAGACCTAGCTTTGAAAAGCAACCGAGCTCTTTACAGGGGTGTAGAACAATACAGATGCGCAACAGAGCTCTTTTCAGAGATAGCAACAGAACAGATATACAGTGGGGGATAGGATACAGAGGGGCACAGAGGAGGTGTACAGTTGTACAGGGTGGCAGGGAGTAGAGGGGTGGGTGGCGTCTAGCGAGTCAAGTGGTGCGAGAGACAGTGTGATGGCCTAAGTGTTGAGGAGAAGAGAGTCCTTGAAGAGGTGGGTCTTGAACTCTATTCTGAATTGTAGGAGCATGGGGGCCAGTCTGATACTGACAGGGAGGATGGTCCATAGTCTTGGGGTGCTGTCAGAGAAGGCTTGTTTTCTGGTCCTTTCCTTTTTGCAGTGGTGGTGTAGAGGTGGAGGCAAGTACCCCTACCCAAAGCTCCTCCCCCATGTTGCCTATATGTTGGGAGCAAGAGTGTGAGACACAATGCCAGTGAGAGTATCAATACCAGAGCAAATCCTAGAAGTAAGATTCCCATTGAGAAACCCATATATGCATACATGAAAATATGATGGCCATATGAATTCAATCCCAGAAGAAGCGTGAAAACTGAGCAAAAGAGAAGATTGGTGATGTCATAAGAGTAGAGCTGATGCACCCAGAAGAGATGCAGGGATGAGAGAACGTAAACACTCTATAGGCACTCTAAAGAGGAGGTGCCAAAGATGAGCAACATTTCGGGCTCGAGATGAAGATGCTCATGTTAGCAGAAATAATGAAGAAGATATCAAGTCGTTTTACAATTGTACAGAAGAAGTAACGCAAGTAGACAAAGTATTCATAAATGCTAGCTATGTAGTAAATAGATTCTGGCAATGCGCCAATGTATATCCATAGGAAACTTAAGAACTATGGATGATTACACTATGCACTTTAGCAGAGCTAGATCCAGTAAAAAGAAAAGTTTTCAGTGTGTCGCAGTTAGAAATCGGAAAACTTAACCATGGAGGTGAACCAAGGAAGGCCATGGCTGGGTCAACACCAAGAAGTCAAGGTCACCTTGGGCCTGAATGTTCAAAGCAGTGTACAGAACATGTGAAAGAACTGAACTCCTGTCTTAGGTGAGGAGTGAGAACATTGAAGACATCAGAGGTTCATCATTTAATAGTATTTTAAATGCAGAAAGACTCGAAAACATGGTCTGCAGTCACGTGGTTGGATGAAAATAGACACTGGGACGAGCTGTATCAAAACCGAGAAGACAGAGTATGCCTATACTCCCTCATATTCTCAAGCTCGAAGAACATTTTCAAGGCTAAATTCAAAGCTTAATTGACTGGCAAACTGCAAGGGTGATGATAGATGAAAGGGGTAATTGGTGGGAAGCTATGGGTATGACCAGCCCACCAGCACCTGGATGTTAGCCTGCGTGCTGCTTGCATAAATGGAATATTACAGAGGGGTACAAAAGTGCTAACCAATTGTAGAGGACCACGTAATAGAGAGCCCTATAGTTTGTATAACCAATGGGACATTGTGTATTTGATGACGTTTGTTGTGACCTGCACTAAGGGAGGGCTTAGTTGCCCCACATGATGTTAGAGACACAATCACCTTCCTAACAAGTATGGAACGTATACCTAGATGTTCCCTGTAAGCCTATCACCTTCCCAAGTAGGTGTTTGTAGTTTGCAACATAGGTTGACGTCAATGATGATGAGTTTTCATTATAAAAGTTGTTATTTTATGACATGCATTGAGTGTGAAGATCGAGCGAATTCGTTGATGCTCGTTGTAACTCCCTGTTTTAGATCATTGGTATTAAAGCAGTTACACTTTGCCAACTTCCTGAGTTAGTTTGATTATTGATGTTCGAGTATATTCTGCATCTCCATCCATCACAAAGCATTGCTACCTCGTCTTAAAGGGCTGGGTCGGACACCCCAGCTCAGTGGATTTCCAGTCTGCACGTATCCTGTTTCTGGTGGTGCGCTGTCCGCCGGAGATGCTGAGTTTCTCTGCGAGGTAGCTGGGTGACGTGAGGGCGACTGCTTTACAGATGATATGAGTATGGCGGTGCGAGGAAAAAAGTGGTGCTAACGGAATTGCCATCACTTTTTCCACTCCACCATACGACTATGGCCCTGGAGTGGGTAATTTACCTCCAGCATCATTCTGGAGGTAAATCCTCCCACTTTCCAGTGAAAAATCTGAAAGATCTGTGGAATTACCGCAGCAGTAGTTCCATCAGCAGTAATTCTGCCGAAATCCCCAGTGGAGTCATATGAACTCCAAATTAATGGGGAATAACACCGCCACCACCACTTGTAATCCTGCGGTAAATCCCCCTGACCAAGCAGAGATAACGGTAATTCAGTTGGGTGGTATTCCAGCAGATTTAGCACCGGAATACCGCTCAACTCGTAATTTAATCTTGTCTTGTCATTTCTGCCCATTCTGGCTGCTCCATTGCCTTTCTATAACAGTCAGTTAGAGTATCTGCCACTTCTACTTTGCACTGATGTAAGACGCCCTGAACATATGTGCTCGTGTATCACTCTTCTTGCCAAAGCTCTCCAGCCGTCCACATAAATACGAGTACCGAATACAAATAAAACCTGTTTGGATTATACATAAGGCTTCCAGTTTTCAGTTTTTACTGATTTTTACACATAATTACAGACAGAAATCAATTTGCTTTATGTCTGTATTTATTTATAAAAATGGAAAAAAACAAAAACTGGTCTTCCTGTCTGGTTCTCTATGATGTCACTCATACATCGTAGGCCAATCGCATTGCAGATTGGCAGCATGGAGAGTGTAAAAGTTGTATAAAAATAGCATTAAAGTTCTTCAAATTGCTGACAGCATATATCGTAAGGCAGCAGCAGTCACAGGAGCAACCATCTGTTGTTATGGACACAATGGGGCTAGCATTTCTTTCCTATATGGCTGCCTGTGTGCTTTAATAAATTCACTTTTTTATTAGAATACATGCAGAAAAATACTGGTTGCAAATTATCTTTTTATATGATCAAAAATAAATGTGGATAAATACAGTTAAAAAAGGCCAACAAATAAATATGGATACATACAGATGGAAATGGCAGAAAAATAAATAACATAAAACCGGAAGCCTTCAATACACTAAGACCTTTCTCCAGACAGGCCTTAGTCATACACTCCGGGTTCCATAACCTGGGATATCACAGAAGGAGTATTCCCAAGCGGCAACTGACCAATAAGAAATGGCAATTCTATGTGTGTAAGTCTAATACGAAGCATTGGTACTATAACGGGGCAATTCTAGGCCGCTTTAAAGGGGGCCACTAGCTGAGAGGCCCCGACACATCAGAGCATGTTTGCACTGGCTCTGCACATAAGTGCCTCTGCTTGCAGGGACGCTATGACACACGCAGAAGGCTAAGCCATGTAAGGTACGAGCTTGCTCAAAATCTTCCGTCTTCCGCGATTCAACAATTGTCTTGGAGGCCAAAACTTTCGCCATCCTGCCCAATTAAGATTCATTAGACCAAGAAGAAAAAACGGAGTTGAGCAAAGACTTAGATGAGCAGGGACGATTGGAGTGAGACCAGAACGACGAAGAGCCTGTGTTATCGCTAAATTTGGCACAGCAGGGATATCTGCGCTCAGCACAACCTGCCGTTTTCATATTGGCAACCTTGCCTCTCCTCCGGCTAACGTGGTCAACCGCCCACTGAAGAGATGCCCACAATGCGCGCGGCATAGCACCGACAACCCTGCATTCCCAAAGCTGATTTTATCACTTCTTTAAGCTTTGATCACTATTGGCTTGCCCACGTCCATATATCACAATGTGTGCTGTTTCATGCATTGCACTATTGGCCCTTTTGTCTCTGCACAAGGCCGGAGCTAGTCCTCTTTCTTTATCCACGAATGTTTCTTTTTAAGTAATTATGCAGGCCGTGGGTGCTTACGTCAGTCATTTAAATTCATGTTAATCCATATTAAGTCCACAACTTGTTCCCCATTCAACAAAATCAGAAATTCCGAAAATACAAAACAGAATGATACACAAAATGCAACACAATACAACATGATACACTTGTAGTTTATACATTCTTTCCTCAACATATCAGAAAACTCTTAATGGGATGCATGAATGTAAAGTCACCATTGGTAACAAGTGTACACTCCAGGCTTTAAGTAACAAAAGTGCAACTTCAAGCTGGAGGTGTAGATGACATACTATCAACCCAATTGTCCACATGTAAAAATGTGCACATTTAAATTTTGAAAACATATGTATTTTAAATGTTTCACGATGTCCAGTTGTTTTACAAAGTACCCAAAAGGAAGAACCAGTTGAACAATTTTACTGTCTTACCAGCCACTGGCCAGAAGAGTCTGTATACAAAAAAACAACCCGCTAAGTGTTATGTGCTTGTCAGAAACCCTTAAAGAATTATAACGTACCTATCCGGTATATCAGTAAAATAGCTTTACAAACAGAGGTCAAGTGCACGGCTCTTGCACACACTCTGCAAATATGCAGACTAGCTTCATGTTTGGAGTTCCGTGCACAATAAGGTGACGTTCCTCAGGAGGGTTCAAGTTGAGCAATGCGATGCGATGCTCACTGAGATAGAACCGCTCGGCGGCTCCACTCAAGGCTAGAGAGTAGATGAGTGGCTAAGGTGTTGGCCTTGACTGGGTGGCCAGTCAGCTCCATACTGCTACTGTCAATGACACAATGGGGACGATGAAAAAACCCTGTAAGCAAGCAACAGGGCTGCTGATCCAACGAGGATCAGGGAGATTCGCCTTCCAAGGTTAGGCAAGACCACAAATCTGCATACCAGGAGGCCAGACACCTGAAAATAAGATGAAACTTGGTGCTGCAGTAGCCCCGGAAGACTAATGGGTTGCAGAGATGAGGACTCCTCACCCACACTCTCTGTGGTCCGGGGTGCTTACCCTAGAGTTAAACGTTCATGAGAGTGAACGATGGGAGAGATCAAGGGAAAGAGAGAGGGAGGCCGATCAGTTGAAAGCATTGCACCTATCTCAAGGAGCTAAACGATCCCAGAAGCCGAGTCGGAGATGCGGGACGCATGTGTGCTGGCAAGTGAAAAAACAGGTATCACCTGAGCTGGCCACGCGAGAGAAGATGGGCAGGCTGCTCACACACACCGGAGGATCCCGGTTGTGGAGGAGGTGCCCAAAAGCAGTGCATGCTCTTTGGAGGCTGTGAGGTGGTGAAATGTGAATCTCAGAAGGACCAGTCACAGAGAATGTCCCTGCAGCAGAGGCCCAGGAGACTGCGGGTCCTGGAGAGGCAGACAGCCAGCCGAACCTGAAGGTCAACATAGGGCATTGGACCTTCTAGGAATTGTGGCTCAAAGGATTGGCTTCAAAGCCTCCTGTCTTGTTTATAAGTGCCTTATCCACTCTGCTCCCCAGTATCTACAAGACCGCCTTAAGAAAACGCCTTATAGATGTATTCTTCGTTCGAACGATAAAGATCTGCTACAACAACCTCGCTTCAGACTTAAATCGTACAGAGATTGCAGTTTCAATGCATGGGTACCCAAGATTTGGCATGATCTTCCAAATGCTGTTAGAAAATTGCCATCACATCTTCAATTTAGAAAGACCATGAAAACCAGCCTAGTTGACGGCGGTGGGACCTAAATTGTTCTTGTTTCAAATGTCCGCTGGATATCGAATGTACTGGCATACTGACGCACAAAAGGCACTATGATTCTGTATTGTCTATTGTATGTATTTGTGTTAGTGCTTTGAGGCCTGTGGATGATTTAGCACTTTATAAAAATTGAATAGAATAGAATAGAATTGAAGGATGGGGTGTAGATGAATACACTGAATGGCAGCATTGAACATGTGGAGAAGCGTTTCCCTGCCACATTGGAGGCCGGAATTGCATTCCCTTTTGTGGCAAGTGGACATAAGAAGAGTGTTGTGTTAGGAAATATGCCCCTCATTAAAATGTAACAGTAGAAAGTGACACAGCCTACTAGACAGTGGCGTCGCTAGGGGGGGACCTAGGTGGGCCAGCCCCCCCTGGGAAACCCTGTGCCCCCCTTATGCACCCCTACCTAAAATGAGCAGTGACCATGTTCTCCCCCTACATTTGTCTGTGCCCCCCCTACTTTTGTCTTTGGCCCCCTCTGTGCTCCTCCTAAATTTGATTCCTGGTGACGCCACTGCTACTAGATGCCTACATAAATGACGGGTGGTGGCCTTTATAGGCCTCAAACAGGAAGTAGCTCCAGAGAAGACATATTGGCAAAGCCTGCAGTTCTATGCTGAAGGCCATTCCTACAACTCTGCAGATCTCCTCCCAGGTCACAGGCGGAGAGACTGGGGGTCTGGGGAGACGATATGCGTAGGCAGAGGTGCACCACCAGAGGACAGGCGTGCACCGTCCCTGCACTCCACCATCCCCCCTACCTCTCCATTCCCAGTTCCTTTCAGTTTGCACGGTCTCGTGCAGGCCACTTCCAAGCCACTTCTAAGTTTAGTGATAGAGCACCACCCATGCACTTTCAAACATTGAGGCGCTAGTGCAGTACCTACTGTATGAAGCAAAAGTACCTGTAATTCAAAAGTGCCACCTATGAGTAAAAACTATGCGGTCTCATTGTGCGGTGCCTAAATGCCTCATCGGATCAAGATTAATACTGGTGCTAAAGCCTCACCTTTGAGCCAAACGAATACGCCACTTATATAGCACTTTACATGGAACATATTTGCATACATTGTGACCCAAACCAACTTGGTACTCATGTATTGACCTTGGATAGATGAAAGGCTGAGTTGGCCTGGCCAGGATTCAAACCTGCAGTCTGCAAATCACACACAGATCGCAGCAGCGAGTGCTCAACCAGCAGAGCTACCTTAACTAAGGGGTCTGAATCCGCGCACTGTGAGCCTAACCTAAAGATTTTGCTAAAGCACTACCTATGAGCCACAGATGTGTAGCAACACTAAGCAGTGCTAAAAGGCTACCTATGGTGCAAAGCTATTGGTGGCACTAACGCACCATCTATGAGCAAAAATGAATGATGGTGCCGCATAAGCAGCTATGAGCCAAAACTATGTTGCCTCACAAGGTTGTACTAAAGTGCCAAATGAGCGAAAACTAATGCTAAAACACCACCTTTGGGTAAAAACGAATGGTGAGGCTGAAGCCCCACCTAGCATCCAGGAATCATGAGTACACCAGAAGTTTTTTTCTGCCTTGGTAATTGATTTTGATATTGATATTTTATGTATATTGCGCTCATACACAAGTGTTTCAGAGTGCGACGAGGCAAGAGAGGGGAACAAGGGAGAAACTAAAACAACGATCTTAATAGGCCCAGTGACATTGAGAACGTGCAAGTGCACGGGGGAAGGGAAAGGAGACAGTGCATGGGAGTGGGGGAGAAGTGGGAAGTGCTGAGCAAAGGAATACAAATAAATAAACATAAAAATAGATAATAAATAAGTAAATAAATAATAAACACAACAAACAGTGGTAGTGCCGCCAGCAAGTGGCAAGTGCTAGTTTTAAGCATCCCTCTCTGCACACGCTCTATTCCAATATTTTTGCTGCACTAGGCGCTTCCAAAGCGCCATCAATGGGCCAAAAGTTTTATAAGGGAGAGGAAAATAAAAATTGACATTCAGGAAGAAGGTTTAGGCAGCAAGCACTGTAGTTACTATTCTGGTTATCGAATGAGAATGAATTGGTATTAGTAAAAGAGCACCCAGGAGCTGAGTGTAACACACGGTCAAACCACACAAAGGAAGCAAAAGCAAAAGGATAGCGGCGTGACAGACCTATTCTCTCCTAAGAGAAACAACCGTAGTGATGGAGGGAAAGGGGTCTCACCCTATGCGACGAATCATCTCGCCATGTGCATTCTGGGTGAGTAAACTGCTGATGTATGGCTCCCTTTTTGGATTATGGCATGTGTAGGTCTCAATTGGGGGGGTACCTCAGAGGCAACGCGCTCGCCCGCCCTGGAAGCCAAATGACACAGCGTAACACAGGTTCGATCCCCAGTTCCGCGCTTAGAAACCTCTGGGTATTAAGTGCATTACAAATAGCCAATTATAATTATAAAAATTGCTGAACAAAAGGACAACAGTGCAAAAATGGTTAGGCTTACAAAAAATAAGCATACACATAACTTGCAAAATTGCAATTTTAACATCGGCTGAATCTATGTTTTGACAGTTGCCATTAGGGGATCGTATAGCTTGGAGCAGGCAACACCTATGTGTGTGTAAGGGGGTGTCAGAAGGA
The DNA here is from genome assembly GCF_040938575.1 of Ambystoma mexicanum. Classification (NCBI taxonomy): domain Eukaryota; kingdom Metazoa; phylum Chordata; class Amphibia; order Caudata; family Ambystomatidae; genus Ambystoma; species Ambystoma mexicanum. The sequence goes on from NC_090924.1 coordinate 597,155,368, forward strand.
GATACCAAATAATATTTTATTCGGATAATAATACATATCTTAAAAGTAATCATATTCATCATGGTTAACAATAGCAATTAAAACCTTGAAATAACAAAATACCATATTTAAAACATCCATCAAATACATACTGATGTGCCAAGCAAAATCTAAATGCTTCACACATGATAAGGCCACGCCTTGCCTGAGTGGCGATTTAAATAAAAACTGAAGCTTTTGCAGGGCTTCATGTTCTGTTCTCTGTCATAACAAGTGACAACCTCTGTGCTCTTTGCTTGTTATATAAGGAACAAAAAAACAGACAAATGTGTCATTGTTTTAGAAATTAAAGCACAAAAACGACAGGTATCCACAAATAAACAATGCATGTTTCTCCAGTCTGTTTCTGAAAGACATTGAGGAGGGTAACAGACTGGACACCTGGTACAGCAAGGACGCCACGCGAGGCTGAGTGTCAATCACCACGAGATTCCAAGGAGGACATGTATGACGCCTGGTACAGCAAAGAGAACAACTGAGGCTGAGAGATATTAACCATGCGATTACAAGGGATTCAAACTTGACACCTGGTACAGCAAGGAGACCAGGTGAGTCTGAGTGATATTAACCACGAGAATACAAGGAGGGCAAACTGGACACTTGGCATAGCAAGGAGATCAAGTAGGGTGGGTGATACTCATTACGAGAATCCAAGGAAGACAATCTGGACTCTTGGAACAGCAAGGAGACCAAGTGAGACTGAGTGAAAATCCTCATGTCAACCCAAGGACGCAAAACATAGCACCTAGAACAGCAAGGAGACCAAGTGAGGCTGAGTGACCATTATCACGAGAATCCAAGGAGGGCAAACTGGACACCCAATAATGCAAGGAGACCAAGGAGGATGAGTGATAATCATCACGAGACTGTAAGGAATCCAAACATGACACCTGGTACAGCAAGGAGACCAAGAGAAGCTGAGAGATAAGACTCCAAGCAGGCCACACATGACGCCTGGTACATACAAGGAGACCAATTGAAGCCGAGAATTAAGACTTCAAGGAGGCCAAACATGACGCCTGGTACAGCAAGGAGACCAAGAGAAGCTGAGAGATAAGACTCCAAGCAGGCCACACATGGCGCCTGGTACAGCAAATAGACCAAGAGAAGCTGAGAGATAAGACTCCAAGCAGGCCACACATGACGCCTGGTACAGCAAGGAGACCAAGAGAAGCTGAGAGATAAGACTCCAAGGAGGCCAAACATGACGCCCGGTACAGCAAGGAGACCAAGAGAAGCTGAGAGATAAGACTCCAAGGAGGCCAAACATGACGCCCGGCACAGCAAGGAGACCAAGAGAAGCTGAGAGATAAGACTCCAGGCAGGCCACACATGACGCCCGGTACAGCAAGGAGACCAAGAGAAGCTGAGAGATAAGACTCCAAGGAGGCCAAACATGACGCCCGGTACAGCAAGGAGACCAAGAGAAGCTGAGAGATAAGACTCCAAGGAGGCCAAACATGACGCCCGGCACAGCAAGGAGACCAAGAGAAGCTGAGAGATAAGACTCCAAGCAGGCCACACATGGCGCCCGGTACAGCAAGGAGACCAAGAGAAGCTGAGAGATAAGACTCCAAGCAGGCCACACATGGCGCCCGGTACAGCAAGGAGACCAAGAGAAGCTGAGAATTAAGACTCCAAGGAGGCCAAACATGACGCCTGGTACAGCAAGGAGACCAAGAGAAGCTGATGGATAAGACTTCAAGGAGGGCAAACATGACGCCTGGTACAGCAAGGAGACCAAGAGAAGCTGAGAGATAAGACTCCAAGGAGGCCAAACATGACGCCTGGTACAGCAAATAGACCAAGAGAAACTGAGAGATAAGACTCCAAGGAGGCCAAACATGACGCCTGGTACATACAAAGAGACCAAGAGAAGCTGAGAGATAAGACTCCAAGCAGGCCACACATGACGCCTGGTACAGCAAGGAGACCAAGAGAAGCTGAGAGATAAGACTCCAAGGAGGCCAAACATGACGCCTGGTACATACAAAGAGACCAAGAGAAGCTGAGAGATAAGACTCCAAGCAGGCCACACATGGTGCCTGGTACAGCAAGGAGGCCAAGAGAAGCTGAGAGATAAGACTCCAAGGAGGCCACACATGGTGCCTGGTACAGCAAGGAGACCAAGAGAAGCAGAGAGCTAAGACTCCAAGGAGGCCAAACATGACGCCCGGTACAGCAAGGAGACCAAGAGAAGCTGAGAGATAAGACTCCAAGGAGGCCAAACATGACTCCTGGTACAGCAAGGAGACCAAGAGAAGCTGAGAGATAAGACTCCGAGCAGGCCACACATGGTGCCTGGTACAGCAAGGAGACCAAGAGAAGCTGAGAGATAAGACTCCAAGGAGGCCAAACATGACGCCCGGTACAGCAAGGAGACCAAGAGAAGCAGAGAGCTAAGACTCCAAGGAGGCCAAACATGACGCCCGGTACAGCAAGGAGACCAAGAGAAGCAGAGAGCTAAGACTCCAAGGAGGCCAAACATGACGCCCGGTACAGCAAGGAGACCAAGAGAAGCTGAGAGATAAGACTCCAAGGAGGCCAAACATGACGCCCGGTACAGCAAGGAGACCAAGAGAAGCTGAGAGATAAGACTCCAAGGAGGCCAAACATGACGCCCGGTACAGCAAGGAGACCAAGAGAAGCTGAGAGATAAGACTCCAAGCAGGCCACACATGGTGCCCGGTACAGCAAGGAGACCAAGAGAAGCTGAGAGATAAGACCCCAAGGAGGCCAAACATGACTCCTGGTACAGCAAGGAGACCAAGAGAAGCTGAGAGATAAGACTCCAAGCAGGCCACACATGGTGCCTGGTACAGCAAGGAGACCAAGAGAAGCTGAGAGATAAGACTCCAAGGAGGCCAAACATGACGCCCGGTACAGCAAGGAGACCAAGAGAAGCAGAGAGCTAAGACTCCAAGGAGGCCAAACATGACGCCCGGTACAGCAAGGAGACCAAGAGAAGCTGAGAGATAAGACTCCAAGGAGGCCAAACATGACGCCCGGTACAGCAAGGAGACCAAGAGAAGCTGAGAGATAAGACTCCAAGGAGGCCAAACATGACGCCCGGTACAGCAAGGAGACCAAGAGAAGCAGAGAGCTAAGACTCCAAGGAGGCCAAACATGACGCTCGGTACAGCAAGAAGACCAAGAGAAGCTGAGAGTCTGGTACAGCAAGGAGACCAAGAGAAGCTGAGAGATAAGACTCCAAGCAGGCCACACATGGCGCCCGGTACAGCAAGGAGACCAAGAGAAGCTGAGAGATAAGACTCCAAGCAGGCCACACATGGCGCCCGGTACAGCAAGGAGACCAAGAGAAGCTGAGAGATAAGACTCCAAGCAGGCCACACATGGCGCCTGGTACAGCAAGGAGACCAAGAGAAGCTGAGAGATAAGACTCCAAGGAGGCCAAACATGACGCCTGGTACAGCAAGGAGACCAAGAGAAGCTGAGAGATAAGACTCCAAGCAGGCCACACATGGTGCCTGGTACAGCAAGGAGTCCAAGAGAAGCTGAGAGATAAGACTCCAAGGAGGACAAACATGACTCCTGGTACAGCAAGGAGACCAAGAGAAGCTGAGAGATAAGACTCCAAGCAGGCCACACATGGTGCCTGGTACAGCAAGGAGACCAAGAGAAGCTGAGAGATAAGACTCCAAGGAGGCCAAACATGACGCCCGGTACAGCAAGGAGACCAAGAGAAGCAGAGAGCTAAGACTCCAAGGAGGCCAAACATGACGCCCGGTACAGCAAGGAGACCAAGAGAAGCAGAGAGCTAAGACTCCAAGGAGGCCAAACATGACGCCCGGTACAGCAAGGAGACCAAGAGAAGTTGAGAGATAAGACTCCAAGGAGGCCAAACTTGACGCCCGGTACAGCAAGGAGATACAGCAAGGAGACCAAGAGAAGCAGAGAGCTAAGACTCCAAGGAGGCCAAACATGACGCCCGGTACAGCAAGGAGACCAAGAGAAGCAGAGAGCTAAGACTCCAAGGAGGCCAAACATGACGGCCAGTACAGCAAGAAGACCAAGAGAAGCTGAGAGTCTGGTACAGCAAGGAGACCAAGAGAAGCTGAGAGATAAGACTCCAAGCAGGCCACACATGGCGCCTGGTACAGCAAGGAGACCAAGAGAAGCTGAGAGATAAGACTCCAAGGAGGCCAAACATGACGCCCGGTACAGCAAGGAGACCAAGAGAAGCAGAGAGCTAAGACTCCAAGGAGGCCAAACATGACGCCCGGTACAGCAAGGAGACCAAGAGAAGCAGAGAGCTAAGAATCCAAGGAGGCCAAACATGACGCCCGGTACAGCAAGGAGACCAAGAGAAGCTGAGAGATAAGACTCCAAGGAAGCCAAACATGACGCCCGGTACAGCAAGGAGACCAAGAGAAGCAGAGAGCTAAGACTCCAAGGAGGCCAAACATGACGCCCGGTACAGCAAGGAGACCAAGAGAAGCAGAGAGCTAAGACTCCAAGGAGGCCAAACATGACCCCCAGTACAGCAAGAAGACCAAGAGAAGCTGAGAGTCTGGTACAGCAAGGAGACCAAGAGAAGCTGAGAGATAAGACTCCAAGCAGGCCACACATGGCGCCTGGTACAGCAAGGAGACCAAGAGAAGCTGAGAGATAAGACTCCAAGCAGGCCACACATGGCGCCTGGTACAGCAAGGAGACCAAGAGAAGCTGAGAGATAAGACTCCAAGCAGGCCACACATGGCGCCTGGTACAGCAAGGAGATCAAGAGAAGCTGAGAGATAAGACTCCAAGGAGGCCAAACATGGCGCCTGGTACAGCAAGGAGACCAAGAGAAGCTGAGAGATAAGACTCCAAGCAGGCCACACATGGCGCCTGGTACAGCAAGGAGACCAAGAGAAGCTGAGAGATAAGACTCCAAGCAGGCCACACATGGCGCCTGGTACAGCAAGGAGACCAAGAGAAGCTGAGAGATAAGACTCCAAGCAGGCCACACATGGCGCCTGGTACAGCAAGGAGACCAAGAGAAGCTGAGAGATAAGACTCCAAGGAGGCCAAACATGACGCCTGGTACAGCAAGGAGACCAAGAGAAGCTGAGAGATAAGACTCCAAGCAGGCCACACATGGTGCCTGGTACAGCAAGGAGTCCAAGAGAAGCTGAGAGATAAGACTCCAAGGAGGACAAACATGACTCCTGGTACAGCAAGGAGACCAAGAGAAGCTGAGAGATAAGACTCCAAGCAGGCCACACATGGTGCCTGGTACAGCAAGGAGACCAAGAGAAGCTGAGAGATAAGACTCCAAGGAGGCCAAACATGACGCCCGGTACAGCAAGGAGACCAAGAGAAGCAGAGAGCTAAGACTCCAAGGAGGCCAAACATGACGCCCGGTACAGCAAGGAGACCAAGAGAAGCAGAGAGCTAAGACTCCAAGGAGGCCAAACATGACGCCCGGTACAGCAAGGAGACCAAGAGAAGTTGAGAGATAAGACTCCAAGGAGGCCAAACTTGACGCCCGGTACAGCAAGGAGATACAGCAAGGAGACCAAGAGAAGCAGAGAGCTAAGACTCCAAGGAGGCCAAACATGACGCCCGGTACAGCAAGGAGACCAAGAGAAGCAGAGAGCTAAGACTCCAAGGAGGCCAAACATGACGGCCAGTACAGCAAGAAGACCAAGAGAAGCTGAGAGTCTGGTACAGCAAGGAGACCAAGAGAAGCTGAGAGATAAGACTCCAAGCAGGCCACACATGGCGCCTGGTACAGCAAGGAGACCAAGAGAAGCTGAGAGATAAGACTCCAAGGAGGCCAAACATGACGCCCGGTACAGCAAGGAGACCAAGAGAAGCAGAGAGCTAAGACTCCAAGGAGGCCAAACATGACGCCCGGTACAGCAAGGAGACCAAGAGAAGCAGAGAGCTAAGAATCCAAGGAGGCCAAACATGACGCCCGGTACAGCAAGGAGACCAAGAGAAGCTGAGAGATAAGACTCCAAGGAAGCCAAACATGACGCCCGGTACAGCAAGGAGACCAAGAGAAGCAGAGAGCTAAGACTCCAAGGAGGCCAAACATGACGCCCGGTACAGCAAGGAGACCAAGAGAAGCAGAGAGCTAAGACTCCAAGGAGGCCAAACATGACCCCCAGTACAGCAAGAAGACCAAGAGAAGCTGAGAGTCTGGTACAGCAAGGAGACCAAGAGAAGCTGAGAGATAAGACTCCAAGCAGGCCACACATGGCGCCTGGTACAGCAAGGAGACCAAGAGAAGCTGAGAGATAAGACTCCAAGCAGGCCACACATGGCGCCTGGTACAGCAAGGAGACCAAGAGAAGCTGAGAGATAAGACTCCAAGCAGGCCACACATGGCGCCTGGTACAGCAAGGAGATCAAGAGAAGCTGAGAGATAAGACTCCAAGGAGGCCAAACATGGCGCCTGGTACAGCAAGGAGACCAAGAGAAGCTGAGAGATAAGACTCCAAGCAGGCCACACATGGCGCCTGGTACAGCAAGGAGACCAAGAGAAGCTGAGAGATAAGACTCCAAGCAGGCCACACATGGCGCCTGGTACAGCAAGGAGACCAAGAGAAGCTGAGAGATAAGACTCCAAGGAGGCCAAACATGGCGCCTGGTACAGCAAGGAGACCAAGAGAAGCGGAGGCATAACTGAGACTTGTAGGGTGCAGTTTTAACAATGCCCAATGGTAAGCAGAAGTGAGAACAAGAATTGTAATGCAATGTATGTAACAGAAACAAATAGAAATGGAAGGAGATGCAAAAATGTAGATGAGGCAAAATATGCGTGGAGAGGGAAGGATCAAATATTATATGGATAGCAGGATAAAAAAACAGATTGAAAATTATGTAAATTATACGTTCAACGTTAATGAAAAAAGAGTGAATAGAGTAGCTCAACCAGAGATCGAACCGTGTTTAAAAAAGAGGCAAGAGAGTTAACAGCATAAAATAGGTACCAGGGGCAGGGCAAATCACTATAGAAGAACCAAACATAGAGCCTCAATTTCAGGCTGATGAAGCGCTCATGATATCATTTGTGGACAGGAGTAGAGAGATGCAAGGAAATAATGTGGAAGAGATAGACTGAAACATATTCATTGACTTTGAGGAATTACTCATCTGTGCCCCAATAGAAGAAGCAAAAGCCAAAAGAGATGCATGAAAAACATCAGTGAAAGGGGCGGAGCAAAGGGAGAGTCAAGCTCGCAAGTACATAATTGGGCATTAACTATAAAAGAAGAGATGCCCCAGGATAACAGGATGGCATATAAATATAAAAGAAGAGGACCCCAGTGGCGCCCATGATCCATAAGGTGTGGAGACGGGCTAATGTCCCTTTCCAAGAGGCAAGGGAGAGGATAAGAGGTGAATCCGGCAAGGAGGGAACCTGAGATACTGGCACAGGAAAGAGGAGATAGAAGTGCAGGCTGGGCAACAGGGTCAAAACAGGCAGATACAGCTGAAAGGACGAGGATTAAGGTAGATGTATGCTGAGAGGCGGGGTGAATGAAACCGGAAACAGCAATTACCACTGTTTCTGTAGAGTGCCCATAAGAAATTCTGATTTGCGGAGTTTCAGGACTGAACTACGATGCAGCCCTACGAGGGTTCAACTTAAAACATGAACGAGAGTGCAATGACCCTCCTGACCATCAGGGATGGTCACTACTATTTGGCCCGAAACATTCCCCAACACTGAGACCAGAATAAAAGATTTTGGAGGGATCAAGAGCACATTTCTGAAGATGAGATACAGGGTGTGCTTTCACTTCCCAGGATGGACGAATCTGCAGGGAGTCCGTCAGGAAAATGAGGTGGATCTTGACTGCACCAAAAGGATCTCGCCTCGAAGGAATGCTTCCAGGCAGCTTCGCCAGCCACTTCTGGGGAGCAACTGGGACCCATGGCATCCGTGCGGAGCTATAGTCGCGGACTCAAAGAATCATTGTTCAACATTTGGTATTAAACAAAGCCAAAAAAGGTTCTGCCCAGAAGCGTGGTGTGTCTTTACAGCAGTGCAAAGATATTGGTGTGCATTGGCTTGAATGCAGCGGTGAGGAAATAGCGTTTCCAAGGAACAAGAAAAACAGATTGAACAAAGAGCAAGAGGGCATACTAAAAAAAGTGGGAGTGGTGTCAAGTGGGAGCTGCCCCCTGTTTTTCCCCACAACTAACAGGGCGATACCCCTGAACTGCCGGTTTCGCATGATGCAAGGCAGCGATGTTTTTGCCCCTATGTAAAGAGACGGAGACAGGTGATACGTATCTGTCTGGGCAAAAAGAGAGCTGCTTAATTTACGAGAGCAACACCCCACAGCACCACTTTTTCTCACTAGCGTGACACACCACACACTTCACCACGCTAGATCCCAATGCATAACCACCACACACTAATTGAAGATGTTATGGTGGCCTGCTGCCGGTTAATTAATTCCACCTGGTTTTGTGTTCAGATGTCATTTCATGCAGGATTTTGAAACATTAACAATCTCCCCTCACGCTAGGGGGCGAGAAGTTCTTGGAAAAATCCCTGACTTGCAAACACCACTTCCTATACATTGCAACAAACTCAGGACTACCAAGCGGCAAGTCCGCATTATGGATGCTTTCAAGTAAAGCCCCCTTGCTATGGGTAAGAGTAGCACCAGGACACTGGGAGCGTCTGTGTTCCTCTTGAAGGATCCAAGCCACGTACTCCCCCTGTGGGAACGCAGAATGTTGCTTTTACCCACATGTCCACAATTGTGGTTCCCCTTTTCTCCAGTTCACTTGTTTTCATTCAATGCCTCCCTGGAACCAACGCTTCCTTATTTGCATGCCTTTGCTGCCTCTCCAAGAGCCCTGGTGCGGGTTTGATCTCCAAAACAACCCATAGGCAGGTATTTCCTGATCATGACAGGCGGATCTTCCTTGAGCCCTTATAAGGTTACAATAATAGACACATGGCCCGGTGTGCTTCTCCACATGGAGGCAGAATGCACTGTGGTCTATATAGCTCAGAGTGGGGCAATTCAATCCATCGAGACTGGCCGCTTTTTTGGGTCAGTCACTCACATGGAGACAGCTGCGTGGAGTGAGCTAGAGGGAACTCCCTGTGTTGACTGTTACATAGAGTGAATGAGGGCACGTGCAGTCGCCAGGGGAGAAGCTTTCATGAGTGGAGGTAGAATGCCTTCAGCGGTTTGCAAAGTCCTAATCTGTCAAACTAGTTTATTGTCCCAGAATTGTTCATGGTCCTCTGACTGGTTTACCAATGTTTTTACTAATGGGCTCTGATCTAAGAACTTGTCCAACATGAAATTCCGTCAGTGCCCACCAAGAGCCGTAGATCCCTCAGGGTTAGGGTGCAGGGAGCCTAAGATAGCTCATTGCTATCACTGGAGGACTTCACTGGATGTTTCTAGCATTTACCAATATCTAGTGGGTATGGCTGCTCACATGTACTCCCGGTGGAGCCTACTCCACCCAGTGAAGAGTTCTACAGGCAGATGTTGTTCCTGTCGGAGAAAGGATGTGATACGGATGGAGCCATGTAATGGCATAGCTCTTCCGGTCTCATTGGTCTCCGTTGGGTAGGACTGGTTTCTGATTGGTGTCTCTATACAGCTCTGAAGCACATCTGGAGAAAATGCATGGTAAGACACCTGCAACGTTTGAATGTGGCAGCCCCCACTGACTGGATGGCCGGCAAAATGCTTGAACGAAGTCAGACTTGTGATTGCCGCCTGAGTTCCTCCCAGTTTCTGATCAATGTGGAGGGTCTGCTGCATTCATTGGCAGTTCCGTGGGGAGGAGCCACTGGATAAGGAAGACGATGTTGACCTGGTGACAGGAAGACCAGCAGGAACCTGCCACTTTCCAAGATCACTCCTGACAGCGAAGCTTCATGGCAATGATGGTGGAAGCATGGCTTGCTTCTTTGTCTCGGGAGGATAGCTCAGGGGCAACTTGCTCGCCTTGGAAGCAAGACGACACTGATCGATCCCTTGGTCCGCGCTTAGAAACCTCTGGGTATTAAGCGCGTTATAAATAACCATCATCATCATCATACCAGAGAGAAGCCATCCCTGGTGCTCTACCAGCCTAATCACAAGCCTCCAATTCTCTGCACTCGAGGAAGACTTGATTGCCAACTCGCCGCACTTGAAAAAAAGAGGCATGATATCTGAAAAAGAGATGCTGGTAGCTGACAGAGTCTGAGGCCTGCAAGTACTAAAGACAATGATTGAATGAACTACAAGTACCTTCGGGGGGAAAGCGTGTATCCTCTGATGGGCATTATCCTACCAACGTCATCATCTTCCTGCAACCTTCAATTACCTGAGCTGTGCCCCCTCAAACCGGAGCAGTCTACTTCATACCCCAGCATCAGCACTCCATCTCCAGTGCCACCAGGAATATTCGCCTGCAGCTGCTCCTCATTGTGGATAGACAACGAGGATCGACCGCGAGGACCCTTAGAACCATGCTCCGGCAGGGTCTGACCTTCAATGGGATGTTCCAGCTAATAAAATCTGGTCGGATCCACCAAAGAAATGTGCAGCATATACGAGCATCTGACAGTGTTCCGGAAAAGCTCAAATGGTTTCCTGAGCACTGGGTACCGTAAAATGGCAGCTTATTAAGAGGCACTTGGGCACTTCGCAAAGTTGTCTTCCCCCCATGTTAACTGTGTGCATCAAGAGTATTTCACTCCTCAAATCAGAACTCTGCCTGCCTCTGCGCATTTTTAAGGGCCCCCTTGTTAGAGTGGGAATAAGATTAGTAGCACTTCCAGGTGTCCCAGTAAGAACAGTGCTTGTGTCTGCACCAAGCACTAGTGAAGTTACTGATTGTGTCCCCGTGGCTCAACCTTCACCTACGTCATTTCTTTCAAGCTTTACTTTGTTGCTCATGTACATAGAGAACTACTTGCCTCCCAGGCTAGGTAAAGTACATATACCCCCCTTCTCTGATGAAGACCTTCCTTTATTCAAAGTATTGAAGTATTTCATGCTCAGGCTCGGCGGCCATCTTGCACAGCTTTCCACTTTTACCCCTACACTAGGGCTCTGGGGCAAGATTCTGCCACTTAGCTTATGCTCATTTTTGCTTCTCAACATCTGATGAAGAACATATCTTTGGCTTTGAAAGCTAATGCGTCATTCCATCTTCATATAATATTTCCAGATAGTTCAAGAGAAGGTATCAACACCAGAAATGCTGTGACCTTTCTACCAATCCGGACTAATACAGTAAGAAACTGGTTTAGCACTGGAAAAACTGGACGAGAGTCTGAACACAAATGAGTTGGGGGTGGCGGACCAGGCATGCTGGCCGAAGGTGACAGTTGCAGAAGGCAGCACGAGCGAAGGCCCTGCAGATGTACCCCAGGCACGCACTTGCTACTTCTAAAGTGCCAAATTAAAAGAAATGAGCCTTCGTGACACGGTTCCCATGCATTCCAACCACTCGGGCCTTCTCAGCATGCAGAAAAACGCCATTCCTTTGCGTGCCTGGCGGGCCAAGGCGGGCAATAAGGCACAGAGGCCAGGAAGGCAATATCTTGCAGATAATTGAACTCAGAGCTTATGGGCGTAAACCTGGTCACCAGTGCAGGGGTATTTCCAATGTATGCCATTTTCAAACGTCCGTTTTCATCCTGACGGCCTCGTTGATTACCAATGCCCACTTTTCCTGTAGTGCACGCTCCATTATCGTCAAGTAGAAGAACTATCCGAGGGGCTTACTGTGGGCGAGAACCAAAGAAGGTGACTTCTCAAACGCGCCATTAAACTCGGAGTTGACTTGTGGTTTTCCTATAAACTTGCTGATCCCCTCCCAGCCACTCAACCAGCTGCAGTGGGTATGAACTGTGATCTGTTCCTCTGGGATTAGGACCCTCCAAATGAGTAGAAGTGGGCCTTCTTGCTGCGGAAAAGCAGTGACCAAGGAAATTAAGGCAACTGACTTTCCAACATTACAAGAATATTAACACAAGTATAAACATATTTTAATTGCTGAAAAGGGCATTAAAAACTACGACGCGGTTCAAAACCCTTCGTACTGCACTAGAAAGACCTTTTTCTACCAAGCCAGCAGAAGATTCCATGTATAATGGAGTAATTGTAGAATTAATTCTCCGACACGATCAAGACATATGCATCTGAGCCCAAGAGCTGCAAAGTGTCCTAAACTCTGTAAATGCTCCTTAAGATCAGCAGGGGCGCCACCAAGTGGTGGCCAGGGGAGGCCGTAGCCACCCTTATAAAAATGCTGGCCCCCCCATCGGCCACCCCAGCGAAAAAGCCAAAAAAAACCCATTTTTTTTTCGCACTGAACTGTGCATGAACAATAACATGCCCAGTTCAGTGTGAAAAAAAATCTTTCTTTTTTGCCGCGGTCGTGGATGGACTGTAGTCAGATCAGAGAGACATGGTGGCCCTGCCCCCCATTGATCTATTTGCGCATGCTCAGTGGACCCGGAAACACAGCCTGAGCGCGCGCATTTCTGCTTTGTCTCGTGCTTCCAGGCTGTGTTCCAGCCTCTGAAAAGGGGACCTGGGATGCAGCGCCTACTGAGGGATCTAGTGGTTCCTGGAAAACACTTCAGACCCAGCTGAGGATGGTATGTGTGTGGCACCAGGTGGGTGGCACTGCAAGACCACTCAGGAATCAGGGAATCCTGGGAAAGATCAGTGTTGTCATTGCTAGGATGGTCAGCAAAATGTGTCTCTCCAGGGGTTGCCACATTTATCATAGGGAATTAACCTAAATGAGTTATAATGTAATGCCCCTTGAACCTGTAGGTGTTTAACCCAAACCCTACCTTTGACTAGAACTAAGCATGTTCGAGGACAGGTGGGCTATAAGTTGGCAAATGTGTACTGGAATACATTCCACACATTATAGCAGGGGCTAAGGATAAGGGGGAAAAACTATATGTGTGTTTCGTTGATTATTCGAAAGCCTTTGACAGTGTTAATAGGGGACTTTTGTGGAAGAAATTAAGAGAGAAAAAGATCTGCCCCAAAATTCTGCATTTTTTGGAAGAAATGTATAGGGAAACTACAGTCTCCATATGTCTGGGCAAAGGAGGGATGTTATCACCTGAGATCGCTACTAATACTGGACTGAAGCAGGGATGTGTTACATCGCCTATATTGTATAACTTGTATGCTTCAGATATGTGGGAAAGCTTTACCATCATAAATAACTTCCCACCAATAGTGGCGGGGAAACCCATATGTGGCCTTATGTATGCAGATGACACCGTCCTCTTGGATAAGACCCCGATAGGGCTGCAAAGAATGTTGAATGGCCTACTAGCTTACTCTGAAGCGAATAACCTTAGTATTAATATAAATAAGACTAAGGTAATGGTATTCGGAGCTACAAAGTTAGAAAAGAAAAAACTTTCCTCAAGATGGCAGATAAACTCTATTAAGTTGGAGGTTGTTGAGGCCTATCCATATTTGGGGATGCCCATTCTGAGCAATCCCTGTATAAATTTCTTCCAGGAGGCGGTTAATCTAAAAGTACTAAAGAAATGGAAAGTCATAAGGAAATATATGACCAGTAAAGGCGGCCACTCTATCGAAGGTTTACTTGAGATATACAAAAGCTGCATTATACCTGGTATTCTGTATGCGCTGGAAACAGTAGAAAGTAAATATCTGAGTAAACTACACTTACTTGAAGGGAAGATCTGGAGACCAGCCCTAGGACTCCCCAATTCAGTACCAATACAGGCTATAAGGTGCGAACTGGGGCTCATATCCCTCTTGACTTTGTGGAAAATCGAATGTTGTAAACTCTATTTTAGAATAATCTCAGGGACGGGGATGAAGGAAGTCTGCTTAACCTTATAAGACAAAATAAAAGTGAAGACAGATTTAAGAATTCCTATATGCTAAATCTTCAAAAAATAGTATTATCTTTTCTAGAAGCCCTTGGCTATAATGAATTCATGGGAAAAGATAACAGAATGTGTATTAAGAAAAGTCTTAAAGATAAAGCTTTTATTTGGGATCTGTGTGAAAATCAATCTTATCTTTATAATAAGTCTAGATACTCTGTTTATGCTCTCCAAGGCCTCAAACCTGCCACCCCAAGACAATATCTGCTAAACACGGGAAGCAGAGCTTTGAGAAGATTTATCTTGCAACTACGTTTGAACATTCTCCCGTGTAATGATATTATCGGGGCAAGAACAAAAACTCCCCGTGCAGAAAGATTGTGTAGGCACTGTAATATAGAGGTGGAGACAGCAAGACATATTTTAACTTCATGCACCAAATTAAGGGAATGTTATTTTAAAGGGTATGCAAATTTTGTAGAGGATATGCGAAGGATTGAATCTGACCAATTTTGGTCAGTTATTTATGATGGAGAGATTAAGGTTTTTATTGGGGCAGCCTTTTATATTTGGAAGCGAGTAATGTGATGTATGCTTTTCTTATGTGTAATATGTAATTGTGTTTGGTTGATATAATATTTGTGTAGTGTATAAGGTTTTAATTAACCAAAAAACACTTTAATTAAATGAAAAAAAAAAAGTACTGGAATACAAGCCTCTAAGGGTGTCCAGTATCCCTATTAGGTTAGAAATCGTGACATTCAATAAATAATAGACCCTATTCTGACTCTGTTCTTAGTGCTCTCAAAGAACAATATCCTATTTTGTTGTGGAAAGACCCTTTTCCTTGATAGGTCTGTATTCCCAGCCCATTCTGACAAAACAAAATAAAGATGATGCACTCTGTCGTCTAACTAGCATGTTTTCTTTTGCTCCTATGTTGCACTACCCCACATCCATGCCACGTTTCTCCTCACATCTGACAATGCCATGCAGTACCACTACTGCCATATTTCCTAGACTTGCCTTTTTCTCTCTGACTGGCCCACTATCCTGTGTTGTCCGTTGACCTCTTTGCCAAATCTGATATTTACATGGCAAACAAGAGGCAGATTAGACCACTCTAAGGCACACCCTAACCCTACAATGAGTTGGAGTATGCCTTACAAGGCTCCTGTTTTATATGCCCCTTTTTAGTTTGGGCTATTATGTGGCAAAGCCACCTAAAAGCTGAAACTATTGCATTAGGAGTACAGATGGGGGGAGATGGCATATGAGGAGGGAAACAAACCTTTAATGTGTTGTTTGGTTATTTACCCACCCATTGC
This sequence comes from Ambystoma mexicanum, assembly GCF_040938575.1. Taxonomy (NCBI): domain Eukaryota; kingdom Metazoa; phylum Chordata; class Amphibia; order Caudata; family Ambystomatidae; genus Ambystoma; species Ambystoma mexicanum. The sequence goes on from NC_090924.1 coordinate 597,170,560, forward strand.
CTGCCCATGGCTATTCTAATCCCTATGGTCCCTCCAACCAAGTACCCTCCCCCTGCCCCCAACCCCCGCCAAAGCACCTCCTCATGGGAATTATTTGAGCTCTCTTTGTTCATGCTTTGCCATCAAACTTTGCTTTGAAAAAAACACTGGCAGGCTCTTCAAGTGCTGTATTCTGAGTGTTAATGACTTCATTTGTGCTGTATACGTGCTACTTATGTAATAGAAATGCCTTAGCCAGGTCTAGCACCCAATCTATAAACACTATGTGTGTCCTGTGCTGAAGTCCTGTTCAAAACAAGTATTGGCAAAGTCAACAGTTTTGGCTTGTGTAGACGTATTAGGCATTGCAAGGCACTGCTATTAGATGCCCAGGCACTCACACCGTTTGCACCTGCTACTATCAATGGCCAGTTAATATCACTATGGCATGGATTATTTGGGCCCTCCCGTGCCCCTGGGCTTGGGAGAGCTAAAGCCCCCGCCCCTTTGACACAGCAGTCATCAGTGCTGTAATGCCCAGCCCGGGCCCCGCCAGCAAGAACCTGTCACATTTCTCCCCTCGGAGAGCAGGGTATTTATTTAAACAAATACACTGCTCTCCGAGGTGAGAAAACAGGCATTGAAGTGAAGGGTAGAGGCTGAGGACAAAAGCCTGCCAGCCAATCAGTAGGGCTCCCCCCCCCCAAGTTGCAGCTAAAGGATTAACTCTGCTGGCTCAGCTTTTACATGGCCCATGCTTTGAATAATTACCATTAACAAAAGAAAAAGTATATTTGTGTGCATGTGGGGATTGTATGTATGTATGTATGTATGCATGCATGCATGGATGAATGTATGTGTGCATGCATGCAATGCAGTGTGTAGGTGGTTGTATGTTTGTATGCTAGGCCTTGTCTGCAAGTGCACACCTGTGAATGAATGCAGTGTGGATAGTGTGACTGTGCGTGTTAATGAGCGCACAGTCTAAATGTTCTGGGTGCTCGTGTGAATGACAGATCAGCTGTGTGGGTGCATGTGTCTGAATGTCTCCATATCTCTGCGTATCGGAGGAGGGGCATTGGAGCATTGAAATTTTTTGACAAGAGCATGGCATGTTTTACTGCCGTTTTTGGGCAAAGGAAAGTCAACGTGAGTGTTTTTATGTGATGGTGGGGTTGGAGTGGGGGTGAGAGGGGTGAGAATACTACAGTGGGGCTGACCTGGCTGGGTCTTACTGTAGCATAGAATGTTGTACTCGCATTGAGGTAAAAGGCAACATGATGAGTGTTCTTACATGGAGAGGGCATGTTTCCTTATTTTGAATTGGGTCTTTATTTTGCTGGTGTTTAAGGTCAAAGGCAACATACATATTCTTACATGGGGAATATAACATGATGCGTGCAACATAATTGTACTTATATGGGGGGATTTGGGTGATGATATGCTATTTATATAGTACTTTCGCCAAAGCGATGTACAGAGAACATATTTACATCAAATATATCCCCCAGACAAAGTTTGCACTCATTTAATGAGCTTTATTTATTGCATTTATTGACATTGCCCAAACCCGTAAGTATCACGGCAGTGATACAACTTGGTGAGCAGGGAAAACTGTACAGTACATAGTAAGAGAGGGGTAACAAGGTGCACAAGCAACATAATAGTACAAGGTCCATAGAGGAGGGTAGAGATCAGGGAGGTCACTTTGAAGTATGTATGAAAGGCTGAGTTGGCCTTGCCGTGATTTGAACCTGCAAATCACACTCAGATTACATGAGCATGCGCCCAGCTTGTTGAGCTATCTTACTGGCTAGCCAGCAAGAGCATGTCTTCTTTCTGTGGCATTGCAGTTACTTACTGCTGTTAAGGCCATCGGCCACATAAGTGTTCTTACATTGGGGTGGGGGCATTCGGGCTGCCTGCAAAGCAGTTTTTTTTACTGTGGCATGAGATGTTTACTGCCGTTAGGGAGGAAATACAACATGAGTGTTCTTATATGGGGAGTGGGGGATTTGTGTAGCCAGCAAGGATATATTTTCTTACTGTGGCATGGCTTTTTTTCACTGGCATTGAGGCAAAGCCTACAGGAGTATGTTCTTGCATGGAAATACTGGCATGTATTGGGAGAGCTAGCATAAACATACGTTGTCATAGTATGGTTACTTGCATTATGGACAAAGCAAACATGAGTATTTTCCTTTGTGGGAATAGTGGCATATATACGTGCACCAGAATGGACATGCGTGACCACAATCAATATAAAAATGCTTTTTTACACTTGCAGAGTGCTGGCATATAGCAGACAAAATGAAAATGCTCCTATGCATTGTTGGTGGCTTGGCATCTAATGTACTTTGTATGTTTTACCCTACAAAACCGATTGTAAACTCATCAGGCCACCCCTATGAAACATTTCTGGGGGCGCCACTGAAGATCAGTAGTCGCAGAGGGAGGGGGGGTTCCAACCAGTGCTCCTCTACCTTCTATTTTAAAAAGAAACCGTTCTGGGATGGTTTAGATAGAAAACGAAAGTGTAGGAAAAAGTTCAAATGTGCACTTTAATGCACTTCACTGAACGTTTCCTTAAACTGCAGGTGTGTTTTTTTGCGGGTTTGAATTGCGCATGGGAGGGGGCGTGGTTATGGGGTTCATGGGGAGCGGTGGGGCAGGAGAGCAGGGAGCATAGTTCCACTACTTCTTTTTGTACACTTCGACCACTGCTTAAGATGACAATGAACAAGATCTGAGTGTGTGTTATACAATCTCGACGGTTTAACCTGCACATGAAACCAACCTCTTCTCTTGTTGATATTATACCTTCCATTAACACCCAAGGCGGGGGGGGCAGCCAATCAGAATTAGTGGCTCTCAGGCTGAAATCTCTGATCTCAGCCCGCGTTCCACACAACCTGCAGGCTGCCTCCCCTGCCGCGGGCCGCAACCTCTTCTCCCTCCACCGCCCCACAGCCTTCTTTTTTTCATTTCCCAACTACCATCCCCTGCCCCACTTACATTATTGTAACAGCACCGGCACCAACCACCGCCGCGTTAGCTTCCCTCCTCCCTTTTCGGGCCGCCTTCGTTATAGAATAAGAGCTCCGTATGGAGCCCCCCCTTCTACAACCACAGCGGCTACTTTGGATAAGTATATTAATTCATTGAACTGGATGGGCGCGTCACCCCGTTCAATGAATGAAAATACTTTTTATTTTTTTAGCACCCCGGGTTACCAAAGCAGTAATCCTGGGTGTTAATGGCGTAAACACACCGTTCCAGGGTTGGAACGGGGGTAATGGCCGGGAGCCCTAGTTAACGGCCCTCGCTTCACGCAGGCCGTTAACTTGAGCTGATGGCTTGATACCCCGCCTTTCCAACCCTTGGAACAGGGTGTTAACAACACAGTGTAAAGGTTACAAGGGATCAGGATCAAGGCAACACTACAAACTACTTTTGCCCAACCTCTCATCCTTCCTTTCTGTGAAAGGCAATTGGAAAATGATGATGTCTGGTCCTCCTACTAGATCTGCTGGAATGGAATACTCAGGTGACTGGTGAATGCCAAGCAGGCTTCAGGATAAGATGTGGCACTGAGTCGGGGCTGGCGCGCGTCCTGGGTGATGTCTATCACTGACGGTTGTGGGGTATGTCTGTTCCTGCTAAGAGATCTCTTTGATCATTGCAACTCTCGTATATGGGTTTTTTCAGAGCATTTCCCACAGGATGGGAGACAGTGACCAGTTCTGAGCACGTCTTATCTTTTCCATAGTATCACACACAGCACCCCAGAGGTGGGGTCTGGCCAGCCAACAACTGTCCCATCAGACCTGGCTAAGCAGTAACGTATGTGATCTGAGAGGGAACAGACTAAGTGTAGAGCCCATACAATAAACTACTATGGACGTATGGGCTCCACTATGATACATAAAGAGTAGTAAGCACAATACACAGCAATGGCACTGCATTCACCAAGGTGCTCTCACTCCACCGCAAAGATGCATCAAGCAGTGCAATCAGTATACTCTCTGACCATCGGGTAAGCGTACCTCTGCAAGAAGAATCTACAGAGTGGAGCAGAGCAACAAACACCCCGCCCCCCTTCTCTTCAGGAACCGGACAGGCCAGAGAGGGGCCTTTAACTCAAAGGAGGAGTTATTTCAGAGACCAACCCCCTTCAAGATTAAGGCGACATCCCCCAGAGGAGTGACTAGGACACTAATCCAAGTTGTTGCGTGGGACCATGGGTGGGCCACCAGCCAATCATCGCTCTACTGACAGGCTTCCCAAGAGATGCTGAGCAAATAAGAGTAGTGTCAGGATGAAAAGCCCTGGAAGAGGCAGAGTGTGGCAGGAAGTCTCTGGTCTCGGTCTGTTTCAACCTGGAATCGGGTTTGTCAACCCACCGTACGGGGTTGTTTCAGAGGACAAGATGAGGGCCAGCTCTGAGAACCAGGAAAAATTTGAAGGTCCCTCATGAGGACAATCTGGTCTGAGATTGACAGCTGCGAGATTCACCATCATAACTCACACTGTCGCACATTCACAGAGAGTGCTATGGAATGTGCTGCAGTCTCCAAGGCTTGCACACATTAACCCTATCTAGCCAGTACCCCTCCCCCGCCGACACCTACCACCCCTCTTCATGTACACCTTTATGTCCAGCCAAGCTGTGAGGCAATGGTTCTTCCCCTCGTGCCAGGTCTACTTTCCTCAATGACATCACCAGCCCTCAGAGACTCAGATTAAAGAAAGTAACAGCACAGAGGTATTAATGCTGCCACTCAGATTGTGGTAAGGCCTGACAGAGCAACAACCTACAAATAAAAATCCTGCAATGCAGGTTTGTCATAACAATGTTTTTTAACCATTTAGATGGCCTCTTCCAGCTCTTTATCTGTTCCTATCCCCTTAAGTAAACCCCATGGGGCAATGCTGCTTTCAACACTTCCTACCAAATACGTCTAATCCCCAAAAGATTGTGTTGCAGAACTGCGTCAGCGCGCGCCATGAAGATACACAACTGGACCTAAAGGCCTCGAGCTGGCTAGATCCGGTACAACTTCAATGGTACTTGACAGCAAAGGAAAAGTCAATACCCAGCATGAAGGGCAAGTCACCTAGACATGAAATGCTAGCCCTTAATACACAATGCTCCGAGATCCACTTACAGTGACTAATGTTTTCCAACACTGATGCCAAGCACACATTCCCCGGGTTTTATCTACGCGCCTGCCTGATTGCATGGCCACGTCTGATATCTGCCAGCTCCGCCATTTTAGGAAAGCGGGGGATCGTGTCATCATCAGATTTTGGACCAGTCCTCCAGGTTATATTGTGTCCTGATTGGGCTTTGGAATCACAGTCATGCATGGGCCAACCACCAGGATGATCTCCTGTGATCACCAGTATGGCCGCGCTGCACCACTCCAAAGATACCTGCACTGGACATTGCCAGAGACTCCGGCATTCTCCAAAACAGCCTACCCGGTTCACCAATCCTTGCACACGTGCTGCAGGCGAGAGAGGGCCTTTGGCTGGATGCATGTTGTATAGCATAAGTTGGCCACCCCTGTCTTCAGAGCTTTGTGAGCGAGCAGGCACGAGTATCTGCAATCTCACGAGGGCTCCTCGTGGCAAACCTGCAGAGCCTGGAGTGCTGGAAGTGGCCAGAGCCCAGCTGGCCTGAGAGTGGCCCGGCCAAAGCCTGGAGAGAAGCGCCTTCTCAATATGACCCATAGGACGGCAAAGTGCTGCTCTCTGCGGCGCTGAGATGCACACCAGTGTCGCCCCGTTTCAGAGTCCCTTTTTTTCCTTTCCCTTTTGTTTATGAAGTTCATATTATTCTGTGTTTTGTCATATTTTCACACCTATTGACAGTGTTCTGTTGCCAGTTTAAGTTGGAACATCGGGACACTTTAAACATTCAAGTTAACTCTCAAGAAGGACTCAATGCGGGCACAGCAACTGGCCACACTCCAAGGAATTTTAGACTCTATGTATGAAAAGTACCGCTTATGCACCCAGATCCTGAACCTTGAGGCGGACTCCCAGGCATGGGCCTTCTATTCTTTAGGTAGTGTATGTAGCCAATACATCTAAGTGTGTATGTTGTGTAGTGTATAGAGGGTCGTACTAGGGGGAGTGGACGGGAACTGTATGACATGGACCAAGGTACTATGAATAAATGACTCAGCACAATCCTGTGGTTTTGGGAAATCTCTCTGGATCTAGACACTGCAGATCATATCATCATAGTAATGTGCTACCTTCTGTGCAACAAAAGTCCAAGATAATTCTTATCAGCCCAAGGTAATCGTTATTGACCGCCTCTCAGCCAATCAGGATGTTTAGAGAGCAGTCAATAACTACGGGTATTTACTGGATTATGAACATTCTGTGTTCAGAAGCAGACAGTGATGCACCAATGTAATTTCCAGGCAAGACGTCTTTTAACACCGGGAGCACCTTTTTGTTTGCTGCAACATGCTATTTAACTCACGGAAGAGGCAGCTAAAACATGTGGAAACTGCTGTCACTTTCTTACAGATAAACCATTTACTTGTAGTGCCACTTACTGCAGGTTCATGTTAAACCTGCTCCAGGTCAACTAAGTTACACATAAAATTCTTAACTTATGAAGACAGCCACTACAAAATAAAACCCGTTAAAAATACTAACTCGGTCTGTTTACTTTACTCCCTCTTAAAGTGACCCTTTTGACTTCATCACCAAAATTCCCAAACATGTATTCTAGTACCACCAAGGGGTAATATCCTTACGGGCCTAAGCAGGGGTCATTATCACTTGGGCTAATGACCCTTCTCTGGCCCCTCCCTCAGTCTATATGGCTATAATAATGTTTACAGTGTTTAATGCGCACAAGCAAATATGGTGAGTTTCCTAAAAGGCCAGAAAAGGAATCCAATGCATTTTGATTAATCAATCCTCAATTAGGAAAGTACCTGTAATCAATAACCATAAACCATCCAATTATTGTGCCAAACCGCATCCCAATACAAACATTATATATTATATAGGAATAACAATGAATAACAATGATGGTATTACATGAAACATACTGATGTGTAGACATACATTTTTTTTTTACTATTGTCCATTACCTGACATGGGATGTGCAAGCTTGTGTTTAATGTGTAGTCTAAGTGAAGGTCCTTGCATATAATTATATGGTCACTAAAGTGCTTACAAAATGTCAATGAACTATTAATCAAAATACTGACAACACATGGAAAGGTATATTCTCACAGAAGACATGAAGGCAAGCCAGGGACTGTATCTCTGCCAATGGTGTTATGCAATATGTTGCACCAATGTCAATCATGACGCTAAAGCTACTCGTCTCCAAGACTATTCAATGGATGCACCCTAGTAGAAGCAGGCAATCTATTGGATGCACCCCACTACTTATCTCCTACACCATCCATTCACCCCAAAACATCTGTTTTAGGCAATCTATTAGATGCATCCCACTACTTCTATTCTAGGCTATGTATTTGATGCTCTCCACTACTGCTCTCCTAGGCCTTTATTGGATGCCCCCCACTACTTCTCACGTAGGCTATATACTAGACACACCCCACTAATTCTCTCCCAGGCTACGCATTGGACACACCCCACTAATTCTCTCGTAGGCTATATACTAGACACACCCCACTACTTCTCACGTAGGCTATATACTAGACACACCCCACTAATTCTCTCCCAGGCTACGCATTGGACACACCCCACTAATTCTCTCGTAGACTATATACTAGACACACCCCACTACTTCTCACGTAGGCTATATACTAGACACACCCCACTAATTCTCTCCCAGGCTACGCATTGGACACACCCCACTTATTCTCTCCTTGACTATTCATTGGATGTGCCGCAATACTTATGTCCTGGGAATCTATTGGATGCCCCCCACTACTTCTATTCTAGGCTATTTATTGATGAACCCCACTACTTCTGTTCTTGGGTATCTATTGGATGCTCTCCACTGCTACTCTCCGATGCCCTTATTTGATGCCCCCCCACATTACTTTGCTCCTAGGTTAGGTACTGGCCACACCCTACTAAATATCTCCTTGACTGTTCATTGGATGTGCTGCAATACTTCTGTCTTAGGAAATCTATTGGATGCACCCCACTACTTTCCTAGACTATTCATTGGATGCACCTCAATACTTCTGTCCTAGACAATCAATTGGATGTACCCCACTACTTTCCTAGACTATTCATTGGATGCTCCCCAATACTTCTGTCCTAGGCAATCTGTTGGATGCACCCCACTACTTCTGCTGTAGGCTATTTATTGGATGCACCCAACGACTTCTTTCCTGGGCTACGTATTGGACCGGCCGCTCTAAATCTCTCCTTGACTGTTGGATGCACCCCACTACTTCTCTACTAGGCAACCTATGTTCTTCCTTTCCCGCTTGTAAGCAGTGACCCCTTAGTGCTGAACGCCACCCCTCAATGTGCCAAATACTTCTTTCTCCTCTCCCTTCCATGCTTTCTACAAGGATGCATACTTTTTAAATGGCTTCATTACCAGGGTGCCAGCCGGTGAGGGCACAAGCCATCATTTTGCCAATCACTATGACATAAGTGCACAACTCTGGTTGTTTGAGAGTAACTCTTGTAGCTAGTTCTCTTGAGTGAAGATGAATTAACCTTTCAGTAGAGAGCTGAGTCATAACATGTTAGATTTCGAGAAAGGAACTCATCATTCTGGGAACATGGGTGTTCTAATCCTTCATGGGCGCAGGAATAATAAGAGGGGGATGTCAATTCACTCTTAATTCCACACAGAACATCTCTTGTCACCACTAAACTGTTCTTCTAACTTGAGTGCTCCCCAAGGGAGCAGGTACTGATGGATTACTGGATTCTAACAGGGGATGGGGGTAGTGGCAGGGGGGGTTCTTTCCTTGCAATAGTACATGCCATGACTCTGTCCTCTACAGCACGAGGACTTGCCGGGTGATGGGCAGTTTAACTTTATTTTTTAGAGTACTTGTAGATATGTTGGGATGAGGAGGAGTTAACAGGAGGATGGCAGAGCATGGGATTGGCATGCCAGCAGCAAGATGCAATGGGCCAATGAGAAGTGCTCTCTGCATCACAGAACAGCTGTTTGGCACCAGGGTCTCTGTGGCGTTACCTCGCTACTTGAGCTCTGCGAGGGAGCCAACGGTTTCTCTTGATCAACCTAAATAAATGGTATTTTAAATAATTGGGCGACAGAAGGCATTTTATTACATCTATATGCGGAAAGGATTGTTATATATTGAGTTGCCATGATACCATGTGTACACAGTACATGCTTTAGAATCAAAAGAACAACGGGTGGGGGGATAGATCAGGGGCATTGCGCTTGTCTTGGTATACAATACAGAGCAACACGGGTTCGAAACCTGGTGCTGCGCTTAACGATTGGACTCTGGTATTAAGTGTGTTATTAAAGATCAATTAATTAAAGAATGATTTATGTTGCATTTTCCAGAATTCTTTCTCTTTGGCTGTACATACTTTTTAAAACACCAGAAAGAGTAACTTGACTTTTCACCATTTCTTGGCTCCCATGCTTCATAATTATGGTGTACGTGGCTTGGGATCTAGGGTGCAGCTCCCCCACGTCATATCTACAGTGCTGGTGGGGGTAAAGCTACTCAGAAGTACAGCACAGTCACCCACACTGCCCTGCCCCCAAATCATGTGCAAATCACATGCAGCTAGGAACCTACGTTCACCTCCTGTACTCAGAACAATCCCATGCAGCACGTGTTGGTCTTTACTGTACTTGATACAGTGTCCAAGGTCATCAGTAATAACACCAGCTGTTGCATCCCAGCAATGCAGCAACATCCAATACAATGGCCCTCAGTGAATCGCCGTGAGGAGGATCTGCGTCTCAGTGAGTGGAGTGTTTCAAGAAAGCTAGATGCATGTAGTACAGGGTAGACATTGAAAAAACCTTATTAGCAAGCCCAGAAAGTTAGTAATTGGACAAAGCAAGCTGTTGCATTGCAGCAGCTCCGTAGAGGGGACACTACCTGCTAACCACCATTTAGTCTCCATTGAAAGCTTGTGATGCAAGCTTGCTTGTCATGCCCCATCTGTTCCATTCCAGCAGCTCAGTAGAAGGGACACTACCTGCTGACCACCCTGTATTCTCTCATGAAAGCTTGTGATGGAAGCTTGCTTGTCACGCCCCATCTGTTGCATTCCAGCAGCTCACTAGATGGGACACTACCTGCTGACCACCCTGTATTCTCTCATGAAAGCTTGTGATGGAAGCTTGCTTGTCACGCCCCATCTGTTGCATTCCAGCAACTCAATAGATGGGACACTACCTGCTGACCACCATGTAGTCTCTCATGAAAGCTCGTGATGCAAGCTTGCTTGTCATGCCCCATCTGTTCCATTCCAGTAGCTCAGTAGAAGGGACACTACAAATTGACCACCATGTAGTCTCTCTTGAAAGCTTGTGATGCAAGCTTGCTTGTCACGCCCCATCTGCTGCATTCCAGCAGCTCACTAGATGGGACACTACCTGCTGACCACCCTGTATTCTCTCATGAAAGCTTGTGATGGAAGCTTGCTTGTCACGCCCCATCTGTTGCATTCCAGCAACTCAATAGATGGGACACTACCTGCTGACCACCATGTAGTCTCTCATGAAAGCTCGTGATGCAAGCTTGCTTGTCATGCCCCATCTTTTCCATTCCAGCAGCTCAGTAGAAGGGACACTACCGATTGACCACCATGTAGTCTCTCTTGAAAGCTTGTGATGCAAGCTTGCTTGTCACGCCCCATCTGTTGCATTCCAGCAGCTCACTAGATGGGACACTACCTGCTGACCACCCTGTATTCTCTCATGAAAGCTTGTGATGCAAGCTTGCTTGTCACGCCCAATCTGTTGCATTCCAGCAGCTCACTAGATGGGACACTACCTGCTGCCAACAGCTCCCCTCTATGGTTAGGCCGGAAGTTACAACATGTGCAGCCAACTAATCCCAAACCACCAGGACCCAGAGCCACACCAAGCCCCCAACCGAAGGACATTGAGTGATGAGCATGAGGGCTGTGAAGCCCGCAGCATAGTCCATGACAATACATGGCTATAGACCTACCACAGCCTCAACCTTCCCAGCACAAAGAAAACAATGTCAATCGCAGCAGGCACGCAATACGTTCTCCTACTTATAAGGCCCCAGACATACGAGTCGTGCACAAGTGGTCTCACTGAAATGCAGTTTCCATAGGTGTGTCCTCACCATTGGTGGAGCGCTCAATTCCATCTACTGAGGTCAAAATGCAGGCCAGAAATATCACATCTCAATGTTCCCCTCTCATTGATCCCAAGACTTCCAAATATTCTTTGTTCTCTCTCTCTAATATTAATATCCATGAAATGGAAGATATTATAGCTTCCATGAAACCTACAGCCTGCTTAGAAAACGCTATTGCTCCCAAAATCATCCTTCATCATGTGGTGCTCTTCGCCCCTTTTTTCACAAGGTTCATTGATGCCTCTTTTCGAGAAGTTAAGGTGCCCAAATCTTTAAAATAACTGTCACAGTCACTCCGCTACCTAAAAAGCCCAATCTTGATCCTAAGGACCCCAATAACCTTATACCAATTACCAATTGCAATTTCTTGCTCAAGGTATTGGACAAGGTTGCCTATAAGCAGTTCAAAGCTTTGGTTGAGGCCAATGGTATTTTATATTCCAGACAATCAGGCTTCAGACCCAACTTTAGCACTGAGACTGTGTTAGTGGATTTTCAAGCACACATGCTCCACATGGTAGAAGAGGGCAGAATGGGCATCCTGGCCCTGCTGGACTTGTCCACAGCCTTCAAACTGGTGGACCATGAGACCTTGAAACAGACTCTATGCCACCTAGGACAATGCTCAAACGTTGCAGTTGACTGGTTTCTCTCTTTCTTATCAGATCGGGATTTTCGTATTCAATGGGGCCAGGCAACCCCACCCACTAAATCTATCTGGTGTGAAGTACCGCAGTGGGCTAGTCTGTCACCTATTCTCTTTAATCTATAATCCGGCCTCTGTGTACCCTTTTGAACAACTCAGAAGTGTTTTGTACCAACTACGCAGATTATATCCAACTGGTCCTAGAGGTCACGGAGACCACCTAGCAGACTCTGCAACTTTGTCCTCAATTTTTCACCAAGTCGAAGATTGGATGTCCTCCAACTGTCTCTGCCTTAACTGCAATCAGACTGAACTACTCATCTTTGGATCAAAGGCAGCACGGGCCAGGCTAGGCCATGCCATCACGGGCCAGGCTAGGCCATGCCCACTCCAGCTTTCAAATCGGTGCAAGTAGTATCCCTGTTCTTAATAAGGTGAAAACCCTGGGCATCTGCCTAGAGTTTTCCCTAAATTCTGATGCTCATATCGACGTCTTGAAAAAAATTGTAACCATTCTCTCCATCTTCTAAAAAATATACACCCTTTTATCCCTAAAGACAATACTGCAATCATAGCCGTTGCCACTATTCTCACAAGACTTGACTAATGTAACGCCTTTCTGATAGGAGCTTCATCCAAAAATCTCAGGAAATGTCAAGTCTGCAAAACAGTGCTGTGCACACGATTAACAACCTTCCCAAACGGGAACACAGTTCAATTCACAGAAGGGTGCTGCATTGGCTTCCCATCCAAGACCGCATTAACTTCAAGGCAGGTGCATCATGCACAAATGTGTGTACAGAGAAGCCCCTTCTTACCTGATTGTTTGTCCCAGGTTCAAACGAGAGATGGACCTCAACAGATCTTTTCAGGTCAAAGCGGCTACATTTTGGAATTCACTTACCGCCGCTATGACTCTTGACCATAATCCCTGGAGCTTCAGAAAAGCCCTAAAAACCCTGCTATTTAAGTAAGCCCTTCCCTCCAGCTTGTGATCTCATCCTGTTTTTTGTGTTGGTTCTCCTTGTGTATTTGTTGTGCCCTGAGGCCCGCAGGCTGTTTGGCGCATAGGAAATAAATAAATAAATGAATAAATAAATAGATAAATAAAAATACTGTCACAGTTCTCCACCACCACTCCGGTCATTGACTTGACTCCACTGACAGCGGTTCCACCAGACTCACATGAACTGCACCAAAATGCCTCACTCACGGGAATACAACTGGACAAGAACTACACATAAATGCAGATGTAGCAGCAAAGAAAGCCAAAGAACACAACCAACTACTTGATGGAACGTCAATACTCCTGGAAACCTCATGCAGAACCTCTAAAAGAACAGAGCCCTTTCACGACATCTAAACTGTAATCGCTTTATATCTCGCAATACCTATCCACCTACAAAGCCTCACATTCGGGCAACCTAGAATTCACACCCACACTGGGAGAAAAGAAGCAACCTCCATCATTGGATTACGAAATGTCCAAAGGACAAGAAGTGAAGTGACCCACCTGAACACACCGATTATCACCAAGGACTGGCCGCACAAAGAAATACTAACTCACAAATTCACATGCACCAGCGAAAGCAACATTGACCCTACACACAACCTAGTCAACCTCATCAATGAAGAACTGAAAACAACAAATGTCTTCCACTCAACCTTCAAATCAATGACAAGAGGAGCCATCCCTACTGATGCAACCCTAATGGATAAACAAAAGGCCGGAAAACAAGAAGATTCACTGCAATCTGATGAATGCCCTATCAATGTAAAAACATAGCACAGAGATACACAGGCTCCTCAGCGAAGGGGGAACAGACTCCACACAGAAACCTGGCTAATGTATGACTTTAAGGGAGTTGCACACAAATTGCTCTCTAGCAACTTCAAACTCACGAAAACCAACTGCGAAGGAAAAAGAGGAGTAGGCCTAGCCGCAGCTTTTGAAGAATGAGTAAGAATCACACCAGCAACAATGCTAAACATCCTGAACTGTAAACCACTATACCTCACCTTAGCATTGGAACATCAAACCAACCTATCCGTGTTACTTATTTACAGACCCCTCCACAAATAACCTGTCCATAACAGAGCAATTTGCAGACAGCATTACCAGTATCGTAGTAGAACACAAGCACCTGATCATATTAGGAAACGTTAACATCTCTTACAAAGAGGCGAATAGCGACTCTACATAATCACTAGCCTCCCACCAAGCCAGCATGCACCTACATCAAATGGCAAAAAGGGTTAAGCCACACTGGTGGACACACATTGCATGCAATTGTCGGAAAAACAGTCTAAATGCAATTGTCCACCCAGTTCACATTCTCTGGAGCAACCACCTTATGATTCCTTTTGTGATTCATGCTCCATTGCGAGTACGTGCCACTCACAAAACTCTAGCTCCAATTGAAAAAATAAACTAGAAATCCATCAGCTTAACGGAACTCAACCCCAATAGTGAAATCCACAAAACCACACAACTCTCTCCTGAACACACACCATCAGAAGAAATAATGAAGATGCTCTGAAAATAGATCACAGATTACCTAGGTTATCTGGAACGAAAGAAACTCTTCGGTCCCTCCCAAAAGAAATTGGCTGCGAGATTGTTTACCCCTCACCTAGCCAAAAAGACAAAATTGAGTACCAAAAAAAGATACAGCTCAATTAAGCAGAAATTCTAAAAGAAAAGAAAATGCATTACATTGAAAGAATCTCTAAATCGGGCAATACACAGAAAGAAATTGTTCAACATCATTAAGAACATAAGAAACCCGACATCATGCAATAATGCCCCCTCTCCCTCGCAGAGACTATGTGACTGCCACTTTCAAAACAAAATCCTAAACATCGAGCAAGTCATTATCGCTATATTCAAGGACATGAGCAACTATATCACCACTGATGCATCCCCAGAAGCATCCACAATGATGAACTGCTTCTCAGCAATCTCAACAGAAGACTTTGCTAAATTGGTGATGGAAAGCAACACAGCTAGCTCCCCAGCAGACCCATGCCCAACAGGCAGCTACAAGAACATCCTCAGCAAAGGAACACCTGTGCAATACTCCTGCAAGCTCATTAACTATTCACTGGAAACAGGGACCATGCCCAGAAGTTTCAAATCAGCCTACATTCAAAGCTTCTCAAAGATCCCTCAAGAAGCTCTGACACCCCCACCATCTATTGACCAATATCAAACATTGCTACCCGGTCAAACCCCTAGAAACCTACATATATGGACAAATCCTAACACAAGTGGAAACCAACCATCTACTGGAGCAGGCACAAGTCAGTTTCAGTGTGTTCTCTGAAAGACAAAGGAGACCCCACACTCTGGATAGGAGTATTAATATAATAATTAATCGCAGAAAGGCATCCAAAGGATACAATTCAAAGGTTTGGTATCAAGGATTTTTATTGAACCTGATAGCATTATAATGTATGAAACAAATCATGATTTAATCTGCACTTGTAAAAAACAATTTACATTGCAGGAAACAACTTTGTATTAAAAAGAGCACATCTAAATAGTAAAATTCATTCTATTCAATCGTCCAAGCATTCATCCACATACATCCATCCAACAATCCACTCATACCAACCACCAATGGGTATACAATATAAAATCTATAAGAAGATTCATGACATATGATTCATCAGAAAGATTTATAGAAAAGAATGTTCAATCAATCTGTCGGGTCACAATAGATAGTGTCAGTGGCATAAGCGATTGAGATGGGTCCCAGAAGTCTCCGGACACGACCTCATCCCAATTCACACAAGTCAGTTTCAGACCTAGGAAAAGGACTACATCAGCATAACTCTCCATCTGGGATGACCCAAAAGTAAACTCAGACTTCAACACTACCTTCATATTGATACTATTAGATATTGCAGTGGCTTTTGACAGTCAACTATGCAACCATCATACAAAATAATAGAATAAATAGGGCTAAGCAACTGTGTGCTACAATGGATGAACTCCTTCCTGGCAGAAAGAATAGCACCACCTGACTACCCACTATCAGCTCAACCTCACCATATTCACATGTGGTGTTCAACAAGAGTCACCCCCCCCCCTCACAACTCTTGAACATCTGCATGGATCATCTCATGAAACTCATGAAATGACACAGGGTGACATGTTACAACTACACAGGTGACATCTAAATCCTCCACAAAATCACCACCAGCAAAGACATAGACCAAACTCTCATCCATTGTCTCTCACAAATCAATGCATGGGTGGACAACAACAACCTTAAACTCAACCAGGATAAAACAGAAATCATGATCACACCCAACAGCCCTCCTATCCAACCGTGCATGCCATGGACTACGGAAAGGGGAAGCAGACCAGAAGACTTCAAAGTGGATACACATCTCAGAATCCTGATGGACAACGAGCTAACACTGAAACCTCAAGTTAACACAGTATTAGAGAAATGCTTCCTCTAGCTACAATCTATTAGACATATAACAACCTTTCTCACTTTTCCACACTGAACGTATCTCTATCTCACTTGTCATGTCAAGAATAGACCATGGCAGCAGCATCTACTTCCGCAAGCCTGACTACCTCACTAAGAAACTACAAATCCAAAACACTGCAGCCAGACTCCTTCTAAGACTTAAAAAGTGAGAACACATCACGCCAGCAGTAGGATCATTGCACTAGCCACCAATCAAGAAAAGGATCTATTTTTTTTAAACAACTCTGCATGTTTCATAGAGCAATCAATGGCCAAGGAGCAGAAATCCTTCAAGATAAAATCTCCATCTACAGACTAAACAGAACGCTGAGGTCTGACAATGACATTTGCCTTCATCCCAAATGTTATTCGAAAATGAAATTAGGTGGTTCGGCATTTTCACACATCTCAACGAAAGTCTGAAACTCCCTGCTCAAAGGAATAAGCAAAATAGACAACACCTGACCTTCTGGAAAGCAGTAATAAAATGTCTTTTTAATATGCTGAGTTAACTTGCAAGACATAAGCAATTGTCGAAAAGAGGCCAAACATAGCTGAACACAGCCCACTTGGTTTTGGTTATCCAACAAGCTACCTGCACGGCTTCAACTTAACCCAATGCAATGAGGATCACACTCTTTTTCCAGCAATAGTCCATGCTAACATGCTCCACACACTCCTGTAAACACACCAACACGACACCTATAACATTCCCCACACTGACACCAAACAGCAGAACTCCTCCTCCTATAGCTCACACTATCTTAACACCGCCACACATCCTTTCGCCACAGGCACACAAGTCATCCCGCATGGACACAAACTCCTTGAACGCCCACCAACCCAAATCACCTAAAAGCAAACCTACACACAGTGACCATTTCCAAAACTGAAACTACGGCAAACAGATGTATACAATTTGGCCGTGGCACAATTGTTCGCGGCCAAATTGACTCTGGTCAATTTGGCAACAAAGACAATTTTGCCACAGCCAAATCCAGACAAACTTAAACCCCCCGAAACCCCAAAAACATTCCCCACCCACCACCTACTTACCTTTTTGGCATCCGCTCATCTTCTTACCCTGCGGCGTCCAAAGAGGCCACTCTTGATGCACCATTCTGTGTGATTAAAGGGAGTAGTTTCACTCCTATGTTACTGAACTCAGCCAGTATAGGATGCTTAGGGTCTATATTAATACTATAGATGAGTACATGTGTTGATAGACGACTCAGAATTATTGCACTTCATTCTCTCACATCAACCTTCAAGGATCACTCACTCTTATCTGTCGTTAAATGGCCAAGCAGGTATGGCACTTGAAGGAAAGAGATTATTGCTTCCTCGCCTTCCATCGGTCCCGGATTTCACAAATACAAACAACTCTAGCCTCCAACACTTCTGTTAGTTGGCTTGGCACGGCCAAAGTAAATCATCTTGTTTACTGGGTGACATGTGTTAAGGAAAATGTTATCTGGTGAGTAAACCTTCTCACTTCAAGGGCAAGACTATGCTCATCTCTGGTCTCATCTCTGGCCCATCACAAGGCCATGCTCAGGCTAGTGCCAGTACCACACTATGCAAGTGCTTGTTACAGTATGTTGCCCGGCTTCACACATGGGGTTTACTCCCGCCTTTCCTGATCAGCTCTCATTTGATATTCTACTAATGATTACAGATTCCCTCCTACTACCACAATTTGACACCTTAACGCACAGCCCTTGTGTGCCTTGTCAGCTGTGTCTGTTTCTAACCTACTTTCTCATCTCTGGTCCGCCCAGCTTTTTTTCAATTTTTCTTCATCCAATATGGCTTGCCGCAGATGAGGACACAACACAATGCGCTACCTCGGCCCGGTATGACCACTACGGTGGAGATGAGAGCAGTAGACAATCTTATGAACATGACTGAACTTGAAGGTTTTAGGATGAACCCACTTCTGAGTCGTTCGGGGTATTTGATCGACCGGGCTTGGAAAAGCTGTGTCACCAGATATTGCATAACCGAGTGCTTGTGCCAGGACCTGAATTCTGTAATCCTTTCCACGCCTGACTCAGAGGTCATTTAAAGCAAGAGCTTGTTTAGGTCTCCATTACTGCACAAAAGCATCACAACAGACGACACACATTCTTGTGCAAACTCTAGTAGGAGAATTTGAGCCGGAACGTCAATGAGATTTCCAGTCCCTTGACATAACTTAAAAGCATGCTGCCTATACACCGCCTCCCTATCTCCACTTATTTGGACACCCAGATCCTCAAACTCCTCCCGGGCAACAGATATCTGCAAGATATCCAGCCTCCTGTATCAGAACCAGTGAGAGGGAACAACACTGATAGTGCCCCATTAATTTTCAATCCAAATATCATACTGAACTCCCCAATGTCCTCCACCACATGTGGGAGGTCTAAATCGCGTCCATATCGCATAGCAAAACATTGCCACTGCACGTTGAAACATTCTGAAAAACACCCTTTAATTAGTCAATTTAGAAAACCAGAGAGGGTTATATGTGATTTTACCGAAGACAGTTTCAGAGAGGTAAATTACACAGAAAATATAATACCGGATTAAAAATTATTTCTTTTTATGTTTATTTGGACGGGCCCCCCATAAACCACTTGTTTTTCTATCCCTGTAACCCCACCTAACCCAATCCCCACCCATTTTAACCCCTACCCTACTCCCCCATATATATTTAATTACAATTTTCTGTATGTTTTCGGTATTATGGTTTTTGGTAAAACATACCTCTCTGTTTTGTTTTCGATAAAATGACTGGGTACCCCTGAGAGGGGTTCCATGATTATAATGTAAAACTCTAATCTTATTTCAATGCTTTTCCATCCTTCTTGACTTTAGTTTTGCCAAACATGCACCTCAGGGACAGCAGGGGATTGCCAATGAAAATCTCTGGGTTGTCCCACCTGCACCGCAGGCACGAGTAGGTGGGCGAGCCTCCTCTATCACCACTCCTCTCTCTGGAAGCCTCATCCCGTGGATGTCCAATCAATCACCCCCTGGTCGGCAGACAACTGAAGACCTTTCTCTAATTACTGCCCAGTGCTGCTGTGGGTTTGGGTTCGAGATGTTCTCCTCACCTCCATGAATTGCCCCCTGCCAACGTAATTCACTCTGGAGGCCCCTTAGCATAACACTTCATTATGAAACCACACAAAAAGGAGAGCCATGTTATTTACACCTCAATAATCCTAAAACAAATGGGGCTTCAGATCACCAAAAGCAGCAGCCTTTGATGGTGTTAAAATGACACAAAACGCAAAAAGTATACAAGGGTTCCTCAATTAAGGAATGACTCCAAAAATACTATGAGGACCCTCTACACATGATAGAAAAGAGGGACATATTGCCAAGTACCAAAAAAGGTCCTTTTACTTTGGGATCTTGTGTTTGCTTATCCCAGCCCCATCAGCTTAGAAGTGCTATATTCAACTTCTTCTGCAATAGTGAGAGTGAGCGAACGAGTGAGTGAGTGAGTGAGTGAGTGAGTGAGTGAGTGAGTGAGTGAGTGAGTGAGTGAGTATAAAACACCTAGCACGGTCCTGGCCACATATTTTCACTGAATGGGTTAGTCCGGCTCCTATTTCCGTGCTTGCTTCTGTTACTGTCAAGTATCCAAACACAATGTCTTCTCCACCTCATTAAGTTGCATTTGCAATCACAAACAAACTGGGGCAGAACTGAATGGGAGTGAGCGAGAACGTGGATGAGGAAGAGTGTGAACAAGCTTCCAGGTGAGGGACCAAGCAAGCCAGCGAGTGAGTGAGTGAAGATGTATAGTCCAATCCGCCAATGGAATGTTTTCTCCATATCCAAGATCACGTAGCATGTATAGGAGGGGTGGAGCAGAGACAGTGTGATAAATATGTGACCCCAATAGGTGACATGAATGAGATGATTACCTCATCAACTAGTTTCGTCCCCCCCACCACAGTTCAGAGAACATCTAAAACAGGCCACATAGAGTGGTCCTCTCCATTAGCATCGGTCATGGTGGATATTATTGGTCCTGATGTGTGGCAGCGCATGTCGATTGCTGGCCTTCCCTCCGACCTCCTGTACACCTGAGCCAGGGAAGTTAGCAGGCATGATCGTCCACTGGAGGCATGTGTGTGGTGACCTGGCAGGTCCTCTCATCAGCTTCCCAGCCTTTTCAGGTGTTCTAAGTGAGAACCAGCGAATTGAGTGATAACACCTGTTACTAGAGTCCATAGACAAATGCCTTTAAAGATTTTGCTGCATGATTCCAATCCCAGCAGTGTCGACTCAGCCCTTCATTCTACTCTACTCTATGAGTATACCCACCACTTACAGGCCCATCACAACGGTACCATTCTTGCTCAAAATACGGGACCGTGCTACAGATCCAGGAGTACTTGGAATCTAATAAACTCCTCGGCCTTAGGCAATCTGGCTTCCGTCCTAGCCACAGCACTGAAACCGTCCTCATTGATCTGAAAAACTAAATTGAAGACCTGAAAGACAAGGGGAACCTAGCCCTCTTACTATTAGTAGATTTATCAGCAGCCTCCGATTTGGTCAACCCCAAATTCTCTGCCAGCATCTGAAATCAGCTGCCCACTTTTCAGATTCGGCCACATCCTGGATCAGATCCTTCCTTGACAATAGATCTATGCAGGTTTTCCCCCCACTCAGCTTCTGCAGAACCTTCCCCCATTCTCTGTAGTGTCCCTCAAGGATCCTGTGTCTTGCCGACACTATACAATGTGTTTACAAAACCTCTCTTCGATATTCTTGACTATCTGGGTATCACCTACGCTAATTACGCAGATGACACCCAGATACTCACCCCTATCACCGGAGACCATACAGTAGACACTAAATCCTTGAACGATGTCTATCTGGTCATTCAGGCGTGGATGGCACAACACAAGCTTTGCCTCAATGATGATAAGACCGAGCTCCTCACCTTGGGCTCCCACTATCGTCTAAATAAACTTGATCCCGCATTCAAGTCGTTCACCATCGACGGCAATACCATCAAGGTTGCGAATGACACTAAAATGCTAGGCATCTATCTCGACTCTACCCTATCACTCGCCAGACAAACCAATGCCAATAGTTCAGCCTCCGTCCTACATGTGCAAACTTATTACTGCCTGCCGTCCCTTCCTCACCACTGCTAATTGTACTAACCTAGCTAGAACACTCATTATGTCCAAGATTGACTACTGTAATGTCCTCTATCTAGGGACAAGTCAACGAAACCTAAACAAACTTCAAGTCACACAGAACAATGCCATTTGGGCAGCCTTAAATATTTCTAGGAATCAGCACATCTCTGACACCAGATATAATTTACACTGGCTTTCAGTAGCTCAAAGAATCTCCCTGAAAACGCTCGCTCTCACCCACCCAGGCCTGGCCAACCAGGCCCCCATCTATCTGGCCAGCCGATTCACACCCCATACCTCTACCCTACCTCTGAGATCTGCAGAAGCCCACTGCCTCGCTCTTCCTAAGTTTAAACTCCAGAAAGCGGGTGGGACTATCTTCCCGGTCCTAGCCACCAAACTGTGGAATACTCTGCCCAACCCGCTTAGATCAGAACCCTCCTTCCATTCCTTCAAAAGCAAAACCAAACTGTGGCTCACTGCCTGAGACAACCCCCCTACTGTATGACTCTGCACCGTCTTGCTGCCACTGTCCTGCTTACACATGGCAACCATGTACATTTAACCTGTATTTTCTTGAATTATTACTGCATATTTATTCTTCACCCTCACACTGTATATTTTGTATTGTACTTATAATCTGCATTTACCTGACCTGCTCTCTCATGTAAATTGCAATATGTGTCATTGTAATATGTGTAATTGTAACTTCAAGATAAGCGCCCAGATGCCTTTGTGCCAGGAGCTCAAAACAAATAAAGAAATACAAATAAAAATACAAATACTCAGGTCGATAGCGTAACAATCATTTGGGTAATAATGAGAGCTACTATTACAGGGCTTTGAAGCAAGAGATAGCCAGCATCAAGAGTTACATACAAAAACTGATATTGTTATGTACTATGCTTGGTTATTATTGATGTGACATAGGTATGGGCTAGCCCAATGTTTGCTTTTCTTTTGTAACTCAGTTGCTTTATTACTAAACATTGCTTGCCCAGCTCCCGTAGACCCCTCGCAAGTAAAACCTTCCTGGGAGTTCTCTGTTTTACTAATCAAGCATGAACTAAGGATGCCAAGGTAAGCTCATAGTTTTCTCCAGGAGTCGACCCACCTTCAGGGAACTCTGGAGATATCACTGTAGGCCTCTGCACCCTGGTTCTCC
Source organism: Ambystoma mexicanum (assembly GCF_040938575.1). NCBI lineage: Eukaryota > Metazoa > Chordata > Amphibia > Caudata > Ambystomatidae > Ambystoma > Ambystoma mexicanum. Next base: position 597,193,296 of record NC_090924.1, read on the forward strand.
TTTGTGTGGTATATCCACATTTACAATTGGAAAAGGGTTGCGCTCGCTGAAAATGTGTCATAATGCAAGGCCCTATACATAGGTGCGGGCAAGCACATCATAAATAAAATTCAAATCCTTCAAAATAAGGTGCTTAGAACAGCACTTGGCATACCTAGGAGAGAACACATCTCGGAGACGAGGAGACAGCACAAATGGCTTTCTATTAAGGACACAATTCTGTTAAAAGTGTTTCCTTGACCCACAAATGTCTACATCAAGCTGCGCCACTCTACCTCTCCACGAGAATTGTCTGAAACTCCTCTTCACGGCCCACCAGGACGGCCAACTCATACTGTCTGGTAGTACCTAGATACAAACTAAAAAAGCTGGGGGGGGAGTAGTTTCCCTGTTATGGTGGAGCAGTACTGGAACGCCATCCCTCCCTGAGATCGGACCAGTCCTTCCCCAAATTTATGTGAAATACCATAAATTGGCTTTCTGCGAATGAGCAATGATATACCCAGGACAGTATCAGGATAGCTTGTACCACTCTCAAACGCTGACACATTGCTCCTAACGAAGGCTATTTACTGTCAAATTTGCCTTTCTGTACCTCACTGTTTTATCTATGAAATTATTCGATATATATTGACTGTAACTACTGTAATTCATGTTAATGTACAACTGTATATCTTTAACGTTGTAAATGCGCCCAGATACCCTTGGGTTTGGTGCGCTATATAAATCAATAAACAAACAAATAAATATATCGGGCCACTTTGAAAATTATTCCCAGGACCTCTTTTGGTCCCCAGTCCACTCCTGGTCTTCTCGTTATCCGAGTGGGCTGCGTGCCAGGGCACAGCCCGCACAGAGTGGATCTCATTTCGTGGCAGCGCAACAGAACAGATTTTCCTGTGATAGTAAAGAAAGACCGGTCGCTCTGGCACATCTGGTGTTAAACCCACAAATGCCCTGCAGCTCGCTGAATACCACCCCTAGAGGGCGCTCGCCCGCACTTATCGAAGGGAATGCAGTCCAGCAGGACCAGGAAAGTAGCTGGGCAGACTTGCTCTGAATTTCAGGTTTTTCAACGTGGCATATGTCGTCCTCACATTTAAGAAGGCCTGGCCAATCGTTCTATCACCGAGACTATCTCCACTTTTAATTGCTTTTTCTCTCGAGTGCGTCCCAACTCTGTGGACCTTGTTAACACGCAGCAAAAGACTGCAATTCTTTGTGCACCCAGGCAGAAGGATTTGGAGCACATTTGCGGCCAGTTGAGACAGCTGTTTGATAGGACAGACACACATGCATTACATCCCCAATCACGGACGTGGCGGCTGAAGGCGCGCGGGGGCTTCCGGGGAGCGTTTTTCTAAGGTATGCCACGGCTACAGCTGGGAAACCCCATCTGAGGCAGCTGCGTGGTGCATAGATTACAAAGGAGTGCTCCCCAATGCAAACGCCAAGGGGAGATTTACCTGGTGTGTTTGATACGGAGGATCAAGACAGGAGTGGACTGGGAACCGAAAGAGGCCCTGGAAATAATGTTCAACGTGGCCCCGTATTGCACATTTTCAGCAAGCCCAGCCCTTTTCCTATGGAAAAAAATGGAAAGACCACACAATGGAGGCGCAGCATGCAGAGGCCTACCAGGAAATCCCCAGAGTTCCCTTTAGGCCAGTCCGCCCCTGAGTCCATAGCATGAGCCTCATGAGGAACTTCATTAGTCTCCCAGCATATTCGCTGCCCTGCACCAAAGCACTGAAAGCAGAGTAACACATGTCAATAATCAATTTGCACCTGTTACAGAGGTGCACGTTTAACATGACACGGCCTTCAGTGTGTGGTGGCTGCAGACTCGCAGAGCAAAGGGTTATTTGCACAGCAGAACAAATAAATGACCCTTTGAAACATCTATGAAGCTTTATCTGGGCAGAGTCATTGGGGGCCTTCCCAAGGTGCAGTGGCCCATTTCAGAATAAAAAGGCGAAAGGCCATTATCCCAGGTCTAATCAAGGACAGGTAGTAGATTGGGTCAACGGGTGCAGCACCCCCCACCCCATCCCCCAGACTCGGCCAGAATCTTTCACCCCACCGTTGCTGCAGACCTCCGTAGAGTAGTGAAGAACGAGGTTAGAAACCAGCCCTAAACCCTACCTGCCCCCCGCCCACTCCCCCAAATGAAATGAAAATGAGTTGTTGGTTCAGGGTGGGCCCTTGCCTTGAACTTTGAGCTGATTCTTAATGATTTGAACTGGAGCAGATCAGAGATGCCCGCATGCATACATGATTGGCCACCCGCTGCCTTCTACCTGAATCTTGGAACACATCTGGAGATGCCTGGGGCCTCTTGGAGATGCTCACGTGCGAATGCTAGTCAAAAATATGTGCTCAAGGGCCCCTCACAGAGAGATGCTGCAGCCTTCTCTGGATGGGCCCCAGTCAAAGCCTTTGTGGATCAAGGGTAATGTGGCAGGAGCCAATCAGAGCTGCTCATGGCCAAATGTGGCTCACTCCAGTGAGAAGCTTTGTTAATCAGACCCCAGCAGTTCTGCGGGCACTCAACCCACTCGGCTATAGCAGTATATCGTTGAGCCTGAATGGCTGCAGACTTCACAGTGTTTCATTGCAGTCATATGAGATCAGGGGGGAGTTTGACCATGCGTGTGCGGGCTGTCTTTACTCCCAAGGAAGGAAGGAAAGCCACACCTGGGAAATGGAGAACAGGAACCAGCTAATCTCAAACAAAGGCTGAATAAGGCCATGAGATGGGCAGATGTTGTTGTTTGACCTTTTTAAGCATTGCCATCTATTTGATGTGAGTAATACTAGGCGTACATTAGGTTGTTTGCAAGCAGGTGAAAGGCAATTGTGCCTTTGGGCTCCATGTGCAAACCCAAATGGTTGGCCATCTCTGTTGGGTGCAACTAGGGAAGACCAGCCTTGTGACATAGCTGTGCCAGACCGCCCTCCAATGACCATTCAACAGGCGGGCCTGTGCACATATCTGGAATATTTGTCCTTGACAATCACCTAGTGGAGAAACTGTGAACTTAGATTGGCACTGTTGCAGTGCCCGGTAAGACGCAACTGGCAGGTTTCATCTTTATCGGCTGTTCGTATTTTCACAGGCATTTACAAAATATGTATGATTGTATTTGTGTAGCTATCAGTGAAGAGGATGTCTAACCTTTTGCCCAAGCTGGGGGTTGTAGCAGCATGTGTGCTTGTGCCTGTGTTTATATTTTTCTCCTGGGAGGTGTTGCTGGAAAACAGGCTGGTAGGTTTCTCTTTCTTCCTGGTCTGTGCAGTGACATCACTTCTTTCCATTGGTCAGTTGCTTTGTAGCATGACGACACAAGCATTCCTTCAGGGGGCAGTGCTGTGCTGCGGGAGCTATGTAACTTGTAGAGAGCATCCTTTGCGTGGCAGGCAATCCCACCAAAGGTGTGGTGTTGGCAGATTATGGTGTTTGGGTCTGTAAGAGCAGTGCCGGAGGAGGGCTGGTGGCTGGGTCATCGATGATCAAAGGATCGGGTAAAAGGCGGAAAGTTATGTCTCAAGACTCAGGGGTTTTCCTGGTCACCAAAGTGCGATACAGATCATTCTATTTGGTAAGTGTACGGCTTTCTGTTGGCAGAGGAGCCAATCAAGTGGGAGAATAACGAGAGTTAGAGTAAGGGACTGATTCATGGAATATTTGCCCGGTTCAAAGTGAATTTGCACTGCTGAAAAGTGACTTTGCACTGCCGACACAAACCCTGATTCATGGAACTGTGCAAATTCATTTTGAACTGCAAACATGACTATGTGCTGACTTTGCCTGGACTTTGCGTTGCAAAAATACACTTTGCACAGTTCCATGAATCAGGGTTTGTGTCGGCAGTTCAAAGTCACTTTTCAGCAGTGCAAATTCACTTTGAACCGGGCAAATATTCCATGAATCGGGCCCTAGGTCTGCAGGTGGACTGAAAGATGGCAGGTTAGCAAATATTTCACAGGGAGACTGGGATGACATCAAAGCATTCTTAAAGCCTTAAAATAGGGGAAAGTTGGAATACGTTTTTTAATGTAACCCCTCTTAGCATTCTCTAACAGCTAGAATGCTTGTTTCAGCACACACATGCACGTCTTTGGTGGCTGTTTTTATTTGTTTCATGATGTGAGTTAATGTCATTAATGTCTACCTAAATGGCACTGTCATGGTCCAAGGCCCTCAGGCCAATCTCCTCCTCTTTGATAGGTGCTTCCCTCGCCTCATCATTTTCCTCTCATCTCTTGCTGTCCCCTCCTCTCCCCCCTTGGCTACCTTGCCTTCTCTCTCCTCCTCCTCTGCCCCTCCTAAGGGTCTTTCTCCTCCGCAGGGCGTACCTCTGATCTATACCCCTCCCGGGAAAGTCTTTAAGGCTGGCAACCTTCTTCATATTGCCACTCTCATCTCTCGCTCTGCCGTCAAAGACTCCTCTGACATCTGCCACCTCCTTGAAGAACTAAACCTTGATGTCCTTGGTCTTAGTGAGACATGGTTCACTGCCAGCTCCGTCACAAGCTTTGACACTCTCCTCCCTGATGGCTACAAGATCCTCTCAGCACCCAGATCCTCCCGGTCCGGTGGGGGGTAGCCCTGATCTTTCCTGAGTGGATTCCTGCCTCTATCATTCCCACTCAGACCTACTCCTCTTTTGAATGCCTTGTCTGTAGGCTTTCTCTCTCGCCTACCCATTCTCTTACTGTGGTTACCATCTACCGGCCTCCTGGTCAAATCACCTCATTTCTCTCTGAGTGGGCAGACCTCTCCTCCTCCCTCCTGGCCTCTTTCACTCAACTCCTCCTCGATGACCTAAATATACATTTAGACTCTCCTTGCTCCTCCTCTGTACTCTTCCGTGACCTCTGCGACTCCCTCTTCCTGCCCATCCTCCCCTCTGGCCCGACTCACTCTGCAGGGCACACACTCGATGTCTTGATCTCCTCTGACTTCCCCTTCTCCATCCCTCAGACCACTCCTCTCTCCTGGAGCGATCACTCCCTCCTCTTATCTCATCTCCCCCTCTCTTCCCCCCAAGCTAAGTCTACCCCAACACTGCCACCTACCTTCTCGGACATCCGGCCCATGAAGCGTGTGTCAGTTGAGGCTTTTGCCGCCACTTTCTCCCCCCGCCCCCACCTTTGGCTGTCTCACATCCTGACGCAGCCATCTCTGCTCTACTCTTCAATTTCTGATACGCTTGATGCTCTTGCCCCTGTCATGAGGATCTGTTTGAAGTCCAAAGCCAAGTGCAATTCATGGTATGACTCTGACCTAGCTACAATTAAACGTAAGTGTAGGGCAGCTGAGAGGAAATGGAGGACTTCCTGTTCTTCCTCTGACAAACTGGCCTGTCGCCTGCTACAAAGGCAATACCGACTCTCTGTCCTCACCAAGAAGAGAGTCAACATTCAAGCTTGTGTCTCTGCGGCATCTAACAACTCAGCCAAACTCTTTAAAATCTGCAAGGAGCTGGCCAACCCTGCTGCAGTCTCTACCCCTCCTGTTGCCTCCCAGGCTCTTTGTAATGCCCTTGCCTCTCACTTCATTTCAAAAACCCAGGACATCCTGTCCACCCTCACCACCTACACCCCTCCTCTCCCCACTCCATCTGTGCTTGCTGACCCTCCTTTAGCCACCCTCCCACCATCCTTCTTGTCCTTTCCTCTTTTCACCCCTAACGAGGTCGCTAGACAAGTCCGATCTATGAAAGCCTCATCAAAACAGGTTCATCCCTGTTCCTCTAAAACCAACAGGGACCACATTGACACCTTCGCTCCGGCCCTAGCTGATTTGTGCAACCACTCCTTTGCCTCAGGATCCTTCCCTTCCCTCTGAAGCACTCCTTTGTGCACCCTCTTCTCTAGAAACCCACAGCTGATCCTTCTTGTACAGCTAACTATCGCCCAATTTTCATTACTCCCTTTCTTGGCAAACTCCTGGAAAGGTTGGCCATCTCTCAGCTTAACCTTCATTCCAATTCTGTTGGCTGTCTCCATGACCACCAGTCTAGCTTCAGAGCTGCCAGAAGCACAGAAACTGCTCTCCTGAACATCCGTGAAGATCTGCTCTCCAACCTTGACTCTAACATTCCCTCTATCCTCATCCTCCTCGATCTCTCTTCTGCTTTCGGCAGGGTCAACCATACCATCCTGCTCAACCGTCTCCGTGAAAACCTGGGTATCACTGATCAGTCTCTGGACTGGCTGTTCTCTTTCCTCTCAGATCGACCCTCCCAGGTCCAACTTGGGTCCTTCCTTTCATCTATCTTCCTCTCTACCTGTGGTGTTCCCCAGTGGTCTAACCTCTCGCCCTGGCTTTTCAACCAATACATGGCAACTCTCGCCCACTGCATTGCCACTTTCTGCTCAAATTTCCAGTGCTACGCTGATGACACTCAACTCATTTTCAGGCTGCCCTCTGCCAGCTCCTCTCCCTCTCTCATCTCTGATGGCTTAACTGCCATTCAAGATTGGTGTGCCGCCAATGACCTTTGTCTGAATGCCAGCAAGACGGAGATCCTCCTCATCGGCACACCTTCACCATCCTTTCCCCTCACTCTCTGGCCAGCCTCCCTTGGCCCTCCTCCTACCCCCACCTGCGACGCTAAGAACCTCGGGGTCATCTTTGACTCCACCCTTTCCTTCTCCGCCCACATCTCTGAGGTCTCTAAAAAGTCACATTTCCGACTGCACCTCCTCAGAGGTACTCTGCCTTTCCTCTCCTTCCCCCATAAGCTCATGGTATCCCAAGCTCTGGTTCTCTCTAGCTTGGACTATTGTAACAGCCTCTTTCTAAATCTACCTGCCTCTACTCTCTGCCCACTGCAACTAATCCAGAACAGGACTGCGAGACTTGTCCTTGGCCTCATGTCCTGGGATTGTGTCTCTCCAGCTCTGAAATCTCTCCACTGGCTCCCAGTGGATACAAGGATTACATTCAAAACCCTCTGCATTGTCCACAAAGCTTTCTGGGGCCTGGGTCAAAAATACCTTCAGCTATCCCTCTGCAAATGCCTCCCCTCTCGAGCTCTTCGCTCCTCTACCTCCAACTCCCTCACGGTCAGTCGTTTTTTAAAGAAATGAGCAGGGGGTAGATCTCTGCCTTCAACTGGAACCTCCCTCTGGAACAGCCTCCCTGCCACTCTAAAACTTGAGGAGAACCATCTCTGGTTCTGGAAGCACCTCAAGACCTTCCTCTTCTGCCTTCGCCCCCCCTCTCCCCTGCTGATCTGTTTTCTCTTGGCACTGTGCACCTGGCCACCCTCTGTCCTTCGGGCCCAGGTACCTGCTCTCCCTGCCACCCTCCCGAACTGCCTCCGAGCCACCCCTTGCACTGGGATCTGTATCTGTACCCATACAGCCCCCCTTTTTCTTCCTGCACTTATCAGACGTACCCTGTCTGCTGCCTTAAACCTAGCACTTGCAAATTGCTGGCTGCATTACCACTGTTTGTTGCCTTTATTATTTATTTATTGTCATTTATCTGTTTCTCCTCTGCTTCGCACTTTCCACTTCTTCCCCCTTCCATGCACTTTTCCCCTCCCCCTCTCCCATGCAGTTGCACGTTCTCAATATCACTGGGCCTAGTAAGATTGCTGTTTTGTTCTCCACTGTTCCCCTCCCTTGCCTTATTGCGCTCTGAAACACTTGTGTACGAGCGCGATAGAAATAAAATATAAAAAAATGAGTCTAGTGGCTGTACATTACTCCCCATGGAAACAGAATTGTGAAAGGCGGGCACCACCTCATCAGTTCATCCTGATTATGATTTTGTTTTTGAATTTTGTGCACTCCAGAAAGCCCACTTGGCACAATGTGGGGTAACAATAAGTTTCAAAGAAACACCTAAAATGCCCTCCTAAGCACGGGGTGCACCTCAGTATTCAGGACATACTAAATTAAATTCAGAATGTTTACTGAAATCCTGTATAAATTGTAGTCTAATTAAAGTTCTCTTGCAGAGTTTTTTGAATAAATCCACAAATCTTCTCAAAATGCAGAGAAGGCAGATGTGGTGTTGCCAATGCATTTTGGACAAAAAGTCGCAATCAGGGTAAAATCTAGAACATAAACACAAAAAGAAAAAATACATTGTGGAAACCTTCGTATATATTCACACTATATATCCATTGAGCAACTTCCATCTTAATGTAGAGCTTAGATCAGGGGCCTGCAAGCTGTGGCTCTCGAGATGTTTGGGACTATGACTCCCGTGATTCCTCACCATTGACTATGCTGGCTGGGGGTGATGGTATTTGTAGTCCAAGCATCTGGAGAGCCAAAGGTTGCAGGCCCGTGGCTTATATCATGCCTGTATTCAACCTAGCAAAGTAGGAAACTCTACCATTGTGAAACAATAAAACAAGCAAAAAACACTGATGATCCTCACGATCACTGCTCTTCTGCACATTGAAATGTACTCATTTTATGGTCAAACAACAAAAAACAAGCAAAATGTTTATCCGCATTGAATAAAGCAAAATATCTGAAAGTCTCTGTGTTGCGCTTCTGTTTCAGAGCTTTCTCAAAAAATCAAATATGCCTACGTTGTAAGAATGGCTGAATGCTATGATTGTAATATACTCATTATGTATGTAGAATGCCAATTTACACTCAACTTACTTCCATAGGCTTCTGCTCCCCAATACAGCTTTGAATGACATGTGTAAAGATAGTATCTAGCACGGGTAGAGCTCGCATGCACGTATGGTGCGATACCATCATCGCACTCTCCCATAGGTGCGATGATTTTTTTAAAAATCTCTATGGCCCTCATTAGAACCCTGCCGTTAAGGGGTTAACGGCGCCGTAAAAGGTGTTGGCGCCATTAAACCCTTAACGCCTTACTACGAGGTCCCTTTGCAAGACCCGACCTTAACTGCTGGTCTAGAACAGCCGTTAAAGTAGGGGCCCGCAAAGGGACTCTCGAGGTAAGTATGGTACCGCAATTTGCGGTATCGTACTTACCGCCTTCCCCATTCCCATTATGCACTATGGGGCAAAAATGGGAATGGGGAAGGGCCAATGTTCAATGGGGAATTACCGCCCCGCCAACCTTGGAATGGGGTGGTAATTCCCCATTGAACATTGGCGGACTCGTTACGATACCGGCACCAACCATGGTGCTAATAGCGCCATCGGTTACCGCCAATATTGTAATGAGGGCCAATGTGTCTATTGGTACACAAGCGCCTAAAGACTTTGAAATTCAATGACACTGCTCTTAATAAAGACTCTGATGAGGCTATGATATAATTTCTACATTTACTATGAATATGTGAATCCTCATAATTGCCTGCACACATTAAAAGGACGTTACACAAGTCTTCATAAGCACTCTAATGGACATGCAACATAAATAACAAAAGTTACCTGGCCAGAGTTAAACAATGCCATGTTCTAGTGCTCACATATGGGACATGTAGACTGCTTTTATATGCATGCGGTTTGCTTACATAGTGGTTAACACCACTTTGAGGCTGCTTCAACCTGCTAATGAGGAAGAGGAGAGAGGGAAGGTGAAATAGCAGAGAGGGGAGGAAGAATGGGTTTGGAAGATAAATCAGAGGGATAACAATGAAAGTGAATAAGGGCTGGCAGCGGGATCCTGGGGGAAGAACTCAGGCTGCTAGGCCTACAAGATCAGCACCGTAGGCACGAGTCCACTTCTCCATCCAGGGCCTGCTCTACAACATGGACATTCTAAAGGGGCAACTTGCACCCCACCAGCAGGGTGTGCCAGAGTATGCCAGGTTGGTCTGCACATCTGACCCAATTGCATTTTAAACAGGCGCTCTGATGGCTCTTACTCGAAGGAGGCATACATTCTCAAGTGTCTTGCCTCCTTACGTCTGGAGATTGGGTGCCGAATTATCAAGGACTAAGTCAATGGGCACCGATTCATCGAGGACTAAGTCATTGGGCGCAAATTCATCAAGGACTAAGTCGTTGGGTGCCGATTCACCAAGGACTAAGTCAATGGGCAGCAATTCATCGAGGACTAAGTCATTGGGCACCGATTCATGAAGGACTAAGTCATTGGGCAGAAATTCATCGAGGACTAAGTCATTGGGCGCCGATTCATCAAGGACTAAGTCATTGGGCAGCAATTCATCAAGGACTAAGTCATTGGGTGCCGAATCATCAAGGACTAAGTCAATCAATGGGCGCCGATTCATCGAGGACTAAGTCATTGGGCGCCGATTCATCAAGGACTATGTCATTGGGCATCAATTCATCGAGGACTAAGTCATTGGGCACCGATTCATCAAGGACTAAGTCAATGGGCACCGATTAATCGAAGGCTCAGTCATTGGGCGCCGATTCATCAAGGACTAAGTCATTGGGCATCAATTCATCGAGGACTAAGTCAATGGGTGCCGATTCACCAAGGACTAAGTCAATGGGCAGCGATTCAACAAGGACTAAGTCATTGGGCATCCATCAATTCATCGAGGACTAAGTCATTGGGCATCGATTCATCAACTATTAAGTCATTGGGTGCCGAATCATCAAGGACTAAGTCAATGGGCACCAATTCATCAAGGACTAAGTCAATGGGCACCGATTAATCGAAGACTAAGTCATTGGGCAATGATTCATCAAGGACTAGGTCAATGGGCACCGATTCATCGAAGACTAAGTCATTGGGCGCCGATTCATCAAAGACTAAGTCATTGGGCATCACTTCATCGAGGACTAGGTCAATGGCCGCAAGACACACGGAAACCCATCCAAATGACAAATCCACATTTTTTTAGAACTGAAAGGAGTTGGTTCGAAGACGACCCAAGCCCATATGCACAGGGTTTGCTGAAGCCAGCAGCCTTTGTGGGCATCCACAATGTAATGGGGTCCAAGTCTTAAGTTTCAATTACTGTGATCCTTCCCCTGCCTTTTTGGCTAGTTCATACGAAGGATGCTAATGTTTCACCAGATGCCGGTGTCAGTCAACCCAACATGTACGCTCAGCATGTCCATTAACACAAGCTACGTCATGTATGAAAAGTCATTGCTCATTTGATTCATGTATCTAAGTATGGATGCATGCATGGAGGTGGATGGATGGATGGATGGATGCATGTAGGAATGGATGCATGGATGGATGTATGCTGCATGTATGTATGGATCGATGCATGGATGTATGTATCTATGTATGTAGGTATGGATGGCTGAATGGATGGATGGATGGATGGATGGATGGATGCATGGATGGATGGATGTATGGACGGATGTATGGATGTATGTATTTATGTATGTATGTATGGATGGATGGATGGATGGATGCATGGGTGGATGCATATCTATGTATGTATGTATGGATGGATGCATGTATGTATGTATGTATGGATGGATGCATAGATTTATGTATGTATGTATGTATGTATGGATGGATGAATACATGTATGGATGTATGTATTTATGGATGGATGCATGGATGGATGCATGGCTGTATGGATGTATGAATGGATGAAGGATGGATAATAAATAAGCACATTTTTTTAAAGTATGTATGCATGTATGGATGCATGTATGTATGGATGTATGTATGGATTCATGGATGGATGGATGGATGAAGGGAGGGAGGGAGGTAAGGACAGAGGGAGGGAGGAAGGGAAGCATGGGTGCATGCCTGGCATTTCTAAAGCTTGCTTTAAGACTGATAAGCAGTGTACGGCCTATGGGCTAACCACTATTAACACATTCCACCGAGCTCGAAAAATAATAAAAAGGTAGTGGGTTGGCCGGGCATAAACCAACACTTCCTGCTTTTCCAGAATCCAAACAATTCCAGCCAGGCCTCCTGGCTAGCCCTTCGGCTGGGTACCCCGGTTTCTGTACACTAGTCGAGCCTGTAATGGGCCCAGTCAAACTGGTGAAATTGGGAGCTTTTCGTCTTGTGCTTCGGGCTACACATTTCTCTTAAAAGATACACCTGCTGATAAAAAAGGGTATTTAAAGAAGTGTGTAAAGTTTATAAGGTCAGCCAGGATTCAAAGAGTGTCTAAAATATAAGACAGGGTGCAGACACCGACCATGTGGCCTCGTGTCGCATGTAACACATTCACACACTCGTGACGTTCTATACAACCCTTTTTTGTAAAATGGGATTTGAAGAATCGTACTTATAAGGAGAGAAAACAAAACTACGAGTCCTAGGATGCAAAGTGCTTCTTCATAAAAAGCCAAAATCTGTTCAAGGTCTCGCACATAAGAGGGACCACATGGCAGCTGTGAGTGTAGGCCAGACATAATGAGCTCCAAAACCGAAATAATTAAGCAGTAAGTATTTTTATTCTTTGCTGAGGGGGGAAATGTTTTCTTAATTTTTTATTCGATCTGGGCCACTTCTGCGTCTTGCCCCAAAGCAGAGCCCTTTTAGCATTTTCTCAAAGATGTGTAAACCATTCTGAGCTTCTGACAGACATCTGTAAAAAAAAAAAAAATATTAAAAACGCAAGCTTTAAAATAAAAATATATACAGATCAGGTGTTTTGTAAAGCAGGTCCCTTTTCTTATTAACAGCAAGAGTTACAAAAAAATTATATTATATATATATATATATATATATATATATATATATATAATCTATTTGTGACCCAATGTGGATAATGAAGGCTCTGGTTGGTTTGTGCGTAGGTAAACAGGTAGAGGGGGGCATTCAAAGATAACAGGCAATTTCCTAATATTCAGATTTTTCCTTTCTGCCGACCAGATTGGTGAAGGATCGGGACCCTCCGTGCCAACCTCAGCAGGCATAAAAAGGGAGTTTGCTCCTCCACCGGGGGATCAAATGATCAACCAGCGCCTTCTGCATGGTGTAAGACTGGTGGGACGTCTTGGTGTTCTAGAAGCCAAGCCATGTTTGCCAGGCATCCTGGGTATTGCAACCCACTGGCAGCTCTGCTGGCCGGTCCAACTGGTGAAATTGGGGGGGGGTCCATCTGAACGTTGACATTAAAAGATGCACCTTCATAGGCCTCCCTTGCGGCTAGCTTTCCATCTCATTGTCTGCAGTGTTTGTTGGGTGATATTCGCAGGCTGCTATCAGTTAAGAGCGACGATAAGAAGTTTGGAGAGGAACGGCAAAGGCCTTCGTCAGCTGATGAGAGTTCAATCTGGGGATATTACAATGCTCCCCAAAGACCCTGTTCACAGCTGCATTCCTGTTGACATCAGGAACTCAAGGCTCACCCAGCCAATCAGTGTGTGGCTGCGTAGACCTTGCTACACCGGCTGAGCCTATTTCTGAGGGTGACCTAAATCTGTTATTGATCGCTTGTACTACAGGGAGATATAGTGACTCCGCAGAATCCTCTAACGTGTGGCGAAATCTCTACCTTAAAGGAGCCCTCTGTTATTAAAAAAAAAAACAGTTTTATGCGTTGCCAGAATGTGCCCTTTTACACCCACAACACCACACTTGCGGGGCATGGGACATGTCACACATTAGCAATCGTCTTCATGCCGTACTCACAACAATTAGCAACAGTGCCTGATACATCGTGACAAAAAGACAGCACACTCGGACATAATCCAAACCCTCAGCAGCGCGGGCACTTGCGTAATGACAAATCAACATTGACTGGCCTCACATGCCGGTAGTCATGCATAGATTACACCATCCCCCAGTGGGTCATCCGAAAACCTTCCTTTGGCAGTCTTGATATGATTCACTAAACTGTCACTTCAGGCTTGATGACTTGACCTGTTTTACCTTGGAACTAAACATTTTAAATACCTTTGTGATATTATGTTTTGTTTCGTGATGTCATTTGTACGACATTATTTGACCGCAGCATTCATCACCTAACTGGCCTCTTGCATCCGAAACATAAGATCACCGGTGCAATAGATCTGTGACAGAGTAACATCAGGGTGGCCGACTAAAAAAGCGCCTCAAGAAGCCTCGAAAAGGCCAGGTTGAGGCTATTTAGTTACCCAAACTTGAAAAGGCAATAGAGACTTGCTGAGGCCACAAGAGAAGCACTGCCAGCTGAGGGCAATTTCTTGAGGAATAACCAACTGGAGAAAGAGTAAAAGACCTTAAGTTAGGACAAGGAGCACAGTTTTGCTTTTCCCTGGTGAGAGAGAACGACCCATTTGAACAGCGGCTCCCCTGAGTAACGGATAATGTCATGGATGTGCGAAGCAAGGGCCAACGGCTGGAGGTGGCCAAGAATTGCCAAAATATGCTGCCAACCCTTGATGGGAGCAGCTCATTGGTTCCTGGACAGGATCGAACAGCATTTTATGTTACAAGCTGTTGCCATCGTTGAATAGTGACCCACGGCCGATGCACGGTAATGGTAACCTGGAAGGCGTAGAGGAAAACCTTTGCGCAATAGTTACCGAAGCAGATGAGACTGCCCTCCCCCATCCTACACTTCAGGAAGGACCCCAAGACTGTACGCTTCAAAGAACCTCTGCCAATTGCTTTTTTTTTGTTTTTTTTTGTTTTGTTGTACTCTTTATTTACATTTACCAATACAGAACTATATAGCATTAATCAATCTTGGGACCATATCAAGCAAACCACCTTTTGCCAATTGCTGATTGCACTGCTCAGTCCCAATTCTCCCTCTCTGCAGTTACCCCTTCTGCAGCAACGCACACCTCCGTGGCTACCTGCCCCCTACTTGTAGCCCTTTCCCCATGTCCCCTATGGACAGCACTCTGTTGCCCCCCCCCCTCCACCCCTGGGTTGATCAGTGCTTTATAATTCCCATAAATAGTTACAATAGTTTCCTATGAAAGAAGCAGACCATTGACATCTTCATTGCTTGCGTCACCAGGAGGCGTTTGCCGTCAATCATGAATGGCAAAGGTTCAAAGGTCAAGGGTCCGATGAAGGTGGCCAAAATCAAATATGCAGGTATTGGATCCGACTCCTGATACCAACATTTACCTTTGACTGAGGGGACGTCAATGCTTTCCTATGGAAATGTGGCCCGGGGCCCGAATGATCTTCACCCATAGGGGAATGCCCGGCAGCAGGTGGCCCCCAGCTAATTAGCGCATAATAGACTGCGCTTGTGACGGGCGGAAGTGAAATAGCCCCACAGGATGCACTTACCCACAACTTCTGGATGCCCTTAACGATTTACACGGGTGGTCGTGAGAGGATCCCTGGGAGCGGAACCAAAACTGGGATCCATACGGGTATGATATGATATGGCCTTTATAAGACGCCCACACACAAGTGTTTCAAGGCTCGTAGAGCGAAGCGAGTCGGCTAATGATGAAACCACCGACTCCCGCTTGCTGCCTGAGCCTCATGTGTAACATCTGGACATCAGGTATTGCCTGAGCAGCTGGGCAGTGCCTAGAATCTACTCCGGACCGCCTCAAGGTGGATTCCCCGATCCTTTGTCCTGGTCAGTTTCATTGTAGATCTGCTTTCTTGGCACACTGTGGGTGCTGCGATCACGCGCATGGATTTCCAAGAAGCAAGGAGACAGGATAATTCCCCCCCCCCCCCACCACCGAGTCCAACGAATGGGGGTCATAGCATTTAAGAATCGCACGCCTACACAGATGACCTCTCCTTGTTATCTCTTCTTGTGCTTCTCCTGAACGCCCTGTGCGTTTTGTTCTGATTTAACTTTTCACCATTGTTTTCAGTCAGAAAGTCCCATTATAGACATTGTGAGAGTCTGCCCTCTACTTGCGGGCGATGGGAACTGCAGGCGCTTAGCGAGCACGGCGGGAAACTGCAGTGCAAGGCAAACAACCCATGCAGGGAATGGCTGGCGGGAAGCACAGTGCAGTACTCGCAGGGTAACCTTAAGCAACTATCAGCTGCTCATAGGGCAAAGCAAAATAATCCCAGCCCCAGGATATGGAGGCACTGATATTTAAATAAAATGTAAGCAAGAATAAGGAAATATTCCGCTACTAGTCTCTATAGTTTGGGAATGTCTCTGCTGTCACCCAGGCGGCCGCACTGATGGGACCCAGCAGGCCGCAATTGTACCCCGCATACTCTGCAGTAGAATGTCAAGGTTGCTTCCTGCCGGGTGGCCCGACGTTCCTCCCAAACTCCTGAGGCCCTGCCGACTCCCCGACTCCCTGCAGGTCCTGCAGACAGCTCCCCTTCCACCCTCCTCTCAGGCCCTGCACATTCGGCCTTGCAGGGGCCACTGGGAACTCACGGGTAGTTCACGCCCTCTTTGTCATCAGCAGTGCATGCAAACGGAAGCTCCGCGCCAGGGGCTGGGAGGATTGCTGAGGGGCAGCACGTTTGTTGCGGAAGCAAGACAACAGGCAACACAGGTCAAAAGCCCAGGCTTGCGCTTAGAAAGTATTGCCCGTGCGTTATACAAGAACAACTAATTAGTGATGTCTCATTGCAGTATTCATTGTTTCTGGCAAGACCCTTATAAGTTATCAAAGTTGGGTGGTAAGAACTGAGCGAGGTGTATTTTATTACGAAAGCTCACAACGTTCTGCAAATCCAGCCAAATCTGTGCCTACCTTCCAGACAATTCAAAACATGTCACACAAAAACCTTTCTTTCACGGCCCCCCTTATTTCATGCATCCTTATTTGAGAAACATGAAGTGCTTCGTCCGACAGAGCTGCGTCCATGCATGCCCCATCTTTGATGAATGAAGTTCCGCTAAGATCCCACAACCTCGGTGCTTAGCAGAGCAAGCGTACCCATACTTCTGTTCGCCAATGACGCGGTATTGGTCGCCAAAACAATAAGTGGTCTAAAAAGGTGAATAGATTTAGAGACTTCTGCACTCGTAGAGGGCGGGACCTAAATATCCCAAAATCCAAGGTTATGACTTGTACCACAGATCGAAACAGTACCTATGAGATTCACCTAAGCATGGAAGGGGAACACCCTAAGCATGAAAGGAGTACCAACAGAGGAAGTAGCATCACCGTAAACATTAAAGGCGAACCAACAGAGAAAATAACATCAACCTAACATCATACCTGTGAAAGGGCATCCAGTGGAGGAAGTAACATCAACTGAAGCGTGAAAGGGTAATCAGTCTAGGAAGTAACATCAACTTAAGCATGAAAGGCAAACCAGTAGAGGAAGTAACATCAACTGAAGCGTGAAAGGGTAACCAGTAGAGGAAGTAACATCAACTGAAGCGTGAAAGGGTAACCAGTGGAGGAAGTAACATCAACTTAAGCCTGAAAGGCGAACCAGCAGAGGAAGTTTATCAACTTAAGCGAGAAAGGAGAACCAGTAGAGGGAGTAACATCAACCTAAGCATGAAAGGCAAACCAGTAGAGGAAGTAACATCAACCTAAGCGTGAAAGGTGAACCAACAGAGGAAGTAACATCAACCTAAGCGTGAAAGGAGAACCAACAGAGGAAGTACCATCAACCTAAGCGTGAACGCAGAACCAACAGAGGAAGTAACATCAACCTAAGCATGAAAGGCAAACCAGTAGAGGAAGTAACATCAACCTAAGCGTGAAAGGTGAACCAACAGAGGAAGTAACATCAACCTAAGCGTGAAAGGAGAACCAACAGAGGAAGTACCATCAACCTAAGCGTGAACGCAGAACCAACAGAGGAAGTAACATCAACTGAAGCGTGAAAGGGTAACCAGTGGAGGAAGTAACATCAACTTAAGCCTGAAAGGCGAACCAGTAGAGGAAGTTTATCAACTTAAGCGAGAAAGGAGAACCAGTAGAGGGAGTAACATCAACCTAAGCGTGAAAGATGAACCAATAGAGGAAGTAACATCAACTTAAGCGTCAAAGGAGAACCAACAGAAGAAGTAACATCAACCTAAGCGTGAAAGTCGAACCAGTAGAGGAAGTAACATCAACCTAAGCTTCAAATGGTATCCAGTGGAGGAAGTAACATCAACCTAAGAGTGAAAGGAAAACCAGTAGAGGAAATAATTTCAACCTAAGCCAGGAAGGCGAACTAGTAGAGGAAGTAACATCAACCTGAGCGTGAAAGGCTCACCAACAGAGGAAGTAACATCAACCTATGCTTGAAAGGGTAACCAGTGGAGGATGTAACATCAACCTAAGTGTGAAAGGGTAACCAGTGGAGGAAGTAACATCAACCTAAGCGTGAAATGCGAACCAGTAGAGGAAGTAACATCAACTTAAGCGTGAAAGGCAAACCAGTAGAGGAAGTAACATCAACCTAAGCATGAAAGATTAACCAATAGAGGAAGTAACATCAACTTAAGTCTGAAAGGAAAACCAACAGGGGAAGTAACATCAACCTAAGCGTGAAAGGCGAACCAGTAGAGGAAGTAACATCAACCTAAGCATGGAATGGTAACCAGTGGAGGAAGTAACATTAACCTAAGCGTGAAAGGAAAACCAGTAGAGGAAGTAATATCAACCTAAGCGAGAAAGGCAACCAGTAGAGGAAGTAATATCAATCTAAGCGTGAAAGGTAAACCAGTAGAGGAAGTAACAACAACCTAAGCGTGAAATAGTAACCAGTGGAGGAAGTAATATCAACCTAAGCGAGAAAGGCAAACCAGTAGAGGAAGTAACATCAACCTAAGCGTGAAAGGCGAACCAGTAGAGGAAGTAACATTTTATAGCTACCAATCAGTATTTTATGTGTGTCTGTTTATTAGGCTCCAAATAGAACATAACAGTGAGATATCTCAGTGAGTTGAGTGCTCACTGCTGTGATCTGTGTGTTATCTGCAGGACTCAGGTTAAAATCCCAGCAAGACCAACTCTGTCTTTCATCCTTCCGCGGTCCATAAATGAGTACCAACTTCGCTTGGGTGATATTGTATGTAAATATGTTCAATGTAAAGCGCTTCGGCGAAAGCGCTACATAAATATCACATTATTATCATTACAACTCAATAGCTCAAATACTCGAACAATATCCTGACCCCAAACATAATAACGCCGTTCTGATTGATCTGCCATGGTTACCTGTGATCTTCTGGGTCAGATTCAAAGTGTCCACAGGGTGACAGGCCACGTTATTTGCAGACTCCAATCACCTAATATTTACAGTCCCACCCGGGGAAGGGCGCTCATCCACTCAGGTGGCTGGAAACGCAGGTGAGAACTGCCAGTGTCCTGCATGTATTCCAACAGTCCCTTCTGCAGGTGCCACTACTGTTTTTACGACGTTCCTTCTACTTGACCCCAAGTCCCTCCACCGCCCCTCCCCGTCTAATCCCCACCAGCCCATACGTTATCCCAAAACCCCCAGCTCACTTACCTGCTGTGGTTCCCTGCTGTCGTTCCAGGCTTCACCACTCCTTCTCATCAGACAGCCAACATAGAAACCGAAAAAGGATGTTGTCCCTTTTCTGTTTCTATGGTAGCCCTCTTGATTTTTCATGGGAGATTGAGCTCATGCAATATGCACGGATCCAATCTCCCAGTTAAAATAAAAAAGCTATGTGCACCTCTGACAGAGCCATGGGGTGCAAATATCTATCCCCCCTGTGTCAGAGGATGTGCAGGGCCTTGTGCAGCCCCCTCCCGACATGGGTCGATAGCTACATTATCATGTCTGGACTGGGCGACTAAGTAGAAGACAGGAGTGTGCCTTTCAGGATGCATGAATCACTCCCACACCCAAGCTGCACAGCGATTGCTTCAATACCTATATTCTCGACTTGCCACTCCCCACAGAAAGGTTTCTATGTCACAATGTGAACAGTTATGTACTTTTGTCAGTAATACTGTGGACCAAGTGCGACTGGGACATAAAATAGGCCCAGGCACACATAAGAAAGTGGTGCATAATCACAAAAGGCAATATGTTACTTTCTGTGACACATTATTTGAGTACTAGGCACTGGGGATTTTTTGGTGAAATGTGTTACAAATCTTGCATTTAAATTCACATTTGGTCGGTAACATTGGTCAAAAGTGCCTGGTGAACTCTACTTTAATGTGTCCACTTTCGCCCAAAAAACAACCCACTCAAGCATGTTAGTGTGGCCCTTCAGGCATTGCCTTGCTGACATATATGCTTGTTCCAGGAGACGGACAGAATAACCTTACAAGTTTACAATGTTTTGTTCTTTAGAGATAACGGTAAAACCTTCAGTTTAGACAAACACTTCTACAGATTGTTAAAATATAATAAATCATTGCTGATCATGAAGCATTCTTTGAAGTGTGTGGGTGTGTGTATTTATGCCTTTTCTATTTTATGGGTTCCTCTCCACCATTTCATTTTTGCAACCTGGGATGGCGTCAGGACCTTTCAACTTTTTCAGTTGAAATGGGCCCTAGCCCTCAGGGGTGGGTGCCTGAGTAGCTGCTTCCATTCTGAAAGTCTTACTACAAAGCAACATATTTCTTTCACTCATGACTTTGTGTGTGCTTTGCTGCATGCATGTTACAGGCTGTCTTTGCTAGCTGCGATCACCTTAATTCAAGACTTTCAATGTGCGCTTTGGAAATGTTACATGCTGCCTTTCCAGGCGCCCTGCAACCATCAGCATTGTGACCACCTCGTGGCCTTTTACTCCGGTTTTGTCTGCATTAGCATCTTGCTAGCACAGAGCAATTACTTGCCTTTCGGTGAACATTTCGTGTTTTAGCTCCTCGCTGACACCCTGCGCCGTGATAATCTGCAGCGATTAACATCTTTGTTGCATTCTTTTGTATCCATTAATATGTAAACACCCCACATCCTCGTGCCTGAGTCTGTAGTTTAGCCCAAACATGCTACTGAGCTGGGCCCCTACGAGCCCTGGCAAATCTTCGGCAGGCCCTGTGTGATTCTGTCTTTTAGCCGCACTCCTGACGGTTCAGCTCTAGGTTTAATTTTAAGTGATAGGGACAGAAAACCACCCTTGCAAAGAATAATCACGCACAGGATGTTCAAACTCCACTCACAATTCACATGGAGCAGAGCAGGCCGGCCTATATTTATAACTGTTAATCCCTAAATATGATTGGTCGGATAGACCGCCAAGAGTTATTATGACTGAAGTTCAGCTGTTGGGTGTGGACCAGAAATGGTTCCCCCATTTCCCTCTTTTAAATGTCAAAGGTTTCAAGGAGAGATTTACTTTTTCATTCTTTGTTCCTTGATAACTGAAATCTTCAAATGTTTGCGGCATACTTGGCAGGTTGTAATAAAATATTAAATTAATTTAAAATTGTGACCTTTACCCCTGCGTCCGAAGGCACAACCTTAGTCCAGTCATCTTCTGTATTCGTAATTATAATTGCCTTTTTATAACATGCTTAATACGGGAGAGGTCTCGGGAGGATAGCTCACGGGTAATGCGCTCGCCTTGGAAGTAAGATGACGCAGAGCAACACAGGTTCGATCCGCGGGTCCTCACTTAGAAATCTCTTGGAATTAAGCACCTTATAAATAGCCAATCATAAGCGCAGACCCGAGATTCAAAGCTGTCTTGCTCTGCATTGTCTTGCTTCCAAGACAAGCGCGTTGCCACTGAGCTATACTGCCTGTGATAGTAGACAACCTATATTTGCGGCGACTTAAGTTCTCACTCAGTAGTATACTACCTGTGATAGTAGACAACCTATATTTGCGGCAACTTAAGTTCTCACTCAATAGTATACTACCCGTGATAGTAGACAACCTATATTTGCGGCGACTTAAGTTCTCACTCAGTAGTATACTACCCGTGATAGTAGACAACCTATATTTGCGGCGACTTAAGTTCTCACTCAGTAGTATACTACCCGTGATAGTAGACAACCTATATTTGCCGCAACGTAAGTTCTCACTCAGTAGCTGGCTCTGCATCCTTCGATGATGATGGTCTAGCACTATCTGATGCTATCCACAAACATAGCTGGAAAAGTCATTATCCTGCCTTCCTTTCTTGCAAATGTGGGATCTGTGGAGGCAGCGAGATGAGCACCACTTCGGCCTGTCTCAACCTATTCAACATCCACAAGATCTGCCTTCAACACACTTTGCACGCAGCCACAATCCCACCTTCCCCCAAGAATCACCGACCTCGATTATTGATGGTCTAGTCCTATGCCCTGTTTCTGCTCCTTCCCGCCCTTCTAAACCTTGTCACCAGCCATTTATTGAATCTCCTTTGTGTAAAGCACCCCATCTTCCGTCAGCACCAAGCAGCCTGGCTCTCCATGAAAATGAGGGCCATGTTCAAATGACCTACTCTGGTCTTCAAACCAATACACAGCATCCCAGCGCCCCACCCCAACTTTGCCAACACCATCGACACGTACAACCCTGGAAATCCCCTCTGCACTCAAGCTTTCCCCCCACCACTTTGTCCTTCTCCTTCCTGCTCACCCAGATTTAAATAATTATTGTCCCTCTCCCCTCTCCACCAGACGCGCTACCCCGTGATTTTAGGGCCATTGCTCCAAACAAACCATCAGAAGCCAAGTCCTCAAACCAGAACGCGCTCGGTTCTCCTTGCAGACTTGGGGCCTTAGACTCTTCCAGGCCAGAGTCTAACCACCCAAATAATTTATTTAGCTTATTACACTGTTCTGATAGTAAAAGACCATTCGTCTTTTATAATAAATAATGTGTATTGCTTTAAAGAAGAATTGCTAAAGCACAACGTGTAAGCAGGATATATACATACCTTCGTCAAAGCAAGTATTATTGCAAGGGGAACAGACAAGAAAAGAAGAGAGAAAAGGGGGCAAGAGAAAGAGAAGGAGAAAAAAAAGAAACCTATTCTAAAACCCACGTTCAACATTTCTAGTTGAAACCGTTCAACATTTCTAGTAGAAGCTATAAGCTTATCTAATAACTAATCAATGCAAAACAGATATATTTGGGGCATTTACTTAGAGTGGGTAGGAACTTGATCCAGTTCTTTGGTCAGCTTCTGCTCAGTCAAACTCTTGCGGAAAGGACCCTTTAACCTTGCCTAACCTCGGTCTATGGTAAACATGTTATTTTAAACTATGAACAAACTTCGGTGATCTTTTGTCGTGTGCTTGCATCCTAGGTTTTTTCATAACATGGGCAGATGTCTGTAGAAAATGTGAACTCAGCCCCTAGTTCATACAAGCAACCCCTACCCCCAAAAAAGACAACATGGGCACTCTTGGCACTTAGGCCGAGCGCATTGGCTCTTACACTAATGGGCATCACACAGCACCAGTGCGGATCCCAGCCCTGACGCTATTACTGCTAATCAATGGCGCTAATGCGCGCATGCACGGTGCTGCTGTGCTTCTGGCATGAGGTAGTAAGCCGCTCAGAGGTGATTAACTCTATAGCGCGGCAAAGCCTCGACTTTCCAGATAGGCTTAGCATCTCTGTATTGTCTGTGAAATTCATATATCATGTTTTAGGAAAATTCCAGTCCTGCAGCATGGACTTCTAAATGATGCCCACCCCTGGTGCCTAGAAATCACTTACTGGGTCATTTTCTAATCGCTGCTGGGGGTGGGGAGAGGCGACGGGGGAAATTACACTGTACAGCAGTCCACACCTTGCTTTTATGCTCCATAAAATGTTTGATTCTATTTGAACCTGGAATGGGAGAGCAAGTGCATTTCTGAAGCGCACTCCCACTCCGCCTTCAAATCGCTCCTGGTTTATGCTGAAGTAAAAAACAAGGGATTCTTATCGAATCTGCCTGTTTTTTTCATCGGCTAAAAGCAGGAGGATTCTGTAGGAATTCACTGTAAATGCGATCTACCACGCGTAAATTGCAAGCAGTATTTACATTTTCGTGCAAAACGGAGTGCAAAAACAAAGTGTAAAGTGCATTATACCTGCTTTTGCACTTATTTGTTGCACTCCGTTTTGCAAATGATTACAATTGCATGGAGGGGACTCACTCGGATAAAAGTGCAAACGTTGGTAGGCCCGCCATGCAATAGTCTCAACAAAAACTTAGGATCTTCCGAGGCCAAGGTCAACACTAGTAATTTTTTCATTGAAGTGAACCAAAAAAAGAATTCCCAGAATGCATTTGGTTACTAAATACCTCCGACTGCAAACAAACTGGGCCTGATTCACAGAAGCCTTTTATAATGGTGCAATCCCGTTGGAAAACCCTCTGTGAATCAGGCGCATTGTCTCCAATGACTCAGAGTCTTCTGGAAACCTTAACAATCAAATCATTCTGAAATCCTTCCACTCATTTTTAGACACATCACCAGGGCTATTAAAAGGACTTTAAAGTAGTTATGCATGGTTGGTGTACAAAGGTAAAACATTAAGAATTAGTGATTATTTCTACTTTGCTCTGAAGGCCACCTCCTCTTCTCCCCTTCTGCACACCTCCTCTTTAAACCCCCTATTACCCTGCACTGCACACTAATCCCTCACACAAAGCCAATGTAGGCCTATCCGTCTCCACATCAACGTTAATCGCGCTGCAAATAAGTTCTCATCTTTGGTACTACCATCCCACCCCCCACACATCAGCAGTGACCGCGGAACCACAGTGCTGCATCCTATCAGATCTTGGGCTCTCCCCTTTGGATAACGTACTCCAAAGTGTCGCTGCCAGATCCATAGAAACAGAATGCGCTCAGGATTCGGGTGCTTGCGACCTGCACCCATCAACACCGCGCTCCGTATCGCGCCTTGAAGCACTTGTGTCTAGGCGCGTTATAAATGCCATATCATATCATATCTGCCTCTGCCGCCATGCTACTGACAGCACCATGCCCATCCCTCGTCTCTGACAGGGCAATGAGCAGCCAGGTCGACCAACCGGCAAAAGGGCACTCACGCTATAAGAACACTTCACATCACATCACTTTACACAACTGGGTCCTTTCATTGTTACAGGTGGCCTTAAATATGGTGTCAAATGAGGACATTTGCAAAGTGCTCAACACATGAGAGATTTTCAAAATCATCGATGAATATGCCACCAGTTCCCGTTCCCATTCACTGTAGGCCTATGTTTCCTGTGCGGGGATCCTTCGACCGGCGAGGACCAGTGTTGGAGACCAGCCAATGTTTGGAGCAATCCTAACTATGAAGCTTCAAAATAAATATTTAGGTTTTATTAACAGTCATATAAAGCTAACATATTTGAGTGGGGGAATTAATGGCATTTTACAGTGTCTTTCTAGAGAAAACCTCTTTTCCTTCCCCCCCCCCCCTTCTGTTCCTTAAATACATTTACCAAACAAATAATTGGAGGAAATCATTTATTTGTTTAGTTGGCCTTAAGTACCGAGGGAAAGAGTTCATTCCTTGACATCAAATTAACCCCGTCTGCAGTGCTAAAGCGCGCGGGATTAGCATATGACGGGTTACTTTACTCTGAAATGAGTCCCAGGGATGATTGCAATAATACCATTCTTTCATTCATTGAAAACACCCGTGCGTGCTGCGTCATTGCGTGCCAAGCAATGAATTCACGTACATTCTTATTCCGCGAGACAAAAACATATTCTGTGGGCGTAGAGTAGACTGATCACGCGGATAAGAGCCTTTGCCATAAACTCATGTTTACATTTTATTGAGCGTAGGAGAACCACAGCCACGTCGGTACTTATTTGAACTAATCGCTTCACATGATTTCTTTATTGTTATTTTCCTATTGATTACTTGTATTGATGAGAATGAATCGCATGTGTTCTATAGTGGTAAATAGTATTTATAATTCAGCAAAAGGACACTAGACCCGTTTTTTTCTTTTTTTTCTTGCCTGGTCCAGATCAATTGCCTTAAGAAGAATATTTCAAAGGGTCTCAAATTCATTGAGCCCTCTCTAAATCTACACATGCAAACCCAAATTCAAATACCAAAGTGAAAGGTCTGGCTGGCTGCAAAGCCAGGACTGGCGTAAGATGTCACTAGTGGCCTGGGGTCTTTTAAACATCATGTTGATAGGATGCTGCTTGTTCACTGAAATACCGAGATTACCAGGAAGCAAAGGTGCTCTCGGTATTTTCCCTGCTCCGCTGCTGGGAACAGTGCTCTCTTGCTCCTGCCAGTACTTTGCACCAGATCGTTAAGTTGCACGCGGGGAACACTGGAAACATGTGTGTACAAATGTCCAATAAGTAAAATAATAATACAATTACTTTAAACGGAAAAAGATCTCCAACAGTTATGCCCCGTTGATGAATAATGCAATCACATCGCCTTAGCAGCGTTTTGCTCAATGTCATTAGTGTTCAGTTGCTCAGCCAGCTATGGCTTGTTAGCTCACATCCATTGCATTCTGGTACCTGTAGTTGCACTTCTACCATTGGAAATGCACGACTGCAAGAAGTAGAACGCGAAGTAATAGGGGTTAAAAGGCCACAAGTGACTGAACAGCTCACACATCACATCAGTTATTTTTTGTATAACATATCCTTATTGAAGGATGTTCACAGCGTTTCACTGAAATGACACATCCATTGCCTTTTCCTCTTTTTCTAAGAGCTCCCCCCTGAGCAACCAGTCCCAAGCCCACTCTCCCCCAGACCTGCCCCAGAGAATACATCAGTATCAGTTTGCTGGAGTTTATTCACACGTCGTTAGCCCCCCTTCCCTGATCCACCACTCCCTTATTCACTCCCTGTGCTTTTCCCTTAACAATTTCCATTCAAATGGGATATCTCCCGCTCTGTCTTGCAAACTGATAGTCAGGCTCTCCCTCTTATAAATCTCTCTTCCCTTGAGCGCCCATTCCTTTGCAGTAGGCAGCTCCTTCCTTTGTGTGTGTTGCCAGGCCTGCCCTCGCAACTAGAAGAAAATGGGTCATATGTGTGAGACATATCAAATCCCTCTCTTCGCCTTGCAAGCCAAACAGGACTAGTCTTGGGTCCATCGCTCTGGGTAGCCCCTCCACCTCCTTCAACCACCCCTGCACCTCCTTCCATAAGGGCTGGGCTTGTCCGCACTCCCACCACATATGCCAGAACATACCTACCCAACTGCATTCCCTCCAGCATTGTGGGCTCGTAACAGGGTACTCTTTTGCTAGTCTCACCAGGTCAAATTGCCACCCAGGTAGCAATTTCAGACTGTGCATCTTGTACTGACTTGATATCGAGGTCTTGGGCACGTCTGTCCACATCTTGGACCAGAGAGCATCTGTCATCTCTTTCTGTGTGTCGCTTTCCCATTTGCTCCACGGCTCTTCTCCGTTCCCCTTCCTTTTCCCATTTACTGTCCGGTAGAACTGGGAAACCAGACCACATTAAGTGACCCATGTGTCTAGTACTTTTTCTGATGGAGTCAGGGGCCTCCGGAGCTCCTCTTTCCATTTTGGGTTGGACAATGCACCTTTTAATTGTAAATGCCGGCAGTCTTCTGATATTTAAGCCAGTCTCCAGCTGCTAGATGGTTTTGAATTTTCCGTCTGTCCTTAATTGCCCTACCTTTTCCAGGCTTGCTTCAAACCAACTCTGAAATCTCAAAGGCTCAACAATGGCATCCTGGATGGGCAGAGCAGAAGTGTGACTTAGTGATGAAGGCCATGTGGTCAGGGCCTTTGTCTGTTTGCCTCTCCTCCATAGATCCCGTAGGGGTGCCCAGAGTGCCATGCTTGCTGACTCCTCAATCCCCCAGCAACCTGTCTCTCTGGACCCAGAGATATTTTGCTACAGTGACTGGTGTCAGTCTACTGTTCTCCAGGTAACCCCACTGTTCCTCTGGGACGTTTTGCTGGTGCGCTATCAATACTCTCAACTGGGTTGCTCTGAAGTAGTTCTCCATATCCGGCAATCCCACCCATCCCTCCTCCTTGGGCAAAGTCAGAGTTCCCTATCCAATTCCAGGTTTTTGGTCCTACCATATAAATGTAATCATTTTAGCTTTCAGGTCAGCCAGGATCTTGCCTGGCACCATGAGCAGCAACATCTGAAATCTGAAATGTATTCTAGGCATTAGGAAGAGAAACCTCCCCATCTAGGAGAGTGTAAGTTTGGACCAGGTCGTTAAGTTACCATGGATTTTCCATATCACTGACGGGTAGTTTTCTCAGACAGGTCCCTCATGTTTCTAGTCAATTCAATTCCCAAGAACTTAATATCATCCCTTTGAATTGTTAAGGCTAAGGCCTCTAAATCCATGGTTCCCGTTGCCAGAAATCTCCCATAGGGGAGTCATGTGGATTTACATTTGTTAATTTTGAAGCATGAACCGGCACCATATAGGCTGATTTCCTTGAATAATTCTGGAATGGAGACAAGGGGGTCCGTCACGTGTAGAAGGATATCATCTACAAACAACCCCAATTTAAGTGTGTGCTCTACCACCCATATCCCTTTCACGAAATGGTTTTGTCTAATTCTAATCTTCATCGCTAATAGCTCCAATGCTAATATGAACAACGACAAAAGGGGCCATCCCTGCCTTGTGCCTCTTTGTAAGTGGAACACGTGGACATCTTCCCACGTACCACCACCTGTGCTCGTGGGTCGTGTTAGTGGACCTCTATTGCTCTCCTCAGGCATCGGCCAAACCGAAGGTGCTCCAAGACTGTCAAGAGGAACACCCAATTCACCCCGTCGAACACCTTTTCCACAACAGTTATTTTAACAAGTCTACATAGAGCACAGAGGTGCAAATGTTCCTTTCCAGGTTTGAAAAGTTACCATGCGCTAAACCTTTAATTTCAGTTTATAGTAACAAAATACTTCAAAAATTAGGATTCTGCTTTTTTAATGTCCTGCCCTGGCTTGAGAGCCGGCGAATACAGGGCGTACAATGATTTGTTTATGTCCTTCAGGGTGGATATTTAGGCCCCCACGTTAGCAACCATCCTAACACGATCTAGGGGAGTAAGGGGAGAATGCGGGGTCTCCCCTACATATAATTGCAGTGACATGTTCGGTAAGAAAAGATTCTACCTTTTCATTTTCGGTATTTTAAATTCACAGTAATCACATAGATCCCAGTGGAAACATTGCGTTCTCCGTGACCATCTACACACCATCATGGCTGCGAAGAGCCTCCTTTTCACCGGTCACTCGCGTATCCACCCCTTGATCTGTATCCTACAGCCCTTTGTAGGCCAAGATTTATAAAGTTAAAGCAGCACAGCCACAAGTGCCAGAATGGAATGCAAAGTGTTGCTATGTGACAAGCCAGGTCTGCATCAAAGTGTCAGAAATAAGAGAAGACCCTGTTGGATTTTACCAGCAAATGAGGGCTCAAACTGACTTTGTGGAAAACAGATCACAATGAAGATCACTCGTTGTTAAGCTTTAAAAAGTGTAAGGAAAAGCTCAAGGTATTATCGCATGCCAGATGATGCATTTGTTTCCAGTAGTTTTCAGTCTTGCCAACCTCTTCTGTTTCACCAGGAGAACCTCTGCCAAGTTGCTGGGACCTTTAGACCTATGCCCATAATGAAAACGAACATATCTAAAGGTATGAGCATGGCACTGCAAAGAAAATGATGCAGAGAAATCAGAGAGTCTGCTGGGCAGGAAACAAAGTGCAGATATCTGTGCAGCCATCTTGAACGATTTTCGCTGCATCATGAAGGTGTAACCACAAGCTCGCAAATTGTCGATTCAACATACACGTTGTGTCCTTCCAGGCCAGATGCTGACATGATTAATGGTGGCTGAACAGAGCCTAGACTGTCACCCCACACTGGACAGCTGATCGTAGTGTGGTGTCTCAGAGCCCAGACAGTGACATCAATAAGGCTAGCTGATCAGGTCCCACAATGGGTCGTCATTATGAGTAGCCTATCAGAGGCCAAGTGATGACCGTGAAATGGATAGCTGATCAGAACCCAGACTGTCAAGTTCCTATAGGTAGCTGATCAGGGGCAAACGTCTGATGTCACTGTGTGCAGCTGATGAAAACCAAAACGGTGACATCAAAAGGGATAATTGGCCAATGCCTAGACTCTGGCATCACTTTGAGCAGCTGATCCAAGCCCAGACTGTGAGATCACAATGGGCAGCTAATCACAGGCCGGACTGTGAAGTCACTATGTGTAGTTGATCAGAGGCAACATTGTGACATCACTACGTGCGGCAAATGAAAAACAAAACTGTGGCTTTTGACCAATGTCTAGGCTCTGGAATCACTTTGAAGCACTGATCCGAGCCCATCTGTGACATCACACTCGACAGCTGATCACAGGCCGGACTGTGAAGTCACTACGGGTAGTTGATCAGAAGCAACATTGTGACATCACTATGTGCGGCGGATGAAAAACATAACTGTGACTTTTGACCAATGTCTACACTCTGACATCACTTTGAGCAGCTGATCCGAGCCCAGACTCTGACATCACAATGGGCAGCTGATCACAGGCCGGACTGTGAAGTTTCTATGAATAGATAATCAGAGGCAACATTGTGACATCACTATGTGCGGCAGATGAAAAACAAAACTGTGATTGTTGGCCAATGTCTGCACTCTGGCATCACTTTGAGCCGCAGATCCGAGCCCATCTGTGACATCACTAGCCGGTCAGAGCTGAGGCTGTGCGTCGATTATTATTTATTTTATTTTTGCAACACATTTTGTTGAGGAAAGTAAAGTAAAATAGATTCGAGCCACGAGGGTTCAGGAATACAAATCGCTGATTACAAACTCGGAGTGTGGCACTCGCAGAAACAACAGATTGCAGTCTAGGGTATGGCATGGCCGTGATTAGCCGGAGAAGCCAAGGAGGTGACGTCACTGTTCAATCCCTGCGGGCAGAGATCTCTGTTATTAACTGCTAAGCAAGGAAGAGCAATTATGCCCCAGGATTGCTCCGCGTTTCCTCTGCACCAGAGGGATTCTCTACCAGGGTGAGTGCCTCTCAGGCTCGGGATGTCCTGACGGACCCCAGGGCTGCTGTCCTTCAAATGGGCCAAGAATGTAATACATTCCAAGATAAACAATATCTGATTGGGGCTATCAATGTGATACTATCAATGTGGTACTATCAATGTTTGCTAATGTACCTGCGTGCAGGTCCCATGGGCATTTCTGTTGTGTTTATGCCGGCGCATGTCCATGGAACAGATTTGATGTTCTTATTGTTACTGTAGGTGGGGGTAACGTATAGTTCCATAGACTGCAACTGTCAAACAATTGCTTACATTTCTATACACTGTTTAATTGCAGCTCACCCATTCCCTGGTTACCCCAAATCTGTATGTTGTTTCATGAATAGTGTCCCTCACTTAAATACATATGTTTAATTGACAGCGCTATAAGTAGCCGATGATCAGATGATCAGAGCCCAAGCTGCGTGATCAGACTATGCAATGCAGACTGTGACATCATTATGGCTAGCCAATCAGACCTCACACTGCAACATCACTATGGAGCAGAGCCTAGACTCTTAGATCACAACGAAAAGCTCACTAGACCAGGATGTGACACCGGAAGAGCAGGTGTCTGGAGCCGGGTCACTATGGATACCTGGTCAGACTCCACACTGTGACATTATAATGGGTCTCTTATCCAGAGGCCAGACTGTGGCTTTCATGCCCGCTATGGGGGGCAGACATGGCCTTTAACTGCCCGCTAGCATATGCCATGGTAGGCCCGAGCAAAGTGAGGGCATCGGCTTGGGCTGTGGGCCGTTAAAAGCCATGTCCGCCCCACACAGTGGGCCTAAAAGCCATTTGCATCCCAGGGTTCATCCGGGGGTGCAAATGGCTTTCTTATTTTTCCTCAGGAGATTTGCGCTGCTTGCACAGCCAATCTCCCAAGGAAAAAAGAACACAAAGAAGATGGCTGCCACCCTATGGAAAAGGGACTCCCTGTTGCCTACCCACATACAAAGAAAATTGCGCCACCCGGGAATGGCTTGAGGTGGCTGTAACAGCACGCAGGGATTGTGTATTCTTGCCCACTGTTCCAGCCACCTGATTGACTGATGGTCCTTCCCCAGGTGCCAATGTGGCATCCTTATCAATGTGTTATAAGAACCCAGTACCCAGACATCATTGTTGGTAACAGACCACAGCGCAGTCTCTGTCTCTCCACGACGAGAAGCTGATCAGCGCCCAGACGGTGATGTCACTTAAACTAGTCAGACCCTAAACTGTGACGTCACTACGGCTACACGTCAAACCACAAACTATGACATCAATACGGGGAGCAGATCCGAGGGTATGACATCGCCCTGGTCTATCAGTTTATTCATAATTTAGTGATCTATAGTGCTACTTGTTCGCGGACTTTTGTCGTTCTTTCGTTTTTGAGAATAATGTCTTAATTGTAAACAAGCACACACACAAATATTTTAGCAGCATTAAACATTGAAATAAATAATGAGAAAAAACAATTGAAAGTCAATCTTAAATAACAATGCAAAGGGCGGGGTCAGTTCTACTCACAGCACCCCCATGTGTCTCATTAAATTATGACATTTAATTAGTAGCCAATTATCTCATTGTCTCCCATTACCTCAATTACCTCAATGTTAGCAGGTAATGTTTGCCGTAAAAAAAACAAATTAAACATTTCACAATCGATTACAGGTGTCATGGGTTGATTGTAAGATTGGCACAGATTGGCTTGAAAACAGAGAAACTCGCCCCTGGGCTTTATCCCTCTGCCCTGGTCCCTTTTGACTGGTGACTACTTCCTGGGTCGCCTCTCGCCAGAGACCAGAAGCTCTGCAGTTAGGACATGCTTTTTGATGGCAGACTGTCATTTGATTGTCAGGTCGCACAGGTGGGTACATCATGTCACTTGTGGCTCTGCCTAGCCAAAAACATCACCTCCTCCCTAACCACCAACCACGGAATCTCCCAGATCATAAATATGTTGCTCGCCGGAATCAATCAAAGCAATGCCCCTGGCA
Source organism: Ambystoma mexicanum (assembly GCF_040938575.1). NCBI lineage: Eukaryota > Metazoa > Chordata > Amphibia > Caudata > Ambystomatidae > Ambystoma > Ambystoma mexicanum. Next base: position 597,225,953 of record NC_090924.1, read on the forward strand.
CTGATCCCCAACTGGCTCACTCAAGAAATGTTACATAGGAGAAGGCAAACCAATCACAAACATGTTCAATCCCAAATCAATGGCATACAAAGCTCTAGTCATCCTTGCCTGACTGCCATTTGCCCACCAGGAAAAATTGGGTATCCTTTTCAGCAGCAACAGAATAACTTGCAACTTTGGAGCAAAGTAAACCTAGAACAATCTTTTGAGATATACTAATCCCAAAGCCCCTTCGCTTTCAATCACGTACACATATCCTGAGTCAAAAAGTCAAAACCTGGAGGCTGACCTTTAGCAGTTACCCACTGCATGGAAGCGACCGACCGTATGGCACCTGTTCCATCCGGAAAAACGGAAAGTCCTCCTCTTCCCACAGTCATGAATATGGGATCACCCCCTTATTCTACACAATCTTAGTCCATCTTTTATCATGCGCTTAACACAGAAGACCAGTGTCTAAGTGCAGAGCCTGGGATTCAAACCTGTGTTCCTCTGTGTTGAATTGCTTCCAAGACAAATGTGTTGCCCCTGAGCTATCCTCCCGGCATCGTTTTTAATGGCCATAGCCCCACTATGCACTTGTCATTCTCCGACGCTGCCTCTGTCAGATGGAGCACGATACCTATACTTTCAGACACATACTCACTGGGACATCGGTATGGGTAGGTGATCAGTATGTGTCACGTGATAGGTGGAGGGCATCACCAGGGCTTCAGAAAAGCTGGAGCTCATTACACGTATGTCTACATAGACTGGTTCTTCAGGGGGTTATTGGAAACATTTGACTGATAACATCTCCACGCATCCTTGCCTCTCTTCCTCCCTGTTCATTGGATGGATGCTTCTGACGAGACTGTGTTCCATGTATAACTAGCTAGCAGCATGTCCACGTCTCTATCCCACTGAAGACATTTCCTGGGCATTTATGACACAATGCAGAACATGTGGGTCTTTCATTCTAGCTGCATCATGCATGTAACACTTAGGGCCTTTGCACTACCGACACAAACCCTGATTCATGGAACTGTGCAAAGTGTATTTTTTCAGTGTAAAGTCAGTGCAAAGTCATTTTTGCAGTACAAAATTAATTAACTTTACACTGACTTTGCCCTGAACAAATAAACTTTGCACAGTTCCATGAATCAGGGTTTGTGACTTTGCACCGGGCAGAGCAACTTTGCACTGGGCAAAACATCCCATGAATCGGGCCCATAGTTTATTGGGCGATTAAACTATCACCCACCCCCTGGCAAACACAAGGCAAACGTTTGCCTTTTTTTCTGTAGGAATTTTCTTTAAGAAATGTGAGGAAGACAACGATTTTTAAACATATTGAGATAAATTCCCGAATACAGTAGATAACAGTATAAACTAAAGATAGTTGTGGATATTTACCAACTAATCACAGTATTTGTGAAAGTTGTAAAAGTTCTTTGAAATTGGCTGGAAAATAGTTACTAGAGACAGACAAGACTTTTTTTATTTAAAAAACAAACGAAACCTGTGAGATTGGCAACCTCTATCAAGTCGATGTTTTCCAACTGTTATCCAATTATTCAAAGCTCAAATCAAATATTTTACACAATATCAAATAAATAACCAGTAAAGCATGTGATTGAAACAATAAAGGCGCGGAGAATGTCAATAAAGTACAAAGGTGTCCACTTCAAACCAAAAGAATGAGCTGACAACGTTCCCACACAGAAAACATTTTGAAAGTGAAAAATGGAGACCGTGGCCCTCATTACAACACCGGCGCTAAACGATGGCGCTATTCGCACCATGGTTGGTGCCGGTGTTGTAACGAGTCTGCCATGGTGAAATGGGGAAATACCACCCCATTCCAAGGTTGGCGGGACGGTATTTCCCCATTTCCCCATTACCCTTCCCCATTCCCATTTTTGCCCCATACGGCTCAATGGGAATGGGGAAGGCGGCAATTATGGTACCGCAAATTGCCTTACCGTAATTGCCTGCGAGGTCCCTTTGCGGGTCCCTACTTTAACGGCTGGTCCAGACCAGCCGTTCAGGTCGGGTCCCGCAAAGGGACCTCGTAGTAAGGCGCTAAGTGGTTAACGGCGCCGCAGCCTTTTACGGCGCCGTTAACCACTTAGCGCCTGGGTCGTAATGGGGCAAAGTGCCTTTTTGTGTCCACTTGTGTAATTGCAGAGGTGCAGCAATGAAATGCAGTGGCTCACTTTCTTTTGTGAACTCCTGAGGAAGCATGAAAGTACTACAGGATAGGTCTCAGTCTCGGTCTTCCTCCATCTCAGGGTTGTATCACAAGATGCATTAATGATCCGCCCAGATTTAAAGAAGGAGGGTTGTGCACCACCACGAGATCAACAGATAACTGTTAGGTGGTGGGCAGCTACAGGATTCACGGGTTAAAAACGTCCTGGAGTTCTGGTAATCTGAGATTTTTCTGACTGCAATGTTTTGGGTGATCCCAATCAGGGGCGCCGAGCAAGCAGGTTACCCCCGGGGGCCGGGCACCTCCTAGAAAAACCATCTGCACAAAGTCCCTATGCATTCAATGGGACTTCCTGACAATCTGTTCACTGGCACCCCCTTTTGTAAAATCAAAAGTCAGCTCCCCAGATCCCAAGTATAACCTTTTTGTAGAAGAACTTTCCTTATCGGACAGGGTCAAATCCTGCGTGTATATTTTTTACGGGTTTAAGACGGGTAGGGCGTGGTGCCCACAGACAGCAAGTATGTCAAGTGACAGGTCATAAGGGAAACCATGCTTTCCTATTTCTACAAGCCACTGTCAGTGCCACTATCTCATATATGATCTGTTCCTGGTTATGTGTAGAACTATAAGCATTATAATACTCTGGTGGATATTTTTCAAATGTCTCCTGGATCTCATATCATGTAAGTGGTGGATTAAGCACAGATGCGGTTGAGTGGTGCTTGGTGGCAATTCGTCACAACCTAGAGCTGTGCCTCTGTGACCACTGATGAAAGCCTGACCAGATCACACATTTCAGATCTTCCAACTGCAGAGATGTGCAAACTGTCTGGAGCACCCATACGGCTCAATGGGAATGGGGAAGGCGGCAATTACGGTACCGCAAATTGCGTTACCGTAATTGCCTGCGAGGTCCCTTTGCGGGTCCCTACTTTAACGGCTGGTCCAGACCAGCCGTTCAGGTCGGGTCCCGCAAAGGGACCCGACAAAGGGACCGACATCTTGAATATTTTCCTCCCTCTTCCTGCGCTTCCTTGTGTTAATCTTTCATTCAGTGATTTTTTAGTTTAATAATCCTTATTGAGATTATATAAAGTGTAAGAGCAGCAATATAGTAATAATGCAGATAACCACATAGACACAAAGTGTTCAGAGTATACATGAAAGCTATTAAGCAATTAAGCACACCAGTCAGATATAATGCTAACAAAATAACAAGAAAATACATGTGACTGGTGCTATAAAGGTGACAAGCACCAACCATATGCTACAGAATCTGCATAAGGAAAACAGAAGAATTCACAAATAAAAGACAAGCAGGGAAGACAGACAGGGGGACAAAGAACAACGGAGAGGGAAGGAGCATATCACATTATACATTCTGGCATCAAGTTGAGATGTAAAATAAAGAAACATACTATTCAGTTATAGAAGAAGAAGTGATAGAATGAAAGCTGAGAGTTCAAATATGACAGCTTAAGAACCATGAGCAATCATACTGAAGTGGTCCAGATAGCGAATAACGTGAGCCCATTTAGCATTATATTTGGGTATGGCATTAAGGTAGAAAGCCATACAATGTTCCATCCTCTGCACATGACAGATGCTGTTTCACCATCCTGCAATGGAGACATTTTGCAGGTTTGTCCAGTTGGCAGTGACACGCTTAAGGGCGAGAGCAATAAAGAGATGGTAGAGCTTAGCAGATTCCTATCAATTAACCAGTAAGTGATTTTTGCTTCTTCCCTATGCCAGACTGGCACAGCCTGCGTCTTTTACTTTCCTCTTCAAGCCAGGTTCTGCATGTTTCTGCCAGTTTGCTCTGCCAACTGAGAACTGCCTGGCTGAAGGTAAGCAGTTATATGTCTTTAAGCCTCTGTGCGTTGGGAGCCATACAAACGGGGGCTCAGAAGTGAAATGATCCGAGTTGTTTTCTGTAGTCAGGGATAGAGGGGTGCTAGAGGTAGAGGGATTGCAAGGGTCAGCTACCTGTGATAAAAGCCCCCCCCAGATTGTGCAGCTAATTTACATCCGGTGATGTTATACAGGTGTGCACCCAATGGCCTAAAAAATCAATGAGATACACATGGAAGGACATGTCTTAGTTAGGTTAGAGTTACAGGCCAGTGAAGGTAAAGCCCAAAAAGTTCATTCTAATGGTGACCCTTCTTAGGAGTTATTGCCCAGGAAGTGTACCTGTGACCACCAAGACACGATCACATCTTTCCAACCTCCAAACAGGTGCAACTCCACCAGGTTGGTGTTATGGCATCTGGAAAGCAGCTACTTAGGAACTCGTGCTTAGAAAGATTTGCAATGACCTAGTTTGCAGTTGAAGGCAGTCCCAACTGTCATGGCAGACCTATGCTGGTAAAGCACAGGCACATGTCTCCTGATAAATGGGAAAAAAGCGTTTTTAAAGACTTGACGGATTTGGGGGTTCCAGAGACATGCCTCCATCAAAACAAAGCCCACTAGTATGTGCTTTCTTTACTCCTTCAGGGAGTCCTCCCTATAGTCGTGAAATACCCAGGTTAATAAGTGCACGCCTCTTGCTCCCAATGGGGAAAGATTTCCATTCGGCCATCACTTACTTCTCCTCGGCCACTGCCCTCGACCCAGGAGGCATCAGCTGGGGACCCATGGACTAGAGGTGTTGTGTCATCTGCATGTGGCCTTTTGAAACTGTAGTTTATTCAATAGTTAGAACATTGGTGCTAGATCCGCCCGTGGTTTTGCCTTTTGCTTGTGCCGTCTGAGCCCTGACTGTTTTCGTTGACTTCCTTTGCTAGGTGGCCATTGTCTGCATGGTTCGAGAAGAATAGTCTGGATGGTAGTAACTGTTCTTTTGCGCCAGAAATTCGTGGTTGTATAGGATAAGTTGCTGGCTGCTGCATGTGCCTGGGAAACTGTGTTAAATGTCCTAAACCAATTGTCGTCCATACAAACACTTTCTGGTGTTTCCTGTGATTTACGCACAACTCATTTAGCCTAATACAATTCGGATTTCAGTAATCAAAATGAATCTCATGGACGCTTAGAAGAATATGTTTCATAATCAGAAAAACATTAATTCACAATGGTCCTTGTTATTAGAAGCACATGTAGCCTGTAGCCAACACATGCTTCGACCACTGTGGTCTTTATCAAGGCAAGTGAATGATCTGTGGATCCTAATTCCTCATCCTTTTTGACGCAAGTCCTTATTGTCCAAATTCTTATTCCAATCTGGTTTATCACCCTTAGTTGTGCTTTGACTATATATGCAGTTCGGAATTGCTGTTGCAAATCTCCTTAACTTTTGATTGTTTGGATGTGCCTTTTGTTGGAGGTTGTCTCCATGGTTGTAGTGGTTCTTTCATGCTGCTCTGTTAGTCTGCTTCTTATGATGCTTTCTTTCATTTCTATCTTCAGATGTTAACCCAGCCTCCCTCAATCTAAGGCTAACAAGTTCTGTTCAGGAATGTGTCATTGAAATACATCGCACTGTCATGTTATGAAGTGCAACTAGGTCAATATGCACACGAGTCCCAGCCAAGGGGTTCATCTGAATTCTAAATTGCCTACCTCACATGACCTGATATCAATAGGAATTATGTTTGCGGAAATTAATGCATTCTGGACATGACATGTATTTCCTCCATGCACAGGATCAGATCCTTGGCCTATGAAGAACACTTCGCTGCCATGTTAAAGATAGCAAAGGGATGGAAAATTCTACTTCCTGAAGAGATGTTCTGCCTACTTCTGGAATGGTTGGAAACCGAGTTCCTATCAGCCAAAGACTGGTACAAGTCGCTTACCTCACATTATAATAAGAACACAGCATGTGCATGGTCCCACCAACAACAATGATGGTGGTGATGCCAACTTAAGGCAACGAGTGGATGGTAATTCCTTAAAAAGGGGAAGTTGCCCACTCCAGATACCCTCAGCTTGGACCGTTAAGCAGCAGTACTGGGCCACTTGAAGGTGAACGGAAAGAGACACCACGAGAGGCGTGCCATGGATGGTGACACGATAAAAAAACTTACGTGAACAAATGAGGAGGTTGATGACATTTAGTGAAGGCAGCCATAAGCTCACAGACAGGATTCAGAAAGGGTGTCATTTCTAGAAATTATCCCAAACAAGCAGATCATTGAATACTTATTGCAGGATTTGACAAGCCAAACGCAAATCAATGGAGAAAGTGGGCGTACTGGCAGAGATTACAACCTAAAACCGAAGTGAATCTGAGCAGAAGTGCCAGACCTCTGAGGGTAGAACCAAGATCAGTGTGACCCTGAGGAAGAAGAACCAGAGAATGGTGCACATGGAAAATGGGGGAACAGTGAGCAAGAAAGGAGAGCAGCATGACCGGATCCCTCACTGCACCGCTCACATACTGCTGCCACCGAGTGAGATACATTGTGCCAAACAAGGTCTGCAAGTAAAGGCATATCATGCTGAAGAGAGGTTCTCAAGAATTCCCCTCCTCACCCCCATGAGCTTGACGGTCCAACGAGTCAAGAACGCTCAAAGTCATTCATTATTTTTTGGACAAACCTCAAGTGCACCACTGACTAGAACATATGCAGAGAGGTATACCCACAGACAGCCATTCCAACCATTTCCAGTGCATATCCTTCCAGATCCAGGCAACTCGGCGGAGATCATGGATCCAAACACTATAATGGACTGCATCGATTAAGTTCCGAGAAGCCACTGTGCTAACGTCATTAGCGACACCATGATGTTGCAGCGTTAGCCATGAAGAACATCAGCAGCCATGCACAGCTTACACAAACACTCACTCACACACACGGAGAACATGCTTACACAGTTCTGTAGCTAGAGGACAGCTACATATACACCATATCAAAGCTCTTTATTATTTTTCTAATTAGCCAAATGCAGTAACGCTGAACGCAAGGCAACAAGAGATCCTGAGCAAGCTTGCAGATGCTTATGACAATTAACTCTATGGGACTACAGGAGTACATATTGAACCTGTTAGGGCCGCCTACGACTAACCTATAGGAAACATAACACAGTATAAGCATGACGAAATAACATTCTAAGTCTAATGAAAATTACAGAAGGCCTCAGCTACAGAACACCAGACAAGGGAAGCAAGCTCAGGCTTCATGAAGTGAAGACCAAGCTCACAGCCAAGGTCAGAGATAAAACATGTGCATTCCAAGTTCCAAACGACAAGAGACGAGCTGCAGAGAAACGGAATAAATCCTCATCAATGCAGACCCAAATAGCTCCATTTTGAGGTCCACAACCACGTGATGCGGCCAAACAAGACAATGGGCATTCACCCATGGTGGAAAGATGAACCATTCTCACCAACAAAGATGAGAAGTGAAACAAATGTTGCAACAGAAGTGCACTCTCATGGGCAAAGGTGGTCTACTACCAGATACAATTGAGACACATAGTCATTTCACATCACCTTGAAGAGGTGCACAGAGGGCAGAGAACCAAACTGGGTCCCACGTATGGGGAGACCAGATCTAACCAATCAAGAGACAGAAATCCAGGGGTGGGTGGCAGAGGGCACAGACAATGGTAAGTCTACCACCCTGCAACAATGCAATAGATAGTTTCTTAGGGACGGGGCAGGTCAGCCACCTGACATGCAAGGGCCAGTATAACAACTTCTATTTGGGCTAGGTATAGGTGATACTACTCCCAGCACCCTATTAGAAACGGGGATAGATTTTTGGGGGAGGGCCCAGGTGATGACAACATGTGGCATAAAAAGTGTGAAATGTGCCTTGTAAAATTGAGATGTACTGGAGAATTATGATTGTCTTGTATGATCCCTGTTGGTTTTGTAATAAACAACAGTTCTAACTTGCAGTTGGCTGAGCCCTCCGTTCATTCTGGCGAAAGTGTTGGTGGGCCATTGGGATTCGTACGAAACCCTAGACATCAGGTATACCTGGTTTTCTCACCGACAACACCACCCCACCTATTGGTTCCACAGGAGATCAAGTGGGATACTGCACCCCTCTCCTGATTGCCAGCAGCATACCTGGGACCGCTATACATGCCATGCAGAAGGGGACAGGAAAATATGGCTACCTTAGCTCAAAGTCTTATTGCAGTGGCTGGCAAAAAAAAAAAAGAGACTGCCGCTGGTAAATTAAAACATTTCTCGGATTGTGGTTCAGACCTGCAACTGTGCATGAAAATGTTGCTATGCTAATTATCTGTGTGGTATGATGTGTAATATCACCCACTTCCACTGAAGGACTCAAGAGTCTTTACTTTCAGAGGGTGCATTACTTTATGTTGCCAGATGACCACACTGTACACCCCCGATGTTGACTCAAGGTGCATTTTAACTGAACTGGTTAGTTTCCTTTCTCAGGTTCATAAACCACAGTCTTTTTCTCCACCCTGCACCAAACTAGCACATGCATGCACCTCAGTCACTGTCTTGCCGTTTTCCTGCAGTTGTTTGTTATCTGCCTAAGACCCAAGTCCCAGTTTGACACAGAGTTCCTGACTTATATGTATCCTCACCTTGAAGGGTTGCGTAGGATAACTAGAGTACAATGTTCTTCCTTAGGGAAGGTGTTGCTCCAATTCTCTCTCCTTGTCTGATCTTGGATAGGCTCCTGATGGTGCCCACTGTCCTTTAAGAGAAATGACTATGTAGTCCAACTCTACCCCTTGAGGGCCGGGAACATGACGGGTTTTCAGGATATCCCTCTGTAGAGGAGGTCCCAAATAAAACTTGCACTCCAGTCGCCCATTTTGAAGTACCAGGAACATTCACACCAAAATATGTGACGTATGATGAGCAGATAAATCAGCCGAGAGCCGCAGTAGGGCTCTGCCCAGTACCTATCAGAAGAGCAACATCTATTGAAGTGCCGAGACCAAGAAAACCATGGACAGTAAGGTATCCATTAAGGAAACCTTACCAGCAAATGAGACGAAATGAAGATTGCCTAAGTACAGTCCCGGAAGAAACCAAAAAGGTCTTAAGGGAACCGAATGGTGACATCACAAGGACCCGGACTGACATACAGGTAGAAGAAAATGACACCCAGAGAAGAAACGCCATGAATAAGGATATTGTGAACCTAAAAGGGGAGAACGATGTTGAAATACAAGAAGCTTAAGCTGTAAACAGGATGAAGATATTCAACCAGCTAACCACCTGTACATATGCTTGGAACTGCAAGAAGGCTAAGAAAACAATGCGGCTTGCAATGCTAAATAGAAGAATAGGGCAGCAACCGCCATTATACATAATCTACCTCAAAACGAGGAACAGTATTATAACTTTAATTCTACTTTGCAAACAAAGCAGAATCAACCCAGGTTACTATAGGTCGAATGAGCAGAGATTCATATTCTAGCAAATCGAGAAGAGGCGGCTGAATCGAAATTCGACAGATGCAACTCGTGCCAGGAGAGCCAAGGTCATACTAATAAAAGGAACGAACAGTAGCTACATATAATTGAAACTTAAGAACAGAATATCCTTTCTCTGAAAGGTCAAAATAGTTGTTGAAATGATGATTGATTGTAACCTTAATTGGAGAAAGGCCGGGTAACTAGGGTGCACCCTGCACCTGGCTGACCATTCTGCATGCTGCTAAGAAAAGTGGAAATGTATGCATGGGGTTGGTGCCAACCCAATCAGAATGGACCAAATAATCAAGGGTCCTATAGTTAGTAGAACCAATGGGACGTCGTATTTTAGTGACGTCTACAGTAGTCACCTTTGAAGGAAGGGTTTAGACGCCCACCTGACAGTGTTTACCCAATCCCCTCACTCTGTTACCATATACAGATATAGTACCTTTATTAAAGTTACCTTTTCCTAACCAATAGAATTGCATATTAAGTTTTGAGTGTTATACGTCAATTATAATGCTATGATTTTTATGAAGTTCATTTGAGTTGCAGCGAGAAGGATGATCGCATCACTGCTGATTTCCATGACTCCCCGTTTTTTGTACTTGTCATTAAACGGGAGTGATAAATCTGCACCCCCATCCGTCTCAAGGGTGCAGCTATCTCGTCTTCAAGTACTTTCGAAGCAAACCTCGGCTCTATGGGCCAGCCGGTGGTCTCAGGAGTACACTTGGTAGCAGTCATTGATGGTTTATCGATTATCGATTATTGATTAGAATAAGACACCCATTGACCGTCGACATAAAGTAACTCTAGGTCTTCGGCAATATCACAAGCCCTTTGCCATTTGGCTGAGTAGACCGTGAAGCTCCCCATAGACAGTGCGAGTGTAAGAAAAACTGCAGACCGGGGCCTGAAGGGACCAGTGTTCCCCATGCTATTCCTTCCCATTCCTACGGGCAGCTGAGCGGGTGAAAAGCCAAAGAAGACGGTAACAAAGGCAGTGATCCCGAAGGTCCAGAGAGGAACCATGCGAACGGTGAGTGAAAAAGATTGAATGTTTTGGCAAAACTGCATGCCTTAGAACAAGTAAAGGGAAAAGGTAATGGAGGGAGGTGGCAAAAAGCAAAATATAGTTAGAAGTAGAGAAGAATGTATATATATATATATATACATAAGGGGATAATGACTCGAGGATAATTAAGTAAATAAAGGTTACCGGGGAGGACACCCGAGAAGAGAGAGGTTACCGGGAAGACACCCTAGAAGTGAGAGGATTCGCCTTATTCCTATGCTTTTAATAAAAGCGGCTAGAAGAAACGTGTGCACAGAGTCCCAGCTAAAGGGGGAAATATTAGACTACCACAACGGTTAAAGACGTCATGAAAGGTGTATGTTTAGACTCCATAAAGGGGTAATGATTAGATATATCTGTGACCAGCTGGTGCTCGTCTAGTCTGTTAAGCGTCTGTCTTACATGTTTTTTGTTGTGATGTCATACATCGAAAACATTTCCTTGAGAAAACTGATTTAACTTTTACGCGATTGCATAGCTACGATAATATCGCATATGAATTGATGTTTTTCGAGTAAATTAGAAGGTATAACATTTTGTGAAAAAATTTGGATTGGAGCTTGCAGTGTTTGTTGCTCGCTCATATTGTTGGAATTGTTTAAGCCATGCGAAAGTATTGACAGGTGCTATATAAGAGGAAAGCGAACAGATTTAAGTATGGAAGAAATGACACCATTGAAACACTTGTGCAAACAGTTGCCGAAACACGCACACAAACTGAAGAAATACAGTACAGAGTGGGTTAAAGGAACCGCCCACAAGATGTTTATGCCATGGCCACAGGGTGGGTCCTTATCTAAAGCTGTCTTGCAACACATGATGACATATTTGCATGCCACATACACGGGGAAAAACGTAGACGAACACCTTGCTGTTCTAGAACTTTGGAAAATGTATGAAAAGGGAAAGGAAGAGGAGTCGCCAATAGATTGGATACTTAATGTATGCACAGAGGGGTGAGACGCCTACCGTGCCACCCACCCCATCCGAAACAAAGGGGGAAGAAAGTAAAGACGAGGGATTATACCCGCTGAGAGAACTTAAAGCAGCCACGGGGTATCGCAACCCCACATATGAGTCACCTACGCATAGTAGTGACGAAAATCAAGGGAAAGATATGGATATTGCCTCCACAGTCCCAAAGGACAAGGGGAGACGCGATGACCAAGAAGGGATGAAGCACAGACAAGTGCATCTCTCGACAAAGAGAGAGAAGGGAAGAGATGGAAGGGAAACGAAGATGGAACTGATGAGATAGCATTGACAAAAAACAAATGGATGGGAGGACACATTTTATTAAAACTTGATGGCAAAGGCATTGATGACGCAAAACAAAAGGAGAGGTTAGATGATGTACAGAGAAAAGGGAAAGAAAAGGAATTAAGAGACAACAAAAATAGGAAAGAAAGACAGACAAAGGCGAGAACAGCTATATCACGAAGAACAAGAAAGACAGCTCGATCGCAAACAAAGAACAGCAACTGATCATGACAGACAGGAACTGCAAAGTTCAGAGGAAGAACAAAGGATACGAGAGAAAAGGATAAAGAGACAAAGAGATGAGGAAATTCAAAGGGCAGAATGATGAACGTAGAAATGAAAAGAAAAAGGAAGAAGAAAGAGTAAGAGAAGAGGCGAGGAAGCGCAGAGAATTCAATGACGACATAGAAAGTAAGCGGAGACAGAGAGCACGCGATCTTGCATATCTGGGGAGAGAGGTTAGGAAACCCGCTCCAGTAGTAGATTGGGAAGACATAGAAGAATTATTTCCTGTGTACGATTCAGTACCAGGCACGTCTAGGGCAAATATGCAAGATGACTTCGACACCAGAAGCATCGGAGTGATGAAATGGGGTTAGAGCAAACACCCCAAGAGGAGGGGTAAGACGAGCGCCTGGAGAGCACTCAGCTTTACGACACTGAGGATGTCTCCCGAAGTAGTGGGAATAGAGACCTATCCTTGGATAGACTAGAAATAAGTAGGAACAAAGAAGACACGAGAAGTGGCACTAGTTGGGCACAGACACTGTCCGACTCAGAAAGGGAGGAGTGTGAGGAAAATGAGGAAGAGAGACGGAGCGAAAGACGGCTCCCAAGAGAGAAAGGAGTAAGATGGTCAGACACTAGCGAGTCTGCACCGAGGGCATCAGAGTCAGCCATGCAGTCAGACCAACATGAAGAAGTATCACACGGTCAGAGGGGGGTGTCTTCACCGCCCTATGTGGACAGGCTCAGGACATTGCCAGGCAGAGGGCGATGCAGGAATATTACCCCTGCAATAGACAGGAGAACAATGAGAGAAGAGAGAGAGGGCTATGCATCCAAATTTCCGTTACTCGAAAAAGGGGGAGTAAGACCACAATATATTCCATGGCCACACATGGATCGAGAAAATTTGAAAGACAAGCTTCCAATACTGACATCGGGAGCCGGAAGGTGGATACATGAGTTAGAAAATATGACAGGAGCGAACAAGTTAGACATAGAGGACATTAAAGGTCTACTACTCACCATACTTGGTGAGAGAGCAGACAATGGCCCTCATTACAAGGTGGGTGCAAAGGGATACCGGGCACCGATAATGACAGTGGTGCCCGTAATCCCTTTGCGCCCTATACCGAGGTCCCTTTGTGGGTCCTTCCCTTAACACCTGGTTTTACCAGGCGTTAAGGACGGAACCCACAAAGGGATACCGGGGTCAATAACGGTACCGCAAATTGCGGTACCGTTATTGACGCCTTCCCCCTTCCCATTGAGCCCTATGGGGGCTCAAATGGGAATGGGGAATGGCTTTACAAATGGGGACTTACAGGTCCAGCCAAGGTCGGACTGGACCGGTAAGTCCCCATACCACCAAATCGGTAGCGGTACCGGTATTGGTGCTAGTCATGGCGCCAATAGCGCCATGACTAGCACCAACCTCGGAATGAGGGCCAATGTGTGGGCATGAGCAGGCTACCCTGGTGTAACCACAATTAATACCTCGCATGTCAGAGCTCCATTTAACAATTGTAGAGCCACAGTATGGAAAGCGCTACGAGTGCTATACCCAGACACTTCGATATGGGAGCTATAATGACACAAAAAATGAAGGAGTCTGAGGATCCAGTAATTTGTATACAGAATTTTCAAGACGCATGGGTACTCGAGACTCATGAATCTTGAACGAAATCTATACCTGTGTTCTACCATATGTCGTGCCAAGGGCTGCCAGAGCCGGTACATAAACAACTCAAGAAATTGGTGGGAATTGAGGCCAAGCCTTGGGCTGAAATACAGCTGACTATAGCGCACTATTGCAGATTGCTGCAAGAAAAGAATCGCAAAAAGGAAGCTGCAGGTAAGAGTGAGGAAGCGAAATTGGTGCAGAAGAAATTGTGAAAATATGATCTTGAGGGAGCAATGATAACTAGCACAGCTGAAGCGAGCATGCAGCAGGTGAGTAATCCACAGCAGAATAATCAGGGCAATACAGGGTTTTACCCCAGGGGAAGAGGATTTAGGGGAAGAGGATGGCAGAGCAATCAGGGAGGTTTCCAAAATAATCAAGGAGGTTTTCAAAATATGCAAAATGGTAATCTAGATATGTCAAACGGGCAAATGATCCGACCACCGCCCCGTATGTTGGTTGTGTGGAAGAACCGGGCACTTAGCTCGCACATGCAGAAACCAAGGCATGATGCAGACGGCCAAGGAACAGGAGCAGGCATGGAGAATCCACCTGCAATTTTACAGCAGGGTATTGCACAGAATCACACTGTGCAACAACGAGCGCCAGGAGCGCAACAAGGCGTGCAACCTCAGAGCATGGGGAATTTTTCACAAGGACAATCCCAACAGGCCCCGTTGCAACTATCGCAGACGATGAGCACAGGGCAGACCATGAACCCTGGAATGGGAAGTAACAATGGGAATGGGGGAAATCCACCAGCACACAGTGGGCCAAAATTGTTAATGGACTCGGACAGCTCACTGGGAACCCTGATGTGTTCTATCATATCAGTGACTCCAGACCCTCACAGGGAACCTATGGTGGATGTCGTTATAGGAGATAAATAATATTCCTTCCTAGTTGACAGGGGTGCAACACGCTCGTGCATACGTGAAGGCAAGTTTTCTTTGTCCGGTGAGGCCATAAATACTCAGAGTTTTACAGGAGCCACAAGTCGTCTTCCCTTCACAAATGCACTTCCAGTCTCTATAGGAGAATGTGAAATGAATGTGCCTTTACTATATTCACGTCAGACCCCAGTAAACATTTTGGGTTGAGATTTAATGATAAAGTTAAACATGACAATCTCATTCACGGAGGAGGGCATAGTATGTTCAACTCCAGGAATGTACTATTCAAATGTATGCAACAAGATAATCAGAGCATATACCATTAGAGCCAGAAATATTCGCACATGGTATGCGTGTGCTTATGGCAGGATTTCCAAGCCTTGCCAACAGAATCATGAAAACCCCAGATGAATTTCTATTCAGGCCAAGAATACCGATGCACGAGGAAAAGGGACAAATATTTCCCTTGATGATACACACAGCTGCAGTACGAGGGAGAATGGCCTTGATTGACGGTTACGATGATGAGGGCCGACAATGGTGCGCAGTGATTGCCATTGTAGAAGGATATCAATTGACTGACGTCACCAATGACAAGCAGACATGGGAGAGACAATGGTGGAAGTGAGTCTCACCTTTTGGGTAAAAATGATCAAAAAATAGAAGTACCTCAAAGAATTATGTTGGCATGAAACCGTCCTGAATATTTTGATGACGACATGGCCCAGGTGCCTGTCTCAGTGTGGACTACAGGACCCTATGACGTAGGCCTTTTGAAGGGGGATGAAGAAGTGAAGATTAAATTGAAACCAGGAGTAATTCTAGCAAAAGCCCGACAATATCCCATGTCCAAAGAGGCAGATGAGGGTATTTTTAAGACAATTTCCGCTATGATAGACCAGGGCATCTTAGTGCCATCAGAGTCATGCAATACTTCGGTTTATCCGATCGAAAAATCAAAGGGGGGGTCTTGGAGGCTAATCCAGGATTTACGCCCAATAAATGATATTGTTGAGGCCGAGTACTCTTTAATCCCTAACCCGGCTACAATTCCATGTAATATACCTGTTGAGGCAAAATATTTCACGGTGATTGACTTGAAAAATTCATTTTTCTCAATCCCGTTGCACCGTGACTCACAAGATCTGACGTCATTCACATACAGACAGATGCATCTGAAAAGCACGAGACTACCCCAGAGGTATTGTGAGTTTCCATCTATTTTCAACAGAGTCCTGCAGATGGACCTAAGCAATATTGCACTAAAAAGTGTTGTCCTGCAATACGTAGATGACATCTTAATTTGCAGCACAACAGAAGAGCAATGCAGGTACGATTCTTTTCAGCTATTGACTATACTGGCTGAGAAAGGTTATAAGGTTGACAAGGAAAAGTTACAATATTGTCAACAAGAAGTGCTGTACAAAGGCCAGCTAATCTAACATGAAGGAAAGAGAGTGACCCCAGAAAGGGCTGAACACCATTAAGCCACACACGATAAAACAGATGCAGAACTTTCTATGCCTATGCAACTACGTTAGGGCATTGGTCTTCGACTATAGCTCTTACACTAAGCTTTTACTTCAGGCCCTAAAGAAGGCCCAAGTTACGAAAGAAAAGATTGAATGGTCTGAGACCATGGAGAAAGTATTTGCTGAACTCAAAAGAGCCATTTGCACAGCACCAGTTCTAAGGATCCCCAATTATGCAGAGGAATTTTACCTGTTTTCACACATGAATGGCAGCGTTATGACGGCATTGCTCACACAGAGAACCACACTGGGGTACAAACCCCTGGCATACTACAGTAGGAATTTGGACCTAGTAATGAGAGGTAATTTTCCTTGCGAACAAAGTTTAGCTGCCGCAGCGTTCGCCATAGAGAAGGCTACAACCATTGTGATGGGATGCTCCATGACGCTGTACCTCGAGCACTCACTATTTGCCATTCTAGAGAAACCAAAGGGCACATTTACATCTCAGAGAACTTCTGCCTATGAAGTGATCATATCAAATCCATTGATTAAGATAGTCCGATGCAAGATAGTGAACCCAGCTATGTTCATAGCCGAGCCAGTCACTGAAGGAGAGCCAACGCATGACTGTGCAAAGTATGAAGAATTCTATGATGAAATCCCCAGGGTGAAAGAAAATACCTTGGCAGAAGGAGAGATCATCTTCATTGACAGGTCTTTGAGGATCGATCAAAGTGACGGACAAAGATATACTGGCTATATACTGGCTTTACTGTGGTGAAACACACAGCGAATGGAGAATTTCGAGTACTTATTAGTGAGCGAATACCATCTCATTATTCAGCACAGGCTGCTGAATTATTGGCATTGAAACTCGCCATTGAGAATCACGGAGATCAGGAAGTAACAATGTACAGTGACTCTGCCTATGTGATGTCAACAGTGCACGCAGGCTTAGCACACTGGAAAAGGAGGGGCTACCTCCAAGCGGATGGCACACCAGTGCAGCATGCAGCCTTATTGGACAGGCTGATCAAGGCAGTACAGCTCCCAGTGGGCATAGCGGTCGTGAAAAGCGCCGCCCACTGGGAGGGGACAGATTTTATCTCACACGGAAATCAAGCAGCAGACATGGAAGCCAAGCATATGGCATCCAAAAGTGAAACGATCATGGAAGTGGAAATTATCCATGCCAACGACGAATGATGGTTACACGAACTGCACCTGAAAGTTACATTAGTTTGGGACAAACACAGCTAATACAACTCCAAGGGGAGGCAACACAGGAAGAAAAGAACCTTTGGAAATGTTGAGGGTGTTCTTTAAACCCCTCTGACAACTTGTGGCGACATGACAGCACTGGTAAACCAGTAATGCCTGTAGCCCTATCAAAAATAGCTCTGAAGCAGTTACATTATCTGCCACACATGACAAAAGAAAATTTAGCAGCAACACTTGCAGAAGACTGGTTCATACCGAATTTAACCGAGCATGTTGCATTGTTTATAGTGAACTGTATAATCTGCCAGCAATTCACGGCTGAGCACACATTAAAAGTAATGAGAGGAGTCATCCAAAGGCCAAATGGGCCTTTTCAGCACTTGCATGTCGATTACGTCAACATGATTCAAGTATGTAACAGGTGTTGTGGTGTGTCCATTCTCTATATGGATTGAGGCAGGTCCATGTACACACCCAGACTCTACCTGCGCGGACACATTTTTTGTGAGAGTGGTGTTCCCCCGGTGCGGGGTGTGCGAGGTCTTGAGATCAGATAATGGCCCTCACTTTGTTAATGCAACATTAAAACAGATTAGCTTGCTGCTTGGTATAAAGCACAAGTTCTCGTTGGCGTATCATCTGCAAGGTAATGGGGTCTGTGAGTAGCTCAATGGCTTGTTAAAGGAAAAGATAGCCAAGTTGAAGCTGACTCTAAGAAAGGGATGGTTGCACTGCTTTCCTTTGGCACTGTATGCATTTCGGAGCCAACCCGGGTCTGACCATCATCTTACGCCACATGAGATAGCCACAGGAAGAAGAATGAGAACTCTCTTGACACCCCGAGATAGAACTAAATGTGATGCCCAGTCAACAGGAGAAATGGTAGGGTCTGAAATGCAAAACTATCTGAACTGCATGAAATCTTGCCTTACTGTAATTTCAGACCAGCTGCAGCGACGACGAAAAGGGTGCAGGGCAGCACGGAACACAGAAGGAGATACTACTACAGACACAGCTCAAGGACTTTGTGTTCCATCCGTCTTCCCTGGAGACACCGTCCTTGTGAGGAATCATACAAGGAAAAAGTGGGACGAGCCAAGATTTAACGGTCCCTTCACGGTAGAGGACTGTACCCCATCCGCAGTGAAACTACAAGGCAGGAGAGCTTGGATTCTTCTCGGCGATATCAAACCATACATCGGAGAAGGCCCCCTGCCTGCACCCCAACGAGAGGAGTCGACGAGTGATGGAGAAGAACCACAGCACGTGAAGACGAGATCCATGACGAGGAAAAAGGACGCATGACCAGCCAAAGACAATGAACTTTTTGTAAATTGTGGCTTAAATTTGACACTTCCTCTAAGCAAAAAAAAAGGGCATAAGGACATAAAAAACAGACATTTTGCGCATCCTAGTTGCCGGCTGAAGAAGAATATTTCACGCATAAGCCACAACATAGCCTGTGAACTTTGAACTTTGGACTGAGGCACACTTGAGCCTTGCCGAGAAAAGAATATGCCAAATTGTGATCGAGGACACTTACATTGGAAGCAACTACAATATCCCAACTCATTTCACACCGAGACCCTATTCGGAATCACTTATGGTATCCTGCAGTAGCGACTTCACCAAGGATGTGGTCACCTATTTTGATCTAGTGCTAAGATCATACCTGTCATTGTTAGGAAGGCTCACCAATGTTATTGACTTTTTTCAAGATCCTGAGAACGAAAAGACAATAAGAAGACTGCTTACTGTCATTGCCAAACAATTTCTCTTACTTCCTGAGTACACTGAGAAAGAACCAAATGTCCCAAACACAAATGGAAATAAATGAGCTTATCAACACATTGTTCTTTCATATAATCGAAGACTATCCAACTCTTTTCAGAAGAACAACAGACACACTCACGTTTCTTCGAGACCCAGCAAATACAGAACATTTAAGCCAACTTTCAAATAAAATCGTGATCCTAGTCGCACTCCACGCGTGTGCAGACATTGTTTACATCAAGGAAAGAACATATAATCCTGAACCTCAGCAAGACAGGATGGATGTCCCTGCCACCAGAGGACCGCAGGTTGGCTCACAATGTCCTATTTCATCTAGTCATTGACTTTCCAGAACTAGTGGGGAGACCGATCGATGTTGACGTCCTCACATTTATCAGAGATCCAGCTAATGTTGCACAGATGGGAATGCTCTTGCATGGAATTGTGCTCCAAGTAGAACTCTCTAACCATCAGCAGAACTATCTGAGGAGATTCTAAAAGCCTTTCGCTGAGGGACAGATCGAGGAAGCAGTGTAAAGGACTTTACCATTTGTTGTTATTTGTTCCTTATTTCTTCATACTGATCAGCATATAATATGTCCTCAGGACTGAAGAAAATCCGAGGAGTGGGCTGGAAGCTTACTTACTTTGAACATGCACAGTAAAAGTACTTACTGAAGTGTTAGTTGATCTGATTTTCCCCTTATTCTAGCAAAGGAACTGTATCCTGAAATAAGGGACTATACGTCACCCGCAAGAGGGAGGACACTTGTGGAACACCTGAGACCCTTAGACACAGAGTCCTCAAGACAATATTGTGTAAAGGAATACATTAAAACATTGACATTTGGCGAATGATCGAGATGGGGGCCAGAGCAGCAATCTGGTCCTACCACAAGAGGAAAGACAACCATGCTTCTCTGGAAGTAAATGCTGCCACCTGACATACAGGGGCATAATGTATTTATGTATCATATTCATCATTGTTTTACTGTCATTAACGATCAGAACTGCATTTTTTATTGGCGCACAAAGCGTTCCAATTCCAGTGCACCCACCTAATGATGCACGCATGAAACCCACAAAAGCACCCAGACCTTACATAGTCATTCCAGTCCCTAGAAGATCTGATGGTGGAGTGAATGAACTTGTAATGGATGTGATTAGCAATGATACATACACACTCGTGGTAACAAACAAACAGAAAAGCCGGAGACAGGGTCGGCAAACAATGAATGAAGAAAGGTTACTGACAACCACACGCATGCAAACACTAAATGCACACAAAACAGGCCTAGTGTCAATGACTGCAGAACCACAAGTCAAAACAGTAGAAAAGAAGAGACTGCTTGCCACAAGAAACTCCACAACAGACATTGTGGATAGACAAGAGGAATCAAAAAAGAAACCAACAGAAATGATAATGATAAACACCCCTGAGGCAACACTCAGGGAGACAAAGACAAACTCGAAGAAGATCTCACAAGCACAACTAATAGTAGACGCAGTACGGCCGTCATTAGCCAGAGAAAGGAAAGGACTAGAGGAATTGAAGAGTAAAACCCAGCGACAGTAGTAACAAACATATATCTTCCAACACAAGGGACAAGTACAAGTTCTACAACACAACCATACGCCGGACCAGCGTCAGGGTGGTTGAATGGGCATTTGTAACCAGCAGGAGAAGGATGTATTAAGAGAGGGAAAGAGCTGGCAGTCGTTTGTCCACTCAAATGGCGGAGATGAGGAAGCCTGCACCATGGACCAGGATACCAAAGAATCCTCCATCAAGAAAGAGCCATATAGATGCATTTAGGGAAGTAGTTATAGCAAACTACAGGAGAACACTAAGAATCAAGAGAAGCATGCATGGAGATGACAATGAACTAAACGATTACCTGGACAGCACAGCACATTTGGGAAACAACATTTGGTATCAGCATACGAAAGAAGTTGGAAGACGGAATTCAGAAGGGGATTGCTTTGTTTGTGCATTCCTATAATACAGCATGGAGAAATCCAAGATTTTCAAAGCTGTAGAAATCGATGTCCAGACAGCACATTGTCTGTCACACGAAGCAATGTGCAAGACCAGAGGCCAGTTCATGAGTAGTGATGCCTCATTAATATGGGCCACTGAAACAGCCTATCCCGACGTAGATGATTATTTTCAAGACATTAAGAAAAGCAACAGAGCTCATACTAGGAATCATGTGATCAGGTACGAGAAGCCTGGAGTTAAAGGAACAGGAATAAGATGGGACGTGCAACTGAGACTAAATGTCCAAGGAAAAACTCCAGAAGAAGCTCAAAAGTGGAAGAATAGAGCCCAAATGCAGATTTGGGGAACAGTGCTTTCACCAGATGGGTGGGAAAAAGGAGTGGTGATTTGCAGAGCCTGGGTGATCACTGGACTCTACAAAGAAACTGTTGACATCGTGCAGAATGGCTGTAAGCCATTATAGCCAAAACTTGCAAAACTATTGACATGGGGACGAAGACAGAGGAGGATCCTTGCAGATAGTGCCACTAGAAAGCCCAAAATTCTGCTTCAGGAATAATGGCACTAGAAAGATGGGAGAGAATAAGAACTATTGACAAGTTTTTGACGCTCCAGGAATGGTGCATGGAACTGCAGTAATAATGGATCATTATTGGGCCTGCGGATCCAAGGCATGCATCAGACTGCCAAGAGACTGGGGAGGTATATGCACAATAGTGAATGTCCACGTTCCAGCACTGGTGATCCTAAAAAGTGACCTGAATATTGACAGATTCCCGAAAGCAGATGCTCACCTGAGGAAGAAGAGATATGTGGAACTGATAACTTGGATGAAGAGAGAGAATTACTTCTCTGCTAAATCAGAAGAAGCCTTTCACGCAATGCCATACGAACACAGGCTGTTCAGCCTCACCTCATCAGTGTTCACAACGATTTTTATGCCAAGGATCCAAATTGGAGGAAATACTTAATGGTTGCAGATAACCAGATGGGGGTTACTGCAGACGATGAACACAGCCATTAAAGGATTCAATGCGATCAAGGAAGAGCTGAGAGCCATCCAACTGATGACTCTTCAGAACAGATATGTCCTTGACATGATCGCAAGCATGGATGGAGGAGTTTGTGCAAAAATCGAAGAATCATGTTGCACATTTATGATGAGGAGAATGGAACCTTAACAGAGGCCATAGGTATGCTGATAAACCTGCAGAACCAGATGATCTATGAAACTGATAAAGTTGATGATGCAAGCTGGTTTGGATCACTGTTCTCATGGGTTCCATGGGTTCCACAATGGATGGCAGATGCATTCAAGTTCTTGGGTGCCCTTTTAGTGATGATATTGCTAGGATTTTGTGTTATCAAGATGATAATCTCGCAATGCCAGAAGACTGCGAAGAAAGCCATAGGAATGATGTCAAGCCAGGATGGAAGCCCAAAGACCTGACTGATGAAGAAATAAGATACTTTGTGAAGACCAGTATTCACGCACCAGAAGGAACACAGTTTCTCTATCCCAGGAAGCACAGAAAGTATGTTTGAAGGTGGGTTTACTGTGGCCCAAATGGACAATGTCAACTAATGACATGGAATAAGAAAGAACATGTAAGGACAGCAGGAAGCCTGAAAGGAGTAATAAAAATATGGACTCCAAAAAGACACTTCTTCAAACCATCATGTACAGACCCCAAAGATGAAGAAGGAATGAACCCAGATGATGGAGTGAAGCAAAATACAGAAGAATCGAGTAAGTTGAATCAAAAGATGGAGGTGAAAGTGGTCGATGAATCGCCCAGAGGGGGGAGTATAGAGGAGGTCTCAAATAAATCCTGCACTCCAGTCGCCCATTTTGAAGTACCAGGAACATTCACACCAAAATATGTGACGTATGATGAGCAGATAAATCAGCAGAGAGCCGCAGTAGGGCTCTGCCCAGTAATTATCAGAACAGCAACACCTATTGAAGTACCGATACCAAGAAAACCATGGACAGTAAGGTATCCATTAAGGAAACCTTACCAGCAAATGAGACGAAATGAAGATTGCCTAAGTACAGTCCCGGAAGAAACCAAAACGGTCTTAAGGGAAGATGAATGGTGACTTCACAAGGACTCAGACTGACGTACAAGTAGAAGAAATGACAACCCGAGAATGACACCCAGAGACGAAACGCCATGAATAAGGATATCGTGAACCTAAAAGGGGAGAACGATGTTGAAATACAAGAAGCTTTAGCTGTAAACAGGATGAAGATATTCAACCAGCTAACACCTGAACATATGCTTGGAACTGCAAGAAGGCTAAGAAAACAATGCGGCTTGCAATGCTAAGTAGAAGAATAGTGCGGCAAGCGCCATTATACATAATCTACCTCAAAACGAAGCATAGTATTATAAGTGTAATTCCACTTTGCAAACGAAGCAGAATCAACCCAGGTTACTATAGGCCGATTGAGCAGAGATTCATATTCTAGCAAAACGAGAAGAGACGGCTGAATCGAAACTCGGCAGATGCAACTCGTGCCAGGAGAGCCAAGGTCATACTAATAAAATGAACGAACAGTAGCTACATATAATTGAAACTTAAGAACAGAATATCCTGACTCTGAAAGGTCAAGATAAGGAGGCCTAGGCAGGTGGCAAGCTGAATAAGAATCAAATGCACAAATTAAGAGAAACTAGACAAATTCACAGTGTTGGAAGCATGTGACCATCCGAGCGAGGAGAAGTACGAGTTCACAACTACGCTTGGCATCCGCCCAGGCAGAGATATCGGAACTTTCCCAGACAGGAGATGCAGTTTCGAGGCCAACCACAGTGACATAATTGACACATAGTTGTTGAAGCGATGATTAATTGTAACCTTAATTGGAGAAAGGCTGAGTAACTAGGGGGCACCCTGCACCTGGCTGACCATTCTGCGTGCTGCTGAGCAAACTGGAAATGCATGCATGGGGTTGGTGCCAACCCAATCGCAATGAACCAAATATTCTAGGGTCATATAGTTAGTAGAACCAATGGGACGTCATACTTTTAGTGACGTCTACAGTAGTCATCTTTGAAGGAAGGGCTTAGACGCCCACCTGACAGTGTTTACCCAATCCCCTCACTCCGTTACCATATACAGATATAGTACCTATATTAAAGTTACCTTTTCCTAACCAATACAATTGCATATTAACTTTTGAGTGTTATACGTCAATTATGATGAGTTTTCAGTATAAATGCTATGATTTTTATGAAGTTCATTGGAGTTGCAGCGAGAAGGACGATCGCATCACTGCAGATTTCCATGACTCCCCGTTTTTTTTTACTTGCCATTAAACAGACTCCCTTTGCCAAACAATTGAGTTGTCCTTATTGATTGGTGTTGGAGTATTAAATCTGCACCCCCATCCATCTCAAGGGTGCAGCTATATCGTTTTAAAGTACTTTCGGAGAAAACCTCGGCTCTATGGGCCGGCCGGGGGTCTCCGGAGTACACTTCATTAATATTCATGAGGAAAAATGTGCATACATTTAGAATCATTATAAGCAAATTCATCTCATGAATATTATTGAGGGATATCCTGAAAACCTGACATGGATCCGGCCCTCAAGGCCTGGAGTTGGACAACACTTTTCTGAAAAAGTGTTGATAACTAATAGCAAATAGCACCAAAGGAAAAGACGAAAAAAGTTTGTGGCGCAAATGTCTGTAAAGGCTCATCACTGAGTTGCAAGCTACTCTAGGTGCTGTTTTCTGCCCCGGTCGTTGCCACCTGATTGATTTTGTGGTTCAGTGCTAGAATTGCTAGTGGTGGCTGTGTTGTTGCTGGTGGCTGTAGATCCGCAGCAATGATCTTTGGAGGAGGCAGGCTGGTCTGGTGCTGCAGACCTCCTCTAGAGCACTTTCATCCGTATTTCCTTTTTGTGTAGATGTGAATGGTTCAAGGGATTGTACTATATCACGGTTACTCGCGTGGAACTATGGAGGTTTTGGACTACACCTCCCATGATGCTTCCACACAGATTTTGAGGCTAGGGTCCAAGGCAGTTAAAGTCCATAACATCAGCAGGGCTATGTACTGAGTAACCATGAATTAGAGTGTTAGGAAGTGGCCGGGAGACCTCGTTTAAAGATATGGGGCCCAATTCATGGAATTCTTTGCACAGTTCAAAGTGACTTTGCACTGCAGAAAAGTGACTTTGCACTGCCGACACAAACCCTGATTCATGGCACTGTGCAAAGTGTGTTTGTGCAGTGCAAAGTCAGGAGAAAGTAATTTTTACAACTCAAAATGGCTTTTCACTGACTTTGCGCTACAAAAATACACTTTGCACAGTTCCATGAATCAGGGTTTGTGTCAGAAGTAAAAAGTAACTTTTCTGCAGTGGAAAGCCACTTTGAACCGTGCAAAAAATTCCATGAATTGGGCCCGTAATGTCACTTGTTAGAAATACATGCAGTATGAAATGTCTTATTACAAATTGAAAACAATAAGAGAGAGAGAGAGAGAGAGAGAGAGAGAGAGAGAGAGAGAGAGAGTGTGTGGGTGTGTGTGGGTGTGGACACATGTCAGTGTGTGGGTGAGGAGGGTGGGGAGAGCAATGGCGGTTGCAGGGGAGCCCCCCACATTGGGAGAGGCTAGCAGAAGGGGCGCTGGGTGGGGATGATGTTTCCCAGCAGCACCGAAACACTTGCGGGGAAACAGCACAGAACAACATTTGCACCAACCAGCCAGTCAGAGAAAGACACTTTGCTCCATTCAGTCTCTGCAATTTTCAGTGACCAATGTCCGGGCACCAGAGCAAAGGTGTCCGACTTTGCAGTAGGCTTTGCCATCCGAGACCTGGTCTTTAGACACAACAGCTGAAGAAGACTACAGCACGAATGCGAAAAGCAAGAGATTCTTGCAGAAGGGCGTGGACGTTACCGCGAAGAAAAAAACAAACAAGATCAGGTTTCCGTTCTGGAGAGAACTAATCGATCAGTCTAAAAAGAGTGCATATCACATGGGGGTGCGTGCGTTAGGGGTGCGCTTAGGTTACAGCACTAAGGTAAAAGAAATCTTGGCTGGGGAGGCCAGATTCGATTTTTAGTCTTTAAGCAAAAGCAGATTAATCTACCTAAAACTCATAGCCATTTAAATCACACTTATTTAGCATTCATTTATTAATTTCAATTGAACAAAAATGTGCCAGTACAAAAATCCCTCACTATTAATATCACATGATCAAGTGTGTGTGTGTAAGGGGAGGGGGGGGTAGGTGAGGGTGTGTGCGCGCCCACGAGACCGTGCATTTGGGGTGTTTAAGAATATAGATGTGTGGGCACATACATCTGAGATATAAAATCAATATTAATTCATGTGTTTAATAAAATCGCTGTGTTCAGCACACTAAACATTTTTTAATTGTGTTCTTATATCGCCCTTAATGCCAGATGCAGCCTCTAAGTGCGGGACCGGGTATCGAACCCGTGCTACTCGCACAGTCACGTTTCCAACACAAGTCCTTGCCACTGAGATATCCTGGCGGCCGACACTAATCATCAAACAACAATGCTGGTTTTACCACCAGTCAGCCAGACTCAGAGCAAGTCTGTAAAAATGTCAACTGCCATGTTCAATAAAGATAGATTATTACTGATAATTTATTTTTTTGATTTTATTTCTGTAAAAAGAGGAACAATAGCAATAACCTTCGTTATGGGGTGGTTGATTGGACTCAAAAAGAGGATGGTGGAGTGTGGTTAACGTCATAACAAGGGTAAGAATGTGCTGCAAGAACACAGCTCGCTGAAGCATTATCAGTAGCCTCTTAATTGAAGGGCTTTGGAGAAGTAGCCCTTGGCTTTAAACAGTAGCAATATTACCCTGAAGGGCAGAATAAGCAGAACGTGTTTTTGTTCTTTGATATGAGTCCCCCTTTTCATCCTTAGGATGGTCTCTCTTTGTCTTTTTCCCTTCCTGATTCGTACTACAGACATGATGTGATGAAGTGCATTCTGCACACAGCCGCCATATTTAAATGGATTTCCAACTAGGGACAGGTTTCAGAGGCATCAGATCTCTTTGCAGTGGGGATTCTTTAGGCTCCTTAAACCAAGTCCTCTTCTACGGCAAAGGCAATCCTAGGTGAGCGCTAAGAGCACCCGCAGCAGGGGGTGTCAAATGGGCACTAAAATGGGCCTATTATGGGCAAATCTGCCCAACTGCCAGTTAAAGGTGGAGACGAACTGGCACATTGCTGAGGGAATGGAAACAGGCAAGCACTGGCAAAGCCAACAGTTCTCGCTTTGTGTAGGAATGGGATAGACATTTGCCAGGCACTGCTATTATGTACTACCTGGCCTTAAGAGGGCAACAGCTGGAAAATGATGTGATTACCTGAAACCTATGCACAAGCTAAAACTGCTGGCCTTGTCAATGCTTGGTTTTAAAAGGACTTGGATGCAAATAACATATATATATATATATCAGGTGCTACAGGGCACACTTGCTTAAAACATTTTTGCTACACCAGTATTACCTTTATAACTGCAAGTAAACCATTAACTCTGAGCAGACTGCATAGAAATAACATTGGCAGGCCAAAGTTTGATGTTACTGCTTGAAAGAGATAGCGCAAAGATAACCCAGGAGGATGTGCTTTGGACTGGAAAGGGCAGGGAGTTCGTCAGAATGGGGATAGGGTTTAGCAGGGCCATGGGAAGTAAATGGTGGGCTAATACCAAACAATAGTCACAGGCTGTGTGTCCCTCCTCACATTTGATCTTCCTCCTCGCTGTACTGCAATATTTTTGGCTTATAAATGGTGCTTAGGCACCCCCTAATAGCCAAAGCATGTGGCTAAACAGCACTGTGATTGTGGCTATTTCTCTAACATTGATAAGTGCTCAACTTAAGAACTTTTGCCTCAAAATATGATTAAACGACCTTGAATCGTCAGCAATATAAGATTGTTTCCCGTTGTTTACACATTTATTATTTCGAAGTAATTTACTTCAAAGTAATTACTTCGTAAATACTACGAAAAATACATGTAGTTGTGGGTTGAGGGGTGAAAAGGGGAAGGGGTTTGGGGTAGAGGTAGCAGTGAAGGGGAAGGCGGGTATGGGGGACAACCAAAAAATGCACATGAAATGTCAAAGTAATTCCTGGCGTGGAAATGACATCGAACCATATAAGATGTATGTGGAAAGTTGCATTGGCATTCCAAGCTGTCTGCATTTTTTAGATCAAATATTGTGCTTGCACCACTTCATCAATCTAGATGTCTTTCAGACACTAAAGGAGAGAATGCCTTGGACTTTACCACCATACAAATAATGCATCAATCAAGCAAAACGTCCACACCACCTCTAATACAAGAAGACTTAGGTTGCAGTTGAGTATGTGCAAAATAGGGATTTAATAGTTCTAATGACTGAATCCCCTCTCCGTGCTGCCTACACAAAATGCCAGTGGCCGTTTTTACTTCCAACACGCGTGCCGCCAATGGAACAGCAATTGGTGAACCTTTGTGAGCCACTTACAGGTAGATCATGCAGGTGTAAGTTAGTGGTGTGAATGCGTGAGGGAAATGCATTTGCACATGTGTGTGAATGCTCAAGGTTATGTTCTGACTGATGTTCACCAAAATTGACAATGCCTTCTGATTGCTCCTCCCTGACACACCCCTTGGAAAAAAACACTTTTTCAGTTCTGGTAGTAAGATACATTCAGTTAAGAATACGTTGTGACACGTACTCATGGACGTGCACATAGTCAGTCCATATGCACGACTT
This sequence comes from Ambystoma mexicanum, assembly GCF_040938575.1. Taxonomy (NCBI): domain Eukaryota; kingdom Metazoa; phylum Chordata; class Amphibia; order Caudata; family Ambystomatidae; genus Ambystoma; species Ambystoma mexicanum. The sequence continues at coordinate 597,254,899 of NC_090924.1, forward strand.
GTTTTATGATTTATGTGTAAATGTTTTTTCAAAAAGTGTATAACATCCGTATTCCTTAGCTACAATCGTTTACAAGAGGAAGTCACACTCACGCCCGGGTAAAGCTTTTTGAAGGATGCTCAATTTGTACAACCTTTGTCAACTTCAAAGTTCAACCATTCACAAACTAGTTCACATTTTCTATCCTGCTAAATAAATTGTACAAGTTGGAGCCAGTTTCTAAGCTTTTATGAATAACATACAACTATCAACTGAGCAATAATAACTCATATTTCAACCACTGTAGGATATATTTCAATACTAAACATTCTGCATGTTAAAAACGCCATAACGTATAGCTCTGTCGCCTGGAGGTTGTTACAATAAGTGGTCAGTGCAAATTCACTTTTGGTTGGAACCTCTCTCAGAACCACCTCTGTTAATGCATCTGCTGCAGTGATCTGTGTGTATCCTGCATCTCGCCAGACTCTCAACAGCTTGTGTCTCGTCGTCTGTCGCATCTGAGCCCGCTGGCAGGATCTGCTTGCCCAGCCGGCATATTTCACGCAGATCGCAGGAACTTTCAGAATCGGCGTCTCACAACAACCCCTCCTCCAAAAACTGTACCTCCAGCTAAACTCAATTGCTGAACACGTTTAGAGCTTAGTGCACAATCAAAAAAAAGTATGAGGCTCTGAGGGTGGGAATGTTTTGGAAATTGGCAGATCTCATTTGACTGTTCTTACATTGTAAATTTAATTTGCCAAGCAACGAAATCAAGAGCAGCAGGCCCTGATGGGCTTTCAAATTTTTCATTAAAGGGTAACCCTGAGGTTTGGGGACAGATCTTACATATTCTATTCAAACAAATAGTTTGGATATCACAGATTCAACCTTCATGTCACATCTCCTACATTGTCCCGATGTATAAAAGTGGACAGGTTAAAGCCTCTGAATTATCGCGAAATATTGGCTTCCTGAGTTCTACAACATCTTCAAACTTGGGCAGCCAAGCCTTGAAGATTGTCAACATTTCTGAACAGTTTTTGGCAGCACTAGCGAACATTTTTGAATGGACTAATCCTGAGACTTTGACAATGGCAAGCCTATTTGAGTGGCTCAGTGCCTGACTATTCTTTGTGTATAGACCTTTTTTTATTTTGGGCAATACCTGAAGTACTGTTAAAAGTGTCCATTTTGTTTCATTCCAAAGCAAAGATCCAGGTCAGACTAAATGGAACAGGCATGTTATCTGGTGAAATTGAGACTCAACGGGCCGCAGACAGGGCTGCATGGTTGCGCCCTGTCTATTTAATCTATACTCATCTGATCTGGGGGAGCTTCGGCACAGTAAGAGATTTAACCCTGAGGGTTGGCGATTTATTGATCAAACGGCTTGCATATGTGGACGACATAATTGTGTTCGATTGTACTCCATTTGGAATGCAATGATTCAATTTAGTCCTATTTTAATGAAAATTATTTTATGTTAAACACCTCTAAAACAAAACAAATGTAACTTTACAGAAATTAGGATCATCAGAAAGTTTAAGTGGGGATTGGACAACAATGACCTTGAAGAAGGGAAGTAATTTAACTACTGAGACATTCCTGTCTATAATAGACTCAATAAACAGGCCTTATTTTCAGATTTAAGATTTAGGGGCTGATTCATGGAACTATGTGCGCCGAAAAACGGGCTTTGTGAACCATTCTGCCCGCAAATCCCTGTTTCACAAATGGGGAATTGCAAGCAGAATGGCGCACAAAGCCCGTTTTTCGGCGCACATAATTCCATGAATCAGCCCCTAAAACTTTCTTTAAACATTGAACGTATAAGAACAATTGCAACTGCTATTGTCGTTATCCTTTCTCCTGCTTATTACCTTCTATAAAAGGAATGTCGGGCCTTGTTTATGGACTGGAAATTCAACTGATGTCAGACTGATGTTAGACAGCGAATAATCAGTTTGAAAGGCGTGTCCTGGAGATTTCGCCTTTATCGCCATGTGTTATCCATTTTGAACCTGGTTGGCTCTCTCTACGAGCAACAGTTGCTTGGATTACAATGATCATCTATCACTAGACTCCGCCCCTGTCCGGATAACTCTTTATACATGAAACTTTGATCAACTGAACTGACATTAGCTTAACACAAATCTAACTTGTGAATTAGTTTACAAGTTTGAGAAGTTTGTCAAACTCAGAATAGCCTGTAATTTGGGTGATTTGGGGATTCAGAGGTATTAATTCTCCCAGGACTAATGGACAACACTATCCAATATCATTCACCAATCCAGAATCGCTTAAAAAAGAGAAAGTGGCTTTTCACAGACGCCTGTGTCTGTATGCCCCTTTGTCCCCCATAGAAAGATTAAGAAGCGCATTGACGTTGCAAAGACCCAAATGAGTGCATTGAACATTAGCCACATAACCCCTGCGCACTGAGTAGAAGAAATACGTGTGTGTATTTCATTGATGGATTGTGACAATTTGTTCACGTGGCTCTGTCTTTAATTTGGCACTGGTGGCATTCCTGTTGCCCTATGCTCTGTGCATCACTTCCCTTTGACCCCAAGTTGCGTCTCCAATGGTAACTCTGTTCCAGTCTATATGATAGTCAATTACCACATCCAGCCCAAGGCTCTATACCGCCACCTGTAAATATCTACCACCTAATCCCAACTCAGGTGTTTGATTCCCCTGGTCTACCCATGCTCCACACATATCAGTCACTTCCGCTACTAAAGATGGGCCCAACCATTCCGAGGCTCCTCACATGTCAAATCCTCACCCCACCATCTCTCAATCCACTGGTTGATCTTTTCTGTCCCTCCGCCCTCCCTGTATGTCAGAACTCACCTCCCAGTACCCACTCAACACCAAATCTCCTCCACTGTCATCACTTTCAATGCACTATTTCTAATTGACGATATTGCTAGGACTTTGCATTAAATCCAGTTGCTCCTTCTAAGTGCTAATGTGAAAACATGGCATGGAATCATGCTTTATTAAAAGCATTTCTTGCCCTTGGTACTGGAGAGAAGCATCCCTCTAGCATTTGGGAACAGAGTCCACAAGCACTCGGATTAAATTCTTAAAGACTAGGAAACTAGAGAAGTGCCTTCAGATGGAGAGGGCTCCAACTTGCAAATTGTATTGATAAATTACTGTCATAGGAAAACACAATATGAGCAGCGATTTCATGTGCCTTTAATTCCTGCGAGGGCCGCTCTTGCGCTCTCTGCGCGTATGCGGTGGTCTCTCCCGCTTTAACAAGATGTGACAACATGAGATCAATTAAGCATTGATCTAGATTATGGCTGTCTATTTTTGGATCGCTGTTTAGTAACAAAAGCAAAGCGCAGAAATCAATATGGCGACGGTATTCAACTTATCTGCAAATCCCTTCCCTTTGTCACAGAGCGTGTTCAGAGGCTTTTCACACCCACTCTCCATATTATCTGTTTCAACATGTTTCAGACCAGTACCGGCAGCCACGGCAGAGCCAATTAACCACTGCTGTGCCGCTGCCTGCCATCGGGCCCGCGTCTTCTGTGTGGAGCCTCTGCGCGGCCTCCGTTGGATCCATTCCATCCCCATGTCCAGATTGCGGGCCACAGCAGGATCTCGCAACAATGCATGCACCTGAGGTAGCCTGGCCTATTGTTTCTATTTTCGGGCAGGTTTTTATAAGTGCTGGATTTTGCTAGATGGTCTTGGGAGAGACTGCAATACCTAGTGATATCAAATGGGGAAAGCGCAGCAATGCCGAGGAATATCTTCTGAATTTGAGAACGTTTTGGCAACAGCGGGGTGAGCACTGAATTAATAGACTCTATTTTTGCCCGGTTCAAAGTGAATTTGCGCTGCTGACACACACCCTGATTGATGGAACTGTGTTTTTGGCTTGCAAAGTCCAGGGAAAGTCATTTTGAACTGCAAAATGACTATGCGCTGACTTTGCCCAGACTTTGCACTGCAAAAATACACTTTGCACAGTTCCATGAATCAGGGTTTGTGTCAGCTTTGCAAAGTCACATTTCAGCAGAGGCGTAGACAGGGTAGTGCCTGAGCGGGCAAGGCCCACCCACAATCTGTAAATGCCCACACAGCAGCACTGTTTGGGCATTTACAGATCTTAATGTCACTGCGGTGGGCCCAACTACATAAGCTTCAAACCCCACTTGTTAGATAATCCTGGCTACACCTCTGCTTTTCAGTAGGGCAAATCCACTTTGAACCGGGCAAATATTCCATGAATCGGGCCCTAAGGAGTTTGGGAAATCATTTGAGTCTTGTGAATTGTCTGAATTGATAGTGCCTTTTGGTTGGCTATCAATAGGTTATAGGAAGGTTGTCATTCTGACACGGCTTTTCATGGCCTTCCAGAATGAGTGAGAATATTTCTAATGTTATTCTGCCCTTCACCACTTACCGGCTCCATCTCTACACAATGGGCTGGCTGTAAGAGCCGTTCCGGCACTGCACAGCCGTTTTAGGGGCAGTTTGGTCCTTTTTGTGATGTAATAAGGCGGTGGAGGAAGGACTGCACAAGAAGCATGAGTCTGCTGCTGAGGCTGCGTGGTGTGTGGTAGAATACCAATGCTTGGCCTGTGAGATGAGAATACTATTAAACGACTGGCCCTGAGCGGAACAGTGGTGACAGGGGTTAAAGGGTCTACCTTGGGCAGGAGTCTGCAACCTTTGGTTCTCCGGATGTTCTAGACTGCAAATGTGATGATCCCTTGCCATTGACTCGGGTGACTATTGATGATGGGAGCTGTGGCCCCAAACAGCTGGAGAGCCAAAGGTTGCAGACCCCTGACCCAGTGTTACTAAACAAGTCCAGTGCTCATTGTACCATTGGAACTTTGGTTGTTCCATCCAGTATAATGGGGCAGGATTGGGCCTTAACCGCCTATGAAAGGTCGCTCTTGTTTGCCTGCATTTCTCTAACCCTCTGCAACACTGCGGCTGCACTTTAGCTCTTCTTGCCAGGTGTTCTCTTTCTTTCTGGCTGCAATGCTCTCCTGGATGCCAAGGCCGGTCAAATAGAGTGGTCCGGACCTACTGTCGGCTTTGTTGGCATTCAGCAACACCCTCATGTTTCCACTGAAGGCTTTCCCCCTGCCTCTCTCCCCAGTCCTGTCCCCCCTTCCATCCCACGTGTGTGTCTTCGCCATCTCCTAGTTCATCGCCATCACCTTTAAATGTGAATGTAACTGTTTGCTGAATCTGGCCACATTTAATGAGGAAGAATCAGGATGGCAAACCTCACTCTGTTCTTAGGAGCTTTTACAAATTTAGCCCCTCACTGAATCTAGTTGTTTAGGGCCTGGCCAGCTTACTGATCCTGGGTCTCTACTTGGAATGTAGATCAAGCATTAGCCTCTTCTCTCCTTGTACAGGGAATCTAGCCACGGGCATGGCCGCATATCTGCACGCACCTGCAATCATACACCTCTCAAACCCACTTGGCACAACACCTCTGCCATAAGAATGCAGCTGCCGTTCACGACAAACTTTTCAAAAGTAGTTGCTCATATAACTTCTATCCCTCTCGATCATACCCCCACTAGTCCACTTGTTACCACCCATCCACATGCCAACTCGACATTGGTGGCTATCAGGGGCTTGGACACCCCTCATATCATGAATACTGGCCGATATGCACACACGCATACTGGCCCCGCCCGAAAAATGTCGCCTACCCGGACTACAGTACCCGAGTGCTTCCAACCAACAGCGGATTAGGACCATACTAGTGGTTAAAGGCGCTATACAAATGACGTATTATTGCTACTACTTAGATTCATTGAGCCAAAGGGACCCACAAGAGGTTTTTAGGAACTCTTGTAAATTCTAATACGATAGACCCATGCCAGAATATTACATCGGAACAAAACCTGGCCAATAAATTTGCCTAATGTCATAATAGCAGACAATTTAAATCGACACATGAAGGTCGGTCACGATTTACCGCAATGATGCAGAGCAATCCTAGCCATCAGAATATTGTGGCCCACAGGTAGTCTATTTCACTTGGAAGAGTGTCCCACCCTGACTTTAGCAGGAGATAGGTTTCTATAGATATCCTAAATATTCAAGAAAGTCCATTCATGTTGGATGCCGCGGGTTGTACCGGTGATGGTCCACCAGCCAAGTTGGCAGGCGCGAGCCTAGCGAGACGCAGGTGGCAACACAGATAGAACAAATGATGGCTCAGCCTTGAGGGAGCATTATGAAGCCGGGAGTTCGCCCTTCTTCGGGGCGAATCCAGTCCGTGTTTCCTGCAGTGCGACTGGCGGAGCCCATGCAGTGGAAATCTTTTCATAATTCACAGCCAAAATTCAATATTCCTTCAAAAACCCGATGAAATATGACAGACACGCTGCACTATTGTACCTACAATTAGTTCCAGGTAAGGTAGTAGCAGGGCTTTCGAACTATTCTTAAAAACTGCTTTCAGAATAGGGAAACACGTTTAGAGAATGTTTTAGATTTGTTCTTGAGCGCTGGGTTATGTTTATATATTGTACCCTCTTTACACTGTGGGAGTATTTGGGGATGTCCCCAGGCTTTGCTACGAGTGTGTTTTTTAAGCAGGTTTGTTGGACTGGATCTGCCTCCTGCGGATATTGATGTATGAGGGCATTAGTTGTGTGATAATATTTTATGTATTCATATATCATTGCAAGTCTCTATTATTTGTTTATTTTATGTATTGTTTTACGGGCACTTTCGAGTTGTCTAAAATAGACTTAAACTCAAACTGAATTGAACTGAGACATACAAGGCACGATGATTTTCTTGTGCAATGGAAGGAACATTTTCTGGTGATGGCTGAGTTTCGTTAGCAGCCGCTTCTTTTGTTTCCACCTGCCGTGGATTGTTACATTATTATATCCATAACCAAAAATTACTCAATCTTTAATCCCAAGAGGTGAAATATTGCATAGGCTGCCCCTCTTCTACTACCAGCCAAACCTTACTATCCTACACGCCAGAAGGCAAGGGGGATTTAATCAGGAAACCAGTGCAAACAAAGCATGGAACCATTATACTGTAAGCGCTATCAATACTCCTAAACGTGGACATAATGGGCCTCATCACAAGTTTGGCGGTAATTTGGCAGTAAATGCACCGAAATACCACTAGACTCAATTGCTGTTCCCGCCACTTGGTCCTGGGGATTACAGGTGGTTGTAGGGTGGTGTAAGTCTCCATCTTTGGACTCGAGTGGTAATTCCGCTATGGTAATTCCAACAATGTTTGCAGTTTTGTGGCAGTAAGTTGGAAGGCCTACATCCAGCTTATTGCTGCAAGTAAATCTTCCACAATATCGCCAAACTTCTAGTACAGTGGTGCGGTAAGGCAAAAGTAATGAAATTACCACTGCATTACCACAATTTTGACACGCACCACTGTACATCTTATGACGACCAATGTCCAGTGTCTACTGGCCTATAGGCCTATAGTGAAGAGGCAGGCAACCTTATTCTGGCTCATGCCAACTGATTGGCTGAACCCCAATTCGAGTATAAAGCCACAAGCCACCAAATCCCGACCCTAGCCCCAAAAAATATGTTTACAAAAAATCGTGTCTATCAAAGACTTTGAAGCATCGGCCTGGCATCAAGGGGCACCGCCTGTTCAGCCCCTTCAGGACACAACATCACCGGAACCTGGTGTGTTGATGTAGAAGGATACTGAAGGCAAGAAGTCATGCTGAGCAGGTCCTGAGATGGCCTTGAAAATATGTATTCCACACACCTCGTTCTTATTAATTGCGCATGTAAATAAGAAGGTCTTTGGCAGCAGAAGCAGTGGGGAGTTGGCAGCTTAATGCATTTAGCATAGAATCCAAGTGTGACATTTAGGTGATAACTAATGGGGGCATTAGTACTTGAAATATCCCATTTCAGCTCTGCGGCTGCAGTTAATGAAGCAATATGTGCCTTCTTCCAGACAAATAGAGTCATAAAATAAGTCTTTCTAGGGCATGTCAATGCTTGCTTGACACAAACAAAAATGGTTTACTTTTTGCGGAGATTCACCTTTTCTTCACATCATGCATGATAATAAGCTGCATGCCTAAGTCAAACCATGACTACATGCAGGTGCCCATAACAGGCAATTTAATGTTATTTTTGTTCACTTGTGTCTTTAAGTCTTAGGAGACTTTTAGGCTGACATTACATTGCATTCTGGTACTTCTAGGCTACCATTCAGGATGGGGAAGCCAAAGCTACCACTATAATCTTTTTTTCTAAACATTAGGATTTACATATTGTTAGGCTGGTTTTGTCGCGTGCTGCTTGCGGGCATCCTCTCTTACCTGCTGGACACTGGCGGTTGTAACCACGATAGAGGCTGCTTCATTCTATGCTCTCCCGGCGCCTCAGGCGCATACTGCTGGACACAATCGATGCAGGCAACGCCACCACAGTGCCAGTGCGGCCGCCCCGGCATCCGTTTCCATGGCTACCATCATGCGGCCTCAGCCTCACTAGTGCTCGCCCTTCACAACAAAAGGGAATGCTGAGTTACTAGCCATGCGTTTCAACGCTCCCCAGTTCTCCTTCAGTTCTGGTCTGTTGCTTGTGCTCCTGCTAGTTCTGTTTCCTTTCTTGCATTGTGCCCGAAATCTCTGCCTTTTGTTTTCTCTTGGCTCTATTTCTTTTCTTGCTGGGTGTTAGGAAAAATGTCCATTATATATGTAATTTTCCCTCCAGTTGTGTACCTCCCAACTTTTTGCTGATGTCTGAACACCATAGTGTGACTTTGCCAGAGGAGCACAGCCTTCTGCTGCACTCCTCTGGGCTTTTCGCTCACTTGTTATGAGGAAACTGACATGCCCTTAAGACAGTCAGTACTGGGAGACTTTGTTTCCCTTAGTCCTTGTCAATGTTGTAACTTTTCTGCAAATGTTGCAAGTGCACAACATACCATCCAGTATAGTGCACTTGGGTCTTACTGTCATTTCTAAAGGCCCTAGTAACTTCGAAGGATTTTTTAGTAGAAGTGCAGATGTGCCTTGGACAGGGCTGGTGGCAGCTTATCTTTTCGCATATTTGTAACCCTTTCTTGCCAGGTAAACCACGATTACTGCGTTTGGCACATTTACATGGCCTGGCTCGAAAATGGGCACGCCACAAGGTTCCTTGTCCTGTCCTTTGGCCATCTTGCCCCTTCTCCTTCCTCAGGTCGAGCTGACCCGGGTCAGTCCTTATTTGGACATGCATTTTCCTGCAAAGCGCCATGCTTTTGCAGGCTTCTGCATGCCTTGTGTGCGCGCCCCCAGGATGTAGGCTGGACCGTCTCGTTCCAATACACATCCTGGGTGCCAGAGAATCTGGAGTGCTGTGAATGCCTGGGACCACTGTGGTCCATGATTGGTCCACGTATGGTGTGCTTGTATGTGAGCAGATCTCCCATTGGGTCCTCTTCGTTTTGGTGCAAGGGAGATTCTGGATAAGCGAAGGCTCCAAACACCCATGCCATGTCGATCTCTGGAGTTCTCACTGAACGAAGGCTAGGATCCAAGTATCCTGACACTAAGAAGCTGAGTCGAGGAATCGCTGCTGACCCGCTGGAAGGTTTGGCACCCTAAGCCTGCTGTCGTCCCGCTGGACCCCTCTGCATCTGATCATCCTAGAAGGTCTGCAAAGATGCTTTGACCCAATGGAATAGTGGGATCAACTATTCTCGGCACCTTCATCTTAACCTGCAAGTAAGCCTTTTCGGAAGTGTCCCTGGGCCCACCAGTGGACTGACCAGTTTGCGCACATGTTTTGCTTTGATACAGCTGCCGTTTTGAGGAGGCCCTTGAGACTTGGCAAGCTCTGCGTTCAGGGCACCCTCACACCATATTTCGTATACGTGGCATTCCCAGGTCTGGAGTAAAGTGAGTGTGCCCGAACCGTAGTATTCGCGGTTGCCGTGTCACCTAGCCGTGGCGACGAACTTTGCAAGTTAATTGTGGCTGTGGTCCTCTTTGCCCTGAAGCCTGCTACAGCAAAACTGCCCTGATCCATCCACCACGAGTGAAGACATTTCCACTGTCTCATGTGCTGAATCTTCGCCGCTGAAAGCCACACAGCTGCAAAATTGCTGCAGTCGAAACTGCGACAAAGTGGATAGCCGAAGTTTGGTCCGGAGTGCGCTGGGGGTCGGTGAGTAATTGCAACCCTAGCTGGTGGCCCCTAGTGCATCCATCCATTTTTACACATGAGTGGCCCCTGGGGGCCCCTCTCCTTTCCACTGCTAGTGCGAACTAGCAAACTATTCCCAACTCTTGGAATCGACTCTGCCCTGAAGTGGAAGCCCTCCTCGAATCGTGGGAACCTATTCTGCATCACCTTGCCTACCTTCCTGAGCTGCTACAGCCCCTACAAAAGACCCTGCTTTGCCCATTTGTTCTACCGGGTGCGCCAGCTTCGCAAGTACATTTGAGCATTAGGCTCCTCTCATCTTAGGGATTGAACTGCCTTCCAGTTAGGACTGCGTTTGATGCAGAAGGGCCTAAAGACTATTTGCACTGCCTGCTTCCTTCCCTGTTTAGGTTGTGGACCCATTTGGTGCATTCATCCTTTAAACCCCATTGGTCTTGTATATATGTGTATAGATAGGATTGTGTTGGTTTAATAGTATTACTGTGATTTTCTTGCTGTGTGTTGAATTGCAAAGGCTTTAGAATACATGTTTTTGCATTTTTGATATGTATACACCTGTCTAGGAGTGATTTGTAAGTGTCCTTTACTCTGTATGCTCATTGCGGGCTTTCAGTCACCCTCACCCCTCCTGACACCTAGTCTTGACCACCGCCATAGGTACCTTGATTGGTCTGGCTTGTCCAGACGGTTACCCTGTTCCAAGAAACTAAGCTGGCCTTCTGAACCTCTGCCCACCAGGTCAAAGTTCAGAAATCCATCTTAACACTGGGGTGCCCTCCTCTTGGACTTCCTGTTCTGTGGGGGCTGACCCTCTACCCTGGTACCCTCCTTTCTGCTTCCTTGCCTTCGCCTTCTCATTTCCTTGGGTTCAGCCTGACCCTCTGGACTCTGGGACTCCTTGCATTACTCCTGAGCTTAGGGGCACCTTCCACTCTTCTACCCTCCCAGTTCAGTGCTTGCACTGCCCATTCACCACGCAAATACTGGGAGGTGAGTCCATGGTGTTGGGGGTTTGGTTTTGCTGTCTCCCATGTTACACTCCATGTGAGGAGACTGGCCTGGACCCTTAGCATTCACTTGCTGTTGTGGTTTCTTATTTTGCCTTGGAGTTCAGAAATGGTCAGTTTATCAGCCAGGTAGACTGTGGCATTGATTGTTGTTACTTTTCAGGTAACAGATCAGTGCTTAATTTGTAAAAAGAAGTAAGTGCCAGGGCCCACATATTTTCTAACACACCCAGGACATGCCCGGATGGGAAGCTCCCCACCCACCGTTGCCACCACCTACGGCTGCTCCCCATGCTGTCAACATGAATGGGGTTAAAGGTGCAACTACCACAGGCTTATAGTGGTTGACTGACGTATCCACTATGGCAGATGTGTGATTTACAAATGCCAATCAACATACACATAAAATAAAACATGTTTAAGTGTGTCTTTAAACACAATCATCGTTTACATTTTGTGCTGATTCTGTAGGTGTTTGTTATGTGACTGGCAGTAAGTTGCCAAAACACCACATCATAATCAAACTGTGTCTGAGACAATAAGTGCTGGGCCTCAAAAATAAGTGGCAGGGCTCAGCCATCCTGGAGCACCTCGGAGGTAATATGCTGCCGAGACGTTCTCGACACCAGAACCGAGGAGGTCCTACTCCAGAACACCCAGGACCTCAGGTACCTCGCGCTCGCGAGACCTTGTGCTTGACAGGTTAACGAAATGACTTCTACACTTCTCAAGTCATCCCTACAATATTAGTTTGCCAGTTTAAATTTGTTTGAGGTAAAGCTGTGGAGATATGGCATCAAGTGTCTAAACTTTGGACGGGGCTTTAATGCCAGCTTAACCGACTAACTAGAAAATATGATGTGGGGCAAATCATTTTATCTCACTGTGTTCTATCTACTACAAGCTAGGATGGCCAATGGTGTATTATAGGGACTGGGAAGATGGGATGGCAGGTATGAGTTTTTAGCAGTGTGATAGGTGAGGGAAAACATCGGGTATGACGCTTTTGTGTGGGTTGTGGAGGAGGAAGAATGCCAGGTATTGGTCATGTGTTGTGGAAAGTTAAGATGGCAGGTATTGGCTTGTGTTGTAGGTGCATGGAGGCAGAACACCCCATATGGGGTCTAGGATTGTTGGATACGAGAACAAAAGATGCCAGACATGGGCTTTGTGTTAAGGGGCCTGGAAAGGCAGGTAGTCAGGCATGTATCTTTTTTACCAGCTGTGGTTTGGCTCGTAGAGCTAAGCCAGACTCCCGGGCTCAGCTCTGCCTCAGCTCTACATATTAGACTTCCCTGCCCCGAATGTAGACTTACCTGGATAGCAATGGAGTGTTGCTTAAGCTGGGGAAGAAGATACAATTGCGTGAAGAGGATATGAGGGGGAAAGGCGGTTGTGCAGGAGGGTGAGAAGGCAGGAGTGCCATTGTGATTGCCAAGAATTGGGAGTGCTGAGTTTTTGTCTGAGGAGCTGTCTCTTCATTTCCTTTGCGAAATGCAGGCGAGAGATGTCTAGTGTGAAGTGGGGTGGGGTGTTTTCTGAGTCTGGGGAAGTATTTTGAGAAAGCGTGTTGTCTGGAATTCTCCTATTTGTAGTCCCTGGTTTCCAGTCTTGCAATGTTGTGGTTTCTTATTTTGCCTTGGAGTTCAGAAATGGTCAGTTTATCAGCCGGGTAGACTGTGGCATTGATTGTCGTTACTTTTCAGGTAACAGATCAGTGCTTAATTTGTAAAAAGAAGTAAGTGCCAGGGCCCACATATTTTCTAACACACTCAGGACATGCCCGGATGGGAAGCTACCCACCCACCGTTGCCACCACCTACGGCTGCTCCCCATGCTGTCAACATGAATGGGGTTAATGGTGCAACTACCACCGGCTTATTGTGGTTGACTGACGTATCCACTATGGCAGATGTGTGATTTGCAAATGCCAATCAACATACACACAAAATAAAATAAAACATGTTTAAGTGTGTTTTTAAACACAATCATCGTTTACATTTTGTGCTGATTCTGTAGGTGTTTGTTATGTGACTGGCAGTAAGTTGCCAAAACACCACATCATAATCAAACTGTGTCTGAGACAATAAGTGCTGGGCCTCAAAAATAAGTGGCAGGGCTCAGCCCTGGCCAACACTTTCGCACTGCCAGAGAAGTGTGGATCTTTCAGGGAGTGGAGGATGTGGTCATGCTTTTTAGTACCTTGTTGAGTAAGGCTGCTTCAGTGATACACCTCATTGGGGCTCGCGAGGCATCAGGGGCACCAGCGGGTAGGGCCCTGCCAACGTCTGGAAGGAACAAACAAGGGCAATAGTTTTGAAATCTGTTTCAGAAAGAGGGGTTTGGATTTGTGGAGAAGTGAGAGCTGGTACCATGTTTTCTAGGAAAGGTGGGGCTTGAAGTAGAGGTTGCCAACTAGCATTAACACCAGTGTCTTTCTGGAGTAACGTTTAGCTACCATACCACATCTCCTTTGATCTGTTTTGCCCCAGGCATCCTCAAGCGACCGTTGGGGGCTACACTATAATTAAGCACACAGTCAATCATTTGAACTATCAGGATGCAACATGAAGTAGTACATAATGATACCAACACCCGGGTAGTTCAAGCCAAGACTTTCCAAAGAATTCAGATGCAACAAATACTACACCTTAGTGATATGGCACGTGAAACATCAGGAGAACCTTTTCAATTCAATGTGCAGCAGAAAGCGCACACTACTTGCCAAACCTGCATCCTGCTTCCCATTGGTCCTTCACAGAGGGATTTCAGGCCCCATCAAGGCACTGGCAGAAGCTGCAAGTATTGAAATTAACATTAGCACCCTGGGTGGGGGGAGCAGCCAATCAGGTTCCTTGAAACGCAGGCTGAAACCGCTAATATCAGCACGCAATCCATGGAACCCACGGGCTGCCTCTCCTGCCGCGGGCTGCCATCTTCCCCCACCCTCTTTTTTTACTTTTCCCAGCCGCCCTCCCAAGTCCCAATTACTGATAGTTGCGGCGGCAGGTGCTGCCGCAGCAGCTTCCCTCCTCGCTATTCCGGCCACAATGTTAATAGAAGAGTGGCTCCATACAGAGCCCCGCCTTCTACAACCATGGTGGCCATTTTCGATAAGTGTTTTAATTCATTCAACGGGATCCAGTTCAATGAATGAAAATACTTTTTTTTAGCACCCCTGGTTACCACTTTGGTAACCCGGGTGCTAATGGTGTGGGAAACAGCCCAGAGCCCCCCAGTCCAGCCCATGGAACAGGGTGCTAATACCACATTAGCACATGGATTCCCTTACAGATCTCCTATCAGCCTATCGTAATGCTCAGAACGCAGTCTATACTCTCTGGCGTAGTCCTCATTTCAAATATTCTGATTTCAGCAGCAGCCTAAAATTACTCACACATGCACAGCTCCATGCACTTATAGCCTTCTAGACCAGGGGACGGGTCAGGATCACTTGAGTTAATGACCTTTCACCAGCTCTTAGCCAGACGGGCCATTATCCTGCGCTAAACGACGTAAATAAGTGCTTATATTTCAAAGTGCTGCTACAGTTAAGGAGATGCTCCTTTGATTGGGCAGACCTTCAGCTGTTTGGTGGCTTTGCTGAGTCTGGGATCTCGCAGAGAAAGTGTTGCTTGATGTTTTCAAGGCCATGGACAAAAAACGTGTCTTGACAGCTGATCATTAAAACATAATCAATTTCTGAGTTCAGATTTACTAGCCACGTCAGAGACAAAAAGGTGCATGATGGGCCATAGAATCCATGGGATCAAGCCCTACTATTATGGAGTAGGTCTACTGTGCATGTGACTTGCCTGCTCCTCTCCCAGCGTCTGCTTTGGCCGCAAATGAAAATCCAAACCCATCTCTAGCAGGAAAGACATGTGAGCTCCATTTCCCGCCATGCTGACGTGGAAGTCGTATGTTTCTGGGCAATCAAACCCCCCAAATCAGCAAACCCCCCTTATTGCCCTAGCTATCATGCAACGTATAGCTTTGCCAATGGTGGGAATGAGAGTTACCTCTATCGTTAATAAGGGCCTATGAATATTTTAACTAATATTCAAACATGCTGATGCAAACAAAGCTATATGCAAACACACAACAGGAGATTCAAGGGTTTATTTATTATTATATGTTGGTATCTTTTCTACCACCGAGGCTATGGCCCTCATTAGGAGTGAGCCGGTCCGGATAAAATGCTGGTACTACCGGCTCTGGCATTTGTTCCGGACCGGCTCACTCTGAGTCGGGGCAGTGAACTACCGGCAGGCCTGACGTTAACAACGGTGCCAGTGATTCAGTAGTTCCCATCCTATGGAGTCCTAAAGGACTCCATGGAATGGGAATTTACCGCTGTTGCCTGCAGCCGGCACCGATAACACTAAGGCGAGTCTGCCGGTAACCTGCCAGTAGTACAGACGTGTTACCGGCAGACTCGTAATGAGCGCCATATTTCAATATGACCACTTTCTGATTTTTATAATAAACTCCTCCCAATGCACATGAGTTTCAAGTGTATTTTACAGGAAGTTATTAAGGCAGTCAGCAAACTCTACTCATTGTTGACAGTTTTGTTTGGCTGTATTAGCAGTGGCCATACCTCTAAACTAACGTACTGTTGCCGCTGGCGGAAATGGTAGCTTCCCCCCTGATTCCGGGTTTTGTTCATCCCTATCATAGAATTTAATTGTGGGAATTTCAGTATTGCTACATGCCCCATCAACACCAGTATAAGCAGGGCTAATACTTCCACTTACAAGCAGGCAGGGTTCCTGTCCACAGATGGTTTTAAAATCCATAATAAGACAGAGTGGTAAAACAGGGCGAATCCAGAAATACTGTGGGCCTCATTCTGAGTTTGATGGAGTGGGAAAAAAGTGAGGTCATTCTGTTACCACCACTTTTTCTGGTGGTAGTGGAATCGCCTCCATTTTTCCCTCACTGACAAATGACACGATTTGGTGGAATTATCGAGTGGCAATTCCACCGATTTTTGGATGAAAAGTGGAGGATTTACATTCAGCATGCTTTTTCATGATTTTGCTCCAAAAACCAGCAGAATTGTATGTATGTATGTATGTATGTATATATTTTTATAAAGCGCCGGTAGCCCGAGGGCATCATGGCGCTTGAACATTACAACATAGAAGAGAAGAAAGCAGGCATAAAGAGATGCGAAACAGTTGGCATGGAAGACCTGACAGCCACTAGCGCTAGAGATCTTATCTGAAGAGGAGTGTCTTCATCCGTTTCCTAAATACAAGGTGGTTTGCTTCTGACCTCAGTGAATCGGGAAGGCTGTTCCACAATTTAGGTGCCAGTACCAGAAAAGATCTACCCAACTTTGAGTTCAACTTGAAATTGGGTACGACCAGGAGGCACTTTCCTTCCGATCGTAGTCTTCTCCTGGGTGTGTAGAGGACTAGGCTGTTTTTCAAATACTCTGGTGCTTTACCATAGAGGCACTTGTGGACCAAAGAAAGAGCCTTAAACTTTATACGTTCCTCTACTCTTAGCCAATGAAGGGAAATCCTATCGGGGGTGACATGATCTTTCTTCTTCAGATTTTTTACTAGCCTAACCGCACTGTTCTGGATCACCTGACATCTCGCTAAGTCCTTAGACGAGGTCCCTAACAGCAGTGCATTGCCATAGTCAAGCCATGATAAAATAATAGCTCTGGCAATGGTCGCCAGGTTACATTCATTTAGGAAGGGCTTGATATATCTCATTAGCCTGAGATAATAAGCCGTGTTTTTTTGGAGATAGCTGGTGTGGGCATGAGAATCTACCGCAGAGTTAACCATCATGCCCAAGGTTTTCACTTTAGGGGCCACCGAAATGATGGCTTTCTTAATTTGGAAGGATTTGTACTCTGCCCCTAGATTAGCCAACTGACGACTGGAACCAAACAGCATCAGTTTGGTTTTTGAATCATTCAGGCACATCCAGTTAGCCTGCATCCAATTGTCTATTGTCTTATAAACCCTTGCAATCACTTCGCTGTCAGCGGTGTGCTGGCTGCCCCCCAGTTCCAAAATAAGTTGAGTGTCATCTGCGTAATTCGTAAACGACACGCCTGCATTCACCAGTATGCTGCACAAAGTGCGCATGTATATGTTGAACAGCATTGGTGACAAACTGGCCCCTTGGGGCACTCCGAAGAGGATATCGCAGGGATCAGAAAAGTTGCTGCCCCAGTGGACTCTGGCTTGGCGGTTCGATAGAAATGACAATAACCAGTCAATAGCTCCTTCGGAGCAGCCCACGTTCTCAATGAGTGCCTTGATGAGGAGTTGATGATCTACCAGATCGAAGGCAGCGCTTAAATCAAGAAGCATCTGCATCCCTAACTTATTTTTGTCAAGCAAGCTCAACATCTGATTCTGTAGGTCCAGCATTGCTGTTTCAGTGCTATGAGATGCTCTGAAGCCAGATTGTTGCTGGTGCAAGGCTTCCTGATTCTCTACAAATTTCTGTAGTTGCTGCATTGCTACCTTGTTCAGTAATTTAAGAACAAAGTTGGAATTTGTAATTGGGCGCAGGTTAGCAGGGTCCTTTGGATCCAGGCCGGCTTTTTTCACAAGAGGGGTGATGGTGACCTTCTTAAGTTCCTTTGGCACTACACCCTCCTGGAACGAGGAATTCACTATTCTCAGGAGAATGGGGGCAAAAATGTCTTTATGTTGCAGAATAATGCTAGGTGGTAGAATATTTTCTGCACAGGTGGTGGGTTTCATATTGTTCAGTGCCTCTAACAAATCTGCTACAGTGATGGGCTCAAATTTGAAAATCTGTTCTCTTGTGGTTATCTCTGCTTCTATAGATTGTATCTCCTGGTTCACAGAGGTTCTAGCCTTGATAATGTTTTGTCGTGCTTTATCAGTTTTAGCTTGAAAAGCCTTAGAGACAATATTACAATCCTCCTCTGTGGGCGTAAACGGGGGTGTGAGACTAGCAGGTTTTTCAATGCTCTTTAGTATGTCGAAAAGTTTACTAGTCTTGTTGTCAGCAAGTTCAATCTCTGAATTAAAGAAGTTAGCCTTAGCTGACTTTATTTTGTCTCTATATTCCTTGTCCTTTGTTTTCCAATTATTTTTACTATCCACTGATTTTTCTAGGATCCATTTCCTCTCCAGTGTACGTTTTTCCTTTTTTAAAGTGTGGAGCTCCTTAGTAAACCATTTTTGGCAGTTGTTGTTTTTTCTGGCTAATTTAGATTTGAGAGGGGCCTCTGCCTCCACCAGCTCAAGAACGTGCTTATTGTATTTGTCTAAGAGGATTGCGCATGAGTCGAGATCCTGAAAGGAATTGCAGCTCGATAATTCCGCCAGAGGTAATTCTGCCAAAAATCGGCAATGCAGTCCGACAGACTCAATAAATGGGGGCTAACACACCATACCACGCCTTGTAATCCCATGGTAAACCCACCGGGCCACGTGGCAATAACGGTAACCTATTTTCGCAGTAATTCAGAGGAATTACTACCGAATTACTACCAAACTCAAAATGATGGTCTGTGTGCTTTTCCATTACCGCCACACTTTCAACGAGGCCCTGTGCGTTTCATTATTTGGGAGAGTTGCAACTAGTGTGTCCTCCTGGTTGGGCCTTAATTTAGCAGGAAGGCTGTGAAGCATGTAGGCAGTCATGGTCCAGGGCCATGGCAAAGATTGCCACCGCCTCAGGTAGTGATTTGATGTTTCTAGGACCCAACTGATGCCCGCTGGTGCACCCTGCTGGTGGCACCCTAATCACCTGCCTGCAGGTGGCTTGCAGGAGGTTGACGTGGCTATGATTGGGGAGAGGCATTTTCCCAGTGCTTCTGCCTATGCAAATGTTGGTGGCGCGCCTTCTCGCGATGACGGCCCCCCAATGCTCTACGCGGCCAGGGCATCACTAAACGCGCCCCGGAACGGGAGTGCAGTCTTGCTAATGCAATCATGGATCAGCGACAACTCGTTGATTGTTTGTGTTGTTTTTATTTTGACATCTGTGGCTGTTCTCGCCGAGGCAGCCGAGCTCTTTAAAGCAGAAACAATCCCCGCTTTCATGTCTCGGGCTCTCAAGTTGAAACGGAAAAACATATGGCTCCATTCTGGCTGCTGGAGACAAATTGCAGTGAATTATAAAAAAGGGGCGTCATGATTTATTCTGAGGATTCCGGTGCATCCCTTTTAGAGAAGCAAAACAATCCACAAAACTGTCTTTATCCTAATTTAATGAGCCGCGCACTCAGTGCTCCGCCAGAGCCCGCAGATGTGCGGGTAACTGTAATTATAAAGATGCTTAAATTTATATAGCATTAAATGATGCAGGTTCTCACCATTTCCAGAGTATAAGTGAGTGTCCTGAGACAGACAATCAACTAGCTAAGTCTTGATGGGCAGTCATCCTTAAATGAAGGCCCCTGTTTCTACCAGTGGTGCCTGACTCATAACAGGAGGAGAGCTAGCACTCTGCTATCATCATCATTTAGGTGCTAGGGTGTCATCCATGCACAATGAGATCACTCCACTATCATCATCATTTAGGTGCTAGGAACCCATCCATGCACAATGAGATCACTCCACTATCATCATCATTTAGGTGCTAGGAACCCATCCATGCACAATGAGATCACTTTGCTATCATCATCATTTAGGTGCTAGGGACCCATCCATGCACAATGAGATCACTCTGCTATCATCACCATGTAGGTGCTAGGGAGCCATTGATGCACAGTAATATCTTCGTGTCTAGTTGGTACGGAACTTCCAGAATTGGGGACGGAAGACAATGAGTGGATGAGAACCAAGGGTGTTAGCGGGCAAGAGTCTACGACTGTATTTATCTTGAGGGGAACGTCTACAAATACTGCTCTTTTCTCTTACTTCAAACAGCTGTGGCACCAACACTATTTGGCTCCAAATATCACTTGGGAATGGCCGATGCAGCTGTGCGAGCTTCTATTAATCTATTTGACACTAAATGTCTCATTGTCATTCAAAAGGGGTCCCCGGTGCTTGCACATGCATGGTCCATCTTTAATGTCCATGGGGTCTAGGCATGAAAAGTCAGTTCATTTCAACTCAGGCCCTAGTCATTGCCAGATCGTTGGTGGACCATATGGTTATAACACCTAGGAAGCGAGCAGGTGCAGGATTCAATCCTCCCCATAAATGATGTCCTATTATTAATTGTCCTCCTCCATTATTAATTAAGCAATAATCCCTGAGGCCTGGGGGCTTTACTAGCTGGTAATGGGCAAGAGACCAACTCACTTTGTCCTGGTGCTCTTACAGAGTGGTAAAGAGCCCGATATGGTTTATAATGATGGTACCTGTGAGGAATTCGACCATCTGCATGGTGGGTGTGCACACGCCTTTTTAAAAAAATGTCAATGATGGTAGACCGACCTCGAGAAAATGTGTGGGGCTAATCCACATACATTCTCCTATGCTCACACCACAACAAAGCATAGACCTATGTACTCCGGGCTGTACACTGCCTACAGGCACTGTCTGCCCCTGGTATATTTAGTTGAAATATGGCTGCCGAGGAGTGGACAATGGATACCAGTAAATGTTGTTACCGTTTCCGGCAGCCAGTCTGGCGGCAATTACAGGTGCCGGAGTGACGGTATTAATCCCCATTCATGGAATCCCATTGGACTCAATAAGGGAATTTTCCATCATTACTGGCACCGGAATGACAGCTTTTCTTGCAGATAGGGCCCCTGCCTTACCTCCAGCTCTTAGCTAGAGGTAGCACAGGTGCCCCATTGGTCCGGTAAAGTACATCAATATCGGCACTTTTTTATTGGACAGGCCGACCCAGAATGACGCCCAATGTCATCCCAATGGTCAGCCTGCCTAATTAACTGACAAAGGTGCCATATAACAGCCCTGCTCTTTTGTTAGGCCCTGCAGCTGGTGGCAGTGATTATCATACAAATAGCGGGTACATCAAACAGGCCTACACAGGGCCTGGCTGCAGAGGATTACAAAGGAGGCAGGAAACCCAACATCCTTTTATATGCAACTGTGTCAACCTGAAGCCAGAACCCACATCTCAATATCAATGGGAGTGAACTGTCAAGTCTGGGTCTTTTGTTGCAGTAGGCCACCCCACTAGGTGGACCCCAGTCATGAGCTACAAGAATGTGTTTTTCAGAAGCCAGAAAGTCAAGTTTCTCTGAAGCTTCAAGGGAGACCTGCCGCTTTAACAGAAACCACACAAGGAGGACAATTAAGAAGAGAGACTCTTTGATCACAACAGACAGGAAGATGGGTGGGACTTACTGACACAAGGGAGTGAGCCCAGAGTTCTTTTTTTGAGAGAAGAGTTCTGCCATTTTAGTTCTGGGACATCCCTTGCTTCTGTTTTACACATTTACTTTTTCCTGTTGCAAAGCACTCTGGTTATGACCCTGCGCATACCAAAGATTGATGGTAGGGACCCAAGGATGGGTTCATTAAGGTAGGCTTAGCCTAAACAAATCACTGTGGCCTGCTTAGCTTTAAAAGAGGGCTGAGGCCTCTCTTTAACTGTATCATCTCAAGATTTCACAAGAAGTATGAAAGAAGAACTCAACCTTGGTCCCTGGCTCAAGGTACAGCCTGCCTTACATCTTCCGCCAGTGAAGGAAGGCCAGGATATCCAAAGAGGGAAGCAAGATCACTCCCCTAAACTTCCCCCAGGGAACGGAGGGAGAAAACAACTCAGAGGACCCTCCAGCCGCTCGAGAACCGGTACCCAGCCAACACAGCATGCCCTGCTAGGCTCTGCAGACAGCTTCCTGGATAGGAAGGGCAAGCATCTACCCCCATTCGCCTAAAGGGCATTTTCGTGCCAGTCGAGTTCCTTGAACCGTAACCAACCGCATAAAGACATCCGAGACGTCTCGACCAGCGCTTCAGAACCACTGATCAGCACTGAGGCAATTCCTGACCCTCAGCGCCATGTGGGCCAGCCTAAAGCCATTGGTTAAGCTTTGCTTGCCAAACTATCTTGCCGCCTGATAACCGCAGCTGACTCCCATCTCGACCTCTGTCACAGAAGATTGTAAGGTGTCCTGAAGCTAACTCAACCCTGTCGAGCAACAATAAAACCAACAGCAAATGGCACATTGTGGTTCTGTCCCACTGGTCCTTCCCAGAAGGCCACTAGAGACATTTTAATACCCATTGCCCTCTTTGTCCTGAAGCCAAGAAACCTTAACAAACAGTTGTGGTTATTAACCATACGGACTACCCTCCTGTCAGTATCAAAAGTGCATCCATTTTCCTTCGCAGAACTGTCCATCCTCTGCATTCCTTTACATGGTGGGTTGTATTTCATAGTGTTGTTAGACTGTCTGTTGTGATAATAATAAAGTAGATAATGTTATACAATCTTGACTGGACACTCTTTTTATCATTGGGTAATAATTGTATTTTCGCTCTGTTGCAACTAACCAACGATCCACGACCTTTAGAGGAGATAAGCCTTCTGATCCGTCCACATTACCAAAATTGGACAAGGAGATTTAAAACTTGAATTGTATGCTTGTTTAATACAATCAATTCAGATTCATTCTGGTGTATTAGAGGCGTGGGTCTGATTGATGGTTTAGAAACCGATATTCACCACTGCACCGCTGGTACCCAGGAATCTGATTTGTCACCGTACCCCTGGACAGAGGGCATGGAGGCCAGTGGTTCAGGTTACTAATAAGAGAACACGGGCCAGTAAGCCGGAATGAAAGGCAGAAATGGCCATAATGGTAAAGTGTAAATGGACTAGCAGAGGCGAGGGGGTGATACAGGAGACAAGATGAGCAGCAGCAGCACCAAACGGTTCCACGAGAGATGAAGGCAGCGCCGGAATAGTGTAGGTAGGGGAAGGGGATTTGCATGTACATGCATCATTGTGAGGGGCAGCAGGAATAGGAGCAGTAAAAGGAGGGCCAGAGTAAAGATAAAGCAAGACAGCAGCAGGTGCGTGTGGCAAAAGCAAGTGCCAGAGAGCAACATCACAGAGTGCTGGAGTACTCCGAGCCATACCATAAGGTAAGGACAGGAATTAGCCATTGGTACTATGTATAACAAAACCTGTGTGCAGTACTGAGACATCTCCAGTGTAAAGTACTCTGTTTACAGTAAAGTATTCCTGGATTACCCACCAGAACCCATCACCCATTCGGTATCCTGTGAACAGTAATCTCAATATTATGGCTTGTGGCTGCTGTCTGCTTTTTCAGTAATTGGAATTGTTTTTCAGCAGATGATTGCCAAGATTTTGTATTGCATTCTGGGGCATGTAGTCCTGCATTTAAAATGGCCAAATAAGAAATGCAACTTCTGCTGGACAAGCCCAATCCATTGTGGAAATCCACAATGGATTGGGCCATGTTGGTATGTATGTGAATGTAAGATGTACATTGTAAGGCAATGGGATTGTCTTTCTACTGGATCCAGGACAGTAACTGTCCCAATGCCTTGATTGTATTTCTTTGTTCAGTGATATGAGGTTTTTACATAGGTATTCATGAGAGGGTTCTTCTTCTCAATTCTAAAATAATAGCTGTTATTATTACCCAATTTAAAGGTACTCAATATATTGACCTCAGATGCAATGGCTGGAGTAGGTCCTATGGATTCGAATTTGAAAACTGCAGCCTTCCCCATGTCAGAAGGAGCTCTTAACCACTGACCTATTCACCAGGTGGGAACCCAACGACTAGCTCCCCAGTGCAACCTGACAGTACCGTGTTTAGGTGCTCCTACTGTCCTCTGCCCCACAGCAACCATCAATGTTACTTTTTACTTGTGTATCATCCAAAGTAGACAAGAATGGCTGTCTTGCAAGCTGTTTATCCATGCTGCAAGGTGAACCCCACAGGATGCATAGCATGCCGTCACTGCAGAAACCAATCATTTGCAAGATAGATTTTTTTTTCTAGCTCAACCATTTAACGAGATATAAAATAAGGGCTCAATTAGAGCATAGCCCTGCATCTTAAAAACTATCTTCAAGACTATGGCCCTCATTATGATACTGGCGCGAAACCATGGCGCTATTAGCACCATGGTTGGTGCCGGTATCGTAACGAGTCCGCCAATGTTCAATGGGGAATTACCACCCCATTCCAAGGTTGGCGGGCGGTAATTCCCCATTGAACATTGGCCCTTCCCCATTCCCATTTTTGCCCCATAGGGCTCAATGGGACTGGGGAAGGCCATAAGTACGGTACCGCAAATTGCGGTACGGTACTTACCTCAAGAGTCCCTTTGCGGGTCCCTACTTTAACGGCTGGTCTAGACCAGCCGTTCAGGTCGG
Organism: Ambystoma mexicanum; assembly: GCF_040938575.1. NCBI lineage: Eukaryota > Metazoa > Chordata > Amphibia > Caudata > Ambystomatidae > Ambystoma > Ambystoma mexicanum. Next base: position 597,279,368 of record NC_090924.1, read on the forward strand.
GCCCCGCAAAGGGACCTCGTAGTAAGGCGCCAAGTGTTTAACGGCGCCGCAGCCTTTTACGGCACCGTTGAACACTTAGCGCCAGGGTCCTAATGAGGGCCTATAAACACTACACAGTAGGTACTTAAACCAGATGTGAAAACTCAGGTAGCCTGGGGGAACTGGCTGAGGCAATAGAATGTCATCAACAACCTAAACTCGTACATGTACCCAGTTCCTTCACTTCAAAGCAACCAATGGCCATAGAGAGACGGCCACTGTAGAGACTCCACCCATAAAATATCACCATCTCCAGATAGTCAAACCACTTTTGAAAGTGTGTTTCCCTCTTAAATGACCAATCTTAATTATAATTTTATTTTACAACCCCAGAGGCGGTTCATGTAAAGACTCATGGACTAATTTCCGCGGGCACGGAAAAGAAAGCCAGCTCTATAGAAAATTACCAGCAAGACTCACAAATGCAAAAAGCTTGAAATATGCAAGTGTAACAGCAATAAAATAAAGATGAAATGGACAGAGGAAACCAGAAAGCTTAACTAGTTAGGATGTACAATGATCACGTCTGCTTCAGCGTTTGCGGAATAGTTTCGACATGGTATCCTTGTGGTAATGAAACTATGTCTTCTTCAGCACCATATAGCATGTCTGATCTGGAAAAGACCCAGATGAACAAAAACACCCTTCATCTCCATGTAGGAAAACTAATTACATGTGGATATAACAAGAATATGGTGCAAATAATTACTCACTCTGACATAGCTAGCAAAGGAAAAACTGGCATTAATACCAGTGAGTTTTTTTTACAGCAATCGCACAAGTTTGCCCTGGTTATTTACTCACCATAATGATTTCATAACATTGAGTGTTAGTGATAATTTTCTATGGTGATGGGGTATTTTGTGTTTTTTTTATTTATTTACTATTTTTGTGTTATATCCAGTTGTAGATTTGTTTTGATTCTGTAAGTATTGTTTCAGAAACAATTTTATGGAATGTTTCTATGGTGCCTCTACATTCATGAAATATTGTCTGTAGATATTCTCAGCAGTTGTTTTAGAGTTGTGTAGTGAAAAGCTTGTGAAATATTAAATATGTATTTTTTGTATTTGTTGTTATTGCTTTCTGAGTGCTTTTTGGGTCATGTTTTACATTATCTTGGGCCGTCATTCATTGGCCTCAACTCCTTTAGACCCCAGTTAAGGGCTCTCCTACTATTACTAGTATTTTTAATAAACTTCATGCCATGACGTCAGGGCAGTAATAAGGTTTACAACTTTAGAATTGATAAAAAATAATGAAAGAAGTTAACACAACAAAGAAACATACTTCAAACGTAATGAAGAGCAAAGCAAACGCTGTGCTGACAATCTTGTCACGTGGGACCCTTTGCATTAAACTGGACTGCAGAGGTAACAAATTGCAACTCACTTGCACAAAGAACCTTAACCTGTTAGTAGATCACAAGGTCAGAAACATGGAAAAGGGAGGGAAACATGACATATCGCTAACAGGGGACTGAATTCATACTCATTTGCCATCTAGAGCTACTATCTAGGCCAGTCTTATTTATTGGGTCCATTAGGCACAGCTACATCAACACAACCCCATAATCGTCTAACTGACAACGGCAAACTTTCTCAAACTTCATAGCAGTGGCAGTTGCAGTACTAGGCCCTCTTTTACCCCCATACAATATCACAGGAAATAGCATCACCGGAAATAGCATCACAGGAAACAGCATCACAAAGACTTTGAGCACAATGAAACCACAAACTTAGTTACAAATCTTTCAACAGGCGTAAAACCTCCAAACATCACAGATGCCAATGAAAGTCTGGCTTAGGAGTACCGAGGAGAGGCTGTCCACACACGAGGACCCATCGATCTATTACTGTGCAATCAAATGGCTGACTTTCTTGCTCCTGTGTAGGGTTGCTGTACTGAAGTGTCTGTATCCAAGCGCCTGTATTTACTAAAAACTGTGAATATGCCTATATGAATATTGAGTCCCCCAGAAGCATAGAGGGAACTGGGGAAGCCGTAGGGGTTTTTACGGAAAAGCATAAAGGTCACACACGCGACAGGTGTCCTCAAAATACCCAGACTGCTCACTCCCCACAGGGTCCTGAGCAAGGAGGTAGAGTGGCAGGATTTGGGACAACCAACATTAGCGAAGAACATCTTTCATTCTCAACCAAAAGCGTGGCTTGGTAACCATGCATTGATATTAGGATTGTTAAGCATCTGAGGAGACCTGTCTCTCTGGCAAGGATGTGGAAAATAACTTAATCCACCACCAGCTCCCATACCATCAATCAACCAACCCGAGGGGTTCTTGCAGAAATCCACCTTCTCTTATGTTGAAGACCATCATTGCTGAACTATAATTGTCCATGGTTTTCATGGGGGAGTGTTCTCAGTAATATTGTGTGATCATGTGAAATATTAAATCCCTCTTTAGTCAACTAACTCTTGTAGTGGGTTGCTTGCTTCCAAATTGAATACGGTATCAGGGAAATGTACCCATAAATAAATAAATAAATAAATAAACAAATAAATAAATAAATAGATAAATAAAATTGTAAATGATTATGGGACAAATCGCTGCAATACGGCAACCAAGAAAAGAATGATCTTGGCCTGGATTTCAAGGCCTGGCCTCATAACTTAATTCCTTCTTGCAAAAGAAGTCAGGCTGAAGGCACAGCACCTGCACAAGTATTCAGAGGTGGAATGGGAATCAAAACTGGCACTGGAAATGTTTTTCAAAGAGGCCCCATTTTACACCATGCAAGGAAATGTAGGGAGCAGCTCCAGCCCCTCTAATGAAGGTTTGGGGGTTTTCAGCCTTAGGAAATTTAAAAAAGATGGTCCAAACAATGAATTTATTAAAACACGTGTCATTGTATCGGCAATAAAATGTAGTTCAACGTAACAGATAAACTGTGAAAAGAAAACAAATGTGTTGAGAGTTAGGAACGCCATACTGGAAGCTTTGCAACAAAATCTTTTCTTCAAATGGGGTAGAGGGAATGGTAGGGATCTAAGGAAAGGTGTGGTGTGACTGGGAGAATGGGTAAGAGGAGTGGAGAAACACAGTACCCACACAGAAGAGCTCCAGGACATGCAGACCCCCAAGAATTTCCAGAGTTCCCTGTAGGCCAGTCCACCACTTTAGGTATTCCTCCTTGCACATCTCCCTCATCTATACAGGTCAGCGGCATGTGTTATGCTTGAAATGTGGATACACTATATGAGAATTTGGACAAAAATATCACACAATATTTGCATTGTTCTGGTACACGCTGGCCACTGACATCTGGACAGGCTATGAAGCCGCCAGCTCTTTGCACTGGACTGGGTTGCAGATTATTATTCAATCGATTACCAGTTTCTCCATATACTCAATTTCTCGAGTGTGCATTTCAAGTCGATAACAATCCTTCAAACAAAATCGGTTCTATAACTTGCAGACCTGACATGGATTTTTCTTGAGCCTGTGATTAGCCTTGTTCGTAGACTAGTTCGATCTCCCTCAGAAAGCTTCAAGCATAGGAACAAGCACCTTTTAACAAAGCTGAAATGCTTGCCCATTTTTCCAATGCAGATATTCCTTCCACCAGCCTTACCATATCAGGGAGAAGACATTATTCCAGACCAGATAGAAGGTTAGTGACATTGCAAAATCCCAGAAGAAAGTAATGAATATGTTGGGCAAGTGGAAATATCCTGTTGTGTCTGAGCATATGCAGAGGTTTTTTGACAGGGTTAAATGGGTGGATCTGAAGCCAATTAATCAATCGATATTATCTATATTTCAGGTCGTACAAAACCTAATAGTATTTTTCCATTAGTTTTGCCTCTCTGAACCTGTGAGGACCCTAAAGTGATTATACTTTTTTATAAATTATTACAATTGTTCTTTTATAACATGCTTAATACCAACAAATGGTTTCTACGCGCAGGATCAGGATTCGGAGCTGTGTTGCTCTGCGCTGTCTTGCTTCCAAGACAAATGTGTTGCACCTGAACTATCCTTCTTCACACTTCCAGCAATTCAAAACAACCAATGAAAATGGTTCTATATACAGGGCTGCTACAAAAATATAAGTCTTTATTCAATTTAATTTTTAAGGATTACCAAAACATCCCCTGGTCGTTAGCTTGATAATATCGAGGATGATCTCTTATGCCCTACAGGGCAGGAACCAATATGTGTTGCTCCTAGCAGATGTGTATCGGTGTACAACAGAACGTTGTTAGGTATTGTGCACAGGTTATTTATACTACCTATCTGTGATGGTCCACAATGTGAATGATGAAATTCAATGCAGAGATGTAGGGTTAGGCTAAGTCACACGTAACATTGCATTCAAGCTTGAATAGGAAACCCCGATTCTCCTTATTCACTAAAGGGTTCCCTTTTATGCATAGTGTTTTCAAGGAGAATTTTGAACTGATTGTTCTCCAAACTATTGCTTATCAATTTACATCACCACAAATGCACTGCTCTAATTGGCAGCTTCGTCATGAGGCTTAGACTTGATATTTCGTATGTGTATTTCTGAGCCGCGTCAATGCCGCATTTTTTTCTTATCCATGTATTTAAGCAGAAGAGAAGAGGCAAGGTGCCTGAGGCAGCGGTCATCAAGCAGAAGTTTGGGAGTGTTCATTTAACCAAACATGAAAACCAAATAGCGAAGATTTTGCATTGAATATGGAAGAACCCTAAAACTTTTTTCTTGTAATTTCAGCACCTTAACTATTGTCTACCCTAAAGAATCGATTAAATTAGTTATTGCAGAACGCCCGAACGTCTGCTCCACGTGTCTAATTATTTACAAAGTTATTCTAAACTAGCTGTATCCGGCGTATCGTAAACAAATCTAGTTCTCTTTCGTCCTCTCTCTCTGTCTCCCTGTGTCTTTTTCTGCCTCTCTATGACTCTCTCTCTCTTTTTCTCTCTTTCCAGGTGAGGGTTGAATTGACAGATGTGCATGGTACGACGTTCGTTTATCGACTGGTTTTTTTAATGGGTTTTTACTGAATATTTCTTTCTTTTAAAAATTCATCAAAAAATATAGGGGGTTGTGGGTAAGGCTGTATAAGAGGTGGGGGCAGGGAATAGTGTAAAATCAATAGGGATGGTGGGCTGGGGAGAACACCCCAAAAATAAAAATACATTTTTTTTGTTTTTTCAAGAAATAGAGGGCAGGAGGTCAATCTTTTTCCTCAGCTGGCTCCCTTCTATGGAACAGCCTCCCGCTCCCTCGGCGTCTTGAGCAGGATTTTCTTAAATACCGGAAGCTCCTCAAGACTTCCTTCTTTACCTCCTCCTTCTCGTCTCTGCTAATTTCACAGTTGCTTTGATTGGTGTCCAGGGCCCTTAAGCATCCTCAGGGCCCTGACCTCCCACACGGAACCGCCCCCAGCTTCTGTCTATCCTCAGCACTTGCCTCAGCACACCTTCCTTCCTGGAGGCTTGCACTTACCATACCTTGCACTTCATCTGTTGCTCACCCACGAGCATGGGCACCCAGCACCTACCCCCACTGCCCCCTCCCTTCTGCACTTGCACGTTCTGAATACTCACAGGTCCGTCCTTTTTTCCCCTCCACTGTATTTAATATTTTTATATATTTACTGTGTCTCATTCCTATGTCCCCTCCTTGTTGCCCTGTGGGCGCTCTGAAGCAGATTTTATTTTCTGTATCAGCGCCTAACAAGCAAAAAATAAATAAATTAATAACATTTTGGCAAAACACCCATCGAAAAAAAACACTGTCTATGAATGAACATAGCACCGGTGTGCATTTGTTAGAGCCACCTTTAAAAACAGGCACATCTTGAACGAAGCAGTGATGTGTTTCTTATCGTTAAAAGTAGAATGGGTGCAGCAGCGACAGTCATCCATCATGGCAGCAATCGACGTGTTATTTGGAGACATACATCAGAGGTGAGTGGGGCGCTAGCAGGTGCAGTGGAAGGTTCTGGGCTGCTGACGGGCCTTGGAAGTGGACAGATGATCCAGCAGCAGTGTTTACAACTGTGTTTATTATGTTATCTTCTTTATTAATTATTTGTGTTTTGGCATACTGTAACAAATAGCAGGCACATTTAAACAATGCGTTGGTGTTCATGGAAGAAACATTGCATTGCTTTTGATCTGAGCGCAACCCTTTCCAAGAAGGAAGGACATTTTGAGAGGAACTGCTGTGTATTTCTTTGCAACAGAAGCTATTAAAAAAGGAAAATATGAAATTGCACTCACATTGCAAACTTACTCTGATTAAAAGTGATTGTATAATGCTCATTTCTAATAATCACTTCTAGTAAATATTGTAGTCACAATACCAGTGACTTTCTGAGCAAACCACATCATCATCTAGAATTGGTTTTACCTAGAATATTCAAATTAAATTATTATCTGAGAGAAGTTCAAAATTCCAAGAACAAAAGCCTAGCACACTGTAGTTGTACTGTTTTGAAAAACTCCTCTGAGAAAAGCGAAGTGGACAAATAACAATGATGAGGGTTCCTGGTTAATTTGTTAAAACCAAAGAGCAATTTGTGAGTATAATACTGACTGCAGATCTTTATATATGCAACCCTGCCTGCTGCAAAAGGGTTGTATGTTTGAATCAGTATTGGTTGTTGTGCTCATTTCATTTTTCTCATCGCTCACCCTACTATTAATTAAATTGTTTCTCCCTGGACTTAATGCAAGCAATCAGAAAGCATGAACCACTCCAGACCAGGTAATGGAGAAAGGGAATGCTTCTTTATTAAGTCTTAGTTACAGGTAAGGTTAGATGTAGGAGAGCGGTAACTGAGCATCCTTCTGGTTCCTGTATCTTTCCAGCAGTGTCCCAACCGTCCTCTCTAAAACACTCATTCCACAACTCTCCTCTTGCATCATCACATTCCATTTAGCCTTCAGGTCCCCACACACAAACCTAGTATCACAAGATACTAAAAAAGGCAGACTCCTGATCAAGAAGCAGGTGACCCAAAACAGGCTTGAAAGACCAGACTGTGGGGAGACGACAACATGTTTTAGCTGTGGTAGCCCATAACACGTTGCTAGCAGTGAAGAATGCCTAGTGATCAGGATGATTTTCAGAAGATTCTAAAGGGAGGGACACATGGCAATATGTTGCAGAACCAGAAGAACCATCAATCTATCTATCAGAAGACCTTTGTGAGGATCCAGGGAAGCAGTGTTTGTCAATACAGTCGATGAAAGCAAAGTATGGGCTCCCATGGCCCAGAGTCAGGTGGAGGGGATTATAGTGGATTGGATGGCGCAACGAGGTGAAAACTACCACCTCCTGCTGAAGGCCATTTGCAAGCAGGTCTTCAACAAAAAAAACACTGACAAAAACTGACATCAATCCATTATCACTTGGAGGAAAAATGATAGGTTGGTTAAATGCTAATCTGGGTTATAAGGAAAGACAGACAGAAGGTAAAGTCTATGTGGCTCACAAGGGAATAACTCCTCTACTAAATTGGGCACACCAAAAGAGACTTGGCATGAAGTTGGATCCCAATCCAGAGGTAGACGTTATGCCATGTGGGGACAAAACAGAAAACAGTGATAATGTATTCTGAGATGAACCCGGCTACGTCAAAGGATTCTCTCATCACATCAGACTGAAACCAGGCACGCAGCAGGTTGCACACAAGATACGCAGCATTCTAGTCACAATGCACGAGAAAGTCAAAGCAGGATTATTAGCCATGGACTGGCAAGGTGCAAGACGGAGAATTGAGGTGGCGGAGCGGTGGGTTTATAGACTTGTGATCACTGAAGAGATAGGTGGTGCCTGACTGACATCTTTTGCCTAATGTAGATGAGCTGTTAACCACAATTGAGGATGCCAAACATTTCTCCACCTTGGGTTTCATTGTTGGGTATCACCAAGTCCCCGAACATCTACATCCAGTACCCAAGCAGATGACTGTAGCTATAACTAGTGAATGTTTCTTTTATTGTGTTGGAAGCCCTTTGGTTTGGTCTCTGCAGCCTTGAATTTTCAACAATGATGCGTCATCTATTTCAAGTGGAGAGTGGTGTGATATTGTTTCATGGGCCTCATTGCGAGTTTGGTGGTGCAGCAAAAGGGTGGAGGTCACTCCGTTGCCACCAATGGTTTAGCAGTAATGGAATTATTGCAATTTTTTAACGCACCACCAAATTACACGTTTGGCCTTGAGGTGGAGGGTTTACCTTCAGCTTCAGGATATATCCTCTACTTGAAGGCCAAAGGTTGGCAGATTTACTGGTAATTCCGCCGAAATCCCCATGGACTCCAGAATGGGGATTTTCACTGCCCTCCCACCACTCGTAATCGCATGGTAAGCTCACAGAGTGGCAGCAGTGATAACCGAGTTTGGCAATAATTCGGTGGATTTGCCACGGAATTACCACCAAACTCATAATAGGATTTACAGCCAAATTATCACCAAACTCCTAATAAGGCCCAATGCCCTAGCGTATGGCAAGGATCTGAAAGAACAAGGTTAGAGACTGAGCAGGGCCTTCAAGATTATAAAAGAATATGAGTTGACAATAAGCAATGACAAAAATAAACTCTATGGGGGGAATTAGTAGTTGGGACGCGTCATTTCAGGCAGGGGTGTAGAACCCAAGAAGGATTTAGTAGATACGTAAACAAGGACCAACTGCTAGCATTCTTGGGGATGGCGGAATATTACTTCAGATTGGCAGCCACATTTGCAGACAGTACAGTACAGAGAAGATGCAGCATCAGGCAAGTAAAGGGCAAGGCTCTGAGGGGGACATTTCATGCAGAGAAGAGTTCCTGCAACTTATGCAGAGTCTAGATCATGCCCCATCACTACGAAAAGACACGGTTAGGAATCATTAGCGATACCGGTGCAAGCAATACAGGTCTAGAGGCTGTGCCTGTGCAATCAGAAGGTGGCCAGGAACCGGTGATTGCCCCTGCCTCTTCTGTTCCCACAAGTAAGGAGGTGTCGCAGCCAACTATAGAAAACGGAAAGGCTTTACCGCTGTAATGAGAAAGGAATTCATGATCTAGTGAAGGGAAGCGGTTTTGAGGAAACAGTTTTTCACAAAAGATATTTTTCAAGCAAATGAGCTCCCGAGTGGAATTATTACAAAGTCAGTTCCGCAAATTAGATGTCGGGAATACAAGGACACGTATGCACACTTTTAAAGGTGTAACTGATTTGTTTTTTAAGAATGATTCTTTTTCTATGCTTTTAATTTATTTATTTATTTATTAAATTTATATAGCGCGCAGGCAGCCCAGGGGCATTGTGGCACTGTTACTTGCAAGGAAGACTTAGTTACAATGTGTGCAGGTTGTGCCTTGGGTTACAGTGAGGCAATGACCTGTGATCAGATATACCACATAATACATCATACAATACAATTATGAGGGCTAGGCCATGTAATTGTTAGATTGTTAATGTATGTTCTAAGGCTCTAAAATGAATTCGATTTTTTTTTTAAAAAAACGCTACTTTTGATGGACTGATCCGTGAAGGTGATTTTATTTTGCCAGAAAGTGTGTGCTTTGCATTTTGCCTCCTAAGGGAATGTTTGGCTAAATACCACCCAATTCACTTTTGAAAATGTCGGATCCCTGTATTCTAAAAGGTGCTGGATGTGGGGATTCTCGCTGTTTCATGTTATATCCTTGAGGGTATTTTTTTGTATTTTGTATTTCTTTATTATTTGTATTGCGCACCAAATCCTGACGTAACTGGGCACTTGAGAAATGTTGTGGTTACATACAGAGAAGTGCAATACAGTCATGTTACATACATGTGCAGTCAAATAGCAAAAACGACAGAGAGGGACCCTGGATACAGGTGGGTTCGGTATGAGGACGTAAACAGATTAGCAAATCATAAATCTCAACAGACAGAAGATTGGTAAGTCATGAATCAGCAGGGTTTGTTTACATGGTGAGGTCTCTGGGGGAGGGACTTGTTGCTCAGCCAATTTTTTATATTGGCTTTAAAGGTGAGGAAGGAAGGTTCCTGTCTGAAGGGGATGGGAAGGTACAAAGATGAGTCCTGAGCCATAGGTTTATGCGTCTTAAGGCTTGGCGGTGAATCGGATCCATTTGCAGAGGCCCCCTGGCCACATACGATGCTATACAGCACCTTAACCAAGGACTCATTCTTCTGAACAACACCCCTTAGCCTTGACTAAGACCTATGGTTGAAACACGTGTTGGCTTTTTCTTCATGTTACTGCCAATCACGTTGCTCATTGAGTACAGTAACCTTGTGCCAATAAAACCTTAACACACATAAACCTACGGCTCAAGACTCATCTTTGTACCTACCCTCAAGAATACAACACAAAACAGAATCACCACATCCAGCACCTATTAGAATACGGGGATCCAGCAATTTCATCAGTTTCATAACTAACGGGACCTCAGGAGCTTGCCCTAAAGGAACCCTGGAATGGCTGCAGGAGCCAATAGACCTCCACCAACATAGCGCAGGGATCCGTCTGTCCCCCAAGCTTCCTCCACTCTCATCGAATTCACTTTTGGGGAATAAAATTCCCTTAGCTGTACACCGTACTGCTTGGAACAGTGATTTTTCTATTGGATATGTGGACAGTGCCATGATACCAGTGTGCACTCGTTTTTCATGCCTCTTATTTACTCTATTAAAAAAGCGCACCTTCTTTCTCCTCGGTCATCTTCCTAAAACCTCCTTTTATTCTGATCACTGGATCTGCTTTTTCATTAGAAACACTTGTGTGCACAGGCGCGTTATAAATAACTTATCATATTATGTTTGAACCGGTTTCCGATTTTCTTTTCATAAATGAAAATAAAATACAAAAAAATGCTAAATACAATTGTAACAAAAGGAAATTCAACTGATATGATATATGATATGCTATGAGATGGCATTTGTAACACGCCTATACACAAGTGTTTCAAGGCGAGACGAGGCAGGGAGGGGGGAACAAGGGGAGACAGACAAACGATCTTACTAGGCCAGGTGTCATTCAGATTGCATAAGTGCATGGATGGGGGGACGGGAAAAGTGCAAGGGGGAAAGGGAGAGGGGAAAGTGCAGTACAAAGTGATTAGTAAACTACAAGATAAATAATAAGGGCCAGCTGGTGGCAAGTGCAGGATAAGTGCAGACAAGTGCTGGGAAGGGGGGCTGTAGGGATACAGAGACAGTCCCGCAGTGCAGGGGTTGCCAGTGAGGCAGTGAAGGGGAGAGTGGCTGGCCATGAAGGATGAAGTGAGTCACACCGGAGCTGCAAGTGGACCACTTGAAGAACTGGCGGTGGTTCCGCCATGATGGCGTAGGCGCAAAGCTGGCTGCGTGACCACTAAGCCCGACTTCCCCGACTAGGACCTCGCCGGCACTGTGAAAGCATGCGCGAGCCAGTCTCGGGGCTCCAACAAATGTTTCCACCATGAGGCATGGGCGGCCAGCCTGTTACACACACTCTCTGGAACTGCCCGGAGATTAGAGTTTAATCTGAGAAGAATGTGAGGGATGGAGGTTATGACATTGTCCTTCACAGCAACAGACAATAATCTGAGAACAATGTCAGGCATGCAGTGGGTGACACCTTCCTGTCCAGAAACAGCCAGTCTGGGGAACAGCCACATCACGACGAGTTCCAGTCTGGTGGGTTTCACCTGTCATGTTTGGGTGGTCATAAGGTAGTGGGTGTTTTGCTCGACTCCCACATTTTATTTTTTTGCACAATTTCTTTTTACTGTTTTTTTACCACCAAAATGTCGATGATGGGTTGGGGGTCGGTCAATATTGGTTTGGTTGGGGTGGTGAAAGGTAGGGGCACTGGTGGTCTCCCCCCACATTGTGTGGTAAAGAAAATGGGGTAAAAAATGTCAGGCCAAAAACAATTGACCAGTTCAATTCGAAAAAGAGACAGAGGACCTGTCATAAGGACAAGCACAATTATAAATGTAATTGATATCAGGTTTTTGAACAATGCTTCATGCCTGATTCTTCGCACTTATCAGTGCTAAAATAATAACTTATGATATCACCTAATGTAAAGGTACAGTGAAAAACAGGTAGTGGATAGTATTCAGTGTGCCTACCCCTCAGTGTTAAGTATTATGCAACGAGTATGGTCGGGTGGTCTAGCCTGGCAGCAGAACCTAGCAATGACTGATATCCACTAGTGACTAGTCAGTCAGAGCATAGAGTATAACGTGTGTGTTTGGTGGGTTGCTTGCGCCTAGCACTTATAAAGTAGTCATTCTTACAAGTGAGATTTTAATTGCATTATGTTATTGATTCTGAACCAAAATGAACTTGCAATTGATCACCAGTTATAATTAGTTACAAGGTGTCACAAATTGCAATTAGTTGCAAAGTGCCCAACGTCACAAATTACAATTAGTTACTAAGTGCCAACATAATCCATTTGGAGGCACATGCAATTGTTTCGCCCTTTCCCTGGCTTTCTCAAGGCACAATTACAATATTGATGTGAGTGTTATACTGACATGAGTGTGTTTCAATTGGTACAAGGTTCAATTGATACAATCCTTCCTAGTTGCAACACAATTACATTTGTCCAATCTTTCTCAGGGGTTCATCTGTTATCATTCATGCATACAAGTTAGCATACATTGTTGTACATTCTGCGTTGAGCAACTAAGTTTCAAGATTTGAGAACAGTATATCTGTAGTATTCAGGTTGAGGGCTGTAAAAGGAAGGAAGAGAGGGAGGGAGGGAGGGAAGGAAGGAAGGAAGGAAGGAAGGAAGGAAGGAAGGAAGGAAGGAAGGAAGGAAGGAAGGAAGGAAGGAAGGAAGGAAGGAAGGAAGGAAGGAAGGAAGGAAGGGAGGGAGGGAGGGAGGGAGGGAGGGAGGGAGGGAGGGAGGAAGGAAGGAAGGAAGGAAGGAAGGAAGGAAGGAAGGAAGGAAGGAAGGAAGGAAGGAAGGAAGGAAGGAAGGAAGGAAGGAAGGAAGGAAGGAAGGAAGGAAGGAAGGAAGGGAGGGAGGGAAAGAAGGAAGGAAGGAAGGAAGGAAGGAAGGAAGGAAGGAAGGAAGGAAGGAAGGAAGGAAGGAAGGAAGGAAGGAAGGAAGGAAGGAAGGAAGGAAGGAAGGAAGGAAGGAAGGAAGGAAGGAAGGAAGGAAGGAAGGAAGGAAGGAAGGAAGGAAGGAAGGAAGGAAGGAAGGCCAGAGCCCACAGGCCACCAGCCTGGCAGCTAGCTATGCCCTGCACAAATGCACGCCGGGACTGACAAGTGTGACCGGGCTGGAAGAGGGAGGTCACAGGCTTTGGGACCAGCAGGTAAGTGTATGTGTTGTGTGGGTGTGTGTCTGTTAGTGTGTGTTAGGGGGGCGCTTCAGCGCAATGTTCGTGTTGGGCAAGGGGGTGGTGGAGAATAGAAGGGATATTCTGGGGGTGAAACCCCCTGATTGAAAAAACTGTGTAGGGGTGGGGAAGCGGCTCCCATGAATGCTCAGGAGGTGTAACCCACCCCCCTCCCCCCCTGAAATTGTCAGAATACCAGCCATTGAAAGCCACACAAAATCAGTTTTAAAAAAAGGCATTTTTCTCTGCGGCCTTCAACAGTCTGGATTATGACATAGAACTGGGCCATCTAGTACTGTCTGCGTTATATCTCCACCTCCCCTCCCCGATACTGACTTGTGCTCCCAACTACACGCTACACACCATGCTGCTATAGTTACTGCTCCTCTTGTTCAATATGTTTCTGCTACAAATAAATTTCTGTTATAAAGCGCTCTGCTGCTTCTAGGAGCAGGAGCTGGTCTATAACAAATTCCAAGAAATCATGTTTTTTGTGATAGTGCTAGATTGGGATAGCTGTAACACTGATTTGTATGCATACATTAACATATGCAAAATCAGGAAATGATCTCTGGGGAAGTAAATGAGCGATTGAGTGATTTGTTCGGGACTTGCATCTCTTGGATTTTTCCATGAGTTTCTCAACAAAAGCTTTGCAACCTGTGGCTTTCTACCGGTTTTTTAAAAGAGTGTGGTGTAAAATGCACAACTTTAACCCATTATGAGAAAATGTTCTTCGTGCTCTGTCGCTACGCCCCTAATTAAAAAATGCACCAGCCGCCACTGGTGCCCAGAGGGTATATATTGTTGTATATAGGCCCTAAGCCTTCTAAATACACTCACTGGAGATGGTTGTTTGTCGTAATGTCAAGTGTGCCTTATGAAAAAGTTGGCAAATGGCTATTTGCCGACAACCTCCTGATGCTACAAATTGCGTTTTCCCTGAAATGTTGATGCCTCTGTGCCCCTCCCCCTCTCTGACCCTTTTCCAACTTACCTTTCTTTCCCCCTTTTTTTCTGTCTTTCATTGCCCTTTCCCGGACCCCATTCTATTCCGATGGGTATACAGCACTGTTTTAAGTGGGGTGAGAAATCGAGGGGGGGGGCTGCATGAGGGGGCGTGACCTAAATTATAGGCGTGGCCTGAAGTGTGCCCAGCACACGACAATAAAAAGAAAAGTTGTTGGGTTGCTTTTTTTTATTGTCTCGCGCTGGGGAGTCCCCAAAGCCCTGCCGATGACAATTCAGTGTCAAATCGCACTGTGCTGTTCCATTGGTGCTCAATTCATTTTGTAAAATACCACAGTGCGATGTGCGAATTCTTTTTTTTTGTCCCGTGCTAGGGATTCCAACCCGAGCCCTGCACTGACAAACAAGTGTTGTAGCGCACTGTGCTATTTCATAGGTGCACAATGGACCTCATTACGAGTTTGGAGGTAGCCATGCCGTTTTTAGCCTTTTGCAGGACCCGGACCCGATACGTCCCCGTTCCCATTGAGCCCTCATAGGGCTCAATGGGAACGGGGAGGCTGCTAACAATGGACCCATTAATGACAGGTCCGTTTTTAGCATCCTGGTCTGCTCGTGGCTGCCGGTATGCACCTCTGGCAAGACCAGACGTGCATACCGCCACCCGTGAGCAAACTCGTAATGTGGCAGCCCAGAATGAACGGTGCCAGTACCTTAACGGCACCGTTCATTCCGTGGCCGCCAGGGTCATAATAACCCACAATGTCTTTGTTTTATACAAGACTATTGTGTGCTTTATGTGTCAAGCAGTCTATGATTGAAACAAATGCAATCCACCATTAAGTAATCGCACAGTGCAATGTGGTACTAGCTAGTCACTGACAGAGCGTGGGTTCGAATCCCATGGATGGAAAGAAAGAAAAAAGTGGTTGTTGGGGATTTCTAGAGTAGTGTGACCTCTGGCACAACCCTGGCTCGATCGAGGTTTTGAGAGACTGTAGTGGCGCAGCTCCGGCTAGCCCCTGCCCACTTAAGGTCCTGGTATACACACACAATCATCATTCACCCACTTCTGGTCCTGTACCTAATACCCTCCTAAGGACTGAAAAGTCTCTGCAGAGCAAACAGTCCAAAGAAAGAGAGAGGAGTTTGTACTTAGCATTTTGCAAAGGACTACAATATAGTACATTGAACATTGATTTTGACAGTGTGTCTTCTCCTGACTTGAGAATGGGTCTGGCCGTTTTGCCGAGAAACATTTCATTAACACAAGATACAGGATGAAGAAGAGGATGCTTGACATCCAAAGCCCGAGATGGAGGGGTGGAAAGACATGCCATGCTGAAGATTGAGGGTTATGGTAGACATTCTAACCCAGAGATGATGGGTGGGGTAGACATTCCAAGCTAGAGATGGAGGGTGGGGAAAACATGCCAGGCTGAAGGTTAAGGGTAGTGGTAGACATCCTAAACTAGAGATGATGACCAAGGGTAGACATTCCACGCTAGTGACGGAGAGGACATGCCAGGCTGAAGAATTAGGATTGTGATAAACATCCTAAACTAGAGATGATGGGTAGGGGTAGACATTCCACGCTGGAGATGGACAGTGGGAAAGACAAGCCAGGCTGAAAATGAAGGGTAGTGGTAGACATCCTAACCTAGAGAGGATGGGTAGGCATAGGCATTCTAAGTTAGGGGATGCCGGACACTGGAAGAGCTTGTTAGCTGGAAATGCATGGTTGTGGTATACGTACAACCTTTGGAAGAGGTGCTGGGTGTGAGGAGATCCAAAGATAAAATCTATTGGAGGGGGTCTGAAATATTCAGCTTCAGGTGCATAGTGAGACGGCCATTCTAGATTGGATATGCACTGGATGATAAAAATGGAAGGTGAGAGTAGAAATAGTAAACTATGGATGCAAGGATGGGGTACAGACCCTTGCCTAGAGCTTCAGGGAGGGCATAGATATCCTTTGGTGACAGGTTAAGACAGGACTACAAAGTCTACTCTGTGGGAAAGACATCCTAGGCTGAGTTAGAGAGTAGGTGTCAACATCCAGGGCTGAGATACATAGTGGAGATAGACACTCCTGGTTGAGGAGTAATCGAGCAAGTAGACGGGCTGAAGATGCAGGCTCGGGCTCTGCATATCCTAATAGATGCAGACAAAAGGAAAGAGCATGAGAAAGGGTAACCTAGGCTAAATAAGCAAAGTGGGGGGGGGGACACAGCTTTAGCTAACTAAAATAAGACTGAGGATTAAAACTGAACCGAAACACCGGCATCGAGGAGGAGGACCCAACAAAAGATGCAGAGTATGAGAAGAACCTCTAAATCACTGGTCTGCAACCATTGTCTCTCCAGATGCTTTGGACTACAACTCCCATCAGTTCAAGGGAGCTAAGTCAATGCTGACGGATAGTGGGCGTTGTAGCCCAGAACATCTAGAGACTCTCACAATGCGGACCAATGATCTAAACAAATAACGAGCGCTGCTGTAGAAGGACGGGAACACAAGTATAGGATGAGATAGTCTAAGACTGAAGACACGTGAGACTAGTATGCCCACTGTTGAAAGGATCACTGGACTAAAGCGATAGCATGAGACTAAGATCTCTGGCCAGACCCTCCACATTCCGGGGGACGGGGACCAATGATTCTTGGGGAGACAGAATGATGTAAGGCACCAGTGGCTGGGGGCTGCACCTGAGCACGGAGTTAAAGGGGCAACACCATGATCATGTGCATAGGAGAACCTGCGAGTTGCATAACGATCTAAATCCAGCAGGGGGCGATTTATGCTAAGAATTTGGGTTGGTTGTTGAATCTCTCTACTTGCGATGGTGTGGAGAAGTAGGGGACACATACGGAAGCTGCTGGGTGTCTTACATTTCCTTAAGATGAAACAAAGAGTATGTTAAGCCTTGGTTAGCCGGTTGGATCTCCACATTAGAATCTGCTGTAATCAGGACAGATGTATAGAAGAAGGGAGGAAGAGAATGGAGAGCTCCAATTCCAACCTTTAAGAAAGCAAGAAAGTAACTCAGAACCAGACTTCACCTTCCTGAAGGAAACCAAAAACAGAACTGACCACTAAATTCCTCACTGCTGATGGATGGAAAACACCCCGCATTTCCCCCGCTGAAACAGCAATGGGGCCCGCACTGGAGTCCCTGCAGTAGAGTAGAATCAAACCACTGACCTCGCTGAAAAGACAGGCGAGAGCATCCATGCAGTCAGCAAATGTTTCCATATCTTCCCACAACCATGCCCATGTGCCATGGGTAAAGGCAAGCTATATGCTATCATGTTCACATATTTGGAATTATTTAAAAGGCTACAATACTTTTTCTGCAAGAAGACATTTTCCTGTTGTAAATGTTGAAACCACACACAATCACAGTCTATAGAGGAATCATTCTGCATAACATATTGTATATCTATGTTCATTAAATCAATCACAATATGGCAGTAAAATATTCTGTATCTCAGTGGGCCTTTCACAACATCAGAAAGTGTACCACTTATCAACAGTCTGGAGCCAGAAGGGAAAGCTGTGACAATCACTCTTTACCTACTGGTTCACTCACAATTTCAACAATTAAAAAACAGTCCCAAGTGTTTGAATGAGAACTACAACGAAGGGTATTTTACATTAGATAATGCCAGATACTTAGATTTTTATAGGGCTATGTCTGCACGACACTGTATGTCAATTTAACGGCCAATGTGGTGCCAGCCACTAGAAAAATCTAACACCTTTTACTGTAAACACACCATACATACATATAAGGCACCTTAACTTTTGAGGTCCTTTTACAACATCTAAAAATGTACAGCCAAATGTCTGTTGTAAGACCTGGTATGTAGCACAGGTCTAATTTTGATTTTGTTTAAGTCTATGTCAAAAAGTTCTGTACACAGATCATAAAAAATGCATGAGACCAGCTCATGCTATGTCAGGGTCGACCGGTTTCATAACCATATCTTGTTCTGGTCATCTTCATCAGGACTTAATTCGTAAAGGGATGTTGACTCCCTATATGGATAAGCTAATTTGCTCCCATGCGTGTGTTTTCTTGTTCCTATAGGAAAGTGACAGAGAAAACAGAAAAACGGGATGGGTCACTGCTGGGCCCCTTCCTATTGTTTATTTATATATTGCTGCTATACATCAATTATTTTAAAATAGTATATCTACTGATATCATTAGACTATACAATTGGTTGAAAAGACTATTTGTTTTCAAAATATATAAGCCTTAGGTCACATAAAACAGAGGGGGGTGAAAGGATAGGGGTAATGGGGAAGGAAAATGTTGTGCTCAGGGCTGATCCACTACTTTCTTCTCCCAGGGGATGTGCGCTCCATGGTGAACCTTATAGCCCATGGGTGAATATCTTGTGCGTAGAATGGCTTACCGCACTGTGATGGTACAATCACTCTTCACACTGCCTAAAGCAATGGAAAGACTGCCAACTCCTATTGAAATGTGGAAAAAGAAGAAAAATGAACGGGTGCCTGGTGTGTCATACGGCACCTTGTCAATCTGCCACCATTATCTTGTGCTAGGGCTAGATGGACTTACCGGCTCCAAAGTGTATTTGTGGGCGCTCCTTGGCACTGACAAAATGGAGAATGCTGCGCTGCCAATTGTGGCGCTGACCTAATGCAATGCCTAAAAACAAACACATATTGACAGAGCCGGCATCAGTTAAAAACCTCCTTGTCAGGCGCTGACTGTGTGCACATTCAAATGTGTCCCCCATGAGGTTATAGGCTTCTAGAGCTGTCCCAATGGCCAGAAGTCTTACCTGAAGTGCTGGCAGGATGCGGATGAGTTAATGGACGCATCCGGATGTTTCGTGCAAATCGTAGAATGCTACTGCTACTAAACTCTTCAGTGCCAGTGATTATATGAGCGCAGCGCAAAAACGCGAGCCGCTCAACTCTATGGTGTAACCGCCATCTTGGCTTAGGTCACCATGTCGGCCATCTTGGGTCAGGCATGGGACCATTATCTACCTTGCTCGTGTGTCGGCAAAATGCACGAGACAGCAAGGAGGGGAAAAGAAAAAAGTCTACTTACATCCTGCAAGGCGGGATCTCTGGACCATAATATCCTCATACTGAGAAAGCGTGTTGGATACCAATTATGATTTACAAAACGTGAAATGCAAGCACATTGGCAAACCCCTGGCGGAATCGCTGTATGCCACTACACAAGTATAGCACTGTTTTTAGATTAAGCACTGGTGATAAATCTGAGAACATAACATTACATATATAATATTGTGAAGAGACCAACATGTAGCAAGATATGGGATATAAACATCCTCGTCATGACCAAACTTAGCTTGTTTACAAGGGAAAACCTCTACTTGAACGCTGTTGGTTACAAAGTAGTTAGCCCAAGCCCATTGTTCCAGGTGTCTATGAAGATGAAGCATGGCTATTGTGAATCCATTCTTACATCATGCATATAATGTCCCATGTTGTAATACCTTCGTATAGTCTGATCCTAAGGTACATATATACTTTTTAGAAAAAAAATGTTAAGACAAAAAACCTTCTTGAAACAAACCTTTTTTGAGAAATACCCCTTTCAGAGATGGTACATAATCTAAACCAAATGCCCATAAGTAAGTGCTAAAGCTGGCTACAGATGTGATTCTGTTATTGTCATGTATAAGCAAATCAATCACATTGGGGGATGGGTGTTCCGAATATACAATACTCCCCTTGCTCTTATCTTCATGTTTACTGATACCTTGGGTTGTGAGGGGTTCTCTGCTGTCAAAACTCTAGCTTGGAAGGACGGCTAATTCATTCCATTGAATTAATTCATTCAGCCCTCCCCTGTGTGTATTGAGCCTGAATATCCAGTTTTGTTCTCTCCTAAAGAGAATGTTATGATAATTACCTCCTCGTTTGGGGAGTTTAACTCTCTCAATTATCGTCCATTTAAATTCTTCCGGGCTGTGTCCTTTAGTTATAAAATGATTGACCATGGGTGCTGTCAACTTTTTTGTCCTCAGACAGGACTGGTGTTCAATCATCCGTTTCTTGATAGGTCTCATAGTCATGCCTACATATTTTAAATTACATGGGCATTTTATCAGGTAGATTACTCCTGCAGTATTACAATTAGTAAGTTGACGTTGTTTCCAGGGTGCTCGAAGCCCAAGATCAATCTCTTTTGTGCGCTCCGTTTGTGAGCACATAGAACAAGATCCACATGGAGAATGTCCTGTGGGGGCAGTGCTTTGCCAGATGGTTGTGGGGCCTTTTGCTCTTTCTTCTCTCAGTGTATTTACTATTTTGTCCCAGATGTTGGTCCTCCTTTTAATGGCAAAGTTCGGCTCATCCAAATGATGTTTTCCAGTATTAAGGATGGGCCATAGATTCTTTATTTCCTTTTTAAGCTTGTTCAACATGGGTGAGTAGCTCAAAACTGCCATTATGTTGTCTTTTGTGGGCGGTTTAGGATGTTGTTGGAGCGTAGTGCTTCTTGGAATATTTCTGGCTCTCCTATACGTGGAGTCTATTATCCTTTTTGGATAGCCTCTGTGGGCCAATTGTTTCTTCAATTCTTTTCCTTGTTCTTCATAATCTGTTGTTTGTGTACAAATTCTCCTATGCCGGAGGAATTGTCCAAAGGGAAGATTGTCTTTCAATGACTGTGGATGGTAGCTGGAATATGTCAATAGTGAGTTCCTATCAGTGACTTTCTTGTATACTCTTGAGCACAATTTGTCTTCAACTACCATGATGTTGAGATCCAAAAAATGAATAGTTTTCTTGTTGAATTCTAAAGTGAATTTCAAAAAGGGGTTTTGTAAGTTAAGCCAGCTGTGGAAGTCATGTAGCTCTGTTTATGTGCCTCTAAAGATCATAAAGATGTCATCTATGTACCTTTTCCAGATTTTTATTTGACCAAGGAAGGGATTTGAGGCTGGGTAGATGGCATCACATTCGAAAGCGTTGACAAACAGATTCGCCAGACTGGGGGCAAAAGTTGCCCCCATGGCCATCCCAGAAATCTGCTGATAGAAGGTGTCATTACAGATGAAGTAATTTCTCATCAAGGCTATTTCAGCCAATTGAATTATCAAACCAGGAGGTTTGTTATGCAGTTCAATGCCTGATTGCAATAGGTGTTGAACCATGGAGAGTGTAGCTTGTTGTGGTATTTTCGTATACAGCGACTCTATGTCCATGGTAACTAGACATTCTGTATCTTGATGAAAACAATAGTATCCAAGAGATTGAACATGGCTGTAGAGTCTTTAACATAAGCACGCATTTTCAATACTTCGTCTTTGATGAAGAAGTCAACAAATTGTGAAAGTGGTTCAAGTACAGACTGTAACCCAGATACTATGGGTCTCCCAGGAGGCGGGGTTATGCCTTTATGTATTTTAGGAGTGGCGTAAAACGCCAGTATCCGTGGATGTGATGGTGTCAAAAATGCTGCTTCTTTTGCACTTATGTGTCCCTCTGCCTCTGCTTCTTCAATGATGGTATTAATTTGATTTTTCAGTTGATTGGTGGGATTACCTGGGAGAATACAGTAGCTGGTAGGATCTTGTAATAACACTTGAACCATGTTGTCATAGTCTGGTTTATTCATCACAACAGTTGCTCCTCCCTTATCTGCTGGTTTTATGACAATTGTTTCATTGTCAGCAAGGGTTTTCAATGCTGCCAACTGTTGTTTGGTACAGTTAGAGTGTATGAATGGGATATTTGCTTCCATTTTACTAATACTCTTTAACAGAGCTTATTCAAAGGTGGTGGACTCCACTGTGTTGGTGCCATGCGGAGGATAGAATTGAGACGGTGGTTTAAGACCTGTGGCATCTTGTATACCTGGTGTGATTTCAGTGAAAAATTGTTTCAATCTGATCTTCCTCATAAATTGGCTGACCTCTATTCTCGTCTGGAATGGGTCATAGTAAGCAGTAGGTACAAACAAAAGGTCTTTTTGTAGAATTTCATCTTCTGATTTGGTTAGTATGTGTGTTGATAAGTTCACCACTAGTGAAATATTGGTTGTTGCAGGCCTCTTCCTCTGCTGCGGGTAACTCGCGGAGATTGGCCTTGCCAGCGCTGATTGCCCTTGTTGTCCCATCGTTGTCCTAAAAAAGGGGCATTTGTGGGTCCTGCCGGGGCCTGATTGGTGTTGAACCGTACTCTGGGGTTTCCTGAGCTGTTTGATGACCCAGATGAGGAACCTGATCTGTTTCTATTGTTGCCTCTCTGCATATTTTGGAATCTCAGCTGAGAGGCATCTCGTCTTGCCTGTTTGGCTTCATCTGTGAAATAGTCCGTTCCCACATACGGATAGATTTTTTCATGAGAGAATGATGCCAGATCTTTT
Source organism: Ambystoma mexicanum (assembly GCF_040938575.1). Taxonomy (NCBI): domain Eukaryota; kingdom Metazoa; phylum Chordata; class Amphibia; order Caudata; family Ambystomatidae; genus Ambystoma; species Ambystoma mexicanum. Next base: position 597,302,065 of record NC_090924.1, read on the forward strand.
TTTAATTTGGTCAGCTTTTTATTTAGGTTAAACTCTTTAAACTCTTTTAAAGATGTTTCTAAAGCCAAAAGTTTAGCGCTGTAAATATCAGGAGAGATCTTAAGTTTCATCACGTCACTTTTGTCGTTAAGTTCTTGTTCAGTGACTTTCTTGGCCGTATTGATTATAAGAATAAGCCAATCTCTGTTGTACTTATTGGCTAAATATGACCAATCTTTCCTGAATTCTAAATTGTCCATTAAAATCTGAGGTTCTATGTGTATAATGAGGCCAGAGCAAGATATGGTTATGAAACCGGTCGACCCTGACATAGCATGAGCTGGTCTCATGCATTTTTTATGATCTATGTACAGAACTTTTTGACATAGACTTAAACAAAATCAAAATTAGACCTGTGCTACATACCAGGTCTCACAACAGACATTTGGCTGTACATTTTTAGATGTCCTAAAAGGACCTCAAAAGTTAAGGTGCCTTATATATATGTATGGTGTGTTTACAGAGCAAAAACAAAGAGGTGATGGCTGGAAGGTTTAGACTGAATCTTAACCACTGGCATTGCTCGGGGCAACCCTCCAGACCATCGTTCTTCGCCTGCCAAGCCATTACAGAAGGGGAAAGACCATATGCAAATCAGGCTTGTCCCCACCCCAAAAGGGGAAGTCCAGCCCGAACTGCTAGGTCACATTCCTTCTGCACGAGACCACAAGCATCCCCAAACATGTTTCACCCTTGTTGGGGCTCATCAGTGAGGAGTAGCTTGGGTCTCTAGTCCCAGTAGGCACGGGACCCACGTCTGGGCATACCCGTCCCACTCGGGGTGACAAAGCAAAAACAAAGAGGTGATGGCTGGAAGGTTTAGACTGAATCTTAACCAATGGCATTGCTCGGGGCAACCCTCCAGACCATCGTTCTTCGCCTGCCAAGCCATTACAGAAGGGGAAAGACCATATGCAAATCAGGCTTGGCCCCACCCCAAAAGGGGAAGTCCAGTCCGAACTGCTAGGTCACATCCCTTCTGCACGAGACCACAAGCATCCCCAAACATGTTTCACCCTTGTTGGGGCTCATCAGTGAGGAGTAGCTTGGGTCTCTAGGCCCAGCAGGCACGGGACCCACGTCTGGGCATACCCGTCCCACTCGGGGTGACAAAGCAAAAACAAAGAGGTGATGGCTGGAAGGTTTAGACTGAATCTTAAACACTGGCATTGCTCGGGGCAACCCTCCAGACCATCGTTCTTCGCCTGCCAAGCCATTACAGAAGGGGAAAGACCATATGCAAATCAGGCTTGGCCCCACCCCAAAAGGGGAAGTCCAGCCCGAACTGCTAGGTCACATCCCTTCTGCACGAGACCACAAGCATCCCCAAACATGTTTCACCCTTGTTGGGGCTCATCAGTGAGGAGTAGCTTGGGTCTCTAGGCCCAGCAGGCACGGGACCCACGTCTGGGCATACCCGTCCCACTCGGGGTGACAAAGCAAAAACAAAGAGGTGATGGCTGGAAGGTTTAGACTGAATCTTAACCACTGGCATTGCTCGGGGCAACCCTCCAGACCATCGTTCTTCGCCTGCCAAGCCATTACAGAAGGGGAAAGACCATATGCAAATCAGGCTTGGCCCCACCCCAAAAGGGGAAGTCCAGCCCGAACTGCTAGGTCACATCCCTTCTGCACGAGACCACAAGCATCCCCAAACATGTTTCACCCTTGTTGGGGCTCATCAGTGAGGAGTAGCTTGGGTCTCTAGGCCCAGCAGGCACGGGACCCACGTCTGGGCATACCCGTCCCACTCGGGGTGACAAAGCAAAAACAAAGAGGTGATGGCTGGAAGGTTTAGACTGAATCTTAACCACTGGCATTGCTCGGGGCAACCCTCCAGACCATCGTTCTTCGCCTGCCAAGCCATTACAGAAGGGGAAAGACCATATGCAAATCAGGCTTGGCCCCACCCCAAAAGGGGAAGTCCAGCCCGAACTGCTAGGTCACATCCCTTCTGCACGAGACCACAAGCATCCCCAAACATGTTTCACCCTTGTTGGGGCTCATCAGTGAGGAGTAGCTTGGGTCTCTAGGCCCAGCAGGCACGGGACCCATGTCTGGGCATACCCGTCCCACTCAGGGTGACAAAGCAAAAACAAAGAGGTGATGGCTGGAAAGACCATATGCAAATCAGGCTTGGCCCCACCCCAAAAGGCCTGCTGGGCCTAGAGACCCAAGCTACTCCTCACTGATGAGCCCCAACAAGGGCGAAACATGTTTGGGGATGCTTGTGGTCTCGTGCAGAAGGGATGTGGCCTAGCAGTTCGGGCTGGACTGCCCCTTTTGGGGTGGGGCCAAGCCTGATTTGCATATGGTCTTTCCCCTTCTGTAATGGCTTGGCAGGCGAAGAACGGTGGTCTGGAGGGTTGCCCAGAGCCTTGCCAGTGGTTAAGATTAATTCTAAACCTTCCAGCCATCACCTCTTTGTTTTTGCTATGTCACCCCGAGTGGGACGGGTATGCCCAGACGTGGGTCCCGTGCCTGCTGGGCCTAGAGACCCAAGCTACTCCTCACTGATGAGCCCCAACAAGGGCGAAACATGTTTGGGGATGCTTGTGGTCTCGTGCAGAAGGGATGTGGCCTAGCAGTTCGGGCTGGACTGCCCCTTTTGGGGTGGGGCCAAGCCTGATTTGCATATGGTCTTTCTCTTCTGTAATGGCTTGGCAGGCGAAGAACGGTGGTCTGGAGGGTTGCCCAGAGCCTTGCCAGTGGTTAAGATTAATTCTAAACCTTCCAGCCATCACCTCTTTGTTTTTGCTATGTCACCCCGAGTGGGACGGGTATGCCCAGACGTGGGTCCCGTGCCTGCTGGGCCTAGAGACCCAAGCTACTCCTCACTGATGAGCCCCAACAAGGGCGAAACATGTTTGGGGATGCTTGTGGTCTCGTGCAGAAGGGATGTGGCCTAGCAGTTCGGGCTGGACTGCCCCTTTTGGGGTGGGGCCAAGCCTGATTTGCATATGGTCTTTCCCTTCTGTAATGGCTTGGCAGGCGAAGAACGGTGGTCTGGAGGGTTGCCCAGAGCCTTGCCAGTGGTTAAGATTAATTCTAAACCTTCCAGCCATCACCTCTTTGTTTTTGCTATGGTGTGTTTACAGTACAAGTTGTTAGATTTTTCTAGTGGCTGGCACCACATTGGCCATTAAATTGACATACAGTGTCGTGCAGACATAGCCCTATAAAAATCTAAGTATCTGGCATTATCTAATGTAAAATGCCCTTCGTTGTAGTTCTCATTCAAGCACTTGGGACTGTTTTTTAATTGTTGGAATTGTGTGTGAACCAGTAGGTAAAGAGTGATTGTCACAGCTTTCCCTTCTGGCTCCAGACTGTTGATAAGTGGTACACTTTGTGATGTTGTGAAAGGCCCACTGAGATACAGAATATTTTACTGCCATATTGTGATTGATTTAATGAACATAGATATACAATATGTTATGCAGAATGATTCCTCTATAGACTGTGATTGTGTGTGAATACTAATTTAAATTCTCAGTTTGAATGAAAACTAGACCTTGTGTAGGTCGAACCAAAAATACCCCTAGTGTTTCAGTAAATGTTGCAACTCCATTAATAACGGTTGCGTCCTGTGAATCATACAAGGTTAAAGGTTCCACTAAAATATGTCAGACCAGGAGATTTCGATGGATTCTATATTATACATGTGGCCACTCTTTCAATCGCACATAAAGTTGCCTATATTTTTTTGCTCGCTTCTACTTTGCTGCTTGTCTTGTTATGTATTTAGTTCGGGGGTCTGTAAAGCTCATCTCCAGCTACTTCCGGTTAACACCAGTGCCCCTGTTGTGAAAGAGAGGTGCGTCATATTCACACCAGTTAATGTTCTCACAACGGGACGTGCTCTTTTTGTTAAGCTGGTCACCTTCATAGTCACCACGTATACCCACAGCGGGCATGTGCACGGGCAGGACGCCGATAAACAAGCTGTATCTTCCTGGAATCACCTCTGCAAATTAGGGGGTTGGCAGCACTGCTCCAGCATTCAATGGCATGGGTCTGATTCACAAGGCGTTTTTCAATGGGTGCTGCAGCTCAAGGCTTCGTATATGCTCTTACACAAAGATCAGCGGTGCCGGCCCCGGTGCTGCGCCAACCCCGGTGCTGCGCCGCCCCTACTTCTGCGCCAGCCCCACTGCCGCGCCGCCCCCGTTGCTGCGCCAGCCCCACTGCCGCGCCGCCCACGGTGCTGCACCAGCCCCACTGCCGCGCCGCCCCCGTTGCTGCGCCAGCCCCTACCCCTACTCTGAACGCTCCTGTGAGGATCTCCCAGGATGGGATTTCTCTTCCATTTAGACACTCATCGTGGCCCTAATGAGCTCCAGACTGACCGGAAATGTCTTTCTAAGGTCACAGAAATCCAAAGTGACCTTTCTGGTCCTTTTTAGTTAAAGTTTACAATATTCTTGTATTCCTTTAACACCGAGGCATCGCTTGCCCTTTTCCCTTTCTCTCCTTTTCTGTCTCTCCTCTAAAAGCACCAGACAGACCCCTTTTGTCATTTCCTTTCATCTACGTTAGTACTTTTGTCTCTCGCTGTTTCCTGTCACTGCCATTTTCTTTCTCTGTTAAAAAGTTTTTCTATTTCTTTTCTCGCTGTAATCGCTTTCTAGCTCTCGGTCTGTTGCTCTCTCTTCCCTTCTCCTTCGGCTCTTTCTATTGCCTTTCTTTTTTCCTTTCACGCTCTTTTCGCCATTTTTCTAGCTGTGCTCTTACTCCAGCACTCCCCATGTTTCTTTCAACTTTCTCCTGGCAGTTTCCTTTCTTATTTCGGGTCATGGAACAGCGAGGTGACTTGCGTCCTCTTTTTTTTTTACAGAAAGATACTGTATTTTGCCTTCTTATTATTGGGTGTTGGTCCGGGAAGCCTACACCTTTGTCGTTCTTTGCTTTTCACCGCGTCTTTAACGCTGTGATCTTTCCTTTCTGTGTGTATTCTTTCATCGCTCCGCCTCAGTGTCTCTTTTTTCTGCACCATTCGCGTTGCCATTTTAGATTGTTTCGTTTTTTCCTATCGCTGACATGTTATTCCCCATTCATTCCAATGTTCCGTGTTCATCGTTGCTCGTCCTGTTAGTTCAGTAACTATCTCCTCTCTGCCTTCATCCTACTTTCCTTGAAGCTCCTGTTTTGCTCGCTGTGTTCTCACGCTGCCGTCTCCTTTTCCCGTTACTCTAATGTTCCGTCCGCATCCCTGCTCTCATGCTAATTTCCACATGTTATTGCCGAGCTCTGCCCCCTCCCCGCCCCCCGGAGCCCCCACAGCAGAGTCTCTTTAGCGACCACCCGTGCTCAATCCTGGGCATGACCTCTGGCCACCAATCAGTGCGAGAGACGTGCTGCTGCTCCAGAGGCAATCCGGCTGCAACAGTATGTTACAGACGGCAAGTCATATGTTTTCTTACTAAAAGTAATATATGACGCCATAACTCTCTTTTAATAGGAAATAACTCAAAGGAGCACATGTGCACGCACGTTTCCTCTGCTCGGTGTACACGCAAGAGGAACAATTCACTTTTGTGAATCACCCCATTCGCATATGATATGCTCTGATGTGGCATTTATAACACGCCTGCGTACACACGTGCTTCTAGTTGCGACATTGCCATTATGGGAGTGTCTGCAGCAGATCGAAGGGTATCGCAATTGCTATCTGCACGCACTTTATCCGGGACCCCTTCGGCTATTTCCTCTGCACCTGGTCTCCCCTGTCATAGGTAAGGCGCAGGGGAAAGCACAATGCTGTGTAAGGCCTGTTCAGGTCCCAGGCCACGTTAAAATAGAAGGGCTGGTGCTTGCCATGAGAATTTCGAATTATCTGTTTACATTTCTAGCACTTAAACAGAGCTCAGAGTGTAACGATGGCGCTCTCAGGGATGGGTGCACTTCCTGGCCCTCGTGTGTAAGGGGCAGACATCTGCACCCTCCCCATGTGGAGTCAGTGGGCCCATTCATAGCCCGGCACCGGGAATGCCACAGACATGTGTGGAGGGGCTAGATGCACACCCGTTGCCCCCTCAAAGATCCCCTCCTCCTGCCAGCAAGCCCTGCTTTCAATAAGGGGATTGAAGGCAGTGGTGTTATGGGAAAAGTGTCCATTGCATTCTGCCCTGCCGCGGTATTTTGTAACTTGGGGGCCAGGGATACTTATATGACCCTGGCGTTGGATCATGGTGCTAATAGCACCATGGTCCATGCCGGTAACTTACCGACTCCGCCATGACAGAATGGGGAATTACCGCCCCATTCCGAGGTTGGCGGGGCAGTAATTCCCCATGCCGCCATGGCCCTTCCCCATTCCCATTTTTGCCTCATAGGGCTCAATGGGAATGGGGAAGGCGCTAAGTACGGTGCCGCAAATTGCGGCACCGTACTTAGCACCAAGGTCCCTTTGCGGGTTGGTTTTTAACGCCTGCAAAAAGCAGGCGTTAAAGTCTCCAACCCGCAAATGGACCTCGTAATCAGGCGTTAAGGGATTACCGGTATGGGTACCCTTACTGGTACCGGTAATCCCTTAGCGCCAGGGTCGTAATGAGGCCCATAGATTTCCGTAGTTTATGAATGAACCCACTAAGCTAACTCACCATCATTGGCTAAAGATGTCCATATATTTTGGACAATGAATACTAATAAGTATTTTCTCACTGCAATAAACATGACATGCTTTCAGCAATGCTTGAGACGTGGTTGGCAGATAAAACGGGGGGTGCTCCTGTAAGTTACCCGCCCTGGAACCCGATTCCCCAAGAAATGGGGGCCGCCACCTTCAGGGATTAAGCCTACAGCCAACGGCTTAGACAAGAAGAGAGATTGCGTGAGTGGTATTCCCAACAGGTAGGCGCTCCTCAATTAAAGTTCAGATGTATACACCAAACACAGTCTAATACCATGAGACATCATTTACGTTCTCATTCTTCAATGCCAATTTCTTGGGCAGCACGAGTCACATCAAAGTAAGAACATAACGTGTGTCCATTTGTGCATTTGGGTTACGATGGTGACTTCCTGCCAATTACACAATGGCTAAAGCAGCGATGCAGATACCAACTGAACAGTCCAGTGTAGTCTACCCCCTAAGGCTCACCCATCACACTGCACCATAGTTCCAAACAATTATTGTGAGCAAAATGTGTGCAATGCTTGGTGCTGTCCTGTACCCAAATTACTACTATACGAAACTGAGGCAAGAAGCAATTTTTAAAATCTACCACATTGTCCCTTCCATACAGTGGCATCACTAGAAATCAGTATTAGGGAGGGCTAACCAGAGGGCAACAATACAGCAAGGTGGGGCGGGGTGGTGTCACACCAAATAAGGGTCAACAGGCCAAGCTGGCTTAAGTATACCTATATTTTACCAATCGGGCTAAAACAAAACGTGTCATTAAGCTCATTCAGAGTAGGTTTAATGCAATAAAGTTTCTGCATCAAGTTAATATACATCCTAAAAAGTGAACTCATGCTTAAGAGTTGCAGAAATGCCCTTGCAGCCAGCAAGAGATGGCCTTCTTTTACTTCAAGCAGACATCACTCCCAGCGCAGCTTCAAATAATATGTAGTTCGAGGTAGTATTCAGGAGAAGAGATATCACTTCCTGCTCAGCTTTAAAGTATAGCTAGTCAAAAATAGTTTGATTAACAGAAGAGATATCCCTCGTACCTCAGTTTCAAATGATAGTCAAGCACAGTCTGTATTACATATGAAATATTGCATAAAGTTGCCAAGTACAGCGGGAAAGGAGGCAACGGTTCCCTTGGTTCTTTAGCAATGGTTGCAGGAATCTCCCTTTGCCCCCTAAAACTGTTCACAGTTTTCAGTTTCTGGCTGCAAACCCCAGTGGCAGCTGGTGAATTTATCAATTGGAGGGGCATAAATATTTCCCACAAATATGCCAGTCTGACGGAGTGTAGCAAGGGAGTGAGAAACCAATTCAGAGGTGTTGGAGGGGCATCGCACTCAGATAATTTTATTTAAACAATGGCTTAAAATGGTGCAAAAATTGGGTAAAATGCAAAACAGCTTGCAACTGGTTTTGTACTGTAATGCATGAAACAATCCAATAGATGCAAGTCACCAACAGTGCAAAGGAGCATTTCACCAACACATCTTCAGGTTGCTTTTGCCCACAATATATACCAGTATAAAAACAGTTGGCTTTACCATTAAAAATGCCCTGCCACAGTATGAAAATATGTCAAAACTGCCTGCATTACAATGCCATTATATCTATATAATAAAACGTATCATGCTTCCTTTATCAAAGATACCCAATACAAAATGCCATGCGACAGGAGGAAATGGCTAGACTGGCTGCACCAAAATGCCAGTCTAGCCACATAACACTTGTCATGCTTGCTTTTTCAAAAATGCACATTACAAAATATCATGCCACAGTAAGAAATGGATAGACTAGCTGCACCAAAATGCCAGTCTAGCTACACAATAGCACATACCATGCTTGCTTTATCAAAGATGACCAATACAAAATATCATGCCACAGAAAGAAATGGCTAGACTGGGTGCATTAAAATGCCAGTTTAGCTACATAAATCCACTTACCATGCATGCTTTATCAAAGATGTCCAATACAAAAAAGGTATGCCATAGTAAGAAATTGCTATACTGACTGCATCAAAATACTAGTCTAGCTACATATTAACACTTATCATACTTGATTTATGATAGATGCCCAGTAAAAAATACAATGCCTGCCCTCTGGTTCCCCCAGCACCTCGCGCACATGCAATGTGATTATGTGTGCATGAAAGGTGCTGGGGGGGCCCAAGGAGTAGGCATGGTATTTTTTACTAGGCATCTATCAAAGACGGCCAGTCAAATAAAATACCATGCCTGCACCCCTGGACCTCCCCAGCGCCTCACACGGGGAGCTGATTTAGGCTGATGAACACCCCGCCCCCGGCAAAATAAGCTCCATATCCCAGTACAAACTCATTCACACGCACACCCATCATCATACGCTCAATCATTACACACAACACACGCATACAAAATTACATAGACATATTTAAATTAACACACCTTCTGCCCGGTTCTGATGTTCCCACCCCAGTGCTCCAGCTTCCGCGTAACATGAACAGAAAGCAGAAAGGAAAGAGTGCTTCCTGGCTCGTGCACTTGCGCGGAAGAGCTGGAGCTCTGATAACAAAGTGGCTCGCTCTGTTTGTATGTACGACGAGGAACAATAGTGCCTCCCATTGCACATACAAACATAGAGTTCCTTGGCTAGCATCCCCAATGATCCATGCAGTGTCTGGGAAGCCAAACGCCCCCAGCTTTGCATGGCTCATTGGATATGCAGGGTTGGGGAACAGAACTGTCAAACGGAAACCACGTTTTCTTTCAACGATTCAAGACAGCCGAGGAGCGCTCCCTCAGCTGCAAAATGCAGCTGAGGGAGTGCTTAGTGTTTCCACTGGGCTGGCTCCTTGGCTCCTCCATAATGGGCAAGGGTGCACATGGGTCGGCTGCCCTCGCCCATTATGGAGAAGCCGCCACTGGTACACCGTCAATGAATCTATGCACAGGGTCAGTGCAGCTGGAGATTAAATACTGTTGACTTTGAACAGTGCAGTTCATGCACTGTTAATGCAGCGATTTTGAACACATTAAGGGATCCATAGGCATGCCCTACAGTACAAAGCTACCAGGATAGCTCAACAGGTTGAGTGACTGTAGCTAAGATGTTATATATTTAAAACTGGCTGCTTATGACTTTTTGCAAGTCCTTTTTTAAAAATAAATAAGTGCTATAAAATGTGTTTGTCCATGGGATGGATTGGGGTGATAGTTTGTTTATATTCAGAGTGAGGGTGGGGGAATTTCCGCCCCTATAGTGAAAATCAAAAGCTGGCATCCGTGAACCAACTGTTTAATTTCCTAATAACTACTGTCAGGACAATTGAAGCATTTATTTGTGATTAAGCAGGTTGGCAAGCATATAACAGCTTTAGAAATATATCCTGTGATAAAACACAAAGGAAGGGGCACATAAATCAGAGGGTACAATAAAATAAACACATTTTAAAGAAAACTGGTGATTGTAGGTTTAAGAACCCGATTCAGTTTGGATATGTCTTTTTTTATTTTTTCTAGACAAGTGTTAGATGCACATTCGGAAAACAATCGTATGCCCAGCATGTAGGAAGCCTACCTTTTAACAGTGATGGCCCCCACGCCAGTGATAGCCATGGCCCATTAATTCCTGAGGTGTCCCTTTCCGGTCAGAAGAAAGAACTTGGGCTAAGCAAAACCTACTAATGCGCAAATGACGGCTGAGCGAAAGAGCACCTTTAATACTCCTGGAAAGAGTTATTTGCCAGAGGGGGGCAAACCAACAATTAGGGGGGGCAATGCAGCCAATGGGGGGGCAATTGCCCCCTTTGGCCCGCTCTAAAGACGCCTATGCTTCCATACAGCATGGGATCCCTTCTTCAGACTTTCATATACGCTGTGCCATTGGTTACATGAAAGGCTTTCACTGATGGGGCTTTAGGGAAAAGGCCCGTCGATACATTGGTGCATAGTCTGACAGGCCACAGTCTGTGGCAGGGAGAGGTGGTCAGGTACATGCCAGGCGCACACCAAACCCTACAGGCTTTTTGGAGGGCCCTTTCTTCTAGAGGCAGATGCTCTCAGAACGATTTCAGGCATTTGGCGGCCATATTGATTTTTGAGCTGCCGCCTGCTCTCCCATTAGTTTGACATAAATACATTCATGAGGCGAAACCCAACTAATGTAGAACTTCACATGGTTAATTCACGCCATACACCGTGGCTAATGCAATTTCCCTGCAATCAGAAGTTGTTGTGAACCCACTGCCTTCACTAATGTCTTGGCCAGCTGCAGGCGCGACAGCGCATGCCAAGACATGTATGCAGCCTGCTCTTTCTTTGGCGCGTTATAAGGATATTGACCACTACAGTAGTGACTGACGCGGTACAAAAGCTTATTGACATAGAATAACATGTGTGAAGGCACTTCGAAAAGTTAAATGTCTCTTGAAGGTTGAATAATGTGTTCATTTGCTTTTCTTTATCCTTCTTTAAAAAAAAGTTTTTAAAGAAAATGTGTACGTTTCTGGTTCTTCTAACTGACATTTTAACCTGTATTTTAAGCATCCATTTGCGGATCTTCTTTTGTTCCATTTGGCAATTTCTCATTGAGATTGTACTTCTGCGTTTGTCTATGTAAAGTGCTTTTAATAAAGGCACTATTTAAATAAATAAATAGCCTCCATGGTACCTAATTTGCCATAGACAGGAGGACGAGATTCTGAGCTGGCAGGAAGCTGAATCCCCCTGAGCTATTTTACCAAATACAAGTGAAAATCCTTGTCCCGGTCCTTCAAAATGCCTGGCCTGGGTGCTTGGGGGTGACTGTGCAAGAACCCCACAAACGAATTGTTAACCATCAGAAAAGCCAAAGGACTTCCGATACAGCTACACTAAAGGAAAGTGTTTGTTTTAACTTGAGTGGCGTCAACGCAACTGTTAACCACGGATCCAGGACCTCCCACTGGAAATTCAGCTTCTGAGAAAGGTGTGCTTTGCACTGGACATGATGACCATTCGCATATACGCATATATACTTCCGTGTGTTTTTCTGGAACAGTGACTATGGTGAAAGGTGTGCTTTGCACTGGACATGATGACCATTCGCATATATACTTCCATGTGTTTTTCTGGAACAGTGACTATGGTGAAAGGTGTGCTTTGCACTGGACATGATGACCATTCACATAATATACTTCCATGTGTTTTCTGGAACAGTGATTATGGTGAAAGGTATGCTTTGCACTGGACATGATGACCATTCGCATATATACTTCCATGTGTTTTTCTGGAACAGTGACTATGGTGAAAGGTGTGCTTTGCATTGGACACGATGACCATTCGCATATTATACTTCCATGTGTTTTCTGGAACAGTGATTATGGTGAAAGGTATGCTTTGCAATGGACACGATGACCATTCGCATAATATACTTCCATGGGTTTTTCTGGAACAGTGACTATGGTTACGGGTGTGATTTGCACTGGACATGATGACCATTCTCATATTATACTTCCATGTGTTTTCTGGAACAGTGACTATGGTGAAAGGTATGCTTTGCACTGGACATGATGACCATTATCATATTATACTTCCATGTGTTTTCTGGAACAGTGATTATGGTGAAAGGTGTGCTTTGCACTGGACATGATGACCAGACTCATATTATACTTCCATGTGTTTTCTGGAACAGTGATTATGGTGAAAGGTGTGCTTTGCATTGGACACAATGACCATTCGCATATTATACTTCCATGTGTTTTTATGGAACAGTGACTATGGTGAAAGGTGTGCTTTGCACTGGACATGGTGACCATTCTCATATTATACTTCCATGTGTTTTCTGGAACAGTGATTATGGTGAAAGGTATGCTTTGCACTGGACATAATGACCATTCGCATATTATACTTCCATGTGTTTTTATGGAACAGTGACTATGGTGAAAGGTGTGCTTTGCATTGGACACGATGACCATTTGCATATTATACTTCCATGTGTTTTCTGGAACAGTGATTATGGTGAAAGGTATGCTTTGCACTGGACATGATGACCATTCGCATAATATACTTCCATGGGTTTTTCTGGAACAGTGATTATGGTGAAAGGTATGCTTTGCACTGGACATGATGACCATTCGCATAATATACTTCCATGGGTTTTTCTGGAACAGTGATTATGGTGAAAGGTGTGCTTTGCACTGGACATGATGACCATTCGCATATATACTTCCATGTGTTTTTCTGGAACAGTGACTATGGTGAAAGGTGTGCTTTGCATTGGACATGATGACCATTCGCATAATATACTTCCATGGGTTTTTCTGGAACAGTGACTATGGTGAAAGGTGTGCTTTGCACTGGACATGATGACCATTCGCATATTATACTTCCATGTGTTTTTATGGAACAGTGACTATGGTGAAAGGTGTGCTTTGCATTGGACACGATGACCATTCGCATATTATACTTCCATGTGTTTTCTGGAACAGTGATTATGGTGAAAGGTATGCTTTGCACTGGACATGATGACCATTCGCATAATATACTTCAATGTGTTTTTCTGGAACAGTGACTATGGTGAAAGGTGTGCTCTGCACTGGACATGATGACCATTCGCATATATACTTCCATGTGTTTTTTCTGGAACAGTGACTATGGTGAAAGGTGTGCTTTGCATTGGACACGATGACCATTCGCATATTATATTTCCATGTGTTTTCTGGAACAGTGATTATGGTGAAAGGTATGCTTTGCACTGGACATGATGACCATTCGCATAATATACTTCCATGGGTTTTTCTGGAACAGTGACTATGGTTAAATGTGTGGTTTGCACTGGAAATGATCACCATTCGCATATTATATATATACTTCCATGTGTTTTTCTGGAACAGTGACTATGGTGAAAGGTGTGCTCTGCACTGGACATGATCACCATTCGCATATTATACTTCCATGTGTTTTTCAGGACCAGTGACGATGGTGAAAGGTGTGCTTTGCACTGGTCATGACCATTTGCATATTATACTTCCATGTGTTTTTCTGGAACAGTGACTGTGGTGAAAGGTGTGCTCTGCACTGGACATGATGACCATTCGCATAATATACTTCCATGGGTTTTTCTGGAACAGTGACTATGGTGAAAGGTGTGCTTTGCACTGGACATGATGACCATTCGCATATTATACTTCCATGTGTTTTTATGGAACAGTGACTATGGTGAAAGGTGTGCTTTGCATTGGACACGATGACCATTCGCATATTATACTTCCATGTGTTTTCTGGAACAGTGATTATGGTGAAAGGTATGCTTTGCACTGGACATGATGACCATTCGCATAATATACTTCAATGTGTTTTTCTGGAACAGTGACTATGGTGAAAGGTGTGCTCTGCACTGGACATGATGACCATTCGCATATATACTTCCATGTGTTTTTTCTGGAACAGTGACTATGGTGAAAGGTGTGCTTTGCATTGGACACGATGACCATTCGCATATTATATTTCCATGTGTTTTCTGGAACAGTGATTATGGTGAAAGGTATGCTTTGCACTGGACATGATGACCATTCGCATAATATACTTCCATGGGTTTTTCTGGAACAGTGACTATGGTTAAATGTGTGGTTTGCACTGGAAATGATCGCCATTCGCATATTATATATATACTTCCATGTGTTTTTCTGGAACAGTGACTATGGTGAAAGGTGTGCTCTGCACTGGACATGATCACCATTCGCATATTATACTTCCATGTGTTTTTCAGGACCAGTGACGATGGTGAAAGGTGTGCTTTGCACTGGTCATGACCATTTGCATATTATACTTCCATGTGTTTTTCTGGAACAGTGACTGTGGTGAAAGGTGTGCTCTGCACTGGACATGATGACCATTTGCATATTATACTTCCGTGTGTTTTTCTGGAACAGTGACCATGGTGAAAGGTGTGCTCTGCACTGGACATGATGACCATTCGCATATTATACTTCCATGTGTTTTTATGCAACAGTGACTATGGTGAAAGGTGTGCTTTGCACTGGACATGATGACCATTCTCATATTATACTTCCATGTGTTTTCTGGAACAGTGACTATGGTGAAAGGTATGCTTTGCACTGGACATGATGACCATTCGCATAATATGCTTCGATGGGTTTTCTGTAACAGTGACTATGGTTAAAGGTGTGCTTTGCACTTGACATGATCGCCATTCACATATTATACTTCCATGTGTTTTCCTGGAACAGTGACTATGGTGAAAGGTATGCTTTGCACTGGACATGATCACCATTCACATATTATACGTCCATGTGTTTTTCAGGAACAGTGACCATGGTGAAAGTTGTGCTCTGCACTGGACATCATGACCATTCGCATATTATACTTCCATTTGTTTTTATGCAGCAGTGACTATGGTGAAAGTATGCTTTGCACTGGACATGATGACTATTCGTATATTATACTTCCATGTGTTTTTCTGGAACAGTGACTATGGTTAAAGGTATGATTTGCATTGGACACGATGACCATTTGCATATTATACTTCCATGTCTTCTTCTGGAACAGAGACTATGGTGAAAGGTGTGCTTTGCACTGGACATGGTGACCATTCTCATGTTATACTTCCATGTGTTTTTATGCAACAGTGACTATGGTGAAAGGTGTGCTTTGCACTGGACATGGTGACCATTCGCATATTATACTTCCATGTCTTCTTCTGGAACAGTGACTATGGTAAAATGTGTTTTCAAAATTGGGACATTATCGTTATTAATAATATTATTACTGCTGCTGTGGTTGCTTTACTTGTCATTGTTTGTCAATTGTAATATTAATGACTTTATAAGATGCAAATGAATATAAAAAGCATAATTTTCTAGATAGCTGTTTGTCAATATTAACATAATACTATGTAATTTCTATAAGACTGAGTCCTGCAGCTCCGTATCCCTCTAGATAAGTGCTATTGCTACTTTAATGAATGTATTTATTTAATGAGTTTTGTAGAGCAACGTATGTCAGCTTTTGGAAACTTCGGAGCGCTTTCGAGAGGAATGATGTGGGTGGAGATTGACCCTTCTTTTTTCAAAGTACAGGGGCCCAACCCACAGGAAGGGTAAAGAAATCAGTCATTTCCAAGCACCTGTTCCTGAAAAACAGCATTGCTCAAAATTAGGAATTGTGTTTAAGGAATGGCCTGTTAGCCATACGTCTATAGGGGTCCATTTGTCGAAAAGAAGGTGGCAGAGCCTCACCAAGGAAATTGATGAGTGATGGCGCATGAGGAGATATGGTCTAGTGACAAGTGATTCTATTTTACACCCAACACACATATTTAATCATTCTCGCCTCTCCCATTGGCCACTATTTGTGTGATCCTGGTCAAATCCCTTCCTCCCTCGCTATCTCTGCCGCCTTACAATATGTCTGGCAATTGGGAGCATTTACACAAACAGACTGGACTCCAGCAGGAGGTGCCATCTACAAATCCAACATCATGCTCAGCCTTGAAGTGCATACATGTTTTCATTAATAATGGGTTCGGGTTTACACAGCACATTTCACATGTAATGAATAATATAGTAAACTCTCTTGTTATACGCAGAAAAATTCACTTATACTCAAACAATGAAAAAGAGCCATGTCAACATGCCATCATTAAGCGTGTGTCTAAAGAGTCCCAGATCGTAATCACGTATGGCCCTCTGCCCACCTGCTTCCAATACTTAGTGAAGGCGAAGATGAAACTCACTGAAGTCCCGTTCACCTCATTGCCAGAAAATCTCAGGGCCTGATTCACAGAAGCGCTTTATAATGGCGCAATCCCACTGGAAAACGCTCAGGCCTTGGGCTCCAAAAAGTCACATTTGTTCACAAATCTCCCAAAATAAAAGCCTTGGACATTCTTTTTTTCCCTCACATTCAAGAACAATATGCCTGAGTCTTTCGGTCAGCCCTGTCTCCTTGCAGATTCGACAAGTGTAGCTTAAACGTGGTCTGTGCGACTCATAGCGTGCCGCGTCCCATCAGCTTACCACAAGTCCCCTCCAATCGCGATCCGGAAAGACGTGAATATTCTGCTGCAGTGCCCAATATATCGCGGAATAAACGACATATTCCCGGGCCCATCCTTATTCCGCGAGGATCTCAACAGGGTAAACCAACCCCACTCGTTTGCTTTCTTTTAGGTTTCCCCCCAAAGCAGCACATGGACAAGCACTGTCTGGAATCTCAAGTGCCATCGTCTTTAGACGGTTCAAGAAAGGGCCCTGGCCTCCTAGCGCCATCCCTTTTCTTAAGAATACATTACAGGTCTCTAGGTTTCGCCTCTAAAGTTTTCAATGAGATTGAAGTTTTCCATATTTTGACTAGAGTGCATAATTAGGCGAAGCCTAGCTCCGAACTAATATAGACGACCTGATTTGCGAGCATTTTTTCTATGGGATTTCCCCATTGTAAAACACTTTAGTAAATGAGGCCTAATGGAGGCAGGCCGAACACTGGTCTTCTGAGGTCCCCCTCCATCTTATCAAGTCAGCTGCAAATGTCGCTTATTCTAACTTCAGAGCCACAGAAAATCAGAGGGGTCTTGGTCATTCTTCGTTGGGTTTCTGCATCACAGAGAGCCCTCCATGTCCACCAACAACCACTGAAGTGCCTAGAAGTAAGATAGCTTTTGCGCTACACAAGTCGCCTCACTCCCCGACTGGAGGCCGGTGGAGGTGAAAGAATTAGAGAACCCTTTAACAGTATATACTCTTCCCCCAGACCCCCCCTCCCCGCCGCAACAGGAAGCACGTACCCGCGTGTACTCTGCCCAACACCCCTCCGCTCTCTGCCCTCCCCCCACACACAGCACCTCTGGCGAATTTGCACAGCCTCGTTTAGGAAAACCATGTCCTGATCTACAACTTGTCGGCGCAGTAATTAGTACTCATGTTGTCCCCTCAGAAGGATGAAAGGCTGAGTCACCCCCATCCTTGAAATACCCCGTTGCACTGCACCCACTCTTTCTGCATACTAGGGGTGTCCACCAGCGTGTAATTAAGAATGCTCTGTTCATCAAACACTCAACGTCGGGGTCACTATTTGCCAAATTTGGTGGCCTGTAAACTGTGTTGTACAACAAAGATGGCCTTTAAAGGATGTTTATGTTAATTAGATTAACTAAACTGAGAGTCCTAGAGAATACGGGAGCCTCGGAAGGCGTACCCCGGGAAAAATGGATGTGTAGAATGTGTCACACGACAGACCAGGTGGAAACTGCTCGCCTTGTTCCAATGTCATGTAGTGTCATGCGTCCATGTAGATGGTGTAAATGTCATTACAGGCGAGATGCGTGACGCATCTCCGGCTGAGATGCGTGACGATGGCAATAACACAAGTTTGGAAAATTGCAGAGGCCAAATTAATGTCCATCTGAGGATGTACTTGATCTATGTGTGCAGTATTATTTTTTTTATTTATAATTATGATTTCAGTGCAGATATAGGTGCGTTATTGTATTATTGTATGTTTGTAGGCTTGTGATGAACTGATGTTTTACGTGGGTAAAGTTAAATGTGTAACTATAACACACTACAATAAAAACGATGAAATGTATCAGAATCTTGCATAAAGTAGAGTGCCCTATCTGCCGGGTCAAGGCGGGGCAGAATTGTTTAGCAGGGGTCCCCGCCCGCGCCTCCCCCGTCACCTGTGGCTGCGCGCTGGGCCGGCCGGGCCCTCGGCCACCTCCGCCGCAGCTCGGTGACAGAGCCGGGCTCCGGCTCCCGCGGGATCTCGCTAAGCCCGTATGGTCTGGGCTGATATCCAACAGGCCTTGTTATTAATCCATCCCCCAGCCTTATCTCCTGCCAGAAAGCCGGCCTGCGAAGGGGGGAGGCCGGCTCCTGGCCCATTGTGGCACGCTATCTGGCTGCGCCACAGTGGAATTAAAGGAACCGCCGAGCGCCACCACCACCCCCTGCCCACTCGTGCGCCACCTCTCAAGGCACTAACTTCAGAGGGGTGGCCTACATCGCGGCGTTGGGACCAGAGTGCCTGCGTTCAGATCCCGGCTTCATCGCGTGCACACACACACGTGTCATCTTCGGGAAAAACACTCCGCAGCCTCCCTAAGTTTCCGAGATCACCACATTTAGAAGCGCTTGGAAACGGGTCAGCACTAAAAGGTGCTATACAGAAAAAAGTGCACGGTTTGCTTGGCTGTCGGGTGCATATATGTGAAGTTGCCATTCGTGGTTTGTTTCACACGTCTCTTTTGCTCAGAGGGGCATAGCTACTAAGCATTTTCCACTTTGTTTCGGGGTATTCACGTTGCAAAGCGAGATGGTTCCGTTCATGTTAATTCTGTTACCCTCTCTCTCTCGCTCTCTCTCTCTGTGAGAAATACGATCAGAAATGCTGTTGTAAGGAATGGATAATGCGATTAGTCTAAAAAGTAAATAACACGTGTAACAGCTCATACGCGAGCACAGTCGCAGCGCCTGCGCGCATGGGTGTAGAGCATGCACTGTCGTAGGTTATTTTTCTGCCTATATGTAGAGACAGTCTGTAGAGCTATTACCTAACCTATATCCTGATCGCTAAATACCCCACAATCTCTGTTTTTTTCCTCTGCACCTTGAATCATCTCCGCTACTCTTTGTATCGCGTCTGACACCTGTGATGTGTGTGCCCCACCGGTCCCCTGCCTGCGCCGCCCTGCGTGCTTTACGCGGCAGCAGTGGCGAGAATCTGATAAGAGCGGGCGGTGACAGCTCCGCTCATTAGCCGCCCTGATACCGCGCCTCTGCCCCCGGGGCCTCCGCTCGGCGCGCGGAGTCCGGCTCTGTGATTTACCGCCCAGCCGGCTCACGTCCGGGGCCGGTGACGGGGCGCAGCTGCGCGAAGCTGCCTCCCTGCACCCAGCAAGACCGTCCAGAGCGCTCATGGAAGCATGCATTGCTGACCACCAACCTGATTGCCAACCCCCCAAGCCCCCCTCCACCTGTACGAATGCACTCGGACCCCTAACCCTTTGTAACCCAACTTCATGAATACACCGCCTCTAAGAATGCCGCTTCTGTCTGCGCCTCATAACTGTATGGAACTCCCCGACGCCTCCAAATCAATGGAACTCCTCTACCGCCCCCCTCCATGTTTAGGGGTATTCCTCTTCTCGAATCCCACTCGCTACTTGTGTGCAAATCGGCACACACACCCTCTGTAGCTCCATGGCACTACCTGCTCGCGCCCTCCGTTGACTCTACTAAAATCATTGCCCCCCCAACCCCTCACCCCGTCTCTGACTCTGTGAAACTCACCGAGGGCACTGTGCTGTATGGAAAACACTGCCCCCCCCCCTCTCCCCGCTGCACTTTATCCCCCCTAAGACTAGGCAACTCCAGGAACACCCCTGCGTCACGTGTAGTCGACACCTGGACCCCCCCCCCCCTCTGACTATAAGAAATTCAGCGAATCCTATGTGTGACTCGATGAAACCGCCTGTGCCCTCCCTTGCTTAACTTTATGACCCCCCAGCCCTGTTCTCTGAATATTGCTCCCCACAATATGTAACTCTGTAAATCCCCACGAACTCCCTTGTGCAATTCTAAGAACCCCCTTCCCCAATATGTCTCCACTGATCCCAAACTTAACCATAAAGGTCTATATGCCAATGACCCCCCCCCCTCACTCTTTAAATTCCTCTCGGCTCTTTTCTAGCTTGATACGTTCGACCCCCCCCCCCCACTCTAGGAAATCCCGGATACCCCCACCCACACCAGCCCCTCAACCCCCAACATTCACTCAATGGATCGAACCCATAATCCTCTGAGCCCGCAAATGGCCCCCACCCTGCTCACACTACATGGCTGCCACCCCGACCCCCTGGTATGACTCTCGACACCCCCAATTGCATAGTCTAACCGCACGTCTCCCACCCTAACGGACCCCTCCACCATGACCCTCACTCCCCTATAACCCCTTGACGCCCCCCGTGCCCCTCTATAGCTCTACGAATTACACCTCCAACTTTCCGGAAACTCTATGAGCAATACCCCCGAACCCCACTTTACAATTCAATGGATCCGATCCACAACCTCCTGCGCTCCGTGGGCCTGATCCACAAAGCGTTGTGCAATGGATCTCATTGAAAAACGATGTGTGAATCAGGCCTGTGCCCCCCTAATTGTTCACATCCTTCCAAGACCCTTCCGCGTTACCTCTGTAACCCCTGCCCGCACTCTGCAACTGGATGAAGCCCCCCCGCCCACACCGGCCCTGCATCCCACCTGCCTCCCTGGCAGGCGCCGCGCCAGTCTCGCAGGTGAGCCTCGGCGTCGCAGCATCTGCCCTGGGGCGCGGAAGAGCAGGTGTGGTCCAGGCGGGGATGAGCGCAGCTCTCCCGGCAGCTCCCTCCCCGTGCAGCCCACCCCCCTCGCGCACACCCCGGGAACTTCTGCGAGCGGAACTGAAGAAGCACCGCCGGGAGTGAGGGCCAAGGGAAGTCAAAGGGGTCTGACCTGAGCCGGGGTCCGCATCCCTGCCGCCGCTCTCCAGCCATCCTGCTCATTTCGGAAGCATGGCCAAGTCCCAGGCAAGTGGGGTCCCACTGAGAGCCCCGAGTCCGTGGCAGGACGGGGGAACTCGGTTACAAGTGGCGAAGCTCTGTGGGGGGGGAGTGCCCCCCGCGTGACTAGGGAGCACTGCGCGAGTCCGGCCGTCGGTGCAGGTAAGTCACGAACACGGTAAACTCCTCACCTCCAGGCCGCGAATCCGACTCCGGCTGAAAGGCGGAGTAGCTTCTCCGGTGAGTTATCCCCTGGCCGGGCAACTTCCCCTGTACAGGTCCGTCCCTTCCCGTGGGCGAGGGTCACATTCGCAGCAGGGGCCCAGGGCTCCCCTCCTGGCGACCTAGCCAGGTACAAGAGGGAGACATCCTAGGCAGAGACACACTCCGAGTGGCTCTCCCCCTGGCTGAGATGGCACAACTCTTGGCATCCAAACTTTGTGCACAGGGACTTCAGTGGAGTGGCGAGAGAAGAGGGGGCTCCGGTGCGCGACCAGCACTCGCTTCCACCTGTGGAGGGCAGCCAGGTGACAGCTCCGTCCTCGGCGCTCTCACTTCCCCCTGACATCCACTGTGTGCGGGAGCACTGTTTGCGAGGCTAGAAAATTCTGCTCGCAGCCACTCCCTGGCTGAGAGCGCCTCCTACCACAGGGGCCTGGTGGTCAAAAGCCTGGAGCCACAGGGCCCCCTAGCGGCCAAGCGCCAAACACGTCTCCTTCCCAACATGTCATATTCGACGGCTAATCGCTTCCCCTCACAAGCGGGGCACGGGTGGCAGGGTGGGGGCGACCACCCTGGCTCCTGTTACATTTTGGAAGCGGGGAGGAGTCAAATAGATATTGGTATGCGGGAACCCCATTTTGTCAAGATCCCCAATTACGATGATGATTTTAAAATACGTATTCGCTAGCATCTTTATTTTTAGCTTTATATTTGAATGGATATATATTATTGTTATTATTTTTCATTATTATTATTGCGTCATTATTATTACAACTCCTAAACGGTGGCATGTCTTCACACTGCATAAAATCAATACATATTTATTTGTGTCACTGCTATTACTGTACTTATACTAATAATGTCCGCAAGCCCTGTAAAATAGCAGCTGTTACCAATATGCAATGTTTTCACAAACTGATTGACGGAGTCGCACCAGATCACACGGCATGCCAGCATTAGCCGTGATTCAAGTCCCAATCACTGGCCGCCTCCCCCTAGAGCTTTGACGACTCCCTGGGAATGCCCGGCCCTTGTTCGCTGCCGGCTCTGCTTGTTTTCTTTGCTTGTTTTGTTGCTGCTATGCGCTGGGTGTGGATAGTTAAAGGAGCAATGGGAGGGAGGAGGCAGGGGGCCATTGGAATTTTATTTAGCACAGCTGCAGCAAAGCAGGCCCTGAAGCCCCTCCCTCCCACCACCCACCCGGAGTGCACAGACAACCCTCCCATATGTCCCACCACAGGCTGGCAAATGCGCCCTCTGTGGGATGCATTTGAAAAGAGCAGCGGGTCTCCGATCACAACACTGAACTGCCGGCCGCCACGAGCGTGTGTGTGCGTGTGTGAATATTTGGACATTTGTGGGGCACATTGGGAGAAGTTGCGGTCAGTGGCCCAATAGGGCCCAGAGCGAGAGAGGGCTTCTAATCTCAGCTTCCTCCTCTTTGAGCAAAATGTGCCATCTTGGTCCAAACTCTTTGAGCCTGCTCCACCCACAAAGGGGGGTTTCGATGGGATGCACCCACGGAAAAAAACGCGTTATGAATCGGACCTTTTCTCTCCATGCGCCTCGAGACCCCTAAGGCAACACCAGGAGCGCCTAGAAGGCGGATACACACACGCATGAAGCGACATCCAAAACGGGCAACTCACGCAACCGAATGCGGACGTTGGCGCCCTCGGAGACAAAATGTACACAACATGGACTCGATTGACGCTGCATCAAAACGGCAAACATCGAGCGTAAGATAGCTCAGTCGGCGAAGGCACACTTTTCCGAATTCAGTGCAACTGCAAGTCAAGTTACACGCGTGAAGCCGGACAGGGCTCTCTCTGCCTTTCCTCATTTTAATAGCCATCAGAGCACAGAAGAGTTAGGACATAATAACACACGGCGTGTGCAACGCAACACAGCCACACGGGCTGGCAGCCAGAGCAGAGTACTCAGCTGGCCTCACTCTCGAACTCTCCTCGCCGCAACCCCATTATCGCCAATCCCACATAGTGCCCTCGATTTCATAAGGTAACGCGCCTTGCACAGGGCAAGCAGAGCGCCGACGGCTCCGATTACACGGGGCCGCGAGCTCTGGCATTTTACTCAAATTCTCCGCTGAACTTTCAGGACCTTGGACAGCGCTGGAATCTGTAGCACACAACCTTCGCATGCGTGGGATGGAGGGCACGCCACAGCCTCGGCCCTCTATTTATAGGCTGCCCGGCACATAGCTGGCACCGTGCACAGGCTCCCATAGAAATGTCTGATGGAGCTTTACAGGGCGGCAGGCTATCGGGTGGTCACGGGTATAGCGCGGGCAGGCAGCGGGCCTTTCTCGGCGCTCCTCGCCAGTCCACGAGGTATGTTGTACATTTTCTCGTGCATAATTCGTGTAGGCCTGAATTACAAAATCATACTGCAGTCCTCAACTAGTCTCCCGTCATACAACAACAATAGCAACCAATGATAGCAACCACAATAATAATGCACATGGTGTTAAATAATTCTGGGTTATTGAAGTGCTGTAATGACATGTAATTGTCAGGAAAGTCAACTGTGCTAATCTTTCAGACAAGGGGATATGCGATGAAATGGTTAATAAACTTCTACTGGGCCCCATACCCCAGAAGTGATCCCATTCATAAAGGTGAAGCAGGCAGGGGGCGTGGCTTGGCGGCCATGCGAGAGTGAGCAGACTCCGAGAGGCTCCCACCAGATCCGACCAAAGATCCTGAGAAAGGCGTATATTAGGAAAAAAAAAACCCAAACAAACGCCAGGGAAAGGCGTCGGAAGACCCAAGGCACACACGGGAGAAGACCCGACGAAAAACGGAGGTCAGAAGAGCGAAAACGAGAAGAGACAGAGACGCACGGCACCACCAACAAAATGGCGGGCGCGCAGCGCTGAAAAAGAGACCCGCGTCTCAACACACGAAGAAGGCCGAAGGGAAGGAGTAGAACCGGGCGAGATAGCTGATTAACATCCAGCGCAGGCAGGACCGAAATACCACCAGAGTGGCAGAAATCCGAGACGCCAACTGCAGAGATAGCCGCGCGACACCGACCCGGAGAAGGTGAAGACGGCGCGGCTCAAGAACAGGAAGCGGCCCACGGACCGGAGCTGGAGAACAGCTTTCCCCAGCCGATGCGGAGACGAGCAGCGGCAGCGGGGGCCTAGCGGAACAACGAAAGAACCTGAGCGGTGAGGCAGCGGAGGCGAGGGGCGACCCACAGACCGAGCCCCAGAAGAGCGGAGGTGAGCGTCAACGGCGGAGAGCCAGCAGAGCGACGCGGGACCCCGAGAGACGAGGCGGCGGAGACTGGGAGACGACCCGTGGACCGGACCAAGAGAGCCCTCCCCTGACGCGGAGGAGTGTAGAAGCGGCGGAGGCCCAGCAGAACAACCGGAGAACCCGGAAGGCGAGGCAGAACGGATCGAAAGCGGCCTACAGACTGAACCGAGGCAGATTCCCTCGCGTCGAAGCGGAGGTGAGCAGCAGCAGGGCAACGAGGGATCCCACAACGAGAAGAAACGGAGAGCGAAGAGCGATCCATAGGCCGGACCGCAGAAGAGCCTCTCCCGACCGACACGGAAGTGAGCAGCAACGACGGAGACCCAGCAGTGCAACGAGGGACCTCGAGAGGAGAGACAGCGGAGAACGAGAGGCGGCCCACGGACTAGACCCAGTACAACCCTCCCCCTGCCAACGCGGAGGTGCGTAGCAGCAGCAGCGGAACCCGATAGGAGAAGCAGGGAAGAATACGAGGCAGCCCACAGATCGGATCGTTGAAGAAGAGCCCTAACCTGCCAGTCCGGAGCGGAACCGAGGGAGACAGCAGATCAACGTCCAGCCCAAGCAGGATCGGAGCATCACCCGACCGGCAGCGAGACAAGGCACCGACGGCAGCAACAGGAAGAGAAGCCCGAGACAGCACTACAGAAACAGCGCGACACCAAACGGAGAAGGAAGAAGGCGCCGAGACCCACGGGCAGGAAGCGGCCCACAGATCGAACCGAAGAAGAGCCCTTCCCTGCCGCAGAGGTGACTAGCAGAGCCGGCAAAGCAGCGGGAGATCCCGAGCAGGGAGGTAACGCCGAGACACAGGAACCAGGCCCAGGGAACAAGAGACATACCGCGGGGCGGGTCAGGAAACCCGAGACCTAACAGAGACGACATAAGAGAAGAAGGTAGCCGCCGTAGTAACGAGGAGAGCAAAAGAATTACATATAGACCCGGACACCACCCCAACCAGCTGCCTCACAGATAACCAGCAAGCGGGGGAGAGAACGTAACAGTCACTACAAACCACTAATCCACCCAGCACAAACAGACCCCCCCCACACAGGCAGAAGCTGGGGGAAGAGCCGCCTCACGCAAGGCACAGACTCCAACCACCCAAAAGCGAGAGGGAAGAGAACACCGGAGAGAGACACGGTAAACGGACAAAGAGGGTAAAGACACAGAGAGAAATCGCTTAATAAAAAGGTAACACACGCAGGAAGAGTGGAAGCGAGTGTGGGAATTGAGCAAGGACCCACTGAAGCACAAACGAAACCAGACTGAATAGGGCCCAACTACAGGCCAAGAGCAGTGGGTACTAACATGCCAGACAAGCCTAAAAGCGGCAGAGGGAGACAAACAGTCATGGAGACATTCACCCGGAAGAACGACGACCAGCAGCCAGGGGCTGGGGAGAAAGACACGCCGGAGTCATACGCCACGCAAGGAGAGATCAGGCAAGTGGAAAGCAGCATACTGGAAGCCATAGGGGCGTTAAAGACGTCGATAGAAGGCAAGTTAGACGCAGTGATGGTAGATGTGGGACTTCTTAGACAAGATACGAGAAACCTGGCGGAAAGGATGACAACAGTGGAACAACAAGCACAGAGTAACTCAGTGGAAGTGTCCGCCTCGCGAACACAAATGTCGGAAGCACTGGAAAGAATTAATATACTAGAACGCAGAGCTGAAGACGCAGAAGGCAGGGCCCGGCGCAACAACGTACGAATAGTGGGGCTGCCAGAGGGGGAGGAAGGAAGGGACCCCACGAACTACATAGAGAACCTCCTGATCCAAGAAGTGGGAGCAGAGACCCTATCCCAAGGCTTCGTGGTAGAAAGGGCACACCGGGCGCTGACTAGAAGACCGCGCCCAGGAGCACCACCAAGACCAATGATCGCAAAAATTATGAACTTTAAGGATAGGGAAAAAATCCTGACTTTCTCGAGAGAAGGAGGGAACATCACAAGGAACGGGGCCAGGATAACGATATATCCAGACTATACGGTACTTGTGCAAAAGCAGAGAGCCCAGTTCTGGCAGACCAAAGAGCGCCTTCGAGCGGCAGGGGTGAAATTCATGCTGCTGTATCCAGCCAAACTAAAAATACTGCATGACGGAAAAACACAGATCTTCGAGACAACGACCGACGCCCAGGAGTGGATGGACCAGCGTGGGATTCCACAGTCGGCAGAGAGGAACGAGCGAAACAGAAACCACCCCCAGCAAAATAGAGACTAGAACCGGGCACGACAAGTATACCCAACGCTACAGGAGCAAGAACAAGACGGTAGAGATGCCCTACCGGGAAGTAACGAAAAGGAGCAACCGACAGCCACCAAGTTGAAAAGCCCACAGTAAAGAGACTTACAAAGGGAGCACAAGACTCGGGGAGAGGGAACCGCCAAGACCCACAGAGAAGCCCCAGTAAAAACAATGTTTATAGTGTCAGTTTCAAGACACTACGCCGCGACAGGCAAGGCCGAGGAGGAAAAAGCGGCACCTGGAAAGCGGCGGAGCCCGAGCAGAGGAGGGGAGGCTGGGCGTTTGTTGACGTTATTTGGGTTAACAGTTATAACAGTTGGGAAGTTAAGGCAAAGCCCGCAAAGAGAGGAGGAGAGCGGAAGAGGAAATAACAGTTGTCACACACAAAGAATCGGCAAGGAAAACAAATTCAGGGGACAGTACCCACAAACAAAAAGCTGGCGGGAAGCACGAGGCAAGACCGCCCACAACAAAGAGCGGCCAACAGAGAGAGAACCGACCCGAGAGAGAAAACGAACGGACGATTCAAAACTCAACAGCCAGAAGAAGGGACACAGATCCCCGGCAGGAACACACCGAGAGAATAAGACACCGAGCGAGCCCATGGGAAAGAACAGGCCGCAAGCACTAGTCCCCACAAGGACCGAGATGTCTTAAGAATTGTCACGTGGAATGTCAGGGGGATGAACGCATACGTCAAGAGGCTAAGGATTTATACCTGGTTAAATAAAACAAGGACCCACATTGCACTGTTGCAAGAGACGCACCTGACGGCGGAAAAACAGGCCAAAATAAAGAAAAAATGGGGAGGCCAGATGTATAGTGCAACATACTCCAACTACGCCAGAGGAGTCATAACCTGGGTCGCCCCGGGCGTCCCATTCCAGCTCATCAACCAAGAGAAAGACACGGAAGGGAGAATCCTGGTAGTCCATGGGATGCTAGAAAATCGGGAGATATGCCTCGTGAACACCTATGCCCCTAATCACGACGCTACGGCCTTCTTCAGAACGCTCCCGCCCCGGCTGGCCCCGTACAGGAATGCAACGATGATTTGGGCAGGCGACCATAATTGCACACTGGACCCCCGGCTGGACAGGTCGGATAATAAGCACAAGAGAGCGGCGCCGCCAGCGAGAGCACTACAACAGATACTAGACCAGCTCGGACTCGAGGACGTCTGGAGGAAGGTACATGGGGAAGAGAGGGGATACACGCATTATAGTGCCCCACACAAGACATTCACACGGATAGACTACCTGTTTACGGGCAAGGAGACACTGGGGGAATTCACTGAGGCATACATACACGCGCGAACCCTATCTGACCACGCCCCCCAGACGATCACATGGGCGCACACACACAGGAGAGCCCCTATACCAACATGGAGGTTGAGGGCAGAGGCATTATTGGACGCGGGCTTCCAGGAACACATCCAAAGCGTAATAGAAGACTATTTTGAACATAATGAGGGTAGTGTGGAAAGCACAGGAACGGTCTGGGAGGCCTTCAAGGTGGTAGTCAGAGGGGAGGCGATGGGGAAAATGGGAGGTCTCAGACGAGAAACCCTAGCACAACTAGATGAGTTAGAAAGGAAAATCGAGAAGGCTGAGAGACAAGCGGGGGAGAAGGGGGCGGAACAAGAGAACCTCGCCACCCTGCGACAACAGTGCGTGGAGACCTGGGAAAGATTGGGACGACTAGACTACGGGAAATATATACAGAAACTACATGCTGAGGGGGACAAGCCTAGCAGACTCCTGGCCTGGCTAACCAAGCAGGAGACTAAGCGGGAGCCAATCAATGAAATTCAGAACAGCAAAGGAGAGGTGATAAGGTCCCAAGAGGGAATAAACGAGGTGTTCTCACAGTTTTACGAGGACTTATACTCCAGGGTCCAGGAGGCAGAGGAGGAGGACCTGAAGGAAGCCCTCGCGGAAATTAGACTCCCACAATTGACGGAGGAACAGGCCCAAATATTAGACGCCCCTCTCACTGTAGAGGAACTAACGGAGGTAATCGCCCAGCTCCCGACAGGGAAATCTCCGGGGCCAGATGGGCTCCCGGGGGAATTTTACAAACAATATAAAAATGACATAGCCCCGAGACTGCTAGAAACACTAGAGGAAGCATACGAGAAAGGAAGACTCCCGAGTAGTATGTCAGAATCTATAATAATCCCGATCCTTAAACCGGACAAGCCCCCCCTCGAATGCGGTTCCTATAGACCGATTTCCCTAATAAACCAGGACTCCAAGATCCTGACGGCGGCACTAGCCAACCGCCTGAAAAGAGTGCTACCCACCCTGATCCACACGGACCAGACAGGGTACGTGCCAGAACGGAACACGTCCTGGAACCTGCGCAGACTCCACTATGTTATAGAAAGGACAAACCAGGAGGGAGGGGAGTGTGCTGTAGCCTCACTGGATGCAATCAAAGCATTCGATTCGGTGGGATGGGACTGGCTCCTGGGAACGCTCACCCACTATGGGATTGGACAAGGGTTTACAAGATGGATAGAACTACTATACAAAGACCCGAGAGCGAGAGTCAAGACGGGTAGACAAGTTTCTAGGGAATGGGGCATAGAGCGAGGCACAAAGCAGGGATGCCCCCTGTCCCCAATGTTATATATCCTGGCCCTGGAGCCGTTCGCAGTATTCCTAAGAACGGATTACAAAGACACGGGCATAGAGATAGACGGGGAAACACACCAGATATCCATATACGCAGACGATATACTCCTTTACATACAGAACCCACGCACCCACCTGCAGGACTTACTAGAGGCGCTGCGCGCGTTTGGTAGGTTGTCCGGAATAGTGGTCAACAGAGAAAAATCCGTGCTGTTTCCCCTGGCAGGCCTACGCGCAGTGCCGTCAGATCAATTACCGCCTCTGGGCATCACGTGGGCCCCGAACACCTTCAAATACCTAGGAGTGGAGATCTATCACGACACCAGGGAAACACACGCAGGTAACACACAAATAGCTTTAGACAAAATTGAAAAGGCTATGAAATTCTGGCAGACGCTACCGTTGGGCATGATAGGCCGGGCGGCACTACTAAAAATGACAGTCCTACCCCGACTCTTATATTACTTCACGAACATCCCATACAACATACCAAGGCCCTTCTTCAAGCGCCTACACACTATGGCGAGAACCTTCCTATGGGGAGGGGGACGAAACAGGGTGGCACTAAGCACACTACAGAGAAGCTATGAGTGGGGGGGCATCAAACTCCCAGATTTTGAATATTACTATTTGGCAGCACAACTCCAATTTGTGGTGCGATGGCTGGGCGAGGAGACCTCAATAGATGCAATAATTATTGGGCCAGCACTCCGGAGGTACCACCTGAGAGAATTATTATGGGTCAATGCCGCCCAAGCCAAAGACCTACCCAAAATAGCCCAACTAGGCCGAACACTATGGAAAAGAGCCTGGAAGACACAGGGCATACGAGACCCCTGCTCAAGACATATCCCACTGGCGGGGCTGGTGGACACCCGAGTGGCCAGCCTGACCACGTACAGGGCACAATGGGAAGACAAAGGTGTGGCCCAAATTGGGGACCTGTGGCGTGACGGACAGTGGGTTGAATTCCAGACCCTGATGGACGAACAAGATGTACACAGGGGCCAATTCATCCTGCACAATAGCCTAGTTCAGACAATAAAGAAGAGGTGGAGCACTATGCCAGAGCCTGAGGACACCGAAGGGGAACTAGAGGCATGGTACGATATATCCGAAGGAGGTCATACGGTGTCCAGACTCTATGAGCAAATACTGGGACACACCAACAAAAAAACACTAACAGCACGGATGAAGTGGGAAGAGGAACTGCAACAACCCTTCGAAGACGAGGAATGGAACAAAGTCCTCATGTACACAAAAAAGGTGTCCAGAAACGCCAGGTTCAGACAACTGCAGATATACATAGTACACAGAGCATATCTAACCCCCAAGAGAATGTCAAAGATGGGAGAAGGACAAACCCGGAGCTGCCCGCGGTGCGGAGACGAACAGGCCGACATGGTGCACATGTTCTGGTCGTGCCCGCAAATAGCAGACTTCTGGAACACGGTGAGAGAAAAGGCGTTGACAGCAGACATACAGATGCCAGCAAGAACGCCAGCAACATACCTATTGGGCCTGTTCCCAAGGGGGCACCGGCAGATGACACACGTGGCAAAAATGAAGGATTTAATGACAATACTAGCGAAACGCCGCATAGCGATGGCATGGAACAAGAGCGAAGGCCCCTCGAAGGAAGGATGGTGGGCCGACCTACAAAAATGGGCAATAGCAGAGAAGGCAGTCTGGGCGAGAGCTACACAAGGGGGAGAGAGCGACAGTGGAGCCAGACTACAAGCATGGAACTCGCTGGTGCAAGACCTGTTTGGCAGCGGAGGCGAGGACGATACGACTGACATTACCGATCCAGGTGACTCAGGAAACGATGAAATTGAACCGCCCACGTCGGGAGGCACTACATAATTCAGAAGAAGAGAACTAACGGGAAGAGAGAGACGAGGTCGTGACCAGCGCGGACTCTGAACAGTGCAACTCCAACTGGGAAAGACCAGCAAACACATGCAAAGACAAGACCAAGGGAAATTCCCAGGGAAAGGAGGGAGGCCATCGGGAGACTGGCCCCTCCGCTACGAACTTGACAACGGCCGGCGCCGGCCCCGAGGCGGCAACGGACCACGAACATACTGCGGCAGCCTTTGGGGAGAGGGAGGGGGGGAGGAAGGGGGAAAGGAAAATGGGAGGGGGACTTTTGTTTCTGTTTTGTTTGTTCTCTCCCATTCCTTTTATGTTGTAAAACCAATAAAAAGAAGTTAAAAAAAAATAAAAAAAAAAAAAAAAGGTGAAGCAGGCACATCACAAATGGTTATACCGCCTTTGCCGCTTGTGGTAATGTGGCCCGAGGGCAGGCTCTACTCTTCACAGGGATGTGAGCTAGCACAGAAGCATCCAAGCATCCAGTGTACTGCTGTAGCCAAATAAAATAAATGTCTAATCAAGGTTCTATACAAATACACACTTTATTCAAACAAAACATTACAAATTCCTTAAAAAATTCCTGTAAAGGAAGAGACAGAATTGCAGAATTTGAAGTGAAAGGGGACACGCTGGGTCTGAAGACAGGGGCAGCCAGGCAAACATTGTCTGCAGCAAATGTTCAAGCTGAAGGCATTGTCATAATATATGTAAGGTAAGTAAGTCTTAAATGTGACTAGGGCCCTTAAACCCAGGCCAGGGGGACAGAACCACTCCATTTACCTTTCAGTCTGGCTGTTTGGTCTCAACAGCCCTGATCCAGGAGTCTGGGGGCTTTCTGAAGTCAGGGTTTGGGGGCGGGTTGTTGAGCGCATCGAATGAGTCCATCACGCAGTGCAGTTCTACAAGCAGCAACGGCAACGCCACATGGAATGACGACTCTTGGGACAGGCAGCCAATGTCCATGTCAGCGTAGCTCACAAGCGACCTGAGGCAGGAACCAGACCCCAGAGCTGTTCCTTTGTCCCTGGATTGCTGAGAAACCCAGTCCAGGGTCTCAAAGGGTAAGGTGAGTCATTCCTCTGTCTTTTGCAGGCAGAACGGTTTCCAGAGAGCACTTGCAGGACTGCCTCTTCCAGTGGGCAGAGTCCTAGTTACCAGTGGTCTTAGCAGCAAGCACACACGTCCAATAGCAGTTCCTTGGTATGCTGTGATATGCTGCACTGGGACTTTGTGGAAAAAAGTGTGTCCGTCTTCTGCCCTTCTCATGCCCTTTCCATGCCAGGGAACATTTGCAGGTTTGCCACTTGCACTAGTCAGAGTCAACTGTAGAGAAGGAGCCAAAAGCCTCCAAGAGACCCACCCCTAACCTGCTTATATGTTGGGAGCCAGAGATAGCAACAAGGGGGACACCTGTAATGATGCTGTAGAGGAGGAGCCAGGTACCGCCACCTCAACCATCTCACCCACATTACATATATGTTGGGAACCAGAGTGTGAGACACAAGCAGTACGAGTGAAAATACCAATACCAAGGAGAATCCTAGAGGGAAGGTTCCCATTGAGAAAGCCATACATGCATAGAAGACAGTATGACGGGCATTTGAATGAAATCCCAGAAGAAGCGGGACCAATGAATGAAAGAGCAGATTGGTGATGTCACACACAACGTTGAACTGACGTACATAGAAGAGATGCAGAGATAAGAGAATGAAAATATTCTTTAAGGCATCAAGAAAGTCTTAAAGATAAGTGACATCTTGGGCTCAAGATGAAGAAACCTATGCTACAGAAACGATGAAGATATCAAGTCATTTTACACATGTACATATGCAATTAAACACAAGCAGATGAAGTATTCTTGAGGCTAGCTACGTAGTGAATAGATTGCGGCATGCGCCAACATACACATATAGGAATAAACAAAGAATGGATGTTTTCCATGACGTGTTATAGCAGAGCTAGACCAAAAGAAGAAAGGCCTCTTTTCCAGTGTGTCGCAGTTGAAAAAGCAATTGAATTACAGAAACAGATCTCAGAAAGGCAAGGTTGGATGGATACCAAGAAACCAAGGTCTTATCAGACTTGGATGAGCAGAAAGTAGTTACAAATCGCGTGAAAGAACAAAACTCCTGTTCAGAAGGCACGAACAAAACAAGGAAGACGTCAGAGGTCTATTAAAAAATAATATTTAAAATGCACCAGAGCTCGAATTTGTGGTCTTCAGTCACATGGAAGGATGAAGTTGGACAAACATAACGGACCGCGCCTATACATGAAGGCAGAGCGTGCCTTCACTCCCCTGAATTCTCCAGAACAAGCAACATTTCCAAGGGCAAGTTCAAAGCCTTAATTGACTGCAGACCACTGAGGTGATGATAGATGATATGCTAATTGGTGGGAAGCTATGGTTACTGTGTGCTGCTAAACATAGGCTGAAAAGAACTGACAAATGTTAGAGTGCCAACCAATTGTATGGAGCCGCATGATTAAGAGCCCTATAGTGTGTGTAACCAATGGGACGTTGTGTATTTAGTGACGTTCATAGTGACTTGTTTGAGGGGAGGGCTTAGTTGCCCCACCTGGTGTTAAGAAGCTTATCACTTTCTTAGACTGGTATGGAACATATGCCTTGATGCTCCCTCTGAGCCTATCACATCTGCCACTAGGTTTTAGTAGTTTGCCACTGAGGATGACGTTTGATTAAATTGAATTGATGGTGTTTTTTAAAGAATAAAGTAGTAAAAACATGATATAGAGGGGTTGCAACCTGCGACGATTGGTGCACGCTCATATTGTATTATTTTCTTGAAACGTAAATTTGAAAATTTGAAAAAAGTGTAAAGTGAAAATATGAGTATTGAGAGTCAAGAGTGACGAGTCAAAATGGAGGATATTACTCCACTTACACATCTCTGCAAACAGTTGCCGAAACATGCACCCAAACTTAAACAGTATAGTGCAGAATGCTTTAAGGGCACAGCAGACAAGATGTTCATGCCATGGCCACAAGAGGAATCACTATCAAAGGCAGTTTTGCAGCATTTGACAACATACCTGCATGCAGCATACAAAGGAAAAAAGTTAGAGAAAAGGTTAGCAAGCTTAGAGCTCTGGAAGATGTACCAGGAGAAAAGGGAAGAGCCGTCTCCTGAAGACTGGATGGTTAACATATGAAAAGAGGGGGGTGAGGAGCCTTCTGCTCCCCCCGCCGTGCCTGAAGTAGATGGTGATAGAAAAAAAGATGACAGACTGTACCCATGAAGAGAACTTAAGGAGGCGACCGGGTACAGCAATCCGGCACATGAGTCGCCTGCGCAAAGCAGTGAGGGTGCAGAGAAAATTCCTGAGAGAGATGTGATCTCTAAAGTCCTGAGGGACAAAGAGAGACGCGACAAGGAGAGAAGTGATCGAGCAAGTACATCCGTAGATATAGGACGAGAAATAAAGAGGTGGAAAGGAGAAAAGGATAAGGCTGATGAGGTAGCTAGCGCTCATATAGAACGAATGGATGGGTGGTCAGATTTTGCTTAAACTCGATGGTAAAAGCATTGAGGATGTAATGTAAAAGGAAGATCGAGACAAACAGGACAAAAAGGATAGCGAAAGAGAGGAACGATCGAAAGAAGATGGGGCGAAAAGAAAAGATAGACAAAAACGGGAACAGTTGTATCAAGATAAACAACAGAGAAAGCAGGAAAGAGCAGAGGAGCAAAGAAAATATGACAACAGACAGAGGGTAATTGAAGAACGAGGGAGACTAGAAAGCAAGAGAGAGGAAGAGGATGAACAGAAATGAAGGGACAAAAGAATACAAAGACGAAGAAACAAGAAGATATGAAGGACAAATGAAAGAAGAGATAAGAAAAGAAAAGAAGACAGGGTGAGAGAAGAAGCAAGGAAACAAAAGGAGTTTGATGATGACATACAACGAAAGAGAAGTAAGAGAGCATGCGATTTTGAACGTATGGAAAAGGAATTAATGGATCCTAATCCAATAGTGGCATGGGAGGACACAGAGGAATACTTCCTAGCACAGAAGCAGGTCAGTCTAGAGTAAATATAGAGGATGAGTTTGACTCTAGGAGCATTGGGGACACAATCAATAATGTATATCATGATTTGAGGACTAAAAAAGAACTGACAGGAAAGGGCAAGAACGATCGTCTTGAGAGTACACAGCTATACGAACTAGGGGGAGGCTCGTGTGGTGTTGAGCCTAAGGAGCGGTTTATAAATAGAGAAACTCTGAATAGAGACGAAGACGAGAGAAGTCACACAAGTTGGGGACAGGAGATGTCAGATGAGGACAGAGAAACCTTCTGAGGGGAGGAGGAAGATAATGCATGTGGTCTCGAGGGGTGCTCTCCAAGAGATTGAGAAGTAAGATGGTCTGATCTAGATCTACCCAAATCACAAGCATCAGAATCTCTGACACAACTAGATCAACCTAAAGGACGATCCCATGGTGAGAGGGGGGACTCGCAACTTTATGTGAGCTGGTTAAGGTCATTACCAGGAAGAAAGTGGAGTGGAACCATTGTCCCTGCTATGGACAGACAGGCAATGGGGGGTGAATGTGAGTTTGGTATTTCGCAGTTTCCTTTGTTAGAAAAATGAGGAGCTAGACCACAGTATATACCCTGGCCACAGATGGATAAGGATCATTTAAGGTGTAAACTCACAAGTTTAACTTCTGGCACTGGGAAATGGATACATGAGTTAGGAAAAATGACAGGAAACACGCTAGCTGTAGGGGATATTAAAGGTCTCCTAGTTGCTATCCTTGGGGAGAGAGCTGATGACGTTTGGTCAAGAGCAGGGTATTCAAGTGTTACCGCGTTGAGCAGTGCTCATGACGGAGCATCTTTCAACAACTGTAGGGTGGCATTCTGGAAAGAGCTTAGAGTGCTGTATCCGGACATGTCAGCTATGAGAGCTATAATGACACAAAAGATGCAGGAAGGGGAGGATCCTCTTGTTTACATTCAGAATTTTCAAGAACAATGGAGTTTAGAGACTCGTGAGCCTTGGGGGAAATCTATACCTGTATTTTATCAAATACTATGCCAAGGGCTGCCAGAGCCAGTGCAGAAGCAGCTCAAGAAATTGGTGGGCATGGAAGCAAAGCCATGGTCCGAAATTCAGTTGACCATTGTGCATTATTGCAGACTTTTGCAGGAGAAGAATCGAAAGAAAGACGATACTAGGAAAGGTGAAGAGGCGAAGTTAGTGCAGAAAAAGCTATCAAAGTACGCCATTGAAGGGACGATGTTAATTAGCGGAGAAGGATTGGGTCCGCAGCAAGCAGCAGGTATGCCACAGGTGAATAACCAAAGGCAGTATGATCAAGGAAACAGTGGATTTGTACCACTGGGGTAGGGGAAACTTCCAAGGTAGAGGCTTCCAGAATAATCAGGGAAACTTGCACAATAGTCAAATTGGGTTTCAAAACACGCAGCTTGATAGTCAAGGCATGCAGGACAGGCAAATTAGGAGACCTCTTGTATGTTGGACATGTGGTATGTCAGGACACATTGCACGTATGTGTAGAAGCCAAGGGTTTGTACAAAATGGGAAATTCTTAAGAGGGGTGAATGCACACACGCCTGCATACACGCAACAGAATGAAAGTGGGTTTGCTCAAAATCAGACAGTCCAGCAAACACAATTGCAGAGAGCACAGCAAGATTTACACATGCAGAAAACAGCAATTAATCTTCTGCAAGGACAGTCACAACAGTCACCCATGCAGGCTAGGTACATGCATGGGACAATTGATGATTCCTAGGATAGGGGGTGTCAGTGACGAAGGAGGAAATCCTTTTACAGGTACTGGAATGAGAATGTACCCACAATAGGACAGCTCACTCAGAGACTTGATGTGTTCAATACTATCTGTAATGCCTAATCCTCAGGAGGAACAAAGGGTTGACGTTAATATAGGGGGCACATATTTTTTTTTTTTACGAGACACGGGGGCAACCCGCTCATGTATACGAGAGGGCAAATTTACAATGTCAGGCAATGCCATGAATACTCAAGGATTCACAGGACCTACAAGCAGAATTCCTTTTACTGAAAATTGCCAGTCTCTATAGGAGAATGTGACATGTCTGTGCCATTACTATATTCAAGACAGACATCTGTCAATATATTAGGTCGAGATTTGAATGACAAAATTAAACGTGATGATTTCATTCACTGATGAATGCATAGTGTGTTGAACACCAGGAATGCATTATTTAAACGTGAGTGAATTTATTATGGCATTTACAGGACAAGTGACCATGCGAGGAGTGCCATTAGACCCAGAAGTTTTATTATGGGGTACGCATCCTGTTAACATAGCTACCAGGTTTAGTGGGAAGAACTATGAGAATACCTGATAATTTATTGTTCAGGCCAAAGATACCTATTGATGAAGAGGAAGAACAAATCTTTCCTTTCAAATTAAAACCAGCCATAGTGCGAGGAGAAATGGCTTTGCTTGATGGTACTTTTTCTGAAGGCAGATGATGGTGTACACTGATTGCCATTGGGGTCGGTAGAGACCATCTGTCAGATGACGAAGTAGTATTTTAAATGAGTATTACTTATTGGATACGAGCAATCAGATGCAAAGTTCCTAAAAAATGATGCTAACACTGAAACGTGCTGAGTTTTTTTATGAAGATGTGGCCAAGGTGTGAGCTTCATTTTGGACAACAGGCCCCTATGACGTAGGCCTATTGAAGGGAGTTGGAGAGGTAAAGATTAAATTGAAACCAGGAGCAATTTTACTTCGAGCATGACAGTATCCCATGTCTCGAGAGGCAGATGAAGGGTTTTTTAAGACAATATCCGCCATGATGGATCAGGGTATCTTAATGATGTCAGAGTGACCGTGTAATACCTCAGTGTATCCGATCCAAACAAGAAAGGGGGGGTTGTGACATTTAATTCAGGATTTACGTCCGATTACCCAGATTATAGAGGCTGAGTTTCCTTTAGTTCCTAATCCTGCGACAATCGTATGTAGTACCCCTGTTGAGGCGTGATATTTCATGATGATTGACCTGATTCTCAAGATCAGACGTCATTTACGTTTCGTCAGACTAAGTTAAAAAGCACAAGATTACCTCAAGGGTACTCTGAGTCTCCTTCGATTTTCAATAGTCTTACAGATGGACTTAAGCAATATTGATTTGGAAAGTGTTGTGTTGCAATACGTAGATGACATACTGGTCTGCAGCACCTCAAAAGAAGAGTACAGATGCAATTCGCTTCAACTGATGATTATTCTTGCAGAGAAAGGTTATAAAGTGGACAAAGAGAAATTGCAGTATTGTTAAGAAGAAGTGTTGTACATTGCTCAGTTAATTTTGCATGAAGGAAAAAAGGTTACTCTAGACAGAGCTGAGGCTATTTTGAAAACAGTAAAGCCACACACGATAACGCACATGCAAAGATTTCTGGGACTATGTCATTATGTGAGAGCATGGGTCTTTGATTACAGTACATACATCAGGCCCTTGTTGCAAGCTCTAAAGAAAGCACAGGCAACACAGGAAAACATTGTTTGGACTGAAAAAACAGAGGAAGGATTTGCTGAAATGATAAAAGGACAGCTCCAGTTTTAGGGATTCCCAATTATGCTGAGGAATTCTTTTTGTTTTTGAACATGAATGGCACTGTTATGACGGCAGTACTTACACAGAGGACCACGTTGGGGTACACGCCCCTTGCATATTACAGTGTGATTTTAGACCCAGTAATAAGGGGTCACTTTCCCTGCAAACAATCTTTGGCAGCCGTTGTGTTTGCCATTGAGAAGAATGCAAGCATAGTAATGGGGTGTTCCATGACGTTCGTTGAACATGCATTATTTGCCATTTTGGAAAAACCTAAAGGCATGTTAACTTCT
The DNA here is from genome assembly GCF_040938575.1 of Ambystoma mexicanum. Classification (NCBI taxonomy): domain Eukaryota; kingdom Metazoa; phylum Chordata; class Amphibia; order Caudata; family Ambystomatidae; genus Ambystoma; species Ambystoma mexicanum. The sequence goes on from NC_090924.1 coordinate 597,341,431, forward strand.
CAAAGGGCTTCTGCTTACAAGGTGGTTATATCAAATCCAGCGATTAAAATAGTTTGTTGTAGAATAGTGAATCCTGCCAGGTTTGTAGCAGAACCACTGGCAGAAGGTGAGCATGCGCATGATTGCTCAAACTATTAAGACATTTATGACGAGATCCCAAGAGTTGAGAATCCATTGACAGCAGGGTAAATTCTTTTTATTGATGGTTCATCCAGAATCAATCAAAATAATGGGCAAAGATATACGGGTGCCGCTGTGGTAAAACACAGGGCCAATGGGGAATTTGAATAAGTGAAATTTGAATAAGTGCACGACTACCGTCTCACTTTTCAGCACAGGCTGCAGAATTAGTGGCGCTGATTGTCGCGCTTGAGAATCATGCACACCTGGAAGTAACAGTGTACAGTGACTCCGCTTATGTGATGTCAACAATGCATGCAGGGTTAGCACGTTGGAAAAGGAGGGGCTACTACCGAGCGGACGGCCCTCCAGTACATCACGCAGCCTTATTGGACAGACTCATTAAAGCACTACAACTCCCAGCAGCCATCGCAGTTTTTAAATGCGCAGCTCACAGTAAAAGGGCAGATTTTATCTCACATGGAAATCAAGCAGCAGACGAGGAAGCAAGACGCGTTGCATATTCTGAGAACGTTATGAAATTTGACACGCCTGAGGTGAATGAAAGTATGGTGGTGATGATGAATGTGTTTGATTGTTATAATAGTTTGTCTAAAACCCAGCTAATAGAGATTCAAGGGGAAGCGCCCCAGGATGAGAAAGACCTGTGGACGCAGAGGGGGTATTCTTTAACTCCTTCCGAAGCCCTGTGGTGACAAGACAGCACTGGTAAACCGGTGATGCCTATAGCCTTATTAAGGGTGGTGTTAGAGCAGCTACACTTCCCTGCACATGTTACTAGAGAGAACCTTGTCGCAACAATTGTGGAGGATTGGTTAATTCCAAATTTAGTAGAGCATGTTGCATTTTATGTAGTTAATTGTATCCTATGTCAAAAGGTGACTGCTGGGCACACACTGAATACATTTAGAGGAGGTATCCTGAGACCTAATGGTCCTTTTCAGCATTTACATATCGACTATGTCGACATGCTGGAAGTCTGTAATGGATACAGATATATGATTGTAGTGGTATGTCCCTTTGCAAGGTGGATTGAGGCTGGTCCATGTACACATCCAGATTTCACCCGCGCCTTTTTAGTACGAGAAGTGTTTCGTAGATTGGGAATATGCGATGTATTAAGATCAGATAATGGTGCTCATTTTGTTAACAAAGTCTTTGAACAAATAAGCTTGTTGCTTAGTATAAAGCACACGTTTTCATCGGTTTATCACCCGCAAGCGTACAGTGTCTATGAGAGACTCACCAGCCTGTTTAAGGAAAGAATAGCCAAATTGAAACTTACCCTGAAGAAAGGATCGTTGCATTGCCTATCACTGGCATTGTATGCGTTGAGATATCAACCAGGTTCCGACCTCCGTATTACGCCTCATGAAATAGTAACAGGGAGCCGAATGAGGACACCCCTCACACCTCCATCTAGAACTAGAAGTGTTGCCTAGATGACAAAATTGTTAGAAAAGGAGTTACATGATTACTTAACCTATGTGACTTCAAGTATCTCTGTTATTTCAGATCAGCTCAAACGAAAGGGGTGTGGGACACAGAACACAGAAGGAGATGCTTCAACAACCAGAGTTGAAGAATTACGTCTTCCGATACTTTTCCTGGTGATCAAATCTTAATCAGGTACTTCACACGTTGATGGCATGAGCCACGCTTTAATGGCCCATTTATCGCTGAGGACGTAACGCCATCAGCAGTGAAGGCATGCCTGGATATATCCTGGAGATGTAAAAATATATGCTGGAGAACCCCCGTCACCTGCACCCCTGTGAGAAGCAAGCATCGAGGAAGAATCTCAGCACGTGCAGACTAGATCTATGACGAGGAAGAAGGATGGAGAAACTGTTGAATAAAACAGATAAAGAGTATATTGACTGTGGCTTGTTTCGGAACACTCTTTTTAAGAGTTAAGGGAAGCTATTTGTTCTTGAGCCACAGGAGTTTGGTGACATTGGACTGAGACATGTTTAAGTCTTGATCGAGAAGGAAAGCATGCGTCATTTGGAGTTCCTTTTTGACGACGGGAAGAGAGAACAGTTCCCTGATTCCTTTCTCACTGAGTTTCTTTTCAGAGGAGTCTATGGTGGTACCTAATGACAACGTTAATCGGATAGTCCTTGCTGTTTTTATTTGCATTCTTCGTACATGCCCTGCGCTGGTGGGGAGAACTACTGACTTTCATCATTTCTTGCAAGATCGTAAGTCTGGCCCAATCGTGAGGAGATTGCTCCCTGCTATCATAGAGCAAGCTCTTCAACTTCCTGAGTACAGTGGGGAAAACACAAATGCCCCTATCTGATGATAATGTGCATAGACTGGTTAGACTTGTCTTCTACTACCTAAATGAAGAATGCCCGCATCTTGTTGGAAGACAAATGGATGTCCGCACCTTTTTGAGAGACCCAAGAAATAATGCGGCACTTAATGAGATGCTACGAGATATGATGCCACAAGTCAACTTGTACTGTGAAAGAACACTGAGAACAGAATGAGACTTTTCGAGGGCAGGGATCCAAGAATCTACTCATTTGGTCTGGTCTGATTGGGGACCCGCTAAGGACGCCTGGTAAAACCAGGCGTCTCGCAAGGAGACCTCGTAATGAGGCGGTAGGGGGTTAACGGGGCGGGCCGGCAGCTCTACCGGCCCCGTTAACCCTCTACCACCATGGTCGTAATGACCCCTTTGTTTCTTGCTGAAGGAGAATTCACATTTCATCTGGTGAAAGGATGATTCTTTTTTCTTTATTGGGAACTTTGTTGATCGTCTAGCAGCAGTCAGCCGATTGATTGAGGAACTTGTGGAGCAGGTTTGGCAGCATTCAGAGTATTGCATGATGTTGCCCGATTAGAGAATTGGGTTTTCTTTCCTTAAAAAAGAAAATGGGCAGTGTCAGTAGCAACAACGTGATGGCTGACAACGAGCGACGTCCACCTTGTGCAAGAAGTTATTGTTGTAAGAAGCAGGCTTACCTGTAGGGCTTACCTGTATATTATTCATACATCATTTTATTCATAGTGATACTTCTTTCACTTACAGTATGCACTGTTTACTATGTGAATTCAAACAGAGAAAGGATTCCTATGTATCTTCCTATGCAGAAGGAGGGTACAGATGGCACAGAGTCCTGAAATGGATATAGCAAGGCTTCCTATTAAGAGGAGGTCACACATGGAGATTATACGTGATATCTTTATGCCTGCATGTTATGTTAAGCTTTTGGAGCTTTCTCCTACACAGATAGCACATGTAAAAACACCAAATCCATTGACAAATGTTTCTAGGATTGATCCAGTCAGAAGGAATTATGCTGACATACTTCATGAGATGATTATAGAAGCTTAAAGACAAAGAATGAGGTCTAAACAAAGTGCTAAGGAGAATAGTCATGAATTAAATGTTTACTTGGACAGCACATCACATTTGGGTAATAATATATGGTATCAGTATGTGAAGGAAGTGGGAAGGAGACCTCAAAGGAGAAATGCTTTGAATGTGCACTCCTGCCTTATAGCATGGGTATGTCTAAGATATTCATAGCTATCAAAATAGACGTCCAGGCAGCACATTGTTTATCACACATAGCACTCTGCCTGACAAGAGGCCAGTTCATGGGTCGAGATGCCTATCTCAAATGGGCGACTGAATGGACAGATACAGATGAAGATGATTATATCCAAGACACGAAGACAAGAAACAGGGCGCATACCAAGAATCACGTGATCAGATATGAAAAACCTGGGGTAAAGGGAGCTGAAATCAGATGGGAAGTGAACAGAAGACTCGAGAGTGCAGGAAAATCTGCAGAAGAAATTCAGAGATGGAAAAACAGAGGCCAGATGCAGATTCGGGGATCAATGCTTCCTCCAAATGGATGGGAAGAATGAGTCGTCATCTGCAGAGCCTGGGTGGTCATTGGTTGTTATCAGCCAGTCATTGACATAGTGCAGAATGGATACAAGCCTCTGTGGCCAAGACTTGCTAAACTACTGACCTGGGTAGAAGATAGAGGAGGACCTTTGCAGATAGTGCCTCTGGAAAATGCAAAGCTGTGCTTCAGAAACAATGGCACAAGAAAAGTTGGAGAGAACCAAATCTGTGGTTGAATCTTTGATGTACCAGGAATGAAACTTGGAACAGCAGTAATTATGGATCAATATTAGGCATGTGGATCCAGAGCCTATATGAGACTACCCAAGGACTGGGGAGGAAAGTGTTCATTAGTGAATGTTCATGTTCCGGCGTTGGTGATTCTGAAAAGTGACTTAAGCCCTGACAGCTTTCTGAAAGCAGTTGCTCGCCTAAGAAAGAAAAGATCTGCGGGGGTGATGAATCAAATGAAGAGAGAGAACTATTTCTCAGCTAAGTCAATAGAAGTTTTTGACTCCATCCCGTATGAACACAGACTGTTCAGTCAGACTTCATCAGTATTCACGTTGATCTTCATGACGAGTATCCAGGTTGGAGCAAATACCAAATGGCTGCAGATTACTAGATGGGAATTGCTGTAGCAATCAACACTACCATAATGGGATTCAATGCAATCAGAGAAGAGATGAGAGGCATACGACTGATGACTTTTCAGAATAGATACATCCTGGAAATGATTACAGCTATGGATGGAGGTGTTTGTGCAAAAAATGGAGAAACATGTTGCACGTTCATACCTTCTCATGATGACAAAAATGGGACCTTAACAGAGGCCATAGAGATGTTGACAAAGTTACACGTCCAGATGATAGATGAAGTGGAAGACATTGCTGATGATAGCTGATTTGGGACGCTCTTTTCCTAGGTTCCACAGTGGATGGCAGACATATTCAAGTTCCTTGGAGCCCTGATCGTTATGGTGTTGCTTGGATTTTGTGTGATTAGGATAATAATTGCCCAGTGTAAGAAGACAGCAAAGAAAGTCATGGAGATGAAGATCATGATCGATTTTGAATCAGGATGGATGGCCAGAGACCTGACAGATGAAGAAATCAGAGACTTTGTAAAGGCCAGTATCCATGCACCTGATGGAACAAAGATCCTGTATCCCAAGAACCATAAGAAGTATGTTGGAAAATGGATCTATTGCAGTCCAAGTGGACAGTGCATGCTCATGACATGGAACAAAGATGAGCATGTGAAATCAGCTGGATGCCTGAACGGAGCGGTAAAAATATGGGTCCCAAAAAAGCATTTCTTCAGACAAGGATGGTTGGATGTAAAGAATGATGGGAGAGTGGTCGATAAATCACCCATGAGGGGAGTGTAGAGGAGGAGCCAAGTACCCCCACCTCAACCATCTCGCCCACATTACTTATATGTTGGGAACCAGAGTGTGAGACATGTGCAGTACCACTAAAAATACTAATACAGAGGAGAATCCTGGAAGTAAGGGTCCCATTGAGAAAGCCATAACTGCATACAAGACAGTATGATGGCCATTTGAATGCAATCTCAGAAGAAGCAGGACCAATGAATGAAAGAGTAGATTGGTGACATCACACACGAAGGTGAACTGACGTACATGGAAAAGATGCAGAGACAAGAGAATGAAAATATTGTTTAAGACATCAAGAAAGTATAAAAGATAAGTGACATCTTGGGCTCAAGATTAAGAAACCTATGCTACAGAAACAATGAAGATATCAAGTCATTTTACACGTATACATATGCAATGAAACGCAAGCCAATGAAGTATTCTTGAGGCTAGCTACGTAGTGAATAGATTGCAGCATGCCTGAAGCTAGCCCAAAAGAAGAAAGGCATCTTTTCCAGTGTGTCGCAGTTGAAAAAGCAACTGAATTACAGAAACAGGTTTCAGAAAGGGGGTTGGATGGATACCGAGAAGCTGAGGTTTTATCAGACTTGGATGAGCGGAAAGTAGTTACAAATCATGTGAAAGAACAAAACTCCTGTTCAGAAGGCATGGACAAAACAAGGAAGACGTCAGAGGTCTATTAAAAAATAGTATTTAAAATGCACTAGAGCTCAAATTTGTGGTCTTCAGTCACATGGAAGGATGAAGTTGGACAAACATAATGGACCTCACCTACGCATGAAGACAGAGCGTGCCTTCACTCCCCTGAATTCTCCAGAGCAAAGAACATTTTCAAGGACAAGTTCAAAGCCTCAATTGACAGCAGACCACTGAGGTGATGATAGATGATATGCTAATTGGTTGGAAACTATGGTTGTGACCCGCTCACCAGCACCTGGAAGTCTAGCCTGGGTGCTGCTAAACATAGGCGACAAATGTAAGAGTGCCAACCAATTGTAGGGAGCCACATTATTAAGAGCCCTATAGTGTGTATAACCAATGGGACCTCATGTATTTAGTGATGTTCATAGTGACTTGTTTGAGGGGAGGGCTTAGTTGCCCCACCTGGTGTTAAGAAGCCTATCACTTTCTTAGACTGGTATGGAACGTATACCTTGATGTTCCCTCTGAGCCTATCACATTTGCCACTAGGTTTTAGTAGTTTGCCACGTAGGATGACGTTAGTAAATACATAGGTTCACGTAATCCATGACAAGTTTTTGCTATATAACGCATGTTTTTTCTGAAGCAAATTGAGAGATCATGCTGTGAGACGTCTGTTAATGTCCATTGTGCTCCCTGTTTTAGATAATTGATATTAAAGCAGTTGAACCTTTTTGCCAACTACCTGAGTCATTTCTTGATGTTTGAGTAACTACCGCATCCCCGTTCATCTCATTGTATTGCCACCTTGTCTTAAAGGGCTGAAGCGACTCCTTCAGGTCAATGCCAATAACACAAGCAGCCTTTGAAGCAAAATACCCATTGAGGAAGCCATTCTTTATGTATCCACAGAGAGCTGATAGTCTCTTAGGAAAGATCCCTGAAGAAAGTGAGAAAATGAATGAAAGAGCAGACTGGGGACATCACAACACGTAACGTGACACACTGAGAAAAGGTAGTAGTGGAGATTGTAAAGAGAAGAGATGGAATCTGATGAGGAAGTAAAAGAATCGAGTAACGTGTTACATGTGAAATGAAGATTACACGTATGAAGAGCACAGAAGAAAATGCAAGCTGTTTTACAATTGTACAGAGCCAGCACCGTAAGCAGACTAAGTGATCGTAGAAGCTAGCTATATGTAGTATATAGATTGCAGGTGGCGCCGCCAATGTATATATGAAGCATAAGAAACGGCAAGGTATATGTAAAGTATAAGAAATCTGGATGTTCCACATCATGTTTTGAGCAAAATGGGATCGAATGAACGCAAAAGCCTGAAGGTGTGTCGCAGTTGATAAACAATGGCTAACTAGCAAACGAGAATCAAGGAGGCTGGTTTGGCCCCGTGTCAAGAAGGCCAGGGCAGCCAATAACTGGTTGGTTATTCAAAGGATACAATTAATGCAAAGAATGAGCCCAACTCCAGCCAAGGTGCAGCTGAGAGACAATGAGTGCCAAGTTTTATTCATTTTATTACCATCAAATACAGAATTGAAGCTCGAAGCATGGTGTTCAGAAACATGAACAAGATGGAAATAGACTCTAGCAGGTGACATCGAGGCGAACAGATACAAGTATACCCATACTCCCTAATGTTCTCAGGAATTGTGCATCCTACAAGGCTAATTGTCTGACACAGAGGAAGAGTGATGATGGATGTCAGGCTTATTGGGTGGGAAGCGATGGTCAAGACCAGCCCACCAGCACCTGGGTTGCCAGCTTGTGCGCTGCTAGCGAGTGGAATATTCTAGAGGGGTGCAAGTGTGCCAACCAATTATAGAGGGCCACATAGCAAAGAGCCCCATAGTTTGAGAACCAATTGATGGTTGTGTATGTTGTGACGATGTAGATGACTTGCACTAGAGGAGTGCTAAGGTGCCCACCTGACAATAGAGACCCAATCCCAACTTCAACCCCCATAGAAAGTATACGTAGATGTTCCGTGTTACCCTATAACAGCCTCACATAAGTTTAACAAGTTATGACGTCAGTGATGACGAATATTTAGTATATGAGTATGTTTTTTTATGAAATGCATGGAGATTATGCTGTGTGACATCTACTGATGTTCATTGTACTCCCTGTTTTAGATAATTGTTAATAAAACAGCATACACCTTGGCAACTTCTTGAGTCGATCTTATTATTGATGTTTGAGTAATTTCTGCATCCCCATCCTTCCCATAAGAGCACCACCTCATCTTAAAGAACCCTTTATCTGGGTTCAAGTGGTAGCGGGTAGGATGGTTAAAATAAAAGGTCAGTCGATTTAGTAGACTCAAGACTCTCAGATTATCAGACACCCTCTGCCCCTTAGCTGAAAGGACGGAACGTTTCCTGTGTAGAATGGCCAACATAGTCAAGCTTGCAAGTATAGAAGATACAGGTGGGACGGTTCCCTCTTTGACGAAATCCCTCCTGGTTTCCAAACGCGCCAAATGGACTGAAGGCGATAGTGGATGGATTGCGGGCGGGGAAAGGTTACTGAGGGCCTACAGCTAAAAAACGAATGCTGAGTAGACTAAGAGACTGGCAATGGTGTGGGGAAAAAAGGGGATTGTAATTGTGGAAAGTAACGGGGGTTGTTTCAGTGTGTGACGAAGGAACGTCAAAGATATATGATAAAGTGGTATGGCGAGGCATGTTGTTAGACATAATCCTGTGCAGTTCCCTTAGGGAGCACTTCAGAAGATTAAGACTACAGGTATGTGCAATAAATCCCCTTTGGTATCAGTCTGTACCACAAAGATTTAGTTGGTAGCTGTGGCTAAGCAGTCAGACCTATCTCAAGAGGGAGATGAGCAGTATCCAGGGTTTACACAATAGGACTACAATACTATCGCACAAGGAAACACTGACCAAAGCTTTGTATTAAAAAGAATATATACATTTATTTTACACAATTCTAGTTCAACATATCAATCACAATTATTAAAGTAAGTTTAAAATAGTCAGGAAAAGTATACACAACTCCCTATTTAAATTGTAGACAAGTTTGAGCAAGAGTGAAAACTGAGCACAACGGCACAGTGAAAACCAAGCAGAAATGGCACTCTAACAATTTTTCAAAAGGGAGGGAAAGGACAAGTTATACAGGAATATACTCTTAAACACACCAGCAACACTTCCTGATAAGATTGTGAATAAGTTAGGCAAGGTAGTACTTTAGCATGTATAATACTGAGGTGAAAACCGAGCAAAATGGCACTTCACAAGTTTAAAAGGAGGGAAGGAAAAGGTGGTTATAAGAGTTAGGTGCACCAACACATTTCTAGGTGAGAAGCAATCTAGAGAAGGCAGTTGTAACAGATTTAGCCGGAGTCAATAGGCCTGTGCCAGAGTCAGTGGTACAGGGCAAAGGTCCCAGGAGCAAAATGTTCTTGTAGCTGCAGTCAAGTCTTTGTTAAACAATTTGAAAAGGCGGGTGCAGACGGTGAAAGACAACGTTAGATGATAGGGGGCGGTCAACCCAATAGGTAAGTAAAGGATTTAAAACACCTTTAGCAGTACCCAACGAAAAGGGCGGCCTGGCGGAACAATGTACCTTAAAAGTGGAAGAGGCTCCTGCGGTGGTGGTAGTTCCTGGCAGTTCCTGCAGTTCATGAGATCCAGCAGAGGAAGAGAGGCTCTCGTCGTGGAGAAAGGTTTGAGTTACTGCACTGCCCAGGGATGAAACCAGCCGCGGTGCTGCCAAAATGAATAAAAGATACGCTCCTTTAAATCGCGGTCCGTGTGGACGGGTGCCTGGCTTTCCGGTCTCCTAGTGCTTGGCACTGGTGATTCGACCAAGGCAGGTCCGGGAAGACAATGGGTGAACTGGTTGGCCCCACCAGCTCAAGGGAAGAAGACTCTTGCAGGTGAAGATCTTCTCGAGTCGTTGGAGAAAAGTGGTGAGGATCTGCAGCAGGGCTTCACCGGTGGTTCAGTCATTGCAGATGTCTTCAGCTTCTCTCCTCTTCGGCTTCTTAGTTACAGTGGTGATGTCTTGTCCTCCAGTCCTCAGGACCCTGCTTTTATGCAGCAAGACCCCCATTCATACAGCCTAGCTGTCACTCACACAGTGGGGTGGCTCTCCCGGCGGGAGAACCCCCAGGCCTATCAGGGCAGAGTGCGACTTGGGTTGCATAGGCAACCCTGTCCAGGGTGCCTATTCCCGTTCCCACACATCCTGTCTACCCCAGACTCAGTGGTGCCGAGAGGAGGACTTCTGTGCAGAAGCCCACCAAAAGGACGAACAAAGGATCCCCGACCTGGGTTAGGACTATAGAGAAAGACACGAGAAAGAAGTTAAATCAAAGTTCTGGCTATAAAAACCTACCAGAGTAAAGTTAATATAAAAATAAACCAGTGGTATGTTAGAGGCTGTCAGTAAAAGTGGTAGCCTCGAACAATAGGAAAATCCCATAGGAAAATATTTGCGGTTGAATATTTATGGTAGAAACCACTGCCACCATCCAGAAACTTTTGAGAGAGGGACTTTACGGTACCCACTCAAAAACGAACACTAGGGAAAAACTATTAACCCCCTCCAGTACTTCCATATTAAGATGGGTTGTACTGGTTTTGTTCATAAGGATTGACTAGTAAAGTCAATGGGGACTTTACATGCCCTGGAGACAGTAGTCAGTCCCAGGGTATGGAGTCTATGTTTGGGGGTCACCACGACACCTCCGTGGTACGGCACGGAGGGTGCTGTGTACCACACGTGTATAAAGATGGTTCCTATGAGGGTGAGAAAAACCCCATAGACATTAAACACAAAAAATAGCCTAGAACACACATAGCAAACATGCCTAAGAGTGGGAAAAAGAGTCTCACTCTTAGCAGGAGAAAAAAAATAAACCCCTCAAATCCAGCAAAGTTGCTGGGGGACTCTATAGGTAAGGGAAATTAGCCATGAATGAGAATTCTCCCTAACACATATAGCGCCTGAAAGCCCGATAGTCCTCGTTTAAGAAACGTAGAAGAAATAATTTCAAAATCCAAGTGGATAATATAGGCGACGCACAGATATATCTGTGAAAGGACTTGATTTAAACTCCCATTAGAGTATTTTAGGGGATCAGAGAAAGGAGGTCACGACGTTTATGTGAAGACGACTGTTTGTCTGTTTGTGAATTTTATGTTTAAAGAAGTGTTAGGAGAAAATGGTAGAGATAGGCTCTGTGGTAAAGAGACAAAAGGACATTACTCATTTTAGGTAATTGTTGGCGCTGACCAAAGAGTATGTTGATTATATAGTAGATTGAAATTATTGAGACGTAAAGGCTTTGAGCAGCAAGTGTGGAGCATGCTCATGGTGAATTGTTTTTCTGATACATAATTTTGTGTAAACCCTGGTAAGTATAGTTAGTGGATTGAGACTTGTCAAAATAGGAGAGGACACACCACTGATGCACATGTGCAAGACATTGCCCAAACACATGCCCAAGATCAAGCAATATACTGCAGAATGGGTGAAAGGCACGGCAGATAAGATGTTCATGCCGTAGCCACAAGGGGGATCACTGTCAAAAGCAGTTTTGCAAGACATGATCACCTACCTGCATGCAGCATTCACATGGAAGAAATTAGAGAAAATATTAGAGAAAAGAATAGCCATTTTAGAGCTCTGGAAATGTACCAGGAGGAGCGAGAGGATCCGCCCCCTAAAGAATGGATGATTAACCAGACCAAGGAGAATGGTGTTGAGCCTTCTGCTCCACCTAATCTGTTGGAAATAAACAGCAGTGGTACAGAAGATATAGGACTGTATCCATTTAAAGGAACTGAAAGCGGTGACAGGGTATACTAATCCGATATATGAGCCACCTGCTTATAGCAGTGGTGATAGTTCAGAAAGAGTAAGAAAAAGGAAGAAATCTTTAAGGCATTGCAGGACAAGGATGAGAACAGTGAATGATCAAACTTGACCACAGAGATAGAATGAGAGATCAAGCAATTGAAAGGAGAAAAGGATAAAGCTGACGAGATAACGCTCATACAGAACATATGGATGGGTGGACAGATGTTGCTTAAACTTGATGGGAAAAGCATCGAGGAGCTAAGGCAAGGGGAAGATCAAGTCGAACAAGATTAAAAATACAGGGAATGAGAAAGAAGGTTGAGGGAAGATAAGAACAAGAGAATGAACAGCCAATGGTGAGAACAGATGTATCAGGAAGAGCAGCAGAGAAAGAAAGAGAGGGCAGAGGAACAAAAGAAGCATGACAACAGGCAGAGAGCACTTGAACAAGATAGATTGGAAAGAAAGAGAGAAGAGGAAGAAGAACAGAAAGTGCGAGATAAAAGAATGCAAAGACAGAGAGACGAGAAAGCACGTACAGCAAATGAAAGAAAGGAAGAGAAAAGAAGAGGAGGAAAGAGTTAGATGGGAAGTGAAGAAACAAAGAGAACTACATGAATAAATGGAGCAAAAAAGGAGACAGAGGGCTCGCGACATCGATCGCATTCAGAAAGAGCTCACAGAACTGAGTACAGTAATATCGTGGAGCCATATAGAGAAGTTCCTCCCGTCATAGGGAGCAGTGACAGAGACACTTAGAATAAACTTAGAGGAGTTCTTCCATTAAAGAAAGAAATGCCTGCGTCATCTAGAATAGACCTAGAAGAAAACTTTGAGATCAGACGTATCGGAGATAGAATCGATAAGGTTTATCAAGAGATGATGACAAAGGGTGAATTGGGAAGCAGGGGAAAAGAAGATCGATCTATAATTGCCCAATCACGAGGCAAGGAAGAAGGCCTATTCAGTTTCAAGCACAGAACCTTCTCTTTGGACAGGTAAACTTTGGATAAGAATGACAGGGATGAAAGCCATACTAGTTGGGGACTCGATATGCCAGACAAAGAAAGCAAAACCTTCTGAGGGAAAAAGGGAGAAAGTGAATGTGTTCCAGAAGGATGTATGTTGTCAGACAAGGAAGTAAGATGGTCAGATCAATAACAATGTAGAGATAAAATGCCAGAACCTGTGGTATGTCCTGAGCACCCTAAAGGATGAGCGCATAGTGAGAGAGGAGAATCACCAACATATGTGAGCAGACTAAGGTCATTGCCCGGTAGAAGATGATGCAGAACCATTGCCCCTACTATGAAAAGGCAGGTAATGGGAGCCGATGGTGGAGCTGGGTATACGCAGTTCCCCCTATTAGAGAAAGGAGGGGTCAGGCCACAGTATATCCCGTGGCCGAAAATGGATAAATATAATCTAAGGTGTAAACTCCCTAGTTTAACGGCTGGGGCGGTAACATTGATTTATGAGCTAGAAAAAATGACAGGAGGAAATACTCTAGCTATAGGGGACATTAAAGGTCTCCTAGCAGCCATTCTTGGGGAAAGGGCTGATGACATTTGGACACAAGCAGGTTATTCTAGTGTCATGGCACAGAATACAGCTCATGTTGGAGCGTCATTTAACAATTGCAGAGCAGATATTTGGAGAGCTCTGAGAGTACAGTATCCTGATACCTCAGATAAGGGTACAATTATGGCATGTAAAATGCAACCAGACGAAGATCCACTTGCTTACATTCAGTCCATTCAAGAGCAATGGTCTTTGGAAACTCAAGAGCCTTGGGGGAAATCAATGGCAGTATTTTACCATATTTTATGTAAAGGACTGCTGGAGCAAGTGCAGAGGCAGCTCAAGAAATTGGGTATGGAAGCAAAACCGTGGACAGAAATACAGTTGACAATCGTGCATCACTGTCGACTGTTGCAGGAGAAGAATAAAAAACGGGAAGAAGCTAGGAAACTTGAAGAAGCTAAATTAGTGCAGAAAAAAATGTCAAAATACTCTCTAGAAGGGGTGTTTTTGACAAGCAGAGAGGGGCTGGGAACGCAGCAACCTATAGGTGCATCGCAGTTGAATAATCAATGTCAAATGGACCAAGGGGGAAGTGGGTTCATGCAGTGAGGCAGAGGAATGCATTTATCAGGGGGCAGTTATCAGAATAATCAAAACAGTTTTCAGAATGTGCAGAGTGACAATCAGAATATACAAGGAGGGCAAATTAGAAGAGCGCCCCTTGTATGTTGGAAGTGTGGCATGACAGGCCACATTGCACGTATGTGTGGAAACCAAGGCTATGTACAGAATGGGCAATTTTCAAGAGGGGAAAGCCTAACCCCCTGTGTACAGCCCACAAGTTAGAAATGGATTTGCACAAAATCAGACATTATATCAGCAACAAGCGCCGCAAATACAGCAGGCACGGTAAATGCAGCAAGCACCATTGAGTCTGCCGCAAGGGCAGTCACAGCACACACCCATCCTAATACAGCAGAACGCAAACACGGGACCATTAATGACACCTAGAGTGGGGGGGTGTTACTATAATGAATGGGAATCCTTTTACGGGTACTCGGATGAGCATATATCCACAATAGGACAACTCACAGGGTGACTTGATGTGTTCAGCACTATCGGTAACACCAGACCCCCAAGAGGAACCGAGGGTTGATGTATCAATAGGAGGAAAATCCTTTTCGTTTTTACTAGACACGGGTGCAACTTGCTCATGTATATGGGAGGGAACATTTCCGTTATCAGCAAATGCCATGAATGCTCAAGGCATCTCTGGAGCTACAAGTAGAGTTCCTTTTCTAATGAATTGCCAATTTCTGTGGGAGAATGCAACATGTCTGCACCGTTACTGTATTCATGGCAAAGGGCAGTTAATATTTTGGGGCAAGATCTAATGACGTAACTTAACATGACAATTTCATTTACTGATGATGTCATAGTGTGTTCCACTCTTGGGATACACTATTTAAACGTGGATGAATTTATAACGACATTAACAGGGCACATAGCTCTGCGAGGAGTGCCACTTGAACCTGAGGTTTTTCTCTATGGGGTGCACATTTTGTGAACATGGTTGCCTGGCTTAGCGGGAAAGACTATGAGAATACCTGATGAGTTTCTGTTCAGACCACAGATACCGAGCGACGAAGAGAAAGGGAGAATTATTCCTCTAGAATTATTTGCAGCTGTAGTAGAGAAGAATTGTCTATGCTCAAAGGATGGGATGAGGGCAGGCCACGGAGAACAGTCATTGCGATTGGGGAAGGGTATAAACTGACTGATGTCACAGATGAGGATCTGTTTAAAGATGATCCAACAGATGATGACCTAGTATATGAAATGACTATTACATATTGGATTAAGATAGAGAAAAGAGTCCCACAATGAATGATGATAGTACAACAACGTCCAGAATATTTTGACAATTATTTAGACTAAAATTCAACCTCTTTGTGGACTACAGGCCTCTATGACGTAGGTCTATTGAAGGGGGTAGGAGAAGTTCACATTAAGCGGAAACCAGGAGCAATTTTACTTCGAGCAAGGCAGTATCCCATGTCTCAAGGTATTTTTAAGACAATTTGCACATTAAAGGAACAGGGTATTCTAGTGACGTCAGAGTCACCATGCAATACTGCAGTGTATCCAATTAAAAATCAGAAGGGAGGGTCATGGCATTTAATTCAGGACATGAGACCGATTAACCAGATTGTAGAAGCAGAGTTTCCTCTAGTTCCAAAACCTGCGCCTATATTGTGTAATATTCCCATTGAGGCATTATATTTTATGGTGATTGATTTGAAAATGCGTTTTTCTCAATCCCGTTGCATAAAGAGTCTCAAAATCTGATGTCATTTACGTTCCATCATACTAAACTGAAAAGCACACGCTTACCTCAGGGGTACTGTGAATCTCCATCCATTTTTAATAGGGTCCTTCAGATGGACCTAGGCAATGTTGAATTGAAAGAGAAAAGATTTGTACTGTAATACGTAGATAATATTTTAGTTTGGAGCATGACAGAAGATGAACGTAGAGAAGATGCGATACAGTTAATGAGTATTCTAGCAGAAAAAGGATATAAAGTAGACAGAGAGAAGTTGCAGAAGTTGCAGTACTGTCAAAAGGAAGTTTTGTACATAGGCCAGCTAATTTTGCATGAGGGAAAAAAGGTTACACCTGAAAGAGCTAAGGCAATTATGAAAACGGCAAAGCCACACATCATAAAGCAGATGCAGCAGTTTTTAGGATTGTGTAACTATGTTAGAGCATGGGTATTTGATTGTAGTTCATACACAAGAGCACGTTTACAGGCTCTTAAAAAAGGCACAAATGAATACAGATAAAATAGAATGATCTGAGGAAATGGAGGAAGGATTTGATGAGTTAAAAAAGGCAATTTGCACAGCACCACTTTTAGGGATTCCCAATTATTTTGAAGAGTTGTACCTGTTTTTGCACACGAATGGAACAGTTATGACAGCAGTGCTTACATAGAGAAACACTCTGGGGTATAAACCTCTGGCATATTATAGCAGGATTTTAGATCCAGTTATGAAAGGACACTTTCCTTGCGAACAATCACTGGCTGCAGCCGGGTTCGCTATTGAGAAGGCTACGAATAAGTGATGGGATGCTCTATGATGTTATTTGTTGAGCATGCCTTGTTTGGAATTCTGGAAAAACCTAAGGGCACATTGACACACCAGATAGCTTCTGCATATGAAGTAGACATATCAAATCCTGTGATTAAGATAGTCAGATGCAGGATAGTGAATCCTGCCACATTTGTAGCTGAGTCCATGGCAGAAGGAGAGCATGTGCATGATTGTGCTAGTTATGAAGAATCGTATGACGACATACCGCGTGTAAATGAAAACGCGTTGTCGGTAGGGGAGATTCTCTTTATTGACGGTTCGTCAAAAATTGATCAAGATAATGGAGAAGGCGGACTGGGTCAGCTGTAGTGAGGTATGGGGAAAATGGGGAGTTTGAAGCAGTGGCAAGCGTAAGGCTGCCATTGCACTTTTCAGCACATGCAGCAGAATTGTTGACGCTTATTATCGCACTTGAGAAATACGAAGGAGAGGAAGTGACGGTGTACAGTGACTCTGCCTATGTGATGTCAACTGTACACGCAGGACTAGCATGTTGGAAGAGGAGGGGCTACCTGCGAGCGGATGACATTCCAGTGCAGCACGCAGTATTATTGGACAGGCTTATTAAGGCACTACAGCTCCCAGCAGCCATTGCAATAGTTAAATGTACCACACATACTAAGAGGACTGATTTTATTTCACGCAGAAATGAAGCCACAGACCTAGAGGCCAAAAGGGTTGCAGATTCTTCAGATATTTCGAGTTTCGGTACCCTTAGTGTAAAGAGGGGGTGACCATGGCTATGATAATGCAAGAAGGATTAAATCATTTACCGAAAACACAGTTGATAGAAATTCAAGGAAATGCTCCACAGGATGAGAAGGAGTTATGGGAAAGGAGGGGGTGTTCCTTATCCCCCACTGAAGCCTTATGGCGGCCAGAGAGCACTGGAAAGCCAGAAATGCCAGTAGCATTGTTGAGGGTGGCACTTGAACAGCTGCACTACCCTGCTCATGTAACTAGGGAGAATCTGGCTGCATCTATTGTAGAAGACTGCTTTGTACAAAACCTGCTAGAACACATTGCGTTTTATGTAGTAAATTGCATCGTATGTCAAAAATGTACTGCTAGGCATACACTGTGAAAAATCTGGGCAGTGATCCCCAGACCAAATGGTCCTTTTCAGCATTTACATATTGACTATGTTGATATGCTGCAGATATGTAGTGGATATGGGTTTATGATAGTGGTGGTGTGCCCCTTTTTGAGATGGATTGAGGCCGGTCAATGCACACATCCTGACGCCACTTGCGCAGCAAAGTTTTTAGTCCAAGAAGTATTTCCTAGATGGGGAATATGTGAAGTATGGACTTCTGACAATGAACCACATTTTGTAAATGAATTGTTCGAGCAGATGAGTTTGTTATTCAATACTAAACATAAGTTTTCTTATGCTTATCACCTGCAAGTGAACAGACTATGTAAGAGACTCAACGATCTGCTCAAGGAGAGAATAGCTCAATTTAAACTAACACTGAAGGAGGGATGGGTGTATTGCCTAACCTTGGCATTATATGCATTAAGGAACCGGCCTTGGTCGGACCACCACCTCACACCCCACAAACTAGTAACAAGGAGGCAAATGAGAACGCCTCTGACTCCTCCATCGAGGAATAGAAGTGATGCCCAGAAGACAGCAGAAATTTTACAAAATTTGATAAATGACTATTTGACATGTATGACCGCTAGTATTTCTGTCATTTCAGATCAATACAGCAGCAAGGGGTGTTGGTCTCAGGATGCAAACATAGATTGTTGAGCAATCAGACTATCAGAACTACTACCTGTTCTAAGATTGTTTATTGGAGATTCGGTCCTAATCCACAACTTCACAAGGAAGTGGCACGAGCCCCGTTTTGTTGGTCCGTTTGTGATTGAAAATATTACCCAAGTCCAAGAAAGGTGTGCTTGCATTCACTTGGGAGATGTCAAGCCATATGCCGGAGACACCAATCCACCCCACCTGTTGAATCAGAAGCAAGACACCACAAAGTAGTTCAGCACGTGCAGGCTCAATCGATGATGAGGAAGAAGGATGCAGAAAGTGCTGAATAAATAAATTCAAGGTTGCATTTGGACTGTGGCTTCCTTCGAACACTCCTTATAGATATTATAGCAGTCGTGAAAACCTGATTGCTTGAGCCACAGAAATCATTTTAAATATTGGACTTTAGAAAAGCATTGAAGTCCTAAAAAAGGATGCCATATCTTGAATTCCTATTTGATGACTGGAAAAGGGAGCAGTTCCCTGACTCATTTCCCACTGAGTTTTTGTTTGGCCTCCCCAATGGTCCTATCTAATATCAATGCCCATAGATTACTTATTATGGTCTTTGTTTACCTGATTCGAGTTCATCTTTATCTTGTTTATCGAAGAACCAATACTTATGTGTCTCTACAAGATCCTATAAATCGTCCTGCAATCAGTCGGTTACTTGTGGAAATTATTGAGCAAATTATACAACTTCCGGAGCATCTGACAAACTTGCCTGATTGAAGCAATTTTTCTTTCCCTAAAAAGTATTTCACAGGCATGATGTGGAGTCCTAATAGTGATCACATAGCAGACAACGAAAGTGCACAGTGACGTGTGAGGAATCACCGCTGGTGGGGTTTGATGTACTGGTGTATAATATATGCATGCACCACATTATTTGTTGTTATTCTGCTTCACACGATACACACTGTTTATTATGTTCATCCAAAAAGGGCAGCAGTTCCCTTGTTCCTCCACACACAAGAGAAGGCTGTTGCAGACATAACTGTTTCACGAAAGCCAAGTCCCTATGTGCTCATTCCTACACCAGTGGCACTTGTAGAGTTACCTATCCCATTGACAAGTGTTCCTATAGGAAGGATGGCTACTGATATGTTTCATGAGTTGTTAGCATGTACGCTTCTTGCAAGAAAAAGACCTAAGAGCAGTATAAGAGAAAATGATTATAGTACAGCGCATTTGGGGAATAACATGGTATCAGCACAGAAGTGGGCAAAAGAACTTCCTTCTGAGGAGAGTTGCCATGTCTGTGCTTTCCTACCTTGTGTATTGGGCAACTATAAGATATTTATTGCTATTGAAATAGATGTCCAGACAGCCCATTGCCTGACTCACCTTGCACTCTGTCATACACGATGTCAATTCCAGGGTCGAACAGCATCATTAATATGGGTGACAGAATGGTCAGCACAGGATGAAGATGATTATGTTCAAGATTTAAAGACAAGAGCACGAGCACATACAAGAAATCATGTGATAAGATAGGAACAACCTGGGATCAAGGGAGCAGGAATCAGATGGGAAGTAAACAGGAAGCTCAATTGCCAAGGATAAACAGAAGAAGAAATACAAAGTTGCAAAGAAAGAGGCCAGATGCAAGTTTGGGGAACAGTACTTTCACCAGATGGCTGGGAAGAAGGCATGGTTATATGCAGAGCAGTAGCAGTAACTGGACATCGCAAACCAGTTGTAGATCATGTGGAGGCAGGATGCAAACCAATTTTGCCGAAGCTTGGGTGGAAGATAGAGGAGGCCCAGTGCATGTAGTGCCTCTGGCAAG
Organism: Ambystoma mexicanum; assembly: GCF_040938575.1. Lineage (NCBI taxonomy): Eukaryota > Metazoa > Chordata > Amphibia > Caudata > Ambystomatidae > Ambystoma > Ambystoma mexicanum. The sequence goes on from NC_090924.1 coordinate 597,361,571, forward strand.
TGGATAACTGTGCTTTAGAAATAATGGCACAAGAAAAGTTAGAGAGAATCAACAGTGTGATCAAATCTTTGACGTGCCAGGAATGAAGGATGGGGCAGGAGTGATAATGGATCACTACTGGGCCTATGGATCCAGAGCATACATGAAGTTGCCCAAGGACATGGGATGGACTGTGTTCCATAGTAATCATTCATGTTCCAGCATAAGTGATTCCAAAAAGTGACCTGAACATTGGGGAGTTTCCGAAAGCTGATGCTCATCTAAGAAGGAAGAGATCACTTGAAACTATCACACAAATGAAGAGGGAGAATTATTTCTCAGCAAAGTCAATAGCAGCATTTGACTCCATTCCATATGAGCACAGGTTGTTCGGCAAGACTTCTTCAACATTTACAATTATCTTCATGCCAGGGATCCAGATGATGGTGAATACTAAATGGTTACAAATAACCAGATGGGAGCTCCTGCATATGATCAACACTACCATAAAAGGATTCAACGCAATCAAAGAAGAGTTGAGAGCTATAAGACTAATGACACTCCATAACAGATATGTTCTAGACATGATCACAGCTATGGATGGAGGTGTTTGTGTCAAAAATCCAGAATCATGTTGCACATTCATACCTTCTCACGCTGGAGAGAATGGGACTTTGACAGAGGCCATAACGATGCTGACAAACATGCACATCAAAATGGAAGATAAAGTAGAAGATGTTGCAGATGATAGTTGCTTTGCTTCAATCTTCTCATGGGTACCCCAGTGGATGGCAAACATTTTCACATTTCTTGGAGCACTCCTAGTAATGATAATGTTTGGATTTTTGGGATCAAGATAATCAGCACACAATACAAAAAGACGACGAAAGTAATAGGAATGAAGATCATGACTGATGTTGAATCTGGAATTGAACGAAAGGAGCTGATGTATGAAGTAATCCGAGACCACATAAAGGCCAGCATCCATGCACCTGAGGGGACAAAGTTCCTGTATCCAAGAGACCATAAGAAATATGTCAGAAGATGGATCTATTGCAGCCCAAGTGGACAGTGCAGTGACATGGTTCGGAGTGTTGATGACCATGTAAAATCAGCAGGATCCTTGAAAGGACTGATGAAGATATGGACTCCAAAGAAGAACTTCTTCAAGAAAGGATGTCTGAATATGGAGACAGGTGAAAGAGTGGTTGATGAATCAACCAGAGTGGTGAGTGTAGAGGAGGAGCCAAGAGCCTCTAACAGACCCACACCTAACCTGCCTATATGTTGGGAGCCAGAGATAGCAACAAGGGCAACACCTGTAATGATGCCAATAACACAAGCAGTCTTTGAAGCAAAATACCCATTGAGGATTCTTCATGTATCCACAGAGAGATGATAGTCTCTTAGGGAAGATCCCCAAAGAACGTGAGAGCACGGAGAAAATGCAAGCTGTTTTACAATTGTAAGAGCCAGTAATGCAAGCAGACTAAGTGATCGTAGAAGCTAGCCATATGTAGTATATAGATTGCAGGCGGTGCTGCCAATGTACATATGAAGCATAAGAAATGCCAAGGTGTATATATAAAGTATATGAAATCTGGATGTTCCACATCATGTTTTGAGCAAAATGGCATCCCATGAATGAAAAAGTCTGAAAGTGTGTTGCAGTTGATAAACCGTGGCTAACGAGCAAAAGAGAAACAAGGAGGCTTGTCTGGCCAAGTGTCAAGAAGGCCAGGGCAGTCGAGAACTTGTTGGTTATTCAAAGGATACAATTAATACAAAGAATGAATCCAACTCCTGCCAAGGTGCAGCTGAGAGACAATGAGTGCCAAGTTTTATTTGTATTATACCATCAAATACAGAATTGAAGCTTGTTACGTGGTCTTCAGACATGTGACCAAGATGGAAATAGACTCTAGCAGGTGACATCGAGGCAAGCAGATACGAGTAAACCCTTCCCTAATATTCTCCAGAGTTGTGAAGCCTACAAGGCCATGTTGAAAGGCTAATTGTGTGACACAGAGTAAGAGTGATAATGGATGTCAGGCTAATTGGGTGGAAAGCTATGGTCAAAGCCAGCCCGCCAGCATCTGGGTTGCCAGCTTGTGTGCTGCTAGTCAGTGGAATATTCTATAAGGGTGCAAGTGTGCCAGCCAATTATAAAGGGCCACATAGCAAAGAGCCATATTATTTGAAAAACAATTGATTGTCGTGTATTTTGTGATGATGTAGATGACTTGCCCTAGAGGAGGGCTTAGGTGTCCACCTTGCAATAGAGACCCAATCACAACTTCAACCCCCATAGAAAGTATACGTAGATGTTCCGTGTTACCCTATCTCAGCCCCACATAGGTTTTACAAGTTGCCACGTAGGATGACTTCAATGATGACGAATATTTAGTATGTAAGTATGTTTTCTTATTAAGTGGCGATTATGCTGTGTGACATCTGCTGATGTCCGTTATACTCCCTGCTTTAGATAATTGTTAATAAAACAGCATACACCTTGCCAACTTCTTGAGTCGACCTTATTATTGAGGTTTGAGTCATTTCTGTATCCCCATCCTTCCCATAAGAGCGCCACCTCATCTTAAAGAGCACTTTATCCGGGTTCACATCGGTACCCATGTCTGAGCAGGCAAGCAGGTTTTACAAACAGTAGTTCACACCAAATGGTTCTCTGGTGGGATGGGAAAGGGAGTGTCTTGCTCCTTCCTTGGATTTCTTTACCTTCCCCTTTATGGTAGAGGATTTTGGGAAGACTGTAACCCAACAGAGCTGCAGGAAAACCCTTCTTCTTCTGGTGCTCAAAGATGATTCAATTAAAGCGGTGGGTTCAAACCCTTAAATAGACAATCTGCTACAGCCGATTGGTTCCCTTCTAGCCTTCAACAAGGGCACCAATCATGCTGCTTTCTTCAGAGTCTTTTGCCTGGTGATGTCATACCCAGAGTGCTTTGTCTGCAGGAAGTGGAATGGTAGCACAGGGAATGTGCTGGCCTAGGAAACACCAAGATGGTTGAACCCCTCTCATGCTGGTCATTTCCCCCTGAGCCACTCTAACCCTGCTGTCTCCTGTGTACACTGCATCAAAAGCTCTCTAGTAAGTCACACGTTAGTGGGAGCTGCACGGTGTACTGGCAGGGCTCGCCTTGAAAACACTGGTTCCCTGGGGAGATTCCCTGTCCCTTGGTGAAGGTTGCATTCTTCCCAGAGGGATCAAAAGAGTGCTTCCTGGGCTAGGACCAAATCGTTTGTTTAGGGTAAACCCAAGTCTAAGGCATGCAAATCCACAGACTTGAATGACTCCAGAAATCAGGCTTCCAATAAAGTGATATCAAATGGTTTTGGCCATTATAACTGTAGCTTTCCACAGTCCACCATATCAAAAACGAATGTCGCATTCTATGTGTTTATATACAACCTGCCGCCAGGTGTAGGGGAGGTACAGTTAATGAGAACAGTTTTTTTGCACTCACAGGTATTCCCATTTTTATTTGAAAAAATATCCAATACAAACATTAGAAGAAAGTGGGTCTGATGCATGCCAGTGATCATTCATTTGAAGGGTGCTTTACTGACTGAAGTAGTCATGAATGTTTCCTCCAGTGTGTACGCAGCTACCACTTTTGCAGTAATTCTGGTAACCAAAAATGTATTTACACTTTTTAAGTGAACAATCGCCTTCAGCACTTTATAAAGGATCACTCCAGTGCTGATAACATTCTGCTGGCATGCCAATTTCAGATTCCCATTAGCAATTAAACAGGGGATAACATATATGGGTGCTCGTAAGTTCTCAACATAAGGTCCTTTGGGTAGCGTTTCATGCAGTGGATGGGAAGCAGAGTAACTTTTACACCAAAAAACGGAAACAACTCAGGAAGATGGCAAGGTTTGTCTGTTTTTATTATCAATTGTCTAAAACAGGGAGGTACAACAGACATCAACGAACGTTGCACAAGCATTCTCGAAGCATTTCATACAAAATCACACTTATATAGTAAAAACCTAGCATACGTGACATCATACTACATGGCAAATATGAGAAACTTACGGGAAGTTGTAATTTGCTCAAGGGGAACATCTAAGTATACTTTCTATAAGGGTTTGGGTTGTGATTGGACATCTCCTGTCAGGTGGATAACTCATGTCCACCCCTAGTGCAAGTCATCTACAACAAGTATTAGATACATGGTATATCATTGGCTCTCAAACTAAAGGCCCTTCATTATATGGCCCTCTATAATTGGTTGGCATGCTCGTGCCAGTCTGGAACATTCAGATCACTAGCAGAACATAAGCTCCTAGCCCAGGCGTCAGGCGGTGGACTTGACTGAACCTCCCCACCCAATTAGCCCAACATCTCTCATCACTCATGCTTGCTGTCTTGAAGATTGTCTTTGAACTTGGCCTTGAAAGTATCCTTGCCTCTGAGAATATAAGGGAGTACAGGCAAGCTTTATCATAGTTCTGGAACTGTATGCCCAACTTCTATTTTCATCCTTGGCTCAGATGACAGGAGACCACAATTTGGCCTATTTTGCAGCATTTAAATGTCTTAACTGAATAAAACTTGGCACCCATGGTGTTATTTCTTTGCACCTTAACAAGGGACGATTCAGCATCTCATGTTCACTGCCTTCAAGAATAGATAACCAGTCTTGGCTGCTTCAGTCTGAACACCGGGCCAGACAGCTTGTCCAAGCTCCTCCACAAACTTGGCTAATTCTTTGCTGCAACACATTCATCTGTCCTTTTTCTCCATGGGTTTGAACTTACTAAAGTTGTGACACGGATGTACAGCTTCTATATAATAGCGGCTTCGCCTGAAGTCTATTCACTACGTATAGCTAGCTTCCATGATCACTTAGTCTATTCGCGTTACTGCATCTGTACAGTTATTGAATGACTAACATTTTCTGCAGTTCATATGTGCAATCTGCTTTTCGCATATCAGAGTTTACTCAATTCTTTACTTCATCATCAGTTTCTATAAAGTCCATATACACTCTTCTTCAGCCAGTCTTCTCCGTGCGTCACGCTCATTTCTTGTGATGTCACCAGCTCCTTTTCTTGCTCTTTTCATATTTCTTCAGGGACTTCCTCCTTGTCATCTCTTCGGGAATGCACGCGATAGGGATTTCTTAACGGATACCTTCTCTCGAAGATTCGCAGCGGAATGGTCACAACCGCTGGTGTCAAGCATGGCACAATTTCAGACTTCCAGCATACAGGAGGCAGGGTGATGGGACTTCCTACAGAGGCATTTGCCTGCTCCTCTACCGTTCATTAATGCACCCAGTGGCCAGCAGGCCCATCTTGGTACAAACCCACCAACACCAGGTTGTAAAACACAGAATGCTATCTGTAAGTGAGACTGTTTAGCAGATCTGATTTTAGTGGCACAACCCCCTTACTAGCGCTCCTTCAATTAAAAAATAATCTGGGAGAGTCCCCCTAGGAAATGGCAATCATCACATAAGATGAAAGGCTGAGTCAACCCAATGGGATATCACATTTTAACCCAGCAGATTTACCTAGCATTGGTTTATGACGAACGGTCACATTGGCGCTGGGTGAGCAATTGATTTCATGCGAGTAAATTGGGATGTAAAGGAATTGACCCTGTCTATTTGTGTTGATTGATACAAGTGATTATTTTCTCCAAGATCCAACCAACACGTATTTTGAACCTTCCTGGTTCTTAATCAAAGCGTATCGTCTTTGGTAGTGTTTCAATAATCAAAGCAATTGCAATTTTGAGAGGTTAGATTCGATTGAATCCCAAAGTTAGCACAAAGCTGTTGAGCCGCGTCAAGCTTGTACTCTGAAGTCTGGAGACAAAACTGCAACTGCACTGACCTTTGCAACACTAATAAAGACCATACACCTTGATAAAGAACCAGGAATGTTCGAAAGACGTGTTGGCTGGATGCTGGAACAAAAATGACTTGCATACATCAATACAACTAGTCAGGGTCAATTCCTGTCTCTCATGAACCCCAACACAGGAAGCAGGGTCACTGCACACATTTTCCTGATCAGTGCATTGATCCACATATTCTATTGCCCTAGCCATGATTTTTAGCTTATTAAACGTATCCCGACACACAGAGAGGCAAACTGGATTTTTCTACACCAGGGGCCGGCAACCAGGAGGTCTCCACATGTTTTGGACTACAACTCCCATCAACCCGGAACATTCCCTATGCTTGTGAGAGCTGATTGAAGTTGTAGTCCAAAGCATGTGGCGAGCTTAAGGTTGTAGAACCTTGCTCTGCACAAAGAACCCTACTCTGAACATGTTCATCACTCTTATCAATGAGTACCTTATGATTTACCTTCACTTTTACATAGCACAATCATATTTACCTACTTTGAATTAGATACATAAGCAAATAATCCATTCCTTTTTAAAACTGCTCTCACAATTACATCAATTGAGTTTTTAATGTAAGTGTACTCTAAAAGGTTTTGTAGATGCAAGTAATAGGCCTTCTCTACTCAACCAAAGGCACTTCGTACACAAAACATACATGACCTACTTGCATCTCAGGAATACAAATGTAGATCGTGTACATGTTCCAAAATGTCCTCTTGCCTTCCTGTTTACCAAACAAAATTGCTGCCTGTGTAAAACCTACCTTCCTTACTGGAGTTAAGCACCAAGGTTTCCATCATAACATTATAAATAGGGAACTTAAATTAAAAGTGAACAAATGTTGAAATAGAGTTTGCTATTTTTCAAACCAGATAAAGCACACATTCATTCTGTGGTCCCTACAATTACAAGTCGAACTATCCAGATATATCTACCAACCATCTAATAAATGCAGACATTCTATAACAGTCATTAGTTCGCCTTGGAAACTCCACGCGGTACACTGGTGGAGGGTTATGCTGGCACAATGGATTAGTCAATGAGAGGGTGCAGGGTGCCTATGTGGTGATAGGGTAGGAGTTGTGTCACATTGAGTTGAGTGACAGGGGGTTACCCAGGTTATGCAACATCCACCCCTTGTCCTAGGGCAGAACGCTGCCTCAAAATGGCACACCCCGCCAGTAAAAAGCAAAAGACGAAGGATCACATCTCGGGGTTGGGTGCTGCACGCAATCAGGCATCTAATGCACCTCTCGGTAACTGTTGCTCAACTTCACACAGGGTAGCATACTCACTGCAGGGGGCCACAGACTGCTCCCCTGAGTTAGGGAGTGGCAGTCACCAGAGCATAGATCTCTCAAGTGATGACCATGGGATGGGGCAACCCACAGGTGCCACTGACAGAAGATAACCTTTGCTTTATCTTTGAATGCTCTACTCCCCTGGGACACAGAGTGACAAGCCCTCACCACACCTCCAGCAACGCCCATCATCAACCCGGCCTCCCAGGACTTCCCCCTCTACACCTTCAAGGACACCTCGCAACCCAAGGTCCTTACCCTCCTGAAACACCTCAAACCATCTAACTTCAAAGGTGATCACTGGCCAGCCATGCTCATAAAGGACTGTGCTGCCTCCCTGCCACCATTCATCACAGCATTTATCAATTCCTCCTTTACCTCGGGTCTGGTCCCCGCTTGCCTCAAGGAAGCATGGGTACGCCCACTCCTGGAAAAAACGAACTTGACCCAGCCTCCCCCAACAATTGCAGACCCATAACAACAGGCCCCTTGCCTTTAAAAACCATAGACAAAGAAGCCCACACTGAAGTCCAACACTACATTGAATCCAATGGCATCCTTGGTCTTCGACAATCCGGCTTTGACCCAGGTCATGGTACACAGTCGGATTTGCTCGAACTGGCTTCCTGTTAAAGAGCGTGTTCTGTTAAAAAAACCCTCTCCATCACACACAAGTGCATCAATCATACAGCCCCCCCTACCTGTACTCGAAAATAGTCAGAGCTGGCTCCTCCCGACCTACCAGAACACCATACCTCCACCGACTCATTGTACCCATAGTTAAACACGCCAGAGCAGGAGGTGCCAGCTTCCCCTTCATCGCTGTGAAATATCTGTGCCACCAACCCTCAGGAATGAACCGTCCCACCTTGCATTCTGTAAAGCCCTCAAAACTTGGCTTTTTGAATAACCCTGCTCACACCCTTTCTCCTTAGCCATGAGTACTCATGCTGCCTGTAACCATACGAGCAACATACTCCTACATGTATATGTATACCACTGTACTATGTGTGAACTACCTCTTCACACACACACGTTTCCATTTCAGTCAAGAACACACATGTTCACTGTAACCATGTAAACTGTGTACACCTGATATGTATTCTTGCAATTTACCTTCTGTAACAGCAGCGCAATGCCCAAAGGCTGATGTGCCTATATATATTAAAAATAAATAATTAAAGGTTTCTTTGTTATTGCTACAAGCACAGGCCCCGATGAAAGATGGTCCTCAGTAGGCTACTTGCATTGACTTCTCAGCAGCTTTTAATCCTCTTCTCTGGGGAAAGCTGGCAAGTTGGGGATTACCCGCAGGTCTCCTGAGTATCTTGATTGCCTTGCGCAGAGACGTCTTTATGGAAGGGCAAAAGGGGCACATGCCCTGGGCCTCCACCTTGGAGGGGTGGGGGCACAAGGATGCCTACTCTAAATAAATCAGTTCACATTATTCAAATTAAATAGCACATGTAAGTATATTTAAAGGCTTGCTGCTGGGACTCCAATCATGTTGCCTGACAGTTGTTGAAAAACACATTCTGCTTTGATCCATTCATCATGTAATGCTTTGTGTTCACTGTGTTATTCATAGTTTGTGTGTTCACTAAGACACAATTATTGTACGATTCTCACCTTTATGTTGTGATCATATTGATTATGTGCAATAGCCAAAGTTCAAAGGTTTATTGATAAATGTGAGCGCTCCAATAGTTCAGAATATAGCTCAACGTGTTAAGCACTCATTGCAGAGGTTTGTGTTCATATGCAGGATTACAGTAACAAATCCCAGCAAGGTCAACTCAGCATTTCCTATGTCTGAGTCTGATAACATCGGTGTATATTTAGTTTGTTTTGTAGCACAACAGGTGCTATTATTAGCAATGTACCTGCACCACATAGTGGTTGCTGTAAAAACAAACAAAGAGGTGAAGGTCTAGAAAATGATTTATTCCCATGGGGTTTTGTAAAACTTGGGCAGCCACCCCAAATGATGAACATAAAGTGTTAGCTTGAGAGGTGATAAGCTATCCATATTCAAAAATGTGGAACCAAAATGTTCATGCGTGTATCCTGGCTATGCAAACAGATGTTAAGTGATCCTGGACAAATCATCTTATATCACTGACATTACTGTGGTATCTTCTGTGAAAAGGATTGCCTTTTCAAATGCCGGTGGCATTGTTTAGCCCATTCCCTGATCATCATTCTTTTATGTGGGCCACTTGTGTGGAAGGACTTCTAAACAGAAAAGAGAGAACCAGCTATTGAAGGCTTCTGGCAAGCATATTTTAAAGTCTGCTTCTTTGACATAAAAACGTTTGGCTTTATTGTACAACTCAAATGTATGTCTGCTCATCTTTGAATAACAATTCCACGAGCCTGTGTTTTGGGTGAATTTAAAGCTTTAAAATAGAAAAGAGAAAAACAGAAAAAGTATTTTAAGATCATATCAATTACTTCCCTTGTTGGTGGAGACAATGAAGTGACACTCATTACCATTTTGCATAGTATGCTTCTATATCATTTTGTTTTTCAAAATTGTCATGTTGGGTTATGCAATTTGTCTACTTTCCAAGTCAGTTCTATACAATGTGATTATTTTAGTTCAGGCGAGGCAGCATATCAATCTATGTGTTGTGATCACGATGTTGGGTGCACGACCAGGTACTCTGCATCCCTTCACTTCTTGAGTTCAGGGAGGGGGGCCCCAAAGGTGTCTGTGCCCAGGGCCCCAAAAGTGCTTAAGATGGCCCTGGCCTTGCATTCTGGTATCAGTTGTCAGGGCTGTTTATATAGTAGAGGAAGTTTCTCTAATCAAATTGGGATGTATCAGTGACTCAGACAGGGATGTATACTTGCCCTCTGTCCGTTCAACCTCTTTATTTCTGACCTAGTAGATACATTGGCATAGGTACGTTCCATCCCCCCGCACTTTGGTCAGTTAATGTAAAATTGGTTGGCCTATGCTGATGATATAGTCCTACTAGAACTGGCCCTACCAGATGTTTCCCCCATTGTCCTACAATGAATCAAAAGTAGACTTCATCAGTTTACATCAGATAATGTACCTTATTATAAGTTGGCCAGTCTGGTATTAAAGGTGTAGGTATTGATGTATACCAGCACTTTACTGGACCAGCCGACTGAAGGATTGCCGGTGGGGCACCTGAGTTACCTCAAGCTAGAAGCTTTAGGTAAAGCAGGTGCCCTATGGGCAAACATCGCTGTTATAACCGGTACAGGTTTTGTCCATGAATGGGGATTTACCACGTCACTCTGGCACTGGTGCTCCGGCAGTAATACTGCCAGACCGAGTGCTGGAGATGGTAATAGCATTTGCCGGTATCCTGGCAGACTTAACACCAGGATACCGGCAACCTCACAATGAGGCCCAATGATCTCTCTATTACCATCGTCAAGTCTAAAATGATTAGCTTCTCACGGGCCACAAAGGGTACTAGTTTTCTTGGAAAACATGTAAAGCTACGGTGGAAGTGGTACAGCAATGGACCTGTTTCGGATTCCAGCTATTCAACTGGAACACACTAGACTGGGACCCAAAGTAATTATGTTCACTGCACAGTTGAAAAGGATCAATTGTAAGTATGGTCGTTTTTCTCTGTTGTCAGTGATCAGTTATAAAAAGGCCATGGTTGTACCCACCATAGTCTATGCATTACAGATCATGGACATAGCTGAGGGATGAATATTAAACACACTGTAAGGTCTGTTATGGAGGCGAGTCCTTACTCTCCCCACCTCTGCACCAATTTCAGTCATTAGATATGAGCTGGGTCTACTGCCATGTCACATATTTGTAAAATGGCGATTGCTCCAGGTATATTTGAAATGTTTAGATTACCCAAGATCTGCATTGCATTTCAATCTCCAGAAGTGATCAGGAGATCCGTGAATTTTATAACTGAATTCATAGCTAAATGGGAAGATCTGCATGAAGCTGTGGGTGTCTCTTCCGATTCTCTCCTTAAGAATCAGGTATCATTAAAAAAAAAAAGCTCTAAATCGGGAGGATAGCTCCAGAGCAGCACAGATTCGATCCCCGGGTCTGCGCTTAGAAACCTTGGGGTATTAGCACGTTATAAATGACCAATTATAAATTATGGGAATATGAGTGGATACTTAGGAGATACTAGGTTGTACTCTATGAATTGTACAGAGATGTGGCCAATGAGAAAAGGGGGTCGAGAATCCTACTCCAAAATGTATTTAAATCCCCAAATGCTCATTGGAGAAATCTATTTCTGGGATTTAAATTGAGTTAATTGCCTGTGCATGGGGTTCTGGGGGCAGGAACTGGAATGGTCCACACTGATTGTCTTTGGCGATGTGGCCTTGATGTTACACAACTTGAAATGTTGCCAATCCGAGGATTGTTTTATCTTGATTGCTTGAATAATTTCACTAAATCCTGGATGAAAACACGCTCGTATTGTGGCTACTTTTATTACAAGACAGGAGTTTTTGTTGTCGTGGTAGCATTGGTGGCAGTAATAGTAGCACTAGCTACTTGTAGTATAATGACTAATAATACTACCATTCTTCCCATTATGAATACTGTGAATGTTAGTACTGGTAATGCTCCCAGTAGTAGTAATAATATTACATGGACACAACTAGTACTCACACTAATAGACAAAGTAGTAGAAACAGTGCTGCTTCTACTAGTGTTTAGAACGAATAGTACTAACCATACTACTGCTGTTTCATTACTACTATTGCTAGTAATGGAACAACATCTATTGCTTCTACTAATATTGATATTACTACTATTGCTTCTGGCAGGGTAAGGTAACTAGACATATCTCTACGAACCCGTGCTTCCTTTGGCTGATAAGCAGTAGGCTTGATATCTCACAATCCCGCTGGCAGATTTGAAAAATCGCGGGGTCAATCATTTTAGTAAAAGTATTGAAAGAATTATTTTTAAGTATAGTTGCCATGGCTCCTCCCTTATGGGTAGGTCGATTTTGAAGAATGGCCGAATAGCTCGGGGGCATTAAATCATTCAGTGTAAAAGCGGCTGTGGCGGATGGCCTTATAAGCTCCCAGGCTCCATGGTGTGGTTCAAGGGTTTTCATTGAAAACAAGATAAGATATTCGGACTTCTAATGAATGAACCTGGGATTGGAGCCTACTAGTGGCCGTCCCTCTCTCATCCTGCCCTGGGCTCCCATCTCCGTAGCACAGGTGTCCCTAATCCCAAGTGTGACAACCAGCAATTGGTAGCCCCTACTGTCTACAGACTGTCTAAGTTGAGGGCAGGAGCATAGCTGCAGACACACGAACAAACACATCAATAATGTGTCTGCCCACCCCTCCCTAACCTGTGTCCCATGCCTGCAACCCTCTGTATCCCCTTGCTCCATAACCTTCCAAGTGTACCCTTTATAGTCTATCCATCTCACTGTTTCCATATGTGTGTACCCTGTCAGTGTACCCCCTTGTTGTATAGTGCTCTGTTGTTTCATACCCAGGTTCATGCTACATAAAACCTAGCACAGCACACAAACTATTGGCACTTGTTCTGCAACAGCTACAATACCGGTATATTTGGGCAGAACTAACATTAGCAGTACAGCCATATATTGGACAAAGATAGCATGAAAATGTCTTCTTGCAGTGGCATAATGGTATGTAGTAGGCAGAATGAGTGTGTTTTTACTGTGTCAACACTTGCATATATTTGCACAGCCAATGCCAGTGTTTTCTTTTTACAGTGGCAATACAGACATATATTCATATTGGGCACAGCCAGCATGAAAATGCCTTCTTACAGTGGAATGCTGGCATATATTGGTATAGCCAGCTGGAGTGAATTCTTACAGTGGAAATACTGGCATATATTCAACAGATCTGGCATGAGCATATCTTGTTGCAGTGGTAATACTGGCACACATTGTTCGGTTCTGGTAGCATGAACAGATGTTCTATAGAGCAATGCTGTCCTATTGGTAAACAAGGCTGGGCTTCATGATTTATCTTTTTGTGTTTTAACAGTGGCAATTGTGGAATATATTGGGCACAGCCAACAACAGTGCATTGCCCTGCTAGCAAATCTACCATACAATGCGTACATTCACCATGAGTGTGTTCTTAAAATGGCGATACTCAGCTGGACCTCTTTGTTCCTGCTGAGGGAGAACATGGATCTTAAGTACAGTGCCCATGAAGCATAGATACAAGCAGTAGTGCGCTGATGATGAGCTTCAAGAATAATTTGTAAAACATGTTCTTGGTGAAAGAAATAGCTCTATTTTGCGAAATGTAGGTTTGTCACTTACTTTCATTTAACACATGCAGGATTTCTTTCTTAAGTGCAGAGTGTTTTTAAATGATCAGCACACATAATCTAAAACGGTATCTCTGTTTGAAACAATTTCTGCAAACGCGTCCTTGTCAAACATTGCTATTGTTGTGTTGCTTAAAGTCTTTTAAGTCTAGTTGCAAAATCCGGAGAATTTTTAAGCTGAAATTACTTTGCATTCCGGTACTTGTAGCTTTCCACTTAAGAGGGGGCAATAAAACTTCAATCATACTCATTGTGCTCAACATAAGAATTTATCTGTGGGCCAGGGCGTTTGACAAGTGGTCTGTTTTCATTTCTATTGCTCTCTATAAGTATGAATGACTATACACCAAAATGGAGGACTGGCAGCAACCATTCCACATGAGAGTTTATTTCACGGCCAGAGAATTGCATTATCGCAAAGAAAGTGTCTGTTGCATGGACACCACCCAAGGGGGCTCACAGAGCTCTATGTTAGTGGCAGGGACTGACTGGGCCCCCATACTGGCCCAACTCTGAAATATACTACCTGAAGATAAAACAACTGAATTTAGTTTACAGGAATGCAAAAGGTTTGGGGGCCCAATTATGAGACACAGATTGAGCACATTATTGAGTGATATGCTGTTATAATTTATAAAGCGTGGCGTTTGCCCAACGAGCATCTTGGCGCTACTCAGCATTACAGCAGGAAGAGAGAGCCTAAAAGTGGTAAGTGGTCACAGCTTGATGAAAAGAGAGGTGATTAGATGTGGCCCACAGAGCACGGGGCAGTGAGTTCCACAATGATGCAGCGACAACATAGAAAGAGACACCAATCCAACTAAACCTAAACCTAGGGATGGGAACAAGGCAAGCATCAGCATAGCGGAGAGATCGGCCAGGAATGTAGGGAGGGAATTGAATCTGTAGATACTCTGCACCCTGGTCGTGAAAGGCCTGAAGCACTAAGCATTGCCCCTTAAAATAAATGTGTTGGGCTAGAGTAAGCCAGTGAAGTTTCCATAGCACAGATGAAACCTGAGCACAATGTGGCGTGGAAGTAGCCACTTGCGCTGCACAGTTGTGTAGAACTTGGAGATGCTGCAATAGGTAAGCATGCTGAGCCAGTAAAAGAGAGTTGCAATAGTCAATTGAAGATGTAACAAGGGCAGAATCCACTGGAGCACAAAGCTGTGCAGGAATGAAAAGGAGAACCCTGCAGAGCATTTTAAGTTGAAAGTAGCCCCGCTGGCAAACTGCACTGACTTGAGGCTCCATAGACAGGAAAGCAGATATTTGTACTCTGAGGTCCTTGACTACATGAACAGGAGAAGGAGAAGGACCTAAAGAAGATGGCCAGAAAGGAGTGGGCCATTAGGAAGAAGCAGACAAAGAGCCCACCACCAGAACATTCGTTTCCTCACCGTTCAACTTGAGCCAGTTGTTACACATCCATTGCCCCACAGCCTCCAGACACCCCTGAAACTGGCTACTGACTCAGAAAGAGAAAGGTCAAGGCAAACAAGGATCTGGGTGTCATCAGTGGTGCAACGTTAATTCATTCATCAACAGTGTTTTATTTAACAGGATTTTTGCCTCATTTTTTTCTCGAAAAAAACTCATTGGAAAAATATAGGAGGTTGTGGGTAAGGGGTGAGGGGGTCGGGAATAGTGAAACATTAATGGGGGTGTGGGAGAACCCCCGAAAAATATCAATAAAAATGTTTAATCATTTTTCCAAAAACAAGTTTTGGCAAAAAAAAATCATAATAAACACTGTCGATGAATGAACATAGAACCGTCGTCAGTATAAGAATAGCAGAGGAAGCCGTGGGAGAAGATGAGTTTGGTAAGAGGTTGAATATAAGCATTGAACAGTATCATTGAGATGGCAGACCCTTGGGGCACACCACAAGTGATAGTCATGCATTTAGAACGAAAAGTGGGGAGAGAAAATGAGACCCATGAGAAAACATGATAACCACAGTAAAATGGTACCAGAGAGGCCGAACCCCAACAGACAATCAGGCAGGATTGCTTGATCGATGATATGAAAGGTGGCGGAAAGCTCAATAATAGGGTGAATGCTGAATTTCTTCAAGAGGCACACTTTGTATTTCTAGAAGCCACAAAGCTCAAGGGGGACAGAGTTGGTATGGGTGAGAGTAAGCAGAAGTTCCGATCTGCATTTTCCTCCAGTAAGAGAGATGGGATGATCATAATTGCCAAGTAGGTCTCATTCCAACATTTCCAAACACTTGCTGATCCAGTGGAAATATGTGTGCCAGTTCCTGGGCACCTATATATCTACTTCTATTTGCATTTGGTAGACCAGACGTACACCATAGTGTGGTTTTAGGAAGCTGTGTCTAGAGGGATTGGTAACAGCGGGAAAGAACAAGATATCAAATGCAGAAAAAAATCCCATTTTTTAGACGGCAGTGGAAAACAAGGAGAGACGGGGAGAGACAAAGAGACTTTGGGCTGGATCTGGATTTCCAGTGACATAAGGCCAAACAGGAAAAGGAGTGCCTCTGCATATGTGCCCGAAAGAACCTCAGGTTGACCAGAATAGCCTGATCTACAGAACAAAGAGAATGGAAAGGGAGATAGCATTTCAGTGTAGTTGCAAAGAAGCCAGGGATACTGATGGACAGGATGCTAAAGGCTAAACAGAGGATCTTAAAAGTAATCCTCTCTTTGCTATGTAGCCAATGAAGGTCCATGAGTTAATGAGGGGAGGAGCCGCTTGAGAAAAAAGATGCATGCCAAATATCCGGTATTGTTGAACCGTGATTATATAGTGCCTCCTTATATTTAATATTGGCCTAAGCCCAATCGTGTTACACGGAAACCGCATTGCAAAAGCTCAGATTTTTGAGTTTTTATTTCACTGCCATTTTAAGCTTCATCCGCCATTTTGATTTTCATTCGTGTTCTATATTCTAAAATGGTGGTCTGTGTTTTCGTCTTGCAAGTCGAGCCCACCGACCTTTGAGTTCTGTTAATGTTTAGGTTGTCTGCGAGCCACCAGTTTAAGCAAAGCAAAGAAACCTTGTGCTTCATATGAACTGCTATTCCAGTGTTGTCTGCGCTCACAAGCCTCATCCTTGTATAAACACTGAAACAATGAAGAGTAAACGATGATCGTATGTTTAAGCTCAACTACTTTGTGAAAGATTCTTGACATAAAGCTTACCGCAGATCCGAGAACCTATATCACCATTGTATTATCATGGAAATGTAAATTCAACGATAGTATAGTATTCAACGATATTTGGCACAGACAAACTAGACATGCTTCCAAATTTCAGTGGCCAGTCAATGGAAGCTTTGAGATTGTCCGAATAGAGTATCTAGAAACTATATTGTTAAAGAGAAAAGCTAGACCTGCAGCATTTGATGTAATTCAGAATTGGAAAAGGGAAGCTATGCAGCAACCTAAGAGTAAAGAGAAGCATACATGTCATGATATTTCAAATTTAGAAAAAGCATTTTTATATGCTCAACAAAAACAGCCAGAGTCTGTTAGAAACATGGATAGGGCTTTTCAACTTGGTATACAGAAAATATATCCGTCTAAACATTTTCATGTCTCAGATGAACTAATTAATAAACTCTTAAATGAACATAGGCCTGGTGCTACTGCACCACCTCCTTATGTACCTATTCCTATTGTCTTACCTCTTCCCGCTGTCGCACCTCCTTCGGTAGCAATTCCTGTTCTTCCTGTTGCTCCTCCGCCGTCAGTTTATTGCTCCTCTTCCTGTTGTTCCTCTGCCTGTACCTCCACCTTTACCGATTGTTACTGTTGCAGTAATTTCGACGTTACCAGCGGTAGTGTCTCCACTTCCTGTTGTACAAGATCCATCTACTCTCTTTCCCAAGCGGTTTGGCTCCGCTTGTAGCTGATGAAGGGGTGAGTATTGAATCAAAAGTAGTGACTGAAAGTACAGTTTTTAAAGATAACAAGAGAGAATTGTATGCGTGGGCTAAATAATGTATAGAGAAAGTTGAAAAATCAACTGTCTTAGCTACACTTCTTAATCTAGTAAGTATTCCCGAACAGAATGTCTTTATTGAGGGGATGGGAATACATTTGGCTGTAATGTGGAATACTTTGACGGACATAGATGTCCCACAAGGGTTGAGGGTTTTGAATGTTTAGCCTATTCAAGGGATTCTGCGGAGCAAGTAAAAGAGCATGTTGTGAGGGTTTTTGAGTTAAGAAGGGAGTTGGAACTGTTACAGGACAGTGAAATAGATGGTGATAGTTTAGATGCTTTGTATATGCAGAAACGGTTCCTTCCTCCTTGTAAATCAAGGAGTAAAGAAACGCATATTTGCACAAGGGATGCACTTAGATGGACTTCGGATGTGTCAAAATCTCCCATAGAAGTATATGATACATATGGTCAGTATACTCCAGAAATGCAGAGGAAAGTATTACAGGTAATGGTAGAATACCTGCAGGATGAGTATATAAAGAAAAAGATTTGTTGTCCCGCAGAATTGATGATTATTTATAAGAGAACCTTTGCACCTGATACTGTTTCTACCACTTTAGCGCTCGATCTGGCTTTATTGCTTAACAAACGTTTGGAGTCGCCTACTACTCAGTTGCCTATGAGGGAGGTTCCTCCGGCATTCGTTCCTAAAGTCGAGATTCCAGCTAATGTCACAACAGGTGCAGCAGCCATCGATATTGAAGCTCACTATGTATCATAATTTGTTCACGTCCCGTTCTCTAGACAGGACGTGAACACTATCAGACAGTCAATTCCGGATATAAGGAAAAATCCAACAGGGTTTTACAAAGAAATAGAATCTGTCTTACATTAATCAGTTTTCACTTTGTGTGATATAGACTTGTTTCCTGTGATCCTACCTGCTGATTTATGGAAACAAATTAGGACTGTAGATGATCAAGCAGGATTGGGTGATATATGGTTTAACTTGGTGAGGATAGATGGAGAAAGAAGAGCTGGTGAGAGACCACCACAAGTGATACTGACTTTGCCAGACAGAATAATAGCAAAATTAAAAACTGTGATCCCCGGGAGAAGGATTGTTTGGGACAAACTCACTGCTTGTACCCAAGGAAAATCTGCAGGTGCTACTGAATTCTTTAATCGGTTCGAACAAGTATTCTCAGATTTTAGCGGACAGGATTTAAGCACCGAGTCAGGGAAAAGATTGTTTGTGGATACGTTTGTGCATGGATTGTTGCCTGATATTCAGTCACAAATCATTCTGAGAGTGCTTGGCAAGCCAAATCGCAGTCTGAAGTATTACATATGGCTCAATATTAGGAAAATCGGGTCAATAATGAAAAAGAGAGGATCGAAAAGAAAAAAGGAGTCCTGAAAACCAAAGTATTATTGCAACAGATAGTTAGAGGGACTAGAGGTGGGAATACACAGTTTCGAGGTCAGTTTGTTCCTCAAAGTAATGCGCAGTTGGGTCCTGTACACGTGAACCAATGTGCTTATTGCAGACAAGAAGGTAATTGGAGAGCACAATGCCGATCCTTCAGCAGAGGTCGAATAACACATATGGTGTCATGGGTAGACAGTCCAGAGGCCGCCCTGGGGTAAGGGGTCCTGGTAGAAGCCAGTTCACTCTAAATCCACAATCATTCTCGCAAGATAATCAACAACCTAGTATAGATAGCAGAAATATTTTCGATAATCCTTCAACTGTCTATTTTTCTGAAGATCTTGTCCTCGATGATATATTGTGTCATAAGGACAACCTGAAGCAGAGTCTGGAACCGACGCCTATTCCCGTTAATCAGAGAGGTCCCTACGTTGAAATGATGGTGGGGAATAGGAAGCATCTATTTTTGATAGATACAGGAGCACAGAAGTGTTCCATTGATCATTCACGGGTTCCAGACATTCCACTGTCAGGGCAGAATAATATTTCTGTAGGGTTTTCTGGTACGCCAGTGGTTAGACCGGTTTCTCTGCCGGTACCAATTTCACTGGGGCCATTTATGGATTACTGTCCATTTCTTCTGACAAACTGTGGAGAGAATTTGTTGGGGTTGAATCTGTTGAAGGAATTAAATGTGGCAATTAATTGTTCTTCGGATGAAGTACGTTTGACGATTTCACCTCAGCAATCTTCTGGCTCACAGTTTTTGACTAGACCTTTGCTGCCTGAATTCAGTAAAGTTCCAACGTGTTTATGGCCAGTTGGTGACAATGATGTTGGTGTTTTGCAAATCGAGCCTGTTAAAATTGTTTTGAAACCAGGGGTTAAGTTGCCACGTATCCCACAATATAAGGTTTCAGTTGATGATGAGCAAGCTTTGAAGAGTATAGTTTCCGATTCTGTACATCGTGGAGTGATTGAAGAAATTGCAGGAAGTTTGTGCAATAGCCCGATTTTACCAGTGTACAAGAAAGGGGATAATGCGATTCCTTTTTGTTTCATTATTGATTTACGTGCTATCAATAAGGTCGTTGCTCCGCAATTTCCAATTGTGCCTGATTTAACTACAATATTAACAATGATTCCAGCTTCTGCTACTTATTTCAGTGTGGTGAATCTTAAGAATGCCTTCTTTAGCAGTCCCATGCACATGGACAGTAGATATTTGTTCACGTTCACCCTAGGGGGACGCTCGTTTACATTTACCCGTGCACCACAAAGGTAGATGGAGAGCCCAAGCATTTATAGTAGGGCTTTGAAAGAGCAGCTCCACACACTTGAGTTGCCTTCCACTTGTACATTGTTGCAGTACGTTGACAACCTTCTCTTAGGTGCAGACTCAGAAAGTGCTTGCAAACATGGTACTGTGCTATTGCTTATTCATCTAGAAGAGCATGGGCATAAGGCCTCATTAAATAAGTTTCAGTATTGTCGACAGGAGGTCGCCTATTTAGGCAATCTCCTGTCAAAGGAGGGAAGAAGATTGACACCTGAATGAATAAAAAGCATTTCTAGCATGCCTGTCCCAAATACACAGAAAGAAGTTAGAGCCTTGATAGGAATGGCTTCTTACTGTAGACAGTAGATTCCCAAACTTTTCACTAGTGATAAAACCAATGTTGGCATTTACAAAGAAGGGCATTTCTTTGCCACTACCATGGAACTTGGAACACCAGAAAGCTTTTGATCTGCTCAAGACTGCACTGTGTTCGGCACCAGTTTTGGTCACACCAAATTATGATAAGGCCTTTGTTTTGTATGTGCCTGAATGTGATGGATGTGCTTTGGTTGTGTTAACTCAGGAACATGGGGGAAGAATAGACCATGCGGTTATTTTTCCTCCATACTTGATCCTGTTGCATGCGCTTTGCCGAGATGTCTGAGAGCTGTCGCTGCTGCTGCTGCGTCTATGAAACAAAGTGAGGATATGGTTTTAAGTCACACTTTAACCGTAATGGTACCTCACTCCGTAGATGTTCTGCTAAACAGAACGCAAACGCAACATCTTACTTCTGCACGATTAATGAGATATGAAATAATCCTATTTGCACCGCATATCCAAATTAAGAGGTGTTGCTTATTGAATCCGGCTGAATTGTTACCTCTTCCGCAAGGTATTGCTTGCAGTGATGAAATATTTCAAGACTGCCTCTATATCACAGAGCAAGAAACCAAAGGCAGGATTGATCTAAATGATACACCTCTGAATGATCCAGAAGGCAAGCTGTTTTGTGATGGCTCCTGCTTCAAACTTCCGGATAGTACATCCACTTCTGCTTATGCCATCACTACACTAACCACGATTGTGGAAACCAAGAGAATTTGCATAACTCTGCACAGGCCGCAGAGATTATTGCACTAACTCGAGCTTGTGAACTTTCCAAAGAGCTTAGAGTAAACATGTTTACAGATAGCCAATATGCCATTGGGGTGGCTCACAACTTCGGTGGACTATGGGCAGAACCAGAACGAAGTTTCTTGACCTCACACCGAACAAAAATCCAACATGGCACCTTGATAGTTCGGCTACTCTCAGCACTTGCACTTCCTACTCAACTAGCAATCAAAAAGTGCGCCGCACATCAAAAGGTAGTAGATGACGTAGGGAGAAGAAACGCTTTTGCTGACAGGATAGCTAAACGGACCGCTACTGATTTATACTCAGAAATATATGTCAGGAAAGAAACTATAAATATCTGTACAGTGGACGAAGGGATTGACTCGATAAAGAATAATCAAGCTGATGCAACTCCAAAAGAACTTAAACACTGGGCTGAGGGTTTAGCAAGTTTGGATGAGGAAGGTCGTTGGGTGGACAACAAAAGGAAAAGATGGATGCTACTCAATGCATATGTCACTGCTATGATCACAATGGCTTATGGTCCTACTCACATATGTGCTAGGAAAATTTGTAAATTGTTAGAACCTATCTGGGTAAACATAAACATTTCAAAGACTGATGAGCGTTTTATTCAAAGTTGTATGGTATGTCTACAGCATAATGTGGGGAAGGGTACAACGAAACTGAGGGGTAGTTTTGGTCCCCCCCCTCTGTGCCTTTTGAGGTGATTCATTTTGACTTCATCGAGATGGAACGCTGCTATAACTACAAATATGTATTGGTAGTGATTTGTACCTTTAGCAAGTGGGTTGAAGCCGTCCCTGTGAAAGATGCCACAGCAATGACAACGGTGAAAACCATGCTTAAGGAATATTTTCCTAGGTATGGGCTGCCGAGGGTCATATGGTCGGATAATGGTCCACATTTTATCGCTGCTGTAATCCTACAAGTATGCCTGGGATTACAGATCGATAAACGGTTCCATTCGGCTACAAACGCTCAAAGTGCTGGACTTGTAGAACACCATAATGGTATCTTGAAGAACAAGCTTGCGAAAGTCTGTGCCAGCAGTAATTTGAAATGGCCAGACGCCTTACCTATAGCTCTACTGTCCATGCGGATGACCCCACAGACTAGAACTGGACTCTCCCCATATGAAATAGTAATGGGGAGACCAGCTAACATTTGGAATCTGCTGAAACCCAGAGCATTGAAAGATGTGGAGCATTTGCTTTTTGCTGAATACTGTGACCAGTTAACTCAAAATTTTTATTTGATTTACCAA
This sequence comes from Ambystoma mexicanum, assembly GCF_040938575.1. Classification (NCBI taxonomy): domain Eukaryota; kingdom Metazoa; phylum Chordata; class Amphibia; order Caudata; family Ambystomatidae; genus Ambystoma; species Ambystoma mexicanum. The sequence continues at coordinate 597,384,092 of NC_090924.1, forward strand.
CAGGTGCGAGAAGCCCTCCCAGTTAAATACGAGGAGCCAGGTCATAGAATTCAACCTGGGGACTGGGTGCTAACAAAGTCGCTTGAAAGAGCATCCAGTCTTGCACCGCGTTGGAGAGGACTGTTCCAGGTCCTATTGGCCATGCAGACTGCTGTACGAGTAGCAGGCAGGAGACACTGGATCCACGTGACACACACCAAGAAAATACCTTTTCCCTTGCCACTTGATGAAGAAGAAAAGATGGAAACCACGTGTTCTGTTTCTGGTGATCAATCTGTCCTGAAGGACATCAAAGGTGTTTTGGAGATACTTCCTAAGCCTGTGGGGCCTGGGGAGACGGCTGCTTTATCTTTGAAATCTTCTTCAGATCTTTCTGCACACTTGAGGAATCTTTCCTCTGTTTCACCACTTCCATCAGGAAGCAACGACACTCTGTTCGCAGATAACGCAGTGCCTGGAGTCTTAAGGTACGATCTGCATCCACGGCACTAAACTTACAGCACAGCACGGCTGTGCCCACGGGAAACGACTGTTGAGCTAGTCCTTTGTCAGTCTCTCGTTAAACATAATTAAGTGGCTGGGACCGGCAAAGCTATCTTCAATCAAGATACATCACGTGGTCAGGAGATCACCAACGAACAAAAGTAAGGAGTACGTCTCAGACACCTTCCAGAACAAACTTTTGAGGAACAATACCTGTCGCTACTCCTACTCGTACGGAGCAACCAATTGATTGTGTGGCTATGAAACACATTGAACATAAAAATTAATGGTCCTTGAGGACTTATTGTTTTCTCTTGATTTTGTTAATTGGTCTAACAGTAATCATCGCTCTAGGGTTTTGGTATATTGAGGGGGTGCGTCCACTTGAAACTTTGATACCCCCTGAGAGTGTCCATACTATGTCTTCTCCTTTCATGCATCTACACACTCTATCTCCTAAGGATTGCCAACACAGACAGAGTTATCACAACAATACACTTCTGTTAATTATGAATGAGACCCATGCAATTTTGAATAAAACTAATTGCTGAATATGTTTGCATTTGCCGCAACACAGGGAAAAAAGGTTTGGGCTGGTATATTCATCCTTTGCCTATAACTACTGCATGCTATGCCTCTCTAATGGCACTATTCTTTGGTTGTTGGAATGATAGCATCTCAGGGAACTTCGATGGGACTAATTTGAATGCATTTGAAAGGCGAGTCCTGATGCCTCTGGCATGTTCTCTTCTTGCAAATAGGAACAAACTTAAGTTGTTTCTATTAGGCCTTCTGATAGACTTTCTAGATGTTTCCAATCGTTAATCTCTTTCAAGATGGGTCCTGTAGGCAACCGGGATGCCACGCCTCCTTCTTACACTATTAATCACAGCCCCCACTCTGTTTCCTTCTGCATACAAAGGAATGGTTCTCAGCCAATGGGTACTTTTGAGGGTTGTACCAATATTGTGAATTTGACGAGTGAGGACAGACCTTTGTATTTAGGCAATCCCGTTTATTTCATATGCAGTAATGAAGCTTATCCTTGGTTACGTAGGGATTGGCAGGGTACTTGTTATTTAGGTATCTTGCTACCAGGGATATTTGTAGCTGGCACCTCTGAGATCTCTAGAGCTCATCCAAGGCGGGACGAGAACGGTGATACTCCTTCACAGGTCATGGGTGATTTAGCAAAATCCTTTGTGCCATTTTGGGGACAGATCATGAATTCCGATGATATTAGGAGACTGGCAAGAGTATTGGAGAAAACCATCAACCGGACCACTGACATACTCTACAATATGACGTTAGAACAGAAAGCGATTAGATTAGTAGCTCTACAGAACCGGATGGTGTTAGACGTCATCCTGGCTGAGCGTGGTGGAGTATGTAAATTAGTGGGATCTGCTTGTTGTGTTTTCGACCTGATTCCTCCCCTACCATATTTAAGGCAATACAAAATCTGCATGTCCTAAGTACAGAAGTACATATTCCCGAGGGAAATTGGGATCTTAGTGCTTGGTTTTGGGACTTTTTACGGTCTTGGGGATGGAAACTCTTCTCGGTTTTAGTGACAGTACTCGTTATTCTATTGCTTTGTTGTTGTTGCATACAATGTCTTCTTGCCATATGTTCGATGTTAGGGGGATGTTGTGCGCAAACCGTAGGCACATTAGGGCCGAAAATACTTGCACCTGAAAAGATGACTAAAGTTTTTGTAATGGAAGATATTACTGTCAAGGATCTAATGGCGATCAATATATCTGATGAATGTGATTCGGGATGTATGGACATTGAAACTTGGAGTTACAAGTAAAGTGAATACATTTAGTAAGCTATTGGCTTAGGCCAAAAGGAGGGTTTGTTAAACCGTAATAATATAGTGCCTCCTTATATTTAATATTGGCCTAAGCCCAATCGTGTTACACGGAAAACCGCGTTGCAGCAGCTCTGATATTTGAGTTTTTATTTCGCTGCCATTTTAAGATTCATCCCCCATTTTGATTTTCATTCGTGTTCCATATTCTAAAATGGTGGTCTGTGTTTCGTCTTGCGAGTCAAGCCGACCGACCTTTGAGTTCTGTTAATGTTTAGGTTGTCTGCGAGCTGACTGTTTAAACTTGTGCTTCATATGCACTGCTATTCAAGTGTGGTCTGCACTCACAAACCTCATCCTTGTATAAACACTGAAACAATGAAGAGTAAACGACGATCGTATGTTTTAGCTGAACAAGATTGTGAAAGATTCTTGACATACAGCTTACCGCTGATCCGAGAACCTATACCACCATTGTATTATCATGTAAATGTAAATTCATGTAATCCTTTGCATAATATTGTAAAAACTGTCATATGAACTAGGCACGAACTGTAGACACAAATTATTAACGTGAAAAGAGGCTGGACAATCTTGTAGGAAATGTATAAAAATGCCAGTGTTTAGATGTCCAGTACCTCACTCTCCTCACTGTGTCGACTGGTACACACAGCGAGGTGTTGGGGCCAGATAGCTATCTGTTTTGCTTTGTAAACTGTGCAGTAATAAACGATACTTGTATCTTTTCAGCCCGTGATTGGTGTATTTCATTTGTGGTACTCAGTCTCGATATTTCTTTGTTCTTTCAGTATGTGGTAGAGTTTTCCAGGCATTTCACATCACCAATAGAGGGGCCGGGATAGGGAGAGTTGGCATAGTTCAACCAAGAATGGGTGAAGCATAGGCAGAAGAAATGTGTGAGAAGATGGTGAGAAACCGAAAGATTTAACAAAGAAGGTGTATTATTTTTTTTAAAATTTAATACAGGTTTTGTTTCGCATGAACAGAGCACACAAATTAATCAGAGCACTGTACAAAATACATACACAATGAACAATAAATATAACATTCATTTATGGTAAGCAGAAATTACAGGAAGAAGAAATCTAGTGAATTCAGGGAACCAAAGTAAGGGCATCATTAAAATGAAGGCCACGTTTCTTGACAACTGTCACAGCGTCGAAGGATTGGTGCCTCTCCACACATTCAGAGGGTCTGGGACAGGGATATGGCAGTGCACTGGCTCCTGCCTGCATAAGCAGAAACCAGGAAGCACTCTTTGCTTCCTGGTTCCTGTTTGTGTGGCGCAGGAGCTCGAGGGCTCAAGGGATTCCGTGTTTCCTGGGACTCCAGCTTGCAGAGAGGAGCAGAGTCTGGACGAGGGCTGAAGTAAGAAAAATGTATTTAATATATATGCGTGTGTGTGTAAATGAGCGACTGAAAGAGCGGGTGAATGTTTCATGGATGTGTGTGGTGGTGTGTGCTTGTGTGTGTGTGCTGAGCCAGCACACTAATAGGAGAAAGCGGACACAAAGATGCCCAGTAAAAAATTATGATGCAACAGCAATATTTTATACTGGGATCTTTCATAAAGTCGGCATGGTGCATTTTACTATTACATGGCTTGGCTGGCATATTGGTGCAGACAGTCTTGCCATTTCTTAGTGTGGCATGACATTTTTATTATGGGGTATCTTTGCTAAAGCAGGCATGATAAGTGGTTTTATGTGGCTAGACTGGCATTTTGGTGCCGTCAGTCTAATTATTTCTTTGGCATAGCTTTCTGTGCTGGGTATCTACAGTAAAGCAAGTATAATAACATGGCTAGGCTGGCAATTTTATGAAGCCAGTCTAGCGATTTATTTGGCATGGCTTTTTTATGGGAGCCAGTCTAGCTATTTCTTACAGTGGCATGCCATTTTTTTACAGGGAGTTTATGATAAAGCAAGCATGATGTGTTATTAAGCAGTTAGACTAGCATTATGGTGCAGACAGTTTCGACATGTTTCATATTTTGACATGGCAATTTCAATGGCAAAGCTAATTGGAGTATGTTCTTAAATGGGAATACTGCCATATATTGGCAGAATTAGTGTTCGACATATTTTCATATAATATTCCTGGTATTATGAGCAAAGCAAACATGAGTATGTTCTTATAAGGCAGTGGTATTCAAACTTTTTTATACTGAGCCTACCCACCGCCCTTGAGTAAAAATATTGTTTTCCGCCCTCTCCTTCTCCCCCCAACCAACAGCTGCTTCTATTTTATTTTCTATTACAAGCAGTCACCATAATCCCCTTTGAAAGGGCCTCATACACCTGGACATCCTTTGGGCCACACTAGGGGGTACAGCCCCAGAGTTGGAAGATCACTGTTATATGGGAATACTGGAATATATTGGCGCAGCAAACATGGAAATGTTTGGGCACAGTCAGCTTGAAAATAATAAAAACATATGTTATACTGGCATATATTGTAGGCAAAGGCATCATATAATTGCATTGGGAAATTCTCCTGTGCACTGTTGGTGACTCATCTACTGGATTCCTATAATGAGTTACCCTACAAAGCAATTTGCAATCTGCCTGTGTTTGCAGAGGCTATAGCTATAGAAGTGAGTGGAGAAGTGTGCTGCCTGGAGAATGGCACAGCAAACCTCAAAGGCTTGGGGTGAGCACTTGACTAAACATGGCTGAAAGGCTTGAAAGAGGTGGCTAGCCAAACTAATTCCAAAGGACTGGAAAGTCATAGTCTGAGGCCTTCCACCATCAACTTTAAAGGAGCGGTGGGAGCAGAGCGAGGAGCCGACCTGTGGCTGGTGGGTTACAATATTGACTGTCTGACAAGGACCCAGACAGGGAGAAATACCCTTTCAGAAGTAGCACGGAATGGGCGGTGGGACGTCCTAGCAAACCATCGAAAGGTAAGGTAAAGAACGGCCAAGGCAGGACACACAGGTAAAGGTCTCCTACGAGGAGCCTTTGAGGAGCCCAAGGAGAAAGACTGTGAGAGCTGAACCGGTGAAAGGCCAAGGGCATTGTGTGAGAGTTTAGCAGTGAGTAATCATTGGAGGGGGCCTTTTTAAGGGGCAGACTTACCAAGGCAGGATTTGTGAACATGTGTTGCCTGTTCTTTAAAGACCCTTTTTGTTTTAGGTGAGGAGAGCCAGGGTGCTAAGCACCTGAGAGGTACAGGTATTGGATTTCCTGTTGGCCACTTGTTTGGAACGTTCCTTTTTACAATAGGGAGTCCCATAAGGGGCAAGCACTTTATAAGAGTAGGTTCAGGGTCGAACTAGGGCATACAATTGTCTCGGGCACCAACGAAAAAGTGCCCCACAGTTGCAAATGGGAATTCATTCCTTTTGTGACGCTGTTTGAATAGTACCCAAGGGGGAGGTTATTGATAAAATGTGATGCAAACTGTACATTTTAAAGAATATTTATTCAGCAACACTGGTCAATAATATTAGCCACATAGTGAAGTAACTTATCAAACTGGCCCACTCTAGCCAAAAAAAGTGGCCCAGTTTGACCCAAAAAACTGCCCCACACAAGCATTTTGCATTTTGGTTCGGCCATGGGCCTATTGTCTTATAAGCCAGTCCGAGCCTGAGCAGGGTGAAGAATCGTTACGTGTGCACAAAAGCCCAGTGAAGTGGCTTATTCTATAGCAAGTTACCCTTCACTTTCTTTTGTGCCAACCTTCTTCGAGTTTATCCGCGAAACTCCTTGTTGTTTTCTAGTTATGCCCATAGTACCTATATGTATTTATCCCACCTTTTTCTTTAAGACTCTAGAAATACAACTGTTTGCCCGAAACATTAGTTGTCGTGTGCATCATTTCTCAACCGTCTTACACATTTCTCTGTGACACAAAAATACATAATTTGCATGAACCAGAAAACAAATAAAGGTTGTGTGTTTCCTGTAGGCCTATATCACAGATTAGCACACACTGCTAACATAATCCTACATTCATCGCAAGCACCGCATTTAGTCCCAATATTCCATACACTAACACATCAAGATCAAATATTTAATGTATGGATAAGGGGAGAAGGCTTGTGATGCTGCTCTCAAAATATAACATAGTTCGATATTGAAATAAGCCATTGACTGTGTCAGATGGAGCTTCACGTTTACACTCTATGGGCCTCATTACAAGGTTGTCGGTCTGGATACAACGGTACCGGTAAGGGTGCCGGTACCGTTGTTACCACACCGGCAAACTCCGAGTTGTGCTCGCGGGTGCCTTTCATTCCGCCAGTCCTCGCGGGTGCCGGATTTTCTTGCTGGTATGGAGGTAAACCGGCAAGGCTACATCCAACCTCGTAATGAGGCCCATGTCCTCAATTATCCAACTGCCTTGTTAGAACATTGGCTGGGTTTAATTAGATGAACTCTCCTACCCTTTGCTATCTGCAGGGAGAATTGGCACTCTCCAAATTAACTCAACGCCTAAACTGTTGTACTTAGCACACATGACCCCAGTGAATATAACCCTGCAGAGTTATGAAAGTGATGAACACATTATTTTGTAAATGTATATGGTGCCTCAAAAGAGCTAGGGTAAGATAAGTTATTCTTAAAATGTCAAAATGGCTGGAGCGGGAGAGCTCCCGACTGTAGAGTTATCACCCGGTGAGCTAGCTTGAGATTAACTAATATGAAGGCCTGATTTACACCAGACTGCAGGTCATGTCTAATCATATTCCAGTGTGCAATTAAATAGAAATGGGCACATATGCACCTGTGGACTTTGCAAATGTGCTAATCCTACCTACCTACAAGATTCCAGGTAGCACTAAAAGAGCACTCAATAATGGGTCATACGTTCAAATACTGGTTCAGGCTCCAGTGACACAGTTGGGTGGTGGTAAAGGAGGTGGCCACCTATCTATCCCTCAAGTACGCGCCTGACCCATTGAATAATAACATGATTAAAACAATTCAAATGTAGCCAGATCTGGGGACTCTAAACGTTAGGGATGTGTTGAATCATGCATGGCCTCTCCCCTTTAAGCACTTGAAAGAAAAACTAGTAGTTCAGTGATTCTTTAGTGGCAAGAATACAGAATGGTCAAGTTACAAGGTGCGTAGGTGGAGCTGGGGCTCTCTAGCAGTCACCCCATTTATCAGCAGAGAACACTTGGGCCCAACAAAGACTCCCCAACACAAGAACGGAAAACTCAGGCAAGGGGCAAAGTTACTGTCTTTTATGAGTAAACAAAATGACGGGGATCACACCAGAAAACAAGTATCCTCTGGAGCTCTCATCTTCTTAGCATGTGTCTCCCGGTTTTATTCCAGTGTGACTTCACAAATACAGGTTCCATCCAGAAACCTATCACACATTTACATTGGCCATTTTGGGTTTGATACACATGGGTGCTATATGGGTTAGTTCTACTATTGGATAGAAATATCTAGTGGCTCCTCCTAGAATCACCTCTACTAGTATCAATCTACAATGTTGCACGGTCACAGAGAGACCATTGGCCCTTGCAACAAATTATATCCCCACATGAAAGGTGAATCTGGATTGGGTAGACTGTGTCCTCTCATCCCTGGTGCTCTTGATGGTTACCAGACTGAGTGTACCTTTTCAAGGCAATGGGAATTAACATGGAAGTGCAAAGTGTTCCCTGATGTTGCCACCTCTGATCACCTGAGCCTGGGAGAGTGCATTCAGTTAGAAGCTTGTGGGCAACAATTGTAGCTTTGTTCCCTTCTGGTTCGATGGGAACAGTCTTCTATGTCTACCTTCAGCCTGGTCACATCTGTGGACACACGCAACTAAGCTGTCCCGCTTGTAATTATGAGGATTTTATCCTGACTTTCTGCAGATAGCTCATTGTCGGATTGGGTCTATTTGACCTAAAATATTGGACCTAATCACATTTGATTGAATTTATTTGACCTTTATTTGGTCTAAAATGCAGAAGGAGACCCGCCGCAACCCCACACATCCCCTTAACTTAATCTATACTCTTACCCACCCTCATATATAAATTGAATTAAATTTGACCAAGAAAGGTCAAAGAAATTCTATTAAATGTTTTAGGTCAAATGTTTTCAGGTCAATTATGGTAATAACTCATTGTCTTGGTAACTGGAACTTTCCATCTCCACTTGTCCTTGGCTGGGTGCCTTGTTTCTGCTCGCCACTGGCTGTGGCGATCATGTCAGTTTTTCAATGTACTTGAAGCCTGTCTCTCCTTTGCCACTCATATCAGAGACATAAAGCTTCCATGTCATTCCCTGTGGCTTTTTTTATGTTAGTAACAGTCAAGCATGTGCAAGCTAAATATATGAACTCTTTGCATCTTACAGTTTCAGCTTTGGCAAAGGATATGAATATATAGAAATATTTATGTGTGTCCGTCCTCTACCTACATGAGTCATAAGCATATGCTTCATGCCTATATGCAATAAACTAGTGCATGTTCGTGTAGCTTCATGAATGGATGAATATGTACTTCATTTATAATGCAGCTACTTTGTAATGTCAGTGATGATGTTATTGTTCGCTGGTTTTGCAGTTAGTCGACTTGCTCAATCAATGTCATTTCCATGTTGTCCAAATCATCGATTGGGTATGGTCTGAACAGTTGTCTGAGAGAATAACATTTCTCACACCTGCCATACATTGAGGATCGCAGTGATGGGCCTAAGAGTGAGGCGCATATGTCGTTTCTCTGCCTTTGTGGTGTGAGTCATGTGGGGGGCATGAGGGCTGGATATGGCCCCATCTACAATCGCCCCTCTGATCGACCTGTCGACCAAACTATCCAAATTATTCTCTTGGTTTGTCTGCAATTTCAGGAGCCAAACCTTTGTTATCACTCCAAGATGTCCATAGTATTTTGCATGATCATCCAGACTCCATTTCACATAGCTGCAGCACCAAACCCATTTTCCCCAATAATCAGATGTGTTGTATGGGTTCTGGAACACCATTCCTGTGGGGAACAGAGGAAACTGTGTCAGTTGTGATTTCAGTGCATTCTCTGCCTTTGTTTCTTTATCTTCTTGGGTCTCTAAATCTATCAGTACTTTCATCCCTAAAGTCTCCTTAGTCGTCTTTATACACTGCATGATGATTATCCTGATGACACAAAATGTCAGCAACACTAGTATTAAAGCTGCTGCCAGTACTTTCAGTCCATTGGCCATCCATGTTGGTATCCATGAGAGTATGTAAGACAGCCAACCTTTGTCCATTCCTACATTTTTTGTTTCTGCCTCCATCTTCATGTGCAGTTCAGAGAGCTGGGTGATGGCCTCTGTCAGTGTCCCATTGCCTTTGTCACTGGCAGGAACGAATGCACAGCAAGAAGACCCAATATTGGTGCAAAAGCCCTCTCCATGGCTGCGAGGCGATCTAAAATGTATCTATTCTGGAGGGCCATTAGCCTAACTCCTCTCAGCTCTTCCTTGATGGCGTTGAACCCCTTGACGGTTGAGTTTATTTTTTGCATCAGCTTCCTACACGTAATCTAGGGCCATTTGGCATTTGTGCTTGTCTGTGGTGCTGGAACTATAGATGCAAAGAACATCTAAGTTCTGCTGACCATCCTGTGCTCTGGTGGTATTGCCTACAATGCCTTTTCCATATCTGATGAGACATAGTTCCCCCTTTTCATTCTGATCAACCCTACACATCTCTTCTTTCTTGTGTTCATATGCATTTTAGGGAACCCTTCTATTTATATGTCTTTCCTAGGTGCTACCAATACTGGGGTGTTCAGATGTACAAGTGAACATATTCCTCCCCAGTTCAATAGCAGCTGCAGGTATGCCTTCGATCTGCAGGCCCAATAGTGGTCCGTGAACACTGCTGTTCCGACCTTCATGCCTGGTATCGTCGAAATCTGGTTATATCTTTCATTTTCCCCAACCTCTACTTCGCTTTCATCCTGGAAACATGAAACTGCTCCCTTGAGCGGTATGATGGGAATGGGCCCAACTTCATTTTCTACCCATGTGAGCAGTTTGGGACTTTATTCCCATTCCCTGAAGTACTTGTCACTTTCTTGCTTTTGAGCATGTGGCCCTTTGAATATCGTGCATGCAATGGATGACGATGCAGAATAACTCCAACACCAAATAATCGAACCAACTCAGGAAGATGGCAAAGGTGCTGGTTTTATTAACAATTATCTAAAAAAGGGAGCTACAACAGACATCATCGGACGTTAGCTCGAACTCTCACTACATTTCTCATAAAAATATCCTTATATGCAAAAAATATATCAGCGGTGATGTCATGCTACATGGCAAATAAGAAAAACCTGCGAGGGATTGTGATACATTCAAGGGAAACATCTAAGCATACTTTCTATAAGGGCTGGGATTGTGAGTGGCTAACTACTGTCAGGTGGACAATTTATGCCTACCTCAAAAACATGTTATCTTCATCACTGCTAAGTACACAGTATATTATTGGCTCTCAAACTATAAGGCCCTTCGTTATACAGCCCTCTATAACTGGTTGGCACGCATGTGCCATGTCTGGAACATTTGGTTCACTTAGCGGCATGTAAGCTCAGATCCAGGTGCCAGGAGGTGGACTTGACTTTACCTCCCTACCCAATTAGCCCAACATCTCTCATCACACATGTCTTCTGCCATGCAGATTGTCTTTGAACTTGGCCTTGCAAAGTATTCTTGTCTCTGGGAATATATGGCAGAGCAAGCACTCACTTTCATTGTTCTGGGCCTCCACACTCAACTCTATTTCCATCCTTGGCTCACCTGACTGGAGACCACGATTTGGTCCATTTTGCAGCATTTAAATGTCTTACATGAATAAAACCTGGCACAGTTGGTGTTCTTTCTTTGCACCCTAAGAAGGGATGATTCAGCTTTGCACGTTTACTGCCTTCAAGAATAGATGACCAACCTTGGCTGCTTCAGCTTTGATACCAGGCCAGACAGCCTCGTCATTCATTTCCATGATCCCATCTTATTCTTGCTGCGACACAGTTCTCGCCTTTTCTCTCCATGGGTCCTGGCTTACTAAATTACTGACACCGGATTCCAGTTTCTACACAATGGTGGCTTCGCCTGCAGTCTATTCACTACATATAGCCTGATTCTATGATTACTTAATCTATTTACCTTACAGCATCTGTACAATTATTGAACGGCTTGCATTTTCTGCAGTGCTTCACACACGTGCAATCTTCTTTTCGCATATGAAAGTTTACTCAATTCCTAACTCCGTTCTCAGTTTCTGTATGATCCATGCATTCTCTTCAGCCAGTATCCTCAGGGCATCACGCTCATCTTTCGTGACGTAACCTGCTCCTCTTTTTGCTCCTTTTCATATTCCATCAGGGAGTTCCTCCCTCAGATTATCGTCTCTTTGTGGATACATTCGATAGGGTTTTCTCAGTGGGTACCTTCTTTCAAAAATCCGCTGCAGTATTGGCACAACTGCTGGTGTCAAACATGGCACAATCTCAGGCGTACAACATATAGGAGGTAGGGGGCAGGATTTTCTGCAGAGGCATGTAACTGCTCCTCTACATTCCCCTATTGTTGAGTCCTCGACCACCTCCTAAATTGTCTCCACATCTTGATATTTTCTCTTGAAAAAATGCTTTTATTTGAAGTCCAGATCTTCATCACCCCCTCAGGATGCTGGCTGATTGGACATGCTCATATACACTCTAGGTCATGTAGTTGCACTGTCCATTCGGATTACAATAGACCCATCATCCCACATACTTCTTATGATTCATTGGATACAGGAACCTCGTTCCTTCAGGTGCTACGATGTTGACCTTTATGTATTTTCTGACATCTTCATCAGTCAATTACTTGGGACCAAACCCAGATTCGACATCGATCATGATCTTCAGTCTTACTGCTTTCTTTGCCATTTTATTGCATTGGGCGATCACTATCCTGATTACACAGAATCCAAACATCACCATCACCAATATTGCTCCAAGAAACTTGTAGATGTTTGCCATCCACTGCGAAATCCATGAGAATATGGAAGCAAACCAACTGTCATCCGTAATGTCCTCTGTCTCGTCTTCCATCTTGTTATTCAAGTTCATTAGCAATGTTATGGCCTCTGTCAAGGTCCCATTCTCGTCATTGTGAGAAGGTATGAATGTGCAACATGATTCCCCAATTTTGGCGCAAACTCCTCCTTCCATCTCTGTGAACAAATCAAGGACATATCGGTTCTGCTGCGTCATTAGTCGTGTGGCCCTCGGCTCTTCTTTGATAGCATTGAATCCCCTTGTGGTGCTGTTGATTGTCTGCAGAAGCTGCCTTCTCATAATCTGCAACCACTTGGCATTGGCCATCGTCTGGATCCCAGGCATGAATATAGTGGGAAATATTGAAGCAGTCTTGCTGAACAACCTGTGTTTATAAGGAATGGAGTCATATGTTTTGATAGACTTGGCTGAGAAGTAATTCTTTCTTCTGGTATGATTGAGAAATTCAAACGATCTTCTTTTTCTCAAATGGCATCTACTTTTTCGAAATTCTCCAATGTTTAGGTCACTCTGAGGAATCATCAATGCTGGAACATGGATGAGAACCAAGGAGCATACTCCACCCCAATCCTTCGGCAGCTTTATGGAGGCCCGAGGCCCACAAGCCCAATATCGATCCACAAGGACAGCTGTCCCTTCTCAAATCCTGGAAACGTCAACTGTAATTTTGCAGTCTTTGTTATCTCCCACACAATTCTTTCCATGTCTTCGGAAGCACAATGCTGCATTCGCCAATGGGATCACAAGCATTGGACCTGATTCTTCTACCCATGTCAGTAGGTTGGCATGTTATTTCCATGACTTCAAACATCCATTGTTCACTCTCTGCAGCTCTTGAACATACTCTGACTTCAGTAGATGAGCTGCACAGGACATCAGTCCTCCTTCCCACCCTTCTGGGACTTCACTGGTCCATAGACTAAGACTTGAGTTTGTTCCCAACATCCAGGTGATCCAGCTATTTCTGTTACATCGGGGCAATCCATTCTCTTCATGTCTTCAATAACTACCTCTTCCTCTCCTGCTGCAGGATACACAAGCATCTTGCTCTCCCATCCAGGTACCCTTTCAATCTGTGTTGTCTTAATATAATCATCCTGGAATGGAAATGACCATTTTGATCTCCATCGTAAAGTGGCCCAACTTCTCTGAAATTGTCCTATGGTCATACATGCTGCAAGATGAATTAGGCACCTGGCATCGTGTTCTCGGACTTCTCTGGAGATAAATGTTTGCACTGTATTCATGGCATTGGGGATGAGAGCGCAGACTTAGCAACTCTCCTTAGATGTTTTCCCCTACTTCCCTCATGTGCTGGTACCACATATTATTACCCAAGTGAGCTGCATTATCTAGATAGGTATTTATCCCCTCATTATCTTCCTCTGCATCTCGCCTGTGTCTTTTAGAAGCCTTGTACCATTTATGAAGTATATCAAAGGAAGTTCCCATAGTAGGAAGAACCATAGGGACCACTACCTCAGTGGAAGTACTAACGTGATAGAGACTGTGAAAAATGAGGAACAGAAAGACAAAGAGAGTAATCGTACAGGAATATATTATGCACAAAAACATAGGCATCCATTTCTCGTGCCATCCTGGTACTTGTTGCACTTGTTCATTCTCTAGATCCATGCCGGCTTCTATATTTCTCATCTTTAATAAAATCATAACATTTCTTTACACTTGCAACTGTAAAATCTGCTCAATTATTGCGATGAGAAGCCTTCTTATCACTGGCCCATTTTTAGGATCCTGTAAAAAAGTATGAATATCAATGACTCTTCTGACAAGAGCAGGATAAGCTTGAAGTATAAACACAAAGACAACAAGTGCAAGCTGATGAACATCACTGTCAGTAGTAGCATATGTTTAACTGCTTAAACCAGGTATTCACCATGAAATTAATCCAGATACTAATCTTGTTTCCAATTTCTGATCAAGAACTGATGCTTCAATGTGCTTCTAAAAGTTCATTTTCAAACTTCCTGAAATTCTCGACAAATCTTTGTACTCCTACTAAAATATCTATAAGGAGTGTCCACTGAATTTCAGTTTAATACAAAATCTGTGTTATCAGCTGGTTGCTTCATCGTCCTTCTTCTTCGTCATCAATCGAGTCTGCACACGCTGAAATTCTTCTTCTTGCCTTGCTTCTGGATCAGCAACGGTGGGAGGGCGATTCTCAACTTTATAGGCTTTTATGTGCCCCAGGTGAACCCAAGCTCGTCTTCCTTGGACCTTTACAGCTGAAGGGGTTATATTCTCAACGCAAAAGGGACCATTGAATCGTGGCTCATGCCTCTTTCTAGTAAAGTTTCTAATGAGAACTAGGTCTCCAACATATAACTTAGTTGCCGATAGCAGTTGAATTGAGTTGGTTGTTGAATTTCTTTCTTCTGTGTTCTATGACCAACCCCCCTTGTGTTTGACTTGATCTGAAATGAGAGAAATTCTAGAGGTCATACATGTCAAATAGTCGTACATCTCATCACCTAAGGTTTCAGCTACACTCTGAGCATCACTTTTACTTCTAGATGGTGGAGTGAGGGGCGTTCTCATTCGATGCCCTGTCACTAGTTCATGTGGGTTGAGGTGGTGATATGATCCTGGCTGATTCTGAAGGACATATAAAGCCTGGGGTAGGCAATATAGCAATCCTTTCTTCAAAGTCAGTTTAATCTTGGCAATCCTTTCTTTAAGGAGGCAGTTGAGTCTCTCACATATCTTGTTTGCTTGCGGGTGATAAGCAGAAGCAAACTTTTGCTTTATATTCAAAAGAAGCCCTATTTGTTCAAATAGCTCATTAACAAAATGTGGCCCATTGTCGAATCTCAGCACGTCACACATACCCCATTTTAGAAAAACTTTGAGCACTAAAAATATTGCTGCGCAAGTGTCATCAGGGTGTGTACAGGGACCTGCCTCGATCCACCTAGAGAAGGGACACACCACCACTAATAGATGCCTATATCCACTGCATAATTGCAGCATAGCATATTGACATAGTCAATATTTAAATGCTGAAATGGACCATTCGTTTGATGTATTACACCTCTAATTGTTCTCATAATAGTGCAACGTGCTCCAGCAAATTTGGAATGAACCAGTCTTCTGCAAATTGTAGCATAAAGACTCTCCCTAGATACATGCACAGGGCAATGCAACTGTTCAAGCGCAACCTTTAATAATGCTACTGGCATTACTGGCTTCCCAGTACTGTCCTGTCGCCATTATAATGCTTCTGTGGGAGATAAATAACACCGCCTTGGTTTCCACAATTCCTGCTCTTCCTGTGGTGCACTCCCTTGAAACTCAATTAGTTGGGTTATTGACAATTTATTAAAACCTTCTTGCACTAACATGGTTGTAACTACTTTTTTCTCAGTAACAAAACTCGAAATATCTGGGGAAAATGCACCCCTTTTGGCTTCTTCATCTGCGGCTTCATTCCTGCAAGAGATAAAATCTGTTTGCTTAGTATGTACTATGCATTTAACAACTGCTATGGCCACTGGGAGTTGTAGTGCCTTAATAAGCCTGTCCAAAAATTATGCATGCTGCACTGGAGTGCCATCCGCACGGAGGAAGCACCTCCTTTTTCCAACATGCTAATTCTGAGTGCATGGTTGATGTCACATAGTCGTAGTCACTGTACACCATTAATTCCTGCTCTTTGTGTTTCTCAAGCGTGACAATAAGTACTACTAATTCTGCTGCTTGCGCTGAAAAGTGAGACAGTAGCCTTGCACTTGCTACAACTTCAGATTCTCCATTTAATCTGTGTCTCACTACCACAGCACCTGAATGCCTTTCCCCAATAGTCTGATCAATTTTTGAAGAACCATCAATAAAGAGAATTTCCCCCCCGCCAAAGCAGTCTCTTCACATGGGGTATATCATCATAAAATTTAACATAATAAGCACAGTTAAGCACATAATCGCCTTCTTCTATTGGCTGAGCTATAAACATGGCAAGATTCACTATTTTACGTTTTACAATCTTAATCATTGGATTAGAAATTATTACCTCATAAACTGAAGCTCTTTGGGATGTCAATGTGCCTTTGGGTTTCTCTAAAATGGCAAATAGAGCATGCTCCATGAAGAGAGTCATGGAGCAGCCCATAACAATAATTGTAGACTTCTCAATTGCGAACACGGCAGTTGCCAAAGATTGTTCATGAAGAAAGAGTCCGCTCATAGCTTGGTCTAAAATCCTACTGTAATACGCTAAAGGCATGTACCCCAATGTAGTTCACTTCATAAGCACTGCTGTCATGACTGTCCCATTTGTGTGTGAAAACAAACAAAATTCCCAAGCATAATTGGGAATTCCTAAAACAGGGGCTGTAAAAATTGCTTTTTTCAGCTCCTCAAACCCTTCCTCCATTTCTTTAATCCATTTTATTTTTACTTTATCCACTTGTGCTTTCTTTAAAGCTTGCAAAAGGGGTCTTGTGTATCTACATAATCAAACACCCACGCTCTAACATAGTGGCATAACTCCAAAAACCTTTGCATCTGTTTTACTGTATTTGGCTTTGAGGTTTTCAGAATTGCCTCAGCTCTCTCAGGTGTCACCTTCTTTCCTTCATGTGAAATCAGCTGCCCTATGTATAACACCTCTTCTTGGCAGTATTGTAACCTCTCCTTGTCTACCTTATATGCATTATCTGCAAGAATAGTCATCAACTGAATAGAATATTGTCTGCATTCATCTTCCGTGGTGCTACAAGTTAAAATGTCATTGACGTATTGTATCACTGCACTCTTAAGATCAATATTGCCTAAATGCATCTTTAGGACTCTGTTAAAGATTGATGGGGCTCACAGTACCCTTGGGGCAGCCTACTATGTTTCAGTCGAGTTTGGCAGAACATAAAGGACATCAAGTCTTGTGAGTCTTTGTGCAATGGGATCGAGAAAAATGCATTTTTTAAATTGATCACTGTGAAATATCTAGCGCCCACTGGGATACTGTATAGTATCATCGCTGGATTAGGAACTAGAGGAAACGCTGCATCTACAATCCGATTAATCGGTCTCATATCTTGTATAAATCTCCATGACCCTCCTTTAGATTTTTTTATATGATACACTGCAATATTACACAATAGTTCAGATGGCACCAGAATCCCTTGTTTCATCAATGCTGAAATGGTCTGAAATATACCTTCATAAGCTTCTCGAGACATGGGGTACTGTTTTGCTTGAGGTATAATAGCTCATGGCTTAAACATTATTTTAACTTCCCCTATTCCCTTTAATAAACCTACGCCATAAGGGCCTGTGGTCCAAGGGACGCTTGTCATCTTCTCCAAGTCTTACTGACAAAATGCTGGACGCTGCCGCATAATCGGCATTTGCTGTGGGACTTCCCTCTTTTCTATACTTATCTAGTATGTGATGCTTATAAAGAACACCACTTCATCATCTGTTCGGTCTTCCTTGAACATGTCGTCATCAGTTATGTCAGTCAATCTGTACGCTTCCTCGAGAGCTATTACTGTTCTCCATGGTCTACCTTCATCGTCTACTCCTTCGAGCATTGCCATTACTCTTTGTACTATGGCTGCTTCTAATTCTATAGGGATAGTCTGTCCCCCCTCTTCGTCCATAGGTATTCGTGGTCTGAACAAAAACTCATCAGTTATCCTCACAATTTCTCCCACTAAGCCAAGTAGTCATGTCAATAGAATGCTCACTCCATATAGGAAAATCTCTGGATCTACTGGAATGACTCGCAGAGACACTTTCCCTGTGAACACCAGTATAAATTCACCCAGGTTTAAGTAGTGAATTCCTGGATTGGAGCACACTATTCCTTGATCAGTAAATGAAATTGTCATGTTTAGCTTTGTCATCAAATCTCTTCCCAAAATGTTAATGGCTGTCTGTCATGAATATAACAAAGGAACAGGCATGTCACACTCACTTTTAGAGAGTGCTTATTCATTAGTAAAAGGGACTCAACTCCTAACTCCAGAGAACCCTTGAGCATTCATGGCAGTTCCCGAAATTTGATATTTTCCCTCTCATATACATGAACAAGTAGCTCCAGTGTCCACTAGAAAAAAAAAAGATTTGCTTCCTATTGTCACATCAACCCTTGGTTCCTCTTGGGGGTCTGGTGTCACAGATAGTAATGAACACATCAAGTCACCCGGTGAGCTGTACTATTGTGGGTACAGGCTCATCCTCGTCCCTGTGAAAGAATTTCCTCCTACCACAGTGACACCTCCTATTCTGGGTGTCAATACTTGTCCTGTGTTTGCATACTGCTCTGTCTGCATAGGGGCTTGTTGTGACTGCCCTTGTGGTGGATTCAGTTGCACTCACTCTTGATGTTGCACCTGCTGTACTCACAGTGCTTGTGTCTGATAAAATATGTGATCTTCGCTGAACCCTTCTCTATTCTGTGTATTATATGGTGGAGGATAAGCTGTCCCCCTCTTGAAAATTTGCCATTTTGTACATTCCCTTGGCTTCCACATACACGTGCAACATGCCTTCATCCCGCAAGTCCAATTTATCATATGGGCTTGCCCGTATGATAAGTCCTCCTTGGTTATATCCTCCCTGGGTACTCTGATTCTCATTCTGTGTATTCTGAAACCAACCTTTATTATTTTGGAAACCACGTCCTCTTCCTCTATAGCCCATACCTCTTCCTCGTGGCACAAACCCATATCCACCTTGATGAATCGGGTGCTGAGTACTCACCTGCGATGCACCCATTGCTTCCTGCATTCCCAGTCCTTCTCCACTTGTCAATATCGCCCTCTCTATGGCAAATTTAGACATTTTCTCAGAACTAACTTGGCTTCCTCGATTTTCCTAGTATCATCTTTCTTCCTATTTTTCTCTTGTAATAACCGACAATGGTGTACTATCGTCAGCTGTATCTCAGCCCATGGTTTTGCTTCATCCCTACTTTCATCTGCCTCTGTACTGGCTCAGGCAACCCCTGGCATAAAATGAGTTTCACGTTGCCATTTTTCATGAATCATAATTCATATCTGATATATTGGGGTACTGTACCCTAAGAGCCCTCCACAAATCTGCTCTACAATTATTAAATGGTGCTGCATCATGTGCTGTGTTTTGTGCTTTCACACCTGAATATCCTACTCTCCTCCATATGTCATCAGCCTTTTCCCCAAGAAGAGCTGCCAGCAGACCTTTTATGTCCCCTATGGCCAGCATGTTTCCTCCTGTCATTTTTTAAAATTCATATACCCATTTCCCAGCACCCAAAGTCAAACCCGGGAGCTTACACCTTAAATTATCCTTATCCATCTGTGGCCATGGGATATTCTGTGGTCTTGCTCCCCCTTTTTCCAAAAAGGGAAACTGTGTGAACCCCAACCCAGAGTCGGCTCCCATCATTAGTCTATCCATGACATGGATGATCGTCTCTGTCTTTCTCCTTAACCTGCTCACATATGGTGGCGATTCTCCCTTCTCACTATATGATCTTCCTCAGGGATGCTCTGGATATGCTATGGGATCTGGTGTTCTATCCTTAGGTTGTCCAGATCGGACCATCTTACTTCTTTATCCATTTGTAGGCTTCCTTCAGGGGCGTAGGCACTCCCTCCTTCTACCCCAAGACTGGATTCTCTTTCCTCGTCTGACATGTCTTGTCCCCAACTAGTGTGACTATTATATTCTTCATCATTGTCTAAGTTCAGTCTACTTAAGGGTAATGCTCTATGTCCGTGACTGAACAGAATTTCTTCTTCACTTCATGAATGAAATACTAGTGATTGATCCCTCTTTCCTCAAATTCCATACTTGCTACCTTCCTTTAATTCTTGATAGGCCTTATCAATCTTTTCTCCGATGATCATAGCATCAAAGCTTTCTTCTTCCAATACTAGTCTAGATGCCGTTGGCATTGCTTCCTTCATCAGAGGAATCTCTTCTATTCTGTCCCATCATATTTCTGGGCTTGGACCTACTGGTTCCTTACGAATGAGACTGATATCAAGACTGCGCCATCTTCTTCTTCATTCTATTTCTTCATCTAGTTCTCTTTGATTTCTCGCATCCCTTCTAATTCTTTCTTCCTCTTGCCTTTGTTCCTCTCTCCTTACTTCTTCCCTTCTTTCCTCTTCTTCCCTTCATCTCTGTAATATTTTGTCTCTTAGTCTTTGCGCTTCCTCCTCTTCTCTCTTCCTTTCTCTTCTATCCCTATCTTCGATCGCTCTATGTCTCTTGTCATAGTTTCTTTGTTCTTCTGCCAGTTCTTTGTTTTTCTCTTGCTCCTCCTGATATATCTGTTCTCGTTGCTCCCTGCTCTTCCTTTTCTGCTCGTCTTCTTTCAATCTATTCTCTTGTTCTTTGTCTGTTCTTTCTTGCTCACCCCTTATCTTCATTTTGCCTAACTTTCTCAATGTTTTTCCCATCTATTTTAATTAACGACAACGCATCTGTCCTCCAATCCATTGGTTCTGCACTAGCGCGATCTCATCATCTTTATCCTTCTCTCCTTTCCATCTCTTATGCTCCCTATCTGTTGACAGATTTCACCGCTCACTCCTTTCTTCTTTGTCTTGTATGATCTTATAGATCTCTTCTTTTCTCTTTTCTCCTCTGGACTATCATCGCTATTGTAAGCTGGGGGTTTGTATATCGGATTACTATACTCTGCTGCCACTTTCAATTCCTTTAGCGAGCACAACCCTATTTCTTCCAGGCTAGCGCCTATTACTTCAGCCGAGGTAAGGGGAGCTGAAGGCTCAACGCCTTCCTGCTTTTGCTGACTACGCATCCACTCCTCAGGTGACAGATCTCCCTTTCTTCTTGGTACATTTTCCAGAGCTCTACAATCGCTAATCTTTTCTCTAATTTCTTCCCCGTGTTTGCAGCGTGCAAGTATGTAGTCATTTGTTGCAATACCTTTTTTGACAATGATCCCCCTTGTGGCCATGGCATGAACATTTTATCTGCCGTGCCTTTCACCCATCTGTTTGAGCTTGGGCATATGCTTTGGTAACGTTTTACATAAATGCATCAGAGAAGTATATCCCATATTGACAAGTCTCAATTGACCGTCAATACTTACCAGACGTATGAAATAACTTTTATACTTTTCTTAAATCACCGCTTTTTCAGTGCCTTTAAAACAACCAATATGAGCATGCACTATCAATCGCTGCTCAAGCCTCTAATTTCTTAACTAGCTCTCTCTACCTTTTGATTGGTACCAATCATTTTGCTATGCTTAATCACTATTGCCCCTCAACATTTTCAATTACTTCACAACTTCTATCACTCTTTCATATTTTTACTCAACAAACACGATACAGACTAGTCAACATTTACACATTAATAAACACTGTGATCACCTTTTTCTCTCTCACCTTTACTTTATACACTCATACAGGGTTTGAGACCTCTCCTTACGTAAACCTGTTTACGTGATCTATGTTTCTGCTATACGCCCGTTGGGATTTTAAATGTCTCCTTCTGAAACTCTCTTCAGCCAGGACGTCTAGGTGCTACCTTTTCTTCACACAATATTTCCCGAAACTTCAAAATGATCACAATCCCATCCCCTTCATTTGCCATTCCCCTTAGTCTACTCACCATTTGTTCGTTAATCAACTTGAGGCCTTCGGTATCGACTCCTCCTCAAATTCGACCACTTCGCCTTTTGCCTGCAGAGCACCCGTGGAAAACGGGCAGGGATTTTGTCAACGTGGGACCTGCCCACCATCTCTGTTTTTCTTGCAAGTTGATTTCTATTGGGCGTTCTCCACAGCAAACCCAGCGATCTTCCGGCTAATGTAGGAGGATGCCCAAACATCCAAAAATCTGGAGACAAACATTTTGGGATCTTTTCCAACCATCCTCTGCTACCGTGTGAGCATATGGCCCTTTGGTTATCGTGCATGCAATGGATGGGGATGCAGAATAACTCTGACACCAAATAATCGAACCAACTCAGGAAGAAGGCAAAGGTGCTGTTTTATTAACAAAGACGTTCGCTCGAGCACTCAGTGCCTTTCTCATAAAAACATCCTCATTTGCAAAAAATAAGTCAGCAGTGATGTCATACTATGTGGCAAATAAGAAAAACCTGCGAGGGATTGTCATACATTCAAGGGGAACATCTAAGTATACTTTCTATAAGGGCTGGGATTGCGATTGGCTATCTACTGTCAGATGGACAACTTATGCTTACCTCTAAAACATGTAATCTTCAACACTGTTAAGTACACAGTATATTATTGGCTCTCTAACTATAAGGTCCTTTGTGATATGGCCTTCTATAATTAGTTGACATGCTTGTGCAATGTCTGGAACATTCGGTTCACTTAGCAGCACGTAAACCCAGACCCAGGTGCCAGGAGGTGGACTTGACTTTACCTCCGTACCCAATAAACCCAACATCTCTCATCACCCATGCCTTCTGCCATGCAGATTGTCTTTGAACTTGGCTTTGCAAAGTATTCTTGTATCTGGGAATATAAGGGGGTGCAAGCACTCACTATTGTTGTTCTAGGACTCCACACTCAACTCTATTTCCATCCTTGGCTCACGTGACAGGAGACCACGACTTGCTCCATTCTGCAGCATTTAAATGTCTTAAATGAATAAACCTTGGCATGCTGAGTGTTCTTTCTTTGCACCTTAAGAAGGGATGATTCAGCTTTACACATTCACTGCCTTCAAGAATAGATAAGTGACCATGACTGTTTCAGCTTTGATACCAGGCCAGACAGCCTCGCCATTTGTTTCCACAATCTCAGCTTATTGTTGCTGCAACACAGTTCACGCCTTTTCTCTCCATGGGTCCCAGCTTACTTCATGACACTGATGTCCAGTTTCTATACAATGGCGGCTTCACCTGCAGTCTATTCACTACATCTAGCCAGCTTCTAAGATTACTTAATCTACTTGAGTTACAGCATCTGTACAATTATTGAATTGCTTGCATTTTCTGCAGTGCTTCTCACACGTGCAATCTTCTTTTCGCATATGAAAGTTTCCTTGATTCTTAACTTTGTCATCAGTTTTTGTACGATCCATGCATTCTCTTAGCCAGTATCCTCAAGGCGTCATGCTCGTCTTTCATGACATCACTAGCTCCTCTTTTTGCTCCTTTTCATATTCCTTCAGGGAGTTCCTCCATCAGATTATCGGCTCTTTGGGGATACATTTGAAAGGGTTTTCTCAGTGGGTACCTTCTTTCAAATATCCACTGCGGTAGTGTCACGCTCACCTGATTCCCACGGAGGCGCAGGTCTGGCTTCGAGTGCTGATGCTTCTTCTATGGTGAAGCGCAGGACTCTGAAAATGGACTCACTGGCTCGCAGGAATATTCCTCTGTGCGTGAAAAGGGAGTATTACCTACTGACGGAATAATGCTCAAGCCTCCCACTCCCTTCCAGCCCTCCACGATACCCTTCCTCGATTCCCCGTGAAGTCTCACCTTAGGGTCTGGAAGGATGAGTTCTCCATCCTGCTTCTGATGCAGGGGCGTGTTGAAACCCAGTTACTTCACTGAATTGAGGTTTGATGGGAGTTCAATAAGCTTGACTATTCAGGTAAGGCGCTGTAAGAGTTCTGTAGCAAGTTCAAAAGTTCAAGCTTAATAATAATGTTCATTGTCTTATTGCAGCAAGTGCTAACGCTTATGTCTTTTTCCCCTTAGGGGCCGGGGTTCGGAATGCCGGAGATATGGCGCCGACCCAAAGTGAAACGTGCAGTTCCAGTAAATGACAGGTAAGTTCTGGATGAGCGTTCGGGTAATGTCTTTGCATTCGCTCATTCAATGTCTTTGTCTTTTTTCCCCATAGGGGCCGGGGTCCGGAATGCCAGGAAGCGGCAGGACCCGAAATGAAATGGGAATGACCCAACAGGTAAGTCTTAGAAGTAAACTGAGCTTTTCCTATTCCCTTCCTTCTCTCACCTTGTGTTCTTGTCTTTTTCTCTCTAGGCTCTGGGAAGTGGCTGCGGATCCGGATAATCGCTGCTGAAGATGGAGGTGCCCAGGAAAGGTGAGTGAAATGCAGCGCTGCAGCGATCGAAGC
The DNA here is from genome assembly GCF_040938575.1 of Ambystoma mexicanum. Classification (NCBI taxonomy): domain Eukaryota; kingdom Metazoa; phylum Chordata; class Amphibia; order Caudata; family Ambystomatidae; genus Ambystoma; species Ambystoma mexicanum. The sequence goes on from NC_090924.1 coordinate 597,408,465, forward strand.
GAAATGCTTTTAAAATGATGTCTTCCCTTTCAGGATCGTCGGTGTGAAGTCTCTGTGATGCCGCTTTAGCAGGTAAGGTCTTCTTTCTCTCCAATTCTCTCTTAGCAGGTGAGCCAGGATGCTGACAGGCGTGGCTGAAGTCCAGATGCTGGAGCTGACAGGGTGAGCGTCCAGCTGCGAGGAGCAGAACAACGCGAAGCGTGAATTACTGATCGGGTGTGGTTTAAATAGCTTTGGAAGAAGTTCCAGGTATGTATCCTTCCACCGATCAGGTATGTATCCTTCCCCAACCACACCCAGGGAAAAGTAGGTCCACAGGTTAAGTAGTTCCATTCAGGCCTCAAGAGGGCCTGGATGTAGCAGCATGGTCTGCATCAGGTAAGTGCACCTTAAAACACTTGAACACATGTCTAGCTTTATGAGCCTGGCGCCTAAGGCGCCAGGACAGGGGTCCAACATGAGCCTGGCACCTAAGGTGCCAGGACTGTGTCCAAAGGGCCCCAGCTTGGGCCCACTGGCGCTTCCCTGGGGGAAATGATGCCTGCCTCTGGGGTTGCTGAGTCGGACCTGACTCCTTGGAGGCAGGCATCATGACAGGTAGTGGCACAACTGCTGGTGTCAAACATGGCACAATATCAGGCTTACAACATATAGGAGGTAGGGGGTGGGATTTCCTGCAGAGGCATGTAACTGCTCCTCTACATTGTACTACTTCCACTGCAACCACTAGGAGAGCATGTGCTGTTCTCCCAACCACTTCTCTTTCTTTCCATCTGTTGTGTCTACTTATCCATACACCAGTATCTGCGGTCTTTCCCAGCATCTCTGGAACTCCTCCTATTTCTGTGTTTTCTTTCTTGGGACACTGTAACTCCTTGTGTGTCACTGTCTGTACTTCCCCCTTAGGCAGACCTTCTGTGATGTACTCTATGCTTTTATATGTATTCCAGTAATTGTACATGGAGTCTTTATGGAGCTATCTTTGTACGGGAACGTTTCTTGGACATCCACCTTAGTGTGGTGTGCTTCACTTGAAATCACACTCTTGTGGTGCAGAGCGATAAATGCATGAGACATTGTGCTCCTGCCGCTGGAATTTCAGTTGCCATGAACGTTCTGGATGCACTCATGGCATAGGCGATGAGAGAGCAGACATAACAGCTCTCTTTCGTTGTTTTTTTATCCACTATGGCCATTTGGCTATACCACATGTTGTTGATACACAGGCCGAATCAGCTAAATAGGAATTAACCTGGTTTAAATCTACTCCTGCACGGCGCCTAACTCTCTTTACTTCTTAAGTAGTGCTAATTGACGGCCCAGATATGGCCTCCATAACAGCATGGATCTGGATTTCGTTAGTGAGGATCAAAGCTTCTGCTTGGAAAAATAACAATCTTCGTAGAACAAGAAGTGTAAAGAGGTAGAGACAGCAGAAGGCCCAAAACATCATCACAATATTACAAATTACATTTCCCATGTTGTTATTCTTGAGTGTTCCTTTGCTTTGATCCAAAGGTGTGTGCAACTCACCTCAAAACCCTGAGAAATGCGTTGTCGTTTTAGCGTATGTTACATTAAGCTCTATGCCTATAGTATTGTGCGAGTGCTGTAAAGAACAATCGCTCCCCCACTATACAGATTCTCGAATCGCCAAACAGAGGAAGGATAAACGGATTTCCATGGGTCAACTGTGGATATGTCTGAGCTACATAAAGCAGAAAGGCATGAAAAACTGTTATGGAGAAATCATTCATTCAGTTTCTGCCCGTAATACAAAGCGGATAAAGCATTCCTGGAACAAATTGCATCTATTGAAATTCATATGGCTCGGACAGTTCTTACTTTGTCGGCGAATACCTATTGTAAGGAAAAGGTAGTGTGACTAGTCTAGGTGTGTGTATTGTCCTTCCCTAACTCTCTTGCTCTGGACCGTGTTATCCATGGTTGTTCTTCTTCTTTGTCTTTGTCTTCTTGCATAAAATAGTCTTCTTTTAGATGGGAAGAGGTCTCACCTCGGCAGGGCTTAACGTCTCCAATGTAGTTCGACACTTTCTTTCCATGTAATTTGACAGCATGCTCTGTTGCTTGCTCTACTGTATAAGGCCCCTCAAACCTTGGTTTAAACCAGGGGCATACAAAATTCCAGAGTAGGACAGTGTCCTTCAGTTAAAGAAGTGGTTGCTTGAGGAGTCTTTCACCTGCGGCTGGAATGGTATCTTCCTTTTCTTTGACCTCTCCCCCTACGCCTGCAGTTGGTGAGAAATAAAACATGCACTAGCCATCAAAGAAGCCACATATTCATACATTTCATTTCCAAGGATATCAGAGGTTGCATTTGCATCTGTCAATGGCCTAGTGGGAGAAGCCATGGGTAGTTGCATGTGCCGTCCTGTTACCCCCTCATGAGGCGTTAAGTGGTGGTCAGATCCGAACTGATTGCGCAAGTGAATTTTATTTTTGAGAGTTTTTCTTTGAGCAGGCCATTGAGTTGCTCACACACCCCCACTATCTTGCAGGTGATAGCCACAGGAGAATTTGTGCTGTATCCCCAGTAGAGTTGTGTTCAAAAGTCTCATTCACAAAATGAGGCCCATTGTCTGCCTGCAGGCCCTCACACACACCCCACCATGGGAATACCTCTCTACAGGAATTCTTCTTCCCTGAGGGCATCAGGGTGTGAACAGGGACCAACTTCTATCCATCAAGAGAACAGGCATTCAACCACTATCATGTAGCGCTATCATATCGATGTAGTTGATGTGGAGATGTTGGAAAGGCCCGATGGGCAGGGGTATGGCTCCTCTCACTACACGTAAAGTCCTGAAGTGAACTTTTTACATGTGACACAGTTTTCCATGAATGCTGCCATATGCTCCACCATATTAGGACAGTACCAATCATCCCCAATGTGAGCAGCCATTCCCATTTCCTTTTTAGATGCCGTACATCCCACTCTATCAATTCCAATTACTGCAAGGCAGACTTTTTCGAAGTGTCCACAATAAACAACCAAATGTTTTGTGGATTCAAGCTGACTAACATCATTCCAGAATCTACAACCATGGCCAATGTTTGGCGATGTGTACAGCGAGCAACTCTTGGTTCTTACCAATGTTAACATTTGGTTTAGTTTAAACCTTAAGTAGATTTCCCTTGCTTTACTACATGGAAATTGCACTAAATATAATTTATGTGGTACTTCCCAGTACAAAACCTTGCAACTTCTTTATAAGAATTCAATGCCTCAATCTTATTCAAGGTTTTACACCAATCATGAGTAAAAGGACAGTGTTTTACATGTGCCAATCTAAATTCCAAGTCCGAAGGAGTGAGAGCGATTTCAGCTAATAACACCACCATCTTGGCATCATATTTTACAATGGACGGCGGGTTAGCAGCATCTATCATTTGACCCAAATCCTCATATAATGAGTTTTAGGGCGGGAATAGCATTTTTGCTAAATTTGACAATAAGCGCCAATTGTAACGTGCTGACAGTGAAGTGAGGCAGAACTCCTGTCTCAAAACAACATTGGGAATGGACTTAGCTAGGCTCAAAACACCCTTCCATAAACCCCCTTGAAGTTGGTCAAGAAATGTATCGATATCTGCAAGGCACATATCCAAAGCATACAATAAAATTGACTCAACTTTGAGGGTATAGAATTCAAACAATGGAAGTAAAGAAAATGTGCAATATGTGGTGTAAACCATGCGCTTTTGTGGAGCAAGAACTTTTGTCTTTACATTTAGTGCTTCCTTCCACATAGTGATTGAAGTGGAGTCAGAAATTGAGTACCCTAGATACCAAATGGTGGAGGCTTTTGCAATAGGAATGTTTTCAATGGTCCATTTCCAAGTGCAAGGAGTCCTCTTTAGGTTCTTGAATATAAAGATATGGTATTTTTCCTCATTAAAGAGGAGGTTATGCGCACTGCAATCAGAGGCAAACAGGGACAGTTTGGCTTGTAGGCCAAACGGGGTACGATCAAAGATCACAATATCACAATATTGTCTGCGAAGGTGAGCCAATGTATTTTCAAATGAGCTAGCCTTGAGGGATAACTAACTTGCTTTGCCCAGATTTCATTAATTACACATAGATACAAATTAAATAAAGTGGCTGCCAAATTACAGCCCTGCTTAACTCCAACCCCAATAGGGATAGCATTTGTTGTTGCGCCAATATGGTGACCCTGACATAATATGCAGTATTTTCATGTAATATAGCGATTAGGAATATGATGTGAGAAGGAATTCCCATCAGAGTCATTTTTTCTCAAAGCAATCCACGAACCACACAGTCAAATACGGCTTTGAGGTCAATGGATGCCATATATAAGGGCCCAGAGTCGGGAACCTTTGCTTTGGCGAGCTGATGAGCCATTAATGTTGCATTTAATGCTGTCCCCATCTGAGCCCGAAACCCAATTTGAAAACGGGAAAGAATATTGTGTTGCTTCAGAAAGGCTTGTAGGTCCCGAAGAAGTTGAATTGCAAAGACTTTGGCCACTGCGTCTATGAGGACGATTGGCCAACAATTAGATGGTGCAGTTCTTGGACCCTTTTTATGCAACGGAACAATTATAGAGCATAACCAGGAGGGGGGAATGATAAGTGTTAACAAGATGTTATCAAATTGACTCTTTAAAATCCTGGCCCAAAGCAAAGAATTACGCTTGATTACACATGGGGGGATGTCATCCGGCCCAGCAGCTATGGCATATTTCAAAGCGTGAATTGCGCATTCGATGTCCTGAAGGGATCATTGTGGTAATGGTAAATGGGAATGCTCAATTTCTTCATATTGACATTATCAAACATAGGAGGCAAGGAAAATGTAAGCTTAAAGAACTCCAACCAGGTATCGTCAGATATCATAGAGGCCTGATCAGTACTCAGAGTGTTGGAGTCTGCCCTAAGCAAGGCCCATATTGAACCTCTATCGTTGCGACATAGAGTAGCAAACATCTTCTGATTGGTCAAGCTATGTAAATATTGTTTGTAGTTTGTGCACTTATTCCGATAAGCATTACAAATAAACTTTGTTCCCTTGAGAAACTCCTCCATAGGGAGACAAGCTCTCCTGAGTTTGCATAATGCAGCATTTTTGAGACATTTAGCTAATTGAATTGTCTTGCAACCAAAATTGTGATTGCAATTCATAGAATCCTTGTTCACACTGCGCAGGTTGGCCATCACACTTGCAATGACACTCGAGTACCAATTGGCTTCCATTTGAAGAGATGAACAAGGATTGGAAATGCCATCATAATATTCAAGCTGAGCATCAATTGTGGCATTGATCTTGTCACAGAGCTTATTGTTCCAACAGATGGAAATGCCGGGGCAATCACCTTCCAGAAATGACTGGTTTGGATCATTTTTTAATCTCCTAGCAGTGACGTCTAGAAGCAGTTGGATTATAAGGTTGTCACCTAGGCCAGGCTCAATTGTCAAGATTTGACTACACTTGTCCTGTAAATTTGCTGAGGTAGCATAATGATTGTTAAACAATGAATTGTAACCCCGCCTCCATGTATAGCTAGAAACCACAGAATCAAAAGAGATAAATGAGATGTCCCATAACGCTAAATATTCGTGTCATAATTGGCCTCTGAGTAATGCTGGTGGGGAGGACACATCAACTAAACTTCAATCATTCGATTTAGAGCACAGGGCATTGAAGTCACCGCCCAACACTATTCGACATGCTGGGTGCTTGGACAATACTCGAACAGCTCATCAAGCTCCTTAAATGCAATTGCTATCTTCATTTGCACAGGGTTGTGGTACAATGAAATGATAAAATAGGGCTCAAGGAATGCCTCGATGAAAAAGACTAGCAAAGCTAAAAATGCTGTATATTTATAGATGGCCTGTGTGCTAGTGTTTAGATTGGTATTCACACATATGGCCAGTCCACCTTACGGCCGCCCCTTCAGACCACGCTTAGCCATCACTTCATGCACAATAAAACCCAGAGACAGAAGCTTTTGTTCGCACATGGTTTCTTGACATAATAGAATGTCACATTTTACTATAGAGGAAGCATTTTTTAACCCCACGCGTGTAAATTTGTAAACCCACATGAATTCCAAGACAAAATCATCAAGGAAGTGGTTTTACTGCTTGGGTACCTTGTCCATTTAGAGTGATGGCCAGCGATGACAACCAAGACCAATCTTTGCTAATATTTGACATGGAAACAAGCTGTGCAATTACTGTGGTTTTCATCTCTCCCTGAGCATCCAAGCCAGACCTCTTTGGTGAAGGCGGATTGGTGGCTGGTAAGGGAGTTTCATTGAAACAGATCGCTTCATCGATGGAGTCAAAGAGGAGGGGAGACAAACCAATCAATTGAAATTCACGTTTATCCTGGCACACCAAATCAGTAATAATAACCGATTGAATTTTGCACACCAAATCGGTAATAATAACCGATTGAACTTTGCACACCATTCAATGGTTATGAATGGCTGGAAGGGTAACCCATTCTATGTCTGCGGAGCTCAAGGTCCGCAATGCAGCAATTTTACTGAATGCTTGTAGGAGGGCAGAGCGGTTAAGGCGTTTGGCCTCATATAAATGAGGGTCAGTCACCCATCCAATAATGGTGGAGGATTTGCCTAAAGGCTTATCGATTGTTACCAGGCCATCAGACGACGAGCTTGGCAGGCGCAGAGAAAATTGTCCAGGTCTATTTAAAGACCCGGGCGTTTCAACCTTTCCTCTGTGCTTGGATTAGTAGTGGACTCAAAGTGCACAGCCAATTTTGCGCATTAACATGCCCTACCCCTATTGGCGGACCAAGATTATCGAGCATATCAGATTGAATAGGCCCCCCAGCTTGGGGTGCCTCGCTATATCCTTCCCTACTTGTACCACTTTGTTGTCTAACGGTTTGTAAAAGGCTGATAAGTGAGTTTGCAAGGTACTTGGTGCTTTGGCAGCTAAATTCTGTTGAGCGGCGGATGGGGAACCCACAGGATTTTTGCCTGCCCCAAGATGGCACAAGCGTGCAGATGGTTTTGTCCCTTTATTGCCATGCGGGAGGAGACCATTGCCCTCAACATGGCTGGGGTGTTGCAAAGCATTTTTACTCTCTGCAGATAGTTCCTCAAGGTTGATGCCCTGTTCACTGTCAGAGCCGGGCTGCCCAGTAGGAGCGATGTTGCCTATAGGGTGACTTGAGCAATTTTTGGGGGATTTTTTTGTTTTTGCTGTTTGGCACAGCTTCACTCGAAGCCAATAAAGCCGCTTGCCTGTCAGCGTTTCTTTTTAAGGCACGAAAAAAAGAGCCGTTTCTCCTTCCGAGAAGAAAAAAACTGGCCTCACTGACGCCATCATTTTCCTCTGGGAAGGCAGTGACACTTTGTACATCTGTATCAAACAGCTTCTTGAGAGCAGAGGGACTATCCGGATGGGATATTTCGCACAAGTCAGTTTCCTCAGCCAGGGCAGGATGCTCCCCATCCTGCGCATCAGGATTTGCCTGGAGAAAAATAACAGTTGCTCTATTTTTTCAGTGTTGAGGGTGGCCTTCTGACACAATTGGGCATGAGTGAAGATTTGCGTGGCAGTGACATCCTGGGGAGCAGCTACTGTTTGGGCAAAAGATTGTGCAAAAGAGAAAGACGTTGGAAGATCCTCTCGGCATGGGGGTGGCTGCACCATAACTTCTACAGAGTCAGTTTGAGTGGCGGTAGAAGCAGTACCAGAGGTATCCCTCTTCAAGGGGGATTAACAGCCACTTTCACATCTAAAGGTATCTGCAAAAATATATCCTTCAAACTTGTTAATTTTGAGCAGAATTTGGGTAAGTGTGGACTTGCAGTCCCTTATTTCATAATGTGTAGTCATGACCTCTATCTAATAAATTGAGGATCCTTGATAATACAGGGTAGGAGACTTCCAGAGACTGCATATCCTCGGAAGGATCAAGAAGGTCAAATCCTAAAGGGGGAGCAGGAGCCTTTTTAGTGGGAGAGGAGGAAGGACCTAACACCGGGGCTAGAAGAGCTTTATCAATAATCTGGAGTAAGGGCGGGGAGGAATTGGGGGGTGTAGAATCTAACACCTGCTTTTTGCAAGCCTCAAATACAGGTGAGATATTAGAATCATTTGACATAACTTCCTCTTTGCAATGCAGGTGTACATCAGTCCTTCTGCTACTAGGCATGGTAACCGGAGTTGATGGGCCAGCAGAAAGACAAACACGTTTTTCCAAGGCTGCTAGTAAAACGAGAGCAAGAATGGAATTATCAGAGGGAGAGGAGCTAAGCCCGTCACTATTTCCATCCTCAACAATGAATGGTTCATCCATCCTCATGCTAAGAAAACCTTTGCGTCCAGAGGACGTGTGACCATTCGATGCAATGGGCAAAAGAAGATCAGGAGCCATTGATGCTATCAAAGCTGCTTCACTTTGGGCACAAGCGAAAAAAACACCACTTTGTGGCAAATTAAGTCATTAGAGGGCACCGCCATTGGCCTTGCCAGCAGTCTTGAAACACAGCCTGCATATGCCATGGCGGAACTTTCAGTAATCCTGGGCAGAGGGGCACTTACAGCTTTGTCCGATTTGTTTGGGAGAGTACTTTTCGCCACAGGCGTGCAAAGCAGACGGCCACTACGCAGGTTGGAAACCATTTGAAAATAAGCGCACTACAGGAGAAAACAGACACAATATCACCCCATCCATATGCAAGATGCAAAACAATTTAGTCTTTTGTTAAAGGATTACTTGCAATATTGATTAATGTGCACTTTCATACCTGCTACAACCACGCTCCCAACCTAACAGCCCAACAGCCACTTGCAATCCACTTATGGGTGTGCCCGCGGGTGCACGGCCCCAGTGGTATTAGTAGGTGGCCTTGCTGTGGCAGAGTGGGCGGGGTCAGTAAATTAGGCGTGTCAGGGATTTGAATGAAAAAATAATGCTGCGGGTAAAAGAAAGAAACTATTAGCATGCAGCAGCGTGCAGCGAGTCCCAACAATAGAGTCCCAACAATAAGGTGCCAGTAGAGAAGTCACAGCTTGCCCATAAGCACTGTATGTAAATCCAAGTCACCTTGCGTCTACGTTACGAGCGGTGATGAGGCAACAGTCATTCTTCTTGCTGACTTGTGGGAGCTGGGAAGACCAGAGCAACAGCCCAACAGCCACTTGCGATTCACTTACGGGTGCGCGACCCCAGTGGTATTAGTAGGTGGCCTTGCTGTGGCAGAGTGGGCGGGGTCAGTAAAGTAGGTGTGTCAGGGATTTGAATGAAGAAATTACGCTTGCATCTACGTTACAAGTGGTGATGAGGCAACAGTCCTTCTTCTTGCTGACTCGTGGGAGCTGGGAAGACCAGAGCAACAGCCCAACAGCCACTTGCGATCCACTTATGGGTGCCTTCCTTTAGAATCATACGTGTGTTTAATGGAGTGTCAAAGTCTGTAATTCCTGAAAAATATGCTGCGCGCTTTGCTTCCGCATCTGCTACTTTGTCACCCCAGGAGACTGCGTCCTCCCCCTTGTGTTTAGTTTAGTTTAGTTTAGTTTAGTTTATTATTTGATAATGCGCTCCAAACCCAGGGGTAGCCGGGCAGAGCAGTCACAAGAATACTTAAGCTTAGGTTGCATACATACAGAGGATACATACAGAAGATGCCTTATATGTGTTATTAACATATATACAATACAAATATACAAATATACAAGAGATACAAAATGTGGGTCTCTCACATCGGTCCAGTGTCGGAAGAATCAAAGTAGTTATGTGCAATGATTAGTCCGGGTCTAGAACATAGGATCAGTATGTTAGTTGTCATTAATCCAAAGCCAACTTTTCACATTACATCTGAATCTGGAGTAGGGTAGATTAGCTCTCAATGTAGTAGGGAGTTAATTCCATGCACAGGCAGCTCTAACAGCAAAGCTTGCTCCACCCGCTTAAGTTAGTCTAAATCTGGGAGTTTCAAGTAGGGAGTGGTTAGAGGCTCTAGTGTGGCGAGTAGAGGATTTTCTGGTCAGTCTAGCCGAGATGTAAGGGGGCGCAGTGTTGTTCAGTCCTTTATGTGTGAGAGATAGCGTTTTAAGGAGAACTCTGTCACTCATTTTTAACCAATGATAGTCTTTCCTAATGTTGGAGATATGTGCTCTGTGGGGTATGTCCAAGGCTGCTCTAAGAGCATTATTCTGCATTATTTGCAGTTTGTTTATGACGGTTTTATTAGCGCCCACATATAGGGTGTTACATTACTAAGGCATTGGCTAGTGTAATACAATTGGTTTTGGACAGGTAGGGTCTGCAGGCCCTGATTAATCTGCAGGTGTAGGCTGTGGAGGAAGCCAGGGAATTGACTTGTTTTTTTGAGAGATAAGGTGGAATCGAGGTAGAAACCTAGTGTTTTTACCTCGGTTGCCACTTTGATTATATTGCTGTATATATTGAAGGCGAGATAATTAGGGCTGAGTTTTTTAAGGTTAAAGTCGGAACCCAGGATCAGTATCTCTGTTTTGTCGTCATTCAGGCAGAGGCCGTGAGAGGCCATCCATGCCTGAATGATGAGGTAAATCTTGTTTACTAGAGCTGTGTCTTCAGCAAAGTTGCCAGATAGTGGTTTGAGGATCTGCGTATCGTCCGCACAATTAGCATAGGTTACCCCCAATCTGTCAAGTTTGTCGAAGAGTGGCTTAGTAAAGATGTTGTACATTGTGGGGAGACACATGAAGCTTGTGGGACGCCACAGGTGATATGTATTGGGTCCTCTGAAGCTAATGGGGAGAACACTCTCTTCGTACGGTTGGCCAGGAAGGATTGTACCCAGGCTATAGCTTCACTTGAGAAATGGGTGGCAGACGCTAGATGGTTGCAAAACACTGCGTGGTCCACTAGGTCGAAGGCCGCCGATAAGTCAAGGAGGAGGAGCATAGCTGTTTTACCTTTATCCTTCAACTCGTCGATTTGTGTCTTAAGGTCAATTAGGGCCGTTTCAGTACCATGTAATGGTCTGAAGCCATATTGGTGTGATCCTAGTAATTGGTTTGTCTCCAGATAATTTTGGATCTGGAGATAGGCTACTCTGTCGATGATTTTGAGGAGAAATGGGACCCTGGTAATAGGTCTATAATTGGTCGGGATAGCTGGGTCGAGCGTCTGTTTTTTAAGGAGAGGCAGTACCCAAGATTCTTTGAGGTTGGTGGGTACAGTGCTGGATCTGAAGGAGGCATTTATTAATTTAGAAATGAAGGGCGCTAAGTCTCTAGCTGCATCCTTAATAACTTGTGCTGGGCGGCTGTCCCCTTGGCAGTTGGATGGTTTCAGGGATAATATCACCTTTTCAGTTTCCAATATGGATATGTTGGTAAATCTGAATGGTTTACAGTTGCTTGGAGTGACTGTTCTAGGTGTATTTGTCATGTGGGAAGTATGGGTTCCAGTGGAGTTCAGGGATGCTTTCTTCTTAGCAATTTTGGATTGTAGGATTGTGATTTTATTAGCTAAGGCATTTTGGATGCTGGTGCACCATTGTTTGTCCTTGGGGACAAACAATTATCTGTGGGAGCGACCGGGTTTTCCATTTCCCGGAGGATGGAAAAAAGTTCTTTGGAGTTAGAGTTGGCTTTACTAATTCTCTCATTGAATGTGTTCTTTTTGGTTTGGATTATTTCCTTCTTATATTTTTTAGCAAGGTTGTCAAGTAGGGTTTTATTCTTGACTGAAGGTGTATGCCTCCAAATAGCTTGGAGTTTATGTTTTTGGATCCGCAATTCTTTGAGGTGAGGGGTGAACCAAGAGTTGAGAGGAGATTCTCGTTTACTTGTACGCAGTTTGATAGGGCAATTGTGTCCAAGGCTTTGGACATAGTGTTGTTGAATGTCTCAACTAGCATATTAGGGTCCAAATTAATAGCGCTATCAGTGAGGGCTGGTAGGAGGAGTGGGAGTAGTTTTTCAGCTGTGATTTCTTTTTTGCTTCTGGTAGGCGTAGGTGGTGCTGTTTCTAGCTTGTCTAATTTTGGAGGCTGTACGGTGGATGAGAAGCAGATGAGGTGGTGGTCGGTCCATGTTTGTGGTAAAATATTAGAGATGGTAGTGGCACAGTTTTGGTTAGCTATCCAATCTAATATACATCCTTTTATATGTGTAGGGGCTAAAACTTTTTGTGTAAGCCCATGATCGAGTAAGATTGATTGGATGGAGTGGGCCTGTTTGTCCTCATCGTCATTGAAACCCAGGTTAAAGTCACCTAGTAGGAGGAGTTGGGTGGAATCTTTGATAATGTTTGTGAGGAGGCTGGATAGGTCTTCCTCAAAGTTGCCTAGTGGGCCTGGTGGTCTGTACACCAGAAGGACAGTTAGAGTACTGTTATTAAAGATAGGTATTTTAGCTGAAAGAAGTTCACAGGATGTGATTGCTGGGTGTGGGGTTAGTCTTACAGCTAACTTAATTTTGTGTGGCCCTGGAACTTTACGGCCCCTATTGCTGCTGGGAGTTGAAGGGAGTTGAAGCACGTCTATGAGCCTGCCCATTAGGGGCACGTCCTGAACCGGTGTCGTCAGCACCTCGGAAGCCCCTCCTCTGCCATCGTGACATCACAGAGTGTACTGTAGATGTCACGTAGGCCGAATCTGAATACACTGTAATTTCCTGGTCCCTGCATGCTTCTAATGCCATTTTGCCCTACAGTATTCTTCTGCGTGAGTACCGCAGTCATCACTTCTCCATTGTAGTGTGAGAACAAATACAATTTGTTGTGATAGTCTGGGATCCCTATTACTGGAGCTGTGCATATTGCTTTCTTCAGTTCCTAAAATACTTCAGTCATATTATGTGTCCACACCAACTTACCATTCCCTCTCTGGTCCTCAACAAGGGTCTCGTATATGCGCTATAGTCAAACACCCAGGATCTGCAATAATTGCAAAGGCCCAAGAACTGCTGCATTTCTCTCACTGTCTTTGGCATCAGCATTCTACTAATCGTCTCAGCCCTTTCTGGAGTCACCTTTTCGCCCTTCTTGTGATATCAACTACACTATATATAGTTCTTCCCTTTGGCAATATTGTAACTTTTCCTTGTCCACTTTGTAACCTTTTTTCTGCCAATACTGTTAGCAAGTATACCGAGTCATTTCCACACTGCTCCTCTGACTTGCTACAGATTAAAATGTCATCCATGTATGTTATGACTGTGATCACTATCTGTATGTTGCATAGATCCGTCTGAAGGACCCTATTAAAGATTAAAGATGGAAGGTGACTCACAGTACGCATGTGGGAGTCGTGTGTTTCCACTTCGAGAGGATTGTCCTGTGACTCTTCGTGAAATGCAATAGAAAAGAAGGCGTTCTTCAAGTCTATTACTGTGAAGTGCATAGCTTCTGTTGGGATGTTGCACAATATTGTCACTGGAATTTGAACAAATGGAAATTATGCTTCAACAATTTGGTTCAGAAGGCAACAATCCTGAATGAAACACCATGATCCCCCTGTTACCTTTTTCACCGGTTACACTGCAGTGTTACACTGTGATTCTGAAGGCACCAGAATGCCTTCCTTCACTAATGCAGTGATGGTTTCATAAATACCCTTCTCTGCTTCCCTTGATAGGGGATACTGTCTTGCCGTTTGTGAAATAGCCCCTGGTTTAAGCTTTATCTTGACCGGTCCTATCCCTTTTAACAGCCCCACATCATAGGGACTATTAGTCCATAAAACACTGGGTACCCGCCCTAAGTCTTCTTCGAGGAATTGTGGTGGAGGATTTCGCAACACACCCATTCTCTGCGGCACTTCCCTGTAATGTATTTCCACCCGCTGTATAATGCTTATGTTGTTGGGAGGAACCACCAGGCATGCCAGAGGGACATTTGAAGTTTGCAAACTTGGAGGGCCCAACACCCTCCACCAAGATACACGAAGGACTCAGTCAATGGCAAGTTCAAACTGTGGTTTATTATAGACAAAACCAACAGGGATTAGAACAGGAACAGAAAATATTCATGCACATCTTGCTCTTCCTCAGCTCGCAGGCTGGTTTTACTCCCAAATGGCGTGAGCACTTCGTGACAACCTGGGCCTCTCTCCAGAAAACCAAGTGATTGGGTATTGAGTATGTTATAACCTATACAAGACACTATAGATGTTATTCTACTGACCCTCGCATGTCAGGTGGCTGGCCTGTTCCATCCCCAACTCACCAACTAACACATTGTTGCAGTGTTGTGGACTTACCATTGGTTCTTGCCCATTGCTACCCAACCCAAGGGTATTAAACTGTGATTGGCTAGAGCTTACGACCCTAGACCTCGTACCCGAAAGGGTTTTCAGCTCACTGTGTACCTCTTCAAGGTGATGAGAATGATTATGTGTCTGTATTGTAAATTGAGTGTACCACCTTTGCCTTATGAGAGTGCTCTCCTGTCCGGCGCAACACTTGTTGCATACTGTTGCATACTTGTTGCAGTCTGTGTCTGGCAGCCTGTGACCAGCTCTCCTTTCCCACCACCGATCACTGTCCATTGTTTGCTTTTGGCCGCATCACGTGTTCAGAGAACACGAATTTGAGCTTTGGAGCTCTGAATTATGAGGATTATTAGTATTTTCTGCAGCCGGTCCCTTTAACGTCTGGGGATTGGAATGTCATTCATATCTCTTGACCTTGGCTGCGGTTCCTGTCTCACACGTCTTGCTCTCTGTCCAGCCTGAATCAGCTTAGCTCCTCTCTTACTCAGAGGCCTGAGGCCTGCTGTAATTTTCCTGAACTTTATAATGTGGTTTCTACAGTGTCCATTCTATACTATATTCACCATAGGTTAGTCATACTTGTCTCTGTCAGGTGCTCCTGCAGTTCCAAGCTCTTTGTGTAGTCAGAGCAAAGAGGGCGTGTTACATGTAAAGAGTGGTGGTGCACTCCATGGTTATTGCTGCTGACTTCTCCACTGCAAATGCGGCAGCTGCCAAAGTTTGTTCGCACTCATAGTGTCCTCTCATTACTGGGCCGAGTTTCCAACTGTAGTAAGCTATCGGCTTGTGTCCCATGCTTGTCTTTTGTGTCAGTACTGCCTTCATCACTACACTGTCAGCGTGAGAAAACAGGAAATATTCCTTTTTGTACTCTGGCATCCCTAGCACTGGTGCTGTGCATATTGCCTCTTTCAGCATGTCAAATACCTCAGCCATCTCTGTGGTCCATGTCAGTGTTTTGTTTCCTCTCTGTGCATCCTTCAGGGTGCCCAGTAGGGGCCTCGTGTATGTGCTGTAGTCAAAGACCCATGCTCTGCAGTAGTTGCACAACCTTAAGAACTGTTGCATTTCCCTCACTGCCGTGGGCTTTGTTTTTTGCGTATTGTCTCTGCTCTCTCTGGGGTGATCTGTCAGCCATTTTATTATTTTGTCTGGCCAATGTATAGCATCTTCTTCTGACAGTACTGTAACTTGTCCTTGTCCACCTTGTATCCTTTGTCAGCTAACACAGTCAGCATGTGTACTGAGTCCTTCCTAAACTGATCTACTGTCATGCTGCAAATCAAAATGTCCTCTACGTACTGCAAAACTGTGCTCTCCATCTGTATATTGCTCAAGTCCATCTGTATCACTCTGTTAAAGATAGATGGTGACTTGCAGTACCCTTGAGGAAGTTTTGTATGTTTCTACTTCTGGTTTCTATATATAAAGCTGATCAAGTCTTGTGAGTCTGGGTGTAGTGGTACTGAGAAGGCAGGTTCCGCTGGAATGCTGCACAGAATTGATACTGGATTTGCAACTAAAGGATAGTCTGCTTCTACAATGTGGTTAAGAGGCCTTAAATCCTGTATGAAACGCCATGACCCCCCCTTTTCCTTCCTCACTGGGTATACTGTGGTGCTGCATGGGGACTCTGATGGTACAAGAATGCTTCTCTCAATCAGGGCTGTGATTGCCTCATAAATACATAATCTCTTCTTTAGTTAGGGGGTACTGTTTCACTCTTGGTAAAATTGCCCCTGGCTTCAGCTTGATTTTCACTCCCCCTATGCTCTTTATGTGAACCACGTCATAGGGACTTGTTGTAACGCCCACCTGGTTCCCACGGGGGCGCAGATCTAGTCTGGATTACTGCGGCCTCTTCTAGCGTGATGCGGTGGACCCGGAATACCGATTGAACAGGACCTCCAAATCGTGCTTCCTTGGCCCGTAGGAATATCCTTCTGCAGATGAGAAAGGGGATTAACAGTCTGCAGAATGGTGTGCTAGCTCCCCCCCTCCCCCCTCCGTTCCTCTCTATTCCTCCAAACCCGGTTTAAGCTCACCTTATGGTTTGGAAGGTTGAACTCTCCATCCTGCTTCTGGTGCAGGGGCGCGCGTTCGTCCAGTTACTTCACTGGATTTCAGAATGGCGCTGGCAAAATCCACTTGACTTTCCTGAGCGATGGGCCGTAAGTATGAAAGTTCAAAGTTCAAGTGAGGCCCCCTTTATGCAGTCTTTCTCACCTGTGATCTGTCCTTTATTTCAGGTGCAGAATGAAGGCGATGCGTCGAGGGGTTAACCTGCCGAGGTGAGTAGTAATGATGTCCTTATCATTCCTCTGAAATATCTCTAGTCCTTTCCCCATAGGGGCCGGGGTACGGTACCTGCCAACGGGGCGGTGCCGACCCGAAATGTGGAAGAAAAGCCGGTAAGTATTATGGCTGTTAATCAGGCTTTCCTTCTGTTTGTCCTTCTGCTCACCTTTTGTTTCTTCCTCTCTCCCCTAGGTGCAGAGATGTGGCGACCGATGCTGACAGCCGCGATGGAGCCGGGAGATGTCTCGAGGACAGGACAGGTGAGTGAAGCGTGGCGCTGCAGCGAGCAACGCGATGCTTTTAAATTGAAGTCTTTCTTCAGGGATGCTGGCGAGAAGATTCCGGATGCAGGCAAGAAGCTTGAAATAATCCTTGGTTTTCACCTTTCTCTTCTCTTCCTTCCTTGCAGGTCTTCCAGGTTCAAGACGGGCGTGGCGGTAGTCCAGGAGCAGGAGCAGACACGGTGAGCGTTAAGCTGCAGGAAGCAGAACAACGCGAAGCATGAGCTGCTGTCTGGGCGTGGCTTAAATAGCTTCCAAAGAAGTCCCAGGTATGTATCCTTCCCCAACTAGGTATGTATCCTTCCCTGGCCACGCCCGAGTGAAAAAATAGTCCCTATGAAAAAAGAGTCCCTTTCAGGTCTCAGGGAGGCCTGAAGCATGCAGCATGGTCTGCATCAGGTAAGTGCACAAAACACCTCCCGAAATGAGCCTGGCGCCTATGGCGCCAGGACTGATGCCCAACATGAGCCTGGCGCCAAAGGCGCCAGGACTGAGTCCAAAGAGTCCCTATAAGGGGCCGCTGGGCTTTTACCCGAGGGCATGATGCCTGCTTCCGGGGGTGCTGGGCCTGGCCTGATGCTCCGGGGGTAGGCATCGACACTTGTGGTTCATAGGGTGCTGGGTACCTTGGCCACATCCTCCTCCCAGAATGAGTGTGGTGCCTCCAGCACCATTGCCATTCCCTGTGGTACTTCCCTGTAATATATTTGTAACCAATAAGTCACACTCATTTCAAACACCAACTCTATTTCTAGCCTTTCTTCCCTGAAAAGGTAATTGTCTATCACTGTGGTCAACCTGCACCCTTCTGATGCTGCAATCACTGCTCTCCATGCTCACCCTGTGTCATCCATCCTGTGCAATCCAATCCTCTCTTGCGACCACTGTCTCTATTTCTCTTGGCACTATGGTTCCCTCTTCCTCGTCCATTAGTAGGAGAGGCCTGAGTAGGTATTCGTTTGGAACTCACCACACCTTCCCTGCAATCCCTGGAAGCCATACTGGAACATTTCTGCATCCACTGTCACCCCCCTCTGTACCGTTTGTCCACAATATGCTTGAACAATCTGTCTTACATTCAGCATGTGTATTCCTGGTGTAGAGCACACTATTCCCTTGTCTGTGAATGAAATGGTCATGTTCAGTCTGCGTACAATGTCTCATCCCAGTATGTTTACAGGTGTCTGTCGAGAGTAAAGTAAAGGCAGAGATAGATCATGATCTCCTATAGAAAGTGAGACATTGTCTGTATAAGGAACCACTTCCCTAGCCCCAGAGAACCCTTGAGTGTTCATGGCATTAGCTGACAATGTAAATGCTCCTTCCGTAATGCAGGACCTAGCCGCCCCTGTGTCAACAAGAAAGGAAAAGGTTTTGTCACCTATCGCCACCCCTATGTGAGGTTCCTTTGCAGGGTTGGGTGTGATCAACAGGATAGGACACATCAAGTTTGTCTGTAGGCTGTCCTATTAAGGGTATAAAGACATTCCATTCCCTGTAAAGGGGTTTTTCCCTACCATGGTAACTCCTCCCAGTTGTCTAACCGGAACTGTCACCATTGAGTTCACGTGTGCTGCTGCATCATTGCTCTGTATCTGTGCTAATTGCTGTGTTTTCCCTCAAATCTGTGGTGCTTGTAAGTATTGCGGTATTGGTGCTGGCATCTGTGGTACCTATATTTGTGTTTGTGGGGCTTGTACTTGTACTTCTGCTTGTGGCATCTGCTGATGTGTGCCCTGCATCTGTCCTTGCTGTTGTTGGTCCTGTGCATAGTAATCGTCCGGGTCCCCTTGATAGCTTTGCGCCCCCCAGTTTTGTTGCATCCCCTTTACCTACACACTCTTGAAATGTGTCCTAACTGCCCACACGTCCAGCACTGTGATGGCTCACTCCTTTGCCCTTGGAAACCCCCTGAAAAATCCCGTTTTCTGCTGCACCCATTGCCCATATCCTCAAAACCTTCCTGGAAATCCCCCTTGGTTGTGATGCATCTGAGGTCCGAATCCATGCCCTCTCTTTTGACCCCCCTTCCTCAGAACCCTTGCTGTTGACTACTCTGCTCGATGAACCCTCAACCCATGGGTGGTGCAAACTGCTGTGGTTGTTGCTGCTGTTGCAGCTGCTGTGCCTGTGGGATTGGGCTGGTTAAGGCCGCCCCCTGCATCGTGTACTTTGATTGTTTTTTTCTGTACTAGTTTTGCTTCGTCTTTCTTCCTGTCCTCTGCTGTTTTCTTAATCTTCTCCTGCCATAGCCTGCTATGGTGTACTATCGTGAGTTGTATCTCTGGCCACCCCTTTGCTTCCATTCCAACCAATTTCCTTAAACTTTTCTGGACAGGCTCTGGTAGCCCCTGTACTAATATCCGATAGAATATTGCTACTGTTTTGTCCCAAGGCTCTCGAGTTTCAAGGCACTGCAGCTCTTGAATCTCCTGAATGTACTACAAAGGGTCTTTGTATTCCCTCATTTTCCAGGATGTAATCACCGCAGTATCTGATGTGTCTGTGTATTGTGTCCTTAGTGCTTACCATACTACTGCCCTGCAGTTTGCAAACAGCAAACCATCATGTGCTGTGTTTTGTGTCATCACCCCCGGGAACCACACCCTTTTCCGTATATCATCCGCTGAATCCCCTAAGATCGACAATAGCAGTCCTTTTATGCTTCTCACAGTTGTCCTATTTCCCGCTGTCATCCTCTCTATTTCATGAATCCATTTCCCAGCTCCTGCACTCAACAAGGGCAGCCTACAGTTCACCTTCTCCTTATCTGCATGATTCCATTGTATATACTGGGGTCGTACTCCTCCTCTCTCTAATAAGGACATTTGTGTGAAACCCTCCTCCTCCTCATGTGTTCTTCTGGTCAGTCTGAACTGCCTGTCCCCTCTCTCACTCTCAATGCCTGTTCATAAATCCAATGGCTCTAGTATGGGTACCCGGATACTATCATCATATCTCCTTGTCAGCCTTCCTCTTGAACAGCCCACTGCTGTCTCCCCTTTCCTTCATCAACATATGTAGTGGTATCATGTAGGGTGTGTGAGTCATTTGTCAGTCATACCTGCTCATTCGAGCTGCCCACTCCTTCTCCGCCTGTGTGCGTCCTAACCTCCCATGACACCCACTTGTCTGTTCCCATACCCATTGACTGGGGTCGGAACTGTTCCCTCCTCTCATCCCCACTGGTCCTGTCTTAATTGTCGGACGCGGTGTCCATGTTGCTACAAAAGTTGTCTGCGAAACTCGGCCTCCTCGATGTCAAGTCTGTGTTAGGTTTCGTGCTGAGGTCAGTGTCCCTTAGGTCGTACCTGCTTCCTCCCCCCTTTACCCGTAGGCCTGCACTCTATCTCTCTGCTGTGCTCCTGCGTAGTGAGCTTGTACTATCTGGTTCTGTCCGTCTGTCCTCTTCCAGTCTGTCGCCTCCCTTTTACAGAGCTCCTTGTGTCTTTACCGCCCATATAGCTCACTCAGCCGCCTCCCTGCACGCTTGTTCCCTTACCAGTCTATCCAACTGCAACTTCCTCTGTTCTCTCTCAGCCAACTTGTGTTTTTCCTGCTATGCTACTTCCCTTCGCCTCTCAATCTCTTCCACTTCCTTCATTTTTCTATCCGCTGCTCCTGCTCTGCTCTCTTCCTTTCCTTGAGGTCTCTTCTGATCCTCTCCTCTTGCTCCCTCTCCATGCGCTCCTTCGCCTCCTCCTTCCTTCTTTCCCTATCCTCCCTCTCCAATCTCTCTTTTCCTCACCTCTCTCTGTCCTCTCTCTCAAGGTTCTCCTCTCATTCCTTCTCCTTCTTGTCCTCCTCATCATTATCTTTGCCCAGTCTGTTGCTTTGCTGCTTCTCTTCAGACCCTCCATTTCCTTAGTCGCCCCTTCTGCCTCTCCATCTGTTTTCCCTTTCAGCTTCAGGAGTAGCTGTCCTCCTATCCACTTGTTCGTGGCTATGCTCCCGAGCCCCTCCCTCACGCCCCTCTGTGCCTCGTTGCTCACCTCTTGACCAGTAGTTGACTGCCCTGCGCCTTTCGGCCTCTCCTCCTTAGTATGTGGTGGTGGCTTATATGTCAGATTTGAGTACCCCTCTGGTGCCCTTAATTCTCGTATTGGGTGCATCTTTTGCTCCTTATCTGTGTCATCTGATGCTACACTCAGAGGGTCCTGGGGAGGTGCAGAGGGATGAGTGCCTGGCTCTTTCACCTCCTGCTGGCTCAGCATGCACTGATGCCTCGTGGCATCCTCCTCGCCCTCCTGAAACAGGTGCCACAGCTCGAATATGGCAATGCATTTTGTTAACTTCTTCCCCTTATAGTTACACTGTATGTGTGTCAGTAGTGATTGCTGCACGTCTTTGGAGAAAATTCCACAAGGTGGCTATGGTTCAGTTAACCTTCCCTCTGTACCTTTGGACCATTCTATGCTGTATTTACAAATGTTTTCCCTGTAAGGCGGGAGTGTCTTACATAAGTGCTGAAGGGACGTGTCCCACCACATTTCATCTAATACATATTTTCGTGCCTTTACCTGACCTCTTGTCGAGGGTTTAGATAGTCCGCTGTTAAGGGAGAAAGGTACAATATAATGGCAATACTTTTCAGTTTCTACAAGCCTCCCTTGCTCCACACCTTATCCGGTGTGCTCCGTGCACCTCCCTCCTTCACGATCACTGCCTCCTCAGGCACACCCACAATATTGCGCATGCGCCTTCCGCACACCGCCACTTGTTCACCACGTCTGCCAATCTCAATTTTCCAATACTAGCTCCTCTCCGTCTCGTGCTCTCTGTGTCCTATCTGCAAACCTATGGGTGACGTCACCAATCTATTGACCAAGGTAGTGCCGAAAAATCAAGTGCTGCACACACACTGTTATAGCCTGTTTCTAGCAAACCACACAAAAACCCCACAGCTGTCTTCCCGCCTCCAGGCGGAATATACCAATATTCTCTTGTGATCGAAATGTACCTGCTGCATTGCCTACAGTGCAAAACGTCTCACTCCAGGAGACTTAATCAGTCAACTCACCTTCTGAAATCTAGGCGAGCTCCCTTGCTAACCCTTACGGAGATACCGTCATCTATGACCCGAGCTAAAACGGCCAACCCACAGGAAAACCACTTATTTACATATCTTTTGTCATCCCTGTCCTCAAGTCAATAGTTTAGGTTTACCTCTAAAACCGAATGTACCCTAAACATAGAAGAAGGACATCTACCTCCGCTCCTGTCCCTACTAACTTTGACAATACTAGACAATACTCAACAAAATTAAGCAATACTCCACAAAACTCAATACCGTCCCTCACACCCACAGCCACAGTTGCCGTTAGACTGGATATATACTTACACTCTGTGGTCTTCTGGCGCTGCAAGGCTGCCGACTCCTCCATAAGGTGCTAATTTCTCCATCCTGGTCTGCCTGGACTCCTTGCTGACTTCGGGCAGGATGATATCCAACTGGCTCCTGATGGCCTTTCAACAGGCACATGTTTTCCCGTCTTCTCGAAATATGCGACGGTCCTGCAACCTCTCAGGTTCGGCGGCAGAGGAGATGACCTGGTGCCGGGCTGGCGTAGCCAACCATCCACTCTGCTACCAACTTGTTGGGAGGAACCCCCAGGTATGCCAGAGACACTGGAAGTTCATAGACTTGGAGGGCCCAATACCATCCCCCAAGATACGTGGAGGACTTAGTCAACGGCAAGTTCAAACTGGAGTTTATTACAGACAAAACCAACAGGGGTCAGCACAGGAACAGAAAATATTCATGCACATCTCACTCTTCCTCAGCTAGCAGGTTGGTTTTACTCCCAAATAGCGTCAGCACTTCATAGCAACCTGGGCCCCTCTCCAGAAAACATGTTGGGCCAAGTGATTGGGTATTGAGTATGTTATAACCTATACAAGACACTATAGATGTTATTCTACTGGCCCTCACATGTCAGGTGGCTGGCCTGTACCATCCCCAACTCACCAACTATAACATTTTTGCAGTGTTGTGGACTTACCATTGGTTCTTGCCCATTGCTACCCACCCCTATGGTACTAAACTGTGATTAGCTAGAGGTGACGTCCCCAGGCCTGGGACCTAAATGGGTTATCAGCTCACTGTGTACCAATTCAAGGTGATGAGAATAATCATGTGTCTGAATTGTAACTTGTGTGTACCACCTATGCCTTATTAGAGTGCTCTCCTGTCCAGCGCAACACTTGTTGCTTACTGTTGCATACTTGTTGTGGTCTGTGTCTGGAAGCCTGGGACCAGATCTCCTTTCCCACCACCGATCGCTGTCCATTGTCTGCTTCGGCCGTGTCACATGTTCAGAGACCACGAATTTGAGCTGTGCAGCTCTGAATTATGAGGATTTATTTGTATTTTCTGCAGCTGGTCCCTTTGTCATCTGGGTATTGGAATGTAATCTGGATCTCTTGACCTTGGCTGTGGGTCCTGTCTTAAATGACTTGCTCTCTGTCCAGCCTGAATCAGCTTAGCTCGTCTCTTGATCAGAGGCCTGAGGCCTGATGCCTGCTGTAATTGTCCTAAACCTTATAATGTGCTTTCTACAGTGTCCATACTATACTATATTCTCCATAGGTTAGTCACACTTGGCTCTGTCAGGTCCCATAGGTGCTCCTGCAGTTCCATAGGGTTACTTGCATTTAAGCACCTGCAAGCTTTGCTCAGGATCTGTTACGCTTTGCGGTTTCTGCGTTGCTGAATTTCGATAATGGCAAAAATAATAAAAGCAATGATAGTATGTATATGTATCTGTCCTCTAACTATAGAACTGTACGCTCGTGTTCTTCATGTATTCGAGTGTGTGTTTGTGTCCCGAAGAGCTTCATGTCTAACGCTGCTATGTCGTGGTGTCTCTAACGACGTCAGCAGCATGGCTTCTTGGTGTTTAGTCCAAGGTGTCCATGCAGGTGTTTCTGATCATGGCCAGCGGCTCTTCATTCATGCATGGCTAGATCTGTATGTCCCTTGGTCAGTATGGCTGGCTGAGGGGACACCGCTCAATGTATTTGTCAATCATTCGTCCATTAGGAATTCCTCCAAAATTGAATGGATGATTGCAGTGTTTCTTGGCCTTCTTTCTTGTCATGAATTTAGTAGGAGGGGGGTGGTGGCAGGATTCTGAACCCCTCTTTAATGTCAAACACCACCTCACTACAGGATTGATCACCTTGGAATAACTCCTCATCTGTCACGTCAGTCAACCTGCATCCTTCCCCACTGCAATTACAGTTCTCCATGACCGTCATGTATCGTCAGTGCCATGCAATACTATTCTCTAGTCTCTCACTATAACTGCCTCAAGTTCTCTTTGGATCACTTTTTCTTTCTTTTCATCTAAGCGAACCTATGGTCTGAATAGGAACTAAATGGTTAGGCGTAACAGTCTACTCTCTATACCTGGGAGCCATGCAATTAACACCTCTAGCCCATATAAAAACTGTTCAATGTCTACTAGCACTCCTCTCTGTACCATGAGGCCACAATAAGTTTGGATGAGTTCCTTCACATTCATGTAATGAATCCCTGGCGTTGAGCGCACTATCCCTTTGTCAGAGAATTAAATGGTCATGTTGAGTCTTCTCATCATGTCTCTACCCCATTATATTCACTGGTGTCTGTCGGGAATATAACAGTGGCATGATCAAGTCATGTTCTCCCACAGAAAGCGGTAATTCATCAGTAAAAGGAACCAAATTTGTGGCCCCAGAGAATCCCTGCACATTCATGGCAATGCCTGACATTGGGTATCTCCCCTCCCTTATGAAGGACCTAGTCACCCCCGAATCCACGAGAAAGGAAAAAGTCGTGTCACCTATAGTCACCCTTCTACGTGGTTCATCAGCCGGATTGGGTATAACAGATAGGATTGAACACACCAGGTCTGTCTGTGGGCTGTCCTATTGTGGATATAATGACATTCCCATCCCTGTAAATGGATAACCCTCTACAACAGTCGCCCCTCCCAGCTTTCACATGGGAGCCGGCATTGTGGAGCCTGCACGTTTCGTGGTTATTATTTTCTGTTGAACCGATGCCAGCTATGCTTGTGATTGCTGCATGTGTCGCTGCATCTGTAATGCATGTGTCATGTGTCATGGGCTGATACTGCAGTGTTTGCAGGTCTTGGGTATGCGTCTGTTGTGGCGTGTACATCTGCACTTGTGTGTGATCTTGGGAACAATAGTCAGTCTGCTCTGTCTGGTATGTGGGCATTTGCTGCACTACCCCTGTATCTGCATACTCACAATATGTGGCCAATTTGTCTGCACACCCAACATTGTGTGCGTCCACCCATCAGTTTTTGTTGTGCCCATAAAACCCTCCTGCGTTCAGTTGCATTGGGTGTCCGAACTCTCTTCCCTGAGGTATCCCTCCTCGTCCTCTTGGCCACTGATTCATATCCCCTCATCCTGCAAAATCTCTACCTGTCATCTGTGGTCAGTTCTGCCCCTGCTAAGCAACTACTTCTTCTCTGCGCGTCAACATCGCCCCTTTCATTGTATACTTAGATAATTTCTTCTGCACTAACTTTGCTTCTTCTTGTTTCCTCTCCTTATGCTTCTTTCTTGCTTTCTCTTGCATTAGCCTGCAATAGTGCACTATAGTTAGCTGCATTTCTGAGCACCGCCTCCATCCCCACTAGTTTCTTAAGCTGTTTTTGCACTTGCTCGGGTAACCCCTGACATAATATGTGATATAATAACCCCACTGTTTTGTCCCACGGTTCTCTCGTCTTAAGACGCTATTTCCCTTGAATTTTTTGAAAAATGAGTCTTTGCCCTCGAGCATTTTGTGTGCCATGATCACACTTATGTCCGAATTGTCTGGGTATCGTACCCTTAGAGCTTGCCATACGGCCGCTCTGTAGTTATTGAATAGCGCGCCATTGTGTGCTATGTTTTATGCTGTCACTCCAGGATATCCTGCTCTTTTCCATACATCGTCAGTTACCTCCCCAAGAATGGCTGAGAGAAAACTCTTCATGTCCCCTACCGCTAATCTCGTCCCTGCTGTCAGTTTCAATCTCATAATTCCATTTGCTAGCCCCCTCAGACAATGAAGGGAGCCTGCATCTTAAATTATCTTTATCCATTTACTGCCATGGGATATACCGAGGTCTCCCCCCACCATTTTCCAATAATGGGAACTTCATCCATGTTGTCCATCCATCCTGTCTCCCCATGTCTTTAGTGGTGGTGAACGCCCTTGCCATCTCTGTCCTCTTCTGTCCTGGCCGGGCCCCGAGCTTCTGCACATACAGAGTGATATTGTCTGCGGTCCACGACCCACCCTCTGATGTAGTATTCGCCCTTCAATGTCCTCCTCCCTTATACCCATATTTTTTCACCTCCCCATATTGTGTCACTCTCTGTCAGTGGCGTAACACAAAATGTGGGGGCCTCCCTGCGAGCCATGCTGAGGGCCCCCCCCCCCAACTCGGCAACAAATCACTGGTCGTGCCTCACTCTGGGCCGGCATAGATTATCATGCTTGCGCAATACGCGCAAACGTGCTGCTGCAGGGATATGCTGGACACTGCACTAGGAGAAAGATATAAATATATGTTTTATTGTGATATACAGCACACTTTCTGAGAAAAATTGGCTAAAAAGCCAGAGTGTTTGCAATTGTTTTGTAGGGCAACACCAATCCAATAGATGCAAGTCACCAACAGTGGACAGGAACATTAATGCTTTGCTATTAAAAATGCCATGCCACAATGAAAACATGTCCAACTGGCTGCACAATGTAGACCAGTGTAGACATGTTATAACGTTACAGTAAAGCATGCCAGGCCACATTTAGACATACCTAGACTGTTTGCACCAAAATGCCAATCGAAGCAATTACACTCATCAAGAAGAGAACACACATTCAAGCCCATGGCCTCTAACAGCACGGCCAAACTCTTTAAAATCTGCAAGGGATTGGTGAATCCTGTTGCAGTTTTTACCGCTCCTGTTCCCTCCCAGATCCTCTGTATGGCTCTGTCATCTCACTTCTCTGCTTAAACTCAGGACATCCTGTCCTCCATCTCCTCTTCCTCTCCCTCTCCCTCTTCCTCTATCGGACCCCCTTAACCATCTCTACCTCTCTTCCTCCTTTCTCCTCTGACAACACCGAACAAGGTTTCTAGACAACACTGATCTATGAAAGTGTCATCCAAACAGGTGCTCCACTGCTCCTCCAGAACCATCAAAGACCATATTGACACCCTCGCTCCAGCCTTGGCCGATTTCTGTAATCACTATTTCGCCACTGAAATGTTCACCTCTCCACTTAAGCACTCCCTTATGTTATGTTATGTTACCTAAATTTGTAGAGCGCACGGTCGCCCAGGGGCATCATGGCGCTGATGAGGAAACTGTCACACAGGAAGAGCAGTAAAAGTCGGGGGGCTAGAATAAGGTAGTTTTCAGGGCTTTCCTGAAAGCCAAATGGTTGGAGATAGACTTGAGTGGCAGTGGGAGGGCGTTCCACAGCCTTGCCGCAGCAATGGAAAATGCTCTGCCGCCGAGTCTTTCCCGATTGTACTTAGGAACCACCAAAAGGTTGGTATTCAGGGAGCGAAGGTTGCGTTCTGGTATATAACGGACAAATATAACGGTATATAATGCAGCCACTCCTCAAGAAGCCGTCTGCTGATCCTGCCTGCCCGGCAAACTATCGCCCAATCTCCATCACCCCTTTCCTGGGCAAACTGTTGCAAAAGCTGGCCATCACCCAGCTTACTCTCCACACAGAATCTGTTGGTTGTCTCCATGACCTTCAGTCTGGCTTCAGAGCTGACAGAGTCATGGAAACTGCTCTCCTGAACACCTGTAAAGATCTGCTCTCTAACCTTGATTCCAGCATTCCTTCTGTCCTCATCCCCCTTGATCTTTCCTCTGCTTTCGACACGGTCAACCAGACCATCCTGATCCATCCTGATCAATCGACTCCATGAGAACCTGGGCATCACGGATCAGTCCCTTGAGTGGCTGACCTCCTTCCCCTTGGACAGCCCCTCCCAGGTCCAATTTGGTCCCTTTCTCTCCGCTCCATCCTCTCACCATGGTTTTTCAACCTCTACTTGGGCTCTTTGTCCCACCTGATCTCTACCTTCTCCTCTAACCTTCAGTGTTATGCGGATGACACTCCTCTTTCCTTCAGGCTCCCCTCAGACTCCTCTCCTCTCTCGCTCATTGTTGTGCCTCCAACGATCTCTGCCTTAATGTCAGTAAGATGAAGATCCTTCTTATTTGGACTCCTGCACCTGCTTTCCCTCTCTCACTCTGGCTGCCCGCTTTGGGCCCTCTTCCTTCGCATTCCTTCGCCTTCCTGTGAGGCAAACAACCTTGGTGTCATCTTTGACTCCACTCTCTCTTTCTCTCCTCACATCTCTGACGTCGCCAAGAAGTCCCACTAGCAGCTGCACCTCCTCAAAGGGAGTCTTCCCTTTCTCACTTTCCCCCAGAAACTCAATGTCGCCAGAGCCCTGTTTCTCTCTAGGCTGGACTACAGGAACAGCCACTTCATCAATCTGCCTTCCTCTACTGTCCACCCTCTGCAATTAATCCAGAACAGGACTGTGAGACTTATCCTTGGCCTCAAGCCCAGGGATCGTATCTCTCCAGCCCTGAAATCTCTCCACTGGCTCCCACTTGCTGCAAGGATCAAGTTCAAGACCCTTTGCATTGTCCACAAGGCTTCCTGGGTCTGGGGCCCGCACTACATCCAACACTCTTTTCCAAAATATCTTTCTTCTCGAGCCCTTCGCTCAGCTACTTACAACTCTCTAAGGTTTAGATGCTTCTCCAGGCAGAGGGTGGGGGGTAGATTTCTCTCCTCTGCAGGTGCCTCCCTCTGGAATAGCCTCCCTGCCCCTCTCAAACTTGAGCCGGACCACCTGATGGTCTGGAAGCAGCTCAAAAACTTTCCTCTTCTCTGCTTTCTCTCTCTTCCCTCCCCTGCTGGCCTACCTGACCTACCTGTCTGCTGTACCGACTGGTTGCTTGGCTACCCTCAGAGTCTCACTGAGTCCAGACTCTTTCTTGATCAGTCACCCTTGCACTGCCTCTGGGCCTACCACACACCTAGGGGCTGTAACTGTAACCCTACAGTCCCTTGTTCTCCTTGAACTACCCAGAGCCCTGCTGCCCTGGCTGCACTTACTCAGAGCATTGCTGCCCTGTTTTTCCATCCCCTCTCCCTTGCACTTCCCCCCTCCCTTTCCCCCTGCACTTCTCGTTCTCACACTTGCACAATCTGAATGACACAAGGCCTAGTAAGATTGTTTGTCTTGTCCTCCCTCTATCTTCCCTCACTTGTCTTGTCACGCCTAGAAACACCTGTGTACAGGTGCGTTATTAATGACTTATATCATATAATTTGATCACAGATGCCCAGAAAAATATACAATGCTGCAGTAAGAAATGGCTAGACTGGCAGCACACAAATGGCAGTCTAGCCAGGTAATTCACTTAGCAGGACTGCTTTATCAGAAATGCCCAGTTAAAAAAAAAGTCATACCAAACTGAGGAATGACTAGACTGTATGCACCGAAATGCCTCTCAAGCCACTAATACCAAATATCATGCCTGCTTAGTCTGGGCATGGACAGCCATTATGATTTGTTGCACAATCCTGCCCCCCACACATCCCCTCTCCCTCCCAACCATACCCCATCCTCCAAAAGCCGCTCCTGAGCCTAGAATTACCTTCACGTCCCTCTTCCTTGTCCCAGAGGTTACGTATGAGGCTCTTTGCCTCATAGGTAAGTACTGGGATGAGGAAGAGTGGGACTAGGAGTAATGAAGATTACAGGTAGCTAAGTCAGGCATTACCTCCATGTACCTCTACCTCACCCAAGTACTTGTCTATGAGGCAGCATGCCTTATACACAAGTACTGTCTCAAACACACTGGGACGAGGAAGAATAGGGCTAGGAGTAATGAGTAATCAAGGCATTAAACCCACATATTGGTGCAACACCATTGAGTTGACTGGGATTCAGCACTCACCCTGAAATTTTGGGCTATGTTGACTCGACCTGACTGACCTTCAGAGCAGTTGCCAGACAGAACAGGACACAGATGTTAAATGGCACCTGGGTTTCACTGTTAACAAGAGCCCAGCAATTACTAACATAAAGCATTTCACTATTAGTACCTGCATTCAAATGCCACATTTTTTAGGCAATTGAAATCGTGATGTGGGTTTAATACTTGCATGCCAGGGGAGTGATTGGAAGGATAGAGGGGGAACAGGAGACCACTCAATCTCACAGCAGTCCATAAGTGGGTGCTTTCAACCTTAAAGGAGAGAATTAACTGCTTGTACCATTGAAGCTGCACAAGAATAGTCTCATTAAAATGCATAAAGAAATGAGATGCCCCCAAACAAATATGTTTGCCCTTCCCCCATCGCAAATGACGTTAGCGCCTCTGCCAACATTTGATGGGTTAGCCCCTGAAATGTAGTTTTGCTGCGCCTCTGAACGCAAGCACACACACTATTCACCATATACACACACGCACACCCAGCCATCCATACATTTAAGTGTGCATTCTTTCACCATACAGGCACACCTAGGCAGCCATCCGTACATTTAAGTGTGCACCCTTTCACCATACAGGAACACACACCCAGGCACCCACCCATACCTTTAAGTGTGCACCCTTTCACCATACACTCAAACAGTCAGCCACCTATACATTTAAGTGTGCACCCTTTCCCCATACAGGCTCGCTCAGGCAGCCACCCGTACATTAAAGTGTGCACCCTTTTACCATACACTCACACAGGCAGCCACCTATACATTTAAGTGTGCACCCTTTCACCACACACTCACACATGCACATGTCATGGGGTTGAAGGAAGCCATAATACTTCAAAACGAAATTGGGTCTCATTACAACTAAGCCGGTCTGGAAACAACAGTGCCGGTAAGTTTGCCGGCACTGTTGTTTCCGGACCGGCATAATTCAGCTCTGCGGGTGGTTGCCGTCCCACCCGGCAGGTCAGAACTGCTGGGCAGAACGGCACCCACCCACAGAGTTTTCACAGAAGCACCAGCACCAATATTAACATGCCGGTGCTTCTGTGGTCCCCATTCCCATAGAGTCCGTTGGAAATGGGGACTTTGCCTGACTTCCCGGACCGCCGGGGTTGTAATCACCCGGTGTTACCGGGATGTCGGGCACCAGTAAATTATTACGGGTCCGGCGGCAACCTGCTGGTAGCACCGGCACGGTTACAGCCAAACCCATAATGAGGCCCATTGTTTGTTTTTGAAGTCACTCTGACTTCATAAAGAAATTATTTCCGTTAAGGAGCGAACCATAACGGAAATAATTTCTTTGTGAATGCAGAGTGACTTCAAAAATAAACTATTTCTTTTTGAAGTCATAGGGCTCCCCTCACCCCATGACATGGAGACCTCCAGCTTAGGGTCTTCCATGCCATGGGGAGGGCTGTGCCCTCAGGCTTCCTAAAGAACGTTTCTTATTGTAGTCTCTTTGCCTTCATAAAGAAGTGATTTCTGTTACAGTAATCATTTCTTTATGAATGCAGAGTAAATTCAAAAAGAAAAAAAATATATTTTTTTTCCTCCAGTGGGGCCCCCTCCCAGGACATGTGGTGGTGGGGCCCCCCGCACCGCGGGTGCTGCAGGGGCCCCTGTTACGCCAGTGCACTCTGTGCTTGCTTCCCTAGAGTGTCGAGAGTGTCTTCTCTCCTCCTCGTCTTCACTCACCTGTGATTCCTCATCTGAATACATGGTCCCAATACTGCTGTCACTGTCCTCTTCTCTGTCTTCTTCTAAGCTAAGTCTCCTTAATGTTGAGTCTTCCCGCTGCTTTCTCTTTATTCGGTCTGTAACTCCACCCCCCCCTCACCGAGGGAGCAGCGCTCCTGTCTGTCCGTGGGGCAACTGTGCTGCTTATCCTACCCCTATAGAGCTCCACTGTCCTTCTTCGTATACCTTCCCCATCCTCATCATCTAAACGTGGCAAGTCAATCTTAATTTCGACCTTTTTCGAAGAGGGTTTTTCTCTGCTCTCGTCTCTGTGTCTGTTTCGTTCGCTTCTGCACTCCTCTCTTTCCCTTCATCAGCGTTCTTTAACGAGGCGCTCAACTTCTATCCTCCTTTTCTCCTTCTTTATTTTCTGGCGCTTCTGCTTTCCTCCTTGCTATGTCTTCTATTTCTTTTTGTTTTCTTCTCTCCCTTTCCTCTCTCTCTTATGCTTCTGGTTGCCCCCTTTCTTTTTGCAATGTTTCAATTTCTTCCTTCTCTTCCCTTTCCCTTCTATGCACTTCCTCCATTATCCTAGCCCATTCCTTAGCTTCCTCCTCCCCGTCTTTGCTACTCTGTAATTCCTTCCCCACATTTCCCATCTCACGTACTGTTTTCCCATCCCGTTTGAGCAATATCTGTCTGCCTATCCATTCATTCGGGACCACCAATTCTTGGCCTTCACTAAGCCCTGTTTTCCCCAGGTCATTCTCCTTTAGCTTTGCTTGCATCTCGCTGCTCTCCCTACATTCGCTGCTACTGTCTTGTGCTGTTCTACTCGCTTACTTTGCACCATCAGGTGCGCCTTCACCAATATATGATGGAGGTGCAAAAGTGGGATTGGTGTATCCCGCTGTTGTGTTTAATTCCTTCGTAAGATAAAATCCCTTACTTTTTGTTACTGTGTCTACATCAGCTGTTTGGGGACAAGGAGAGAAGGGGGGGGGGTGAGGGCTGTTCATCCCCTGTGTCCTGTTGGCTCAGCATCCAATGCCACTGAACCTCCTTCCTCATCGTGAAACATTTTCCATAATTCTAAAATGGCCAATCGTTTAATCAGTTCAGTCCCCTTATATGCTGCCTACAAATAAGTGGTCATTTTTTTGCTGCACACATTTGGAAAAACTTCAGTTGTTGGGCCATGGCTTTGCCAACTTGTCTTCTGTATCGTGAGTCTATTCCGTGCTATACTTGAGTATTTTGTCTTGATAACACGGGAGGGACTTGCATAAATGTTGAAGAGGTGTATTCCTCTTTTTCATCATCCTATGTAACAGTAGATCCAAAACTTACTTGACCTAAAATCGAGATTTTGATACACCCGATTTTAATCAATATGATATGACAAATCTTTTCTTTAGCCTTTCTGGCTCACCACTGAAAACACAGGCGTGCTCCGCGCAGCGCCCCTTTGCGGCTTTCCACCCTGAACACTCAAATCACAACTCCACTCAGAATCTCTCAAGCTTCGCCTAAATGGCACAACACTGATTTTCAATCACAATCGACAAACTACCCACCTACTTCTACCACGTTCTGTACACTTCGAGTTCTATTAAACGACCTCACCGGTGACATCACAACTATAGAGGAAACATTTTCAATACTCGTTCTTTCAATAGATGTTTCCACTTATGACCTGCCCCAAACACAATGACATAATTCAACATAACATGTATACGGCCACCTACCTGTCTCCTAGAAATGTAGTCCAATAAATCTCGTGGACCCTTTTGTATAGCGTTGCCTTATAGAAATCTACCTCTGCAAGGTAAATCAGGAAACCACATTCTGTGATATAAGGTAGCTTCTTCCGCTAACCAATATACCCAGGTAAGCCATTAAATAATCATCCATCAACCAAGCTAAATTGCCTAACTCACAGGGAAACCATAATCATCCATGAACCAAGCTGAATTGCCTATCTCACAGGGAAGCTGTTATATATTTATAAAGTTAAGCTAAGCACACTGTCTATATTGACCACCCAAACTAACCACCTAACAAACAGGTATCCTTACATCAAACAAAAACTTCAACAAAAACACCAAGCAGACCTTCCCTCCCCACATTTGCTGTATAGCTGATATGATATGATATTATATGATAGTTTACTTATATAGCGCCTATACACAATATGTTTCAAAGCGCTTCACGGCAAGGGAGGGAACAAGGGAAAAATGCAATGACATTCTTACAGGCCATAAACAACAAGAATGTGAAATTAGCTATCGTACTCAGCCTGGTGACATTTCAGATAGAGCAAGTGCAAAGACACGGATAGGAAGGAATGGGAAACAGGCAGGCGACTACCGTACTAGGCCTAATGACATTTTGGGTTGAGCCGGAATTTTACAAGAGAAGAAGGAGAAGGGATAAGAAGGAGGCATAGGAACAAAACAAGCGACTATCGTACTAGGACTGACGACATTTCGAATAGGTCTGGAAGGGGAGAGGAGAAAATTATGGGAGGCGGGAGGAGACAAACATTGTTGCTATCACACCAGGGCAAGAGACAATTCTGATACAATAAGTGCATAGAAAAGAAAGGGACGGAGCGAGGGAGGGATGAGGGAGAAGGGAGAGGAGGAGAGAACAGAGAATAAACAGTGAAAAAGATCAGAGAAGCCGAGGTGAGAGGAAATACAGTTGCAAAGGCCAGTAAAACAAATAATGTTGCAGAGAACAGAGAATGTAGGCAAGGAATCCAGAAGGGCACAGCATGATTCAAGGCCACCCTGACTGCGAGATCCCGGGGAGGTCCAGCATGAGAGTTGAGAAGGTGAAACACCAAGTCAATGGGCCTCATTCCGAGTGCGGCGGTAAGGGGTTAACGGCACCGGTAAGGATGCCGGTGCCGTTAACCCCCTACCACCACATTCTGAGGGCCCTTAGTGGGTCCCACTAGGGCTGGCTGGTTTAACCAGCCGCCCTTAGCAGGACCCGTTAAGGGACCAGGGAGCTAATAACGGGTCCGCTATTTGCGAGCCCGTTATTAGCTCCTTCCCCATTCCCATTGAGCCCTATGGGGGCTCGAATGGGAATGGGGAATGGTTTTTGGATTGGGGATTTACCGGGTCCGCAAAGGTCAGAATGTCCCGGTAAGTCCCCATTCCGACACCACGGACCCGGACACGGGTTTGGAGGCAGCCATGGTGCTATTAGCACCATGGCTAACTCCAAACTCGTAATGACCCCCAATGTGTCGATAAAGTCAAATCCAAGCGTTGGAAGCAGGTCGGTGATGGTGAGATAATAGTGAATTGAGACAACTCCTGTAGTGAAATAGGTATGGGGCAGGTGGCAGAAAGGAGAAGGGAAGAGGGGAAAAAGAGAGCTGGCAAGCAGGGGGGACACATAATGAGGGGGCATGCAGGGGGGAAGGAGAGGCACAAGGACATCACAAGGGGGCGGGGTGGGGGTGGGCCACAGAGCACCTGTCCTCACCCGGCACCGGAGAAGTTGATGTTGCCGTTGCATGATGATGGTGGGGATGGCCTGTGGGGACAGAGGGAGTAAACACATGTTGGTGCATACTTACCTGCTGTCCTAGCAGGGGTTTGGGCCATGGGTCTTCCTTGCCTGAACAGGCCCAAACAGGAATTGTCATTTTCATCTGCCCTTTGCTTCAGACACCCGGGCGAGAGACGCCCTTGATCTAAGAGTTAACAGAAAGGAAGAGGCAGGGCTTAGAAGGTAGGCGGGGCTTAGGCCAGTGACCTAGATCCACTTGCACCTGTGCTCCCATCTGCAAAGGAAAAGAGGCTCGAGGGCTCCTTAAGTAGGGAAAAAAAGCAGCAACCAAGAAGGCACCAGGTGGGAGTGGCTTAGGCCTCCTTAAAGGGGAAAAAGAGTGGCAACCAGGAATGCACCAGGTGGGCAGGGCTTAGGCCTCCGTAAGTGGAGGAAAAGAGCGGCAACCCGGAAGGCACCAGTTGGACGGGGCTTAGGCCAGGTGACCTACATCCACTTGCACCTGTGCTCCCCATCTGCAAAGGAAAAGAGGCTGGAGGGCACCTTAAGTATGGAAAAAGAGTGGCAACCAGGAATGGACTGGGTGGGGTGGCTTAGGCCTCCTTAAGTGGGAAAAAAAGCTGCAACCAGGGCTTAGGCCAGGTGACCGAGCTCCACTTGCACCTGCGCTCCACATCTGCAAAGGAAAAGAGGCTGGAGGGCTCCTTAAGTAGGGAAAAAGAGCGGCAACCAGGAATGCACCAGGTAGGCATGGCTTATGCCTCCTGAAGTGGGGAAAAAGAGCGACAACCCGGTAGGCACCCGTTGGGCAGGGCTTAAGTCTCCTTAAGCGGGGAAAAACAGCAGCAACCAGGAAGGCACCAGGTGGGCGAAGCTTAGGCCTCCTTAAGTGGGGAAAAAGAGTGGCAACCAGGAAGGCACCAGGTGGGTGGGGCTTAGGCCTTCTTATGTGGGGAAAAACAGCAGCAACCAAGAAGGCACCAGGTGGTCAGGGCTTAGGCCGGGTGACCTAGATTCACTTGGACCTGCGCTCCACATGTTCAAAGAAAAAGAGGCTGGAGTGCTCATTAAGTAGGGAAAAAGAGCAGCAACCATGATGGCACTAGGTGGACAGGGCATAAGCCTCTTTAAGTGGGGAAAAAGAGCGGCAACCATGAAGGCACCAGGTGGGCAGGGCTTAGGCCTCCTTAAGTTTGGTAAAAGAGTGGCAACCAGGAAGGCACCAGGTGGGCGGGGCTTAGGCCTCCTTAATTGGGGGAAAAGAGCAGCAACCAGGAAGGCACCAGGTGGGCAGGGCGTAGCCCAGGTGAGCTAGATCCACTTGGACCTGCGCTTCACATCTGCAAAGGAAAAGAGGCTGGAGTCCTACTTAAGTAGGGAAAAAGAGTGGCAATCAAGAATGCACCAGGTGGGCATGGCTAATGCCTCTTAAGTGGGGAAAAAGAGCAACAACAAGGAAGGCAGCATGCAGGCATGGCTTAGGCCTCCTTAAGTGGGGAAAACAACAGCAACCAGGAAGGCACCAGGTGGGTGTGGCTTAGGCCTCCTTAAGTGGGGAAAAAGAGCAGCAACCAGACAGGCACCAGGTGGGCGGGGGCTAGGCCTCCTTAAGTGGGGAAAAAGAGCGGTAACCAGGCAGGCACCAGGTGGGCAGGGCATAAGCGTCCTTAAGTGGGAAAAAAGAGTGGCAACCATGAAGGCACCAGATGGTCGGGGTTTAGGCCTCCTTAAGTGGGGAAAAAGAGCAGCAACCAGGAAGGCACCATTTGGGCGCGGCTTAGGGCTTCTTAAATTGGGAAAAAGAGCGGCAGCCAGGAAGACACCAGTTGGCCGGGGCTTAGGCCAGGTGACCTAGATCCGCTTGCACCTGTGCTCCCCATCTGCAAAGGAAAAGAGGCTGGATGGCTCCTTAAGGATGGAAAAAGAGTGGCAACCAGGTAGGGACTGGGTGGGGGTGGCTTAGGCCCCCTTAAGTGGGGAAAAAGAGCAGCAACCCGGAAAGCACCAGGTGATCGGGGCTTAGGCCTCATTAAGTGGGGAAAAAGAGCGGCAACCAGGCAGGCACCAGGTGGGCGGGGCTTAGGCCAGGTGACCAAGATCCGCTTGCACCTGCACTCCCTATCTGCAAACGAAAAGAGGTTGGAGGGCTCATTAAGTAGGAAAAAGAGCGTCAACCAGGAAGGCACCAGGTGGGCGTTGCTTAGGCCTCCTTGAGTGGGAAAAAATAGCAGCAACCAGGAAGGCAGCAGGTGGGCAGGGCTTAGTTCTCCTTAAGTGGAGAAAAAGAGCAGCAACCAGGAAGGCACCAGGTGGACAGGGCTTAGGCCTCCTTGAGTTGAGAAAAAGAACGGCAACCAGGAAGGCACCAGGTGGGTAGGCTTAGGACTCCTTAGTGGGGAAAAAGAGCTGCAACCAGGAAGGCACCAGGTGGGCAGGGCTTAGGCCAGGTGACCGAGCTCCACTTGCACCTGCGCTCCACATCTACAAAGGAAAAGAGACTGGAGGGCTCCTTAAGTAGGGAAAAAGAGCGGCAACCAGGAATGCACCAGGTGTGCATGGCTTATGCCTCCTTAAGTGGGGAAAAAGAGCTACAACCCGGTAGGCACCCGGTGGGCAGGGCTTAAGTCTTCTTAAAAGGGGAAAAAGAGCAGCAACCAGGAAGGCACCAGGTCGGCGGAGCTTAGGCCTTCTTAAGTGGGGAAAAAGAGTGGCAACCAGGAAGGCACCAGGTGGGCGGGCTTAGGCCTCCTTAAGTTGGGAAAAAGAGCAGCAAGCAGGAAGGCACCAGGTGGGCGGGGCTCATACCTCCTTATGTGGGAAAAAGAGCAGCAACCAGGAAGGCACCAGGTGGGCAGGGCTTAGGCCGGGTGACTTAGATCCACTTGGACCTGCGCTCCACATCTTCAAAGAAAAAGAGGCTGGAGTGCTCATTGAGTAGGGAAAAAGAGCGGCAACCAGGAATGCACCAGGTGGGCATGGCTTATGCCTCATTAAATGGGGAAAAAGAGCGACAACCAGGAAGGCAACAGGTAGGCATGGCTTAGGCCTCCTTAAGTGGGAAAAAGAATGGCAACCAGGAAGAAACCCAGTGGGCGGGGCTTAGGCCTCCTTAAGTGGGGAAAACGAGCAGCAACCAGGACGGGACCAGGTGGGCAGGGTTTAGGCCTTCTTAAGTGGGGAAAAAGTGTGCAACCAGGAAGCCACCAGGTGGGGGTGGCTTTGGCTTCTTTTGGTGGGGAAAAAGAGTGGCAACCATGATGGCACTAGGTGGGCGGGGCATAAGCCTCCTTAAGTGGGGAAAAAGAGCAGCAACCATGAAGGCACCACGTGGGCAGGGTTTAGGCCTCTTTAAGTTGGGTAAAAGAGCGGCAACTAGGAAGGCACCAGGTGGGCGGGGCTTAGGCCTCCTTAAGTGGGGAAAAAGTGCAGCAACCAGGAAGGCACCAGGTGGGCGGGGCTTAGCCCAGGTGACCTAGATCCACTTGGACCTGCGCTCCACATCTGCAAAGGGATAGAGTCTGGAGTCCTACTTAAGTAGGGAAAAAGAGTGGCAATCAAGAATCCACCTTGTGGGCGTAGCTTATGACTCCTTAAGTGGGGAAAAAGAGTGATGTTCTCGAGGAGAGGAAATTGCTGATGGGCCCCTTGGTCAGCACTCACCCTCAAGGACTTGTAAGACAAGATAGCTGCACCATGTGAGGACAGGGGGTGCAGGATTCACTTACTCCAACACAACTCAATAACGAGGACTCAGTAGTTTGGCAAAGGGAAGTCCGTTTAATGATGCATACATCAAACAGGGAAACAAATGGGAATCAGCTGTAGTACAATCACCGGTCTTGTTCCGACTTCCAAGTTCTTCATTCATACAGTAACTTTTATAGCTGATTCTCGTCATCATTGATGTCTACTTTCTACAAAAATCATTGTGCAACATAATTGGTCAGGAAAGGTAACTTGCATATAGGTGCTATATCTGTATATGATAATAGGGTATGCGGATTGGAATACTCTTATTGGGTGGGCGTCTACGCCCATCCCTCTACA
This sequence comes from Ambystoma mexicanum, assembly GCF_040938575.1. NCBI lineage: Eukaryota > Metazoa > Chordata > Amphibia > Caudata > Ambystomatidae > Ambystoma > Ambystoma mexicanum. The sequence continues at coordinate 597,447,597 of NC_090924.1, forward strand.
ACACACGTGATCAACGTCACTATGAGTACGACGTCTCATTGGTTATTGTGTCTATAGTACCCTAGATTACATGGTCCATCGTGATTGGGCAGGTTACACCCCTAGACATAAATCCCCATTTTAATTAGCAGCATGCAGAATGGACACCCAAGGACTATGTGTACCAAGTTTCACCCTTCCTTTCTCTCATCAATCAGTATCTTAAGGCTATGTGTCAATTAGTTGGCTGAGTTTGGCCTCGGAGCTGTAGTCTCTTTTCGGGAAAAGTTATGGCATCCTGGGTTCTGGATGACATCAGGCGGTGGTACCTCTTCACGTCTGGTTGGTCACGTGTCTGTTCACCGTGAATCTGCTTCAGTTTCTAGCTTTTATTGTATTTAATTCTGCTTCAGCTCAGCCACCTGCCTGGGGCCTCTTTTGTCTTGACCTTGCATGTGCAGGCTGGTATGCTCTGAAGATGGTGTCCTGTGAGCTCATGTTCTCCTCCCCTTATCTGGTTGACCTAGATTTCCTAAGCCTGAGCCGCTTTTGCAGAGTTTCGATTCCGCTCCCTCTCCTGCCTTTAGCTGGGTTTCGAAACTCAGTCCGTCAGGCCTCTGGCCGCCTGGGTACATTTCTGCTTTTACAAAATGGAGTCGCACTTGTACAATGTGCTTTGTTGAGGTAAATATGTGGTTGGCGCTTGCCGCTTCTGTCTTCTACTAAGCATTGCAAGCAGTATCAATTTCTTAGCGTCTTGCTTTTCAAGCCTATTTACACACGTTAACACATGCGGTTGCTTCCATCTTGTCTCGTAGCACCTTTTTTCTTACGTTTTAACATTGTCTCTTCTCTGTGTCCATTACAATTATTTTTGTAGCTACTTGCACTGGGGTGTTTGTCTTTAATAGCTTCTTTTGCTCCTCCACGTTTATTCAGGCCCTTGTCATTTCCACTGGCCTTCCATTATGGCTTTTGGGGTCTCTTCGTGGATCGTGTGTAGGTATTCCTCATTTCGTGTCATTGGTTAGTATGGCTGTCTGATAGGGTACTGTGCTGCCCAGGGTTGTCTGGTTATGGGGGCTTCAACAGGTATGGATCGTCTAATATACACTGGGAAGAGTCCCAGTGCAGCTCTCTGTTGGTTCATTTGCTCTTCATACGTCACAAACCTTGGTGCGCACCCTCGTGGCAGTTCGGAATGAGGGGCAGGGGTGCAGGTCGTGTCTGGGACCTCCTTTACACTCCCCCCTCTGGTCGGTTCATCGACCACTTCTGCTTTATTCTTCTCTCCTATTTCGTTTGGTTCTTCTGTGTTTTGTTCATCATCTTCGTGATTGGTACATGAAGGCGTGAACATGTGCGTCTTTGGGGTCCATATTTTTATCACGCCTTTTAAACTCCCTGCAGTCTCGACATGTTCATCTTTGTTCCAAGTCATTAGCTGGCATTGTCCATTTGGATTGCAGTAAATCCATTTACCTTCATACCTTCTTCGTTTCTTGGGATAAGTGAACTTCGTTCCCTCTGGTGCGAATGCACTTGCCTTCACAAAGTCCTTTATTTCTTCATCTGTTAGGTCCCATGGCTTCCAGCCCGGCTCGGAATAGACCATCATTTTCATCCCAATGGCTTTCTTTGCAGTTTTCTGGCACTGTGTGATGATTATCTTGATAACGCAGAATCCTATCAGTACCATGGCCAGCAGGGCTCCCAGAAACTTGAATATATCGGCCATCCATTGTGGGACCCATGAGAATAGGTTCTCAAACCAGCTGTCGTCATTCACTTCATTCGTTTCATCGGTCATCTGACTTTTCAGGGTTGTCAACATGTTGATGGCTTCTATGAGAGTTCCATTTTCTTCGTCGTGTGATGGTGTAAATGTTCAACACGATTCTCCAATCTTTGCGCAAACACCTCCATCCATTGCTGTGATCATGTCAAGCACATATCTGTTCTGGAGGGTCATCAGTCTGACTGCTCTCAGTTCTTCTTTGATCGCGTTGAATCCTTTTATTGTGGTGTTGATGGTCTGCAACAACTCCCATCTGGTTATCGCAACCACTTAGCATTCACTCCAATTTGGATATGTGGCAAGAGCATTGTGGTGAATACTGTTGAGGTGAGGCTGAACAGCCAGTGTTCATATGGGATTGCATAGAATGCCTCTTCGGATTTAGCAGAGAAGTAGTTTTCTCTCTTCATCTGGACACCAGTTCTACTGATCTCCTCTTCCTTAGATGGACATTTGCTTTCGGGAAGCTGTCCAGATTTAGACCATTCTTTGGGATCACTAGTGTAGGAACGTGGACATTCACCAGTGTGCATATGCCTCCCACGTTTCACGGCAGCCTTATGTATGCCTTGGATCCACAGGCCCAGTAGCGATCCATATTTACTGCGGTTCCATGTATCATTCCTGGGGAGTCGAAGACTCATCAATTTTGGGTTTTCCAGTGGTACTATCTGCAGGGGTCCTCCTCTGTCTTCGACCTATGTGAGTAGTCTTGCGAGTTTTGGCCACAGAGGCTTGCATCCGTTCCGCACTATGTTGATGGTAGCAAGTAAGTATGTGGGGCTCAAACAGAACCCCACTCCACTTGAAATCAAGCGCCACAAAATGAAAAGTAAAACAAAAAGTTGTTGGATTTTCATAAAGTGTATTTAGCAGAGAGTTGCCCTATAGAGACACGTGTTTCGGCGAATCACTCGCCTTTTTCAATCAGGGCTAAATTATTTGTACACAGATATGATTAATTACAAAGAGTAACAATCACAGTACAGTGAGCAAGGTCATATATACATACCAGATAGTGCGTAAAGAAAAATTACAAATGATAAAACACAGAGATCCAGCGAAGGGTAAAGGGGGAGGATTATTAGGGACAATGGAGAAAACATCAAAAAGGAAGGAAAAGGGAGAAAAGCATAATGTTAATTGTTATATATGTACAGGTTATGCTTATTTATGAGAAGCGTTTTTTATGGGGGAAATGGTGATGTCATTTGGATAAGGAAAGATGCTTACCCAATTGGTGAGAAATATAGGTCAATTTTCAAGTAAGGTGGTGAGGTTCATGGGATCAATCCCGCCTGTTGGGAATTATACCAAATAATGATCATAATCTTTTTAGATATAAAAATGGAAGCTGGTCTGTTAGTAGCGAGAACTGTGCAACATCAGTTGATTACAAAATATGTATTCTGATGCTTGTGTCTAATATAAACAGCATCGTGGTGCTGGACAAATCGGCCTGAGTTGCAAATTTTAAACTATTTTCGTACATTGTAACATGAGTATTATGGTAACGTTGTGAAAAATAATCTGTTTCCTAATCACTGGACAGAATCAATTCATACATAATTTACCCATCAAGACTATTCTTGTATGTTAATGGTGATTTGTTTACATATCTGCTAATGGTTCATTATTCGTGCGTTGCTGCATGCAAAACGGAAGAAAAAGTCATTTTCATAACAGTGCACAGTTAACACAGATTGAATCTCGTATTGCTCGTAGGGCGCTGTAGTGCTGCCACGAGCGTGAGTGAGGACGAGATTACTGATAAGGTGAGGGGCTTAGGGCTTACCTCGCAAGAGGTGGTCTCCTTCGCAAGCGTCGGGGTCTGGAAGTGAGCGCAGACGCCGCGCTTCGCATCGGTATTGAAACAACCGTCGCCATGGTGACGGTAGTCCTTCTACCCTTTCGGTCAATTGTTGAAAAGCCGGGCGCCATGTTTTAGAGGTAAAAGTGCTGAGTTTTCCTTTTGTATAAAGAGAGTCTACAATTGTACAGTGTTTAAATAAATGATTGTATTTGAAAAGGATTAACCAATGTTAAAGGAAAAATCATTAGTGTTAAATGTCATTCCAAAATCGAATTTACAAGAGTATTTAAATTAGCGATGTCCTAAATATGGTAATGAGACACGAACGTATTTGGAATTACCATAGCTGAAATCCTGTTGCTAATGAGTTTACTTGAAGTAAATGTTATCTTAAAAAAGATTATATATATATATATGTTTGAGTATTGTGTAAGTATGAACTGGTTGGTCTTCACTTGCGTGTTGGTATATGTATTAAGAAAACAATTAGGCAAGGAGTGTTGGTAGTATTGATTGATGGGGGCGAGTCCCAGCATATTCATGTTCAGTATTCACATCATAAGTGACATCTAGACTAAATATCAAATTTAGCATTCAAAGGAGCGAAAGTTTCATTAGTTCAAAGGAAGACTCCCATCTCATTATCTGAGTTCAAACCCACTCTCGTGGCTCTGATGTGGCATATGGTGCGGGCTTCCTGTTGTCTTAAAGTCAGTTCTCGATTGCCCCCTCTTCTTCCTATGCTGATTTTTTTAAGACCAATAAATTGAATACCATTTTTATCATTCATTTGATGATTCAGTTGCCAATGTACTGCAAGTGGAAGTGCAGAGTCCTGACTCCCTATTGATGAGAGGTGTTCTCTTATTCTTATCCTTAATTCACGGATAGTGCTGCCGACATATATCTTGTTGCAAATACAGATGTTTGCGTACACTACAAACTTGGATTTGCAGTTGATGTTGTCTTTGATCATAGTGGAAGTGCCAAAGCTGTCTGTAAATTTCATGGACGGACCATGCGCATATTTACACATTGTGCAGAAACCACACTTCTCGAATCCCAGATTCGCTGTTTGTAACCAGTTGTGTCTTAGAGGTTGATCTTCTTCTGGTAACATGGAGGGACTGATAGTCGATTTGAGTGTTCTGGCTCTTCGATAGATCATTGTTGGGCGATCGTCAATGTATTTACGGATGTGCTCATCCAATTTCAGCAGATGCCAATTTTTGCGTAATATTGTTCGTAAAGTACCATTATTTGCAGACAAGGTGGTAATAAATTTCACAGTATCAGGTCTTTTTTCTGAGCATTGATTTGTTGATTTGAGAGTTGAGTCTCTAGTGATCTTATGAGCTTTATCGGATGCTGCTTTAATGAATCTTGTTCTGTATCCTCGTGCTTTGAATCTATTGTGCAACGTTTGACATTCTTGTTCAAAGATTTGTGAGTCAGTACAGTTGTGTCGAGCTCGGATGAACTCGCCTTTGGGAATGTTGTTTTTCACAGGATCAAAATGCCAGCTTGTAGCAAAGAGGGTTGAATTAACCTCTGTCTGTTTCCAATATGTTTTTGTTAGTAGCTTGTTGTCTTGGACATAAATGGTGAGATCTAGAAAGTTGATATGTGTTCTGCTGGACGTACCAGTAAAGACTATTCCAGAGGAATTGCAGTTTGCTCTCTTCATGAATTCATTCAGTTCTTCGGGTGTTCTTTCCATATTAATAGCATATCATGTATATAGCGTGTCCACATCATAACACTTTCATTGTACATTATATCCATGTAAATATGTGCATCTTCAAAAATTCCCATGAATAGGTTAGCGATAGCTGGAGCAAATTTAACTCCCATTGCTACTCCTCTTTTTTGTCGATAGTACTGGCCATTAAAAAGGAAGATGTTGTTAGTTAGGGTTAGAGATAGCATTTCTTTTAGCATTTCTACAAAATGATAATGGGAGGCAGATTCATCTCTGAACGTATATTGTAGCATTTGTATTGCTGCCTCATGTTCAATCGAAGTGTATAACGCTTTGACGTCCCAAGATGCTAGTAAGTAGTCAGGTTGCCATTCAAATTCACTAATTCTCTTAATTGTGTCTGTAGAGTCTTTCAAGTAGGCCGGAATTTTCGGTACCCTAGGTCTGAGTGCATGGTCTAGATATTCTGCAATTCTTTCAGTGACCCAGCCAATCCCATTGACTATTGGTCTACCTTCCGGTATCGTTTGATAGGGTTTGTGAATATTAGGCAAAAATTAGATTATAGGGGTAATCGGCTGTTTAATCCAAATCCATGCTTTTTCTTGATCAGTTAGTAGTCCTTTCCTGTACCACGATTGGATTTGCTCTTCTACTTCAGTTTGTATATCTTGTCGAGGATTGATTGGTAGTAGTTCATAGCAACCTGGTGTACTGAGATGGTTATTGGCCATTGACAGATAATCAGATCTGTTCATGATTACTACATTTCCGCCTTTGTCGGCTTCCTTAATTACAATATATTAGTTGTTTTTAAAATTCTTCAGAGCCTGTTGTTCCAAAGGGCTCAGGTTGTTTTTCCAAATTCCATTCTGGGTCGGATTGTTTTGTCTCTTCCTATTGGTGAGTTTTGCCTTGTCAAGATCATCTGTCACAGCTTTATAGAAAGCATCAATCGTATTTTCAGGGCTCAATTGGGGAGTGAATTTAGAGTAAGGTTTCATTTCTTCCTTGATAAGGATGATGGGCTTGATGTTTATTTCTTGTAATGTTTGGTGTATTGAATAGGAGGATGGTTCTTGAAAAGGCCTAATTGCAAAGACGTTTTCCAAATTTTGAATAGTGATGTCACTCTCGGTCGTTTGAGGTTCCTGATGTCTTGGTTCTGACACTAGAGTTTCAAAATATTTTTTTAATTTTAATTTACGTACAAATCTGAAAAGATCTATATGTACTTCCGTTGTATCATAGACATGTGTGGGGGCAAAGGGCAGTCCTTTGTTTAGAAGCGAAGTTTCTTCTTCACTTAGATTTAGACGTGACAGGTTTAGTACTAGATTTGTTATTTCTTGCGGCGCGCTGCTTCTATGGTATTTGATCGTGTTTGTCTTCTGTCTTCATTTGATTCGCTTGTGTTGGCTGAGTTTCCCCCGCCTTCCTCTTCACCTGGTTTAAATGTTTTCTTGTTTGGTTGAGCCGGTAGTTGAAAACGGACTTGTTTAGTGAAGTTTGCATTTCGATTTCCTTTCTTGTATCTGCGGATCTGATTAAGGAAGCCTTGTTGTTTGATGGTTGCTTGTTCTGTAGTATTTGCTTCTTGGTCTTTTTCAGGATCCGATTCAACATCAGAACTGCCTGACAAGGTGTTTGGGGTACTACTTTTTGAGAGCGGTTTATTAAATTGATTGTATTTGTCTTGAAACGTGTACACACGATCGTCACGATAGTCTCTTTCATCTCTCAAGTATTTTCTAAGTTTAATTTCTTCTTGGTAGTCACTAAGTATTTCATACATTTTTTCAAAGTTACATTCTTTTGTTGCTTCCAATGCTTGTATGTTCGCTATCTCTTTTTTCAAATTCTCAATTGTTTCAGTGGCTCTCTTGTGTTCGCTTGTGGCGTGTTCCACAAGCAGTTCTATCATAGTTTTTGAGCTGTGGTTCAAGTTTCTTTCCCAAAGATCAGCCAGGTCCTTATCATCATCTTTCGTAAAAGTCCGGAAATATCAAAATCCGTAGTGCTTAAGGGATTTGGTTATTGGTTAGGTAGTTCTGCAATTATATCATTTCCCAATACTTATCAATTTCTTTCCTGGAGGTGCTTTCTAGTTTCACAAATTTAGACCTGAGATCCTCTTTCTTAGGATTGAGTTTCTTAAACCCGTGTAGAGTGCTTCCTCTAGGTGCAAAAAGATTTGTTGCATCTTCTTCACATTTTTTTACGTATTGTGCCATTGTGTGTTAGGCACAATTTCTATGTCTGGTATCAAGCGTAACAGGACTGTTGATATATATTCAAAATGATAAAGTAGTTGTTTTTCTTTTTGTTTATTTTGGAATATCAACCATCCCTGTCCTACACTAAAAGAAACAGTGGCAGCTGAACAGTGGAGTGACGAAGTGGTAGACCCCCTACTCCAGTAAGTGCAAGTAAGTATGTTGGGCTCAAACAGAACCCCACTCCACTTGAAATCAAGCGCCACAAAATGAAAAGAACACAAAAAGTTGTTGGATTTTCATAAAGTGTATTTAGCAGAGAATTGCCCTATAGAGACACGTGTTTCGGCGAATCGCTCGCCTTTTTCAATCAGGGCTAAATTAGTTGTACACAGATATGATTCATTATAAAGAGTAACAATCACAATACAGTGAGCAAGGTCATATATACATACCAGATAGTGCGTGAAGAAAAATTACAAATGATAAAACACAGAGATCCAGGGAAGGGGAAAGGGGGAGGATTATTAGGGACAATGGAGAAAACATCAAAAAGGAAGGAAGAAAAGCATAATGTTAATTGTTATATATGTACAGGTTATGCTTATTTATGAGAAGCGTTTTTTATGGGGGAAATAGTGATGTCCTTAGGATAAGGAAAGATGCTTACCCAATTGGTGAGAAATATAGGTAAATTTTCAAGTAAGGTGGTGAGGTTCATGGGATCGATCCCGCCTGTTGGGAATTATACCAAATAATGATCATAATCTTTTTAGATATTAAGTGGAAGCTGGTCTGTTAGTAGCGAGAACTGTGCAACATCAGTTGGTTACAAAATATGTATTCTGATGCTTGTGTCTAATATAAACAGCATCGTGGTGCTGGACAAATCGGCCTGAGTTCCAAATTTTAAACTATTTTGGTACATTGTAACATGAGTATCATGGTAACGTTGTGAAAAATAATCTGTTTCCTAATCACTGGACAGAATCAACTTATACATTATTTACCCATTAAGACTATTCTTGTATGTTAATGGTGATTTGTTTACATATCTGCTAATGGTTCATTATTCATGCTTTGCTACATGCAAAATGGAAGAAAAAGTCATTTTCATAACAGTGCACAGTTAACACAGATTGAATCTCGTATTGCCCGTAGGGCGCTGTAGAGCTGCCACGAGCGCGAGTGAGGACGAGATTACTGATAAGGTGAGGGGCTTAGGGCTTACCTCGCAAGAGGTGGTCTCCTTCTCAAGCATCGGCGCAGACGCCGCGCTTCGCATCGGTATTGAAACAACCGTCACCATGGTGACGGTAGACCTTCTACCCTTTCTGTCAAATGTTGAAAAGCCGGGCGCCATGTTTTAGAGGTTTAAAAGTGCTGAGTTTTCCTTTTGTATAAAGAGAGTCTACAATTGTACAGTGTTTAAATAAATGATTGTATTTGAAAAGGATTAACCAATGTTAAAGGAAAAATCATTAGTGTTAAATGTCATTCCAAAATCGAATTTACAAGAGTATTTAAATTAGCGAAGTCCTAAATATGGTAATGAGACACAAACGTATTTGGAATTACCATAGCTGAAATCCTATTGCTAATGAGTTTACTTGAAGTAAATGTTATTTTTAAAAAAAAAAAATATATATATATATATATTTATATATATATATATATATGTTTGAGTATTGTGTAAGTATGAAATGGTTGGTCTTCACTTGCGTGTTGGTATATGTATTAAGAAAACAATTAGGCAAGGACTGTTGGTAGTATTGATTGATGGGGCGAGTCGCAGCATATTCATGTTCGGTATTCACATCATAAGTGACATCTAGACTAAATATCAAATTCAGCATTCAAAGGAGCGAAAGTTTCATTAGTTCAAAGGAAGACTCCCATCTCATTATCTTAGTTCAAACCCACTCTTGTGGCTCTGAAGTGGCATATGGTGCGGGCTTCCTGTTGTCTTAAAGTCAGTTCTCGATTGCCCCCTCTTCTTCATATGCTGATTTTTTTAAGACCAATACATTGAATACCATTTTTTTCATCCATTTGATGATTCAGTTGACTTAAGTCAACTGAATCATCAAATTCCTTAAGTGTCTTAAGGCCTCCTTAAGTGGGGAAAAAGAGCGGCAACCAGGCAGGCACCAGGTGGGCGGGGCTTAGGCCAGGTGACCTAGATCCGCTTGCACCTGCACTCCCCATCTGAAAGGAAAAGAGGTTGGAGGGCTCATTAAGTAGGGAAAAAGAGCGTCAACCAGGATGGCACCAGGTGGGCGTTGCTTAGTCCTCCTTAAGTGGGGAAAAATAGCAGCATCCAGGAAGGCACAAGGTGGGTAGGCTTAGGACTCCTTAAGTGGGGAAAAGGCGCTGCAATCAGGAAGGCACCAGGTGGGCAGGGCTTAGGCCAGGTGACCGAGCTCCACTTGCACCTGCGCTCCACATCTGCAAAGGAAAAGAGGCTGGAGGGCTCCTTAACTAGGGAAAAAGAGCGGCAACCAGGATTGCACTAGGTGGGCATGGCTTATGCCTCCTTAAGTGGGGAAAAAGAGCAACAACCCCGTAGGCACCAGGTGGGTGGGGCTTAGGCCTCCTTATGTGGGGAAAAAGAGCAGCAACCAGGAAGGCACCAGGTGGGCATGGCTTAGGCCTCCTTAAGTGGGGTAAAAGAGTGCCAACCAGGAAGGAACCCGGTGGGTGGGGCTTAGGCCTCCTTAAGTGGGGAAAATGAGCAGCAACCTGGAAGGGACCAGGTGGGCGGGATTTAGGCCTTCTTAAGTGGTGAAAAAGAGTGCAACCAGGAAGGCACCAGGTGGGCGGGGCTTAGGCCGCCCTAAGTGAGGAAAAATAGCAGCAACCAGGAAGCCACCAGGTGGCCGTGTCTTAGGCCTCTTTGGGTGGAGAAAAAGAGTGGCAACCATGATGGCACTAGGTGGGCGGGGCATAAGCCTCCTTAAGTGGGGAAAAAGAGTGGCAACCAGGAAGGCACCAGGTAGGCAGGACTTAGGCCTCCTTACGTGGGGAAAAAGAGCTGCAACCAGGAAGGCACCAGGTGGGCGTGGCTTAGGCCTCCTTAAGTGGGGAAAAAGAGCAGCAACCAGGAAGGAACCCGGTGGGTGGGACTTAGGCCTCCTTAAGTGGGGAAAAAGAGCAGCAATCAGGAAGGCACCATTTGGGCGTGGCTTAGGGCTTCTTAAGTAGGGAAAAAGAGCGGCAACCAGGAAGGAACCCAGTGGGTGGGCTTAGTACTCCTTAAGTGGGGAAAAAGAGCGGCAGCCAGGAAGACACCATTTGGGCTGGGCTTAGGCAAGGTGACCTAGATCCACTTGCACCTGCGCTCCCCATCTGCAAAGGAAAAGGGGCTGGAGGGCTCCTTAAGTATGGAAAAAGAGTGGCAACCAGGAAGGAACTGGGTGGGGGTGGCATAGGCCTCCTTAAGTGGGGAAAAAGAGCAGCAACCTGGAAAGCACCAGATGGGCGGGGCTTAGGCCTCCTTAAGTGGGGAAAAAGAGCGGCAACCAGGAAGACACCAGGTGGGCGGGGCTTAGGCCAGGTGACCTAGATCCTCTTGCACCTGCACTCCACATCTGCAAAGGAAAAGAGCCTGGAGGGCTCCTTAAGTAGGGAAAAAGAGCAGCAACCAGGAAGGCACCGGATGGGCATGGCTTAGGCCTCATTAAGTGGGAAAAAAGTGCAGCAACCAGGAAGGCACCCGGTGGGCAGGGCTTAGGCCTCCTTAAGTTGGGAAAAAGAGCAGCAAGCAGGAAGGCACCAGGTGGGTGGGGCTTAGGCCTCCTTATGTGGGGAAAAAGAGCTGCAACCAGGAAGGCACCAGGTGGGCATGGCTTAGGCCTCCTTACATGGGGAAAAAGGGAGGCAGCCAGGAAGCCACTAGGTGGGCGGGGCTTAATCCTCCTTAAGTGGGGAAAATGAGCGGCAAAAAGGAAGGCACAAGGTGGGTGGGGCTTAGGCCTCCTTTATTGGGGAAAAAGAGCAGCAACCAGGAAGGCACCAGGTGGGCGGGGCTAAGGCTAGGTGACCTAGATCCACTTGTACCTGCACTCCCTATCTGCAAAGGATAAGAGGCTCCTTAAGTAGGGAAAAAGAGCGGCAACCCAGAAGGCACCAGGGAGGCATGGCTTAGGCCTCCTTAAGTGGGGAAAAGAGCAGCAACCAGGAAGGCATGAGGTGGGTGGGGCTTAGGCCTCCTTAAGTGGGGAAAAAGAGCAGCAACCAGGAAGGCACCAGGTAGGCGGGGCTTACGCTGAGCCTATACTTACACTCTGTGATCTGCTGAGGTTTTCAGACACCGACTCTCCCACAACCTGCCGCTCTGCCATCCATTCTGATAGGTGTACCACAGGTAGCAGGAAGGAATTTTCCTCCAATAGCAGCTCCTGTCAACCTCTTCTTCATACACGTGTGATTTTAGATATCCGTTACCGCGGGTCGCCACACAGCCCCTCAGGCATGCGGCTGGACAAGACGGTTTCTCGACGAATAATCCTAGTGAGCGTCCTCTGCTACCTATCGGTGTGGCACAACTCAGCCATGGGGCAAAGTTACTGGGCCTCATTACGACCCTTGCGGAATGGGTTTACCGGCACCGGTAATGGTGCTGGAAAACCCATTCCGCCCTATTTCGAGGTTCCCATGCGGGACCCGGAACAGACGTTTGGTAGAACCAGGCGTCCTTTCCGGGTCACGCGAGGGGACCAAGGAGCTAATAACGGGCCTGTTGTTAACGGGCCCGTTATTAGCTCCATCCCCATTCCCATTGAGCCCTATGGGGGCTCAAATGGGAATGGGGAATGGTATTCTGAATGAGGAATTACCGGGTCCTCCAAGGTTGGAATGACCCAGTAATTCCTCATTCACAGACCACAGACCCGGACACGATTTTGGAGGCCCTCCAAATTCGTAATGAGGCCCACTGTCTTTTATTAGCAAACAAAATGACAGGGATCACACCAGAAAGTATCCTCTGGAGCTCTCGTCTTATATGCATATGTTGCATGTGTCATCCGGTTTTATCCCAGTGTGATGTCACAAATCCAGGTTCCACCCCAGAAACCTATCACACGTTAACATTGGTCAGTTTGGGTTGGATACATATGGGAACTATACAGGTTAGTTCTACAATTGGATAGCCATATCTAGTGACTCCTAGTAGGACCACCTCTATGATTATCAATCTACAATGATGCAGGGTCGCCGAGAGATCAATGGCCCATACAACAAATTATATCCCCACGTGAAAGGTGAATCTGGATTTGGCAGAACGTGTCCTCCCATTCCTGGGACCCTAGATGGTTACCAGACTGAGTGTACCTTTTCAAGACAATGGGAATGAACATGGAGGTGTGAAGCTTTGCCTAATGTTGCCATCTCTGATCACCTACGCCTGGGAGAGTACATTCAGTTAGCAGTTAGTAGGCACTTGTAGCTTTTTCCCCTCTGTTTCAATGGGAACAGTCCTCGTCGTCTACCTTGGTTGAATGGGCATTGTCCTGTTCGGCTGGGTCACGTGTGTGGAGACCACGAAATTAAGGTGTCCTGCTTGTAATTATGAGGATTTTAGCCTGATTTTCTGCTGGTGGCTCATTGTCTTGGTAACTGGTACTTTCTGTCTCCACTTGTCCTTGGCTGGGTGCCTTATTTCTGCTTGCCTCTGGCTGCGGCGGTCAGCTTTTCCATGTACTCAAAGCCTGCCTCTCCTTTGCCACTCATTTCAGAAACCTACAGCTTCCATATCATTCCCTATGGCTTCTCCATGTTAGTAGCAGTCAAGCATGTTCAAGCTAAATACATGAACTCTTTGCATCTTGCGGTTTCAGCTTTAGCAAAGTATGTGAATATATAGAAATATGTATGTGTGTCTGTCCACTACCTACATGAGTCAATAGCATGTGCTTTGTGCCTATATGCAATAAACTAGTGCATTTTCATGTAACTTCATGAATGGATGAATATGTACTTCATGTATAATGCGGCTACATCGTGATGTCAGGGTTGATGTCATTAGTTTGGTTTGGTTTGGTTTATTTTATTTATAAAGTGCAACCAGGCCCAGGGGCATACGGGCGCGTAAGTTTTTGCAATGTTACAGAGAATACAGTTACAATATCAAGCAGTCGTCAGCAGTTGCAAATCGTTGTGGTTATAAGTAAATATAAACAAAGCTAGTACAGTAATAAGCAAGCATGTTACAATTGCGGCGGTGGACAGGGGTGAGACAGATAGTAATAATAATTACAGTATGTAAAGCAGTAAATACATGCTCTAGGGAGTTAAGCTGACAATGTGTCCAGGTCATGAAGCCACCGTTTGGTGTTGCGTTTAAATACGTTGAATGAGGTGACAGACCTGATTGGAGCAGGTAGTGTGTTCCCAAGCTTAGAGGCTTGTACAGGGAAACTAACTCCTCCCGAGTTATGGAATTTGAATCTTGGTATAGCCATAGTGTTAATTTGAGCTGCTCTAAGTGGTCTTGTAGATGTGTGTGGGGTAAGTTGGTTTGAGATGTAGGATGGTGCGATGTTAGCCCTAGCTTTGTGGGTAAGGGCGAGCACTTTAAGGGATATTCTAAGCTCTATTGGGAGCCAGTGTAGGTTACATCTGGTCTCAGAGATATGAGACTTCTTAGGGATGTTGAGGGCTGCCCTAATGGCGTTATTTTGAGTTACTTGTAGTTTGTGAATATTTTTGGGGCTAGTGCCTAGGTAGAGGGCATTACAATAATCTACTTTGGACAAGACTAGCGTTCTAGCAAGCATAATGCAGTTGGGAACAGAGATGAACGGCCTACATGAGGTAATAAGTTTACATGTGTAGGCGGCTGAGGACGCTACTGCATTGGTTTGTTTGGTGAAGGATAATGTGGCATCTAGATAGATACCGAGGGTTTTAGTATTATTAGAGACAGGGATGGAGTTGCCATCAATAGAAAATGATTTGAAGGCAATATTTAGTTTTTTTAATTTAGCTTGAGTACCAAGGATAATCAACTCCGTTTTTTTGTCATTGAGACAAAGTCCGTGGTGTGCCATCCATGCTTGTATTACTGCGTATATTTCATTGAGGGTTTTGCTATCAGTTGCGTAGTCACCCGAGATAGGGATGAGTATGTGGGTGTCATCCGCATAATTAGTATACGTGACACCCAGCTAGTCAAGGATATCAAAGAGGGGCTTTGTGAATACATTATAGAGCGTTGGAGACACACAAGAACCTTGCGGGACACCGCAGAGGACTGGTGAGGGTTCAGCTGAGTCAGTAGGAGAAAAAACCCTCATGGTTCCGTTAGCCAAGAAGGAGCTGATCCAAGCAGTGGCTGAGTCAGAAAAGTGATCTGCAGATTTCAGGTGGTGGCAGAGCGTTTGGTGGTTAACCAAGTCAGAAGCTGCTGATAGGTCAAGCAGTAAGAGCAGTGCTAGTTTGCCATTGTCTTTTAGCATTTGAATCTGGGTAGTGAGATCTATTAGTGCATTTTCCGTGCCATGTCTAGGTCGGAAGCCGGATTGCCTTAGTACGAGCAGATTGTTTGTTTCTAGATAAGCCTGTATTTGCAGGTAGGCTGCTCTATCTACTATCTTTAGTAAGAAGGGTACAGTTGTTATCGGCCTATAGTTAGAGGGGTCGGCTGGGTCAAGAGTAGGTTTTTTGATTCGTGGGATGACCCAGGCGTCTTTTAAGTTATCAGGCACTACTCCTGTTTTGAAGGAGGTGTTGATAAGGTTCGTAATGAAAGGTGCCAGTTCGCGAGCTGCTGCTTTGATAATTGGAGCAGGACAGGCGTCGCCTTGGCAGTTTGATGGTTTAAGTTTCCTAATAATATTCTCTACTTCCCAAGTTGAGAGGGGTGAGAAACTGAATGGTTTACAGGTTGGCTCGAAGGTAGGTGACTTGTTAGGAAGTTGTTTGTGATCAGGGTCGGCGAGAAGCAGTTATTTTTTGGCATTGATTTTAGATTGTAAACGGGCTATTTTATCTAGAAGTGCCTTCTGGATGTTGCTGTACCATGCTGCATCTGTGACACATTTATCAACAGGGGCAATTGGAGATTCTAATTCTTTTAGAATCTTAAAAAGTTCTTTTGTGTTAGATTCTGCTTGTTCAATCCTTTTGTTATAGGTGTCTTTTTTGGCGATTATAATAGCTTGTTTATAGTTAGAGGTTGCTAGAATTAGTTCACTTTTGTTATTTACTGAAGGGCACTTTTTCCAGTGTGCTTCTGCAGTTCTCTTAGTTTTATGTAGTTCTCTAAGCTGTGGCGTGAACCAAGTATTCAGGTGACGTTTTGGTTTAGGTTTCCGCAATTTTAGGGGGGCGATGGTATTCAATGCTTTCAGTATTGCCTGATTGTAAATGTCTACTAAGACTTTGGGGTTGGAAGTGGCCGCGTTATCAAGAAGGGGGAGTAATAACGGTAGGAGTTTATCTGGTGTGATGTCTTTCTTATTTCTAGTTCTTATGGCTGGAGCGATGATAGGCGCAGGGTGTTGTGTGGTGGCTTTGATGGAGAAGGTTATTTTGTGATGATCCGACCAAATACAAGGGTCGTTGGATAAGAGATCGATCGAGCAATTAAGGTTGGTGAGCCAGTCCAATGCTCTTCCTTTGATGTGTGTGGGCTCATGAATAGTATGCATGTGACCCAAGTCAGATAAGTCTCTGGTTTTGCAGTTCGTCAACTTGCTCTATCGAAGTCATTTCAATGTTGTCCAAATCATAGATTGGGTATGGTCTGAACAGTTGTCTGAGGGAATAATGTTTCTCACACCTGCCATACATCCGGGATTGCGGTAATGGGCCTATGAATGAGTGACCTATGTAATTTCTCTGCCTTCGTGTTGAGAGTCGTGTGCGGGCATGAGGGTTTGATCTGGCCCCCCATCTACAAAGGGGATAAAAAACAAAGTTACAAATGAGAAGGAATCACTCTTATTTCAAAGCTGCTTTATCACAAAAAAAGGGAGGAAACCTCTATAATTTTCTCGTGAAGTGTTTTATCACTTACACAAATATTGTCCCTCCGAAAGAACAATCCTGTCCCTCATATTCAATGCTATCCCTATACTGCTTTGGTGTGCTTTCTATCTAAAAGGGATATACAAGAGAGAGAATCAATATTGTTACACACTTTATACTCCAAGTACACTTGTGTTGGTTACTGTATGGAACTTCTACTCCAGAGTGACCCATTGTCTGTCAATTTTGGGCTTAGTCTTGCTGTCTCTGCATGATCATAAACAAACTGCAGACATGACAAAACTAAGATGCCACAGAGAGAGGAAGCAATTGGCATGTGTGGAGTCCCTCTCAGACTAAGTAAAGAAATAAACAGAAGAAATAAATAAAAGAAGACCTGAGTTGGATTGGTGATATAATACGCCAAAGAATAAAGTTTGATGCTGACCAAAGTAATGAGCAGCTGGACGAAGAAGATAATATATTGACCTTGAAGTACAACAACCTAGATATTGGGTTGGTCTGATGAAAGTGACATCTATAAGTCACTGAAACCAGTCCACCTTGTTGGTTTGGGATATCCTTTTTGATTGTTTATGTCAATAGACAACAAAACACATATTTAAGAATGGACAAAAATGAGAAGGTTACATATTCAATTAAGGGTTTATTAAATAGACAAATTAAATGAATCCCTGACAGTAGGACTTTTTAGTAAAACAAATGGATTTGTTCACTCCAGGTGATGGGTCCTCTGGAGTAAAGGTTCCATACAGTAACTGACACAAGTGTGTTTTTAGTTTAAAGTGTTTAGTAATAGTGGTTCTCTCTCTTGTGTACCCCTTTGACATAGAGGGCATACCACCATAATATGGGCATGGTATCGCATATGAGGGACAGGATAGTTGTTCTGAAGGGACAATATTTCTCTACGTGAAAAAAAAACTCTGAAAAGTGTAAAGACTAGCCACACTTCCAAATAAAACCTTTCACTATAGGGGGCTGATTAGGCCAATGACGAGCTGAGAGAGAATTCACTATGTGTAGATGATCTGTTCCCAAAGATCAAACCCTTTTATTGTATCCTGATCCCAAATAATTATGTCACCTTAACCTACCTTTTTCTAATGGTTCTAAAAGATTGATAAAATGCTGCTGGGAATGTGGGGGATTTGGGACTCCCACTTATGTGCTGCGGTCAGGCCGTGCCACGTGATTATTCTGGCAATATGTCTTTGAAAAATGGATGGAAGCATTAGCATGCAACACTGAACTTGCTATGTTCAGTAAGGAGACACCTTCTCAAACTATAAAAAATGAAACTGCACTGGTTGGCACCTATTCAATTAAATAATTTCATAGCTGAAGCAACATTATTACTGATAGGTGTGGATTCACACCAATCCGCTTCTGGACAACTGGAAGTGTACAGAATGCTGATTCCTGAAGTCATCAAGATCCCAACTCAAACAGAGCAGGCGCAGGGGTTCAGTCAGTCATTTCCAGAAGACAGAGGTGGCTGGCTCTTCCATTCTGTCGGGAAGTTGGTAGGGCAGCAATTGCTGTGTTTTGCCCAATGGAATACCCCTGCCATGGGCCAGCACTGTGCTGCTGAGGGAGGAAGTGAACTCTCTGTCCCCCACTTCCTCCCTGATGCTAGCACTAGAGTCTCTGAAATCCCCATCTGTGTCTCCCCAGTCCAGCATTCTAGAGTCCCTCTGCTGATCCTAGATAAAATAATATCTCTGCTCTGAAACTGGTACCCACCATCCTTGGGTCAGTGACGTATTCCAGCTCTATGTTTTTTTCCCATTATTTATGAGAGGTAATTTGTAAGCCATCGCTAATGATTGACATTTCAGGATTAACTATGTGCCGATTGTTGCCAAGCCAGATGATTTCCATGTTCTCACTGTGTATACCCGATTCTTGCATGCCACTGCTCAACCAACATTAGAGCCTTCTCCCAATTCCCATATTAACATTTTATTCTAAATATTGCATATTGAAGGATTTAATAAACATGCTCAAGTGGACCAGACTGGTAATTCAGGTCTTAAATATCAGCGATTTTGCCAGGGCTGTAATGTTGTAGACCGAAAATATAAAGTAAACCTCAGGTAGGAACTTAACATATAAACAAAAAATTAACATTAATGGGTCAGTCTTGGCAAACATCTACAATCTAATTAGTTCCAGAATGCGCACAACAAAGGCAACAACCTAGATTTAGTATTCAAATCATCTTCCTGTATCACCTGTACAGACTCTATACCACTTGACTGGTCTAACCACGCCGCCATCCCATTATCAGTCACCCACTCGACTACGGCTCACAAAGGTCAGGCTAAATGCCCCCTCACTCAACGCCACTCATTCAAAACCTTCCCGTTCAATGAGCTAGAAGCAAACCTTTCAGACTTCCCCACTATAGAGAATGCCTTAGGCCTCCTGGAATTATTCAGCAACTCTGCTATGAATCTGGTGGACACTCTGTGGAATCAGAAACAATACAATATTACGGCTGTTACACCGAGCAAAGGAAAATACAGCGACACAGGCTTATAAAGATTCCCAGAATCTTTATTACAAAACTGAACAATATTCAACAAAGTACACAAATAGCTATTTGGCCGTCAATACATCACAGAGACCACCAGCAGGGTTCAATATGAGCAGTGAGGGAATTTCCTAGCTGGACACCGACGCATTTATACAATTTGTAAAATGATGTCCAGCCCCTTTACAGGTTAATCATGCACTGGGCTAGGGTCATGCCAGGTTCACTTTCCTAATTTACATATCCCTTGCTTGTGGTTTACTTTTTCAATACGTTTACTAACACACTCTATTATTCTTCAATTTAACATTTACACTCTTTATATATTGCTTTAATACAGACCAAATAATGTTTCCCATATTATATTCGGATAGCATTACTGTTCTTGTTTACTTGTAGTTTATCATTGCTAATTCAAGTAATCCCCTGCTCTCGAGGTCAACAAAGGACAAGGTCTACATGACCCTAACATGTAGCCTGAGGGCAGGTTGGACATTAACTCCCCTACAGAGGTTGGAGAGGTTAAGGCAAGAACAAGGACACACGAGACGGCCATTTTAGATTACAGGTTGACTTTGTATAAAACCCCAAAATGGCGGTTTCTAACCTAAAATGGAGGTTTGATTCAAGATGGCGGCTTACATCAATTTCTAAGGTCAAGACCTTGCCGCAGAGAGTTATTCGCGTACAATTTTTAAGCAACTTGGCGTAGGCCAATATACATACAAATCGTTTGTAATAAGAGGCATAATTTAATATCCGGTTTGACAAACCCTCCTTTTGGCCTATGCCAAGTGCTAATACTATTTCTGATTTGATTGCAAGTAACTCCATGCGTCATCGTCCAGACACCCCGAATCATTGTCGGACATATCTATTGCCATTAGGTCTGATACCAGAGTTTCCTTCAACACATACTCTTTGGAGAGCTCCTTTGGTGCGTATATTTTATTCCCTAATACACTTGTTGCTTGCGCGCAACATCCCCCTAATACTGAGCATATACCAGGGAGACACTGTATACAACAACAAAGAAACAGAAAACTTCCCAAGATAATCAGTAGGGCCGAGAACAACTTCCATCCCTATGACCGTAGGAGGTCCCAAAACCAAGTTCCCAATTTCCCTCAGGAACATGTACTTCTGAACTAACAACATGTAGATTTTGGATCGCCCTAAAGATCGTTGGAGAGGAGTCTGGAACGTAAACGCAGCAAGCGGACCCCACTAATTTACATACTCCTCCTCGCTCTGCCAGGATGACATCTAATGCCATCCGGTTCTGAAGAGCCACTAATCTTATGGCTCTCAGCTCTAACGTCATATTATAGAGTATGTCAGTGGTCCGATTGATGGTTCTCTCCAATACTCTCGCTAGTCCCCTAATATCTTCTGAATTCGTAATTTGCCCAAAAAATGGTACAAAAGATTTCATAATATCTCCTAAAGTTTGCACTGCAGTATCCCCTTTTACACCTCGTCGTGGACGAGTCTTTGAAATTTCTGTAGTACTGGCAATAAATACCCCAGGTAATAGAATCCCTAAATAACAGGTTCCTTGCCAATCCCTGGGCAACCACGGAAATGCCACATTACCGCAAACAAAATAGACAGGTTCGCCTACGTACAGAGGTCTGTTTTCACTAGTCAAATTCACAACGTTGGCGCACTTTCTAAAATTACCCATTGACCGTGTTCCATTCCTCTGTATGCAGAAGGATACTGAATCGGGGCTGTGATTAACAGAATAAGATGGAGGCGTGGCATCCTTATTGCCTATAGGAGCCATTTTGAAAGAGATTAAAGACTGAAAAGGACAAGACAATCTATCAGAGGGCCTAAAAGAAGCAACGTTTGGATTACTTCTATTTGCAAAAAAGTGAGCCTCCCAGGGGCATCAAAACATTCTTTTCGAAACTATTTAAATTTGTACCATCAAAGTTCCCTGAGATGCTGTCATTCCATCAACCAAAAAATAGTGCTCTAAGAGAAGCGTAACAGGCAGTTGTCAGAGGCAAAGGGTAAATATACCAACCTAGCCCCTTATCCCCATGTTGTGGTAGATGTGTACAGATCCAGCTATTGGTCTTATTAAAAATTGCATGAGTGGCATTCATTATTAAAGGATAGTTCCGGGACTTTTTTTTTATTGTCCCTATGGTTCGGCCATGTGTTTTTAAGCATAAATCGGTAGATCGTAGAAAACTTTCCTATGGACCTTACCCGACTTTTCGTCCATTAACGCACTCGAAATCAGCCGTCATTTTGTGATAATCCTATCATTTCCCCCCATCGACCTGGCTCACCTGCGTTTGCGGCACTAAATCATATCCCCCGCCCCTGAAACAGACTTTATCAAAACATTCATATTCCCCGCCTCTATCCGTGACGTGACTGTGCTGCGTAGGCAAACGCGCCCAGGCGTCTTCTACGCGTCTCCACACAGAACCCGGAAACCAACACAGATCAGCTCACAACACAGCGCGCGGAATATGAAACTGTACTTTTAAATCAAACCGCAAGATTGCAAATTTGGTAAAGTACATTTATTTGACATCAAATGTTTAGAGAATATTCAGCGATTTGCATTTTTCTTTGCTCTCGATCCAAAATAGTTCGTCTTGAGGCAAGCGATGTTCGTGTGCAGTACACAGGGTGTTGGTTTACGATAAAATAAGCTCTTCGGTCGCACTGATATTCGCATGGCTGTTCCAACAACGAGGCACTAGGCCACCACAACGGTATTTATGTTGCATCTAGCCATTAGTACCGCGTAAGGGCATACTTGTACATGGCGATCGTCCCATAAAATGGTCAGGGTGGTAACGTTGTTCACGCGGAGAAGCGACTGGCGGTTGTAAAAGCCATCCGCCGGTGTCTGGTACTCGTGACACATACAATAATGAAGGATGTACCTGTTTTAAAAACATAAAAAATGAAATTAGTCTCACCATCAGATCTTTATTAAAATTATTCATTTTATATATTAGGTCGGGAAATTATTTCATAGCTAGGACAGTGCAACTGGGTATTATACGTCATTTCCAGTAACCCACCCCCTCTCCTCCGCCTTTTTCAGAGCCGCCTGAGCGCCAGTGGACCACTTCGTCACTTATATGATATAATATGGCATTTGCAACGCGCCTATACAGAAGTGTTTCAAGGCGTGGCGAGGCAGGGTGGGGGGGGAACAAGGAGAAGACAGTCAACGATCCTACTAGGCCAGTTGTCATTCAGATCGCGCAAGTGCAGGGGTAGGGGGAAGGTAAAAGTGCAAGGGGAAGGGGAGGGGGGAAGTGGAGTACAAGGTAAGTAGCATAAAATAATAAATACATAGGGCCAGCTGGTGGCGAGTGCAAGGTAAGTGCAGAACAAGTGCTGGGAAGGGGGGGCTGTAGGATACTGAGACAGTCCCCCAGTGCAGGGGTTGACAGGGAGGCAGTGCAGGTGGAGAGTGGAAGGGCCCAGGACCGAGGTTGCAGACAGTGGACCAGTTGTAGCAGGGGAGAGGGAGAGAGAAAGCAGAAGCAAAGAGGAAGGTTTTGAGGTGCTTCCGTAAAAGGAGATGGTTCTCCTCAAGATAGTGCGCGGTACAAAACAATATGCCACATAGAACGAACAAGTACAACTTAACCCGTCTTTAAAGGTACTGTATAGTAATTAAATTGCGGTATAAACTCATCTAAAGAGTTACTTACATTATATTTGCATTTTCCATTGTGTCTGTGCGTAGGGCAGCCCCGAAATACCACTCCTTCTATGCCGACGTTATTTCTTCTAATGAACGAACATTAAATGGCTTTCGTTTCTGAAATTATATTCATTATCGTTTACGTTATTGCACCACACCCCCAAAAAGAAGTCTTTCGGGATGGTCCCGGCCTGTCAAGATCAAATAACAATAGAACCTTATACTGAGTCGTGGGCCATTCCGGCACCCGAGCAAAAAATCAAAGCAGCTGACCTTCACTTTGAACGAGCACACATTCCTAGTTAGCTACATTCAGTGTAAGGCCATCTCACAGGACTTGAAATTTACACTCCATCTTTGCATTTTGTCTGCGTGCATTTGCAGCCCCAGAGAACCATAAATATGGAGACATTCTATATTTTTTGAAAAATGATTTATATTACTGTTTGGTTTAATTTAATGCGCAAATGAACAAGGTTGGATAGACACATTGCATGTACACTGAGCAATCACTTTTATTTACACAATACATAGCTACACATATTCAATGGGCCTGCGACATGAGGAGACTCCAGAGCAAAGTCACAGGTGACACCCGGGTGGTTCGCACAACTGCACGGTGAAGGGAGGGGCAACGGTGGAGAGACACATTGCATGTACACTGAGCAATCACTTTTATTTACACATTACATAGATACACATATTCAATGGGCCTGCAACATGAGGAGACTCGAGAGAACAGACAATCAAATTACAATCATTTAAACCGTGATGTGTATTTCTCAATGAGCTCTGCTTTAGGTGGACATGGAACAGAGGCAATGTTGGGTGGCAATGCAGTTGTCCCCTGCACAGGTTCGTTCACAACTCCATGTATGTGCCTATCTAGGACATCAACAATAAGTCTCTCAATAAACTCATATTGCATATCCTGAAACACTGGTTTGATCACCCATTGTTTACTTCTTTTAGTGAAGGCCTTATTGTAGCGAAGCGTCCCTAAAGTTCCGGTCGTCCTACTTTGTTGACGGCCAACATTATGGTTATGTGCCAAGACCGCTAGAAGAGTCCGATTTATCATGCCCTCCATGCCAAAATGCAATCGTTTTGGCCTGTACTTTAGGCACATATTGTGGAACACCTCCAAATCTCCTGTGTGGCAGAATTCCGTGAGTCCCCTCAAATCTCTTGTTATAGTTTTATCAAATACAATCTTTTCAATGGCTTTGTGAGTGGGTGATGAAGGAATCAACCACTTCTTCTTCCGTGCCTCCTCTGTTGACAAATGGCCATGTTCACAATTGTGGAAATGTTGGTTTGTAGTCCAGCGGTGAACGTTGCTACAGTGTAGCATTACTGACCGCCATTTTTCCAGTAGAATTTCCAACGACCCTCCACATGTTTTTGAGCTCCACCAAAGATGGTTGCTGATTGACTTGGACCACTGTGAAATACCTGGCCGACATTTTTTTATTGATTGTTTTTGCAAGATGCCATACGTCAAATTGGTGATTTATATTTTTGTACTCTTCTCTCATTGTCTTGGCAATTGAAACGTGTCTGTCCGTGGCTATCAGGTCGATCACCATTACCCGCGATTGTAGTTCTTGCAATGATGCTACAAAGCCAACTTTCTCCATGGCCACTGAGGATGTACTTTGTGACACCTGCACGACCACCGATCTCACAATTTTCTTACTTTCCATGTCCTGAAAGTGGTAGGTGCAGTACTTGGCTGAAAATCCTGGGCTGTCGCACTGTCCATCACCGGCTAGCCTGAACCGTTTGCCCGCGAATGTACTATCAATAGACATTTTTTCCATTCTCCAAGCTTCGCTAATGGCTGGAAATAGATAATCGATTTGGTATTTGTAGAATTGAGTTTTTGCAATGAAATGGATTCCCACAAACTGAAAGAAATACTCTAACTTTTTAAAACTTGAACCACTAAAAAGTGCGGCCGCTGCACAAAGTAGATTGCCTGCTGGCAGTTGCCCCAGCATGGGTTGTGCAGACCATGAGAAAGGATGATATTTTGTACAGGTGGCATGTATTTTAAGGTTAGTGCCTCGAATTGCATGAGTCACATTAATCAATGGCTCCCCACATACTTCCCCACCAACCGAATGCCCACATTTCATCCTAATAATAATATCAATCAAACAACTATCGAATACAATGAATTTGGCCTCTTTCTTTATACTGTCACTCTGCATCCCAGCTGGTTCGGCCTGTAACGTTGAGGACATGTCACTCACATGAAAGGTAGAATCTCTGATATCGTCTTCCGCTATGTTCAGTGATATTGATGGTGTTTCATTGTCGTCCACTTCATTCTCTTCCATTGCAACATCTGTTCCTCCTCCGGCGATGGGTGAATAAAACAATTTCTTCAACTTTCTTGCGGTCTTAGTTTTTGCGGGTGTGGATTCTGTGAATTGATCTCCGACTGCATCCGAACTACCAGGAGGACATTCACTATCAATGGCTGGTGGTGGTATAGCTCCGTTGTCAATCACTTCATATTCTTCCCATTGGCACGATGCATCTCCAGTCTCAAGTCCCTGCCAAAAGGTTTGACAAGCAACATCTCTCGTTCGCTTCACTGTCTGTGTAGATCTAGTTCGTACACCCACTCGCAACTAGAGGACAGATTGGAAAAGGGATGTTCAGTTTAAACACAACTTACAGTATTGAACTATTAACAGTGAAAAACAACAGAATATAGTGACCAGGACACTAACCTTCTTTTGCTTTCTTTTCTTTGAAACTTTCTTGCCTCGAACTTCAACATCAGGACGCTGTTGCTCCGACTCGTGTGTGCATGTCTCAACTTCCTCTTGCGCTGCAACGACTATATTTTCATGATAAGCACATCCATCACGCACTGACGCTCCATCGACTCCCTGAAACATAGAACTTTCATTAGTATGTATAATAATATTGAAAACACAAAATGTACTTGGGGACCAATACCCACGTACATCTCAATAGCAAAACACGAATGAACGCATTGTGTAGAACATTCAAACGACAATTATTCACGCATTGTTGATCTAGTTAGATGGAACTGTCAAGATCCATACCTCGGGCTCCGCATAGACTTCCGTTGATGATATTATTGAAGATGACGCTTCAGCAACTCCCTGAAACACAGTAATTGCATTAGTATGGTTTTCTATTTTGTTAAAAAGAACATAAACTTTGTGCAGGCGTCAACGGCTCATCTAAATAGACCTGCACAAATGATCAGTTGTCTAAAATAAGTAATGGATATCTAAATATGATTCGATTTGCTCGATCGTTGGAAGTGTCACCACCCAGAGATCTGCATCAACTACTAGGGGTGATGTTCTTGTAGAACATTGCGCCGACCCGTAACTGCATGCTCCCCCTTCTTCTTGGACTAATGCTCCATCAACTCCCTGAAACATAGGACTTTCATTAGTAATGAACACAATATTGAAAAAAGAAGACACATAGGAGGGCGACGACAGAAGGACATATCAATGGCTAAAAACGAAAGAAACATTGTGTGTAACAATCACGCTACAAGAATGCAATATCTGATGATCTCCATCGATGGAACTGTCCGGAAACGTACCTCGAGCATCTGAGTGACATCAACGGTTGTCGTCAATGCGTTGGACTCCTCAGCATCTCCCTGAAAGACAGTACTTGCATTATTTTGGATAACAATAATTATAACTGAAAACAGAGACTAGAGGACGAGTACTAGGGTGTACCATTAGGTAAAATAATTACACGATAAATTAAAACTATTGATTTACATGCCTAAAACAAGTCAGTGGCAGAATAGCTAAGTAAGATTACCCGATAGGCGCTTGAAGTGGCTGATGACTGCAATAACGACACGGATGGAGAATCTTCCGCCTTCATATTGAGTGGATACATAAATGGGGAAATTATTGTTAGCTAATGCTACACACTACCGCAAGGCCGAGAGCTAAATCCGTAAACTTGACTCACCAGTGGAGGGATGTGGACGGATAGAGTGGGAATAGCGGTTGAGAGCAATTTTTGCTTCGCTCGCGGTGTGTTCTTCTTTATTAGCAATGATAAAGTGCCTGCTGCAGATGCGGTATCGATCACCCCTCTTGTCCGCAAAGACTTCTAGGACTCTACTTTCAAGCTCAGACGGTGGATATCCACAATGTCGGACCCATTCTCTTATCTGATCTATTGTCTTAGGGAAAACATGCATTATAGTACCTTCAGATTTTTTATGGGTCTTCGAAGGGCAACCGCCAATGGAACAGGCAGGCATTGTGGAAAGTTCTGAAAAGTAAAGATCAACAATTCTCTATGAATACCAATGTGTTAAAAAATTAAATGACACATAAAAGGTTCAATGCAAGGTTCGTTTTGGTTCTTGGAACTATACACGTTATTCACATGCGGATAAGTATTTGAATAACTTTAAAAAAATAGAAAAATAATTTGACTAAACTCAGAACATGTGACTAGTTCCTTGCATGTACTGTCTTGAACGAAAAGAAAACATGGATGCAATTTGATGACTACTAGCAAATAGATATAAATTAAAAAATTGGACGCAAAATGATTATGGTACATGGCCTTACCTTGACGAACAAACAGTTAGATGCAGGGATCAGAGTAGTTTCTTGTCGTAGAACAGGGAGCAGTTCACAGGTTGCAAACTGACGAGTTTGCTCGAAGTGGTCACGGAAGTTCACAGAGACGAAGAGCAGATAACCAGCACCTTCACGGGTTGACTAGCAAAGCGCAAAGAAGTTCTCATTAGAAATATGAAGTGGGTTATAAAGAATTCGAAACAGGGGTGTGTTTGTGAATGAATGACGTGAATATGTCGTGGCATTATGCGGTTTGCAGGGGGGCGTCCAGCGTGAGGGTGGATGCTTGGCAGGAGACACGGGGTCTGGAGGTAGACATGGGAACAACAACCCATGCTCCATAGACCACTTTGAAGTGTACATGGTCTTTGGCACCTCTTGGCCTTTATCACTCCCTGACAGCTCCACTTGCCAGCGCAAGTACCCCGGTGCGAACTGCCTTTGATAGGGCGGGGGGTGGATTGGGGCGGTGGTCGTGCAGACAAGGCACAGGAATACTCGTGAATGGAGACACACTTATGTGGATTGCAGGGGGGCGTCCAGCGTGAGGGGGGATGCTTGGCAGGAGACACGGGGTCTGGAGGTAGACATGGGAACAACAACCCATGCTCTATAGACCACTTTGAAGTGTACATGGTCTTTGGCACCTCTTGGCCTTTATCGCTCCCTGACAGCTCCACTTGCCAGCGCAAGTACCCCGGTGCGAACTGCCTTTGATAGGGCGGTGGGTGGATTGGGGCGGTGGTCGTGCATATGGGTTCAACGGTTATGTTGATTGAAGGTGGGCAGCCAGCGTGAGGGAGGATGCTGGCCGGAGACATGTGGTGTGACAAGACAAGGCACAGGAAGACTATTCAATGGAGACACACTAGATTCATTTAAAAAATCAAAACAACCATTGTTAAAATATATGTTGGGTTTTATTTTAGATCTTAATTTCAATTGAACATAAATAATAAACATTACACATTGTAAAGTTCCGGTTGCAGCACATCCAGGGAAAATCCGCGGTATTGTCCACTGTCGCTGGGGAAATGTTGTCTAATGGAAAGTACCGCACAGGTAGGTATTACTCTCCGAACGCGGTGTCCGAGCCTCCCGTGAAGCCACCAAGTGAAGCAACGATAGGCCACCAGCCTGTACCACCTGTGAAAAAGAAAGATGCAAACTGTATTAAAATAACAAAACTTTCTTATCAATGTCGATTCAGGTAAAAAATGTCATTCTGCTTTGAAAAAAATTCTATCTAGCAAATGCACAATATGGAACCAATTTACATGCGTTCGAATGATATGTAGATGTAATTTTATATGTGGGAGACGACCATGAAATAGTAGTGGCATCACTGACATCACAACCAGAGTATACTTACTCGTTACTCGGATTACGCGGACGAACAGTGCCGCGAAGTTCGTGCATAAGCACCATCATCATCCTCAACACGGTCCGTGAGAGGCAGGCTTCCCTGAACTCTGGCAGCTCGGTGATGCATTGCGGACTTGGCTCGCCTTCCGAAATGTAGGCCAAGCACCCGGAATTTTCACGGCAGCAGCAGTTCTCCTCCTCAGTTGGCATTATCTCGCACCGATTGCACGTGCACCAGGTGGAGACGCCGTCCATGCGACATGGTCCAGGCTCTTCATCCGTTGACTGGTCCTCCCAACTGCCGTCCGAATCCCCATCATTTTCGCGTGCTTGCCTTTCAAGTGGCTCCTCCTCGGTGTACTCGGGCTCGTACATATACAGCATTATTGTAGCCATTGTGTGGTAAAGAAAGTAAAATAATTTACAGAGATGGTACAGGTGTTCACAAGGCCTAGAAGCGGCGAAGGTAGCTGACCAGAGCACAGAAACGAGTCACAGAATACTCAAAGTAACACAGAGAGAGTAATGGAATCGAAAATCTGCTGCTGTGTGTTGTGAAACGGTGTGTTTATACTTATTGAGGAAAGAGGCGTCCTGCCATTTCCATGGCGACACTTCATTAGCTGAGGCGCAGCGATTGTTGACACGAAACGTGCTTTGGCGTTGGGAAATGGGCGGTACGCGTCTGCTGATGTCAGGCTCAGGGGCGGGGGATTTGATTTAGTGCCGCAAACGCAGTTAAGCCAGGTCGATGGGGGGAAATGATAGGATTATCACAAAATGGCGGCTGATTTCGAGTGCGTTAATGGACGAAAAGTCAGGTAAGGTCCATAGGAAAGTTTTCTACGATCTACCGATTTATGCTTAAAAACACATGGCCGAACCGTAGGGACAATAAAAAAAAAGTCCCGGAACTATCCTTTAACAAAAGGGTATTATTCTGATAATTCCGTCTATGCAAAGAATCTCTAGGCGACAAAGTATGCAATTGCACAGAAGGAGTGGGAATCACAGATACATTTTCAATAGATAAAAAGTCCTCTAACGGATATGCTTCTTCCAGATACCATAACCCAAACCCAAAAGTCATTACAAATCCAGTAATTAGTATGAGGAGGCAACAATACACTTTGGGGGTCCCCTTACATACTTGATCATTGTCTCTGCTAGTCACATTTTTATCTAAAAGTTCAGTACGAGTGGTAGCGGGTGCAGTCATCGTAGTCTTCAATCGAAAAACACCAATTGTTCGTTTGCTGGCGACTCCAGTCGCGCGTCTTCTTAATGTCTTTCCCACACCCTTAGCCAACAGAATCTTTCCGTAAATTCGGGCCAAAAAGACAAGCCCTCAAATGATTTTTTTCAGTCGCACAGTCAGACCATGCTGTACATTTATTTCCTTGGGCGCAAATTATATTTTGCAGTTTCTGGTGGGAACAAAGTGCCGTCACTTCCTCCTGGAAGTGGCGAACGGACGGAAATGGGATCAAGAAAGGATTGATCCGGAGGTTCCACTGTTGGGGAGTGCGGAGACAAGATGGCCGTTTTGTCCGGCCTTGTGGATTCTGAAGCGGTCTCCGATTCTCCCTCGTCGGTTGTTGCTGTTTCAGGCACGTGAGTTACAGCAGTGGGAAGAGAGTCTGTATCTTCTGTATCGTATGGCACGGGCTGTGGGATCCGTTTGGTGTGCGTCGCATGGATCCAGTGTTTACGACCCGCTACCCGCACGGCAGTCTGGGTGACTAGCAGGACTTGGTAGGGACCCCTCCACCGAGGTGCAAGGCAAGATGACCTCTCAAAAACCTTCGTGAGGATCCAGTCCCCCGGTCGTAGACTGTGACTGGGGCCGTCGTAGTGTACAGGTAATGCCTCTCGCACCTGGTGATAAATTGAAAACAGATTTTTAGTCAACTGATTACAATAGTCTGAAAGAAGCACATTTTCTATATCCCGTAATGAGCGACTTTTTGGCATACCCCAAATATTAGCAGGTCTCCCCATTACCACCTCAAAGGGAGAGAGCCCAGTCTTAGTTTGAGGGGTCGTTCTCATCGATAGTAACACGATCGGTAAGGCGTCTGGCCATTTTAGCTTTGTGCCAGCACAAGTCTTCGCGAGTTTGTTCTTTATAATGCCATGTGCCTTTCCACTAATCCGGCACTCTGGGCATGTCTAGCTGAATGGAACCGCTTGTCAATCTGTAATCCTTTGCAAATTTGCAGGATTACAGTGGCAATAAAGTGTGGCCCATTATCAGACCAGATGACTCTTGGCAGCCCGAACCTAGGAAAAAACTCTTTCAACAGAGTTTTTGCTGTGGTTATGGCCGTTGCATCTTTAACCAGGAAGGCCTCAACCCACTAACTAAAGGCGCAAATAACAACCAATACATATTTAAGATTGTTACACCGTTCCATTTCAATAAAATCAAAGTGAATAACCTCAAACGGGACAGAAGGTGGAGCGAAACTTCCTCTAGGAGTCGAGTTACCTTTCCCTACATTGTGCTGCAAGCAAACCATGCAGTTCTGGACAAAACGCTCCGCAATTTTGAAAATCTTATCATTGGCCCATACACTGTGTAGCATTTTTGTTAACGTCCGCGCACACACATGTGTCGGACCATGAGCCATAATAACCATCATTGTAATGTAGGCGTCAGGGAGTAACCATTTCCCTTCAACATTGTCTACCCAACACCCATCATCATCCAATCTTCCTGCACCCTCGATCCATCTCTTAGTTTCCTCTATGGTAGCATCTGCTTGAATATCTTTTACAACATCGATACTTTCTCCCAAAGTGCAAACATTTACAACTTCTTTTACAGCGTACATTTCTGAACTGAAATCAGTGGCAGTCTGTTTAGCTATCTGATCGGCAAAGGCATTCCCTTTTCCTACATCATCTGTAACTTTTTGATGTGCTGAACATTTTATGATAGCTAACTGAACAGGGAGTGCAAGTGCTGAAAGCAATCGCAGTATTAAAGTTCTGTGCTGGATTTTCGTTCCGTGCGAGGTCAAGAAACCTCGTTCTTTCCAAAGTCTACCGAAATTGTGGGCCACCCCAAAGGTATACTGACTGTCAGTATATATATATTCACTGTACGCCCTTCAGAAAGCTCACAAGCTCGAGTTAACGCTATAATTTCTGCGGCCTGCGCAGAGTTATGCATAATTCTTTTAGTTTCCACAACCGTGCTTAAAGTAGTGACAGCATAAGCAGCCGTGGATGTACCGTCTGGAAGTTTAAAACAAGAGCCATCACAAAATAGCTCTCCTTGAGGGCTATTCAAAGGCGTCTCTTTCAAATCAATTCTGCCTTTAGTCTCTTGTTCTGTCATATAAAGGCAATCGTGTGACGGATCGTCATCATCAACAATATTTTGTGAGACAGGTAAAAGTTCAGCCGGATTTAATACGCAACACCTCTGAATTTGGATGTGGGGAGCAAACAAGATCAGTTCATATCTTGTCAATCGTGCAGACGTGAGGTGTTTTGTTTGAGTTCTATTCAACAGAATATAACTATAGAGTGAGGTACCATTAGGGTTAACGCATGACCCAGGACCATTCCCTCACTCTGTTTTACAGACACAGCAGCAGCAGCAACAGCGCGCAAACATCTTGGCAAAGCGCGTGCTACAGGAACAAGGGCGGAGGAATAGTAGCCGCACGGCCTATTCTTCCCTTCATGTTCCTGCGTTAACACAGACAAAGCACATCCATCACGTTCATGCACAAACAATACAAAGGCCTTATCATAATTCGGAGTTCCTAAAACCGGCGCCGAACACAGCGCAGATTTGAGCAAATCGAATGCTGTCTGGTGTTCCAAGGTCCATGGCAATGGCAAAGAAATGTCCTTCTTTGTCAAAGCCAGCATTGGTTTAATTGTTAACGAAAAATTTGGGATCCACAATCTACAATAAGAAGCCATACCTATCAAGGCTCTAACTTCCTTTTGCGTAATTGGGACAGGCATACCAGAAATGGTCTTTATTCGTTCAGGTGTCAACCGTCTTCCCTCCTTTGACAGGAGATAGCCTAAATAGGCGACCTCCTGGCAACAATATTTGAATTTCTTAAGTGAAGCTTTGTGGCCATGTTTTGCTAGATGACGAAGCAACAACACGGTGCCTTCTTTACAGGCACTCTCAGAATCAGCAGCCAAGAGGAGGTCATCTACGTACTGTAGTAATGTGCGAGGGGTAGGCAACTCAAGGGTATCAAGCTGCTCTTTCAATGCCCTTCTATAAATACTTGGACTCGCAGTGTACCCTTGTGGTGCACGAGTGAATGTAAACGAGCGTCCACCGAGGGAAAACGCAATACCTACTATCCTTGTGTATAGGAATACTGAAAAATGCGTTTTTAAGATCAACAACGCTAAAGTGAGTGGCAGAAGCCGGAATCATGTTTAATATCAGGTACAATAGGAAATTGAGGAGCCACAATTTTGTTAATAGCGCGTAAATCAATTATAAAACGAAAGGGAATCGCATTATTACCTTTTTTGTATGCTGGCAAAATGGGGCTGTTACATATGCTACCCGTAATATCCTCAATTACTCCACGATGTACAAAATCAGAAACTATACATTTCAAAGCCTGTTCGCCTTCAACTGAGATCTTATATTGCGGGATGCGAGGCAATTTTACTCCATGTTTCAAAATAATTTTAACAGGTTCAATTTGGAGAATGCCCACATCATTATCATCAATTGCCCATAAGCATTTTGGAACATTACTAAATTCTGGGGGTAAAGGTCGAGTCAAAAACTGAGAGGCGCGTGATTGCTGAGGTGAAATTGTTAGCCGAATTCCATCCGGAGAACAATGAATTACTGCGTGTAATGCCTTCAACAAATTTAGCCCCAGCAAGTTCTCCCCACAGTTTGTGGTAAGTAAAAATGGACACTGTTCCGTGAAGGGACCCAGTGTTATCGGTACCGGTAAAGAGACCGGACAAACTACAGATGTGCCTGAAAACCCTACGGAAACGTTGGATTGCCCTGACAAGGGAATATTTGGAACCCGTGAATGGTCAATGGAACATTTCTGTGCTCCCGTATCTACTAAAAATAGATGCTTCCTATTTCCCACCGCCATCTCAACGTAGGGGCCTTTCTGATGAACGGGAATAGGCGTAGGTTCCAAATCCTGCTTCGGGCAATCCTAGCGGAACAAAATATTATCAAAAGGAATTTCTTCGCAGAGGTACGCGGCAGAAGGGTGATCAAAAATGTTTCTATCATCCACATTCGAAACTTGCTTATCCTGTGAAGGAGATTGCTGTGATTCTGGTGCAAACTGACCTCTGCCAGGGGTCCCTGCACCTGGGCGACCTCTGGATCGTCTACCCATGTTCCCAAATGACCTTTGCTGTAAGGTTGGACATTGTGCGCGCCAGTGGCCTTCCTGCCGGCAATAGGCACACTGGTTAATGGTTACCGGAGCTAAGGGCGCACTTCCCTGTGGAATGTACTGAGCTCTAAATTGATTACCCCCTCTAGGGTTTCTAACAATCTGCTGCAATAAAACTTTAGTTTTCAAGTCACCCTTTTTTTTCTCAAGTTTCTCTTTTTCAGTGTTTACACGATTTTCATAATACTGAGCCATATGCAATACTTCTGATTGAGACTTCCCCTGCCAAGCGCTTTCAGAGGACATAATCTGTAACTGGATGTCAGGCAGCAATCCACGTACAAATTTGTCGACAAGCAACCTTTTCCCTGACTCTGTGCCCAAGTCTTGTCCACTGAAATCCGAGAATACCTGCTCGAACCGATTGAAAAAATCGGTAGCACCCTCAGACTTTCCTTGGACACAGGCCGTAAGCTTGTCCCATATGATTCTTTCTTCTGGAACCATAGTGTTCAATTTTACAATAATTCTATCAGGCAAGGTTAATATCACTTGAGGTGGTCGTTCGCCAGCTGGTCTTTCTCTGTCCAGCCTAGTCATGTTATCCCATGTATCTCCCAACCCAGGTATGTCATCTATCGTCCTAATCTGCTTCCACAAATCAACTGGCAGGAGTACAGGAAATAATAGGTCAATATCACTTAGAGTGAATACCGATGACTGTAAGACCGACTCTATTTCTTTATACAATCCGGTCAGATTTTTTCGTATATCAGGAATAGATTGCTTTATGGTGTTCACTTCCTGTCTTGAAAACGGGACGTGAACAAACTGTGCAACGTAATGTGCAGGAATTTCTCCGGCTACTATACCTCGTGCAGCATCAGCCGCAATCTCAACTTTTGGGACAAATGTCGGAGGGACCTCTCTCATAGGCAACTGAGAAGTAGGCAGCTCCGAACGCTTACTAAGCAACAGAGCCAAATCAAACGCTAAGGCAGTCGAAGAAGTATCAATCGAAAAAGCTCTCTTATAAACACCCAACAATTCTGCGGGACAACAAATCTTTCTTCTTATACACTCATTCTGCAGGTGCTCTACCATCACCTGTATCACTTTCTTTTGCATTTCTAACGTATATTGACTGTATGTGTCATATACTTCATCTGGAGTTATCGACATATCCGAAATCCATCTTATCGCGTCCTTTGTACAAATTTGTGCTTCCTCACCTTTTAATTCTCGACGAGGAGAAAAACGTTTCTGTAAATACATAGTACCTAAACTATCACCATCTACTTCCTCGTTCTGTAACTCTTCCAACTCCTTCCTATACTAAAAAATCCTCTCAACATGCTCATATACCTTCTCCGCAGTATCTCTGGACAACGCTAAGGCGTTCAAATCCCGTAACCCTTGTGGGAAATCTACATCATTTGGTCTATTCCATATTATACTTAAATGAGTCCCTAATCCTTCGATAAAAACATTTTTCTCAGGAATATCTTTTAAATTTTCGAGTGTGGAAAAAACATCAGCTTGTTCACCCTTCTCCATACAATGTTTAGCCCAAGCAGTCAATTCACTCCTCTTGTCTGGCGACACAGTATTACGAGTCACAACCCTTGGTCTTTCTCCCTGGTCTACTACAAACGATGCAGGATCATTTGGAAGAGGAAGAGTAGGCACATTCTGAATAACAACAGGTGAAGGCAAGGGGGCAGGCAAAGGGAAATGACTTGAAGAACAACAGGAAGAACAACAGGGAGGACCGCAGGAACTATGGGAGGGGGAACTACAACAGGAAGGGGCAAAGCGCCAGGAGGAGGGACATATGGAGGTGGCGCGGAGGCATCAGGTCTTCGTTCATGCAAAAGTTTATTAATCAATTCGTCTGACGTATGAAAATCTTTTGAAGGGTAGATTTTCTGAATGCCTAATTGAAATGCCCTGTCCGTGTTCCTAACTGACTCCAATTGTTTATTTTGATCATATAACCGTGCCTTTTCGACACTCGTCATATGTCGACGCAGATGTTTCTCTCTACTCTTTTGTTGCTGCAACGTTTCTATTTTCCAACTGTGCAACACGTCAAATGCTGCAGGCCTAGCCTTATTCTTTACTAATACAGACTCTAAATATTCTATACCAGGGATTTCAAAACTACCATTGGTTGGCCACCGAAGATTAGAATTATGTCTGGTTTGTCTGTGCCAAATGTCATTAAATGCTATACTACCAAAGCCTTTCTTACAGTACATAGTACATGCCGGCGACTCCTCCTGTGGTGCGGGACGGCTATCTTCCAAAGATTGTCTGTCACTGCGGAAAAATGCCCTAAAGCAGGCAGACAATTTCCCAGGCATATCAAAGTTCTGGTGTTACCTGGTTAAATAATTGCGCTCGCGAGTACAATGCTCCAAATTCAAATTTGTCAGGGTTAAATTAAGAATCGGGACACGATTCACCTGACCAAAGGACTGGGAGGCCCGATCGGGTTACTAAGGACAATGCAAAGGACCCACGTGTCTGGTGATTTTCGGCAAATTTACCCACCTCAAATATATGGACCCTCGTCAAGACGTCGTCTCGGGCTACAGCTCACCGTCCAGGGATCGGATCGTGCAGTTTCGTCGAGGAATTCACTTCTCGTCTTAGAGTGGCCAGTTCTGTTGACACCGTCCGATCCCGGTCCGATAGACGAGCCAACCTTCAATGAGACAAAGTCAATCTTGAGGGTCCCTATTCAGGCGCCATCTGTGGAATCAGAAAAAATACAATATTACGGCTGTTACACCGAGCAAAGGAAAATACACTGACACGGGCTTATAAAGATTCCCAGAATCTTTATTACAAAACTGAACAGTATTCAACAAAGTACACAAATAGCTATTTGGCCATCAATACATCACAGAGACCACCAGCAGGGTTCAATATGAGCAGTGAGGGAATT
The DNA here is from genome assembly GCF_040938575.1 of Ambystoma mexicanum. Taxonomy (NCBI): domain Eukaryota; kingdom Metazoa; phylum Chordata; class Amphibia; order Caudata; family Ambystomatidae; genus Ambystoma; species Ambystoma mexicanum. The sequence goes on from NC_090924.1 coordinate 597,484,632, forward strand.
TCCTAGCTGGACACCGACGCATTTACACAATTTGTAAAATGATGTCCAGCCCCTTTACAGGTTAATCATGCACTGGGCTAGGGTTGTGCCAGGTTCACTTTCTTAATTTACATATCCCGTGCTTTACTTTTTCAATACATTTACTAACACACTCCATTATTCTTCAATTTAACATTTACACTCTTTATATATTGCTTTAATACAGACCAAACAATGTTTCGCATGTTATATTCGGATAGCATTACTGTTCTTGTTTACTTGTAGTTTAACATTGCTAATTCAAGTAATCCCCTGCTCTCGAGGTCAACAAAGGACAAGGTCTACATGACCCTAACATGTAGCCTGAGGGCAGGTTGGACATTAACTCCCCTACAGAGGTTAGAGAGGTTAAGGCAAGAACAAGGACACACGAGACGGCCATTTTAGATTACAGGGTGACTTTGTATAAAACCCCAAAATGGCGGTTTCTAACCTAAAATGGAGGTTTGATTCAAGATGGCGGCTTACATCAATTTCTAAGGTCAAGACCTTGCCCCAGAGAGTTATTTGCGTACAATTTTTAAGCAACTTGGCGTAGGCCAATATACATACAAATCGTTTGTAATAAGAGGCATAATTTAATATCCGGTTTGACAACTCATGTACCCCTAAATTCCATCCAGGCTTCGACTAAACTATCCAACCATGGTACACCCCCAAGCCAGCTTCCAACAAATGGTAAATCAGAGCCCTAAAGAACAGTGGTGCAAAAACCATAACTCGGGGGACCTCACCAACCTCAAATCTCTGTGCACAAACCATAGGATTCTGATTACCAAGGCCAAAGCTGCATACTACTCCACCACCAGAGCATCAGCATCTAACAGGAGCAAAGCCCTCTTTGAAGTAGTAAAACATTGTACCAAACCCTCTGTAATGCTTATCTCTGGTGCCCTGCAGGAGTGCCTGGTCCGGACTGTTCCGAAGTGTTTCCCCCATGGAATAGCTCTGCTAAAATTAATATCCCAGCCACTCCTTTCCCCACCGGTCAGCTGGTGAATCAAACCCCAGGGGACAGTGAAGATGGGAGGGACCCGGATGAACTTGGAGCCTCTGGTAAATTGTGTTAGGGGGTCTGGATGAAGACCTAAACGTAAGTAAATACAGGTAATCAGTATTTGTTCCCTTTTCATTTCTCCCCCGCCTCCCCTTTGCCCCTCTGGGTAGGCTGGCTGGCGTACTGATGTTGCTGCTCACAGTATTAAAATGAAGAATGCAGGCCGGAGAGATTTGGTGAGCATCCGACTCCAGTTACTTCACTGAAGGTAGTGGTCCAGGCCGGCTGCGACACACTGGATGCAGGAAGTATGAAGGTAAGTCTTTGTAGAATGCTTCTCTGGAGCTTTAGCCCCTAAAGATGTGAAGTGTGGCTTATTTTATACTGTTTTCTCTTTCCCAATGATGCAATGCGCTTTAATTAGTCTATTTCTCTCTTTCTTCCCAAATGCGGAATTAGCAGAATGTCTTTGCAGGAATTGCTGCAGCACGCAAGTAGGGTGATGTGGTTGAACTCTGGCGCAGGTAAGTTTGTGAGAAACAGGGAACTTGGAGGGGAATTAACTGGTAATTGAAGTCTTGTACTATTGTCTTTCTCTGCTTTCTCGTTTTCAGGAGATGCGGTTGCTGTGGACTTTAATTAGAGACCAGAAACTCGAAACGGAACTCTTGCGATGAATGAAGTTATCAGGTTGTGCAGCTACAGGTCGATCCAGGTAAGTGTCTTACTATGATGCCTCTGGTATTCAGGTCAGTAAGCAGCAAATAAGTCTGGCCGTTCACCGCACGTGGAGGAACAGGAGCGGTAAGCATTATACTGCTATGGTAGGTAGCAGACATAACGCCAAGCACAGGGTGTGGCCCAGGGCATGGTTTTACAGCCTCGGGTCGCGCCCTGTCAACACTAGACCACCAGGGATGCCAGATCTTTGTACCTGCCAGGGGCCGTCTTAGGTTCCATAGTGGGTTCTTTCTTGGCAGCCATATTGGTGTAGGTCAATGCCATTCTCATCGAATGCCTATGCCAGCCAGCCACCTTGCAAGTCCACCTTCTCCCTACATTGTCATGGGGGATGTACTCCTGGTCCTAACACTCATGCCTTGTGCCCTTACTGGAATCGTGATACTTTCACCCCACCCCGAGGTACCAGCAACTCAGGAAAAATGTGACAGAATCAACACATTTTGTATTGAAATAATAGTCACAATTCGAGAGCCCATTGAATCATCCTCTCACTGCATTAGCATCCTATGCACCCCGGCACGCACCCTGTCCCGCTGGATGGAATCCTCTCCTCTCTTTCCCCTGGATCTCCTAAAAATTATTGCCTCCTTCAAACCTACTTCTTACTCTGACAATATAATTCTGGCCTCCATCGTTAAACAATTGACGGGCCTAGTGCTCAATGCACCCCTTAGCATCATCAATGCCTCCCTCAGAGAAGGATCATTCCCGGACACTCTCAAGACTGGTGTCATACGACCCTCTTTGAAAAACCAACCCTAGATCCAGATGACCTGGCCAACTAGAGGCCCATTACGTACCTCCCGTTTATTGGCAAAATCTTGGAAAATGTAGTTGCTACACAACTACTCGCCACAATCGAACAACTACACCTCCTAAATGACTATCAGTCAGGGTTCTGCCCAAAGAGTAGCAGCGAGACAGCCACCATCAAGGTGGTGGATTATGCTCTCCAAATCATGGATAAGGGCAACTAATGCCTCCTCGTCCTCCTTGACCTCTCGGCTGCATTCACACCGTCGACCACTGCATCCTTTTCTCGATCCTTGCTGACAGGATGGGATTCTCTGTCACTGACCTGAATTGGTTTATTGCCTACCTCTCAGGCAGACACAAAGCTGTCCAGATGAACTAGTTCCGTTCTAACCGACTCCAGGTCTCCTGCGGAGTCCCCCAAGGCTCCATACTCTCAGCAATCCTTTTTAGTCTTTATATGAAGGCTCTGGGCACTCTCCTCAAAGGTCCCAATATAGCCATCCACCAAAACACAGATTATACTCAGTTGTATATGAGAGTAAATAGCACGCAGAACATCATTCATCTCTGCGATTATCTAGCCATCATTCAATCCTGGATGTCGAATGCCTACCTCAAACCAACTTGTCAACAATGGCTCAATGATATGCACCGAGAAGGATTTGATCCACAACTCTCAGGCTCAGCAAAATCCTTAGGCTTCACCATTGACAGCAATCTGTACTTCCAGAAACACATAGCCAAGAAGGCCCAAATGGCGCGCCTCAGAATCTGTACCTTTAGAAAAATCAAACTCTTTGTCCAGCCGCAGGACTTCTGAACTGTAGTGCAGGCCCTTGTGGTCTTGCACATCGATGGGGAAAATGTTCTCTTGAGAGGGCTCCCAGCTGTTCTCTTGGCTCCCCTAAAAGCAATCCACCACGCTGCAGCACGTCTTATTACAAGAGCATGGAAATTTGGCCTAATCACCCCCATCCCATACAAACTACATTGACATCCACTCCAAGTCAGGATACTGTTCAAGACTGCATGTATCATCTACAAAGCAGTAAGGAGTAGCACACCAGCGTACCTGGTGTCTAAGCTCCAAATATCTTGGGCACATGCTCCTCGTACAGCAAATTCACCATGTGACTTCAATCACAACTCGTCCGTAAAGAGAGGACCCGCAAACAATCCTTCTCTTGTCATGCACCCACCCTCTGGAACTCGACCCTGGTGTCGGCTCGGAATGCCCCCACAATTCTCCACTCAAAACATGGCTCCTTCAGCAACACCTGGCCAAGGACTAATTCCAATGGACGCACATACCGACACACAGACCGCACAGTACTGTGCTACTGTTAAAAGATGACAGCCCAAATGCCAGCTACCCACACTCTGTACAGCGCTCTGCTGCTCTCAAGCTTGGTTTGTGCTTTAAACAATAAGACAGAATAAAAATGAATGCTTGTGCTTGAAAGTATCACTTACAGCACTTCATAGACTGGCACCAGGTCCACTGTATGACAAATGCCTTTGGGGTATGTGCCCCCTGCTGAATTGGTTCCTCTTCTAACCACTCTAACAAATGTGGTCATTATTACTCCAATTTATCGTCCACAAAAGGATTAATGGCTATGTCAGGGAGTTGAACTTGTGCCAACAAGTGGGGACCTAGATATCGCAGACATGTGCTTCATTTTTGTTGGGAGACCTTACGACTAAAGGCCCGATTCATGGAATAGGCTAAAAACTGGCTTTGCACTGCTGACACAAACCCTTATTCATGAAACTGTGCAAAGTGTATGTTTGCAGTGCAAAGTCAGTGCATGGTCGTTTTTCCAGTACAAAATGACTTTGCACCGACTTTGCACCGACTTTGCACTGCAAAAATACACTTTTCACAGTTCCATGAATCAGGTTTTGTGTCGGCAGTGCAAAGTCGCTTCAAAACGGGCCCTTAAGCTGTTTGTGAACTCCACCTCACTTCCCACCAGTCCCTTGTGTGGCCAAACCCTTCCAATTCCAACCATACAATGCATGCCCAGACAAGCAGCACAGTGTGCATTGTATCTCACAGTCACACCAGCCAGCGTGGCTCGGTGTTTTCATGGAGTTTTTCTTCAAACACCAGTCACCAACAGTGTGCCTCATGAACTTTTCCGGATTCTTCTCTTCAGAGCACTTGCACTGTAGCCACAGCTCTTGGGTGCCTGACGCATGCAAGGGATATTTCAGCTTCTGCCCCTGAGTAGAGTTCCAGCGGAAGCACGAAATACTCCAGGAATTGTACTTCTTTTTTTGGCTGAAAATGCAGATGCAGCGCGTGAAACCACTGGAAGGCAACGCCCACTGAAGAGTGAGCAAAAGAACGAGTTTGCTGATGGGCTGTGGCAGTATTTCCCAGCAGAGCCCACGACAATCACTCGCGCTTTCCCACTTACGTAACTCTTACCCAAGGGAAGTTCTCAAAGTGCTGAAAACAACATTAAAAGAAGGTAAAATCGGCTCTGATGGCTCCTTTTGTAAATGAAACCCATCAAAAAAATGATTTGCGCACTGCGCACACACTCCCAAAACACTGTATTTTTGGCTTTTGGAACAGCAACGACCTAGTTCAAAAGAAGAGCAGAGCGCTTGAAAGACAGCGCGGCGACAGCAGCATCTCCAAGAGGAGGTGCTGGACATAGAACCGAGCTATGCGTGGAGGCTGCTGAGACCAGATTAAAAACCAGGATGTCAGCTAATACAATGCACTCAACACAGCACCGCCTAGAACCGCTGGAACCTTCAGATCAGAGCCACACAGCAAGATATCATGGGTATGCAAACTAATAGAAAAGCCTGCTGTTTTGCTCCATGCAGAAAAATGGCATTGGCACTCATTACTAGTTTTGCCGGTATTTCGGTGGTAAATCTGCTGAAATACCGCCAAACGGAATTAGCATTACCGCCACTTGGTTCTGCTTATTTACCGCAGGATTACAAGTGTTGGCAGGCCATAATTCTGATTATTTTGTTGATTATTTGGCATTAAGGTGGAGGGTTTACTTCCGGCAAATGCTGGCGGTAAATGATCCAGCTTACCAGCAAAGATGTAATACGGCAGAGCAATAATGCAGGGTTAACTGAATTGCCACTGCATTACTGTTTTTTCTGCTGCGCTGAACTCGTAATGAGGCCCAAGACGGTGCTATTTTATAAATAGCTCTAAGAACTCAAGGATACAACATCCACCCACATGCGCATTTCTCATTTATGGTGAGCATCAGTGTGGCAAAAATTGACATCCTTGTAAATGGAGCTTGGGGCATGTTTACCAAACACTTTCAATATTATTGCTCCCACGGCGCTGAGGTGAGACCTTCCTGCACCCCTGTATAGGTATTTTAAATAGCGCATTTTTTTCTGCATTAAGCTATTCCATCTGCCTGTGCGCACTGCTTGTCTGCCCTTCCGGGTGTCTCTCTCCGCCTCCTATCTCGATTGCCTAACAGTGTTACCAGCCCAAACAGGGACCTAATCCCTTCTTTGACACCTCGAACACGCCACTTTTGGTACCAAGGCGCTGAGGTGAGGCCTTCCTGCACCCCTGTATTGGTATTTTAAATAGCGCTTTTTTTTCTGCATTAAGCACTGCATCTGCGCTGTGCGCACTGCTTGTCTGCCCTTCCAGTTGTCTCTCCCCGCCTCCTATCCCGTCGCATGTCCCAATTGGCTAACAGTGTTTTCAGCCCGAACAGGGACCTACTCCCTTGTTCGCCGCCTCAAGCACACCACTTTTGGTCCCACCCACTGAGGTGAGGCCTTCCTGCACCCATATTTTAATGTGTGCATTTTTTTTCTTCGTAATCTGAGTCGTAATCTATTGCATCCGCGCTGTGCGCGCTGTTTATCTGCCCTTCCAGATGTCTCTCCCCGCCTTCTGTCCCGCCACCAGTCTAAGAAAAAGGGAGTCTCAATTGTGGTGGCCAGCAAACTAAATTGTGTTCTGAGGGCAGTGGTCGAAGTGTACGAAAAGAAGTAGTCGAGCTATGTTCCCTGCTGACCTGCCCCTGTTCCCCACAAACCCCATCGCCACATACCCTCCTACACAGAATACAATCCCCCCAAACACTTGAACCTGCTGTTTAAGGGAACGTTCCGTGCAGTGCACTGAAAGTACAAGTTTCAACTTCTTCCTACACTTTTATTTTAAAACAAAACATTCCAGAACGGTTTCTTTTTAAAATAAAAGTATAGGAGCTGTAAAAGGTAATTAAAGAAAGTAGAGGAGCACCGCTCCCGACCGCTCCCGCTCACTTCGACCACTGCCTGAGGGCGGAGTCTAAGGACCCCAACGGTCATTACCTAATGGTCATGGGGAAGGTGAAAGGTAACATGATTACCCTAGTCTCAATATACTGTCCAAATGACGGGCAAGACCAGTTCGGGGTCGCAATAAAGGGCAAAATCCAATCATTCTTTGAAGGGTCCCTGATTATAGGGGGCGACTTTAACATGGTCCTTGAGCCAGACTCTGACAGAAAAAGGGCAACCACACAGGCAACCACTAGTGGTGGCTTTGGTCTCCCCGACTTTTGGCTGTACTACATAGGTTCCCAACGGCCTAGAGAGGACGGGTCAGCTTTTCCCAGAAGCCCAATTCCTTGATTTCACCCTCTTGTCTGAGTCCCTGGGGGAGAATGGCTGAGCATTTTCTCATACCTTCGCCTCAAAGGTATCCTGTCAGACCCAAGATGGCACTCCAAGATCTCTAGACCCCTCAGCCCCCTTGAGAAATGTATTATTGAAGCTACATCTAGAAAGGGAAAGTTATCTAAAATATATAAAGAAATGAGCACATCTGACTTGGAGGGGAGACAGAATTTTAAGCAATTCTTGGCTGAGCAGTCAGAGCGGGAAATCTCTGAAGAGACCTGGGGCAATATCTATACGCTAATGTTTTCTGGCAACCTCTGCACCTCTGCAATGGAACACAGTTTCAAAATTGTATACTGCTGGCACCTACCTCCCCGGAGACTATCTAAAATGTTCCTGGGGTACTCCCGCACTGCCCCAACCCTGTGGCTAGAGTGGTTCTTGGATTCATATGTGGTGGTCCTGCCCAGAGGTAAAGATCTACTGGTTCCAAAGTCCTCAGTTGGATCAGGGACTCAGTGGAAATAACCCCTGAGCTGGAACCTCTCCAACTCTTCTTGGGCGTCCCAGAGGAGGAAAGTAATGAACCAAGATTCCCAAAACTCATTGAAGGCATGCTGAGAGCAGGAAGAGTGGCCCTATCCCAAAAATGGAAGTGTGTCTCCCCTCTAATAATGACTGGTTGATCAAACTGTGGGACATATTCATGTATGAAAAACAGTCAGATATGGTGAATGACCGCCTGGAGTCCTTTCATATTGAATGGGGGATCTTTATGCTGAAATGTTGTAGTGTCAAACCTACACTCGCCCCCCCTTACACACCTCTCGCTACAGAGTTAACGAGCTGACCCATGATGAGGGAGGGGTCCGGAGTGGTAGTCAGAAGTTTGGCAATAGTTTGGTGCCGCTGTTGGGTTTCCTTATCTGTGTTATGTAACTAGTCCTTCGTTCTAACTGGTAGAACGTCAAATATGTTTAACCCAAATGAAGAGGGAGGGGGGAGGGATGGGGGAAGGATTCCATGAAAGTTTAGGACTGTGCTTTATTCCTGTGAACTGCATTTCCAAAAATGCTAATAAACAGCTAAGTTAAAAAAAACACGGCTTCACATGCTACAAGTACACCGATGATACACAGATCATCTACAAAATACAAGATACACAGGAAGAAAACAACGCTGAAAGACTGCCTACAAGAGCTCTACAACTGGATGAACACAAACAGACTCAAACTCAACCAGAGAAAAACAGAAATAATGATCATAGCTAAAAGCAAGTAAACACCACTACATACCATAACCGACGGAACTGGGAACAGCACCGACTCCATCAACGACAGTAAAGAACCAGGGCGTCTTGATGGACAATGAACTAACACTTGAGCCAGAAGTAAAACACAATAATTAAGAAATGTTTCTTCCTGCTACACACAGTAAAAAGGATCCTACCATTCCTCTCTTTTACCCACAAAACACTCACCATCATCGCACTCCTCATATCCAGAGTAGACTATGCCAACAGCCTATACCTAGGAATGCCAGAACGACTGTTAAAAAAACTCAAGTGCACCCAAAACACTGCGGCAAGACTCCTACTCAGACTACCACGAAGAGGACACACCACCCTAGCGCTGAAAATGCTACACTGGCTGCCAATAAAACAGAGAATAAAATTCAAAACAATGTGCATAACGCACTGAGCAATCCACGGCCAAGGAGCAGAGTACCTAAAAAAAGAAATAACCGTATACTATCCAACAAGATCACTCATATCAAGCAACGACATTCGCTTAGTACCAAAACCATACAATAAAAGAAAATTCGGAGGATCATCTTTCCCTCACCTGGCAGGTATAACCTGGAATGACCTACCAAAACACCTACGCAACACAAGGGATCGTCTGGAGTTCAGAAAACTACTCAAAACTTGCTCTTTGCTCCATAAACAGCAGGAAACTTCTAGGAAACATAGACCCAAAGGGAAACATGAAACCTTTGGTGGAAACCATGACCCCTAACTTAGTCCTGAGTTTTTAAAGACGGGGAGGAGGGTGTGGGCACCCCACATACCACTAATCCTCAAAGGAAACTTAGATAAGTAAGGTCCCCCAACCAGACTGGCAGAGAGGAACTAGAATCATCTAACCAAAACATTTCCAACGGCAGGATGGGGGGATCAGCATAAACCAGCTACATGCACACAACACTAGAGCCACACAGAGGAACACTCCCATTTCTCAACATGCTTGCCAACTAGGTGGAGAAACTGCAATATCAAACACACAGGACAACCATAGATGTTGAGCACAGAAACGCAAAGAGAAAGAGGTAAGAAACCAATCAAAAATTAAAAACCTGCTACCCCAACCCTACAACATCAATTTTCTGCATACACCTCTCATACAGACAATTACACAATCACCTCTCTGCACAGCAATCCGCATGCACTTCACTGCACTGCAACAACAGACTAGCAACACATAGTCTGGCACAACAGCACATTGGAATTTTGGCACCAACCCGAAAACCGCACTTAAACTCAGTGAATGGTGCAAATTGAACAGATGTGGCCAACAGGACAACACAAATCACACTTTCCTATTCCCACTAAACCCTGCTAACCCCCTTTTTTCCTTTCCCTAACCCCCTTTTTTCACAATCTCCTTTTGAGATCCGCCAGAGAGCCTGGGGACCACTGCAGTGGTGACAGTGCGCGATACAAATACCTTTAACATTAACATTAACATTATGGTGGGATTAAGAAAAAGCAAGTCAAAAAATCTTCTACCTGTAGATTGAGAGTAGAACAGGTCATTTGGGATCAAAAGACACACACAACACAGAACCACAGAGTAGCCATCACTGGTAGTTCACTGCCAGATCAGAGCCACTGTGCAATGCATCCTGGGGATTCAAATCAGGTGAAAAGCTTGCCATTTTGTTTCATGCAGAAAATTATCATTGACTCATGTTTTAGCACTATTTTATACATTGCTTTGTCAACCCAAGACTGATAGCTCTCATGGATGTGATGGGTGTGTGTCATTTTTACATTGCATGTATATACAGTTTGTCTAACAGAAGACACAATGATTTGTCCAGGATCACACAATTTGTGGGGTGTCAAAGCAGTGATTTTTAACTGGGTCAGTATTTTAATGACTAGATAATGGGCCGCATCACGAGTGGGTAGTATCCCGGTGGTAAATCTGTCGGGATACCGCCCAATTCAATTAGCGCTACTGCAACTTGCTCCAGCGCTATTAGCGCCGAATCCCATGTTGCGGCGGTGCAATAAATCCCCATTTTTCTCAAATCCATAGGACGCAATGGGGCATTTTCAGCACAATTATTGCAGTGCCATAATTACAGCGAAAATGGGCAGAAAGTCTGCGGATTTAACCCCATTTCAGAGTTGGGGGTGAATCCTCTTTGTCTCCCCAAAAGTTATGATTGGGCGGATAGATAATACCATTACTGTTGCATTGTTACCGCTCCGCCCAACCCCTGATATCTCCTCTACACACAGAAATGTTTACCATTTACAAAAGAGGGATATGTGTTTTCCTGCAAGTTCTTTTCACTCTTCGCGTCACTACCTTTTTAATTTATATTTGAATACCTGTAGTGTAAGCCTACATAACAACAGAGGGAGGCTGTGCGCCCCAAAACCGAGGCATTCAAAGAAAAGAGGGACAGATTGTCGAACGAGAAATCATATTATACCCTCTAGATCGTGTGTGTATATATATATTGGCCTAGGCCAAGTCGCTCTGCGAGGAAATCCACGTTGCAAGGTCCTGACCTTAGATCTGTGTAAGCCACCATTTTAGGTTCATCCGCCATTTTAGATTCTCTCTCTAAAGTCACCCTGTGTTCTAAGATGGTGGACAGTGTCGTTTTGAATGTAACATGGCTGTCTTGACCTCTGTGTACAAGTAAATGTGTAAACTGCCTGCAGGCCAAATGTTAGGGTCATGTACTGAGACCTTGTCCTTCGTTGACCTGTGTATAAAGGATTACCTGTACCAACGAGACTAATCCATGAACATGTATCATGCACAATACTGTTTGAGCATCTTATGTGAACACTTGTTTTACTATATTGTATAAAATTATGTGCAGAGGCTCAACGCGAAATCCAAAGACACACTGTTGTTATTGTAACTTGTTTGCGAATATGTTAAGGATAACCCCTAAATGTATAGCTGCACAAATTAGGGAACAAACTCAGCACGAACTCTAGATCTTAGATTCATTAACCCGCAAGTGGGTTGGACATCATGTTTTGGAGTGTATAAAAGGTGCGACTATTCTGATGTACAGCCCCACTCACTTCCCAAACCGAACGGGCTGGTATTCGCTGTGGTGAACTGAGGGCCTGATAGCTATCCGATACTCTGTTTCTTTTAAAAACTGTTCAGTTACTTTGAATAAAAATCTGTGTATCTTTATAATCTGCTTTTGGTGTATTTCCTTTTGAAGGTACTCAGTCTCAATATTTTCTTTTGCTTTCACAGATGGTGCCCGAATAGGGACCCTCAAGATTGATGCCAGCTTGTTGAAGGTTGACGCGGCTATCGGACCAGGATCGAACAGTGACAAAAGGGGCCCCTTTCTGAATGAGAAGCGACACCTCAGCAGCGCTGGACGGTGAGCACGCGGTCCGAGTCGGCATCTTGACGAGGGTCCACATATCGAGGCAGGCAGATTTGCCGAATCACCAAACACGAGGTAAAATTTGTTAGAAAAACTTTGAAATCCGATCGGACCTCCTTAGGCTTGATCTGGTGAGTCGTGACCCGATTCTTAAGTATCCTGATAATTTTTTTTGGAGTATTGCACTCGCGAGTACAATAACACCAGTATTCTGACATGCCTGGGAAATTGTCCGCCTGCTTTAGAGCATTATTCCGCAGTGACAGACAATCTTTGGAATTTAGCCGTCTGGCGCCACAGGAGGGGTCGCCGGCTTGTACTATGTACTGTAAGCATGGCATTGGTAGTTGTTACTCACCAGTCGGGGGGAGTACGTAAGCCAAGGAGCCAGGACCTTCAAGACGAGAAGAAGTTGATTGAAGAACTCGGTATGGAGCCTCCAACGAGCCTCCTCTCTGTGAGGGAAAATAGACCTTTTCAATGATATGACACCTTGCTGTATAATATAGCAGCCAAGGCGACTGATCACTTAAAAGAGCGGGGAGAACGCACCGCCACGGACCCAGCTGAAAGAATAAAGACAGCAGGTAAGTAACACAGACACCAATATGAACCACCATAAAACCCACACTAGATGAATACCTGAATTAATATATCCAGACTCCCATAGAGTATGCTGGAAGCCACCCTATAATTACAGAAAGGCGATTTTAGGGTTTGGTAATAAAGAGGAAGGAATCTAGGAGGCACAGTTCTATAGAATTCCTAATTCTTACCAGTGATGTAATGAAGAGGTCCAAAGTTGATTAACAAAACAACGAAAGTGTAAAACAAAAAATTGGGAAGGTTAGTAAAGGGTACTATACCCGGGTGGCACGAGGAGCGCACTAGTTACGGGAAGGTGCACCTGCTGCAGAGCGTCCAGAGTGCACTTGTTATCGGGAAGCAGTCCAAAGATTAGCAACAGAAGCAAATAGAGGAAAAGTACAAAGTTATGCAGTGCGTAGCAATGGACTCAATATCTTGCCACTGTGTGAGGAGTGCAGAAAAGGCCGGCAGCAGGCGGAATGCTGGTAAATGGGCAGTCTCCTAATAGGCAAGCGGGTCCAGTACACAGGTGAGCAGCGACGAGTCAGAACAGTAGGCAGGCAATCCAGGAGCAGGCAATGAGGTGGGTTGACGGGCGGACAGTAGCGAAGCAATGGAGGTGCAAATCAGTCCGTTTTCAAAGCAAAGGTCCTGGTACACGGGAACGACAAGTTAAAGAATAACCCAAGAAGGAGTCCATAAACGGGAGCTAGGTTTTGGTACACGGGAAGGCAATAGTCAGGGAATAGCAAGGACTTCAAAATGATGCCGAAGTAACGGTAATCAGAAGCCGCGAGCAACGGGTTACTGCTGCTCATATTCCCAAAAGGGGCGTGCCCGAATGAAAGTGAGGCACCATGTTTTGATTCCGAACTACACTGAAGAGGTAGGTTTCATGGGTAATGTAGTTCACTTTACGAACCGTAGATACTGTTGCAGCAATCTTCCAAGGCAGCTGCCAGCGAGAATAGAAAGGAGCCACAAAGCACCGCACACCCTTAGGGAGAGCTATTATTCTCCTCACAGATCTGGTTGATTGATCCGGCGTAATACCAGGAGCGTGTGGTGGAGCTCTTGGCCGGCCCTTAGGTGTGACAGCATCCACCCCCAAAGGCGGCGTGGACCTACTACGGGCATGGAAGCGACGCAGGAGCACCGGGGAGTGTATATTGCATAGAGGTTCCCAAGATCGATCCTCAGGACCATAGCCCTTCCAATCCACCAGATAGTACGGATGACCCTTGCGGGACTGAAAATCGAGGATATCTGCCACTTCGTATTCATCATCGCCATCCACCCGAACCGGGGAAGGCCGGACGGGCAGACGAGTAGAAGGCGGGCAAGGCTTTAACAGACAAACATGGAACACTGGATGCTGCTTCCAGGAAGAAGGCAACGGGAGATGCATTGCCACATGATTCACAACTTCGGAAATAGCAAAGGGGCCCACGAATCTTGGTAGTAACATTCGCTTTCCGGGAATCCTTAAATTGTGTGTGGAAAGCCAGACCTTCATGCCCACCTTGTAATGGGGTGCAGGGAGCCGATGCCGATCCGCATATTTCTTAGCTCTTGCTTGAGCATGCACCAGGTGAGCATGGACGGACCTGCAAACGGACTTGAGATCCCTTACACATGTCCGAGCTGCAGGGTTGTCAATGGGAAGAGCAGGATCCAAGGGCAAAGACCGTGGATGAAAACCGTATAGAGCAAAAAAAGGTGACACATCCTCAGCAGTATGCAATGAATTGTTATACGCAAACTCGGCGGCCGGAAGCATCGACAACCAGGAGGATTGGAAGCCAAGGCAGAGATAACGAAGGTACTGCTCTAGAGTAGCGTTGACTCTTTCCGTTTCTCCATCAGTTTGAGGATGGCAGGCAGAACTATACCTGTCGTCAATGCAGAGGGCCGCTGTTAATGCTTTCCAAAAGAGAGAGGTGAACTGGGGACCGCGGTCAGAGACCATTATAGAAGGTAAACCAAAAAAACCAAAAACATTTTTGAGGAAGAGTGAAGCCAAGACCGATGCCAAAGGCAGTCCTGCACAAGGCACGAAAACTGTAATTTTGGAGAAATAGTCAATGACTACCCAAATGGTATCAAACCCGCTCACTGGGGGTAGTTCCACAATAAAATCCATGGATACCATATACCACGGTTTCTGAGGCACAGGAAGGGATTGTAATAGGCCCACAGGTTTCGATCTGGAGATCTTGCATTGGGAACAGACAGAACAAGATGCCAAATAATCGATCACGTCTCTGGACATAGAGGGCCACCAAGCCCAACGACGCAATGCCTCCAGCATCTTTTGTTGCCCGGGATGAGCTGCCATCAGAGAGTCGTGAGACCATGCCAAAGCCTGAAGACGCGCCTCCCCTGGCGGGAGAAACAAACGACCCTGAATGTAGGGCAGGCCATGTACCACATCCAGGTTGAGGGACTCACAATCCTCCATATGCGAGGAAACCCAAGTAGAAACCAGGGACCGGAGCGAAGGCTGAGGAGTACAGCTACAGACAATTCTGCCAGGTAACAAGAGGGGGCGTTCTGATGTGGCAGGGCGTTGATCTGTAGGCAGACACGATAAAGCATCCGCACAAGTGTTGAGATGAGCTGGATGGTATGTGATGGAGAAACTGAGTTGAGAAATGAAAAGATGGCGTCGAGCCTATCTGGCCGTAAGGCATTTCATTGATTTAAATGCCAATAAACTTTGGTGATCCGAAAAGACGGTGACCGGATGACGGGCACCTAGCAAATGATGCCGCCATTCGGTAAAAGCTTCTTTTATGGCCAGCAATTCTCTTTCCGTGATGGGATAGTTGCATTCGTACTGAGTCAGTTTCCTTGAAAAGTACGCCACGGGGTGGGTCTCCCCTGAATTGGGGCACTGTTGCAGGAGCACAGCCCCGACAGCCGAACTTGAAGCATCCGCTTCTACAAGAAAAGGTAGGAGGGGGTCGGGATGCTGTAGCACGGGAGCCGTAGAGAAGGCTGTTTTTAGAGATTCAAAGGCATTTTGCGCCTGCGGATTCCATTGAAAGGGAGTCCTGGAACTGGTAAGGGCTGTCAAAGGAGCTGCAATAGAGGAAAACAAATGGATGAAGCGCCTGTAAACATTTGAAAATCCCAGAAAAGATTGTAGGGCCTTCACAGAGGTAGGAACAGGCCAATCCAGAACAGCCTTGACCTTGGAGCGGCTCATCCTGATGCCCTGATTGGTAAGGCCATACCCCAAGAATTCGACAGCAGTTGCATTGAAAACACATTTTTCTGCCTTGACGAATAGACGGTTTTCCCTCAACCTTTGTAAGACAAAACGTACATGTTCCATGTGCTTCTCTTTAGAGGTGGAGTAAAGGAGAATATCGTCTAGATAGACAATCACATATTGATCAAGGAAGTCATGAAAAATGGCATTCATAAAGGCTTGAAACGTGGCAGGGGCGTTACATAACCCGAAGGGCATTACTAAATATTCGAATAACCCGTATCAGGTTTTGAAAGCCGTCTTCCACTCATCCCCTCTTTTTATTCGAACAAGATTATAAGCCCCAGGGAGATCCAGTTTAGTGAAAATGACCGATGAGGCAAGTTGGTCCAAAAGAACGGATATCAACGGAAGGGGATATTGGTTCTTCACAGTGATAGAGTTTAACGCCCGATAGTCCATACAAGGGCGGAGGTCACCCTCCTTCTTGGGAACAAAAAAGAGTGGTGACGCTGCAGGAGATCTTGATGGTCTGATAAAACCAGTAGCCAAGGCTTTGTCGATATACTCTTTTAAGATTTTATCCTCAGGCAGGGTAAGCGAATAGACTCTACCGGCCGGAATCTTGGCCCCGGCAATAAGTCTATAGGACAGTCATAGGGTCTATGTGGCGGTAACTGTTCTGCACCTCCTTTATAGAATACATCTCTAAAGGACGTGTATTCTGGAGGTATAAGGGTTTCTGTGGTGTTAGTCACAGCTCCTACCATAGCTATGGATGCCACCAAACCCTGAGAGGACGAATCTGGGCATTTGCTAGTATTCAGAAATCAGTTTTCGTTACACTCTGGAGAGGGAAACTGCACAGTTTTCTTTGTCCAGTCAATGGCAGAATTATGGTGTTGAAGCCACAGAATACCCAAAATGACCTGGAATTGTGGGGCCTTGATTAAATCAAAAGAGATGGTCTCTGCGTGTCCCTCCGCCGTTTGCATATGGACAAGAGAAGTATTTTGAGTGACTAAGCCTGATATCAAAGAGGTACCGTCCACTGCATGAACGGTCTCGGGCTGTGCCTTAGACAGGAAAGGGACATTGTGGCTTTTTGCGTACTCAATGTCCATGTAATTCCCTGTAGCACCGGAATCAATGATTGCCCGTGAAGGGAATGAAGAGTCAGTAGACATGGTAAAGACCACTGGTAAGGTGACGGGAGCAGAGGACGAACCACATGAGTCCAAAGAAAGTATCCCCGGCGTAGGGACTCCAACTATCGCCGGGTTTTGGCATTTCCCATCTTTTTAGCTGGTTTTTTCGGGCAGTCCTGCAACTGATGTTCGGCTGAACCGCAATACATACATAAATTATGGGACCTTCTGTACTCACGTTGAGCAGGGGTGAGAGGACCCCTGACTGCGCCCACCTGCATAGGTTCAGGGGCAGAAAAATAAGGTCCAGCCACGTCTGTGGGAATAGATACAGCTGCTACTGGTGGTTTACGTTCCCCTTTTCGTTCAGATTTCCTAGCGTCAATCTGTAACACTAAGTCCAGTAACTCTCCGAACGCGGTAGGAACAACCGGGACCGTAGCCAACACATCCTTCAATTCCTCTGATAAACCCTTGTAAAATAGGGCTGATTTCTTTTCCTCTTACCAGTCCGTCTCAGCCGCCAGTTGATTGAATCGAGTAAGATATGTGAACAGAGAAGAGGTCCCCTGCCGTAGGTTCAAAAATTCCAAGTCCATAGCCTCTGATTTGTAGCGGGTATCGAAGACCCTGTTCATGACTGTGATGAGATCATCTCAGTCATACAAGACATAGCTATTGGACTCGAGTAATGGGTTGGCCCAAGCTGCAGCCGTTCCACCAAGATGGGAAAGGACAAACGCAGCTTTTGTAGTTGAATTCGGAAAAGCAGTGGGACGACACAAGAAGTGCAATTTGCACTGATTGATGAATGTCCGGTACTGTTTTGGGTCCCCGGTAAAACGTTCTGGAGGTGTCAACGGGAACTGCGTAGCCATGAGAACAGGACAGCGGTAAACCCCGGAGACGGTGCGGTAGTCGCCTGCGAACCTGATGCAGTGGCCCCAGACTGGTCAATCCCCAGTGTTTGCAGAGCTGGAAAACTGCGCAAGGTTTCGATCCTTTGATGAAGAACATTATGTGCCGCGGTCATGCCTAACCGGAGTTCAGAGACCAACGGAACCAATGCGGCCAAAGGATCTGTTTCTTCCATGGCTTCTGATTTTGTTACTCACCAGTCGGGGGGAGTACGTAAGCCAGGTATCCAGGACCTTCAAGACGAGAAGAAGTTGATTGAAGAACTTGGTATGGAGCCTCCAACTGAGCCTCCTCTCTGTGAGGGAAAATAGACCTTTTCAATGATATGACACCTTGCAGTATAATATAGCAGCCAGGGCGACTGATCACTTAAAAGAGCGGGGAGAACGCACCGCCACGGACCCAGCTGAAAGAATAAAGACAGCAGGTAAGTAACACAGACACCAATATGAACCACCCTAAAACCCACACTAGATGAATACCTGAATTAATATATCCAGACTCCCGTAGGGTATGCTGGAGGCCACCCTGTAATTACAGAAAGGAGATTTTAGGGTTTGGTAATAAAGAGGAAGGAATCTAGGAGGCACAGTTCTATAGAATTCCTAATTCTTACCAGAGATGTAATGAAGAGTGTCCAAAGTTGATTAACAAAACAACGAAAGTGTAAAACAAAAAATTGGGAAGGTTAGTAAAGGGTACTATACCCGGGCGGCACGAGGAGCACACTAGTTACGGGAAGGTGCACCTGCTGCAGAGCGTCCGGAGTGCACTTGTTATCGGGAAGCAGTCCAATGATTAGCAACAGAAGCGAATAGAGGAAAAGTACAAAGTTATGCAGTGCGTAGCAATGGACTCAATATCTTGCCACTGCGTGAGGAGTGCAGAAAAGGCCAGCAGCAGGCGGAATGCTGGTAAATGGGCAGTCTCCTAACAGGCAAGTGGGTCCAGTACACAGGTGAGCAGCGACGAGGCAGAAAAGTAGGCAGGCAATCCAAGAGCAGGCATTGAGGTCGGGTTGACGGGCGGACAGTAGCGAAGCAATGGAGCTCCAAATCAGTCCGTTTTCAAAGCAAAGGGCCTGGTACACGGGAACGACAAGTTAAAGGAATAACCCAAGAAGGAGTCCATAAACGGGAGCTAGGGTCTGGTACACGGGAAGGCAATAGTCAGGGAATAGCAAGGACTTCAAAAAGATGCCGAAGTAACGGTAATCAGAAGCCGCGAGCAACGGGTTACTGCTGCTCATATTCCCAAAAGGGGCGTGCCCGAATGAAAAAGTGAGGCACCATGTTTTGATTCTGAACTACACTGAAGGGGTAGGTTTCATGGGTAATGTAGTTCATTTTACGAACCATAGATACTGTTGCAGCAATCTTCCAAGGCAGCTGCCAGCGAGAATAGAAAGGAGCCACAAAGCGCCGCACACCCTTAGGGAGAGCTATTATTCTCCTCACAGATCTGGTTGATTGATCTGGCGTAATGCCAGGCGCGTGTGGTGGAGCTCTGGGCCGGCCCTTAGGTGTGACAGTATTATAGTGTTTAATGATATTTGGCACAGACAAACTAGACATGCTTCCGAACTTCAGTGGCCAATCAATGGTAGTTTTGAAATTCCTCGTATTGAATACTTAGAATCTATATTATTAAAGAAAAAGGCTAGACCTGCAGCATTTGACGTATTACAGAATTGGAAGAAAGAAGAGTTGCAGCAGCTTAAGAGTACAGAAAAACATGAGCGTCATCATAAGACGAACACCGAAAAAGCATTGTTGTATGATCAGGATAAAGAGTCTGAGTCGGCTAGGAATATGGAGAGGGTTTTCTCACTTGGTTTCCAGAAAATCTATCCTTCTAAAGACTTTCATGTTTCCGACAAACTTATCGATAAATTGTTAAATGAACGAAGGCCTAGTGCCACTGCGCCACCTCCGTATGTTCCTCTTCCTGCTGCTTTGCCTCTTCCTGCTGTCATTCCTCCTCCTGCTCCTATCGCTCCTCCTGTCGTTCCTCTTCCTCCAGTCGTTGTTCCTCCTTTTGTTGCTGCTCCTCCGCCTGCTCATCCACCAGCTCCTCCGCTCTTTCCTGTTGTACCAATGATAACACCTCCGTTGAACATGCCTACTCTCTCTCTTCCAAGTGGTCCTGCACCGCTTGTAGTCGATCAGGGAGCGGGATCGAGGAATGTCACTCGCAATACTGTACCTCCGGAGAAGAAACGTGAATTGATTGCATGGGCTAAGTATTATATGGAGAGGGATGATCAAGCTAATTTTTTTGCCACACTTTCTAATATGGCAAATTTTCCTGAGAAAAATGTTTTTATTGAGGGATTAGGGGTCCATTTGTGTGTAATGTGGGACACATTAAACAATACAGATCTCCCATAAGGGTTGAGGGATCTGAACACCTTAGCGTTCTCTAGAGACACTGTGGAGAAGGTACAAGAGCATGTTTGAAAGATTACAGAATGAGGATGAAGATGGAGATAGTATGTATGTGCAGAAACGGTTCCTTCCTTGCTGCAAATTGATATCTGAGGAAATGCGAATTTGCATGAAGGACGCGATTAGATGGATCTCAGACTTGTCGATAACTCCACTTGAAGTATATGTCACGTATAGTCAGTATACGCCAGAAATGCAGAGTAAAGTGATACAGGTAATGGTAGAGTACCTGCAGGATAAATGTATTAAAAGAAAGATTTGTTGTCCCGCAGAATTATTAAGCATTTACAAGAGAGCTTTTTCATTTGACATTTCTTTGGCTGCTTTAGCGCTCGATTTAGCTCTGTTGCTTAGTAAGCGTTCGGAGTTGCCTATTTCTCAGTTGCCTATGAGAGAGGTTCCTCTGACATTTGTCCCAAAAGTTGAGATTCACGCTGATGCTGCAGCAGGTACACCTGCTCGAGATATTCCTGCACATTATGTGTCACAGTTTGTTCACGTCCCATTCTCAAGACAGGAAGTGAACACCATTAAACAATCTATTCCCGATATTAGGAAAAATCCGACAGGGTTCTACAAAGAGATAGAGTCTGTCTTACAATCATCAGTATTTACCTTAAGTGATATTGATTTGTTGTTTCCCGTATTCCTGCTCGTAGATTTGTGGAAACAGGTTAGGACTGTGGATGACGTACCAGGGCTAGGAGATACATGGGCTAACATAATTAGGCTCGATGGAGAAAGGCCAGCTGGCGAAAGACCGCCTCAGGTGATCCTATTTTTGCCTGACAGAATAATTGCGAAATTGAAAACTATAATTCCTGAGAAGAGAATTATTTGGGACAAGCTTACCGCCTGTGTCCAAGGGAAGTCTGAGGGTGCTACCAAGTTCTTTAATCGGTTCGAACAGATATTCTCAGATTTCAGTGGACAAGATTTAGGCACATAGTCTGGGAAATGATTATTTGTAGACAAATTTGTGCGTAGATTGCTGCCTGACATCCAGTCGCAAAGTATGTCTTCTGAGAGCGCTTGGCAAGCAAAGTCTCAATCAGAAGTACTGCACATGGCTCAGTACTATGAGAATCATGTCAATAATGAAAAAGAAAGAGTTGAAAAGAGAAAAGGCGATTTAAAGACAAAAGTATTATTACAGCAAATCGTTAGAGGCCCTAGAGGGGGTAATTCACAAACTAGAAGTCAGTATGTTCCACAAGGAAATGTGCCCTTGGGTCCTGTAAATATTAACCAGTGTGCCTATTGTAGGCAAGAGGGTCGTTGGCGTGCACAATGCCCGATCCTCCGACAGAGGTCAAATAACACATTTGGGAATATGGATAGACGACCCAGAGGTCGCCTGGATATAGGGGGCCCTAGTAGAGGTCAGTTTTCACAAGATTCACAGCAACCTTTTTCACAGGATAATCAGGCACCAAGTGTGGATACTAGAAACATATTTGACCATCCTTCTGCTGCTTACCTCTCTGAAGAACTTTCTTTTAACGATATTCTGTTTCGTTAGGATTGGCCGAAGCAGGGTTTGGAACCTACGCCTACTCCCGTTAATCAGAAAGGTCCCTACGTTGAAATGTTAGTGGGAAATAGGAAACATCTATTCTTGATAGATACAGGGGCACTAAAGTGTTCCATTGATCATTCTCGGGTTCCAAACATTCCACTGTCAGGGCAAACCAATGTTTCTGTAGGGTTTTCTGGCACACCAGTTGTCTGTCCGGTTTCTTCGCAGGTACCTATTTCTTTGGGTCCATTTACGGACCATTGTCCATTCCTTTTGACTTCGAATTGTGGAGAGAATTTGCTGGGGTTGAATCTGTTGAAGGAGTTAAATGCGGTAATTCATTGTTCCTCTGATGGAGTGCGTTTGACGATTTCACCACAGCAACTTTCTGTCTCTCAATTCTTGACTAGACCTTTGCCGCCGGAATTTAGTGATGTTCCGGAGTGTTTATGGGCAGTGGACGACAATGATGTCGATGTTTTGCAAATTGAGCCTGTTAAAATTGTTTTGAAACATGGAGTGAAGCTGCCGCGCATTCCGCAGTATAAGATTTCAGTTGATGGGGAGCAAGCTTTGAAATGCATCGTCTCCGATTTTGTGCATCGAGGGGTGATTGAGGAAATTGCAGGTAGTTTATGCAATAGTCCGATTTTGCCCGTGTACAAAAAAGGCGATAATGCAATTCCCTTTCGTTTCATAATTGATTTACGTGCCATCAATAAGATCGTCGCTCCACAATTTCCAATTGTGCCTGATGTGACGACGATATTGACTATGATTCCGGCTACAGCTACTCACTGTAGTGTTGTAGATCTAAAGAATGCTTTCTTTAGTATTCCTATACACAAGGACAGTAGATATTTGTTCGCGTTCACCTTAGGGGGACGCTCCTTCACATTTAGTCCTAGCATCTACAGTAGGGCTCTGAAAGAACAACTCGATACCCTTGAGTTGCCCTCTACTTGTACACTGCTTCAATATGTCGATGACTTGCTTTTAGCTGCGGTCTCAGAAAGCGCTTGTAAGGAGGGCACTGTGTTGTTGCTTATTCACCTGGCTAAACATGGACATAAAGTTTCGCTTAAGAAATTTCAATACTGTTGCCAGGAGGTCGCCTATTTAAGCTATCTCCTCTAAAAGGAGGGAAGAAGATTCACGCCTGAACGGATAAAACTCATTTCTAGCATGTCTGTCCCAAATACGCAGAAAGAAGTTAGAACCTTGATAGGAATGGCTTCTTACTGTAGGCAGTGGATCCCCAACTTCTTGTTAACGATTAAGCTGATGTTGGCTCTGACGAAGAAGGGCATTTCTTTGCCATTGCCATGGAACATGGAGCACCAGCGTGCATTTGATTTGCTCAAGACTGCATTGTGCTCGGCACCGATTTTCGGCACACCAAATTATGAAAAGGCCTTTGTGTTGTTTGTGCATGAATGTGATGGATGTGCTTTGGCTGTGTTAACGCAGGAACATGGAGGGAAGAATAGGCTGTGCGGTTACTTTTCTTCCGCCTTTGATTTTGTAGCATGTGCTTTGCCAAGATGTTTGCGAGCTGTCGCTGCTGCTGCTGCTTCTGTAAAACAGAGTGAGGGAATGGTCATAGGACAAGATTTAACCCTGATGGTACCTCACTCTGTAGATGTTCTACTGAACAGAACTCAAACGCAACACCTCACTTCCACACGGTTGACAAGATATGAATTAATCTTGTTTGCACCACACATCCAAATTAAGAGGTGTTGTGTTCTTAATCCGGCTGAACTCTTACCTTTCCCGCAAGGTACTGCTTTCAGTGACGAAGAGTCACATGACTGTCTTTACACTACCGAACAAGAGACAAAGGGTAGAATTGATCTAAAAGATACTCCTTTGAACAGCCCACAAGGGGAGCTGTTTTGCGATGGCTCCTGCTTCAAACCTCCGGATGGTACATCCACAGCTGCTTATGCAATCACTACATTGAGCACGGTTGTGGAAACCAAGAGAATCACACATAACTCTGCGCAGGCCACAGAGATTATAGCATTGACCCTAGCTTGTGAACTTTCCGAAGGGATTACCATGAATATATACACTGACAGTCAGTATGCCTTTGGGGTGGTTCACAACTTTGGGAGACTTTGGTCAGAAAGAGGGTTCTTAACTTCACATGGAACAAAGATCCAGCATGGCTGCCTGATAGTACGGCTATTCTCAGCGCTTGCACTCCCTACTCAGTAAGCTATTGTAAAATGCGCAGCGCATCAAAAGATCGTAGATGGGGGGCGTGGCTAGCGCGCGAGCGATGCGGACGTGAGCCGAGTGAGCTCCCGTAAGCGCCGACACAATCCTGTACTTTTATCCTGATTCCTGGGGACATCGAGCGACATCAACGCCACGATTGTGCCCGTGAAGCTGTGGGCTACGACCGGCTGAAATCCGGGCTGTCGTCTGCCCGTTTGGAGGGCCACAATCTGCAATTTACTGAAGGCCGGGGGCCCCGAACTGCGAAACCAAGATGGCCGCCGGAGCTTGAGGGCAGACCACCTCCTGTCTGATTGGGGCTTGAAGCGGCCTGGTGTGGTGCGGCACACGCAGTGGACACTGACTTTTCTTACAACCGGAGGTCGCCCGAACAAACGGCTCCTGCTCTTGGGCTGTCTCGACCCAGCCCCGAGTGGTGGAGGACGGCAGCGGCCTGGCCCGACAGTGCTAGAGGTAGGTGGGATTAACTCTCCCCCCCCCCTGCTCCATACAGTCGGTGGATTCGTGGAGCTGCGTGTTGGAAGGTGCTTGGAGGACCCCGAGGCCTTCCACCGGGCCTGTTGCGGGGCTGCAACACGATACACCGGAGTAGATCCGGAAGGGCGTAATTAGCACTGTTCGACCTACCGTGCCGGACGCCCCACGCCTCCCCGGAACTATGGGGAAAGAAAGGCAGAAGAAACCCTCCACACAGAGCAGTATGGACCAATTTGCCGTCGCCACCACCCCGGCCCCGGCGGCCCCAGCAACGCGACCGAACTCCCCCAATGGGGAGGGCCCTCTTTCTCTCCATGATGTAATGGCGGCCATTGCTAATTCCCGATCCTCCATGGAGACCAAAATAGATAGCATGGCGGCAGACGTCTCCTTCCTACGCCACGATCTACAGAAGCTAACCTCCAGAACGGGAGAAGTGGAACACCGTATTTCTGAAGTGGAAGACAATATAGGCGGTATTAACCGCCAACTGTCCCAGGCCTTAAACCGCCTTAAGACCCTTGAATCAAGAGTGGAGGATGGTGAGGGGCGATCCCGTCGCAATAATGTCCGTATCCTGGGTCTGCCAGAAGGGGAGGAGGGACAGTGTATGGAGCTGTTCTTGGAGCAGTGGCTTGTAGACATCTTCGAGGCCACATCCTTTTCAAAGTTCTTCTCAGTGGAGAGGGCTCACAGAATGCCGGCGGGTAGACCACCCCCGGGTGCCCCGCCACGTACTATCATCGCCCGCTTATTCAACTACCGAGATAGGGATGCCCTTCTGCAACTGTCGCGGGCACAAGGCTCGATTACCCATAACGGCTCCCGAATCGCCTTTTTCCCGGACTACACCCGAGAAGTGCAGCGGGCACGACAATCGTTTGAGCCACTCAAGAGACAGCTGGCACAACTAAATGTGAAATATGGCCTGCTCTTCCCGGCCCAACTGAAGATATATCATGGTGGAACCACGGTTCATTTCAGCGACCCGCAAGAGGCATGGAAATGGGCGGAGGCCCATATAGAAGGTGATTGGACTGTGAGACCGAGGAGACCGAGAGGTAGACCGAGGCCCAGGCACGCCTCCCCGAGGGGAAACCCGGAGAGGAATGAACAAGGGGTCTTGGACCCCGATGCAGATCAGCGAGAACATTGACTGGACTGTCGCCCCTCTGGCCTAGTAATAGCGCTCTGAAGTATTCTTTCTTTGTACTCTTAAGCCGGACGCATGAGTAGTCCACCATGGAAGATGTTGACACTGGCGCATGGGAGGGGACTCTGGAGGAGCCTCTGAAACCCCCCCCCCCAGCCGAACTTCCTCCTTTCCCTCTCCTTTTCCCATTCCCCCCTCCCCCCTCTTTCTGGTTCATCTAGACCCGGCTCTAGGGTCTGGGTTTTTGAGCTGCTACCTTAAGTTGAAGGTCCAGCTATGTTTGGGCGACAGGTACTTCGTGTTGGGGTGGAGTATAGGGTGGGGGCAAGTTGGGAATGTTTGAAAGTTTGTTTGTTACTTCAAGACTGTCATATGTTTATAACGGACACGAACCACTGTCTTTGGTCGAAGTTACCACTCTACCATCTCTCACTGATTGCTACAATCGTACAGACCCCCATCATGTGTGATAGATATCCTGTGCACAGACTCACGAGACACCCATGCGGCGCACCAAATCCCTGAAGTTCCTCACCTGGAACGTGAATGGGATGGGGTCCGGGATTAAACGGCGCCTGCTTAGGCAATTTCTGAATAGACACTCCCCTGATGTGGCCCTTTTGACAGAAACCCACCTGGCCGGATCACACTGTGCCTTTTTTCAGAGGACTAATTACCACCTTGCCCTTCAGGCGGGGTACACAATGGGCTCCAGGGGCACCCTCATCCTGATACACAAGCGCATTCCATTTACTCAGCAACTGGTTGAGCGTGACCCAAGGGGTCGATACGTGTTCGTCATGGGGACCATCTGGGGTCAGACGATGGCCATTGCCGCAATTTATTCCCCACCCGGGTTGGGACAGGAATTACTGGACGATCTTACTACCCTTATAGGGAAACACCATCCTGATACGTTCATTCTGGGGGGTGATTTTAATGATACCATGAATGATAACTTTGACCGTTCCCATCTCCGAAATCGCAACCCTGACACCTCGACTAGATTGGCCAGTTTTGCATCGGCCCTTGGGCTCCGAGATGTATGGAGAGAGTTACACCCGACTGATAGGGAGTACTCCTTCCACTCCGGCGCTCACGGCTCCATGTCCAGACTGGACTACTTCTTCTTGCCACATACCGACCTCCATAGGGCAGTGTCCGCAGATTTACTCCCCCGGGGCATTTCGGACCACTCCCCCCTCTTAGTTGAATTGCGTATGCAAGGTCCCCTTCCCCCCAGAACGTGGAGACTTAACAATTAGTATCTGGGGTCCCCGGAACTGATAGATCGCCTGGAGGAAGTTTCTGGTGAATATTTCGAAATTAACGAGAAGTCGGTGGACAGCCCCGTGATATTATGGGAGGCTTATAAAACAGTGCTAAGGGGTGAAATCCTTTCTTGGACGACACACAAAAGAAACACCCGGTTCCGGGAAATATTAAAGGCCGAAGAGGAAGTGAGAAACAGGGAGATTGAGCATATATCCGATCCTACGCCCGAGACCCACCGATCCCTCCAGCGCGCCCAGGAGTGCCTCCGTAACAGAACGATGGATGACGCCAAGCAGGCCCATTGGCAGGCTAGGGCGAGGGTGTATGAACTTGGGGATAAGTCGGGTAAACTACTCGCTTGGTTGCAGAGGAGAGACGAGGGGCAGCGCCACGTCCGGGAAATTGTCACGGCACAGGGCGACACCCAACATTCGGACTCTGGGATTGCCGAGGCCTTCACAGAGTTTTACGCAGATTTGTCTCGGGCTCCGACCTCACCGCTAAACCCCTGCCTCCTAGAGGAGGTGACGCTGCCGACCCTTTCGGGGCAACAGAGGGACCAGGTGGACTCTGCTTTATCAGAGGCTGAGATTGCAGAGGCACTGTCTCAGCTCCAGTCGGGAAAGGCACCGGGCCCGAACGGATTCCCAGTTGAAACTTGGCAGAAGCTAGGAGTTGACAAAATGGCCGCTCCTCTACATAGGATGTTTCTTGCTGCCCGGGAACAGGGTACCCTCCCACCAGATCTTTGCAAGGCCACTATTGTGGTCATTCCCAAGCCTGGCAAACCTCCACATGATTGTGCTTCTTATAGACCTATATCGCTGATTAACGGGGAGGCTAAGGTCCTTGCTAAGCTATTAGCGAATCGGTTGCAGTTAGTCACATCCTCCTTGATCCATCCGGATCAATGTGGTTTTATGCCTGGCAAATCGACTCGGATAAATCTGCGCCGCCTCCATTTAGCATTGGAGAGATCCCCGATTATAAACGAACCCTTGGCCTTGTTGGCAATCGATTTTGAAAAGGCGTTCGACTCCATTCGATGGGACTACCTTTGGGAAATGATGCGCCGCATGGGGTTCGGAGAGGCCTATTTAGGCTGGGTGCAGCTACTTTATGCTAACATCAAGGCGGAAGTGAGAGTGAATGGCTGGTCCTCTGGGTCTTTCCCCCTGGGCCGTGGTACGCGACAGGGATGCCCATTGTCCCCTCTATTGTTCGCCCTTGCTATCGAGCCATTAGCTCTTTGGCTTCGCCAAAACACCGCCTGGAGAGGATTCAGATGGCCGGAGGGACACGAGGATCGCACATCCCTGTATGCGGACGACCTCCTTGTGTACCTGGGTGACCCACTAACATCCTCTGCCATTGTAACGCACATGTTAGTCCGCTTTGGGGAACTCAGCGGACTCAGAATCAACTGGGGGAAATCAGTCCTCTTTCCGGTGAAGGGTGGGGAACAGGCAATCCCCCAGGACTGCCCGTACCGGGTGGAACGACAGGGGTTTCGTTACCTGGGAATAAGGATATCCGGGGATTTAACAAGCTATATAAGGAACAATCTCCGACCAATCACAGACCGCTTTATTACTGATGTCCGGCACTGGAAACTCCTCCCCCTGACACTTATGGGAAGAGCGGCACTTTTTAAAATGATGACCCTTCCTAGATTCCTCTATGTCCTTCAAAATGCCCCACTTAAAGTCCCCGACTCGGAGTTCCACCAGGTGGAGACACTTCTCAGAGACCTCATATGGGGGGGAGGCCAGTCACGAATTGCGTTAACTACACTCCAAAGATCTATTTGGGAGGGAGGAATAGGAGTTCCCCGCCTTCAAACGTATTACTGGGCATCACAACTGGTGGTGGTTAATGACCTTCTCCACGGGGACCGAGACTTGCCCCATATACGGGCTGAGATAGCCACTATGCGCAACACTGACCCGCTGCTTCTCCTCTATCAGCCCCTCTCGAGAACCTCTCCGCCCACAACCACTACGCATATGATCACAGTGTGGAGACAGGCACACCGATTCATTGGGTGGGAAAATAAAGCTACTAGAGCACAACCCCTCTGGCGGAACAACAACCTAGCTGAGACCCAGAAGTTGGAGCCGTGGCCTAGGTGGATGAACGCGGGGATTGCCAGGATTGGGGATATGCTTACACAGGGGTGTTTGGCCTCATTTGATGACCTACAATTGCGATTCCAGATTCCGAATATGGAACATTACCACTACATTCGCCTCGCCCATGCTTTGAGACCCTACCTGATAGCAGATACACAGTTACCGGACTATACCCCCATAGAGCGTAACATCCTTCCGGCGCATATCCCTACCAAATGCACTTCCATCCTTTACAATGCTATATCCTCCTTTGCTACCCCCGAATTGAATGAACTAAAGGCAAAATGGGAAGTAGATGTGGGGGTGATAGATCCTGAGGATTGGATACAAGTCCTTATGCATCCCCGGGAAATCGCCATTTCCTCTAGGCTTCGACTAGTGCAGTTGAAAATACTACACCGGGTTTATTACCCTAGGACACGTCTATATGGCTGGAAACGGGCTTCTAACCCAAACTGTTTGCGGTGTGGGGATGGGGAGGGGACCTTTATTCACATTTTGTGGCTGTGTCCCCAGATACAAACTTTTTGGAACGCATGCTGTAGGGAACTCTCCCGAGTTCTGACTCGCACCATACCACTGGACCCAAGGGCTTTGCTTCTGGGCGTGCCCGATAAGATAGAAGCTAATAAGTGGGAAAGATTGCTCCTACACACGGCGATGGGGCTGATTAAGCGCAATATAGCGCAGAAATGGGGTGCCCCTGACTCCCCAACGCTGGAACAATGGAAATTGGATATGGACATATGCGCAATGATGGAGCGTAGGATTTACTCGGCGCGAGGCTGTCCCAACAAAGCGTCGAAAATATGGGACAGGTGGGAGGAGGGTGTGGCCTGAGTGTCCCATGTACAGGCGGGGGAGTGTGCACTGGGGGTTTTGTTTTGTTTTGTGCTTGTACCATACTATACATTATTACATGTGATGAGATGATCGCTCAACTGTTGATGTTCTGGGTACCTTTTCTGATTGTGAACGACTATGACAGTCTGGAGTTGTTTTTGTTTGCTTGTTGCTTTGTTATTATGACCACTGTATTATGTTAATAACAATAAAATACTTTATAAAAAAAAAAAAAGATCGTAGATGATATAGGAAAAGGGAATGCTTTTGCTGACCAGTTAGCTAAACAGACTGCCACTAATCTCTTTTCAGGCATATATACTTCAAGGGAAGCCACAAATGCCTGTACTGTGGATGAGGGTATTGATTCTGTGAGGGATATCCAAGCCGATGCCACATTAGAAGAGTCCAACAAATGGGCTGAGGGCTTGGGGAAATTTGACGATGATGGGTATTGGGTCGACAGAGTCGAAGGGAAATGGCTACTTCCTGACGCGTATATTATGATGATGGTTGTTATGGCTCATGGTCCTACACATATATGTGCTCGCAAGATTACAAAAATGTTGGAAATGTATGGGTGAATGACAAAATCTCTAAGGTAGCTGAACGTTTTGTCCAAAACGGCATGATCTGTTTACAGCATAATGTGGGAAAGGGAACGCCAACTCATAGGGGAAGTTTTGGTCCACCTTCTGTCCCCTTCGAGGTTATACACTTTGATTTTATTGAAATGGAACGGTGTAATAACTTGAAGTACTTGTTAGTTGTCATTTGTGCTTTTAGCAAATGGGTTGAGGCTTTTCCTGTTAAAGACGCTACAGCCATGACTACTGCAAAGACTATGTTAAAAGACTACTTCCCAAGGTTCGGGCTACCTAGAGTCATCTGGTCGGACAATGGTCCACATTTTATCGCTGCTGTAATTCGGCAGATATGTGCGGGATTACAGATCGATAAATGGTTCCATTCGGCCAGACACGCTCAGCGTGCCGGACTAGTAGAAAGACACAACGGCATCATCAAAAACAAGATCGCTAAGAGGTGTGTCGGCACCAAACTAAAATCGCCAGACGCCTTACCGATCATGTTGTTATCCATTCGTACAACCCCTCAAACTAAGACTGGGCTCTTTCCCTTTGAGGTGGTTATCGGGAGGCCTGCTAATATCTGGAACCTTCCGAAAAATCGTTCTCTGCGAAATGTAGAAAATGTACTTCTTTCAGATTACTGTAGCCAGTTGACTAAAAACTTGTATTTGATTTATCAACAGGTGTAAGAGGCTTTACCTGTACGATACGAGAGCCCTGGTCACAGCATAAGGCCAGGTGACTGAGTCCTGATAAAGATATTCGAGCGATCCTCTTGCCTTGCACCTCAGTGGCGGGGCCCCTTCCAAGTCCTGCTGGTCACACAGACGGCGGTGCGGGTGGCTGGCCGGAAAAATTGGATCCATGCAACGCACACCAAGAAGATTCCACACCCAGTGCCATACGATACAGAAGAAACAGAACCCCTCATCAGTACTGCAATCAACGATCCTGAAGCAGTAAACAGCATTGAGAGTGTGTCAGAGACTCTCCCTGAGCCTGTGGGTCCTGGGGAAACAGCCATTTTGCCTCCACACCCTCCAACAGTTTTGTTTCCGGAAGCTGATGTTCCGGATCTTGCATCCTCTCTTGTTCTTGATACGTCGCTTCCAACGGGAAGTGACGACACGTTGTTCTCAGATCACTCAGTACCAGGAAGCATGAGGTACGATCTGCGACCCAGGAAATAGACCTACTGCACGGTTCGGCTGTGCGATCGAGGGAAATCAGCTAGGGCTTGCCTTTTTGGCCCGATCTATTGTCTATACGGGGATTCTTTTGGCTAGGGTTTGTGGAAGGACTAAGAAGACGCTTGACCTGGAGGTCGCCAGCTAAAAACATTGCCGTGTTCGTTTGAAGCTTACAATGCCTGCCACCACTACCGCTCGTACAGGACTGATAAGTGAACATGTGACCAGCTGTGAAAAAGGACAGTGCGTAAAATGGGCCCCAAAAACGTACTGCTGTTTTTTGATAATGCTCATTGGTTTTATAATAGTCATTGTTTTAGGCTTCTGGTATCTAGAAGAAGTGCATCCGCTCGAGAATGTGTTACCGACTGAAAATGTACCTACTGTTCTACTCCTTTCGTGCATCTGCATACTCTATCTCCTAGGGATTCTGAGCATAGATAGAGATATCATTAAACAGCAATACGCTATTACTCATCATGAATGCTACACATGCCATCTTTAATAGGTCCAACTGTTGGGTTTGCTCGCATTTACCGCAACATGGGGATAAGGGGCTAGGTTGGCATATTCATCCTTTACCTTTGACAACTGCATGTTATGCTTCTCTTAGAGCATTATTCTTTGGTCGCTAAAATGATAGCATTTCAGGGAACTTTGATGGGACTAATGTGAATCAGTTTGAGAAACGTGTTCTGACTCCCTTGGGATGCTCGCTTTTTGCAAATAGGAGTAAGCTCAACCTTGCTTCTATTAGGCCTCTGATAGACTGTGTCGTCCTTTCCAATCTTTGATTTCCTTTAAAATGGCTCCTATAGGCAATAGGGATGCCACGCCTCCTTCTTACACTGTTAACCATAGCCCCGATTCAGTTTCTTTCTGCAGACAGAGGAATGGTACTCAGTCAATGGGTGATTTTAAAGGTTGCGCCAACGTTGTGAATTTGACTGGGGAAGACAGACCTTTGTATGTAGGCGAACCTGTCTACTTTGTTTGCGGTAATGTAGCATTTCCATGGTTACCCAGGGATTGACAGGGAACTTGTTATTTAGGGATCCTGTTACCCGGGGTATTCATAGCCATTACTGTAGAGGTTTCAAAGGCTCGTCCATGGCGGGACGAGAATGGTGACACTCCAACACAAGTTCTGGGAGCCGTAGCGAAATCCTTTGTGCCATTTTTGGGACAAATAATGAACTCAGAGGATATCAGGAGACTAGCGAGAGTTCTGGAGAGAACCATCAACCGGACGACTGACATACTCTATAATATGAGTTTAAAACAGAAAGCAATAAGGTTAGTGCACTTCAGAACCGGATGGCATTAGATGTCATCCTGGCTGAACGTGGAGGGGTATGTAAATTAGTGGGGTCCTCTTGCTGTGTTTTCGTGCCAGATTCCTCCCCAAATATCTGCAAGGCAATACAGAATCTGCATGTCCTAAGTTCAGAAGTGCATGTTCCTGAGGGAAACTGGGATCTTAGCGCTTGGTTCTGGGACCTCTTGCGATCTTGGGGTTGGAAGGTACTTTCGGTCTTGCTGATCATTTTGGGAATTCTGTTGTTCCTTTGTTGCTGTATACAGTGTCTTCCTGGTATATGTGCGATGCTAGGGGAATGTTGTGCACAAGCAATGGGTACGTTAGGATGAAGGTATACGCCCCAGACAAAAACTCCAATGAATATGTTCTGAAAGAAATTCTGGTAACCGATCTGATGGCGATTGACATTTCCGATGGTGATTCAGGATGTGAGGACATTGAGACATGGAATTATTCATAAAGTGATTAGAAAAAGTTTAGCGCTTGGCATAGGCCAAAAGGAGGGTTTGTCGAACAAGAAATCATATTATACCCTCTAGATCGTGTGTGTGTGTATATATATATATTGGCCTAGGCCAAGTCGCTCTGCGAGGAAATCTGCGTTGCAAGATCCTGACCTTAGATCTGTGTAAGCCGCCATTTTAGGTTCATCCGCCATTTTAGATTCTCTCTCTAAAGTCACCCTGTGTTCTAAGATGGTGGACAGTGTCGTTTTGAATGTAACATGGCTGTCTTGACCTCTGTGTACAAGTAAATGTGTAAACTGCCTGCAGGCCAAATGTTAGGGTCATGTACTGAGACCTTGTCCTTCGTTGACCTGTGTATAAAGGATTGCCTGTGCCAACAAGACTAATCCATGAACGTGTATCGTGCAAAATACTGTTTGAGTATCTTATAGTGAACACTTGTTTTACTATATTGTATAAAGTTATGTGCAGAGGCTCAACGCGAAATCCAAAGACACACTGTTGTTACTGTAACTTGTTTGCAAATATGTTAAGGATAACCCCTAAATGTATAGCTGCATAAATTAGGGAACGAACTCGGCACGAACCCTAGATCTTAGATTCATTAACCCGCAAGTGGGTTGGACATCATGTTTTGGAGTGTATAAAAGGTGCGACTATTCTGATGTACAGCCCCACTCACTTCCCACACCGAACGGGCTGGTATTCGCTGTGGTGAACTGAGGGCCTGATAGCTATCTGATACTCTGTTTCTTTTGAAAACTGTTCAGTTACTTTGAATAAAGATCTGTGTATCTTTATAACCTGCGTTTGGTGTATTTCCTTTTGAAGGTACTCAGTCTCGATATTTTCTTTTGCTTTCACAAATCTTTTCCATTGAAAGCAAGTAGGGAGCACGGGATATGGGAAGTGGGGGGGGGGCAAAAAAGCACAAAGACACACCAATGAGGCTGAGACATGTCTGCGGATGCTTGTCGTCTTGTGCAGGGAATCGTACAATAATGTCACCCTCATTTGTGCGCCCACGCAGTTACTGCATCTTTGGGGGTGCACAAAATGAGGGCGACATTTACTGCGCCCAAGCAGAGCGGGGGTTGCGAGGGTGTCCCCTGCTCTGCTTGGGTGCCATGACGGGAGTCTGGGGTTGCGGGGGTGTCCCCCACTTACCATTTTGGTAAGCGGGGGGACACTAAAGAAAAAAAAGAAAAAAAAAAGAAAAGCACCCTACGTTAGTGGGAGGAGCTGGTAAGTGTGCCGCCGTGAACGGTAAGTTGGGGGGTGGGAGTTAGGAAGGGAAAATCAGGCCGGGGAGCGGGCACAGTGATCTATATGAGCACTGCGCTGCGCCGTAACTGGCGTCTGCATTTCAGCCATTGCAGTTATGGGTGGCGCGGTGATCACTTGTGCAGAAGGGAAGTGACCTAGCAGTTCCTGCTGGACTGCCCATTTTAGGGTTGGACCAAGCCTGATATGCATATGGCCTTTCCCCTTCTTTCATGGCTTGGCAGGATGAAAAACATTGGTGTGGAGGGTTGCCCAGTGCTGTGCCAGTGTTATGATTGATTCAAAACCTTCCAGCCATCCCCTTTTGATTTTGCCAAGAGAGCACATCTGACAGCCAACTCAGAACCGGAGCTTACATTGGTAGATAATGCATTCGTTCCCAGCAAGTCAATTGTCTGAGACAGCTAGAGAGCTGGGTAAGATGGGGGAAAGCTTGAATATTTACCTTTAATGGCTTTGCGTGTGATGCATAGAGAGGGCTTCCCCACACAGTAGATTAGGGTGTGAATTCCACAGTGTTGATAACTGAACAGAGAATGGTCTACCTCCAAATATGGCATCTGGCAGGAGAAAGCAGGAGGGTTCCATGTAGTAATGTCCCCGTATAAATGTCTCCTGACAAAAAAGTTGCTGTTTTTTGCTGAGACATTATTACATTGAACATGCGGGGGACAGCCCCGCAGCTCCCAATTTTAGTTTTTTTTACAAGGGGAGCAGGAGACATCCCCGCAACCCGTCCCCATACATAATGCCACCATATATAATATCGTCAATCGCTTTTCCCAGCGACATTATGCATGGGGACATAATGTATGGGGACATTATTACCTGATACCAGCAGGGGTTCCATGTAGTAATGTCCCCGCAAAAATGTCTCCTGAAATGCAGGCATTCCATCGGTAGTTCCATCCAAAATGGATGAGGGACGGGACCGCTATGGATAAAGACTGTGTGGGTCAAGGAAAGAGACTTGAAGTGTACACAGTTGACCTATTTAGTCAATCCTTATCAAAGTGCATTCTTTGGAGGTCACCAGCAGATTCTTGGGCAGGCCCTGGTGTATGCTATGACAGTAGTGGATACAGGAAGTGACGAATGCATTGACTGAAGCCTGATGAGGGAACATAATTACTGTGGGAACTACACCGAAGTGGCTTGATTTGAAAAGAAACACGAGGCAGAGTAGTGCTGATCTGCTTGTCCAAGCTAAGATCAGAATTGATGACAATGTCCAGATTTCTTACAACTGGAGTAAGACCAGAGCAGAACCCCAACAATTCGGCCAGAATCACTTATCCCTACTTTATATGAGTGATCAGAAATACACAATATTGTTTTGGAAGATTTTCATTTGAATATGTCTTTGAAACACAGCAGTCCATTACAGAGAGTTAAAGATGTTGTCAAGACGTGATTTGTTCTCCTGAGTTGGTGAACAAAAACGTGATCCCATAACAAGGAAACCAAAAATTGCGTTTATGGAGAAGAAAAGATGGATGAAAATATGAAATAACAGAGGGGAGTGAGAAGGGCCCTTGTGCATTCTCTCAGGTCTTCCGGCCAGAACATCATCTCAAAGATGGAAAGAACATTGATGTAGCCCTCATCAAGAAGGTAGGAGCAGAGCCTGCGTATTTATGGCACCCACGACACGACAGTAAGAAATATGTAGGAGCAGGGGATGGTTGACAGCTCCTCCATAGCGCCATCATTTGCCTACATTCCCAGCTCGTCAAGGCCAGCTGCCACCAGAGATTCTGAGCCTCTTTCTGGTCTAAAGCCTACCTGACAAACACTTGCAGCTGCTGGGTGATTGCCCGTTTTCACAGTTTTGGGGTGAACACAGAGTTGTGATATTGGATGAAACAGGACCATAGGATCTGAAGCATAAGCTTGTTTTTAACACATGGGCCGCAGCCTAATAATTAAGGGTTAACGATGCATTTGATAAAGAAGGGTCAAGTTGGAAAAATACCCGGTAGATCAGGACCCATCAGTGAGTGCAATTCTTTGAGCAGATGGTGCAAGAGGCATGGGTCAAGTGGAGAAAGTGAGCACTGGCTACTGCAAAACCTTAAGCCTCCTATATTTGTTGCAAATCCCCAAATAGGGAGACAGCTTTACAGATGTTAAAAATGTTTTACAATACATAAATCAAGCATTGGCAAAGCCAACCGTTTGGGCTTTTGTGTAATGATTTGCTAGGCAAAGGCACAATGGTACTACTTGGTCATAAAACGGCAACATATGGAAAGAAAGAGTGATTACCTGGGCATATGGTGGCAATATCTGACAAATGCTATCTAATACCACAAGCCCAAACTATTGTCTTTGTCATTACTTTCTTTAAACAGGACTTCAGTGCATGGAAGAGACATACATCAAGTGGCTGAAGGCACACTTAGTTAAGACATTTGTATTACTCCAGTAGCCATTTGCAGCTATAATTAAATCATTAACTCTCAACAGACTGTGTATAAACACCACGGGCATGCTAAAGTTTGATTTCATCTTTTGATCGAACAAGCTCAAAGAGATCCCAGGAGAATGTATTTTGGGCGGACTGGAGCCGGTAGTGAGACGTGATACCTATAGGGATTAGCATGGCCATGGGCAGTCAATGGGTGTGTACATCACCAAGCAACACCCACAAATTGTGGGTCCCTCCTGACATGCCATCTACCTCTTAACTGTACTGCAATGCCACAGTTTCAGCGTATATGTGGCGCTTAAGCACCACCTAATAGCCCAAACTAAAAAGGCCACCAAGTGGGAAAAGCCAAGAGGAATAAAAACAGATCTTACAAGAAGATCAGACCAGAGACATCGACAGTGTGCATCTTAGCCCCCGAGTGGGCAGAGTAGTCTACGCCTCTGGAGGTGTAATTGGGTAGGCCTTGCCTCCCAGCGTTAAGTGGAATCCCCTGTCAGGAGCCAGAGTGTACAGTCTGTGCCTTTGCTAGTACTCCCTCCTCATCTGTCTTTCTCTACCCCAGGAACGTAGTATTATGTGGATGTTGTAATGAGCATTGCCAATGATAATGACACTGCTCTTCCAGGACCCATTGCGGATGAATCACTACACCTCAGGCATGAGGGACTATATTTCCCATAAACACCTACAAGTGGTCACCTTTGGAGGTCATGCACCGATTCAGTGTTGCTTGACCGTGAAGACTCTCTACTTGTCAACAGCTGTTGCATCTTGATGTAACATGTCTTTTACATCCTGGAACTGCAGACTGGATGCATTGCTAGCATTACCGCCTTGCACTGCAGCATCATAGACACGTGACTGAACATGCATGGTGGTAAGGCATGTCCTCCTCAAGGCTTGAGGACGTTCATGCAGGGCTGTTGAGGGTAAGATCCTTCTTCGAGCCCACAGTGGAATCGTATGATGGTTGTGGATTAGACCACCATTGAGACTGTGCTATTGGAATCATCGGGTTAGACACTCCATGGGCTTGCCATCATGGGCTGCCGAGGGTTAGATACACCTTCCAGACTTCACCCTGTACACAATGGATTCCTGGGCAAGTGTGCGGCGATTTTAGAAGCACAGGTCGCCTAGCCTGGCCAGTAGCTTCTTGGCTGTCAGGAATTGGTTGGCATAGCACCTGTATCGGGAGACTCATCTAGAGTCTGTGTGCGTTAGAACAGCACTGCACACTCTGGTGATGCAACTACAAGAGGTATATTTTTTCCCAAGGCAACATTGTCTCCGGGGATTAGCCAGGGTCGTAGATCTGAATGTATGTATATCCTCAGTTACAGCTTTGTTTTATGAGTACATGTTTCTGACAGCCTGTTCTCTGTTCTTCTCACCAACGCAAGTCCACTTTCCCCCCAACTCGAATTGTAGCCGCATGCCCCATTCAGTGGCGTCGCCAGAAATCAAATTTAGGAGGGGCACAGAGGGGGCCAAAGACAAAAGTAGGGGGCCACAGACAAAAATAAGGGGAGAACATGGTCACTGCTCGTCTTAGGTGGGGGAGGGGCACATGGGGGGGCACAGGCCCCCCAGATCCCCCCCTTAGCGACGCCACTGGCCCCATTCTATTCCTGCGGTTCCCTGGTTCCAGTATCCAGGCGGCTGCTAGTGTTTTGTGGGATTTGGGTGCCATGCTCCCCTTGTGACAGTGACCCAAGCCAACACTCCCTCTTAAATTGTATATGCAAGTTAAGACTAAGGTAAACAGGTGGCACAGGGTTTGCACTTGGGTGACAGGTGGGGCTAGCATGCCATTCATGTATGGCTGCTTGCATTCCCCCTGAATCTACCTCGGGCGTGTTTCAGAACAGGGTTATTTTGCCTTTGCAAACATACATTGGAATAAGGCACAAATCTGTGTGCCCCTCCATAATGATGGCACTGCAGGCCGCGTGATGATATTACCCAACATCCTAACATGCGTGAGCAATAAAGGGGCAAGAACACATTCCTGTGGTCCTGTTGGATCAGGTTCAGTGCCACCACATAGGATCCATGCCCCCCAATGGGGACTCATCCTTCAGGAAAGTGAAGATCTATTCCATTATGAGGCCCATCAGTAAGTCATCCATCGCACAGCCCAGCGCGGAGACTGTTCCATGATTGGCTCAAAGAAACCCTCTTCTCCCGGGCATGTTTCTAGCTGGGTCAAGACTACTGTCTTCAACATCTTCCCGGAGAAGAGCTTGATGTTAGGTTGCTAGGACACCAGCACCTAGCACTCTTTCTCTAAAGATGCTCTTGCAGCACAGAGCTTTCTAGTGACGGGCACTACAGCCACCAAAGGTGACCTGTTGATGATTGCAGTCAGTCGTTATCCCACTAGTCCAAAGTGCTGCCTCTGCAGTGCTTATGGGAAACTCTCCATATCACCCGAGAGAAGATGGAACCACATTTATCTGGCCTGAAGCAATTGGTCTAAGATCTGATAGTGTTGTTAGAATGCCTTCGCCCGGCCGTGCAGTTCCAGCCAACCTTCTTACTTGAGAAGTCCGCGCTCCCTTCTGCGGTTTATGGTCTGGCAGTCAGATGAGGAGGCTGCTTTCTCAATCAATTGCATCCATGTCTCACTGTAATATATTCATTATGAAAACATTGCTTTATTCTGCAGTCAAAGATGCTGCCCTCATACTCCTGATGTTTAATATAAAAAGTATCAAAGAATGGAAGGACCTTGGGATTCCTTCAATTTAATTACAATTCTGCAAATTAACAGTGCATGTGATAATACTGGTATTAAGTGTGTTTATTTTTCCAAATGTACTTTCGTGTGTGTTCCAGGCTGCCAAATTGCCTTTTATCGCTCATGTCTCAGAATAATCTTTTGAAGTTCAGGTGACTTCCTGCTTATTTCAGCCCAAATGGCAATCTCCTATAAAAAGTTACATAGTTCTGTGTACATTTTTACCACGGATGAGGCTTTTAAGAGCTCTTTCGCCTTGAAGTGGGCCTACAGGTGTTCAACACAGCTTCCCGCGGCAGCCTAAGACGTCCTATAGATCTCAATAGAGCATGCTGCTGGGTCGCCAGCCAATCAGGAACCGTGTAATGTGCTTTAACCACTACTGCAAGGGCGCATTTTAAGCTTACCCTTTTTCATGGCCACAGCTGCCATTCCTATAGCCAAGTCAGCCAGTCACTGATCGCGGGGCTGGAAGGAGCCTGGACAGTGGCTCAGTGCATGGAGAAGGCCTGAGGCCCGAAGATTGTGTCTTTCTGTGTCATCCATTATTTATGCTACACCCAACGGGGTCACTAGGTACTCCTGAAGCTGTCCAGTCTTCCCTGACCTTCCTGGACATGTTGCCGACTCCACAACAATGTGCTGACCTGTAACAGATGTCCCCCTGAGAATGAGACATGACAAGGCTCCCTTACTGGAAGCCCATGTGGGAGAAACATGTTGTACCCCTTACCCCTGCACATGCTCTAATTCTGTTAGAGCCATCCACAACTGGCCCTATTGGGTGCTAAGTGATCTTTGCCCTCGGTGCAGGCCCTCGCCATTGGCTCTGGATCACTAATTGTGGGTGCTGATCACCTACCACAGAATATAACCCACTTGTGTGGGCTCTAAGACTTCTGTAAAATAGATTCCTCTTCTGGACTGTCTGGAGTGATCTTTCCACGGGGTTGATCTTTCTTCTTTCACTTGATGATCATAAACATATATCAGGAATCTTTATATAACTACCCATCCGCCATAGCACAACTAATCAGTTTCCTCAGAAAACAACCAGTAACCTTCGATATTGCGCCGCACTTCTAAACCACGTAGCCAATGACCTTCACCATTCTGTTTATTTTCTCTTATTAAACTACCTGTCCTCTGGCTATGCCCCATCCTTCTTCTGCCCCTTCCTTCCATGGCTTTTTCCTAATGAAATTGGCCTCTTTCTAGTTAGAAGGAACCCCCTTCCCCTCTCTGTGCTAATCAATACTGTAGTGCTTTGCTCTGACGGAGAATGTTCCTACTCTCAGATGTTACATCAGGAGCAAAACGTTTCCCTCAGAGAAATACTAGCGCATGGATGGTTTTCCCTGGTGCTAACAGGCAAGGATTGTAGCTGCACACTAAACCTGTTACCCATAGTTAACTACCCTTGCTTAGCTTGGGCTGTAAGCCCTGGTTTCTGGGCTACAACTTGCATAGCCTTCAGATGCAGGCTAAATAGTTGTATTACTGTCCTTCTTCTATTTCACGTAAATTGCTTTTGCTCGTTGAATTTCTGAACAGTTGGCAATTTCTCAAGATATTAGTTTTATGTGTTTGCTTGATTTGAGTAAAAGCGTTACTTCAAACGCCAACGTTCTGCTGCCTAACTTTGCGCTCGAGTAGCACTGCGAGCCTCCTGCTCTTGCTACATTGGTGCCTGCTTCCTGGAGGAGGCGGGGCGCTGCAGCCTCACGTGACAAATCACGTGACATCCACCGGGCACTAAAACCAGCCCTAATCCAGCCGAGGGGTGTGTGCTGCTTGATTTGAGTAAAAGCGTTACTTCAAACGCCAACGTTCTGCTGCCTAACTTTGCGCTCGAGTAGCACTGCGAGCCTCCTGCTCTTGCTACATTGGTGCCTGCTTCCTGGAGGAGGCGGGGCGCTGCAGCCTCATGTGACGAATCACGTAACATCCACCGGGCACTAAAACCAGCCCTAATCCAGCCGAGGGGTGTGTGCTGCTTGATTTGAGTAAAAGCGTTACTTCAAACGCCAACGTTCTGCTGCCTAACTTTGCGTTCGAGTAGCACTGCGAGCCTTCTGCTCTTGCTACATTGGTGCCTGCTTCCTGGAGGAGGCGGGGCGCTGCAGCCTCACGTGACGAATCACGTGACATCCACCGGGCACTAAAACCAGCCCTAATCCACCCTTGCGGCGTAAAGCCCTGTGGAGTTAAGCCCTCTGGCTGTTATACGGCTGTTGTGCGTGTTGTGCTGAAGTTGCCGAAGGAAGATTAATCTGCAGGATCCTAAGTAAGCTAACCAGCTATCTCAGTGTAATATTCACTGTTACCACCTGGCTGGGGGGGGGGAGAGTCGGACTAAGGCCGCTCCTCAAGCTGTCGGGCGTTCCCTTTCCGGGTGGTTTGTTCGGATTGACACTCTGATATTACATTCATTGACATTTTAACTATATTTTCCAACCATTGACTATTATATGATTTGTGATGATAATTTTAACCTAACAAATGAATTATTCTTCTTACGAATTTGTATTACATTGATTTTTATTCGCTCCCATTTTAATTGATGGTATTGGCTGCTCATTTTTATAGTATTAGTACCTGCTGATCCCTGATATTAGCTTAATTTATCTGAGGGGCTGCGAAGGTTTCTTCTCCCCGGCTATTTCTGAAAAATGGAGTGTATATTAACTACTGAATTGTTTAGGTCCTAGGTACATCTATTATAGTCTTTTTTGTGATAGAACTGTTTTGATTTCTGGGTGATTTGCCTCCCTAGGGATTAATAGGCAAACCTAAGCACTAATCCTCCATATTTTATTAATATATATCCCCCTTAACATTTTATTACCATGGCCCAAAGTCCATGCTCACACAATCTGAGATCTAAAAAGGGGAAGAAAAGTGTATCTACATCTAATATTAAATTAGGAACCGAGAAGCCTGGTAAAGGGAAAAAACAAAAAAAGGGAAGTAAGAGTTAGCCTATATGTGAGACTAAAGGAGTATTGGAACAACCTAAGATACCCAGCTATTTTACTACAAAAGAAAAAGTATTGGCAACAGATAATGCACTCCCCCTCCCTCCCCCCCTTAATAGCTCGAAGATTGACAATTTACTACCTTCCCCTCTCCTCGCTAATAGCTCTATGATTGATAATAATTCGCTTTTGACATTAGTACATAAATTCAGACGTCAATCTCTGGGAACAGGAACTAATCTGGAAATATCTGTAGTTGAGGATACCGATATGAATAACATTATCGGTACAAATTTGTCAGCTTCTCCAGATTTGGATAAATTTGCCGAGAGAGAAGTGGAACTAAATTCGAGCGATGAGTTTTATAATTCTATGGGTAACCTCTCTGAAATTTCTGTTAATAGCGATAGAAGTAGGGTAATTGAATATTCACTTAAATCCGGTGAGAAATTGGATGCCCTTACTACCATGATGGATGTCGTCTTGACCATTTGCACTAAATTGCTTAAAGAACAGAGTGACACTAAATCATTGGTATTGCAGAATATTGATAATACAAGA
The DNA here is from genome assembly GCF_040938575.1 of Ambystoma mexicanum. Taxonomy (NCBI): domain Eukaryota; kingdom Metazoa; phylum Chordata; class Amphibia; order Caudata; family Ambystomatidae; genus Ambystoma; species Ambystoma mexicanum. Next base: position 597,527,982 of record NC_090924.1, read on the forward strand.
TCTCTTGGGATTATGATAGAAGATTGCTGTGGAAATGTTCTTAAAAAGGGAGAAAGGCATACTATGGGGTCTAATGAGGTGTTAGGAGATTTGAGTGAGTTGGTTTTGGTGGTTGAAAAAGAAAAAGAGAATACCACTGTACAAACTAATATCTCCCCCATGGAACAACTTAATCCAAGGGAAAACTCGGCTGATAAGACTATTATTAGTGTGAGGGAGGTAGAAATAAGGGCAACTCAAGGCTATAGGAGGCGCACTAGGCGAAATAGAAAAAATAAAAAATCCACCCGTAAGAGGATGGCGATTGACAAGACCAAAACTACTAAGACTATTAAAAAAAACTCCCTGGCCCTAGCAAATACAGCACCTTTAGACTCTGAATGCGTAGAAGTGGGGAACCACTACGAAATTATTGAACACCAGCGGAAGTCGGATGGTGGGAAAAAAGTGGTAATTAAAAATAAGGGATTAGAAAACTGGCTAAAGGGTAAGGATAATACATTAGAGGAAAGGGAAAGTGAGGATATGGTATCCATAGAAAATAATTTTAAATATGTTGAAATTCCATATAATAACAATATTATGCCCCTCACTAAAAGGGAGAGGGAAATATATATCAAAGAGATGGAGCGATTGGCCATGCATAGTAACCAAAAAACAAGCATGGCAAAATCTGTGGGAATAATTGAAGAACCCCAACTTATAGTGGGGAAAAGTATTAAAATCATAGAAAAATCCACTTCGGATGAAAGCCCTTTTTTAAATCGGACTTGGCTACTGAATAAACTGTCACATATTCCACAGCTACAGAACATTAACACAGGGGATATTGAATCTATTATCCTGCCGGAATATGGTAGCTGGGATAATTGGGTCATTGTCCAATTTAGATCCGCAGTTTTTGTGGACCTCATTAGGGAATACTCAAATGGAATATGGGGCAATAAATATGAAATTGTGATATGCCACTCCGCTACTCATAATGCTTTGAAACACAAAAACACGAATTTGGTGGGAGCTTCACCTACTACTATGGAAGTAAGAAATAAAAATGCAGAAGTAAATTCTTTGGAAGGTAATACTACTATTCAAAATTGAGATGAGGTATGTACTAATGAATTCAATCTCCTCTCTTGGAATAGTAGAGGCTTTAATTCCCTATTACACAAGGATGGTATCCAATTGCTGATGGAGAGTGATGTTTTTGCCTTACAAGAAACTTGGGTAACTGGGGAAATTTTACTTGATGGATACAATATTTGGAGTAAAGCTGCTTCCAAAGGTTAAAAGGGACGGCCGTATGGAGGGCTTTGTATTGGGGTAAAAAACCATCTTTCATTTAAACCTTATGAGAAACATGGGAGCCTACCTAATGTTATGTGTGCAATCATAGATAGGGGAAGATTATCAGGGAACCTCCTTCTTATTAACATCTACTCTCAATCAGGGGGGGATAATGTCTATGAGATTGGGGAGTTTATAAACCATACCATTGAAAGCTGGACTCTGGACTCCCCTCAGTCCGAAATCTGTATAGTGGGAGATTTTAACGCCCACTGTGACTCTGCTGTAAGGGAGATGAATAGGTGCAATGAATTGTGGGATGAAACGTTCATTACCGCATCATTGGTAACACAGGAGGGTAACCTGGTTGATGGACTAAATACCCAGTCAGGGCAGGGATGTTGGTGGATGAACCTTATGTCTAGCTGGGGGTTAGAATATTTGGAACCTAATATAGGACCAGGCACCGGGGCAACCTGGACTAATGGGAAGGTAGGCTATAGGCTAGACTATATGTTTGTAAATAAAAAACTAAGCCAATCTATGATCCATTTTGAACATATAGATATCTCCTTGAGTGACCACACACCCATCAGGGGCAAATTCTACAATGGCCCGATAAAGCAAAGCTGGGACGTGGGCAAAGTGATGGATATCCAATTTACTGCAGGTGGAAACAGGATCACTTGGTCGGATAAAAATTTAATTATCTTTAATGAGCTGTTCGATCGCCTGATCATTGATGACCTAGATATTGCGCGACACGGCCTAAATTTGATAACAAATTTGTTGGGAACAATACGGAGGACAAACAGTAACCTTATAGTGAAAAATAAAAAGGGAAAAAATCATTCCCACAAATTTGATCAAGTGATCTATGACAGGAAAAAAGAAATGATGGGTGAGATCCGTAAATTAAAACAGACATGTGACTCAGGTGATGAAGAAAGAAATAAGAGAATCAGTAATATAAAGACACAATATAAAAACTGGCTAAAGGATTATAAGTACAGCACTAATAATGTCAATTGGAGGTGCTCATTTAAGATATGCAAAACCCATGACTCAAAAAAATTCTGGTACTTATACCGACAATTCCTGATGGAGGAAGATTGCAGGGAAAATACTAATGTTAGCCAGGAGATTTGGAAACAGTATATTACTGATCTCTACTTCAAGATTAGTTATATGTCTGCTATCGCTACTGGTATAAATCCATATAGCTATAGTACATTTCCCTTTGGTATTCGAGATATAATTAAAATGATCTCTAAAATGAAAGCATCACGTGCCCCCGGCCCAGACGGGTTAGCTAATGCTGTCATAAAACAAAATCCCATGAAATGGGCAGCGATTCTGCACAAGCTATTTTCCGCTATATGGGAAACAGGCCGTATACCGGATAGCTGGAGGAAAGCTATAGTAGTCCCTATCTTTAAAAAAGGGGACAGAAAACTGCCCGATAATTATAGATTACTTGCTATGGCAGATAGCAGCTGTAAGATCTTCTGCTCATTGTTAGTTGACAGCTTAAATAACTGGATAGAGGAAAAGGGGCTTCTATCTGCTCTACAAACTGGCTTCCGCAAAGGATACAGCACCCTCGATAATATATTAATGTTGAAACACATTATAGCTGGGGCTAAGGATAAGGGGGAAAAACTATATGTGTGCTTCGTTGATTACTCGAAAGCCTTTGACAGTATTAATAGGGGGCTGTTGTGGAAGAAATTAAGAGAGAAAAAGATCTGTCCCAAAATTCTGCATTTCTTGGAAGAAATGTATAGGGAAACTACTGTCTCCATATGCCTGGGTAAAGGAGGGATGTTATCACCTGAGATTGCTACGAATACTGGACTGAAGCAGGGATGTGTTACATCGCCTATATTGTATAACTTATATGTTTCAGATATGTGGGAAAGCTTTACCACCATAAATAACTTTCCACCAATAGTGGCGGGGAAACCCATATGTGGCCTTTTGTATGCAGATGACACCGTCCTCCTGGATAAGACTCCGATAGGGTTACAAAGAATGTTGAATGGCCTACTAGCTTACTCTGAAGCGAATAACCTTAGTATTAATATTGATAAAACTAAGGTAATGGTATTCGGAGCCACAAAGTTAGAAAAGAAAAAACTTTCCTCAAGATGGCAGATAAACTCTATTAAATTGGAGGTTGTTGATGCCTATCCATATTTGGGGATGCCCATTCTGAGCAATCCCTGTATAAATTTCTTCCAGGAGGCGGTTAATCTTAAAGTACTAAAGAAATGGAAAGTCATAAGGAAATATATGACTAGTAAAGGTGGCCACTCAATTGAAGGTTTACTTGAGATATACAAAAGCTGTATTATACCTGGTATTCTGTATGCACTAGAAACAGTAGAAAGTAAATATCTGAGTAAGCTACACTTACTTGAAGGGAAGATCTGGAGACCAGCCCTAGGACTCCCCAACTCAGTACCAATACAAGCTATAAGGTGTGAACTGGGTCTCATATCCCTCTCGACTTTGTGGAAAATCGAATGCTGCAAACTCTATTTTAGAATTATCTCAGGGGATGGGGATGAAGGAAGCCTGCTTAATCTTATAAGACAAAATAAAAGTGAAGGCAGATTTAAGAATTCCTATATGCTTAGCCTTCAAAAAACAGTTCTGTCTTTTTTAGAAGCCCTTGGCTATAAAGAATGTATGGAAAAAGATAACAGAATGTGTACTAAGAAAAGTTTTAAAGATAAGGCTTTTATTTGGGATCTATGTGAAAATCAATCTTATCTCTATAATAAGTCTAGATACTCTGTTTATGCTCTACAAGGCCTCAAACCTGCCATCCCAAGACAATATCTGCTAAACACGGGAAGCAGAGCTCTGAGAAGATTTATCTTGCAGCTACGTCTGAACACTCTCCCGTGTAATGATATTATCGGGGCAAGAACAAATATTCCCTGTGCAGAAAGATTGTGCAGGCATTGTAATATAGAGGTGGAGACAGTAAGACATATTTTAACTTCATGTACTAAACTAAGGGAATGTTATTTTAAAGGGTATGCACAATTTGTAGATGACATGCAAAGGATTGAAACTGACCAATTCTGGTCAGCTATTTATGATGGAGAGATTAAGGTCTATATTGGGGCAGCCTTTTATATTTGGAAGCGAGTAATATGATGTATGCTTTTTGTATGTATAATATATGTATTTGTGTTTGGTTGATATAATATTTTTTGTAGTGTATAAGGTTTTAATTAACCAATAAACACTTTAATTAAATAAAAATAAAAAAATAAAAATTACTGTTCGATTATACCGTGTGTACTCTTTCTCTCTACAATAACAACATATTTGTATACAGTGCTTAACCTTGGATTCCAGAAAAATAACAGAGGCGATGGCTGGAATGTTTAGAATTAGTCTTAAACCTCTGGCAATTGCTCTGGGCAACCCTCCAGACCATCATTCTTCAGCCTGACAAGCCATTACAGAAAGAGGTAAGGCCATATGTAAATCAGGGTTGATCCCACATCAAAAGGGGTGGTCCAGCCTGAACTGCTAGGTCACAACCCTTCTGCACAAGACCACAAGCATCCCCAGACATGTTTCAGCCGTACACTTCCAAGCAATGTAATTATAGTTAGTATTACCCAATTGGATGGCACTCAATTTCTTGACCTCAAAAAGATGAAAGGATGAGTCAATCCTGCTAGAATTTAAACTTGCCATATGTGTGAGGCATACACTTAACTCGTGAGCAATATATCCTTAGGACACTAGTCTGCTTGCACTGTCTTTTCTTTCATTTTTACTCTGTGCTGGTGTCGCAGAGCCAATGGCTAGACCAACTGTGGTATAGCAGGAAAGGTTTCCCCACAGAAGGAGAACATAAACATCTGTTTGTACTCTTAGCCATTGGAAATACAACATTCTTTACTAGTTTACAAAGTGGCTCTGAGCTGGAGCCTTAAATGCACATCAGGCAATGGATTTCATCCTGGAATACGCAATCCTGTCTAATGTGAACATAAATAGCAGACTATATGCAGATCAGAGCGGCCATATTATGTAAGGATTGTCCTATTCCTCTCAATGATGCAGAAACGTTACTGTTCCCTAGACAGGGAACTAAATGACCACTCACATAGATAGGCATATGATGCATAATTGTTGTTTTTACACATGTTTAACTTAAAACGTGATTGTAGGTTTATTATGCAAGATAATATACCCTAAAATATGGCCATACCTGAGCACTCAATTGGAGAATTCAAGTAACAGCAGAAGCAGATATTATATACAAATTTAAGAAAAATGTTGACAATACTGATGTATACCAGGAGGTCCTTGAAAGAGATTGACTAAAGTCCACTGACTTTTATAGCATATAAGGGCATACTTGACAATTCAGATAATAATGCTTTTGTATACATCAACTCCTGTTATGGCGGCCGGCCCTCAGTCTTATAATAAACAATAATGATCCCAACAACAGTCTTACGCATGTGTATGTTGCCTCTGTCTTTTTCAATAAATTCACACATGTCTTCATCAACATTGTGCCCATGGGGCTCCACAGTGCCTACCTCAATAATGTACCCAGACATTGGGCCTCATTATAACTCCGGCAGGAGCCGTGCCAGTAAAAATGGCAGGCTACCGCCGGAGTTGTGCATTTTTTCCGGCTCCTGGCAATGGGGAATCCTCAGGGTTTTACAGCCCTGGCCGTCCCTTCGGCAAGGCGTGGGAAAAAGAAACTCCCCATTCCCATTCGAGTCCCGTAGGACTCAATGGGAATGGGGAAGATGGTAGCACCGGCACCACTCATAATGGTGCCGGCGCTACCGGCAAGCTCTGCAGGCGGGTGCCATTCCACCCACCAGGTCAGACCCGATGGGCGGGACGGCACCCGCCCGCAGAACTCAGAGTGTGCCGGTCTGTAACAACAGTGTCAGTAGTTTACCGGCACCGTTGTTACCGGACCAGCACACTCATAATAAGGCCCATTGTTTGTCTGAGTTTTCTCACTTCATCAATTTCTCTTAATGCCTTCAGAACATTAACTTTTCTGGAGAAGGACAACATGTCCATGATATTCTGAAATTTCCAATAAGTGTTTCAATACAAGATAGCTCAGGTCAGGTTCTTCTTCCCAAAGGTATGTTTGAATGCCTTGCTTGTATTGCATTTTACAAAGCTGCTTCTTTCCTTCTCCAACATGCTGACAATCCACTGATTTCTGTAGACCGGGTGGCATATTATCATGTAGTGAAGGTGACTGTTCGAAAGTGACTAGTGTGTTCATCCGCACTAACATCTGAATGTCATCATCCAGACTCTAGCCAGCATCTCTGGAAAAAGGTCCTCCTAATACATGATGCTTGTCTATTGTATGTGATAAAGATCTAAATTGATGAATTACGTCCAATTTTGCATCTAGGCAACAATGTTGTTATGATTTATCAAAGTCTTCCTCAATCGCTCCCTTGAGTTAGTTCTGGGTGAGAAGGTGTTATGCCATGTTCTGGGTTTCCATCAGAAAGAGAGTTCTGAGCCATTTCTCTTGATTAATTGGAATTCCCCAAAGGGAATGCTCCACCTGAGCAACGTTGGGGAGCAGGGGGTACTCTTTGCCTGCTGAATTCTATTGGTATTTGTTAATTGTCAAAAGAGACTAGAGGTTCCCATCCAAAACTTGTAGTTTGACATCAAGTACATTCAATCTTTTTTCCTGTACATGTGAATCAAAGATGATAGGTTTTATTGTTGACGACCTCCACATAGTCCAGCATCCATTTCCTGTATCATTTCCAACTCATCACACATTAATAAATGTAGTGTGTCCACATAATCACTTTTTAAGTTTATTTCTGCTTCCCTTCCTAGGCCATACTGCCATGCATTCCACCAACACATCACCATGATGGTGTACAGATAAGCAAGGCTGTTGCTCACGGCACTTCCACGCATATGCATACAGTGTTCCTGATTGGAATTTCAAAAGCTGTGGGGTAGGCCAAATTATAGCACCTCTAGTTATAGTTATGCCTGATGCATACAATTTACAGAATGCAATTAATTGATGAAACTATAGTCCTTCCCAGTGGGCTGTGTAGTATTCAATAACTCCTTGTCTCTCAGGAAGCACATAATGCGAATCACCCAACCTTATAAACAGCTGTTTTTATAGCATTCCAGTAGCCTGCTTTGCCTCTTAGAAGTTCATCAAATGGATTGTTCACCCCTATTGGTGGGTCCATGATTGGTAGGCCACAGCATGCCTGCTCTATGAACTGTTCACAGACTTTAAGAATGAAGTCTTCTCTGTCCATGACTAACTCTCCTTTGTAAGAGGGTTTTTAAATAATGCTGGGTCTTCCTTTAGAGATTGTAAAGCCTTCCCTTTTTCTCACTAAGGTTGTTCCCTTTGTTATCGGGATTATGATTTGTTAATTGTGCAACATCGCAGGTGGCAATGCTTTGTAAAGTATCTATCGGCCCTTGTTAGGGAGATTTGTTTGCAGGGATATGAAACCATCTGACCCAGGGCGGCACAACTGGTTTTGCTCGAGGGCTGAATGTATCACACAAGATTCATACAGTGGGCCACATAATCCATGGGAATGAGCGGGTGGTAGGGGCATGGCTTTTTGAGATGGACTTTTTATTTATTACTTATTTACTATAACGCATGTTGCATAGTCTTTTAATGTCATTCCCATGTCCACGTATCTGTATTATGTGACTGAAATCATGCTTTGAAAAGTAAAACGAAGTAACACTGCACATATCATGGTGCAGAGGCAAACAATGGACCACAAGGGTTTCCCACACCCGAAATGACAGACTTAGTGACTGACTGCCTTTATTGCAGGCAACACTTCATCATTCCACTCATCTGACTTGGAGGGCCATAAATAATGTCCTGAAGGGCCGCATCTGCTCCACGGGCTGCATGTTGTGCACCCCTGGTCTAATCTAATGGTAAAACAGGGTTCCAACCGAAAGGTAGTCCAGACCTCTCTATAGTGTTTGCAGTGGTAAAGGAGTCAGGCTTGACTCAAGGGAGGGAGGAAAGCTGATAGTGATGTGCAGCTAATCCCCACACCTGGCCCCAAAAAATACAATACACTGGAAAATTGAAAAATATACACTTTTATCAAATCAGCCATTAAGTCACTATTAGTTCAAATAAGTACTTATTTTAAGCATAAAACATAGAATCAACACAGTGGGTCTCATTATAATGTAGGCGGATACGGTATGAACGGTGCCAGTAAGGCACGAGCACCGTTCATACCATACCACCGAATTACGAGTTCTGCTCGCGGGTGCCTGTCAGCCCACCAGGTCTGACCTAGCGGGCTGTGCAGCACCCGCAAGCCTAACTCGTAATTGCACCGGCACCGTTATTAACGGTGCCGGTGCAACCATGCTCCCCACCCCCATTCTGCCCTAGGGGGCAGAATGGGGATCGGGAGCCCGGCAATACCGCCAACCGCGAATGGGCAATTACCGGCCCACTCAACTCGTAACGGGCCGGTTATTGCCCAATCGCTGGTTGTGGGGCCGGTAGTAAGTTTGGCGGTAGCCGTGCCTGTAAAACAGGCACGGCTACTGCCAAACTCGTAATGAGGCCAAGTGTATAGTTCAAAACAGTAAACCACTTGTAAACGTAATGTGTTGCCCACAACCTAGTGGCAAGCAAAGTGCAAGGGCTAGGAAGAAAAGGGAACCCTGCAAAATAAAAACAGATATTCATAAAGTCACTAAAAGGACATAAAATGCCAGATAGTAACATACATGACACAAATGCACACCATGGGCCTCATTACGACCCTGGCGGAAAGGGTTAAATGGCGCCGTAAAAGGTGACAGCGCCGTTGAACCCGTTCCGCCACATTACGATGTCCCCTCGCGGGACACGTTAAGCACGCCTGGGAAAACCAGGCGTGCTTACCGGGTCCCGCAAGGGGAAGAGGGAGCAAACAACGGGCCATCTTGTTATGGCCCGTTGTTTGCTCCCTCTCCCATTCCCATTCAGCCCTATGGGAGCTGAAATGGGAATGGGGAAGGACCGTGTCCGGGTCCTTGAGGGAGGAATTACCGGGCCATCCGAACTCGGAATGGTCCGGTAAGTTCTCATTCCGAGGACCCAGACACGGATGCGATTTCAGCGGCAGCCATGCCGCCAATACCGGGATGGCTAACGGCCAAACTCGTAATGAGGGCCCATATATTTACTATAGCACCTAGAGAGAGGAAAACATGTAATACTTTAGCACCCAAGCCCATAGGGTCAAAAAAAGTTACGATTAGATTCAACTCATAGTACAAGACGACCAATATGGTGCAATTAAACTCCTATAGTAACCAATAAATAAAGCACTTTCCACAGACAGGGGGTGTAATGGCGAGACAGATAAAATCAGAAGTACGTGGCCAAATTCCAATTCTTTGGTCTAATGCTCCAAGGACCCAAGGGAGACATAGGAAACATGTACAGGTAAGTACCTTCAAACTCACATTTATAGAGTTTTAGGTAAATTCAAATATTCCTAATAGGAATAAACAGGACAAAATCTGTAGGAGCAGCCATGGTGAAGGAGTAATGCCACGTAAGTTTGACTTCTACCCCTCAGGTCCTGCGAAGGGAGTAACCTACCTAAGGGTACACTATAGGGGACCCCAAAGAAAGGTTACAGTCCCTTGTTCAAAAGCCAGGAGTCAAAGGAAGAAAGGACGCACTGCAGCATCCATCACAGTGGAAGGCTATCGTAAAGTGCAGTGGAGGGTGACCTGCAGAAACTCATGACCAGAGACGACATAGACACCATGAGATGAGGGTACGTATATAAAATAACACACCAGCCCAGTGGTAGGTACTCATGGTGGCAGTTCTTGAAAACACAGTCCAGGAATGGCAAAAGAACCTGTTGAGTGAGAATCTTCTCCTGTAGGTTGGATTACAAGATTCGGTCACCCAGGGACATGAACCCCTGCCCAACAATTACCCATGCGACCCCCAAAAAAACAATCAGTCTTCACTGTAATTGTACCCACCATCCAGGAGTGAAAACAACAGTGAAGATGGCTCCGGGGTATATGGGGTCACGCAACCAAATGTATCCTAAAGAGCTCAAAGGGCAAAGAAGGGCAGACAGCCAGCAAAAAATAGTTCTGCAGAGGGACAAATGTTAAACATCAAAGGTTGGTAGTGGCGCCTGACCACCCTTCTGGACGGCGTCAGCGTCCAACTCCAAGACACATGACCAAGGAAGTAATTCCAGAAGACAGAAGTAAAATGACCCAGAACTAGTTCTATCCTATGAGATGAGCTGCCAAACCAGTGGGGAAAACCAGGGAGAAGATGAGGACAGTTCAGGAAGTCTATCCAGGAGCCAAAAAAAAAAACAGAACTAAGGGAAAGGGCACTGGATCTAGCAAGTATGGCCAGGCCTCGTCTTAAGACTGCAGCAACATGACTTCAAGCTAAAATCCCCCAACAATCAGTAAAAGGAGTAGTCTGGTTAGAAATGTTACTGGCCCAATCGATCGGACATGTATTTTAGAGCATGCATCAATCGTTCATTAAAAGAATTCCAGTGCAACTTTCCAGAGTTTCTCTCACTTTAACACATATGAAAACGACGGGTCAGGTACCGCCATTTTGTGGTAAATGATGTGTTTCCATGGAAATGCCAAGACGCCTCGTTCCATAACAAGTGTAAATAAGCCCTTTCTGATCACACACCATTGGAGGTTTTGTTCCTTCGTATCAGTGTATTTCATATCGAGCTTCCCTAACTTCTTTCTGCTCTGTTCAGCTATCTGCCAAGTACGGCACACTGAGCACCTGCACTTATAAGTCCAAAAATGAATTATATTATGGACAAATGTGTTTACCAAACCATATTTAAACATATGTCCTTGCAAACTTTTAATGTTTGAGCCTATGAATCTTGTCTTTTCACAATGTGTTTTTATAACATGGTTGTTTCTTTGCTTGTCTTTCTTTAATATTCAATGTTAATGGGAAACCTCTTTTCTTTACTTGATACAAACAAATTTTTTTTATTTACCTCACTTTTGAGTCTGTGTTTCTTCACTATTCAGGAACTATGGCAACAATTCAGCCGTTTCTGTAGAAGCCTGTATATTCAGAAGAGGAAATCCTTGAAAGAGAAAAAAACTCCAGATAATGTGGAATCAGATGAAAGTCATGAGGATCAATGACCGGAGCCTGAACCCAGTCGCATGGAACATGTTTCCAACTGGTGTACCTGCCATCACTGCGAGCCTCTGCCTACTCTGGTGGAGAACTGCTGTTGCAGAGAAAACTCTGGCTGCTTCTGCTACATTCCCGAACAAGACACACCACAGCTATGCGTTACCGAGCTGCATGACTTCAGGGAGGCCTGCCTTACAAGATCTGTGTTGTGAATGATGATGGTCTTTATGCATGAACAGTTCTTCCTCGTAATCCAAGTAATGAGTACGTTCACTCTATATATGTTGTGTTTTTGACGACTGAGACCGCTAACCTAATATGTTGATCCCCTACATTAATATAACTTTGATGGATCGCTGCCGAAAGAATCTTTCTGTAAATTGAATAAATTACCCATTCTAATCTGAAAGATTTGTAATTGATCCCTACTTGAAATCACAAGCAGTGTCAGTACTTTGCTTGAAGGGTACTTTCTAAAGCATAAGAATGCCTGACATTTTGCGAGGTAGTGCAACAAAAAAAATGCAATTATTGGGTTTATTCAAGTAAACTATTTATGTATCTCTTACACAGGTGGTACAGACGTGTGCCTTTATATGGTGGATTCATGTAAGACTGCGATTTCAATGACCACGAACAATACCCTGGATTTATACAGACAGTACCTCAACCGCAGCAGTATAATTTGTGGTGTCATTGCCATCCACTTTACCAAACTAAATAACAAAATAAAAAAATTAGTTAATCTGAACAGTTGTTAGACATTTATTGTAAGTCCACAACACGTCTAAAGATCTAAGAGTATTTTAAACAAGTTTACTGGCCTATCGCACTCCCGTCATCCACATCCATCCCCCCTCTGATATCGATGACTGTTCGCACCTGTGGGTGGGCGCTCGCAATGGGACTGGGAGGATGGGAACACTCAAGGTGCTGACTACACTATACACCAAAAAGGGTTCTTTCGCCTGGGGACCCTTATCCACATGGCCACCCCAGACCCAGTGTCTCCAAAGTCCCTTTTGAAGATTTGAAGACCCCTTCCCTGCAATCAACATATGTCTGTGTCCTTTGACTTTGTTCTGCACCTATCACACTCCCCTCATCCACATCCATCAACACCCTCCGCTATCAATGACAGTTTGCACCTGTGGACGTGCGCTCGCAAAATCGGTTGGGAGGATGGGAACGCTCAAGGTGCAGAATACCATGTACACCACAAAGGGTTCTTCCACATGGGGACCCTTATCCACATGGCCACATCAGACCCGGTGTCTCCAGACCCCCCTCTAAAGACCCTGTTCCTGCAATTAACATTTGCTGTGCCTATTGTGCTCACCTCATTCACATCCATCCCACTCCACTATCAATGACAGTTTGCAGCTGTGGGCATGCACTCGTAAGGGGGCTGGGAGGATGGGCATGCTCAAGGTGCTGAATTCCATGTATACCACAAAGGGTTATTTTGCATGGGGGCCTTATCCATATGTCTACCCCAGACCCGGTGTCTCCAGACTCCTCTTTGAAGACCCTGTCCCTGTAATCTACATATGTCTTTGTCCTTTCACTGTGTTCCCGGGCCTATTGCGCTCGCCTCATCCACATCCATCCTCCTCCGCTATCAATGACAGTTTGCACCTGTGGGCATGCGATCGCAAGGGGGCTTGCCTGGCAGGATTGAGGAGATGAAACATTGTCATAGAGGCCTGGGGGATATGAACGAACATGTCAGACATTAACATACACACCCACTTCTGTAATCCTTTATAAACACTGTGGGAGTTAGCAAGAAAACATCTGTAAGATCAACAATGAATATCGCCAGCTCTCCAATTTCTACCTCACTTGCTGACTCGGCTCATCTGTTCTTCTAAGTAACAGTTAATCAACTTTTACCATTGTTTTCTGTAGTGTCAACGTTCTCTGCTAGGCCACTTTCTATTGCTTTATATTCAATGGATACCCTATTCTCTTTTTATTTTATTCAAAAAGTCAACTGTCCTATGTATTTTTATCTCTGTAATTAGCTCATAACATAAGAGAGGGGCTCATTACGGGGTTGCCAGTAAAACCCACCGGTAGGCAGCGGGTTACCGACAACCCGTAACACCCTTGCCGCTGCCTGATATCCCGGCGCCAACAGGATATCACAAGTGGCGGGAGTAATGGTTACTCCCCATTTCCATGGAGTCTGGTAAGACTCCATGGAAATTGGGTCACTGAAGCACCAGCACCGTTGCTAAAGGTGCCGGTACTTCAGTGAGAGACATGACAGAAGGGGCCTGAAAACCCGGCAGGTCAGGCCTGCCGGTGGATCCCTGGCACCTACCGGCATTCTCATAGTATGGTGGTCCAGAAAGGGTGTCTGTCTTTAGGTAGACCTCATTTATGGAATTACAGACCATTACCATGGAAGAAACCACAGACACATCCAACATTCTAATGGTGTGGCCAAGCAACTTGCACACACATTTCTTTTATCGTTTTTGATGTGGTCTAAATTATAATACTAATATCCATTTTCTATTGATCAATGGTATGAATGTATACATCGATCATAGGACTGTGATGCTACATCGACCACTATTCCAGGGTCCACATCAAACTCACTTGACTTTCAAGTAATTTTTTAGAATATTCCTTCAGATGTGACTATGCAAAATATCTATTTGTTCAAGTTCAACTTAAAACATATTAAAATGTGTTATGTATAATATTAGCTTTTGATACAAACTGGCTTGTAGGCTTCTTTGTCAATATCGACCATCTTTTACATGTCACTTCCTTTTCATGTTACATCTTAATTATTACAATTACTGTTATATAGGCGAGCCTGCTACTTCAACAACATAGTATTGTTCTACTGCAACCTGCCTGGAGGATGAGGTGTGAGAAGTGATAATGTATTGATTTATACTAATAGTTATTGATTAACAGTATCTTTTTTACATTTAAGATGAATATTGTCAGCAAATCGCAAAGCATTTGATCAAAAACATTGATGTATTTATCACAGAAACACATTCAACAATGAAATTAAACCTTCAGAAAATTGTACTTTGCCACTGAATAACATAGACCCTTTCACTATATGAATGGTGTATGTTTTTGTTTATAAACTGTAGCTACTTAGGGAAAAATTGATTGTTGAAACAAAATAACATTACAACACTTTAAAGGGAACACAATGTAATCAATATGTTTTGCAGGATTATCTCACACCAACTCCCTGCGACATCTCTGAAGGTTAGCAGGTATAGTTTTCAAATATATCTTTTTAAAATGTTACATGTACACAGTGTTCAACTTTATGTAAATACTAATTTAAACATTTTAATCAGACGATTAACCGTATCTTTTTACTTAGTTTAACTCATATTGTAAGGTTGACAAACATTAAATCATCCTTATCAAGATGTTCTTTGTGAGATCAAAGATTTTAACATTAAATTGTTAACAATGTAATCAATGTTCTTTGAATTTGTTATGTACAAGGAATGTACTATTGAAGCAGTCGAAATTGAAGAGACACATGCATAAGTGGTATACATAAGATATTGTAAAATATCAGTTATCATCCATTTCAACTGTGATGTAATATTTAATATGTTCTAATGGTTTCCATAGTTGCATTTTGTTATATATGTATAGATGATTCTTTAAGTGTAAGAGCACATTTCACGGTTTATACTATTTAAAAATGCTTGTTTTTCAGCTTCATCTGGTGGTCGAAAATCCAATTTGACTGTTTCAAGGAAAATTCAGAAGAAAACGGTACATAACAGTAAGGTTTTTTTAAAAAAAGTTGTTTATCAGTTATTTTATTGATATTACACTTTCATGTTGTTATTCATATATTTTGTATGTGTGCTATAAATTAAGCCTTTTTATCTCTGCGATTAGAGGCCTAGGAAGAAGAGGAGCATAAAAACTCAGACAACTACACAAACTAAGGATGTTGCTTGCCAAACCATCGTCACTTGGGAGCAGCTACATTTTGAAGCTCAGCATGGTCCTCGCAAGATTCAGTGTCGAGATGCAGATGTCTAGAAATTTTAATTGTATGTCAGCAGTGACCATGGAAACTAACCCTGGATCATTGTTACAGCACACAGCGTCACCCAGAAGAAACAGACAACAAAGAAGAAGTTTCAGATTTGCTTGCAGAAACGCTACACAATCCATACCCTCGAAAAAAATGCTATCTAAGAAACAGGCAATGTTCCCTGTTTCCCCAATACATGTGGACAAATTGGAAATATCACACACGGAAATAACCGCATCATCTTTGCTAATGATTGATGATTGTGCAGGTGATGTGGTCTTCACTCTTCCTAGTGTTGTGGACCATGGAATCGCAAAGCAGTATACGTCTTACTGATTGTCTGTCAAAGGTACCAAAATACATTGTATTCGACTGCTACTTAATCGAGATTATGAAAATGATTACATGTGATCATGAATTGCATAGGAGGATTTATGGGGAGCCATTGGGAAGTTTACTCATGTAGTCAAAGGCACAAACCTGAAGATCAAGGGTAGCTGTGTACACCACCATAACTAATTTTCATGATCTGCTCAACCTATACTTGGAAAAGTGTGTGCTGGAAATGTACTTTGTTGATCTGCTTTGTTGTTTAGCGTATCAACGTACAGTACAATTTCAAGTTTTTCTAACTTGGTGGGACTCAAATTCCTTTAAAAAAACCCAGTACTACAAATAGAAGGATTTCTTGTACCCCGCTATTAGCCAGGCATGGACACTCGGACCGATGTCAATGGACAATGCGCTCACTGGCAAAAGGCTCTGGCTTGCTGGTGATAGACAATGTGACAGTTCAGCTTTTTCTGCTAAATATTGCACTTACCACTTCCAAGTCACGGAAACCAAAAAAATAGTGAGTTTAGTCTTTGTGCAAGTGTCTGAAAGTACATCTTCTGTTGCCATGGAAAAATATGGTTTCATTAAATCCATTCAACTTCTGCAATCCAGAGGAATGCAACTAGACATGATAGCCACTGACACGCACGTTTCAATAGTCAAGAACTTGTGAGAGCAGTTCCCAGACATAAAGCATCAATATGATGTATGGCACGTTGCAAAATCAATTTTAAAATAAATGACAGCTGCTCGAACATTTTACATTGGTCACAGTCTATCAGCAACCATCTTTGGTAGAGTTCTAAACAATCTGTGATGGACCTGTAGATATTGTGCTTGAAAAATGGCGTTCATTGATGTACCCTTGTTCTAACATACACTTCCAACAAACGAACATTTCCACTCATGTGCACATGGACCATTGAGTAAGGAGCAGGAATTTAAGAAAAGGTGGTCGGTTCTGGACTCCCTTCCTCACACAGCACTTGAGAAGATTGTTTATGACAAAATGCTTTCAAGAGACATGAGGGGACTCTCCTAGTTCTGCCACACTGGAGATTTGGAGGTGTTCCATGTTATGTGCCTGAAGTACATGCCTAAAAGGTTGCATTTTTGCATGGACGGTATGAAGGCCAGAACAAGACCAGCTGTATTTCCACACAATGAAAATGTTTGAAGGTAACAAGCAAAAACTGCAGGAATTTTCAGGATGCCTCATTACAACAAGGAGTTGACCAAAAGAAGCAAAAAGCAAGTAGCAAATCCAATCTTCCAGCAGATGGATTTTGAATTTGTGAAAGATCGGACATTGAATGTGCTGACTATGCAAACACATGCAATTGGTCCAGATTTTGTTTCTAGGGCCCAGTCTATGCCACGGAACATTGCAAAAGAGGTTTGCCCTCTCAAACTTGAATTTGTTGAAAGATTGACTTCAAGATTCAAATGATGTGTGGCTCTCTTCACAATGTTTAACAAAGCCAGTTTCAAGCTTTTGTACAGTGTTTGGAAACTCTTTTCATTGTGCAATAAATGGAATATTATGTCACTTGAGATGTAATTGTTAAATAATTTATTTTGAATTCATTACTGTTTGTGAAGTAATGTCACTAGATAAGCCTTAACATTTCTATTTTTCTTTGATTTTTGTATTTATTACCGTCAATATAATTGATTTGTATCACAATAAATGTCAGTCTGATTATTTCAAGGATCTGACTAGAATCAAATCAAATGTAGAAGAGGCTTGTGAGCTTAAAACCAACAGTTACCAGGAGCAACCTTTGGCTCCCCAGGCCAACTAATGTAACGCTATAAACTAGCTCCTTCTTTCCTAGTGATAGCTCCTGGTGACAGGTTACTGCTGGATCCCCAGACACTGCTTGTAATTCCTGTTTATCCAATCCTAATTAGGAGCCCTGTTTGTAATGAACTCACAATAAGCAGATGATTGGATCGGCAGACATACAGAAACTCAATGTCGCCAGGGCTCTGGTCCTCTCCAGGCTGGACTACTACAGTAGCCTCTTCTTCAATCTGCTTAAATCCTCCCTTCGCCCCCTTCAACTGATCCAGAATAGGACTGCAAGGCGTATCCTTGGTATCAAGCCCAAAAATATCTCCACTGGCTCCCGGTGAATGTGAGGATCAAGTTCAAGACCCATGGCATCATCCACAAGGCATTCTGGGGCCAGGGACCCCACTACACCCGACTCTTTCCCTAAATACCTCCCTCTTAGAGACCTTCAGTCATCAAACTTCAATTCTATACAGATCAGACGTTATTCCAAGCAGAGAGTGTGGGGTAGATCTCTTTCCTCTGCAGGAGCATCCCTCTCTAATGGCCTTCCTGTCCCTCTCAGGCCCCTGCCTGGTTTCCTTAAGTTCTGAAAGATTCTCATTCCCCCCAGCTAATTTCCCCCTCTATCACAATGACTGGCTGCCTGGTCGCTTCTGAGATCCACAGGGCACCAGGCCCTCCATGCCCAGTGCACCCCAGCACCCTGTCTTCCTGCCCATCCACAACCTGCTTCCTCTGGCACTTGCCCACCTGGCATTGCCTTAACACTTGCCTAGCCCCATTGGCCCTCGTATTCTCCTCCTCCGCCCCTGCACTTGTATACCTCCTGTTTTTCAAAGTGGTTGGTCATCCATCACGTAGGGAGAATGGAAACACAAGACACAATGTAAGCAAAGTTTTAATATAATATTTAAGCAACTGAAGGTGGCAAGTGTGCTGTATGCTACGTGATGAATGAATGTTCAATTTGACGGAAATAATATACATCATACATGTTCATTGTAACTTAAATTGATAGTCAACATAAATATGTACTGTGTATATACTAAAAGACCAGAAGACATATCGAGGATTAGTACCATAAAAAATGAAATACGCGCCAGCCACGAGTTCAGAAGTACATGTACAATTTTTATGGCAGATAGCTATCTGACTCTCAGCGCCTCGCAGTGTGTACCAGCAGCCACCGTGAGGGGAGAGAGTGCTGGACATTACAAACACATCAACTTACAAACTTTCTTCCCCAATCGCGGTTACATCGTCCAACCCCTCTTCAAGTTAACAATTTGCTAGGGTTCATACCCAGTTCACATTGCTAATACAGAATCAATGTTTTCCTCAAACACTAGATTTATTTTCCTACACACATAGCACAATGGTAACATCTGTTTTTCGAGCTTAAAGTAAGTCTAGTTTCAAGAAATGAACACAATGGGTTTCTGCAAAGGCACACGCTTTTAGCTATTCACCATTCTGTTCACTGTTTGCACGAGGATGATGCTATTGGAACAGACAACATCTAAATTGAGGTTCAGTTCAGCTCCAAGGTTTCTTAGTTCAGGAGAAACAATCCACTCTCAGTAACCACAACAAGTTTATCTGTATTGACACAGTGCAAAGTTCATCTTTCCCTGCTACAGCTGAAAACACAAAGTTTTAACATGAGGCAAAACAGGAGTTAAACAAAATGGCAGATGATTCTAAAATGGAGGTGTAGTCAGCCTTATTCAGGTTCATTTGAATGCAATTTTCAGTGCAATGTGAATGTGCTTAGGCCAATGTTCATTATCAAGCGGTATTATGCGAAATATTTACAAACCCTCCTTTTGGCCTAAGCCAAGAGCATTAAACATTTGTACTATTCAAAGACCACGTATCATCTTCTGAGCAACCTGAATCACTGTTTTCAAAGACATTGAGCCTCATTACGAGGCTTGCACTCCCGTAATGAAGGGGGTATGTACGGGAAGTACAGGCGTGCTTTCCGGGTCCTGCAAGAGGAAGAGGGAGGCAATAATGGGCCAGATGTTATCTGCCCGTTATTACCTCCCTCCCCATTCCCATTGAGCCCTATGGGGGCTCAAATGGGAATGGGGGTGGGTTCCTGCAAGGAGGACTTACCGGGTCCTCCTATGTTGGAGTAACCCGGTAACTCCTCATTGCAGGAACCCGGTAATGGAGCCCGGAACGGAGGCAGCCATGGAGGTAACAGCTCCATGGCTACCTCTATTCTCGTAATGAGGCCCATTAATTCCTTGGTGGTAATATCCTGCATTACTAAGCCATTAGTAGCTTTTTCAGGCACATTTATCTTAGGTCCTAGTGTACCTATTGCCTGTGCACAACTTCCTCCTATCATAGAACAATTGACAGGCAGACATTGTATGCAACAACAGCAGAACAGAAAAATGCCAAGGATTACCATTAAGACTGCAAAGATTTTCCAACCCCAGGATCGCAACAAGTCCCAAAACCATGTGCTAATATCCTAGTTTCCCTCTGGAACGTGTACTTCAGTATTTAAGACTTGTAAATTCTTAATTGCCTTAAATATGGTGGCGGAAGAGTCGGGTACAAAAACACAACATGCAGATCCCACCATTTTGCACACCCCACCATGCTCAGCTAGAATGATGTCTAACACCATCCTATTTTGGAGAGCCACTAATCTAATTGCCTTCTGTTCTAACGTCATGTTAAACAAAATGCCAGTGATCCTATTGATGGTTTTCTCCAGTAACCTTGCCAATTTCCTAATATCTTCAGAATTAATTAACTGTCCCCAGAATGGCACAAAAGATTTAGCAACATCACCCAAGACTTATGAAGGAGTATTGCCATCCGCATCCCGCTTGGGGCGGGTTTTAGAAATTTCAGCGGTGGTGGCAACATATACTCCTGGTAACAATATACCCAAATAACAAGTATCTTCCCAGTCCCTTGGTAACCACAGATATGCCGCAAACAAAGTAAACAGGGTCTCCTACATACAAAGGTCTATCCCTATGTTCCGGCAATTGTGAACAGATCCAGCAGTTCATCTTATTTAGAATGGCATGAGTTGCATTCATTATTATCAAAAGAGTGTTACTATGATAACCCTCTGTATGTTGGAGGTCTCGAGACGGAAGAGTGCGCAAATGCACATAAGGTGGAGACACAGTGGAGATACTTGAAGTTGATAACAAAACACCAAGTGGATGTGCTTTTTCAAGATACCAAAACCCAATTGTCAATACAATTATAATAAATACTGATTTTATAACCAGTAACCATTTGGTCTTCGGGGACCATGACCCTTGATGGGCAGATTCATCATCAGACAAGTGACCAACATCCTTTTTAGTATGCGTGGCTTTCAAAATGGGCATTGTTTCTCAGCATCCGTTAAGAAGCCTCACTGTTAGGCTTTTTTAGTTCATCCGTCGGTGTCACCTGACCACGTGGCCTATGTTGATTGAAGGTAACTTTGCCGGTCCATGTCTCTTATTTGATGAAGCAGAGAAATGACAAGGGACTGACTCAACAGTGGTTTCGTGTGGGTTTTTTTGTGGGCACAGCCTAGGCTGCACTTTCCTAACCTATTTACATTAATGTAAATGTCAGAAACTCTAAACCTAAATCCGATTCTGTGGTCGCAGATCGTACCTTGAGACTCCGGGTACAGTATGGTCGGAGAACAAAGTGTCATCATTTCCTGAAGACAATGAAGAAACAGAAGCAGGATCGAGCAACAGTGAAGAAGAAATTGAAGATGGAACAATCTCGCCAGGCCCCACGGACTCAGGAAGGATTTTTGAAGAAGAAACAGCAGTCTGCCCAGGCCCTACGGGCTCAGGAAGAATTTCCGTGACACCCTCGGTGTCGATTAGAGCAGGCTCCTTGTGAGCATCAAGATCACCAATTCCCTTCTCTTCCCCTTTGTCGTAGGGCAGAGGAAAAGGAATTCTCTTCACATGCATCGCATGGATCCAGTTCTTCTTGCCTGCTACTCGTACAGCGGTCTGCATGGCCAAAATGATTTGGTGCAGTCCCTTCCAATGAGGTGCAAGACAGAGAGCCCCTTTAAAAAATTCGAGAGTAGGACCCACTGGCCAGGTCGGAGTTGATGACCCAGACCCTCGTATTTTACTGGGAGGGCTGCTTGCACCTGTTGATTAATCAAATACAAGTTTTAAGTTAACTGGTCACAGTAGTCAGACAGAAGTGGATATTCAACATTCTTCAAATGTTTGGGTTTTGGAACATTCCATATATTGGCTGGTCTTCCCATTATAATTTTATAGGGGGAGAGCTCTGTCTTTGACTGTGCGGTCGTCCGCATTGATAATAAGGCTATTGGCAAAGTGTCAGGCCATTTCAAATTGCTATGTGCACACACCTTTGCTATTTTGATCTTCAAAATTCCGTTATGGCGTTCCACAAGACCGGCACTCTGAAAGTGTCTGGCCGAGTGGAACCGTTTGTCAATCTGCAACCCAGCACAAACTTGCAGTATGACAGCAGCAATAAAATGTGGACCATTATCAGACCAAATGACGCTCGGCAAACCAAGCCTAGGAAAATATTCCTTCAGCATGGTTTTCGCCATTGACATTGCTATGGAATCTTTTAGTGGAAAAGCTTCAAACCATTTACTGAAAGCACAGATGACAACTAAAACATACTTATAGTTCTGACAACGCTCCATTTCAATAAAATCAAAGTGAATAACCTCAAAATGCATGGAGGGGGGACCAAAATTACCCTTTGGTGTTGGTGTTCCTTTCCCAATATTATGCTGCAAGCATATCTTGCAACTTTGGACAAATCAATCAGCAGTTTTCTGAATATTAGTATTGTACCAGATAGGATCTAATAGTTTGCAAATCTTTTTGTTACATATGTGTATTGGACCATGAGCCATTGTCACCATAGCGGTAACATAGTCATTGGGTAGCATCCATCTTTGCTTTTCATTATCTACCCAACCCTCATTATCCAAACCCGTTGAACCCTCAGCCCACTGTTTAATTTCATCTGGAATAGCATCAGCCTGAATTTCTTTTATACAACCAATTCCTTCATCTATCATACAGGTATCAGTGACCCATTTTGTTGGATCTAACACATACATTCTTTAGTGTAAATCAATGGCAGTCTGTTTCGTTATTCTGTCAGCAAAAGCATTTGCTTTTCCCTTGTCGTCCATCACCTTCTGATGTGTGGTACACTTCATTATTGCTAACAGTGTAGGAAGCGCAAGTGCTGAAAGTAACCAAACTACAAAGGTGCCATGCTGAATCTTTGTGCCATGCGAGGTCAAGAAACCTCTCTCAGCCCACAGTCGACCAAAGTTGTGCACTACTCTGGACACATATTGGCTGTCTGTGAATATATTTACACTAAGCCCTTCAGATATTTCACAATCTCTAGTCAACGCAATAATCTCTGCGGCCTGAGCAGAGTTATGCAGAATTCGTTTGGTTTCCACAATAGTGCTTAATGTGGTGATTGCGTAAGCAGCAGTGGATGTACCATCCGGGAGCTTAAAGCAGGAGCCATCACAAAACAGCTCCTCTTGCGGATTCTTTAGAGGTGTATCACTTAGATCAATTCTGCCCTTATTTTCTTGTTCTGTGGTATAGAAGCAGTCATGCGACTTCTTGTCACTACAATCAGTTCCTTGTGGAAGAGGCAATAGTATGTCCAGATTTAATGAGCAACATCTCTTAATTTGGATATGCGGAGCAAATAGAATCAGCTCGTATCTTGATAATCATGCTGGTGTGAGATGTTGCGTCTGCGTTCTGTTTAATAGAACGTCTACAGAGTGGGGTACCATCACGGTTAAAAAACAACCTAAAACCATACCCTTACTTTGTTTCATGGATGCAGCGGCAGCAGCTACAGCTCTCAAACATCTCAGCAAAGCGCATGCAACAGGGTCTAACGTGGAGGAAAAATAACTGCACGGTCTATTCTTGCCCCCATGTTCCTGTGTCAAAACAGCTAAAGTGCATCCATAACATTCATGCACATACAACACAAAGATCTTTTCGTAATTTGGTGTGCCCAAAACTGGTGCTGAACACAACGCAGCCTTGAGCAGATCAAAATCATTCTGGCAATCCATGTTCCATGGTAAAGGCAAAGAAATGGCCTTCTTCGTCAGTGCCAACATGGGTTTTATCATTAATGAAAAATGTGGGATCCACTGTCTACAGTATGAAGCCATGCCTATTAAAGCTCTGACCTCTTTCTGCGTATTTGGGACAGACATGCTAGAGATGCTTGGTATCCGTTCAGGTGTCAGTCTTCTTCCCTCCTTCGACAGGAGATAGCCTAAATAGGCGACCTCTTGTTGACAATATTGAAACTTCTTCAATGAAACCTTATGCCCATGTTCCGCTAAATGAATAAGCAGCAACACAATGCCATCTTTGCAAGCAACTTCAGAATCAGCAGCTAAGATATAATTGTCGACATATTGCAACAACGTGCAAGTAGACGGTAACTCAAGTGTATCAAGCTGTTCTTTCAACGCTCTACTACAGATGCTTGGACTCTCATTGTACCCTTGAAGCACATGAGTGAATGTAAACAAGCGTCCCCCTAGGGTGAATGCGAACAAATATCTACTTTCAACATGTACAGGAATACTGAAAAAAGCGTTTTTCAAATCTACAACACTAAAATGTGTTGCCGTAGCTGGAATCATGATCAATATTCTAGTAACATCAGGTACAATCAGAAACTGTGAAGCAACAACCTTATTAATGGTGCGCAAGTGAATAATGAAACGAAAAGGAATCGCTTGATCTCCTTTTTTATAAACTGGTAGGATCGGACTATTACACACGCTCCCTGCAATTTCATCAAACACACCAATGTGTACAAAATCAGAAATAATGCTCTTCAAAGCCTGCTCACCTTCAACTGAAATCTTATATTGCAGAATACGTAGAAATGTAACACCTGGTTTCAACACAATTTTAATTGGTTCAATTTGTAAAATGCTGACATCATTATCATTAACTGTCCATAGACATGTCGGAACCTTATTCAATTCAGTTGGTAAAGGTCCAGACAAAAATTGTGCAACAGAAGTTTGTTGAGGCGAAATCGTTAAATGCACTCCATCCGGGGAACAGTACATTACAGCATTCAATTATTTTAATAAATTTAATCTCAAATTTTACAAAAATCCCCCATCGGTGGTATCAAATAACAAAATATATCACAATCTAATTACGCAATCACTATGCTTGTATTTAACACAGAGATAATCAACTATATAACAAGAGCAGCCTTCTTTGTGGTCATTAATACCAGCTTTCCGCAGACAGAATCTATCATCAAATAATCAAAGATGGACCACATTTAGTATACCTTACAAACTGTCATTAAAAAATCAAACACTTTACACTTCAATGCATTATTAGTACCATGCATCATTTCAAACCACATGCACTCCCTGGAAACATTTGCAGTATCGTACAAGAATTTAGAAAAAAAAGCAAATCTTTTGCTTATCAACATAGGGCAAACTTATAACAAGTGTGCCAATGTTTCCGCCTCTTCATGCTGTTCACAGAATCTGCATGCTTTTGTATTCACAATATTTAATTTTCTTAAGTGGCTAATTCCATTAGTATTTAAAACATTGAACCTCAATCGCATCACACTATTACGAAATTTCCTTGACGGATATTTAGTCAAATAAGGTTCAAGTGTAGGGAACCACTTCCACACAGAGACAACTTGATTATATAGTTTAGAATTCATGATCGCAGCATTATTGGTTGCCCAATCAAATGCCTTTATCAATATTTTAATTTTGGCTGGTTTCTCAAATAAACACTTCTTCGAAACACCAATCTTTACCAAAGTGCTTTCCACATCAGATTGTAAATCAGTCATATACTTGATGGTATCACCTTCCCTTAATATTTTGTACAACGAATTCGACCCAGCCAACATGCATTTTTATACAGCATGACTCTTTTGCATTCCAGAATGCTTTAAAGCTAACATAGGCCAAATTCGTACCTTATAATTTCTACTGGAACGCATTTTGGTATGAAGTACAATACTTTTTTCCAAATAAGTGCTTCAAGTCTTTTTAAAAACGGAATCATTTTTAATGGGTAAAATTCTAAACCATAGGTTAGCCTTGGGATAACCTTAAGAAGGTAAAAATCTCTGCATCCTGACATAGTGAATTTTGCAAATTTAATTTCCAGTGCCTTCAGCTGATTGCCCGCCACTTTCGCTTTGGATTCTAAACATTTTTTTGAAAAATTTAGTGTCATACTACTAGCGAAGGAATACCCTAGGTATTTAAAAGCTTGCTGAGGCCTGATCTTAGTCCCTTCAACAAACCATACTGGAGTAGGGTTTGCTTTGTTGTTTTGACCCAAATTAATAACAACTGTTTTTGTGGGACTGATTTTTAATTTTAATTCTTTAACGAAAACTGCAAACACATCAATCAATGTTTGTAAACCCGTCTTTGTCCGATCTAACAACAAGAAATCATCAGCATATGCGACCCAGTTCACTACAAATCCACCAATTTTTGGAGATATTAAACCAGAAGACGCAATTTTAGCGTTTGCGCCAGAAACATAAAGATTAAATAAAATGGCCGCCAAGGCACAGCCTTGCTTTAGTCCATTGCTCGCTTTAATTCCTCTGGACATCAGCCCTTCATTGTTCAACCTTACCTTTAGAATTGTATTCGAGTAAAGGTGGATAATCATGGGTCTAAGTCAGAATCCCCCCTAAAACGTAACAATACTGCAGCGCTGTGGAGCCTCGGTTGGCCTAGGATAGCCGGCCTCTGGGCCGGTGCGTAGAGCCGCTCACCTCGGGACTCGAGTGTGGACAGAAGGGGGCCACCTCTCTCGCCCGTAGTGCACCGCATGTTCGTGGGGAAACTCTGTTTTTAAATATAGAGCTATCTTGTTAGATGTTGCATGTCTTACTAACCCTTCACATAAGGCCCTGAAGAATTTCTCGGTATTCAATACGAGACACCAAGTGCGGGAAGAAACATGTTGGGCACAGTTTGTGGTGGTGAAATGAAATTGGATAGCGAATGAAGATAGAATGAATGGAATGTGATTGAGTGAGTTGTGTTTTTATGAGGTATGCCCCAGTGCAACTAATAGCACAACACAAGACACTTTGATGGACAAGTATCTATACTAATTTACTTACCTGTTGAAGGGCGCTAACACATGCAGACAGAATAAGATAGATGTCTTCTACACTGTGTTGGTAGAAGAAGGTTTATGCACTTTAGCCTTGTGAATTTTTTTAAAAAGGTAAAAAAATCTTTTTTGTAAATGATAAATAAAACATTTTTATTTTTCTATATACTTGTTGTCATGCAATGTTTTTAGGAGGACCATAAATGAATGTGGTGAAGTAAGAGAATCTACCACTATTAGGTTGCAACCTTAGATCACAAGCTTTGTGTTTTGATTTATTAAGGGTTGATCCCTTCGGTTTAAGGGGATGCTTGTGGTCGAGACCCCTTAATCTCTTTTTGTTGGATTAGGATAATCATGGCTAACAACCCTCTATCGATTTTCAATACATCAAGCCTTTGCCATAGTGTTGGTCTGTCGACCATATCAAATGCTGCGGATAAATCCATAGAAGCAGCGTAAATAGGGCCATAGTTGGATTTCTTAGCTTGACTTTACAGAATCGATACAAAAAGACCACCCGCATCGGTCCCCAATCCTTTTCGAAACCCGAAATGCCTCACGTCAAGGATTTCATTCTCCTCTATCCATAACAACAGATTTTCCAATATTATCGAGGCAAAGATCTTAGCCTCTATATTTATTATAGATATCGGTCTTTAATTATTAGGACATAGACGATTACCTTTTTTGAATATAAGTATCACATAAGATACTTTCCAGGAATCAGGTATGCTTTGTGTCTGGAGTACATCACTAAAAATTAAATGCAGTATCCTGGCCCATAACTCGTCACTCTGCTTCAATATGGAGCTAGTCAAGTTATTTGGAGCTGGGGTGGCAGAGGGTTTTAGCTTTTGGATCACTGATCTTAATTTTACCACTGAGACATCAAGACACCATTTGTAATCTTTATAATCCACTACTAATGTGGCATTGGTGGATGGCGCATATAAATTCTCAAAAATATTGCACCATACTAGTTCCCCAATCGGATTTGCGGTTAGCTGCGCCTGTGATGCTTCAGTGCTATTGATAAGAGACCAATAATTTCTGGAATTGGTCTCCTTCATAGCACCAAGAAAAGCTTCTGCGTCTTTCTGTTTGGGATTAGCTCAGTGTTGAATCATCCAATTTTTGTAAACTTGGTGACATGTCCTCACTAGTTTTTTATACTCATCCATTGACAGATCAAATTTCTTTATGACACGTAATTGCTTGTGCAGGAGGGCTCTCTGTTCTTTAACCTCTAAGTCAAAAACATCCTTATGTGTCTTGTTTTTATAGGCCGCTCCGTTACTTACATTCCGAAAAAAGGAACCAGCCTGGAGGCAAGAAGATCATCAAATGCTACTATCGAGTATGTTACTTTTTTTTGTTCTGGGGATTTTTTCTCATAATCATGCCACATCATTTTGTTAAATTTTATAGACTTCATGGTATTCCATTTAACCCGGGTACCCTTCACATTTACAATTATAGGTCCCCAGTTCACATTATAGTTGTGGGCTTTCTTCTTTAGAACCAAATTGATTGATATCATAGCATGATCACTTGCATCCATAGGTTGGACAAGCATCTTTTCGGAATCCTTAACCAGGTTATCGCTTACAAATATATAATCAATGATTGTCGACCCACCTCGTGCAGACCATGTGCATTTATCGTTAAACAAATAATATTTTAAAGCGCAATAGGCAGAGGTGATGGAAGACTTTCTTGAAAGTAACAGCTTTAAAGTTTTACTGCATTTGTTCAAGTACATTCTTCTGAGCTTACCACAGTAAAACTTTAACACCGCCAGTTTGGGGGAAAGACTTCCCTCACCTCCCTGCCTATCAAAATGCAAGTGCGCACATCCAGGGGTGCACCTAGGCTAAAATGTAGGCTGGGGCTAACCCTTCAAATGTTGGGAGAGGCACTAACTTCAGAGACTGTGCGGGAATGGCAAACTTACTTGTGTAGGGGCATCTAACTTCACTACTCATTGTAATAAGAATATTCCAGTGCAGCTTCAATGTTACAATCAGTTAACTGCTCTCTCCTTTGAGTTTGAAACACCCACTTCTTGCAGAACCTGAAGGTCCTAGAAAGTGTGAAAATGGCAGATGGTGTGCAATGAAAGACTCAATATCCTAGCATAACGGGGCATCGCAGAGTGTGGGGCAGTACTCTGGACAGCCCAAGCACCTTCAGTGGCTGGGAACAACAGGGGAGAAAATGTAATGTTGGTTCTACCACAGTCCGCTATACTAGAATCTCTGGTGCACTGACTGGCTGGTGGCACTATGTCTGCCTGTCAAATCCAGTGTTACAAGAATGGGGGAGGGCCAGTGTGGCAATAATGCAATTCTATGCAGCAGTATTGGAGCCACTAGCAGAGGAGCACCAGTATACACCAATGTGTCCCTACACTTATTAAAACTGTCCTTTTGTAAGGGGGTAAATTTATATGCACTCCAATTTTTGCAATTGAAGTCAGGGTGAGATTACATTATTTGCCCAGCATCACACACTTACGCTAAACAGCAAAGCTGGGATTTTAACCCGCTCTTTCAATTTGGGCATGGCCACCTTCTTCCACGCTTTACTTTGAACAAAACTTTTAGTTTTGGGTGTCAAGACCTACAATAATAATGTCTTATAGAGTTTACCTGCATAGTAAAGCATCATAACATGTAAATCCTTATAGCAGCATTTGTGCCAAAATAATATCACTGTACCTTTATTTTCCACATCCTGCATGGGAAACTAGAAGATGCAAAAGGCAAAACATCCTGGATTTACCCACTTCATTTTCAGCGCTTTAAAAAACGCCCCAAAAAAGAAGTTGTGCCATAAACTCAATTAGGTTTGGAGATTCGTCACAAACTTCCAGCGTGTTATGTATGGTTATTACAGAATATTCAACTTAGGACATCAAAGCAAACTTTACTTTTTAGCATATCAAGCTATTAGATGTTATGGGTATGAACACAAAAAGGGTTCATGCTTTATTGTGTTGCTCGCTTAGCTGTCACAGATTTGAGGGGTAATTCATGGAATATTTGCGCCGAAAAAAACAGGATTTGTGCGCCATTCTGCCCGCAAATCCCTGTTTAACAAATGGGGATTTGCGAGCAGAATGGCGCACAAATCCTGTTTTTTTCAGCGCAAATATTCCATGAATTTCCCCGTTGGTCTTTCAGTTGGAAATTCACCATCATGTGTAAGAAAGGCTATGCTGCTGACAAAAGAAATGCTACAGTGCCATCTGGTGGTGGAAAGTATGTTTTTTTTAATAATGAATAAATCAAAGTGTACACGGTACGCAGTAGAAAATGAAATCATGTGTGTTTGTCATAATTTCATACATAAAAAGGCTCGATGCACATGTTATCTGCAGGGCTGCCTGTATCTATCAAGAATAGATGCTCCCTATTGCCCACCTTCATTTCAACGTAGGCCCCTTTCTGATCGACGGTAATAGGTACCGGTACCAGACTCTGCTTCGGGCTGTCCTAACAGAACAGTATATCGTCAAATGTAAGATCCTCAGAAAAATAGACAGTTGAAGGATTATCAAAAATGTTCCCACTATTAACACTTTGTTGCTGATTATCTTGTGAAGGTGTCTGTTGATACTGAGTAAACTGACTTCTACCAGGACCCCCTATCCTCTGGATCGTCTACCCATGGCACCATATGTGCTATTTGATCTCTGCTGAAGGATCGGGCATTGTGCTCGCCAATGACCTTCCTATCGACAATATGCACATGTGTACAGGACCCAGTTGTGCATTAACCTGTAGTGTAAATTGGCCTCTAAACGGTGTATTCCCACCTCTGGCTCCTCTAGCTATTTGCTGTAATAATACTCTTGTTTTCAAGTCTCCCTTTTTCTTTTCTGCCTTCTCCTTCTCTGTATTGACCCTATTTTCATAGTACTGGGCCATATGTAATACTTCTGATTGTGATTTCGCTTGCCAAGCATTCTCAGAAGTCGTAAACTGTGATTGGATTTCAGGCAATAATCCACGCACAAACTTGTCTACAAATAGCCTTCTCCCTGACTCTGTACTTAACTCTTGACCACTACAATCTGAAAATACTTGCTCAAATCTGTTAAAATAAAAAAAATACTCTGTTGCACCCTCGGACTTCAATTGTATGCAAGCCGTAAATTTATCCCATATGATTCTTTTCTCAGGAACCAAAGTCTTCAATTTAGCTACTATTCTGTCTGGCAACATCAGTATCACTTGTGTCGGTTTCTTACCAGCATTCTTTTCCCCATCTATTCGAACTAAGTTATCCCATGTATCACCCATCCCTGCCTGATCGTCTACAGTTCCAATCTGCTTCCATAAATCAGCAGGAAGGATCACGGGAAACAGCAAATCTATGTCACCCAGCGTGAAAACTGACGAATGCAAAACAGATTCAATTTCTTTATAAAATCCTGTTGGATTCTTCCTAATATCTGGAATTGTTTGTCTAATGGTATTCACTTCCTGTCTAGAAAACAGAACATGAACAAACTGACAGACATAATGTGCTTCAATATTAGTAGCAGGTGTCCCTGCTACGGCATCAGCTGGAATTTCTACTTTCGGAACAAATGTCGGAGGAACCTCCCTCATCGGCAATTGTAAAGCAGGCAAATCTGAACCCTTATTAACCAATAAGGCTAAATCAAGTGACAAAGTAGTCAAGGCAGTACCGGGCAAAAATGCTCTCTTAGAAATGACCATCAAATCCTCGGGACAACAAACCTTTTTCTTCCTTTTTTCTTCATAAACTCATCTTGTAGAAACTCTACCATCACCTGTAACACTTTCCTTTGCATTGCCAGAGTATAATGACTAAATGTGTCATGCACTTCAATGGGAGAAATTGAAACATCCGAAATCCATCGAAGAGCGTCTCTTCTGCAAATGCACATTTCCTAACTCATTGGTTTCAATGGAGGAAGAAATTGCTTCTGCACATATGAGGCTTCCCGTCCATTACCATCCATGTCATCTGTAACCAATCTAGCTCCCTCTGAAACTGAAATACCTTCACTACATGCTCATATACTTTCTCCGCAGTGTCCCTCGAGAGAGCAAGGACATTCAAATCGCTCAACCCCTGTGGGACATTCATGTCCTACAAATCACTCCATATATCAGTTAAATGCGTTCTCATCTGTTCTATCAAAATAGTCTGTTCAGGAATACTTCCTTGTACAGAAACTGCAACTAAAACAGCTGATTCATCGCCCTCTTCTATGTATTTTTTAACCAACGTATGCAATTCTCTTTTTCTAGTTTTGGATAATGCACCACGAGTCACTATTCTTGGATCAACTCTTGCCCCTTCAACCACTACAGGTGAAGCAGAACCACCTGGTAAACAGTCAATAGGTAGAGGAGGCAATGCCGCTGGTGGTGCAGACGGAATTATGGGGACGGCAACTGTCGGTAAGGGTGCAGAAGGAGGAACAACAACAACAGGAAGAGGAACAACAACGGGAAGAGGAGGAACTGCAACGGGAGGAGGCACAACGTGGGAGGCACATAGGCAGGAGGTGCAGTGGAAACATTTCTATGTTCATTTAACAATTTATTAATCAACTCTTCTGAGATATGAAAATCCTGAGATGGGTATATTTTTTGCACATCAAGTCGAAAAGCCCTATCTATCCTTCTAATAGATTCTGACTGTTTCTGCTGATCATGCAATAGTGCTTTCTCAGCATTTGTCATGTGTCTACGTGCATGCTTTTCTTTTTCTTCTAAGTTGTTGCATAGCTTTCTTTCTCCAACATTTAACTGCATCAAATGCTGCAGGCCTAGTCTTTTTTTTCAACAATATAGATTCTAAATATTCTAGGTGGGCAATTTCAAAACTGCCATAGACTGGCCACTGAAGTTCGGAAACATGTCTAGTTTGTCTGTGCCAAATATCATTAAATACGATAACTACTAGGCCGCACTTAAAGTACATTAAACAAGCCAACAACCCCTCAGGTGGCACCATTTGACCTCATCCAAAAGATTGTCTATCTCTGCGGAATAATAATTTCCCAGGCATATCATATTACTGGTGTTACCTCGTGTCGTTTGTATTGGCGAATTCAAATCTGCAACCAATATCAGTATTCTTAGGAATCGAGGCACGACTCACCTGATTTCAAATGCAAAGGGGTCCGATCGGATTTCAAAGGATCGCCGTGGCTGGTGATTTCAGAAAAAAATGGCCTCGATATGGGACCCTCGTCAAGATGTCTTCCTGAACCGCTTGCTTGCCGTCCAAGGATCGGATCATGCAGTACTGCTGAGGAGTCACGTCTCGTTTTGCAGGGGCCCCTTTACTCTCCGATCCCAGTCCCGTAGCTGCGTTTCTCCATTCGGGGATGTGACATCAATCTTGAGGGTCACTATTCGGGTGCCATCAGAAAGACCAAAAGAAATATTGAGGCTTAGTACCACCAAAAATTAAATACGCCAGTCACAAGTTCAGAAGTACATGTACAATTATTATGGCAGATAGCTATCTGGTTCTCAGCGCCTTGCATTGTGTACCAGTAGACACCGCGAGGGGAGAAAGTGCTGGACATTACAAAGACATCAACTTATATACTTTCTTCCTCAATCCCAGTTACATCATCCAGCCCCTCTTCAAATTAACAATTTGCTAGGGTTCCTACCCAGTTCACATTGCTAATACATAAACAATGTTTTCCTCAAACACTAGATATGTTTTCCTACACATAGCACAATGGTAACATCTGTTTTTCGAGCTTAAAGTAAGTCCAGTTTCAAGAAACAAACACAAAGGGTTTCTGCCAAGGCACATGGTTTTAGCTATTCACCATTCTGTTCACTGTTTGCACAAGGATGATGCTATTGGAACAGACATCTAAATTGAGGTTCAGTTCAGCTCCAAGGTTTCTTAGTTCAGGAGAAGCAATCCACTCTCAGCAACCACAACATGTTTATCTGCATTGACACAGTGCAAAGTTGATCTTTCCCTGCTACAGCTGAAAACACAAAGTTTTAACATGAGGCAAAAACAGGAGTTAAACAAAATGGCAGATGATTCTAAAGTGGCAACATAGTCAGCCTTATTCAGGTTCATTTGAATGCAATTTTCAGTGTGATGTGAATGTGCTTAGGCCAATGTTCATTATCAAGCGGTATTATGCGAAATATGGTTTTACAAAACAATTATAAATTGGGTACTGAAATGTACTTTTGCATTCTCGATTTTACATAGTTATATTATACCGATGTGCACCTGTCATGGGTACAGTTTACCAGTCGACGGCTTCTTCAATCAAAATTGGGCAATAATCATCAACAACGCATCTGTGATTATCATTATCTGGGACAATCGCCAGACACCAATCTGTTATTTTGTGTTGCGGGAATGAGGAGCAAGATGGCATCCTATAGGTTCTGAAAACGTGTGGATGTGAAAGTGTTGCATTTGAACTTTAAACCACTAATTTCTTCTCTGTAATGGAATGCCATGTGCATCGATCAGAAATCAGTTATGGAAAATAATAACTTTCTGTGAAGAATACAAAGACTGGGATTAATTGATCGAGGATCGGAATCAGCATTATAAGGTCACCATTCACAGTTGCACAAATAATGAGAACCATGCAATGTTCGCTAGATATAACCTCTATAGAAAAATGTACCCATGCTTTCGTGGACTTAATTATCTCTTTTCAGCGTTATGTCAAAATTAAAAAGTACTTTTTACACTTCAGACTATTGCTGATTTCTTCAGAATAAACTGCTTTTATCATTTTACGTCTGTTGTGGATGTGTGTTTTATGTTCCTGGTTCTGCATTAGATAATGGTATAATGTTGGTAATGATGGGGTATGTTTGGCTATGCTGCCCACTAACGTCATTAAAATAGATGGAGCTCATCGTGAGCGTCTAGTGAAGTCAGCGCTGGGGGCGGGTGATCTGAAGTAGTGCCGCAAGGGCACTTGAACTTAGGGCGATCAATCAACAGATAAGATTAGCACAAGGTGGCAGTACTGGACCCATCTTTTTCGCATGTGTTAAAGTGCAAAAACTCAGGTAAGTTGTATTAGACATTTTTTAAAGAACGATCGATGTATGCTCTAAAATACATGCCGATCTATTGAGCCAATAACATTTCTGGCCGAACTACCTCTTTAAACAACCTGCCAAAATCCCAGAAAAGTTCAGACCTCAGATATAGCTAGGTACATTGGCCTACTAAAGAGGTAAGTTAGGCTGAAGCCTGTTAAAGCCCAAACTAAATTGCAGCCTCCTGCAATTAAGTTTTCAGCCTACTCCCTAAAACCAATCTTTGAAGATTACATCTTCTGACTTCTACTCTGCAGGAGTATAAGGATGAGTAGTGGCTACACCATCTGCTCAGCCCCCACACTTCTACAAACCAACAGTGACCTAATCATAAAGGTAAAACAGGCACAGTTAAGAGAAATACCTCCTTCAGCTTTATGTTAACATGGGCAGAGGGAAGGCTATATCCTTATAAGTGGTGTGAATATGATCCAGTAGTGACCTAAAGAGCAAAGTACACTAGTCCAAAATAACAGAATATCCAATAAAGGTTCTATAAAATACATATATTTTAATTAAACACACCAATCTACAAATAACTAATATACACCTTATAAAAACCCACCCCTGTAAGAGAGAACGCAGAAAATGCAAAGATAGAAATATTCAGCAGTTTGGTTAATGAAAACGGAGTGAAAAGGCAATAAGTAACCACCATAGATGATTAAAAAAAGAAAAAGCCTTTCAGTGAACACTGCAAAAATGACTGAATGAGTCTCTACAGCTTAAAGATGGACCAGAGGGGCCAATGTTGGATCAATGGAATCTTTCTGCTGTTCTTATAATTATAATTATATTTGTTCTTTTATAACGTGCTTAATACCAGAGATTGGTTTCTAAGCGTGGGATCGGGATTCAAACCTGTTTGTTTGTTTATTTATATTGCGCGCCAGACCCGAGGGTATCAGGGCGCAGAGGATACAAGAACACTTTCAGCTTAGGTTACACATGGCATATATACAAATCACGAAATCAAGAAATACAGATACATAGTATCAACTAGAGAGATAGCAGATGCAACATGAACAATGTACAGACAAGAAGATACCGGCACTCTAGAATCTATATACAGTACGAGCTGGGAAATGGCAGGGCCTTAGTGGCCATGGACTTTAAGGCAATTGATGAAATTCTGTCTGATGTTTGTGTATGATTGATCCTCTTGTAAGGATGGAGGCAAGGAGTTCCAGAGCTGAGCTGCTTTAACAGGAAAGCTGCTGCTCCCGATCTTGGAAAGCTTAAATCTTGGGACTGTGAGCCAGTTAGAATTAGCTGTTCTAATAGGTCTAGTCGAGGATTTTCTACAGAATCTCTCAGTAACGTAGTAGGGTGTAGCATTGTTCAGACATTTGTAGGTAAGAGAGGCTGTTTTCAGCTTGATTTTGTTGCAGGTAGATAGCCAGTTGTTTTGTCTCCTAATCTCCTCAGAGATGTGCTCTTTCCTTGCTATGCCTAGGGCCGCTCTGAGGGCATTATTTTGGAGTGCTTGAATTCTTCTGATTATGTAATTATTAGATCTGATGTAAAGGGAGTTGCAATAGTCCAATTTGGACAAGATGAGAGCTCTGGCAAGGATAATGCAACTATTCTTAGATAAAAATGGTTTACCCGCTCTGATAAGTTTGCAAGTATATGCAGTGGCAGGTGTCATGGAGTTTACTTGTTTGGTGAATGTAAGAGTGGAGTCGAGGTAAAAGCCTAAGGTTTTAACCTCTTTGGCAACTTTAATAGAGTTGCTGTCAATGTTAAAGGAAGTGTATTCATGGGCTAGTTTTTTGAGGTTAGAGGCAGTACCCAGAATGATGAGTTCAGTTTTGGTATCATTCAGGCATAGACTGTGTGTAGTCATCCATGTCTGGATGATGAGGTAAACTCTGTTCACCAAGGCCAAATCCTTATCATAATCCCCAGTAAGAGAATCTGGGTATCATCTGCATAATTAGTGTAGGTGATACCAAGATGGTCCAGATCATCGAAAAGGGGCTTAGTGAATATATAATACAAGGTAGGTGATACACAAGATCATTGGGGTACTCCGCAAGTGATAGGGATAGAGTCTGCTGCTGCTGCTGAGGGTGAGAAAACGCTTATAGTCCTGTTACTTAGGAATGATTCTATCCAGACTATGGCCTCCTTGGAGAAATGCGCAGCTGAATCCAGGTAGTTGCATAGTACCTTGTGGTCTACAAGGTCAAATGCAGCCGAGAGATAGAGGAGGAGGAGTAGGGCTGATTTTCCTCTGTCCCGGAGCTCGTCGATTTGTGCCTTGAGGTCAGTTAGTACTATTTTGGTTCCATGTTGTGGACGGAAACCTGATTGGCGAGCTCCTAGAAGGTTGTTGAGTTCCAGATACTTCTGAATTTGTAGGTATGCAACCTTATCTATTATTTTAAGCAGAACTGGCACTGTGGTGATGGGCCGGTAGTTAGTCCATATGGTTGGGTCCATGGTCTGTTTTTTGAGGAGTAGGAGTACCCATGACTCTTTGAGGTTACTAGGGATGGTGCCCGAATCAAATGAAGCATTGATAAGTTTCGGTATGAAAGTTGCCAGATCCCTCGCCACGTCCTTAATGAGTTGGACTGGGCATTGGTCACCCTGGCAGTTTGAAGGTTTGAGTGATAATATTACTTTTTCATCTTCAAGAATAGAAATTTTAGTGAAAATGAAGCAGCTTGAAGGGTTATGAGAGGAAACAGGGGTGTTGTTAGGTGAGGTCAAGGTAGTTAAGGATGCTTTGTTTTGCAATTTTATCCTGAAGGGTGGTGACTTTGTTGGCTAGGGCATGCTGTATATTATTACACCAAGTTTTGTCCTTGGTATAGGGATCTTGCAGTGGGATTCTTTTAAAATTACGAATAGTTCCTTCATGCTAGAGTTAGCTTGTGAGATTCTGTTGTTGTAAGATTCACGATTAGCCAGAAGTATCTCTTTCTTATAATGAGATGAAATATTGCTGAGGTTGGTCCTGTTTTCCGCAGAGGGTTTTAGTCTCCAGGAAGCCTCACGTCTTCTTTTTTCCATATGTATGGTTTTCAGATTGAGGTGAACCAGGAATGGGGTGAGCTTTAGGTTTGCTTTGTTTAATTTTAAGAGGGGCAATGGAATCAAGTGTTGCTGTCATGATTTTATTGTACTCGTCGATTAGCATGTTAGGGTTCATGCTGTCTGGTAGGGAATTGAGGGTAGTAAGAATAAGGGGAATATCCGCCGTAATATTCTTTTCATTTCTTAAAGTAGGGGAAGCGGTTGGAAAAGATTTGGATGTTGGCTTTATAGTGGCTAGCGTAAATGACAGGAGTTGGTGGCCTGTCCAAGATTGTGGGGTTATGGTAGTGATGACGGCGTTACAGTTATAGTCTGCCACTCAGTCGAGTGTTCTACCTTTATTGTGTGTAGGTAAATTGACTCTGTGGGTGAGGCCTAATTCTGACATGGCAAGAATATTAGCTTGTTTATCTTTTGGGTCATTAAAACCCAAGTTAAGGTCCCCTAACAGTAGCACTTGTGAGGTACTTTTTAAGTTGTCTGAGAGAATAGCGGAGATATCCTCCTCAAAAGACCCGATGGGGCATGGAGGTCTGTATATGAGGTGAATGAAGAATGTCTGGGAGTTAGCAAAAGGGAGTTTAGCAGTGAGGGCTTCACAGGATTGAGGCCCTCATTACGACCCTGGCGTTAAGGGATTACCGCTACCGGTAATCCCTTAACGCCTGATTACGAGGTCCCGTTGCGGGTCCCGACCTTAACGGCTGGTCTGTACCAGCCGTTAAGGTAAGAACCCGCAAAGGGACGTTGAAGGTGATTACAGTACCGCATTTTGCAGTACCGTAATTACTGCCTTCCCCATTCCTATTGAGCCCAATGGGGCAAAAATGGGAATGGGCAAGGGCCAATGGTAAATGGGGAATTACTGCCCCGCCAACCTTGGAATGGGGCGGTAATTCCCCATGTCATCATGGTGGATCCGGTAAATTACCGGCGTTAACCATGGCGCTAATAGCGCTAATAGCGCCATTGGTTAACGCCAGGGTCGTAATGAGGGCCTAAGTGTCTAAAGAAGGGGCAAGTCTCAATGATAAACTAGATTTGGCTATGAGAGCAATGCCTCCTCCTCACGCCTCGCATCTGTCTGCTCTCAGAACCTTGTAGCCGTCAGGAACTGCTTGCATGAGAGCAGGGTCTGCAGCAGCGTGTAACCAGGATTCGGTGATGGCGAGAAAGTCATAATTTTCTGCCTGAATCAAGTCAGATATCTCTGAAGCATGTGCGACTAGAGATCTGGCATTTATTAGGGCCCCCCATGAGATCTGGTGTACGGGTGTCTGGTAGTGGCGGGGATGGGGTGCTAGTGGTCACTTCAATGGATTGTGCGGTGCAGAGGCACTTGGTATGTTTGAGGATTTTGTCGGATTGGTTGTGTGTAACCTGAGATAATGCAATGTTAAAGACAGACTTTTCTTTGATAGTGGTTAGACTGTTTGATGACTTTTTTCTTTCGAGGTCTAGATGGGACATGGACCTGGCAAGGGGTTGAAATAATTTGACCAATCTAGAACGAAGGCTTGAATTCCTTGAGACTGTATTGCACGGTCTATAGGGATAGGATGGACTCTGGGGAGGGTTTAAATTACTTATCCAATGTGCATAGGCTGGGTTGATAGGATGGGATGAGGTAGGCATAGCACCCAGAGTCATTACCATGTTGGCTGTGAGCATATGATCTGGTGTTCGGGAGGTAGAGCGTCTTGTGAAGCTCACTAATAGACCTAGTACTAGTAGGGTGCCTAGGGCGACAAGGTTCAAAACAGTGGCAAATATATTGCTTCAGGTCCAATTTAGAATGGTATAGCGCAGGGGCTATGGGAGGACACAATGGACTAGACAAAATAGTAACAACAGGTTACGGACATCAGTTTAAATTTCCAAAGCTAGACGTGTACTTTGTTGCAGTGAGTTAGGCAATAATAGAGAATATTTGTATCAAAGACAATAGGGTGCTAAAATTGGATGTTATAGACTACTGGTGTCTCAGATAGGGTACTACATCAATTTAAGCGGCTTGCAATATATTCGAAATGCTAGGGTTTTAGCAGTTGCAATCGGGTCGCGAAAATTCAGCTGGTTGTAAGTACTCATTAGGATTACTGGAGCAGGCTGGCATATTGTTATAGGCTGGCATATTGTTATACTGAAGCTAGATGGTATTCATTGGGATATGTAAAAGCCGACAATTAATGCAATGTAGATGTTTGAATGTGAAACAGCCACCTTCCGGTGACACAAGTAGGGCAGAGCAACAGTTTAAACAGCTATATAAAATATGCAACTTGGAGGAAATATGGTGGCTGTACGAAGGGTCAAGTTACGATCATTGCAATAATCAGACTAGTACTAGCAGTTATAAACGGTCAGCAGACTCGATAACTAAGGGAATCAACCTGCGCAGGTGCCGAAATGGCTATAGCTATGCGAATGGGGCTTAATTGGATTGCAAGCAGATGCGCCATAAGAGGCTAATAGTGAGCAGACAGCAGAGTGTGGTGCACAGCAGATTAATAGAAAATCGTGAAAGAGTCAATCTTGAGATGGCAGCCCTGGTGCTTGTCTGAGTTCAAGTGGGCGGAAGGCAGGCTTTAGTGACATGTGCAATAGCCTGTTCTCGTCCACTATGGTGTAGGGCAGTAGCAAAATGCAATGAAGGTGGGTAATGCTAATTGTATTCAGGCTAATGCTATTAGCTATCTATTAGGTGTGTGAATTACCTGATAGATGATGCTATTGCCGATTGGGATGCATGGCATTACCTGCGTTCTGTCGAGTAGCTGGACGAGGGTGCAGGGTCTCATGTGAGATGGAATGTGGGCAAACCCCTTGCGCCCTGTGGTGAACAGGGGCAAACAGGGCCTTGGCTCTAGTGGGCCTTCGTGCGAGAGGGCCGGCGTCCGCCTGCCGGCGGGAACACGCAGATTCAAACGCTGGGCGTTGCTAGGCAACAAGTAACGAAGCGTGGGGTGGCCATTTCATATAAGGCAGCTTCTTGTGATTAAATACAGCGGCCTTGTGGATAGCAAATATGGCAAAAAGGTGGCAAAGGGATACAATGAGCCTGGGGGCCTAGGGCAACGCACAAGGAGCGTGCTCATCTACAGGATGAAGGTGTGCAGCAGGGTTGTGGAGGTACAGTTACTCCCGGTCATATGCACGGTCGTCGGCGCTTCACTTCCTGGATTATCGAAGTGATGAGGGGAGGGCTCCAGCACATTTGGCTGGTCAGCCTGCATTGTCTTGCTTCCAAGACAAACGCCTTGCCCCAGAGCAGGGTTCAGGCTATGCTGCAGTGGGGATCAACCGAAGTTCAGGTGTAGCGAGTCATGCTGAATGAACCGACAAGCTGGCGTCTAGCCGGTTCAAATCAGGAGATAGATGTGGCTTGAATGCGGCATTTGGGTAGTGCGGTTTTGAAGGCTCACTATGGTCGAATCAGGAATTGTGGTGGTTCTAGACATTGGTAACCACTGGTTGGGTTGGTAAGCAATGAATTGCTCAAGAGGTTCAAGTCAATGTTCATCGGATCAATGCAGTGGCCTTGGTGCTTCGATGCAGGGATGAAGATGCATCGGTTTTAGTTTGGTCTGCTGCGGCAAGCAAGTTGTTCAAGCCAAAAGGTGAGAGACTCGTCCTGCCACGATGTGGCGGCCAGCTGGTGCAATAGGTGTGATGCAGCATTAGCTAAAGTTCCAGGCGTGCCCAAAGCAGCACCGACAGAGGCCTCTGGTTCAAATGCAGTGACACAGTTTGAATCCAGTTCAACCAGATCGATGCAGCAGAACAGGGAGCTCAAAATGCTTAAGACCCACTCCTGGGGTTGTATGACAGGTTGAGTCAGTTCGGGGTCTGCTCTACAGGCCATGGGAAGGTTGGTACAGAGTGGCAGATTCTGGTCCTTAGCAAGAGTCATCAACAATGTGCACTGGGAGCGGGTAAGGAGCAAAAGTTACCTCTGCCTTGGACTGCCCCTTCTTTACAACAGCGGTTGAGGGCTTTGGAAAGATCAACTCTCCCAAAAGAAATCCAAATTCATTCTTCTTCAGGTGTTTGTTCAAGAGTGAATCAAAGGAGTTGTAGACCATTTATTGTAAAGGCAAACCTGTACAGGTGGTTGGACTAAAGGAGCTATAGGTGTGCAGAACGCCAGTTGTTCAAAGGAGTGCAGCCGAAGAGCTGGGGCTCCATGGGACTGAGGGAACTCTGAAAGGGGAGCCGTACCTGGAGGTTGCCCCTTTTCGTGGAGTTCCCAGTGCTTGTTCTCCTGGTGTCAAAAGCCGACCCAGAAGTGCCTGAGGGGCAGAAGACAGAGAATAAAAGGCAGAGCGATCTGTGTTGCAGGAACGCCAAAATATCCAACTAGTGAGTTTCTATATGAAAGCAAGTGATTAAACATTACGTGGAGGATTACTTTGTATTGGAGTGCACATTTTCTAAGGTCTCCGAGGTGGAATCCTTGTTCTCATTTGCAGACGTGAGAATACCTTGTAGTGGAGTGGTTGCGTGTACATAAAGACACATATTCGAAAGTCTCTGAGTGCTGGGCACGTTACAAAGGCATTCTACAAAGGCTTATAACAACGGAATGAAATCTTTTTCAATTGTTCCGAAAGTCTCAGAGTGCAGGGAATTTTACAAAGATAATCTACAAAGACTTGTAACAACGAAATGAAATGAATGAAAACTTTTACAATTGTTACGAGAGATTGTGAGTGCAAGGCATGTTATTAAAGGCATTCCACAACAATATATAACAACGAGGTAAATCGAAGGGAGATCTGTAACACGCATTGAATTCCGAACCAAATGAAAAGCGTACCAAGCTTATTAAATACCGAACTGAAAGAAGACTGTTACCTATGAAGATCATAAATGAAGGAGGCGTTCAAATTCTAATGAATCCATCTTGTACCAAGCTCAAAAGTGAACGCAACTTTAATTACAAGTCAAATTTATATAAGTTGAATCTACAAGTAAACAAAGCTTTGAACCCAAGAAATGAATACATATTGAACCTTAAAGTGAACAGAACTTCAGCAATAGAAGTGAGCTAAATATATATGGGACTCCAGAGTGAATGGAACTTTGGAGATTAACTTTAACAAGAAAATAAACTGCAAAGAAATGTTTGTACCAACCATATCCAGGGGGTGCAAGTGTGATGCAGTCCTTTAAGAAAGCTGTAAAACATTCTTATGAAGTGAAAGTGAATCTTGCGGAAGGGTAGGAAACTGAGATTTAACCTGCTTATTGACTTGAGGATGGATTCTCGAGATATTTTGTGTTTTGAAATATGTTTTGATACGTGAGGAAGGGAACCCCGAGTGTTGGTTAACTCTATATCATTTTGAACTTAAGGCAATCCTGAGACTGTCATTTGAACTGCTTTATCCTTGGGGAAGGGAGCAAGCTGCGAGCTGGACAGAGCTCTGAACATTATGTTGAATACTTTTTTGTTGCTTGCTGACTTCCCTACACATTGCATAAGATTAGTTGTGAGGGCAAGTATAGGTTTTGGACAAAGACAGATTCCTAAACTGAACTTTTGGACTTTGACTTTCCTTAGTCTTGGTTTGGTAGGGAAATCGCACCATAGTATAGGGCAACATAGGCGTTGCTCCCTCCTGTCTTTTAAGGTAATAAAGTGCTTTTTAATTCTGAATCTGTTGGCTGTGTCTTACTCCAAGATGCCTTCACAGAATGTAATAGCAGTGCCTGGTAAAGGCCTAATACCTATACACAAGTCATAACTGCTGTCTTTGCCAATGCTGATTTTTAACAACACTTCAGTGAAGGACACGCAGAGTGCTTATAAATCAAGTGATTGAAGGCATACTTGGTTTAGTAACCAATGTAAAAATGTTGACATTTTCATTACACCAGTAGCGAATTTACAATTCAATTAAGACGTTAACTCTAAAAAGACTCCTTTGAAAATACATTGGAATATACTTCGAACACAACGTTTGATGTTACTGCTTGATAAATGTAGCACAAAGAGAACCCAGTAGGCAGTGTTTTGGGCGGGGAGGGGCAGAAACTGGGTGGGAATAGCCATAGTTATTAGCAATGCCTCAGGGAGTCAATGGGTGGGTAAATAGCCAAACAACACCTACACACTTTGTATCCCTCATCATGTCCCGTCTTTCTCCTAGTTGTACTCCAATACAACAGTGTTGGCTAACAGCTGCCACGTTAGCACCACCTAATAGACACAACTAAAAAGAAGATTCTGCCAAACCAGTGGCACAGGGTCTATGTGGAAAGAAAAAGGGATGCATGTTGCCACTGGTCTGAAAATGCACGGCAACAAGATCATTATATTGGTAGTTTCACGTGTTCACAATTTACATATGAGTTGTGGAGGAAAACGAAACATTACACTGCATATTCCTAATTTCAATTGATAACATTTTGCATGCAGTGTGTCCAATTGATTCTCAGAAATGCAAATTGTTTGGCGTGTTTCAGACTGAATTGGCAAATTTGGCACCTGCCATAGCACAAATTATTCGTTGTTGCTCACAAAGTTATCACCACAGTTTGTTTCTCTCTGGAGAAAGGTTTTTGCCACCATGTTGCCAATGTTGACTGGTCTGTTGTGTCAAATGTTTTGTCTGGTATAATGCAAATGTGCCCCCTAAATTCCCCTGACGTTTAAGCAAGGGGCTATGCCTTTAAAGTATTTCAAAGATTGGATAGCTTTGTGTTCCATGTGTCATTATGAATGGGGCCAAGCCTTCAACTCGCTTTTCTCCTCACGGGCTTAATGTCATGTTTTTCAAGCTTCTCCTTTTGTCACATTAACCTGTTTGTGCGAAAAGCC
This sequence comes from Ambystoma mexicanum, assembly GCF_040938575.1. Taxonomy (NCBI): domain Eukaryota; kingdom Metazoa; phylum Chordata; class Amphibia; order Caudata; family Ambystomatidae; genus Ambystoma; species Ambystoma mexicanum. The sequence goes on from NC_090924.1 coordinate 597,572,843, forward strand.
TTGTTTCTGAAGGAGATTTAGGGCCCGATTAAATTTTAGCGCGGTGCAAAGTGACTTTGAAATGCCAACAAACAGCCTCATTCACAGAGCGATGCAAAGTGTATTTTTGCAGGGCAGAGACTTTGCACTGGTGCAAAAGTGGTGCAAAGTCACTCTATGCTGCAGAAAATACAATTTGCACTGCTCCGTGAATCAGGGTGCTAGAGTAGGTCATTTGCAAAATCTTTAGTAGATGAGCAGTTTCCACACGGGCAGTACATGTGTCCATGAATAATACTTTTGGTCACAGAAGCATGTTCTGAACAGTTCACTTGTACGACTGAATAAGGCCTTGTCACTTTCCAGAACCTACATTTTTCTAGTGTTTCCTGCACTGTCGTAATTCAGAACCCCAGAAAATCAATCACTTATCTTTGTTAGATGCACGCAATCTGCGATTCAAGTTGTTGAGATGAAGGCTATTCAAAAACATAAAATGATTCATCAGGCAATCCCATAACAGAGAAATGATAGATGTGCGCCCCTCGATTTATTGGAATCAACCATATGTGATTATCATTCACGGATCCATCACCGATACACACATGGTTTCTACCATCCTTCTGGCGGACCTCTAGATATACAACTGCGCTCTCTCGTCACGGCATGTTAAACTGTGTGCCTGCTACAATCTACTCTCAAAGAAAAAATACAAAGGTTGGAGCTTGAGTGCAAAGATCTCCAGAGTTTGCATGCTATAGCATGTGTCTGAGAAGAAAGATATATCATAGCAAAGGAAATTGCGTTAGATCTGGCAATATTTGAGCCTGCGTTAAGAAACTCAATGGCCTGTCCCCCACAGAATAATTGAGAGCTATGAGATTGCTCTGGTGTTTGATAGAAGTATATAATCCTGTAACCTCTAGCATCAGTAGAACATCATGGCATTGCCCAGGGGTACAATTACGTCTTTTTGATACAGATCACTTATCTTTAACAGAATGTAGAGATAGGGAGAAATGCAGTGATTAATGGAAGTCTATGTCAGCTTGACAAGTGAACCAATGGACAAAAGAATACGTTTGCCTGGGGCTTTTCTTCTCAGATGTGCCCAGCGTTTCTAGTAAATAATGGTTAGTAGTAGGACAAGTGTTGCATCGAAACTTAAGCTCTTCTTGGTCAAAGGACTATCAGGTTCACAGACCATAAGCCTTTTTCTAGCCTACCAAGTCATTTAACATACAGCGACACAGATTTACAGAAAAAGCGCTAACAGCGTGCAAAAGTGTTAGCGCGAGCGCAAACATTGTGCGTGTAAATGTATAGCACTGTGAGCCGATTCACAGAAGGAATGCTTGCAGAAACCTGCAGCGCAAAGAAAAAGTAGCAGCGTCTGGCAAGCCCACAACACACCCCATTTCCTAAAGAACATAGCTCCTGAAAAGTACTTTGTGCCGCAATGTCAACAGTGACATTGTCAGGAGTGGCACTCTATTAAGAGTGGCACAGAACACCCAGAAAGGGTTTGGGTGGTTGTGCCAAATAAAGTGGACAGATAAGAACACACACAGCGGAAAGGAAAGAGAACGAAGAGTAAGCAAGAGTAGCAAGGGAAAAGATACAGAATGAATACCCTCTTGGGGTGTATGCAGATATAGGAAAAGAGTATTCCACGAACCTTGGAAATACTCTAGCCTTCAGTTTGCTATAACAGAGGCCCAGGCTGTTTGCTCATGACTTGGAACAGCAGCTCTGGGTGTCTGTAATGTAGAAATAGGACAAGGGAAGGGGCAGAGGTTGACTGATGGGAACCAACAGACAAGCTCTGTACAAAAGGGTCTACAAACAGTACAAGAGAAGATACTACAGACAAATCCAGGAAAGGAGGTGATAGCAAACTAGCAGAAGGAAATGAAAGGAAAGTCGTGTAACAGGATAGGATAGCAGAGGACAGTAAGGAACAAGGTTGAGAGCTCAGAGGAGCAGGAAAGCAATGAGTAAGCCCACAGGAGTAGGACTGTAAGGTAGAAAGCGCAGAGGAAAAGGACTTAGGGCAGCAGAGTAAAGCAGACTGCACGGCAAGGATCCCAAAAGGGCCGGGCAGTAAGGAGTGAACCCTGAGGGACAGGGCCGCTGAACGTAGAAGGTAGCAGAGGACTGTAGAGGGCTGCTAGGCCGAGCACCCAGCGGAAAAGGTAGGTAGTAGGCAGCGGAGCGTAATAAGCTGCAAAGTAGGAAGGCCCAGAGGACAAGGGCTGTAGGTAGTCAGAGTGAGGTAGGCTGTAGAGCAGGGAGCCCAGAGGACAAGGGCTAAGGCAGCCGGAGTGAGGCAGGCTGCAGAGCAGGGAGCCCAGAAGACAAGGGCTGAAGGCTGGAAGGCAGCAGAGCGTGATCGGCTGCAATGTGGAGAGCCCGGCAGGGCAAGGGCGGAGGCTGGAAGGCAGCAGAGCGTGATCGACTGCAATGTGGAGAGCCCGGCAGGGCAAGGGCGGAGGCTGGAAGGCAGCAGAGCGTAATCGGCTGCAATGTGGAGAGCCCGGCAGGGCAAGGGCGGAGGCTGGAAGGCAGCAGAGCGTGATCGGCTGCAATGTGGAGAGCCCGGCAGGGCAAGGGCGGAGGCTGGAAGGCAGCAGAGCGTGATCGGCTGCAATGCAGGAAGCCCAGAGGAGCTGGACTGAGGCAGGGAGCCCAGAAGGCTATGGCTGTAGGCAGCGAAGTGTAACAGGCTGCAAGGAAGGAAGCCCAGAGGAGCTGGACTGAGGCAGGGAGCCCAGAATGCTAGGGCTGTAGGCAGCAGGGTGTAGCAAGCAACAAGGCAGGGTCCAAGTAGGAGTGAAGGTAAACAGCATACAGGATCCGTAGGAAGACGCGAAAGGTGGAGGAAGGACTCTCAGATGCAAGAGGCTGAGCCACTGCAGGCAGCAGCCTTTATACTGCCTAGCCTAGCACAGGGGCAGGCTAATTGGTTGCACCTGGCGAAGCACACCTGCAGGCAATCGGCCACCTCCCTTTCTGTTCCGGGGCTGGTGGAAGCAGGGCAAGTCCCTAGGGCTTCTGGGGGGTGTAGTTCCTTTGATAACCAATAGGAACAGCCAGGAATCAATGCTTGTAGCCAGGTGCATTATGGTATGCATAGTTTGTTGGAAATAATAATAATAAAGCACCAAAGTCTCGCAAATGGGAAATAAAGTTCCCAAAGTAAATATAGATGGATCCAAGAGTCTGTTGTCAATAAATGATAAACATATAGTCCAAATTGAGCGTAAATGGATGCGCCCATGGCGCAGGCATGACAGACATTGCCCGGGCAAATGTGAAAGAGGTAATCTAGGATTATTAATCAGCAATCAGCATTACACCCACTGATATACATCTGCGCTGCAATGAAATGTGTAATATCTGAGTGAATTCCTTCAGAACTAGCATGATGAACCTCAGACCACCTTTATAGGCTGTAGAGGAGCAGGTGGATATGTCATCTCTAGCTCCCGCCCCCTCATCTCCATCATATTGGAATAGCAGGAGAAGAACCCAATGTGGGACACCAGGTATTGTCCCAATACTGCATCGAGTGCATGAGAGACGATATGCACTCAGACAAGCGTATTGAATGTACCCTCACACTGAAAGGCTGGAAGGATGTCTGCACACACCATTGGGCATTAAAGAGCTATAAGTGAAATCTGACGAGAGTAGAGTGACCTCATGAGAGAAAGACACAAAGATGCACAGAAATATTAAAATATTTAAAGGATAAGATGTAACTGGAAGTGATAAGAGAAACATGTTAGCGAAGACAAAGAAATCTGATGCACCAAAGAAATATGTAAGAAGAGATTAAGTGAATGTACATACGCAGAAACGCAAGGTAGCTGAGACTTATAGAAGCTTGCTGCAGAAGAAAACATAACATGGCTAAGGCGGCCATGATAAAAAAGATGGACTTCAGACTTGTGTTCAAACCAATCAAGCTACCTGAGACACAGACCAGGGCTGCAGAGTTAGGAGACGCTGGAAAAAGGCTTTGTGTGAGGAATGAAGAGGAGTCTATTGACCTGGGATCAAGGATGCCACTTCAAGGAATAATTGCAAAGCACAAAGTGAGTCAAGAGGATAGGTCATGTACGTAAGGCATTTTTATCCTAGAACAAGTGAAAAAGAAAACATCTACAAGAGCCAAGTATTGGACAAAGATGTGAAAAGCCTATGCAAGGTGAATTGAGCAAGTATCCAGAGGCCAAGAGGAGTAATTACACCCAGCCTAATTAAATCCAATAGCAATAAATAAAAGGGCAAAATGGACAACATTGTGGTCTCCTCACATGTGACTCAGAAGTTGAAAAAAAAGGCTATTCATTAAAATGAAGATAATGGTGTACCTACACTCCCTTGAAAGTCCCAGACAGAGAATAGGCTGCAAGGTCAACTATAAAGAAGAAGCCTTGGCTTGGGACCTGACCGATGTGAGATGATGGACTAATTGGGCAAGTGGGTAGTAGTCTGATGTTGCTCTCTACCCCTGAGTTTTGTTTTGCTTATGTGCTGCTAACGAGCTGAAAGTCCAAGGTTGGCAGAGAATGCCAACCAATCAGAGGGCCTATGTAGCAACATGCTATACAATGTTGCACAGGCCAACCCATTGCTGTTATTCTGCTATAATCTGTATTAAATGTATTTAGAGGTTGTTCAAGGGGTGCCTATTAGATAAGGGTCATCCAATGATATTACTAATACTTATATGATATATATGTGCGTATGTTCCCATAACCAATCCCTCCCTTCAATAGGTTGTGCAGTTTGCCACATATAATGACATCATAGCTGACATGCATTGAGGTATAATGTCTTTGTGTAATGAAAATTGAAGTGTGAGCGCGTGGACTACAGTTTGCTGTCCACCAGATTGCCCTACTTTATGTTGATAATAAAGTATTGATTTGCCATATTCTTTGAGTCTGTCCCATTATTTGGGTCTGATATCATTATTGGTAATTCCATCTAGTACATGAGATGTGTCAAGGTGCTAGAGCACATTTTGGTAGCGGTACGGGTGGTTCTGGTCCAGTTGCCCTGTGCCTGGATCTAGAATCTCTGATTATTGACTGCTTCTGCCATTAGCCAGAAGATTGTGGAGCTTCCTGCGGAGAGCAGTGCACAATACACATGTGTGGAAAAGTGTAATTGGCTGGTGCCCCTTTGAAAAGAATCCTGGCCCGTCCCCGCAGGTGCCCGTGAAGTCAAGACGAACTGGACAATTAGGGAAGAGTTGATACCGAGGGACTCGAGCTGAGCCACGGATGTAAGAAGAGCATTGAAAGTGGCAAATATAGGGTGACGGACTGTATTGTAAATATTGGTATATAAGTAACAGGATTTTTTGGGAATTAGAAAAGAAGAAAAATACATACCTTGATTCCCGGTTCCAAGAGGGTCAGAAGGGTATGCACTAAAACTCCAAATAGGGGGATTATTTAAGAATTCTTAAGGCAAAGACAAAAAAGAAGAGTGCGTATCAAACTCCAAAATGGGGTAAAGAGTGAGATGAGATACATTTACTAAAGATAGTAAAGGAAGGCGTACGCAAAAAGTTAAAAGTGCACATGGGTATGGGGTTATAAATATATCATTATAAAACATTTGCTGTGTTTTGATTAGGACGATAGCAAAACATTAGGGGTGATCGTCAGATTTTTAAATCAAGAGATTGATGTCAATCAAGAGGAGAAAAATCAAAAGAGAATAATTAATAAATAAAGAAGAGATTCTTAAAGTGTTAATAATAAAACAATGAGACAGTAAGAATTGATAGAAATTGTAAACAAAGGAATTAAAAGAACATCATTTGCATGCTACATATAAGGGAAGAAGTTACAGAAAAGGTTGGATATTTTAGAGTTATGGAAGATGTACCAGAGCAAGAAATAAGATCCACTTGAGAAAGAGTGGATGCTTAATCCGCATGAAGGGGAGGAGGTAACGCCTTCGGCTCCTCTTTCCCTGTCTGAAAACAAGAGCACAGACACTGAGAAGCAAGGATTTTATCCTTTAAAGGAATTGAAAACAGCAGCGGGGTATATTAATCTGACATACAAACCCCTCGCATATAACAGTGAGGATAATATGGAAGAGCGCAAAAGCACAGAACGCAAATATCTGTCAACACACAATGAAAGCAAACAGCGTGATGAGATAAAGGACAGGCAGATAGAGATAGAGGAAGAAGCAAAGAGACAAACTGAAGTGTAGGACAAGGCTAAGCGAGTGACGATAGTACAGAACTAATGAATGGGAGGACAGATAGTACTAAAGCTAGATGACAAGGGCGTTGATGGCGTTAGAGAAAGAAACGAAAGAGAAGAGCGGGAAAGGAAAGAAAAAGAAAAAGAGAAAGCATAAAAGGAAGAGAAGGAAAAAGAGAGAAAGTGAAATGAAGAACGAAGAAGGTATGAGGAAAGGAAAGAAAAAGAGAGACAAGAAGAGATAGAAACAGAGATTGAAAGTATGTAGGTTGCAAAGAAGGCAAGAGGAAGAAGAGATGAAAGAGATGAGGAGAAGGGAAGAAGAGATTAACAAAAGTAGGGGACTAAGGAATTATGAAATATATCATCTATTCAACAGAAGCATGGTGCAAATTGAAGCATGAGAATGATCTGAAGAAGAGAGTGGGCCACAACAGCCCCACAGGGAGCTCAGAGGGATACTGAGAATACAAACAGGGGCTGACGACCATGAAACAGAAAACATATGGAAAAGGATTGGGGATTTATATAGGAAAATAAGAGATAAAGATGGGTATAAAACCAAAGAGAATGTTGAAGGGTCTTTATTGAAGGAAACAGGAGGAAGGTCAGATGACGTATTTACAGATGAACAGACAGCTGTCCTCAAGTACACTAGATCTTGATGATGTGGAAAGGGATGAAAGCCATACAAGCTGGGGCATAATGATGTCCAACAAAGAAAGGGAGGAATGAAAGAAAGCATGAAGAGAGGCCACATGTGGTTCTTCAAAAGATTCAAGTGTAGAAAAAGTGGTAAACGGGTCAGACTTAGAGGACCGTGAAGAAAAAACCCCATAGCCAACCCCATAGATTGAGCAACCACAAGCATGGTTGTGCCGTACAGGGATATATCCCTGACTTATGTAAGGAGATTAAGGTCACTGCCAGGACAGAGACAAACAGGTGAGACTAGCCCCACCTGGAAAACAAGAAGTGTAGGTGGGCATGATTATGGATCAGGATATTCACAATTCCCATTATTAGAGAAAGGGGAGGACGACCACAATATATACCATGGCCACAAATGGATAAGGATAATTTGCAATGTAAATTACCTAGTTTGACTTCCGGTGTGGGAAAATGGATTCATGAGTTACAGAGGATGACATCAGGAATGATGTTAGCAATAGGTGACATAAAAGACCTGTGGGAGCCATTCTAGGGGAGAGGGCTGAAGACATTTGGAAACCTGCAGGGTATGAGGGTGTGACTGCACAAAACACGGCATACGATGGAGCACCATTTAACAATTTATTGATTTATTTGTATTTATTTATTGTTCGCTTGTTAGGCACTTATACAGCAAGTAAATTCTGTTTCAAAGCACCCACAGGGCAACAGGGAGGGGACATGGGAATGAGACACGTTAACAAAGAGGTATTAAATACAGTGGTGGGGAAAAAAGGACAAACTTACTACGCATTGTGAGTATTCAGAACGTGCAATTCGCAAAGGTGGGTGTATTGGGGGTAAGTGCCGGGATGCCCGTGATTGTGGGTGAGCAACAGAGCAGGTGTAAGGCAGGCACTCAGAGTACAATATCCCGATGCATCAGACATGGTTGACATGATGATAGGAAAATGGGTGAGGATGAAGCCCATGTCTTTATTTAAGATACGCAAGAGTGATGGTGTCTTGAGCCGAGAGAACCATGGGATAAAACAGTGGCATTATTTTACCACATTTTATGTCAGGGACTGTTGACGCAAGTGCAACAGCAGATGAAGAAGCAGGTAGGGATGGAAGCAAAGCAATGGCCAGAAATACAGTTGACTATCATACATCATTGTCGATTGTTACAGGAAAAGAATAAGAAAAAAGCTAAGAGTAGAAAGCAAGAGGAAGCAATGTTCGGACAGAAAGAATTGTCAAAACCAGCCATAGAGGGAGCAGTATTGACAAGTGGTGAAGGTGTGATGACTGTGATGCTGGAAATGCATTGGAGGGACAGGGCCTCCCTGCCCTTGTCCTGTAGTCCTTTTTCATTTGTGTTCTGTATTGTTTTCTGCCCAGGATTCCATATAGGACTCCTGGCAGTGCAGCTCTTCCTGTTTTTGGTTTGGTGTACAGACCCATTGGATACCCTTATGGCACCCATGGGTGGGGGTGCAACCCTGTGCCCCCCTAGTGTATGTTTTAGATAAGAAGCCAGGGTGATATCCAATGAACAATCGTGCACACAAGTCAATAGATTTGAACCCAACTCACACACTTGGGGTACAGAAATTTCTGTGATGACAACACATATAGAAATGTTTTCGCCCGTGAGAATTATTCAATAGTTCAAGGATAACATACTGGAGAATGTGAGCATGTTCTGTTTGGAGTAATAAGTACATGGATGGTCAATATCACTCCCCCCATGGGACTCGCACATACACAACGCCAAACGCCTAACTCTGCTATTTCTAGACAGATCCAGGTGTTTTTTAACACCTACCTCTAGAAATCAATATGATATATCATACATTGGGCTTAGTTGGTGATGAGTTGATTTATCAACTCACGAATACTTACATTTAATCAGTACGCGCATCAACAGACCATTTTTACTTACGTAGGCATGACGATTTTCACGTCACACGTTGACGGTGTAAAAACAATGAACTCACCACGTTCGTACGTGATAACATCACTACATAAACAGCATCCATTTTTGAGTGTTACTCGCGAAGAGCTACGCGACAAGCAGCACCTAATCCTGGAACGTCCATTCGTAGAGTAGGGTAAGACAGATGCCTCGAGCATACATACTATGTCTACATATAACAGCAGATAGACACCATGTGAATATTAGCTATTCTATCGACCAACCCGTTTAACATGAGATGTGATCGTGCTAGACAACATAGACCCACTGCCTCTATAGAAGCAGTTGTTTACAATCAAAGCCCATAAGTTCCATAAACCATTTTTTGACCATCTACTACAACACATGTACATGTGTTTTACAGGTACATCTTGGAAAATCATCCAACCAAATTACTTCTCCCCCACGGGAATTTCCTTCACGGTCCAACAGTGACACTAAACAACTTACTGTGTGGTACCACAGATGAAGATACGGCAGGTACATTTTGATGCACATATTGCATGATATGAACTTTTTAAACTAGAATTCAGGACTCATTCTCCGATTTTTAATTTGGCTTTTCTCCACTGTTTTTCTATTATTTCTACAGGTTGCATATCAACCATGCTCTAAATACAACTATTTGGTTATTTTTTAAAAGACCCCCCATCATTATCAAGATAAGAGATTTGACATTGAACATCCAGATGATTATTATTATAGAAATGGTCAACAAAAAGAACATGACAGAGACTAATTAATATGAAAACTGAATGTTGTACTGAATATTGAATTATATATTATAGGTGAAGAACAAAAGGAGGAATAGAAAGAGGGCAAACAACTCTTGAAGAAGGGGACAAAATCAACCCCGAAACGCGTCGAGTAATATATGTTAACGCTCTCTATGATTAAATAGAAAATGTGTTAAACATACTCTGTGCCCACGAAGAATATTACGCCTTAATTGAGTGTGACAGATAAATGTGTATGTCCACGCTTAATAAGTAAAGTTGAAATCGCATCAGTATAGATGATAAACATGAAATGAATCAATATGCAAATGTGTAGCTTGTATTTGATAGCAACATTAAACTGATGGTTATTTTTTAACATAATCATTGTCTTAAATTGTTTTCCACAAATATTTTTCAAAAACAAATTGTTACAATTGTTAAATTATTGATTGTTTTCACAATTGATTGGGTGTGCAGGGGATGGGAGAGTTCCACAAGAGTGTGGACATCTGTTGGTTTTACATGCAATAAGGGGGTAGCCATGGTGCTATTAGCACCATGGCTACCTCCAACCTCGTAATGAGGCCCAATATCTTTTACTGATGAAGGGATAGTGTGCTCTCCTCCAGGGATGCATTATACGAATGTGAAAGCGTTTATATTAGCCTTTACAGGAACAAAGGACATTACGAGGAGTCCCTTTAGATCCAGACGTCTTTTCTTTATGGAGCGACTGTTTTATTAACATGGTTACCCAGGTTGGTAGGTAAGATGTTGAGAATACCTGAAGAGTTTTTGTTTAGACGAGAAATACCTATGAATGATGAAGAAGGACAGGTTATCCCCTTAGAGTTAAAAGCAGCAGTAGTTAGAGAAGAAAGGGTGGTGTCTATGGGAAAGATGATGAGGGTAGAGGATGGGGAGCAGTGATAGCCCTCTTGAAGGATTTAGGTTGACAGACTTGACAGATGAGTAACTTTTCAGAGATGATTACTCAAATGATGAGTCTCACTTATTGGATTACAGTAGAGAATAAAGAAATACAGCAGAGAATGGCAATGGTAAAAAAGAAACTGTGCCAAATACTTTATGGACTACCAGTCCATATGACGAGGATCTTTTGGAAGGAGTAAGAGCCGATAAAATCAAGCTGAAACAAGGAGCAACCTTGCCACAAGCATGGCAATACCCTATGTCTAGAGAAGCAGATGAGGGTTTATTTGAGACTATTTCTGCTTTAATGAAACAGAGAATATTGTTGGCATCTGAGTCTCCATGTAACACGACTCTGCATCCAGTGAAGAAATCAACTGGGGGGTCATGGAGATTTATTCAGGATCTCCGTCTCCTAAACAATATTGTTGAAGCAGAGTTCCCTTTAGTTCCAAATACTGCTACAATATTATGCAATATGCCTACTAAGGCCAAATATTTTACAGTTATAGATTTAAAAAACACATTCTTCTCAATTCCCCTTCATGAGGACTCACAAGATTGTACCTAATTTTCCTATAGGAACACCCACCTGAAACATATTAATTTTAATTTGCCTCAGGGGTACTGTGAGTCCCACACAATCTTCAACAGGTTGGATATAGGTAATGTACAGCTTGAGAGTGCAATAATTCAGCAGGTAGATGACATATTAGTGTGCATTGAGACAGAAGAAACATTCATAGTGCGCACTTTCACCCGAAGGCATCTTAGCGCGAGGATTGTCCAGGTCACAGCACGGATTATCAGCTAAAAAAAAGAGTTTTCACAGCACGCTTAAACAAGAAATGGTTCTCCATCCCCCTCAAACATGGGGGGAGGCCATCCCATAGTTTGGTGGCTGCGAATGAAAAGGCTTGACCCCCCACTCGGGAAAGATGAACTCTAAGGGTGACCAACAAATTGGCCACACTCGAGCAGAGCATACAAGCCAGAACACAGCGCCGGAATTTTTCCCTCAGATATTGAGCTCCATGTCCTGATACTGCCCTGTGAACCAGGCAAAGAGATTTAAACTTGATTCTCTGGGCAACCAGAAGCCAGTGGAGATCACGCAGCACTGGATTAATGTAGGCTCCATACGGGGAGTTGGTTGCCACACATGCAGCAAAATCTTGAAGCAGTTCAAGTCGGTGGATTGACCCCAAAGGTTGGGCCAGATAGAGTGCATTGCAGCAGTCTATCCGACTTGTGATCAATGACACTACCACCAGTGGTCTTAAGTGGGCCGGCAGGAACAGAAGTACCCTGCGCAGAGTTCTAAGCATAAGGTGACCCACCTAACAAACCACACTTATTTGGGGGGACATAGACTGGGAAGAAGAAAGAAGGGCCCCAAGATTTTTGACAGTTGACACTAGTGTGGGGATATCAGCCAGTGTGGAAGGCCAGAGTAAAAAAGACCAGCACCAAAATTCAGAGGGCGAGCCAACCACCAGAACCTCTGTCTTATCCCCATTAAGTTTCAACCAGTTCGCACTCATCAACTCCCCTACTGAAAAAAGACACTCCCGAAGGCCAGATGACTGCCCCGCCTAGTCCAACTGGAGCAGGTTCTGGGTGTCATCAGCATGCGAGTAGCAGCGAAACCATAGATGCGGATGAAGCAGACCAGTGCTTGCACATAGATATTGAAAATCATAAGGGGCAAGGCGGAGCCCTCGGGGACACCACATGTGAGATCATGTGTCAAAGACAGAAAAGGTGAGAGGAGAAGTAACTGACTCCTTTCAGAAAAGAAGGATGTAAATCATACCAGGGAAGCCCTAGAGAGGCCTGCCGTGGCGAGCCATTAGACCAGGATGGAGAGGTATATGGTGTAAAAGGTCGCTGACAGATCTAACACAATTAGGGCCCCCACACCACCCTGGTCCACCAGCATGGTCAAATCATCCACCACGGAGACCAGGACACACTCCGTACCCCGCCCCAGACGGAAACCTGACTGAAAGGAGTCAAAGAAAGAGGATGATTCTGGAAAGGAGGAAAGAAGAGGTGATCAAGTGACTCAAGCGGCTTCATAAAAAAAGGAAGGAGAGAGATAGGCCGAAAGTTAGGCAACACCGTGGGGTCTAGTGACGGCTTCTTTAAGAGTGGAATTACTGTTGTTAGCTTTAGCTCCATGGGAATCGAACCTGACTGACAAGCCTGGTTCAAGGCATTTGTTATTAACGGCAACAGATCCAGCAGAATTGCTTTGATTGTCACCAGAGGAATGGGATCCGATGGAGCAGCTGACTTAAGCCGACCAACAGCCAGAGCAACCTCCTCTTGTGAGAAAATAGAAAACTCCACCCAAGTTTTGAGAGGGCTCTGTGTCAGCAGAAAGTAGAATGATCCACACAGTAGGATCTCATGGTAGCAATTCTTTCCTGAATTGTTTCTATTTTAGTTATAAAAAAATCAGAAAGGGAGTCACATAGGACCTGTGAGGGCTGGACCCCGGAAGAAAGGTGGGAAGGCGACGAAAAGGATCTCACCAATGAAAAAGGTTCCCTGGATTGGTTTACCACAGCCTCCACTTTCTGCGTGAAGAACCGCTGTTTGGCTATTTGAATATCACAGTGATAGCTTTAAATAGCTGATTTTGGTCGCGCCTTCTCAGTGGAACCATAGGAAAGTTGACATTTATGCTCAGCTTGCCTGACCAGCAGACAAGCAGCTTTCAGCTGTTCAGTGAACCAGGGTTCAGAAGGAACCCTCCATGCATGGACCAATTTCACAGGGGCGACTATGTCAGCTACCTCTGTAAAGATGGAAGAGAGGGATGACAGATCACGCTTATCCAAGAGCCTGCACTTCTCTAATATCAAGGATGCCAGGGTGGGCAAAGCTGCAGGCCGCAGTCCCACCTTTTTCGAGGGCACCGGAGGCATCTTAGTAGATACTGCTAGGCGCCCTACTTTGAAGGAAACAAGACTATGGTCAGACCAGATTATTTTTTGGACCACAGGGCAGGTGACACTGTCTGCCATGGCAAAAAGCAAATCCGGTATCTCACCATTATAATGGGTGGGCTCTATGACATGTTGGAAGAGCCCCAGGTCCAGTAGAGCTTCAGAGTACTGCGCAAAAGCGGGAGTGCAAGGGAGATTAAGTCTCAAATTGAAGTCACCCAAAATCACTAGGTTAGAGTATTTGACTTGAAGAGCAGCCGCCAGGTCTAGAAAAGGATTGAGGAACAAGGCATAGGGTCCCGGAGGCCGATATACCAGTAGGAAGTGAAGGGCTAATGATGCTGAGACCGAATGTCGGACTAGCAGTGCTTCCATTTCCAGCGTATGGTCCAGCTGAATCGCCAGAAACTGGAGCGTGTTTCTAAAAATGACTGCAACCCCACAGCCCGGATGGCAGGAAGCACAGTCGAAGCAAATAATGTTATAGTCAACTGGAAGGGCCTGCGCAAGCACAGGAGTCAAGGACTCTGATAGCTATGTCTCCATAATAAATCCAATATACCACTTGTCCGCTCGGAAGCGATCATGAATAGACAGCGCATGAGCCGGGATAGAACGTGTATTCAAAAGGAAATAATACAGCAAATTTTCACCCTTATCCTGAAGGAGTACTAAGCACTGGAGGAGTGACAACAAAACTGGGAGGTAGGATGGTATTCGAGAGCTGAAGAGCAAGTAAAGAATTTTTAGAGTAACACCTCGCCATTGGAGCCCACATCCAGTCTTTATCCTGGACAGGTCCAGACGGGCCTAACTTTGGCACAACTTCAGCCCAGGGGTTCTTTCCTGCTGCGTTTGACTGCTGTGCTGTCTACCATGGTGAGACATAAATAGGAAGTTGTTTTACCAGAGCCAATCCGCTACCACTGCCACTTAGTGAAGACAGACTGCCCCCACTGGTTTGCATGTAGGTGAGAAATATAAAAACAGACCGACGCACCCGAGCCTCAGTGCAGGGATGAGGCCAGGCACCCTCTGCCTGTAGCATACAAGGAAAAGAAAATCAAATCAGTGGTAGGTAGAAAATAAAAATAATTTCATACTAGCCACTACGAAGTAGCGTGAATGTAAATGGGTGGCGCCCAGTCACATGCTGCACCCCGGACATCCAGTGCTGTTAAAGGAAAATAAAACAAACATGTCTTAATAAAGTTAAAAGCCAAAGAATCAGCCAAGGACGTACCTTGTAATCCGCAGCGTTCCAGCACTGAGGGGCTTATGAGCTCCACAAGTGCCAATCTGCTCTCACTGACACTTAGACGGTGAAGACGGACTGCACCCACTGGTTTGCATGTAGGAGAGAAATGAAAAACAGACCTACACACCCAAGCCAAGCCTCGGTGTAGGGATGAGGCCAGGCACCCTCTTCCTGTAACATACAAAGAAAGGAAATACAAATCAGAGGTCGGTAGAAAATAAAAATAATTTAAAACTAGCCGCTAGGAAGTAGCGTGAATATAAATGGGTGGCGCCCAGTCCCACACCACATCCCGGAGATCCGGCACTGTAAGAGGAAAATAGAACAAATGTGCTTAAATAAATGAAGACTCTGTTCGACTCATGGCCATACTAGCAGAGAATGGATACAAAGTAGACAAAGAAAAATTGCAATATTGTCAGGAAGAGGCCCTGTATATAGGACAATTAATCCCCCAAGAAAGGAGAACCGTGACACAAGAAAGAGCTATAGCAATTGTGAAGATTTCAGAACCTAAAACAGTGAGGGAAATGCAGCAATCAATTATTAGGCCTATATAACAATTGCAGGGCATGGGATTCTGATTACAGGACATATGTTCCACCACTTTTAAAAGGACTTAAAGAAGCATAGGTAGACAAAAGTAAGATAACATGAACAGCTGAAATGACTGAAGGATTTTAAGAATTTAAAAAGGCAATCAGTACAGCTCCTGTGCTAGGAATTCCAGATTATCATGAAGAATTGTATCTATTTTCTTATTCAAATGGAAAAGTTATGACAGGAGTTCTTACACACAAAATGACATTAGGACATGGACACAAAACATTGGCTTATTATAGTGGGATTTTACCCATTAATGAAAGGGCATTACCCTTGCGAACAAGCAGTGCTTCTGCCATATCTGGTATTGAAAAAGCTTCAAGTATTACAATGGGGTGTCCAGTGATATTATTTGTGAAGCATGCATTATTTGTTATTCTGTAGAATCCCAAAAGTACATTGACTACACAAAATGCATCAGGTTATGAGGTAATTATTTCAAACCCTCCAATTAAAATGGTTAGATGTGGAATAATGAACCCAGCAACATTCATAGCAGAACAAGAAGAAAAGGACATGACTGCACAATGTATCCTGATTTTTATGATGACATTCCTTGTGTTAGGGAAAATGCTCTCTGGGGGAAATTCTCTTTATTGATGGTTCCTCAAAAGTTGACCAAACAACTGACGAAAGGCATACTGGATCAGCAATAGTAAAGCTGAACCGTTAGGGTGAATTTGAGGTAGTAACAAGTGTGAGATTGCCTTTGCATTGTTCAGCACGGCTGCAGAATTTGTGGCACTTATTGCCGCACTTCCAAGATATGAGGACGAGGAAGTGACAGTGTTCTCTGACACCGCCTATGTGATGTCAACTGTACACACAGGTTTTTTATGCTGGAAAAGGAGGGGCTTCCACCATGCAGACGGAAAACCAGTGCAACATGTGTCCCGATTGGATAAGCTTATTGAAGCACTGAGACTCCCACTAGCTATGGCAGTCATGAAATGCACAGATCACACTAAAAGAACAGACATGATTTCTTTCGGTAACAAAGACGCAGATTTAGAAGCCAAAGAGGCAGCATATTTCCCAAATATTTCTGATTTTGAAGTACAAAGTCTTAAAGCGATGTCAGGGTGATGTCTGATAGTAAAGGAGGGTTTTAACATGTTGTCTATTGTTCAGTTAATTGAGTTACAAGGAAGAGCCCCACAAGAAGAGCAAGATGTATGGACAAAGCAGGGGTGTTCTTAATCCCCAACTGAGGCAATATGGAGGCAGGATAGCACTGGAAAGTCAATTATGCCTCTAGCATTATTGAGGGAGGCGATGGAGCAGCTTCAGTACCCTGCGCATATGACTCAAAGTCTTGCTGATACAATTGCAGAAGATTGGCTTACACCAAATTTGCTACAACATGTGGCACAGTTTATGGTAAATTGCATTGTGTGCTAGAAAAATAGAGCAGGGCATACTTTCCGAACAGTGAGAGGAGCAATCCCTAGACCCAATGGCCCATTTCAGCAGACATGCAGCGGTTATAGGTCCATGCTGGTGGTGTCCATTTTCCAGATGGATTGAGGCAGGTCCATGAACACACCTGATGCCACATGGGCTGCCAAGTCCATGATGCGTGAGATGTTCCCAAGATGGGGTGTGTGCACTGTTCTGTGGTCTGACAATGGACCAAATTTTGTAAATGAACTATTTGAGCAGGTTACTCTTTTATTCGATATAACACACAAGTTCTCTGCCTTTCACCCACAGGCGAATGAGAGATTTGTGAACATTTAAACAGACTCCTTAAAGAGAGTTTAGCACAAATAAAGATCACTTTAAAGAAGGGGTGGTTACATTGCCAGATTTCTTCATTAACATAATACATAAGCAACGTATTTATTTTTAATGTATTCACTTCTAAGACCTCTGTGGCATATTTAAGCCCATGACTCAGGCCCACAGGAGGGAGCACTAGGATGATGGTGTCATCAACATAGAGTAAGCACTGAATTCCTTGTCCCCTAGTTTGGGTGAGTACACCATGCTATTGTACTTCACAGGGCAAAATCCACCATAAAAAAGAAAAAAAAGCAGCGGCGCCAAAGGACAGCCTTGATTTACCCCCACGTTTGAATCAAATAATTCAGTGTTATGCCTCTTCTCCCCATATCTGACTGAGATTGTGGTTTGATCGTAACATAATTGCACAGGTCTAAGCAGATTTGTCTGAATCCCCAGTGCTATCAGTTTCTTCCACATTGTGACCCTTTCAATCCTGTCAAATGCCTTTTCCGGGTCTAAAAAGGCAGCATAAACTGCCCCTCCCTGGAGCTTTCTGTATTTGTCAATAATTAGTGACAGGATGAAACAGTGATCCATCGTGGAGAATCGACTCCTGAATCCCGCCCTCGGGTGTTATTCTCTGCTACCCAGTCTTCTAGTCTGTTTGGTGTTCAGGACAGCTGGTGGTTTTTGGTGTTTTTTGCCTGGGCAAGTAAGTCCCATTGTTTCGTATTAGCCTTTCTTTCTGTTTGTTTAAGAAACTTCTTATATTCCCTTTTAGCCTGTATCTTGCTCCTGAAGTTGTGGAGCCATCCCTGAGTGCCGAAAATAGTTGGTATTAAAACAGACATTTCTTAAATCTAATAAGGAATGAATGGACTTGCAGCTATCCTGAAATTATTTTATATAGGCACAAGAGACAATGTGTTGACGTACCAGATCCAAAGGAAAAGAGCACACTTCATCTTCCATGATGCCGATCATAATAACATTGTACACATTATTGTATGCTGTTTTTTCCTATATATTGCAGTTTTACCCAGCTTTGATAAGACAACACATGGATATTGTGACATTTCTTGGCAATCCTGAAAACATTCATATTATTTTTAGAAACGTTGTGGCTATTATTCTGCAGTTTTTGATATAAAAGTGTGATTAATAAAGAATAACAACATTGCACATTGAATTAAAACAAGATGAGAAGGTTCCAAAATATAACAGATTCACTACCATCAAAAAAGCTAATGGATTTTTCTGAAATTATAATTGTGACTTATTTTTGCCTTATGATTTGTCTTTCCTTCCTTATTATTTTGGCATTTAGACACATAATGACTAGAAATGCAGATACAGTGGTTGACAATGAAACATTTCTTATAATCCCTAACAAAAGCACAAGCAGCATCTTCCCTGATTTTATTAAACAAATTCATTGACTTAAATGAGATGCTGGTGAAGATAATGAAAATATAAATACATATCTTGATAATTCAGCCCATTTAATGAATAACATGTCGTATCAGCACAAGAAGGAGGTGGGAGAGAGAACGTCAGATGAAAGCTGCTACGTATGTTCTGTCATCCACTATGCCATGAACACAGCCAGAACATTAATTGCAAGACAAATACCTGCACACGATGCATAGCACCTCAGGCATCTAGTGGCTTGCACAACCAGAGGACAATTTGAAGGAAGATGGGCAACCCTACAATGGCGATCAAGGAGAATATTTCCATATCAAGATGCTGTTGTGAGAACACAAAAGATGGAAAAGGAGAAAGGCTGGACATGCAAGATGCTTACATATGCATCCCTGGCTGGAGAACAGATGAAGGTTGTTGAAATGAAGAGGATGGAATGTTTAGATGTACTGGAAACATCAGGAGTACCGGGATGCTGGGAGAGACCTCAGCTATTGGTATATGGACAAGTTGCCAGCAGTACAGGATAAGTAGAAGGAATGTTATCTTGTAACGCACACTTATTGAAGAAGGAAACAGTAAGCATAGTGCAAATAGTAAATGACATATGCTTAAAGTCATAGGCCAAGTATTCTAAACTACTGAAATGGGTTGGCAATAAAGCAGGACCAGTGTCCATAATACCAGTAAATAATGCAATAATATGCTACAGGAACAAGGGCCTTGTTCTAGGTGGGGAAAATAAAGGATGCAGGCAGCTACTGTGCTGATGGACCGCTATTGGGTTGTGTATCTATTGTATGAAGCTGTCCCAAAATTGGGGAGGAATATGTTCTATCGTGGTCATACATGTTCCTACACTAGTGATTCCGCAAAGTGATCTTCATATTGATGAGTTCCCAAAAATTAATGAATACCAGAGAAAGAAGAGGTCGCTCAACCTCAGTCGGCTGAAAAGGGAGAACTATTTCTCATCAAAGTCAATAGCAGCCTATGATGATATTCCAGTGGAGCACAGATTATTCAGCAAGACAGTAATTTTATTTACATCATTATTTATGCTAGGACTCCAGACTGCAGTAAATGCCAAGTGGTTACAAATCACCAGATGGGAGCTGTTACAAATGATCGACAGGATGATAAAGGGATTTAATGGTATTAAGGAAGAACTGAGAGCCATCAGGCCTATGACCCTCCATAAGAGCTATGTCTTGGACTTTATTACAGCAATGGGAGGTGGCGTGTGCGCCAAGATCAGGCCTTCTTGCTGTACATTCCTACCTGCCCATGATAGAGAAAATGGAACCCTGACAGAAGAAATATCTATGCTGACAAATCTGCACATGAAGATGGAGGATGAAGCTGAGGAGCCGGAAGATGATGATTGGTTTATGTCTCTATTTTCATGGATTACAACTTGGCTGGTGAATTCCTTCAAATTATCTGGTGCAATACTACTTTTAGTATTGCTAGGATTCTGTTTTATAAGGATAATTTTAGGACAATGTAAGAAGACAGCCAAGAATGCTATTGGGATGAAGATAATGATCGATATAAATGCTGAAACTGATGAAACACATGCAAAAAGAGAGCAGCACCCGTGAGAACATAAAAAGAAGTCTGATGGCACCACAGGAACAAAGTTCTACTACCCTAAGTATCACAAGAAATATGTAGGATGTTGTGTATTTTGTCCACCATCCGGAGAGTGCTGTCATATGACTTGGATTGTAGATGAAAATATAACAAATGCAGGTCACCTAATAGGGGTAACAAAGATATGGATTCAAAAGAAGCCACAGTGTGAAGAGAAAATAAAGAAGATTGAAGGTGGTCGAGGTCTCAACCAGAGGGGGGGGATTGTAGAGGAGCAGGTGTATCCGTCATCCCTAGATCCCACCCCCTCATCTCGATCATATTGGAATAGCAGGAGAAGAGCCCTATGTGGGACTCAAGGTATACTCTCAATACCATATCAAGTTTATGAGAGACGATATGCACTCAGACAACCATATCAAATGTGTGCTCTCAATGAAAGGGTGGGAGGATGTCTACACACAAAATTGAACATCGAAGATCTGTAAGTGATATCTGATGAGAGCAGAGTGATGTCATGAGGGAACGGCACAAAGACGCACTGAAATTATATGAAAATACTTAAAGGATAAGATGTAACTGGAAGTGATAAGAGAAACAAGTAATTGAAGACAAAGAAATCAGATTCACCAAAGAAATAAGTAAGAAGAGAAGAAGTGAATGTACATATTTAGAAATGCAAGGTAGCTGGGACATACAGAAACTTACTGCAGAAGAAAACATAACATGGCTAAGGCGGCCATGATAGAAAATTCATGCCGGACTCGTGTTGAAACCAATTAAGCTACTTCAGAGACAGACCAGGTCTGCAGAGTCAGAAGATTCTGGAAAAAGGCTTTGTGTGAGGAATAAGGGGGAGTCTATTGGCCTGTGATCACGGATGCCACTTCAAGTAATGACTGCAAGGCACAAAGGGAGTCAACCAGATAGGTCATGAATGTAAGACATATTTCTCTTAGATTAAGCGAAGAAGAAAACATCTGCAAGATGTGAAAAGCCTATGCAAGGTGGATTGAGCAAGTCTCCAGAAGCTACGAGGAGTAAAGGGACCCAGCTTAATTAAATCAAAAGCAGTAACTAAAAGGACGAAATGGACAGAATCGTGGTCACCTTACGGGTGACCGAGAATTTAAAAACAAGGGCTATTCATTAAGGTCCAGACGAAGATAATGGTGGACCTACACTCCCTTGAAAGTCCCAGAACAGAGAACAGGCTACAAGGTCAACTATAAAGAAGCCTTGTCTTAGGGCCTGACCGATGAGAGATGATGGACTAATTGGCAGGTGGGTAGTAGTCTGATTTGCTCTCTGCACTTGAGTTTCATTTGGCTTACCTGCTGCTAACAAGCCCAAAGTCCAAGGTTGGGAGAGAATGCCAACCAATCAGAGGGTCTATGTAGCAACATGCTATACAATGTTGCACAGGCCAACCCGTTGGTGTTATTCTGCTATAATCGGTATTAAACAGATTTAGAGGTGGTTCAAGGTGTGCCTATTTGATAAGATTCATCCAATGATATTACTAATACTTATATGATACATAGGTACATATGTTCTCTTAACCAATCCCTCCCTTCAATAGGTTTTGCAGTTTGCCATGTAGGATGATGTCATATATGATGTGCATTGAGGTATAAAGCCTTTGTGTAATCAAATTTGAAGTGTGAGTGCATGAACTACAGTTCATTGTCCACCAGATTGCCCTACTTTATTTGATGGTGCTAATAAAGTAGTACTTTGCCATATTCTGTGAATAAGAGATATACGCTGTTAATACAACCTTGGAGCAACAGTTCTGCTCCACCTATGATAATAAAATAAATACAGACAGAGAAGACGTATGTGCTCACATAAGAAAAGCATGCACAAGTGTGCTCTAAAAATAAAAAACAAATAAAAAAGATGTGCAAATGTTACTGTTGCTACATGTGTGCTTTGTCTTTGTTGCAGCTCTGCTCATCTGTGCCTACTTATCTACAAAACTGGAAAACCTCTATGTTTTGTATTTTAGCGTTTATATTTCCCTGTGCAGCACCCTGCTCCCTGACGTGTGACACACTAGGTGTAATGTGCATGCATCATGATGTCACCCTCCAAGTTACTTTTTGGCATTACTGTGTTACTTCTTTAGCTTTTACATAAGGAACCCTCCCCACCGCCGGCACGGTTGAAACTACCCCTTCCTTCACAATGAAATTATCACTCCCTAATGAAGCAATCCATAGAGGAGGTGTGTATGATTGTATACTACATGGCCCGAAAACCCCAATCTTAGTTGTCTCACTGTCTGTGGCCTTGCCTTTAGCATCTCACATTGCAAGCAAACAAGTCTTCTTTGCCACCCAAAGCTGCCTGTCTTGACCTCTACACTTGGCTGCTTCACCGATGTGTGCCATGACATACTTCTAGTGTGTGCATGAGGCTGCATGCCAGTCACCACCTTTGCAACATGCATGCTTCAATGACTCCATGCATACTCATCATGGACATTACAATTGCTGGTACTGCACACCCTGTGAGAATTTACTAGCAGCTTGCATAAAGGCCTGCAAAGGACCTGGACATGAAACACTGGTTTGACCCTCTCCATGATCCGGAGGTGAAGTGGTGTCACTCAAAGGTGGCCTGCAGAGTACATCTATACGGAAGCCTCTCAATGGCCACCCTCACCTTTGTCTGGCTCCGGATTCTCAGGTCCAGCCAGAGCTTCTTGGTGTTGACCACAGTACAGGCTGCAACCCCTTCCACAAGCCCCAAGCTGCTTCTGCGTATTAGAAAGGGAATAAGTTGTAAGGGATCATGACCTGTTCACCTAGGATGCCAACTTTAGCAGCAGAGAGGTTGACAGCCCTCATCCTCACCACCTTGGCAGTGCTGTTGGAAGTTGCAGACATGGCATGCCTGAGGCTGGTGGGATGAACCTGGGCCCTGACTGTACCTGACCTGTGGAGCCATGATTGTAGTAGGGTGGTGTTGAAGTCCATATAAGGCAGATGAGGTGGTCACAGAGCCTGCCAGGGGAACCCGCAGAAGAACAGGCAATGAAAGAAAAATCAGGCACTCCAAGGCAGTGCATGTGGTCAGCAACCAGTGACACAATGCCAGACAGCAGGAGATGTTGTTCTAATGAGGCAAAATATTCCAGGAAGAAGTGCAAAATGGCAGAAGGCAGAAGGAAAAGCAATGCACAGGTGTTTCCAGTAGATCCATGGGGCAGCAGAGTGGCTAAATCAGAAAAATGGCCCTATAAGCATAAGTTGTGCGCTGCATATAGCACACATCATGCATGCACGTATATGCTATGTGATGCTGTAAATAGTGTGCGCTTCCCACCTGCATAGAGTTTTTCTAGCATGCACAATCGTGGAGATCTTTGGGAGTAGGCAGCAGAAACGCAGCTTACTTTGGTTTAGCAAGAACATTTTCCATTTATTGCACCATGAGTAAGAGGGGATCACGGAGAGGACATGGACTAGGGCAGAAGGGGCCACCGGCAAACGCTGATGGTAAGGCCACAGGACCCCCAGTACCACCAACAGGGGCCAGCATGCAGGAACAGTCACACAGAGTATGTTGACAAACACCATGTCGACCTGTACACTTGGTCTGGCAGTACCCTTCCTGTGTTACAGTGGTGGAGGCTGCAGGTTTCAGATTTGATTAATGCCTGTGGGGTGAGGAGGTGCACTGTGGAAGAGGTGCATAAACAGATGGGTGACCTCACTAGGCGTATCAAGGAGAAGCTCAGTAAGAATGTGGCCTCAACCCAGGCTACTGGTGGTGGATCACCACATGATGAAGAGCTGACTCCAATTGAAGAGGTCACCAGTGGCCTCAACACGAGTGAGCAGGTGGTTGGCACCGGAGGCATGGACACCTATGCTGCCACATTAGATGAGTGCCATGTGAGCATGAAAAATATGCTTTGTGTTGTGTTCTTAGCTTGCGCCACATTTGCTTAGGAATGTAGGGCTCGTGTCATGGTGTCTGTTGGTTGAAGGCTACTCAGCTGGGAGCAGCTTCCTCCATCTCCACAGGCCTGTCAATAAACGTACTTACTTGCAGTAGGACAGCTTTTCTCCTTAATATTGGCGATTAGGTGCAGCATCCATGTTGGGGACGGCCAGGGCCCGTCCAGCCCCTGAGGCAGCAGAGCGGGTGATAGTGTTATGAAGCGCCACTCCAGACAGGGTAGGCATGCTGGGTGGTTTAAGCGCCCGTTTTCTTTACTACATAAGTGGCAATTGCCTTTGCGCCTGCGCCAGCTCCATGAACACGGACCCATCAGGTCTGTGGCTTGTTACTCGTGTCGAGTAACGCTTCCATTACCATGGTTAACCCGAGGCGAGAAGGCGTTGCCATGAGGACGAATTTCCGTTTTCCATAAAAGCACTCCCCTTCTGGGGGTGTGTTGCTTCTGATGGAAATTGTTTTCAACTTTTCACTGCTTGTTTCTTGTGAAACACCCTCGAAGTACCTTTCGCATTAGCACGCGGATTCCTATCCCTCCTTGCCTCCTCCTTTGTGCTTACCTGATCGCTGCTGCCTTGCCATCCCGCATTCAGTGAATTCCTGCCTGCATGCGAAGTTTACATGGCACCCGCAAGTTCCCCGCCTTCACGTGGCAGTGTACTTGCTCCCAGTAGACTTGCCATTCCGCACTCAGTGAAGCCCTGGCTGCACGCGGAAGCGAGCAGAACATCCACAAATTCAGCACCTGGTCTTTCCCTTGGCTTCCGACACTGGAACGTGAGAAGGCTACCCCTTCAGTTACAATCATCCTGGTAATTTAACCAGCACCTGACTCCTTGAACTGATCCCAGACCGCTAGACGGATTGGATTGGATTTCCTTTGGATTTGGTGAAAGTCTATTGTTCTTTTTTTCCTTTCTTGCGGACATTAGCGGTGGACATTCCTAAGAAGCATCTTCCGAGGACCAGACACTTTGCTGATATTGGTGCCTACAATAGAGCCGCTAGAGCGTCCCCGTTCTGCCCGGGTAGGTCCTTACTAACCTTCCTGTTTCTTATTTTATCCTCCATGTTCTTGGATGCTTATTGTTCGGTTTCATTGACATTTCTTTGGATTTTGGCTACAAGCAGGAGGGACACCAATAGAGCAACACCTTAACAACATACTGGCTTGGCTTCCATTCCCTACAGGGTTGTAGAGAATCACGGTTGTAATATTTACCTTACCTACTTAAGAGATACTAAAACTGTCTTATTCTTCTTTTCAGCCTGGTGCACACCAAGGCGGTGTGAATTTCTCTTTTGCTCTAACTACAACTCTGACTGTACTTTTGAACAACCAGAGGGGTATTTAGGGAAAAAAGTCACCCTGTTTCAGGAGACCCCATCTGCGGAGTTCACCGCACAAGACCATTTAAACATCTCCCTCGGAACTCTCATGAGTACCTGCTTCAATAGTAGTGATCACAACAGATAGAGAGGGTGCCGCTTCCATGTGTTGGGCCCTCCCGCGCCTCCTCAGGTGGGGGTGCTGTGGGGCCCCGGTGGCATCGCTGCTTCCTGCAGTGTCTTGGTGGGAGAGCTGTTCTCCATTCTTCGGAACAGAGAGAGGGCTGCAGGAGCATCCTGCTCGGCCTTGATGCTGTTTGCTCAAGAAAAGGACCCACATGCGTGTGTGCGTATGTTTTGTCTCTGGATTTTGGATCGGGCTGCCAAGCCTGCTGCCAAAGCCTGGTGGGCTGTTTGTGAGCGAGCAATCTGAACTGCTCACAGCAGCTAAGGCATGTTACCTGGCCAGACAACTTCAGTGGACATGGCAGCTGCAGGGATTCTGATGCCTCCTCCTTTCCTCACCGAACCTGGGAAGCCATCTATCCGGTGGGAAAGGTGGAGAAAAAATGTTGACACCTTCCAGATAGCGATGGGAGGGGACAAATTCTCTCCTGCAAGGGAGCAGGCCATTTTATTACACAATTTTGGTGCGGAGGGGCGCAGTGTATATGATGATGCTCCAGGATCATTTTGAGCCTAAGATGAATGTAGCCTTCGAGAGGCACACGTTCTTTAAGAGACATCAAGAGTTTCATGAACCAGTGAAGACCTATTTGGCTGCCTTGAAGACGCTGAGCCACACCTGTGAATTTAGGTTCCTAACTAACCCATTTATCAGGGACCAATTGGTATGGGGCACCAATAACCCCAAGGTTCAGGAAAAGCTCTTCGACAAGGATCTACCTCTTGATCAGGCCAAAGAGATGATCAGCAGTATGGAACAGATGGCACATTACGTGAAGAATATGAAGCTTGAGAAGCAGGGCCAAGAGATGTGTAGAGGAGCAGCCTAATGCCTCTGCAGGAAGTCCCACCCCCCTCCTACCGATATGCTGGAACCCAGAAATCGTGCCATGCATGACACCAGTGGTTGTGTCTATTCTGCGGAGAGTCTTTGAGAAAAGGTATTTACTAAGAAAACCCTATCTGATGTATCCCCGTAGAGATGACAATCTCTTGGAGGAGGTCCCTGAAGGAATATGCAGATGAAAGAAAGAGAAGTTGGTGATGTCACAAGAGATGAGCATGACAAACTGAGAAGGATGGCTGAAGAAGGGGATGTATAGACCTTATGGAATCTAAAGTAAAGAATCGAGTAAACTTTCATATGCAAAGTGAAGATTGCACGTGTGAAGAGCACTGCAGAAGATGCAAGTTTTATAACTGTACAGATTCAGCAATGCAAGTAGACTAAGTGATCATAGAAGCTAGCTATATGTAGTGAATAGACTGCAGGCGGTTGCGCCATTTTATAGAATCTGGACATTGGTGTCACAACTTTAGTAAGCTCAAGCCCATGGAGTCGATGGCTGAAAAGTTGTGTCACAGCAAGAAAGCAGCTGGATTTGAAGAAGGACAGAGAAAGGCTGTCTGGCCTGATGTCAAAGGCTGGAGCTGCCAAGAACTGGTTATCTATCCTTGAAGAACAGTGAACGTGAAAGGCTGAGTCATCTCTTGTTAATGTGCAAAGGAATAACACCATGAGTGCCAGATTTTATTCATTTAATACAATTAAATGCTAGAAAATTAGCCGAATTGCGGTCTCCTGTCACGTGGGCTATGGTTGGAAATAGAAGTTGGGTATGCAGCTCTAGACTTAAGATGCTCACACCCATGTATATTCCCAGGAGCAAGGATATTTTGCAGGGCCAAGTTCAAAGACAATCTGCATGGCATAAGGCCTGGGTGATGAGAGATGATGGGCTAATTGGGTGGTGAGACACGGTCAAAGTACACCCACTGACACCTGGGGTACTAGCTTACTTGCTGCTAGTGAGCCGAATATGCCAGAAGAGCACAAGCGTGCCAACCAATAGTCGAAGGCCATATAACAGAGAGCCTTATAGTTTGATAGCCAATGATGAACTGTGTGTCAAATAACTGTTGAAGATGACTTGCACTAGGTGTGGGCATACGTTGTCTGCCTAACTGTAGAGACCCAATCACAACCCGATCCCTTAAAGAAAGTATACTTAGATGTTGTCCTTGAGCCTATCACAACCCCCCGTAGGTTTTTCTTATGTGCCACATGGTATGACGTCACGTATGATGAGTTTTTACTATATAACTGAGATTTTCTATGAAATGCTTTGAGAGATATGCTGTGTGACATCCGTTGATGTGCATTGTAACTCCCTGTTTTAGATAATTGATATTAAAACAGTAAAACGACTTTGCCTTCTTCCTGAGTTGGTTTGATTATTTGGTGTAAGAGTTACTCTGCATCCCATCCACTGCACGATACGCTACTTATTAAGGGCCATAAGCTCACGTGGTAGCAGTGGTAGGATGGTTAAACCCATCGATTAAGTTAACTCCAGGATCTTGGACAATCAGACATCTTCAGCCATCAAGCCAGAAGATCACAGGGTTTCCTTTGGAGAGCGGCAGAATAGAACTCTTGCCGGAAGAATCGAGACAATGGGCAGGGTCCCTCTTTGATGAAATCCCTATCTGGTTTCCACAGGTGCTTTGCGGACGGAAGGCAAAAGTGGTAGCTTGGAGGAGGAGATGATACCGAGGGCCTTGAGTGAAACGAGTGAATGTTGAGTAGACTGCGAGGAAGAGCAAACTAAGGGGATGGGGTTGTGATAATTATAAAGTAACACGAGTAACAGGAAATATTGTGTAGCGATAGAGAGAAAGATAGCGCCTGAGAATCTTGACCCAAGGGGGCCAAGAAGAGGTGATCTCACACCCCAGTGGTGGTCACTAGGCTACGCATGGAAAGGTTCACATAAGGAGAGGAGTTGAACTCTGTGATCAGAGTATTGATTAGGGACAGGGAGAAAAAGGGGAATCATTGTGGTTTTTATGTGCAAAGTTGACTAGTCTGTCTGTGTATTTGTGTGAAGGAAAGGTGTCTAAAAGTGAAATATGTTATGAAAGAATTGAGATAAAGTCAAGGAGTTCTACTATCTACCTGTGGAAGTGGTTGGTACCAATCCAGAGATAGACAGAGAATATTGAAAAATAGAGGTTTGAGCAGCGATTGTTGGAGCGCGCTCACATTTGTTGATTTAAAATTGTTGAAGGTCATTTATAAAGTCTGGTAAGTATTGACAGTCAATTGAGACTCGTCACAATAGGAGACACTCCTCTGATGCATTTATGTAAGACACTACCAAAGCACATGCCCTAGCTCAAACAGTATAGTGCGGAATGGGTGAAAGGCACGGCAGATAAGATGTTCATGCCATGGCCACATGGGGGATCATTGGCAAAAGCAGTACTCCAACACATGACCACATACTTGCATGCTACGTATTCGGGGAAGAGACTGGAGAAAAGGCTAGCTATTTTAATGCTTTAAAAAATGTACTAGGAAGATAGGGAAGATCTGCCACCCGAAGAGTAGATATGCTTAAACAGTGTAAGGAAGTAAAAGATGTGAGTGCGGAAGAAGTAGGGTGTTGTATCCTTTAAAGGAACTGAAAGCGGTGACGGGGTATAGTAATCCAATATACAAACCGCCCGATTAGAGCAGTGATGATAGTCCAGTGAAGCATAAGTGAAAAGAGGAGATCTTTAAGATCATACAAAACAAGGAGGAAAATGAGCGATGAAATGTATCGACAAAAATAGAACAAGAAATTAAGAGATGGAAAGGAGAGAAAGATAAAGCTGATGAGGTAACACTCGTACAGAATGAATGGATGGGAGGACAGATATTACTCAGGCTAAATGGGAAAAGCATCGAGGAAGTAAGGTAAAGAGAAGATCAGGACGAACAGGATAGAAAAGACACGGAATGAGAAAAAAGGTTAAAGGAAGACGAGCATAAAAGAAAGAGCAAAGAGTGATGAGAACAGATGTAGTAGGCGGAGCAAGAGAAAAAACAAGAATGAGCAGAGGAGTAAAGAAGACAAACGAGAAAGGAAGAGAGAAGAGGAGGAAGTGCAGAAATTGAGGGAAAAAAGAATACAGAGATGAAGAGAAGTGGAAGAAATGAGAGCAGAAGCAAGGAGAGAAGAACAAAGACAAGTCGAGGAGAGAATTAGTTGGGAGGCGAGAAAGCAAAGAGAATTAGATGAAGGGTTAGAACATAAGAGGAGACAGCAGGAGCTTGACAGTAAGCTTGTTCAAAAGAAGCTAATGGGGCCAAGCCCAGCAATACGATGGGACAGAATGGAAGAATTCCTTCCATTAAAGGGAACAAGGTCAAGGGCATCTAGAGTAGCACTAGATGAAGAGAAGTTTGATATAGGAAGTATCAGAGACAGGATCGATAAGGACTATCAAGGATTAAAGGAAAGTAGCAAATCGGGCAGTCGAGCGAGGGGAGATCAATCCTTAGTATTTCAGTTATGAGACAAAGGAGAAAATGTGTTCAGCCTCGAACACAAAGCCTTATCCTTAAGTAGACTGAACTTAAATAAGTGTGAAGGGGACGAGAGTCACACTAGTTGGCGACTAGACATGTCGGATGAGGAAATAGAATCCTTCTGTGGGGAAGATTGAAGAGGCTGAAGGAAGTCTGCAGGCAGACAAAGAAGTAAGATGGTCTGATCTATAGCAAGGATGCCAGATCCCATAGCATAGCCAGAGTGTCCAGAGCATCCCAGAGGATGCTCATATAGTGAGAAAGGAGAATCACTGCCATATGTGAGCAGGTTAAGATCGTTGCCAGGGAGGAGATGGTCAGGGACCATTGTTCCTGCCATGGATAGGCAGACAATGGGAGCCAATTGCGGGTTAGGGTTCATGCAATTTCCCTTATTGGAAAAAGGGGGAGCAAGTCTGCAATGTATTCTATGGCCACAGATGGATAAGGATAATTTAAGATGCAAACTCCTGAGTTTGACGTTGGTGCGGGAAAATGGATTTATGAATTGGAAAAAATGACAGGGGGAAATACATTGGCCATAGGGAACATTAAGGGTCTCTTGGCAGCCATTCTTGGGGAAAGAGCTGATGACATGTGGAGGAGAGCAGGCCATTCAAGTGTGACAGTAATAATTGCAGAGCAGATGTTTGGAGAGCTCTCAGGGTGCAGTATCCTGACACATCATATATGGGTGCAATCATGACATGTAAAATGAAGGAAGATAAAGACCCTATTGCTTACTTTCAGGACATTCAAGAGTGTTGGACTCTTGAAAAGAGGGAGCCATAGAAAAAATGGTGGCATTATTTTACCACATTTTATGTCAGGGATTGCTCGAGCAAGTACAGAGGCAAATGAAGAAGCAAGTGAGGATGGAAGCAAAGCTATGGGCTGAAATACAGTTGACAATAGTGCATGACTGTCAGCTTTTGCAGGAGAAAAACAAGAAGATAAGGTGAGGACAATTGAGGAAGCTATATTAGTTCCGCAGAAATTGTCAAAGTATGCCATAGAAGGGACAGAATTGACAAGCGGAGAAGGGTTGGGAATGCAGCAAGCAGTGGGTACATCGCAGGTGAATAATCAGCGCCCGAAGGACCAAGGAGGGATTTAGTTCATGCCACGAGGCAGAGGCATGGGCTATAGAGGAAGGGGTGAATTCCAAAGCAATCAAGGTGGCTTTCAAAATGCACAGAATGAAAATCAGATTGCGCAAGGAGAATTCAACCAAAGGTGACTAGTCAGACGGGATCCTTCTGTATGTTGGACTTGTGAGATGACAGGACACATTGCACGCATATGTGGGAGCCAAGGGAATGTACAGAATTAGCCAATTCTTATACTCCACCATATAGCACACTAGCTAGGGAAGGGTTTGCCCAAGATCAGACATTGTATCAGACATAAGCGCCGTGAATTCAACAGACACAGTAAACACAGCAAGTGCAAATGAATCCACTGCAAGGGCAATCACAGCACGCCCCCATTCAGACACAACAGTATGCAAACACAGGACAATTACTGACATCCAGAATAGGAGGTGCACCTGTAGCAGGAGGAAATCCTTTCACAGGTACAGGGGTAGGCATATACCCACAATAGGACAGCTCACAGGGCGACTTGATGTGGTGAGTACTATCAGTAACACCAGACCCCCAAGAGGAACCAAATGTTGATGTGACGATAGGAGGCAATCTTTTTCTTTTCTAGTAGACACTGGGGCTACTTGTTCATGAATACAAGAGGGAAAATAGCCAATGCCGGGAATTGCCATTAATGCTCAAGGGTTCTCTGGAGCTACAAGTCAAGTTCCTTTACTGACGAATTACCAGTCTCTATAGGAGAGTGTGACATGTGTGTTGCATTATTGTATTCACGACAGACACCAGTTAACATTTTGGGAAGAGATTTGATGACAAAACTTAACATGACAATTTCATTTACTGACAAAGGTACAGTGTGTTCCAATCCCGGAATACACTATTTGCATATGTGTGAATTTATACTGGCATTCACAGGGCAAGTGGCTCTGCAAGGTGTACCAGTAGAGCCAGAGGTTTTTCTTCATGGGATGAGCATTCTATTGGCATGGCTACCTGGCTTGGTGGGAAGAACTATGAAGATACCTGACAAATTCTTGTTTAGACCACAGATACCTATGGACAAAGAGGGGGGACAGACTATCCCTCTAGAATTAGAAGCAGCCATAGTACGAAGGGAAATGGCAAAGCTTGAAGGAACATATGATGAGGGTAGGCCATGGCGAACAGTAATAGCTCTCGAAGAAGGGTGCAGGTTGACTGACATTACTGGTGATGATATGTTTAGAGATGAAGTAGTTTTTTTGGGGGGGATTTGTTCTGGTTCTTTTGTCGGCAACCAAAATAAAACACCTATGTGAAGTGTCGCATTAGAGTGGTAGTTTTAGGAGGAACCAAAACCCCCCTCCTCCTTGGTTTGTGCAAAAAATCAATGAACCACACATTGACTGCGCCACACAAGATCCAATTGGTTTCAAAGTGATTTCTCTTTGTAAAAGTGGTTTCATCAAAATAAATTTTATTAAATTGTTCAGCCCATTGATTGTTAACACATGTTTTGGCCTCTCAAGGGCCTTTATTAAAACAATATGATATGGCTAATTAAATCATATCCATATTCTAAAAATGATTTCAATCATACCAATATATAATTTTAATTGATTAAAAGTAAAAAATAATAAAATGAAATAATATATGTACGGTATTGTAGAGGAGAAAGAGAAAACATGATGGTTTGTAGTCACCATTAAATACCAAGCAAACAATGTACAAATGACAATAAAAGAAACAAAAAAGAGACAAAACAGAGAGAAAAATAAATATATGTACAGATTAATTAACGTGACCACTGAATATTCATTGATTTCATCTATATACATTATTCAATCCAATATAATCCTTGGTGTTCTGAATCTACAGTCTTGCATATTAAATCATGATAATAATACCTTAAGTCTCAATATGTATATACTGTTACACTTCTCAGAAAATGTGACCGATGAACACGCTGCAGCTGGTACAGTTAATTAAATATTGTCTATCAAATGCATTTCTCATTCATATAAGCAATAGATCCTGCTTACCATATTGGATTCAAAGTAAGGGTCACGGGATAATCAATGTAATGGCAAAACACATTTTTCTAGAAACTGTACTTTGTATTAGTTTATTCACAGAAAGTTCCAATTTTAAGTATTATATACTTAAAAAATGCATTGTCCTGCCCGCCCGGCTTGTTTACAAAAACATAGTCGCCAGTTCCTGCGCTATGTTTTCATTTTTACTAGTGATTCTTCAATGTCTCCTGAGGCCAGCTTGTTTAAAGCAGCAATTCATGTAATGGTTGTCAAACTTGAACGTATCCAAAATCATGTTCACTTTATACGGGATCGTGGACATAAATTATCGTCCATCCTTGTTACCATGAGCGTAACACAGCACCGTTAATTACGACTGTTTCGTTTATGAATTCGTGTTTCTTGGCCCACAGACATAAATTAACATCCCCTTGACCCTCCTACTTTTCTAGGCTTTAAACATCATTTCTCGCGTCAGCACTGCTACTGAAAGCACTATCCCAACAGTGGAATTCATTAGAGCTAGACGAAATTGTGACCGCTCTAATGATTTCCAAGCAGAATGCAACTTATTCCATGAACGTTTTCAGAAAAGGGGTTACTCAAAAGCAAGTGTCAAAGCGGTGGGATTTTGGATCTAGTTATGAAAGACACTTTCCTTGCAAACAGCCATTGGCAGCCGTCATGTTCACAATTGAGAAGTTTACAAGTATTGTAGTGGGCTGCTCTATGACGCTCTTCATTTTTGCCATTTTAGAGAAACCCAAGGGTACATTCACATCCCAGAGAGCTTCTGCTTATGAAGTAATGATTTTGAATCCTACGATCAAAATTGTCAGATGTAAAATAGTGAATCCGGCCATATTTGTAGCTGAGCCAGTGGCAGAGAGTGATCATGTGCATGACTGTTTAAATTATGTTGAATTTTATGATGATATACGGCGTATAAAAGAAAATGCTCTGTCGGGTGGGGAATCCCTTTATTGATGGTTCTTTGAGAATTGATCAGACAAGGGGAGAAAGAAATTCTGGCGCAGCTGTAGTGAGGCATAAATCCTATGGGCAATATGAGGTTTTAGTGAGTATAAGGCTACCATCTCACTTTTCAGCACAAGCAGCAGAATTAGTGGCATTTATTGTTGCACTCGAGAAACATGAAGGACAGCAAGTGATGGTGTACAGTGACTCTGCCGATGTGGCATCAACCGTATACGCAGGGCTAGCATGTTGGAAAAGGAGGGGCTACCTCTGAGCAGACAGCACTCTAGTGAAGCATGCATCTTTATTGAACAGACCTATTAAGGCATTACAGTTCCCAGCAGCCATATCGATAGTTAAATGCGCAGGGCATACTAAGCTAACAGATTTTATCTCTTATGGGAATTAAGCCACAGATACAGAAGCCAAAAGCATTGCATGCTCTTCAGATATATCGAGTTTTGATACTCCAAGTATAAGAAAGGGAGTACCACGACTATGGTAATACGAGAAGGGTTTAATCATTTACCAAAGACCCAATTAATGGAGATTCAGGGAAGTGCACCGCAGGAACTATGGAAACGAACGGGGTGTTCTTTATCCCCCACAGAAGCATTATGGTCACAGGACAGCACTGGAAAGCCGATGATGCCAGTAGCATTGTTAACGGTAGCGCTTGAACAGCTGCACTACCCCGCGCATGTAACTAGGGAATGTCTTGCTGCAATAATTGTGGAAGACTTGTTTGTTCCAAATTTGTTAGAACATGTTGCATTATTTGTAGTGAATTGTATTGTGTGTCAAACGTTTACAGCAGGGCATATACTGAGAACGATTAGAGGAGTAATACCTCAACCGAATGGTCCTTTTCAGCATTTACATATTGATTATGTTGACATGCTGCAGGTGTGTAATGGATACATGTATCTGATAGTGGTGATGTGTCACTTCTCTAGGTGGATTGAGGCAGGTCTGTGTACACACCCTGACGCCACTCGTGCAGTGAAATCTTTAGTATGTGAAGTATTTCCAAGATATGTGTGTGTGTGTCAAGTGCTGAGATCTGATAATGGGCCACATTTTGTTAATGAAGTGTTCGAGCAGATAGGATTGTTATTGAGTGTTAAGCATACGTTTTCTTCTGCTTACCACCCGCAAGCAAACAGAATATGTGAGAGACTCAATGGCCTCCTTAAAGAAAGGATTGCCAAACTCAAGCTACCGTTGAAGAAGAGATGGCTATATTGCCTACCCTTAGCTTTATATTCCCTAAGGAATCAGCCTGGGTCGGTCTACCACCTCACACCCCACAAACCAGTAAAAGGAAGGCAAATGAAAATGCCTCTTACACCTCCATCGAGGAGTAGAAGTGATGCCCAGAGTACTGAGAAATTGGTGAGTAATGAACTGCACAATTATTTTACATTTTTAAATCTAGCTGTGCCCAGTGGCTGTATTATGTTTCCATCTGTCTTGAGGATGATTAAATCTAGCTGTGCCCAGTGGCTGTACTGTGCTTTTATCTGCCCTGAGGATTTTTAAATGTAGCTGTGCCCAGTGGCTGTACTGTGTTTTCATCTGACCTGCTGTTCCTTTTCCTTGCTCCTTCTCTTTCACTTGCACCCCTCCCTCTGTGTTCTCCCCTTGTGCCCCTCCCTTCCTTTGTTCCTTCATTCCCATCCACCCTCTCCTCTCTTCCCTCTCCCACTTCTTTCATGGTACTCTCCATTTCTCTTATCTTCTCCAACTGCTTCTCTATCGACTATCCTAACTTTCTCACTAAGTCTGGTAGGATGAAGTTCAAACAGGATATCCTGGTCTCCAACCCAGGCCTCCGGATAGCTGATACCTACACTAGTACTTCCTCCAGACAGACCCTCACTGACATCCTCTTTGTTGTTCCTTCCCCTGACCTATGGACACATCAGATGGTCTCTGTGCTCTTTCCCTACTCTTCCTCTTCCATTAATGGTGGCACCCGGTGGGAGGTCCTCTTGGCTTCTTTCCTCTCATCTAAGGTCATCATCAATGTTTGCCACAATGGCACTGTCCTGGTCCAAGACCCTCAAGCCAACTTCCTCCCCTTTGATCGGTGCTTCCCACGCCATATCAATTTCCTCTCCTCTCCTGCTGTCCCTTCGCTGCTGTCTTCGGCTCCCCTGCCTCCTGCCTCCACCAGTACCTTGGCACACTCTTCCTCCTCCTCAACTACCTTGCCCTCTCCTCTTACACCCTCTGCCCTCCCTCATGCTCCTTCTACACCTCCAGAGGGAGTACCTCTGGTTTGTACCCCTGGCCAGAAGTCTTTCAAGGATGGCAACCTTCTCGACACTCTTAGCTCTCGCTCAGCTTTCAAACATCCTCTTATATCTGCCATCTCCTGGAAGAACTTGACCTTGATGTACTTGGTCTCACTGAGACTTGGTTCACGGTGAGCTCTGTCACAAGCTTTGACACTCTCCTTCCTGATGACTACAAGATCCTCTGCACACCCAGACCCAACCATTCCAGTGAGGGTGTAGCCCTGAACTTCCCAGAGTGGATCCCTGCCTCAATCATCCCTACACAGGCCTACTCCTCCTTTGAATGCCTGGTTGCAGGCCCTCTCTCCTGGCCATTCTCTCACTGTGGCTACTATCTACCAGCCACCTGGTCTGATCACCTCCTTCCTCTCTGAGTGGGAGGACCTCTCTTCCTCCCTCTTGGCCTCAAGCACTCAACTCCTCCGCCTTGAAGACTTCAACATCAACATCCAACTGGATGCCTCTTGTCCCACCACGGATCTCTTCCGTGACCTCTCTGACTCGCTCTCTCTCTCTCTCTCTCTCTCTATTCTCTATGCCCGACTCACCCTGCTGGGCACATCATGGATGCTCTGATCTCCTCCGACCTCCCCTGTCCAATTCTCTCACCACTCCCCTCTCCTGGAGTGACCACTTACTCCTCTCCTGTCAACTCTCTCTCTCTACCTCTCAGGCCAAGCCTACCCCCACACTGCCACCCACCTCCTCAGTCATTTGACCCATGAAGCATGTCTGCTGAGGCCTTCGCCGCATCTTTCTCTTCCTCTCCTGCTCTGCTGGCTGACTCACACCCTGACACAGCCCTTTCCATGCTCCACTCTACTATCTCTGATACTCTTGATGTACTTGCCCCTGTTATGAGGCACTGCATTAAGTCAAAAATATCAAGCGCAACTCCTGGTTTGACTCAGACCTCGTCACACTTAAATGCAAGTGCAGGTTGGCTGAGAGGAAATGGTTGGCTTCCTGTACACCCTCTGACAAACTGGCCTGTCACCTGCTCCAAGGGCAATACCGACGCTCTGTCCTCACTAAGAAGGGAGCCCACATCAAAGCCTGCGTTTCTGCAGCATCTAACAACTCGGCCGAACTCATTAAAATCTGCAAGGAGCTGTCCAATCCTGCCACAGTCTCTACTTCACCTGTCCCTTGCTAGGCCCTATGCACGGCCTTGACTTCTCATTTCATCTCCAAAACCCAGGACATCCTGTCCACCCTCTCGACCTCTCCTGCTTCTCCCCCCACACTCTCTTCCCACTTTAGCCCCCCCCTGCAGCAACCCCCACCCAGTCTCTGCCTTTCCACTCTTCTCCCCTGATAAGGTCTCCAGACAAGTCCGATCTATGAAAACCTCATCTAAACAGGTTCTTCCCTGTTCGTCCAAAACCATCAACGTCCACATTGACACCCTTGCCCCAGCCCTAGCTGATTTCTGCAACCACTCCTTTGCCTCTGGTACCTTCCCCTCCCCCTGAAACACTCTCGTGTGCACCCTTTCTCAAGAAGCCCACAGCCGACCGGTCCCTCCGGGCTAACTATCGCCCAATCACTATCACTCCTTTCATGGGCAAACTCTTGGAAAAGCTGGCCATCTCCCAGCTTAAACTTCATACTGAATCTGTTGGCTCATGTTGGCCTTCACGTATTGGACTGTAGTGGGTTGGCCGGAGAAGAGCATTTTGGATAAGAAGTTTGAACCATTTTTTGAGATGACGGTTGAGTTCTCCTTGGGAGGAGGTAAGCTTAGGAGGGGAGATAAGCTAATGCCGCTAGAGGATGTTAGAGGGAAATTAGTTGACTTGGTGCATTAGAGACACCTGGGGGCCAATGGTACGAAGAGGAGATTGCGACAGAGCTACTGGTGGCTGATAATGGATAAGTATGTGGGGCACAAAGTGAGGGATTGTGGTGCATTCCTGGTCAGTGATAAGAGCAAGGTGGTCCAGGAAAACCTGGTATTGCCTGTAATGGTACATGATCAACCCTGGAACATGGCTGTGGACGTAATGGGTGGTTTTAAGATCATTTTATTTTATTATTAATGTGTTACAGTTTATAAATAAACTTTTCACATAATTACATATTATATATACATAATCCAATAGTAAGAAAAGAAGAAACCAAATTTCATATTCATAATTAATACTCATAAAAACATTATAAGAACCATATCAAAATACCTAAAATTCAATACAATCAATAAAATCTATTCTAAAACATTCTCATACGTACATACATAAATATCCAGTCTACATTTCATTCCCTCTACCTCTAGGTATACATAGAGGTTGTTCCATTACATTACATTACGCTTGACTCTGATAGACATACCCAGTCTTCTCTCAATCTCTAACCAGACATTCTACATTGCTATTAAACCTTTCAGTTTTGTAGAATTCCAGATACGCCACCAGAAGATGTCCTCCTTTATCTGTTCAATCTTATGCACAAAATTCCCATAATGTCTGTACTAAATGTTTACCATTCTCGAGCAGCAAGTCAGGACATGTAGCCCTGTCTCAATAGTTTCTTTATCCTCACATAGTCTACAGCATCGCTCCTCATTCCTTAATTTATTTATTACCCCAGTATTTTCAAGTACTGGTAAATAATAAATCCTAACCAATAATATAAATCTTCGGAATCTGATGCTTGGACATAAATTTAAATAATGTTGTGGTTTTTTATATGTATATAGAATATACTTCACAAAATGGTATTTTTTCAGATGTTCTAAGTGAGTGTAATTGTCTATCCAGTCAGCCAAGTCAATTTTCCTTGACAAAGCAGATTTAGCTGCTGGGGAGAATATCTCCTGGCTACAGTTCCAGTTTATAATGTGCATATCATTTTCGATACTGGTTTTTAAAATCGATCTCTTCGATTCCATACGCAGTTCTTGCCACAGAGAAACCAACAACTGATTACTAGAGGTGCTATTGAGCTTCAGATAAAATTCAGTCCTTTTCTTAAGTATCATTGATTTCAGGGATAACAACCCCAGCTCAAGTCTGATGATGGTCATAGGGACACAGGTTGGGAGGCCCAGCACTTTTCTCCAAAATGTACCCTCCACCGCCAGTAGCCACTTTAGATCCATTTTTTGAAGGGCCTCAAGGCCATATATCATCATAGGGGTAAAGACCTACTGGAACAAGAGCCGCGCAGCCCAAATGCTAAATCCCCCATGGGTCAAAGTAAAACGATAGACTAAGGCTGTAATTTGAGCTGCCCTCATTTTGCGTACTTGAATACAGTGCAGATAGTCATTAGTCATTTCAAACTCAATGCCTAGATATCTATAGGAAGGGGTATAGCATATAACCGATTCCAGGACTTCAAGTCTTACACATGCAATCTTTTTATTTGCGAAGACCATAACTTGAGTCTTTTTCAAGTTAATTTCCAGCTCGTTCTTTTTACTATATACCCAGAGTGCTTCCGCAGACTGTTGCAGACCACTAAATATGTGGTCAAGAATGACAAGATCGTCTGCGTAAGCCAGTACCGGGCATCTATCCGCACCTATTCGTGGGGCACAATTATGTACCTTATCAAAAGCTAAAGGGAGATCATACACAAATAAATTGTATAGCGTTGGTGCAGTGACACACCCCTGTTTAACCCCTCGATTCTGTTCAACTTGTGCTGTTATGTTACCCTGTGAATCAAGTTTTAAGCAGACCGTATTGTTGTCATGAAGAAGTCGAAGATAGTACCGAAGTCCTTGAGGGCATTCAAGCATTTCTAATTTAGCCCAAAGTAGCTCTCTGCGTACTCTGTCAAAAGCCGCTTTAAAATCCACAAATAAGGCATGTATAGGGGGATTCCCCTTTTTTCTAGCATTCATGCCAAGGTCTCTAGAATAAATAAATTGTGCGTAGTGGAGTAGCCCTGCCTAAAACCACTCTGGAAACAATAAAGAAGACCTTTCTGATCAATCCAACGCTGAAGTTCTTTTAATAGGAAACTGGCAAAAATGTTGCCAGTGCAGTCTAACATAGACATAGTCTATAATTTGTTGGCTCTAGAGTATCTCCATTTTAATGTATGGGGATCAATATTGCCCTACGCCATGAGTCAGGGATTTTCCCTTCACGGAAGACTTTGTCAAACAAGATCTTTAAAAGCTCTGCCCAGAACCTCGGCTTGTTTTTATAGGTGATATTAGCCAAGCCGTTCGGCCCCGGTGCTCGAGATGATTTTAATTCTTTTATTTTATTGGTAAATTGGTTAATCGAAATCAAGAAAGGGGGCACAGGAGGAATAATCTTCCTTATAGGGTTGCTTTTCTCTCCCATCTCAATGTTACGTTCTACCAAATATCTTTCCCATTTCTGGGCACTAATAGGATTAATCATAGGGATTACTCTATTGCCCCGAGCATCCCCAAGTATTGCCCATATGTTACGTGTGTTCTTAGTACATAATACCCACACCGTGTCCTGACATTGCTTGAGTTTATTTAAGTATCTTTTTTGTTTAATCCACATTTTATACTTATTCTTAAGCGATCTGCTCAATATATGGAAGGACTGCATATTAGGGCAAGACACCTGAGCTTTGCGAATTTCTGTTCTAAGTAATCTTTTGGCGTCCCTAATTTCTGAGTCGTACCTGTTTACCTTCACTTGCTCAGACCAAGCAAATCCCATACCTACCGAAGCACGTTTAGTAGAGAAGGCAGATATCCAGGTCTCAATATTATCTATTGTCATTTCCTGGAAAATGTCAATCTCTGGCTGACTAGTCTCGGTTATATAGAGGGCTGTTTTAGCTATATTTTTCTCAGACCAGCTTATACGTGTGGCCGCATGATTTACCCTCAGAGTGCCCAGAGATTTGCATGCATGTTTACTTATGTAAGGGGCAATTGTTAGTGAGAGTGAAACATGGTCACTCCAATTATTCTCTGACACCATAAAGTCTCTAACTAAGACAGCCAGTTCCGGAGTAACAAAAATATAATCAAGAGTGCTCCTACTTTTACCATTTCCCAAGGTTTCTTTGCCCGATTGTCACCCATCGATCTTCCATTAATCATTTCCATGTCCCAGAATTTGAAAATTCTCAACCACTGTAATCCCACTGCATCAGTTCTCATCTGGCGCATATTACTCTCAGCCCTTATAAAAGGATTACTAGAGAACAATTTCCCTCCCCCCATGTGACAGTTAAAGTCCCCCATAATTGCAATCAGTTTGTTTCCCTGCTTTATAGACCATTTAATCATAAACACATGCATAGATTCTTGGATTGCTTCAGTATGGGCCGCACCAGGCGGGGAGTACAGAGTAATTATTAAGATGTTTACTATGTGATCCACAGACCATAATTCAAATTCCACAGCAATAAGAAATTCGCCTAAATTAGTCTCAATCTGGCGGGATTTAATATTATGCTTAATTCTCACAATCAGACCCCCATAAGGTCTTACCCGCAGTCCCTTATTTGCCATGGATTGATATACTGTATATCCATTTATCACAACTTGAGAGGTTAACCATGTTTCCTGTAAACAAAAGCAGGGGGATTTAGTCACTATAGTTAATGAGCCTCCTGCTTGGAAAAGATCGTTAAAACCCCTACAATTCCAGGACATAATAGCAAATTTCAATCTTTATTTAGGACCGCCGGTAGTGCTTCCACCAGCCACTTCAAAGCTTTCTGAATGTCCTCTATCTGGGGAGATCTCTCTTTAGTTACCATGGGAATTGGAGTGTTATTCTTGGTCTCCAGTATCTTCTTCCTAGGGCAAATATGGTCTTCCTTTCCAGGACCTGCATCCAATTGTACATCCACCTCTACTAAATTGTCTTTGTATGATCTCAATTATTGTATGGTAGAATGGAATTTACAGTGGATAGCAGAAACGTTAGTGTTCACACAAGTCAGAGGTTCAATAAATTCAAAGTCCTCAGATCTTAAGACTCTCAATTGAGGAATTGTATATAATCTAGTGAGTAATTCGGTTCTTGTGAGCCAGACAGATTCATTCTTTTGATAGAGGTTCTTGATGATACATACATTCCTCTTGCTTCCCGCCTGGCTCATCTCTACCTCCTTCGTAGTAAAAATGTCATTCTCTCTTCTCGGGGAGGTCATAATTCTGCTACGAGGAGTAGAAGAGATCTTGTCAGGGTCTTCTTCCATAAATGAATCTGGTAGCACTATAGAGTTTTCTGCAGCACTATTAACTTCATTGGGCTTCTCCGTGATCAACCAGCTGGTTAAGCGCCCCTCTGTTACCAGCTTACATTTCTTTGCCCGTGTCACTTTTGTGATCTTAATAGGTGCAGCAGTTGATGGAGATATTGAGGCCACGACACGGTCTCTTCCCCATAGCTGCTCTTCTAGCCATTCTCCTCTGTTTACGAGAGAAAAAAATCTCTGAGTTTGTCGGCTCCTCGATATCTTGCACCGAGTTCGCATTATTCTCTGGCTCTGCTTCCACCATAGCCGCAGCCACTGACAGATTGTTCTCCACATCATCAATCTCATTGTGGTTCGTCTCATTTGCCGCAGTGATATTAATGGTATTTTCCAAAATATGCCCACACATTTTTAATAATATTTTAAGGGCAAATTGCAGTGACGCCACTGAGGCTTGTAACTCTTTAAAACCACCCATCGAAGTGTATGAGTCATTAGAAGGATCCACTTCAGATTGATCCACCAGTGACGCAGATAACCTAGCTGCCCCATTCGGTGATTGCGTCAAGTTCGAAGACTGGGTATTCGCAACATACACTTCCGGAATTTTCATTACTGCTGGAGTCATCTGTCTTTGAATTGAGAGGCACATATCCAGTAGGGAATTATTGTCTATCTCTTCATTTATAGTCTGCTCCAGAGAATGATTATCCAGATCAAACTGAGGTATCACACACTGTTCTTGTGGAAGGTTTCCCTCAGCTGGGGGGTTGGGTTGACAAAAGGAAATAATCGCTCCCATTGTTACTGGGTGAGGTTTTTTGCTTTTACCCATTTTATTATCAATTCCTAATAAAGGTCCTATCTCTTTGGCCTTACGCAAATTGTATCCGGGCCCCACACCGCAGGTACTCATTATCTCTCAAGAAGTTTCTTAACACAATCCCCCAAAGGATGGTAGAGATCTCTTCTACCTATGAAGTACCATTAATTTCGACTGTTAAGTGTATAGAATTAACTGGCTGTGCACCGTGCTAAGATTAACCTCGTATGCAAGGTCGGTGGTCAGAGACAGGCAGCGTCTCCAGCTGCACTGCTTAGCCCAGGGGATCAAAGGATTGTCTCCCACAGTCTCCCCGTAATATCGCAGGCTTTATCTCATGTACCTCAATTTACATTTACGTACAGCAGCTTCTACCAACTTATCTTAGCAGTGGCATAGTAAAAAATAGG
This sequence comes from Ambystoma mexicanum, assembly GCF_040938575.1. NCBI lineage: Eukaryota > Metazoa > Chordata > Amphibia > Caudata > Ambystomatidae > Ambystoma > Ambystoma mexicanum. Next base: position 597,616,547 of record NC_090924.1, read on the forward strand.
CAATAAGTATACTATCCAATCAGATCACACACCCTCATGGATAATATCATGCCTTAATAGATTATATCCCTAAATAATCTTATAACTGGACCAGGTCAGTCTACTATGGCCAGTAGTGGGAGCCAATATTGCCTACTATTCTACCGGCAATTTGCTATATGTACACACCACCTTCACTTTGCCATCTTTACCTGTTGTGTTAACATGCCATAATGCCAGACTGTATCAGGCTCCAATTCGAGAGGCCCGCTTTTGTGGCTCGAGGTACTCACTTATCCCCGTCTGCCACCGCTTGCCACCGCTTGCCACCACTGTAGTCAGTCATTGACTCCGCCGCCGCCGTCACAATAGGTCACAGCACGGTACCACAGAAGCAACAGCACAGTCAAGGGTTCTCCCTCAATCAATTGCTCGCTTGCTCGCTCGCACGCACACACAGTCTGCAGTCTGCCGGCGGTTAGAAAAGCGGACCCAAAGCACTCCTGTGAGCGAGCCGGAAGCAAGCGGAAATCGCGTCCCGCGGATCTTCCCACGTAACGAAGAAGGAGTGTCAAGCCGCACCTCTCTGGTTCCGTGATTCAATCAATCAACAGAGCAAAACAGAGGCTGCCTCCGACACCGTTCTCACTCCATCATCCTGCAGGTCATTTGTGATAATTTTGTAATGGTGGACTATCATACCAAGTGGATGGAGTTGTGTCCTGCAAGAGATGCAACTACTGTGGAATTTATTACGTTTTTTTGAAGGTGTGTTATTTCGGAAGGGACTCCCAAAAGAGATTGTAGCATAGAACAGGGTTCAGCTTTGCTCCGAGAATATGAAGAAATTCTTGGGTGAATACTCCATCAGGCATGTGTGCAGAGCCTTGTACCATCCCAGGGCCAATGGTCTGGTTGAGACTCAACAGGATTATAAAAGGATGAATTCAGTTGGCTTTGTGGGCAGGTTTGCCGTGGCAGGTAGTACTTTGACAAATGATGTGAAATTACTGCACCACCCCACGCTCTGTGACTAAGTTTTCCCCTTTTGTGTCGTTGAAGGGGTGTGAGCCTGGCACCCAATTGTGTCCTGGTTGGAAGGGGATGGTGGGTGCCATACGAGTGGAACAGGAGGCAATAATGAGGGTGACACAGGAAAGTCAGAGACACTATAGAGTGGTTTTTGATGGGGCAACAGGGTGAAGTCACAAGACAGGGCGGTTTGAGATTTGGTCCTGATGAAGAACCCCAGGATTGGTCTCCTGTGTCTTGAAAGCAAATGTTTGGGTCCGTGAAGGATCACTGCAGTGAGGAATGGAGTGGAAGGTGGGGAGATGTGGTCAAAATGAAGTTTCACGCCATTACAAGGGGCTTCCTGATTTGGGTGCAAGTGATACTGAGGGGGAGAGGTTGGGTGGTACTGGGCCCAGTGTTACCAGGCACAGACTGAGTGGTAGAGAGAAGAAGGCACCTCAAGGATTTGTTTGTTATGATCCGTGAATCTTGTTGTAATAAATTAGACAGCTTGAATTGCATCTCAGTTCTTGTAAAACGGTAATCTGCTTGCATTGCATGTCAGTTGTTATGACTTTTGATTATGGTTGCCTTTGTTTCTGACATCCTTGTTTTCTCCTTTTCCCCTGTCCTCTGTCTTTTCACTGCTGCTCCTATCTCACCTGCACTCCTGTGCCTATGTTGGAAATTGGGGGAGGGGGAATGTGTTGTGTTCTTAGCTTGAGGCGTGTTCACCTAGGAATGCAGGGTGGGTGTTATGGTGTCTGTTGGTAGAAAGCTACTCAGCTGGGAGCATCCTCCTCTGTCTCTGCAGGCCTATCAATAAGCGTACTTGCTTGCAGCAGCACAGCTCTTCTCCTTAATACTTTCCTCACCACATAATATGCAATTAAATGTTTTTGTAATGTTGGCCAAGGTCCTGCTCTCCCATCCATCATCATTACAGTAATGCATCCAAGGTCACTTCCATTACATGTTGTGCATCATAGAAGGTGGATGCTTGATGTATGTTTCCGGTTGAAATTGATCTTACACCACACATTACTGTGTACTGAAATATTTAGTAAGGATGATGTCAGAGCAATCCATTCATTGGCCCTGGTTGGCAGTGGACATGGATGTGCTACAATGTCAGTGACAAGTTGCATGAGGGGGTTTTCTTGATAGAGGTTGTAGTGGTTGGCTAAAATATATTTGATATGTAATGGTGATTCCACATTTGGACAGTCAATAATTCTGTGATCATGCAAGTGCAGACTTCTCATGTCCATGTTGTAGTCTCCTCACACATGGTCAAGATGCATGTGAGCATGGGCAACTACAAATCTGCTCATGGGCAATCAGGCGAAGGGGGTGATGGGGATGCTGGGAAGACAAATTCTAGCATGGATGTTTTATTAGTAGGAGAAGGCATGATACTTTCATATGTTGCAAGTATGTATGGTTGAAGTAGAGAATAGGCTCAGAAATGAAGTACAGAACTCCATTTGGCTACTTTTACATCTTCCACTTTCATATAAGTATGTATGTATGTACGTATATATGGTCACCTACTCCTCGGATCTGTGGCTTGATGGAGGACCTAATGTGTACTGACAGTATAGAATGTTAAGCACCTGTGTATTCCACATGCACAGCTCACATTTGTGTGTGTATTTTAAGATGGCCAGGACTTGCACACACACATCCATCCTGTGTCGTACGCTGTGTATGTGAAGTTCTGGACAATGCACAATCATGAGCTTCCTGTAGTGAACTTGAGTGGCCAATGCACACTGTACCACACACCTACTTAGATGTGCAGAAGGAACTGGCAGGCCATGTTAGGTAGAAGGCACCAGGGAAAAGTATGTGGCATCCAAAAACGTTTCTAGAGCCTTTCCCAACATGTTCAAAAGCAATTAGTGCCTAATTACAAGGACAGGAGGAATACATGTCCATCAGGAATGTGACATGTAGTGTGTTTAGGCTGCCATTGTGCTTGTGGTACTGGTGAGATTGATGTCAGACATTACTGAATGCCCAGATACAATGTTTGATGCTTGTGTAGCAGGCTCTTTTGTGTCTGTATGCATTTCATTTTAAATATGCATGTTCAGCTGGGTAGGCCTCTGAATATTGTTGTCTGACTTTGTGCAGGTGAGGATGCAGTGGATGAGGAGGAGGCGCAACTATCCACCAGTGCAGCCCGGTGTGCTGTGTCTGGTGAGAATACCCTCCTGTGCAGGTCAGAATGTTTGTTGAAGAACATTACACGGATGCAGAAAAGTCTGTGATTTCACCAGTGTGATGCTCCTCGATTTCAAGTATGAAAAGAAAATCCCTTTGAATTAGGAACATGTTCTGTGTATTGAAAAATACATTTGCATTTTAAATATTTGTATTCAATGACCATCTTTACCATGTGTTTTAGAGGACAAAGGGCCTCATTACAAGTTTGGTGGTATTTCAGTGATAAATCTGCTGAAATACCACCAAATATGTCTACATCCACCTGGTCCTGTGGAGCTACAACAGGATTAAAAGTAGTGATAATTTCCCATTTTTGGAGTCCATGGGACTCCATGTGGACTTTTGGCCGATTTACTGCTGAAAGTATTACCTCTGGTAATTCCACTGATTCTCAGCAGTAAAGTGAAGGGTTTACCTCCAGCAACAAGCTGGAGGTGAATCCTTCACTTTTCTTCCAGAATTCGGTGGATTTACCATGCTGTAATACTATCAGCAGTAAATCCACCAAAAAATATAATTTGGTGGTGTGAGAAAAGTGGCAGTAATGGAATTACCACCAATTTATTTCCTCACCACCATCCATGTAATAAGGTCCACCCTTATGTACAAAGTAAGGACTATTGCAGCCTTCTTTAAGGAAAGTATCACTGTATATAATTTCAGCAACTAGATTTGCATTAGTTTAATTTTACATATAGAAATTTACATTGAAACATCTATTTTATTCTGCGATGCCTGTAACTCATTTGGCAGCACTCTGTATTTATAACTTGATGTTGGCATAGCCCAAATATATTTCCATTACTAAGGGGAGCTTGAAGATGTTAAAAAGGTGAACTCAAAATAGTTTGCAAATTCATTTTCCCAGGCCTAACCCAGCTCAGGAATTCACAATAACAAACACTTGAAGAGCACACATAAAGGAATTTGGTCTAGTACAAGCCAGTTCCGAGGGCGATCGTGGGAAAAATAAAAGATGGCTAGTCATGGGCTTTCTGCTTCAAAGAAATTTGTCATAACCCATCAAACTCCAGGCCTTTCATAAGAGAAAATAGTAAAGGTCAAGAGAGAGGTCACTGTTTTTCACGTGAACTCAGAAGAAACCTTGCATTGACAGGTTATTCATATTGGAAAGATGAAGCAGGTACGGTTTCTAAACAGTGACCTGTAGTCACCAAGGTCATCAACTATTCATTTGCAAAAATGAATCGAGACATGGGTGCAATTATTAAATCAGAAATGGAATCTTTATAAATTTGATGAGTCAAGGTGCAATCTACGATCAACATGAAACCAATCATACTTTGTAGCTAGAATGAATAGCTACTAAGCTATTTAAAAGGACCATGATCATTCAAGTGTCTTAATGTGAGCACTACTTTACAGCATCTGATAATGTTTGTTTTATTAATCTCACATATTCTGAAACAAAAACAAAATTGCCATTTTCCCAAAAGGAGTGGTTTTTGCCCCCTCCTTTTCTGAATCATGGGATTGGGAAAACCACACCTCTGTAAGGATTGAGCAGAGTTAAATTATATATATATATATATATATATATATATATATATATATATATATATATATATATATATATATATATATATATATATATATATATATATATATATATATATATATATTCCAGCTCATAGGATAACATTTTTATTATGGAATATGGAGAAATTAATATTGAGCCTTTTTGGAACCGACTGGAGATGGGAGAGTAAAGGTAATATTATTTGAAGGATTGGCCCCATGCAGATTGTAGACTAGTCCGTGGATAGAAGGATGATCAGTCTATATTTGGAAACTGGTTTCCAGAAGCTATCTAAAAAGAGGGTTTGCTGAAGGAATGAACTCAGGCTGACTGACGCCAATAAACCCCAAACTGTCCACACAGACTTGAAAAACAGCAGAATGCAAAATGAGAACAGAAACAGAGATATTGTGTTTTTAAATGTCCTGTGTTCCCCCATCTACATTGAACACAAAGTGAGATGTTATTTCTTTAAATCCCAATTAGCTTTGCATTTAGAAACACAATTTAAAACGGACTGCACTTTGGTGCCACTTTAATGCATAATTGCCTTTGTAAAATTAACTATCAGTTAAAATATGAGTATTTTGTGCTACAGCATTGTCACAAAATGTTGTTGCCTATTGTCAGGGCTTTAAGTGGGTTGGGGCCTGCCGGGGCCGGGCCCCCGATGCCCACCAAGCCACGGCGGGTGCATCTCCCGTCACAGACGCAACGGGAGATGATCCCGACGGTTGGCGGTCGGTCGCCCATGAAGAGGTCAGGCCACAGGCGCCGCACAGAGTCAGGCAAGGCAAAGCTGTGACTGGTACACGTCGTTGGAAATGGTGATGTGACTTCTTCATTGCCAGAGGAAGTCACGTCACCGAAGCGAGAGGAGTTGAAGTGCGCCATAGGTTTGGGACGGTCGGTCCTTAACTGCTTGCCTTTGGCACACAGCGGCACACTGGATCCTGCGATGACCCGACGAGAGAAGGAGAAAATCACGAGGTAAGTTTCCCCTTCCTTGTTCATCTTCTCCAATGTCCTACCATTCCACTCTGTCCCTCTTTCTCCTCTCCCTCACTCTCGTTCTCTCTCGGTCCACCTCTTCCCCCTCACTCATGCTCTCGTTATCTCTGTCTTTTTTCCCTCCCGATACGTAGGGTGACCAGATGTCCCGGTTTATCACCTTCAGGGGTTTTTGCATTTTAGAAACCCTTTCCGGGGTTTGCAGGGTTGGGTGGCTACGGTCATTATAATTGCAATTTATTTTCACAAAACTTTCAGAATTTTGAAGTTGGAGGGTTGGCTCGAACCCCCAACCTTTCAGGTACAAGTCAAAACACTTACTGACTGTACAACAGAGACTGGCTTGGAAATGAATGTACAGCAAGCCATGTAATATCAATCAGAGCTAACGCCTGTTATGAATTAAAATGCCAAGACTCACAGACAAAACTGCACAAATGAGATAATATACAGTTTATAGAAAGGAGAAGTGCTGGAAATAGGATTGGGTGGTGGTTGTGGGGGCGTGTTGGGGTAGTGGCAGTAATTGGTGGGCAGCGATAGGGTAGTCCCTGTTTTATGTTGTTGGTCATTTTGGAAATCTGGTCAACCTACCCATACCCCTCTCTAAATTGCAATAAATCATAAGCGACGTGGGAGTCTGGGGTATAATTTAAGCTTTATTTTTCCCATGCTAGTGTGCAAGTTAATGGAATTCTTAACCAATCTGCGCTGGGTTTTGCAGCTTTTTTATGGAGACTCAAATGGCAGTCAAGAAATATTAATGACAAGGTTGCCTGTATGTAGGCATTGTTTTCCACAGCATGGGGCTTATGATGCATTCTTTATTTCAATGTAATTGTAATTGTTTTTTTATAACGTGCTTAATACTCAGAGGTTTCTAAGCGCAGACCCGGGGTTCGAACCTGTGTTGCTCCCCATCATTTTGCATACAAGGTGAGCGCGTTTCCCCTGAACTATCCTCCAACAGCTATAATTACCCAATATTTGCACTTATTTAGGGACTGCCCTGTCCCTCCCAATTACCTACCCTCTGCTGTCTCTTTTGTGATCTACCACTGATCACTTAGTTTTTAATGCTCTGTTGAGGAGAAAAATATGTATCAACTGCCCCATTTCCTTATTGTATGTGAATGCAAAGTGGGGAAAAAAGCAGGAACAGAGCTGGTACATCAATCTCAGAGGGCTGGGTAGGAGAGCTAATCCAGCACCCTATAAAATACTTCACCCAGGCTGCCACCTTATTTGCCACTCCCAAGAAACTGCCTTGGCTGGTGCCTGGTGGTCTATGTTGTCAGGCCACCACCTCATAGAGCTTCCTTCCTTTTGCCACAGCAATTGGCACGAGAAAGTGTAAAACAAGTAGTTTTGTACATCATGTCACTAACCAGGACTAAGGTAGACTCGTGCAGCCATCAGTATGTGACTCAAATCCATGAGAATAAAGGCTGCTGGTGCTGGACTATAATATTTAAGATTAGCTGGCAGCGCTTTGTGAGACCGGGATTGGAAATGTAAGGGTTTCTTTCAAAAGGGGTCTTTGCTGGTTTGGTGAACCCAAAAAGGGACAGTTCCTGTGTCAGTCCACACCTTCCTCCACCAAAGAGATGCTCGAGAGCACCGTGGCCACTTCTTTGGGCTAAAATCTTGGAATATGAAGCCAGTTAAAACATGTTGTTGTTTATTTGTGCATCTGAACTTGATGAAAAAGGACAGTTAACAGAGACACTTTGCTAATACAAATACAAATAACTTAAATGATGCAATTCATGTGTCTGTATGTCATGTTTGGTAATGTTTTTATTTAGGTGATGTTGGACGAGTCTGTTTATTTATGGGATAAGTTGATTTCTCATACATTTGGCCCCGCTCCATGTATTGTTGTCTATCTGCATGCGTGTACTTCCTTAAGTTCCTTTCCTTTCTTTGATAGGCGTCTCTGTGCCACTGTGCTCGCCCGTCTCCCCATCCTATAGTGTCCCACCCACGTCCTTGTCTTTCCTACTCTCCACTCTGCCCTTCATGCATCCTCTGCCTCCCCGGTATTTCTCTTCCCGACGCCTCTTCTTTCCCCTTCCTTTGTGCACTCTCTCCCACCGCCCCAGCATGGGGTCATGGATTGGGATGGTCAGATTTTTTGGCTGGGATGGTTAAGGTTTTGGGGTTTACTGGATGGCAACCTACATGGACAGAATTTGGGGAGATATTTAATGCAATGTTTAGATGTGGGATACATGGGAAACGTGATTCGGGTTGGGTACGTCATTATTTAATAATGTGTTGTGTAACTTGGGGTACGTTCCTTTGTGTGGGTTCAGCCCTTTGTTGCGGTCTGAGTTGGTTTGGGAGAGGACTGCGACTGTCCTATTGGATGGGTGATGTTGGTGCCTGGGACCCTCGCATGCATTTTCTTCAGTTTCTTTTCCGTTTTCCCCATTGCAAATGTTTCTCGTTTCTTTTCCCTATCCAAACTTTCTGCTGTTAGTTTGGATGGGGAAAAGAAACAAGAAACATTTCTATTGGGGAAAACGGAAAAGAAACTAAAGAAAATACATGAGAGGGAACATCCTGTTCCCTCGCATGCATTTTCTTTCATGTATTATTTCCAGTTCCAACCGTTCTGCTGTTTGTTCCTTTGCATTGTGAGGGAACAAACAGCAGAACGGTAGGAGGAGGATATCACATTGCATGCTATGGGAAGGCTCTCATGTCTGGAATGGGAAGGAGTGAGATTTCACATCTCAGGCTATGGGAAGGGTCTTAGGTTTGGTATTAGGAGTTGGATATCACATTCATGTTATAGGAAGGGTCTTAGGTTTGGTATTAGGAGTTGGATATCACATTCATGTTATAGGAAGGGTCTCAGGTTTGGTATTAGAAGGTGTTGGATATCACATCTTATGTTATTGGAAGGGTCTCAAGTTTGGTATTAGAAGGAGTTGGATATCAAATCTTATGTTATTGGAAGGGTCTCAGGTTTGCTATTTGAAGCATTGAGATATCACATCTCATGTTACAGGATGGATCTCAGGTTAGGAATGGCATGGTGTCGGATATCACATCTTATGCTACAGGAAGGCTTTGAATCCATCTTAGTGGTTGTTAGGTTTATTTACCACCCAAATTAGAATACTGCCTTTGTCACTGCAATAATATATAGTAATTTATATATAAGCTAGGTTCAGTGCAGTAAACCACATTTTCTTTTTTTTAAAGATAGGAAGCCGAGAGTTTCGGCCGTGCACTGGTTAGAAACAGATCCGCTAGTGATACACCCAAGATTTTCTGCAGCCATTAACGATGTCTGCGGTACTTCCCAAGCGCAAGTCGGTGCAGACTTCGCTGCTTGACTACTTGCCATCAGCGAAAAGATGTAAGGTGGAGGAGGCTGCCACCATTCTGAGTGGGGATGAGGAAGCTAGCCCAGTCAATTCGAGAAGTGAGGCACCAGAAATATGTCAGGATTCTTGTGCTAAGGAGGCCAGTAGCTCCAGTGCATCTCCCGCTACAATCTAGCCTGTGCCAGAAGAACCTCTTCTAACCCCTGATTGCTGGAGTGACCAGCAGTGGTGCTATTTTAAGGGGGAATATGAATGGATTTTTCTGGCTTCAGGTCACATTGGATTCTCTGTGTGTAGGGAAGTGAAAGCAACAGGTGGCTTATCCGTGCACTCCTGTGGGCACAGTTTGCGCATAAACCTGGAATGGGCCGATGGAAAGGTGGGTCCTTCAGGTTTTGGCAAACATGCTAGGCAGAAGCAGCTCCGAAAGAAGATTATGGAGCACAAGTCAAGTAGTGCTCATAAGGCATCACAAGACATTGTAACAGCGCGAAAAAAGAACCACTTGACAGCAGCCATGCAGCAAAGCAGTGGCAAACATTTGGAAAGCACATGCAGAGTGTTTCACACTGTTTTCTACCTGACCAAAAAGAATCGGCCATTGACAGATCACCCTGATTTGGGTGACCTCCAGGAGGTGAATGGTGTTGAAATGGGTCGTGTGTTGCGCAGTAATGTTACTACAACAGAGATATTGAGACATGTAGCATCAGAAATGCAAAAGAAGTTAGTGTGTTATATCAGAGAACACAAGCCAATGATTTCTGTGTTTGTGGACGAGAGCACCACTGTTAGCAACAAATCAACTTTGATTATTTATCTGTGGGGTCTTTTTGGGGCTCATTGTAAACCAGTCACCATTTTCTTTGGTCTAATGGAGCGCCAAGAGACAAATGCCTTGGCCATAAAGGAAGCTCTGCTGGGGTATTTTGAGAATGTTGGCAGCACAAAGACCCTGTTGCATGAGATCTGGATTGCTATTTTTTCGGATGGTGCAGCTGTAATGTTTGATAGCAAAGGGGGGTGATAACATTATTGCGAGCGGAATTCCCAAATCTTGTGTTATCGTGGCATTGTCTAGCTCACCGCCTTGAACTGGCCGTTGGAGACACTATTGATGAGGTCGGTGGGGCCAATAATTTTAAAATGTTCATGGACTCTTTATATGCCAGATACAGCATGTCACCAAAAAACACAAGACAGCTACAAATGGCTGCCAGTGATCTCGGTTTGCAGCTGCAGAAGATAGGGAAGATGCTGGACACACGATTGGTTGCATCAAGTTATAGGACGGTTCAAGCTGTTTGGAACTGCTTCCCTGCTTTGTGTAAGCATTTCGGAGAAGATGCTGAGGGTCTCTCAAGACCCACAAGGGACAGAAGCAAATATGATGGTCTGTTTAAGAAGCTTACCTCCAACTCTTTCGTAAAAGATTTAGGGCTTATGCGTGATGCCCTTCAAGAACTGCAAGACTTGTCTCTGGCTCTTCAGAGCCGGGATATCACAATTGTGAATGCACACAGACCCTTGGTGGGGCAAGTCCGGAGATTCTTTGCGATGAAAGAATCTCCGGGGGAGTTTGCTTCTACTGCTCAGAGTGCAGTTGATTGTGGACACTTCAAGGGCGTTCATATTTCCCAGGGAAGGGCAAACTCTGTGTCTCTGAATGAAAGGCAATTTTATCAAAGCCTTTCAGTTAACCTTGCCAAAAGGTGTGCTCCAGACTTGGATAAAGAACTTGTAGCCAGTTTCAGTGGCTTGGATGCAAAGAATTTACCGAATGATGAAGACATTGTACTTTATGGTGAAAATGAGATTCAGAGACAATGTATGAAATTTCAACTCCCAATCAGAGGCACCATCCATGCCTTCAGGGATTTTAAGGACTTTGGTGGCAAAAGGTGCCCTGAAGCATTTAGGGCTTTGTTTGCTTGCATGGAAACGTTGCCCGCAAGTAATGCAGATTGCGAAAGGGACTTCAGCGCCATGAATGTAATTGCTTCGCCAAGCCGAGCATCCCTCCATGTGGCCACTATTTCCTCATGTTTATGGCTGTAACTTAATGGCCCTCCAGTAAAAGCATTTAAGCCATTGTCCTTTGTGAAAAGCTGGCTGGCAAAAGGGAGACGAACAGCTGAGGAAACACACTGGAAGCAAGCTCATGCAAAGAAGGACTCCCTTGAAGATTATTATGTGGGGTTCTGGGAAATTGTCAATTAATTGTTTAAACATTTGAATGCACCTGTTAATGTACTTCAACACCTATCCTTTTGTCAATGGCCCAGTTAAGGGTCCAATAAATAATCACCTTGAGCTTTGATTTGTTATACTTTAAGCCATGTAGCAAGCAGTCTGCTACACAATATGTACTTAGTAATGTAGGCCCGACCAGTTTTACCATGTCGCATTTAGGCCCCCCCCACCAATTGGGCCACGCCCATCATGTCTTGGGCCACGCCCCAAAATGAGGGCCCCCCCCTCAGTTTCTTACCCCACTTAAAGCACTGCCTATTGTGATATCATCCATTAAAGCAGCCGGGAGGCCATAGTCATAGGTTAGATGTTTACACAACAAAAATGAGTTTAAGGAATTACTTCTACTCAATACGAATTGCGCAAAGTGTTAAATCCCTGAAGTCCATTATCTGTAAATGCACAAATAGGCTCATGTGTAAGGTGGAAGGGCCAGGGGGGTTCTGACATTGTACATGCTACTGCAGAAGGTTACAGCTCCAGCCCAAAAGCATATCAAGGTTGAAAACTACACATAGACGCACTAAAAGCTGTACATGTATACACAGATTGGCAGTGGCACATGCAAATATATGTAAAACAGTGTATACACACAAGCAACTAAAAAGCTTCATACATGGCTGTATTCCACATCACACACTCACACTGATCTAGTCGGAAAGTAACAAACTCATATTTAGTGAAAATCGCACATACATATTCAGAGAAAGTTGTACATTCATATTCTGAGAAGATTCCACATTTATGTATTCAGAATAAGAGTAGACAGATCCCAGAGAGCATTACTTCAAATTCAAAATTACAGGATACAAATGCAAGATGGACATTGTCTACATTGAAATGATGTGCACACATTCACTACCCCACCTGCATAGGGGAGTCAAGTTGATTGTAAGTGTACTCTAAATGTTAATTGTTCAAGAAGTAACTTTTCCCTAGGGCTACCAGACGTGGACTCCCTGCTCACTGTGCTCAGAGAGGCACAGCTTCACCTCACTGATGAGGCCCAACAAGGCTGAAACACGTGTATGGGGTTGCTGTTGGTACTCTTGTTCAGAAGGGAATTGTCATAGTATTTTGTTGCTGGACTGCCCATGTGAGCGGGACAAAGACTGATATGCAAATGAATATTTCCCATCTGTGAAAGGTACAGTGAGCAAAAAGCAGATGGCTGCAAACTCTCAAAGTGGTTAAAAACCACTGAACAGGTTATCATGCCATGTTCTTTTGAGAGAGGGGCGTCTGCTAACTTTTTTGAACTTTCTCCGATACCCTATTAGTTTTGATAATGGAGGAAATCGAATGCTTTAAATACACTTGCATCATGTTGGAATATTATATTTGAAGAAACTGTTATTTACATCGAAGCAAATGTAGAACAGAAATGTTAATATTTTTAGACTACATTATATCTATATATATATAGACTATTAGAATACATGCTTGTGTTCTTACTGATTATTGTTTTTTGCTGTACATCACATTGTAGTGATCTCCACAGTGAAAATCATCAGGAAGCCACCTTACTTGGAGTTACTTAATTCTTTTGAATACATTTCGAATTTTGAGAAAAACATTGTCTGTTCATTGCCCAGAATGGTGGCACTAAGCCATACAGGGCATTACATCGGAGATTTTGCACTAACAGAATTGATAGATAAATTCACCAAATGTCAAACCCTACATACAGTTCTACTAAATATTATATTTTTCGAGGTCCTAGAAGTGGCCGTTCCTGTGGAAGTAGGAAGGACATGGAGGCTGTGTTAAGCCATAAAGAGTGGGGGAGCAACTAAGGGTTAAAAAAGGGGTAAGAGCAAATCTTACCTTAAGGAGGCCTGTCACCGCGCAAATTATGTAAAAAACTTCTGTGATGCTAAAAAGGGATTAATTACAACCTTAAAAACCCAGGCGGCGAATTAGCGGGAGCACCGCCAAGCACCGGTCCTTCATGTATTTAAACCTCTACCTGTGCTAGATACCCACAAATGTGCCCACTCCTATAACATCTCGTCTGTTTATCTCAACAGACCTCACAAGATACTTCCCGCTTTGGAATATCTCGTCCTGATGAAGGCCACACCATCAGAGCTCATCCCAGCTCACCTTCTGGCCGAAACACTGTTGTGTTGACTGTTATATTGTCTGTGTTGTCCCTGTTCAACCCTACATTGTTTTGATGTATATGTGCTGATTATTACATGCTATCACCTCACTAAATCCACTGGTCTCCTTCACAAGGACCCCTCAGTGGATGTGTAAGCATTGGAAAGACGTTACAAATATTTGGAATTTGTCACTTACAAACTGGTTACTATACCTGAAAAATGTGTAAATACTGTTGTATCTTGTGTAACTCCTAGTTAAGTGTATCTACAAACACGTAAACTGCAGTTTTATTAAAAATCTGACTGCTCTACTCAGAATTGTCCTGATACATTTTTGTCAGAATTAATTCACAGTAACGTGGACACACTTACCAAGGTGTAACCCCCATAGGTGTGTGTTCACTCTTCGTTCACCAGCCAGGTATCCCGTGACCTTGCTCATTTTTGCTTTTTAATATGTGACTACCCACCTGGGTAGAGCAAGGCATCAACCAGGTGCCCTTTTTGATAAACATTCCAGAATATGGTTTAGAGACAGACGTGATTTTTCATACTTATTGAAAAGCCAAGTTTGCACACGTTTTTTGAATACATGATATGATTGCTCATTTCTGATGTGCATTGGGAGAGTGTTCCAGAGGGGAGGTGTGGCGACCCTAAAACATCTACCACCTGCCCTTTTGGGTCTGAAGCGGGGGTGACCAAGGAGATACTGGTGTTTGATATGTCTACTCTACCTCTGTGTTTTATGGTAAGTGAATCATTGAGGTAGGTGGGTGCTGCTTTGTTGACCCAAGTTCCCTGTAGACACAAGTTGCTTTTTTCAATGTAATCCAGACACTGAAAACTAACCATATGTTGTGAATTTTTGCCAGAAAGTCCATTGAGAGTTGTATGTAATGGTAATAATATGCTACATATTTCATTGATCCTTCGAGTACACAGATGGTCTCATATTTGTAACCTATTGTCAAGTTCCTTGAAGCAACAGTGTGTAGAGTTCTTGCTCAGGATTATTTCTCTCTGAAGTATGTGTTGACTGATTTATTTTGAACACAGACATTGATATCATTTCGCCGGCGTAATCAGCTAAGAAAATCCAGCAATACATTAGAAGACAATAGAAAGAAATCAAAGAAATGTTTACGCCCCTCTGTATGTTTCATGTTCGGTTTTCACACTCCTTGTCCGTCGCGCATCAGTGCAGCGGAGACGGCCACCTCTTCTTCCTCGAGCAAATTATTGAACCCTATTGCTCCTAGGCCCTTCCAGATTATATCCCCAAAGACGGGAAGCTATACCTTTAAAAGAGTGTTGGCACTTACAAGGAATTTAACATGTCACCAAATGATGATGTGTCGGTGACCAGATTGGTTTCCATTTTAGATGCACAATCATGTCGAGATGTCCATTAAACGAAAGTACATACTATTTATAAGAGCTAAATAAAAAAAAGTACATGACAGATTGGCACAAAATTGTAATTTAAAACACCAGAGAAGCCGTGTAAATGGGTCTTTAGGTGGGACTCTGATGCAAAGACTCTTGAGCAGATATGGCAAACATGTTGGCTTGTCAGGTGAAGTTAAGCATTGGAAACACATGTTCTTGGTCCTAACTAATATGCTGGGGCACCCTTTATCAGGATCCACTGGATTCGTTTTGCTGGGGGTTCTCAATAGATCCGGCGATGGGATGGATGGAGGGGTGCTTTCTTCTCTAATGGCAACTGCTCACCTTATGCTGGATAGGCTACGCACAAAGGCTGGGCCACTAACACTTTCCTCATAAAAGAAACTTCTCGAATGCTATTTGGAGGAGATTTCTTCATATGGTGAACTGAAAAAAAGAGATACCCCCTTTCAAGTAACCAAACAACTGTCCCAGCTAGGTTTCTCAGCGGTTTCACGCCCCCAAACATGAAAAAGATGAAAGCATGCAGAGGAAAAGCATCGGACTAACCATTTTGCTACTCCTTTTCTATGCTCTAATCCCTCCTGCCCTCCTTCTGACACCTTCTGCCCAGATTCTGGGATAGAGTGTCCATTTCGGTGCAGTCCAATGTAGTTCTGTTCTCTTCAGTGGGATTGGGCAGTTTGGACAAGAGGTGATTGAGGATGAAATTGGGTCCTGCAAAGTGATGGAAATATGTTGGTGTCAAAACAAGAGAGAAAGATCAAGGGACGAGTTAGTTGCTATATTCATGGCTGGGACATACTCAGCACAGCTGGGCACCTGCGTCAGCAAGCTCCTAATGAGAGAGAGCTTCATTGAGTGGAACCGCAAGCAGTGTAGCTTATCCTCTTCAACACCACCATTAATCTCCACTGAACATTATTCTGTTCCCCTAGGACATGCAGGGCCAGTCCGACAATTAGTTGCTTATACAAATGCTTGTAGTTGAGTCAGGTGGTCAAGCTGCTGATCAATGAATTGTCACACTAGGTCTGATCCCCAATTGTGTGCAAAGGTAGGGTAGCTTGTGTGGTCCTGTCTTGTTTATACCTTGAACATGTACTAAATGCAAATTATCTGTCACCAAAGATTTCTCTGGATAAAATGTCATGTCCAATTCAAACGTGTTAGCATAGATCTCTTTGTTTGGCGCATGCAAGCCCTTTCCCTGGCACTGAAGATATCATTGTCCTCTCTCTCTGTTTCCTAAACTCCCTGGTCTCATCCTTGTGGCATTACCATGATGCTATGCCTCCTATTCTATGCTCTCATCTGAAGACGTCTCCCCTTCCTAATGGTATCCCTCTAGTGCTAATGATATCCCTTTAGTCCTTTTTTGTCCCAAGCCAAATGGATCCTTCTTAAAGTCAAGGGAACCTCTGTACCTAGTACTCATAAAAAAATACATTCTTTAGTATCAGAAAGAATGTAGTAATGATATGATATTTATAACGCACTTAATACAGAGAGGTTTCTATGCACGGACTTTCTATGCACGGACCCGGGGATCGAACCTGTGCTGCTCCATGTGGTCTCGCTTCCAAGGCGAGCACGTTGCCCCTGAGCTATCCTCCTGAGAAGTACCAATGTTGTTCTGTGTAGGCTGATCTACTTTCAGCTATTATCAATATCCCTCCTCGAGCAATTCTGACCTTCCACCCTTGGTTGTTTGCCTTCAACCCGGAGAGAGATGATCTGAAAGGTACACTTTCTTTGGTGCCAAAACCATAAAAAGCTCAGTCTCCTTAGGATTAAAATCCTGACTGCATGCATAATATCCTTCATACTGTACATCTCCCTGAATACATAATATATGCCCATCAACACTAAACCGATAAGAACTTTATTCAATCCCACACTACATTTGTCCAGGGAAATCGGATTGTATTCAGTTGCATATATGATTACCCCCGAGTATAATAAACTTACTTACCCTACAACAATCACTTGGGAAAGACAGCATTTCAAGTTAAATAGACCAATAACACGAGAAACCCTCTATTTGGCCTGTCCATTGTTGTTTTGTTTTTGCTAAAGTCCATACGCATTGGATTAATAAAACACCATCCATACCAAGGCAGGAAATGACAGGAGCATTTACCATTCAAGGAAGAGTGTTACAGCTGTAACAAAGGTAAAGCAAGTCTGGCATGAATTGCAATCTGAAAGTTTAACATAAGAGTATAGCTTAGCCCAGACATGAGGGGGAACCCAAGACTAGCAACTGGTGTTTATCAGTTTGAGTGCTGACCACCTAAAATAAGAACTTAACCAGAGAGTCTTCTTCTCTTTTGCATAGTTTATGTATCCCTCTAAGCTTTGGGGTGTTTTGGGTTCACTTGTGATGGGTGCTATTCTTATGTCTAGACTAAGCTATACTGCTCTAGTGTGCTTCTATGAGAAGAATGCACCTGCCAGGAGTAGTTATACATCTATCTACAACTCTCTTTCAGGTACAACTAGCTATTATTTTACCAACACTAATACTGGAATTGTAAGCGCTCATTTCATTCTCTGGCACGGCATGGATGGAATTTGACTAATCTAATGCAAAACCACATGACTGTGAAAGGCACGGCCGCCCCCAACCTGTGTAAGCCCTATTAATTGCACAGGCCGTGGGTGGCCATGTCCTCATGGCACCTGCTATAATTGGTGCCACTACAGCTTTTTTGGGTTAGGCACATTGTTTGGGTGCAAAGCACCACCCTAATGCCAAAACAATGCAACAGATAAGAGAGAAGAAGGGATGCTAGGAAGCGGAGATACTAAAGCAGGTATACTGGATGGAATGGAAACATTCCGAAAAAGAGATCAAATGGCAGAAGTTATCGAAGGTAAGTTATTGCGCTCTACCCTTTGTTTAGGCAAAGGAATCCCGATAGAAGCTATCAGACTGGCATTGGATTTGACTTCCTTACTAACCCACTTTAGGATCAAACGCAGTCTACTATTAATTAAAATGACACTTGGCATTGATAAATCAATACTGTCGCAATTACGATCAAATATTGCACTGCGTCGTTTCTACGTATCACAAACCCTAAAAGAACTTGTTAACAAATGTTCTAACTCTCATGAAACTATTGAATGGACACTAATTCCAGAAATTCACTAGTAGGCTATAAAAAGAAGGTCTTAAGGGACGGCTTCCCTTTGGGATCGTATAAGTGACATAAAACATCTCGCAGCAGGGGCAGACTGGGGCATAAAATTGTCTCGGGCACCAATGAAAAAGTGTCCCACAGTTGCAAATGGCTATTTATTCCGTGTCTGACAGACTGTTTGAGTAGTGCTCAAGCGGTAGGTTTTTGATAAAAATGTGATGCAAATTATGCATTTTAAAAAACATTCATTCACTAACACTGATCAAAACTACTAGCCGCATGGTGAAGTAACCACTCCATTTAACCACATTGCATCCCACCATACCCTAGATAAATCCTCACCACTCTACCTCACCCCTGGCCAACACCACCCCACTCCACCCTACTCCATCCAATAACTCTACTCACCCCACAAAACCCTGATTCCACTTTACACGCCTCCACCACACTTCACCCCAACACCTGTCCACTCTGCACCATACCACTCTATCCCACACCACCCGACATCGCTCTATGACGCCCCACCCACCCAAATTCAAAACACACGGCTCCAATCTACCTCACTGCACCCAATTCTACACCACTCAACCTCACACCACCCACCACCGTCTCACTTCGTGACACTCCATCCCGCAGCACTCTACAGCACTTCCCACACCACTCTACACCACTTCCACAACACGCTAGAGGATTTCAACACAGCACCTTACCACACCACACCACCCCTCTGTCTGCCCCCAACAACTCACCCACCCTAGCACCCTTCATCCTGATACTTTTTAACCTATCTCACCTCTTCTCCCGTCCACTCTAACTCACCCTTAGAATCACCATACTTACCTTAAACGTTTCAAACATGTCTCCAGTTAAGTGTTTACCGACACGTAACTTTGTGAAGAGAAGTCTGTCTACTACGACTATTACTAATCTTATAACTAATGTTATTTGTCTGCAATCACTACGTTGCAGACGTGTTTGGAATTACTGGTGGGGCCCAAGCACGAACTGCTTTCTTACCTAGAAGTGTAAAATACAATAAACTACAACATAGAGTAACTCTACTGGCTATGCCAGGGGTTGTTTTTACATTTTGGAAGGCAAAACAAGTGTGTTGCGGATACAGTTGTCGTGCATCATCGCCTCAAATGGAAATAAACCAAGAGTTCCTCGCGTGTTTTTCATAATATTTGTGTCACTTAAAACTTCTAAGCATCTTGGTTTCATCGGCTGTGGAAACACGGCTGATATGTGAACATATGTGTCTGTAAAATGCAGGTGTCAGTATTTGGCTATCTTGAAGGTATTCCCATGTTCAGAACTGTGGAGTCGCCTTGTTCTCAGCCCCATGGTGCCCCTTAATGTACCCACCTGGAGGTGGGTATGGCTAGACTAGTTGAACTGCAGGCATCACTTGTTTGATCCCCCTCGCTGTAAAATCGTGCATTCTTACTCTCTCTGGGGGGTCTCTCTCCTCCCTTCACACCCTGGATCTTAAACCTATTTAGACTCACATTCGCCCACCTTGCCTACCCAGCGTGGGGTCAACGAGGAAAGTCACTTCACATATATATGAATATATTAGAGTCTCTAAGAGTGGCTTTACCTTTCAGTACAATACTTGCATTTATGTCAGTGGCTTAGAGCATGGCATTTACCTCACGACTACATACAACCAGGGAAACAAATCATCTCAGGGCATCACTCGGATCATTGCG
Organism: Ambystoma mexicanum; assembly: GCF_040938575.1. Classification (NCBI taxonomy): domain Eukaryota; kingdom Metazoa; phylum Chordata; class Amphibia; order Caudata; family Ambystomatidae; genus Ambystoma; species Ambystoma mexicanum. The sequence goes on from NC_090924.1 coordinate 597,636,302, forward strand.
AGTACCTGTGCAAGTAGGAATAGAATAGTTGGACAGGAATGGTCTCTCTACCGCCCTACCCCCTTTTAGTTTGCTTTAAACAACTTGTAATACTGAAAATCAACCACCTGGTGGCAGACTATGCCTTTTATATTTGTGTGGCTTTTTCCCTCTGTTGTCCAATGTTTTGGTGTGTGTCTCCCCCTTGAGTTTTGTTCTTTGTTGATGCTGCACCGTTTGCCTTTTCAATGTATGTATGGTCTGCTTAGTGTGCTGTCAAGTTTGTTTCTTCAGGTTAGTATTTATTTGAGTTTTGTTTTTTTCTTTGAGCAGTCATAATCTCATTTCAGACCAATGGCGGGGCTGCTTCCTGTGACAGGCGCCTACATATTGCAAAAAGAGAGGAACTGGGACCCTTGGGCTTATCATCGGGAGTACAGCAGCTGCTCAGATCAGTGAGTACCACTTCCTGTAAACAAGAGGAGGGGTGCCCCATCAGGAAGGAAAGAGGGGCACTGGCATTATGTGCATGTGTCAGCCCCATTTCTCCCAAGAGGAAACCCCAGGAAAACCCACCCTGAGGGAACTTTAACGTATATGACATAGAAGCAAGTGATTTGAGAAACTCTGCAGTCCCACCAGTGGCGTCACTAGGTGGGGGATGAGGGGTGCCCCGCCCGAGACCCTCCTCTGAAATCCTGGGCCCCCACTCTCCCACCACCTCAGCTGGGCTTCTTTCTCTGCACTGTCTGCAGTGCTGTGTTTGCCAGCACAGCACAGACACAGGGTCACAATTAATGCTGCTGCACAACAATGAGGAGCTTTTAAGTCAACCTGCAGCCAAGAGCAGCCCTTCCAATCAGAATGTAGAGCACGAAACCGCTAATGATGGGTCATTAGTGACTTAATGGTTTAATGCCTACTTTCTGATGGAAGGGGAGGTGAATAAAAGGGGTGTGGTAGTTTGTGTGCTCAAGATTCTCTGCAGGAGTGCTTCTGATGTCACACATTGCCCTTTTATAGGTGGCCCCCTACTTTTGTCTGTGGCCCCCTCTGTGTCTCTCCTAAATTTGATTCCTGACAACGCCACTGGGTCCCACGTGCACAGTTTCAAGCGCAGCGTGGGTATGCAGGTACAGTGGAATACAGGTGTCAAACCCCAGCGTGGAATGCAAACCGGAGCAAAATTAAAATCCTATGGCAACAAGGACAAAAGCATGGAGAAGACACCTATGCTCAGGCTAAGGAGGCTACAAATAGGTCACGAAACTTGTGAACAAAGGACCAGAAAGCAGTCATGACACTACTACCTGATCCAAATATTGCAGAATGCACTTTCATAATCTTGGACTTTGGGGTCAGTGGCATGGGTCGAATCCAGAATTGGACTGGCTTATAGGGCAATAGGGGAATGCCCAAACACACAATGTATAATGCTAGTAAGGGCCAGTTTTTTGGGCCAAAGTGGGACACTTTTTTGGCCAATGTGGGCCAGTTTGATGAGTGAGTTCATTATACGGCTAGTAGTTTTTAACACAGTGTTGCTGAATAAATATTCTTTAAATTGCACAATTTGCATCACATTTTATCAAAAAACTTCCCCTTGGGTACTATTCAAACAGTCTGTCAGAAAAGGAATGAATTGCTATTTGCAACTGTGGCCCACTTTTTCATGGTGCCCAATGCAATTTTATGCCCCAGTACAACCCTGGTTGAATCGCGTTTATGGAAAGCACACACTTGATTTCAATTTAAATGAAAGGCCAGACTCAAGGAGAGGAGGTATAACCATTAGAGAGCAACCAATCATGAACAAAGTGACTAAGATGGGAACACACACCAACCAGAGCACTCATTGTGGTAATTACACCTAGAGCGCACCAATACAAAGAGGAACAAGCCTCTTCCCATTGAGGGTGTTAGGGCAGCGTGCAAGTGTGTGACTTGCACTTCAGAGAGAGGTGGCAGCGTGCCAGAGTGTGACTTGCACTTCAGAGAGAGGTGGCAGCGTGCCAAAGTGTGACTTGCACTTCAGAGAGAGGTGGCAGCATGCCAGAGTGTGATTTGCACTTCAGAGAGAGGTGGCAGCATGCCAGAGTGTGATTTGCATTTCAGTGAGAGGTGGCGGAAGAAAAGCGTTAGAGAGCCAAAACTTGAGTGGTCAAGCGCAATAGGCGAGTTGGTAGGAAAAATAAACAGCACCAAGTGGATTAGCTAAGTGAGCCTCATTGTAGAAGAAGCCCAGTTGAAAGAACATTCTGGACTAAAGAACCTACTAGGAGTCTGGGCCCAGTGGCTGACAGAAGCCAGGCCTTGAGATAGGAAATTTGAGAACATCCTACGGGGGGCTCTGACCCAGATACCGGTGGCAGCATTGAGGCCTCCAGCCTAACCGTTCGTCTCAACAGCCAACTGAACTTTGGTAAGAGCCCTAGCCTTATCAAGATTAGATTATTGCAATGCACTACTAGGCGGAGCAAACAAATACTGTATCAAGAAATTACAGCTCTTGCAAAGTGATGCTGTACGGATAGTAAAGGGTGCAGCCAAGCATCAGCACATCTGGTCGGGTTTATTATATCATCTCTTTAGATAGATCCTTAGGAGAAGACTGTTCCCTCCCTCTTGGAAGATTGCATTAGTAATACCTTTTTTCAAGGGGGGCGATCGCTTAAATCCGATAAACTACAGGCCTATCGCCCTCCTTGACATAGACAGTAAGGTATTCATGAAGCTCCTCCTAAATGAACTGGTTCTATGGGTGGAAAGGGCTCAGATCTTATCTCGCCACCAGACTTCAGGAAGGTCCTTTCCACCATCGTGAACAGAGTTGTTAGAAATTTGACACCATGGAGAAAGACCAGGCTTCTATTGTACTCATGTTGTTGTATGTGAAGCGCTTTGGATTAAGGCGCTATATAAACTTTTATAAATACAAATACAAATTATATGGGGCCTGGATTGATCTCTCCAAGGCGTTTGACCAGGTAGACAGACATTACCCTGGAACAAGCTGAGGAGATGGGGGATTCCAAAAACACAGTTGTCAATGTTGGTAGAGCTACACAAGGATGCCTCCCTAAGGGTTCGCCTTGACAACCAGAGACACCTGTTGGGACTGGTTAGAGTGGAAAGAGGAGTAAGGCAGGTTTGTTTGGGGGCACCCCTTTTCATTAACTTGTTCCTATCAGACATGGGTGAGTTTTTGAAGTCGTCCTCACTGGTCAGCTGAATGGAGTGAAGATCCATTGGACAAGACCGCAATAAGTTTACAGCATCTGCTGAGCAGACTACGTGAGTATGTGAAAGCAATTGAGCTATCAATAAATCCTGCAAAATCAAGGATAGTAGTAATTAGGCACCCACAAAAAAAGATCAGTTTTGCAAACTGGGTACTGGAAGGTCAAACAATCCCAAGAGTGGAGGCTCTAACCTATCTAGGTTATAAAGTTAATGGCTCACCTGCCCTTTATAAAGTTCAGTCTGATGTAGATGAGAAAATCACACAACTTATACCTCAGATGAAAAAACTAAACAATAAATACTGCAAATATTCTATTTTGCCATTGATAAAATTCTATATGGCAAAAGCGTTCCTGTCATCTTATATGGTTTGGAGGCTAAGCCAAAGCTCTGGGAATTATGTTGGTGCCCGCTGGAGGGACGGTTTTGGAAAGCAGCTCTCTGCCTTCCAATAAGCACCCCATTTTGGTACTTGCGCTTCGAGCTAGTACTCAAGTCACTCAACTGCATTGCTAACTGGAAACTGATTTCACTCTACTGAAATATTATCCTGGGACAAGAAGACACATTTTTTAGGAATATTAAAATCCATCTGGAAAATCTTAGGTCAACATTTTTGACCATTCTTGAAAATGGAGTGAATGAAGCCTTATCACGGGTTGAATTAAGCCTAGAAACTCTGGTGTCAAACGCCTTAAAAGTTAAGCGTGAGCTAGAAATCTTGGATTGGATTACACTCTAGTCAAAGTCAGGCAATCAACCCCAACCATTGTTATCGATCAAAAAAATACTGGGCTTTCTTTCACGCTACTTGGTTCAGTTTCCCGATAGGCTAGTGAGGCACAATGCTTTGAAGAAAAGATTAAATCTCGTTCACACTGGGGGAATGCCAGCCAAATGGAAACAAGAGAACAAAGCACTTAAGCTCTGTAAAATTTGTGACATCCCCTCGAAACAATGACTAAAAATCCTCCTTATGGAGTGCGAAGGAACCTGGAAAGTGAGATTGGCTCTCTTTAGGGGTTTTGTCATTAAAGAGGAAGGGATCATCGCTGACTACTTCTGGGATAGAATTATTTCGGGGAATGAAGTGGGGCTAATGACAACTGTAGTGCAAGTATTAGAAAGTTGTAATTTCATCGCTCGAGTATAGATAATATATAAGAGTTTTGGTTCCATTCAGACTAATTATCGATGAGTAAAGTCCACTGGCAGACTAATTTCCACTTAGCCTCCTGTTGAATGGGTGGTAATAATTGGATAATGGCTGCTAATTTTGTCTTGGGGAATGGTTTCTGCTCCTTATTTTAAAGTGGATTTTTTTTTAATGTGGCATCTTTGTAACTATGTAAATAATGTTTTACTCTATGTATTTTTCCTTCTCCCTTTTGTGTTTTTTACACTCTTTAACTGAGTTTCTTTTCTACATGTAATATGTTTCTGTTTATTCTTCTTTCTATCTACAATTTTCTTTTAAAATGTTCTAAATTTGTAAAGGTTTTGTTGAACCATAAACATATAAAAAATAAAATAAAAAAGAGCACATCCCACAACATTGGAGAGCCATACATTGGCTTCCTGTGGAAACTCGAATTGAATACAAAATCAATGCTCTGACCCATAAATGTTTGTTTGGTGATGCACCCATTTACCTTAAAACACACATTTCCGTACAGTCCTCTGTCAGAAATACCAGGTCTACAAACACCATGCACCTGCAATGACCAAATGCATGTCGTGTGAAGGGGAAAGAAAGTTCTTACCCAGTCAAAGCGGCAATAGCTTGGAACAAGTTGCCTACAGACCTACGATGGGAGACACATCTATTGGCCTTTAAAAAAGCTATGAAAACCAACCTTTTCTGCTAATCTAGTACGTCATGTATTCCTTTGGATATCACTGTTGCACCACTCAAGCCTTGTATTCTGCACCTTGATGCCTACGGGCTTTGGCGCGTTATAAACGGATAAATACAAATAAATACAAATACAAATAACTAAAGGTGCTTACAGGTAGGGGAGAAAATCCTGCCCTAAAGTACCCATGCCGAGAATTTAGACACCAAAGTACCCAGATCAAAGAACCCCTAGGACAAGAGGGACATGATACAGGATTTGCCCCTGTGGCTGTTCCAAAGCTGCAGACTGCCAGACACTGGAGCCGTCTGAAGGCCAAGAAAAATGAAAGCTAAAGAAATGTGCTAGGGCCCTTAAAACATCCCTGCGATTGTGAGGGATTCAAAGGATACTTCCCGGGCGGCAGAGGGCTCAGGAATTTGGGATATTACTTACAAAATGAACAGTGAACTCAGGACGCTAGGTCTTTCTTAGAATAGGCCTATGTTTGATGTTTCTTTTCCCCTCCTTAATCCCATGCTTGCTTTGGACACTCCTCTTTGAGTTGATTCCCTACATCACGTGGCATTCCCCAAACCCCCCACCCTGAGAGTGGAACATCCTTCTGTGCTGCCTGTTCTGTGGGATCCAACCCACGATACATCTCTACTACACTGCCAGACCACCAGTCTTCCAATTCAGCAGGAACGATAGGGGCAGTCTGGCATGGCTGCCTAGCCCCAATTCTGCAAGGCCCTGTGAGCTGGCAAGAGGGGATCGGGTGGCACCTGTTCCTGTGTATCTCTTGGTTTCTTTGTCCTCTAGCTGCAGCTCATGCACCAGGAAAATGGTGGGGTAGACAGAGGGGTTGTGGCCATGTATCATTTAAGGACAAGGCTGTAGATGCCTGAAAGCAGAGTAGGTCCAGCAAGCAACCCCACCCCGCATCCCACGAAAGGCTGGGGAAAGGTTGTTGAAGCTGCAAGGACAAGTAAATATATACAGGTGGACAGTAAAATAATAGAAATGTGTTTCTCTCCAGCCTTGAACACACCAGGGATCAGAGGGGGCCAGCCCACTCATTAATATGCCTGTAGCAATTGACTAGGATGGGGGAGCATGGGGTTACTCCTCCAGTGGAAGGGAGGATGAAGGCACCTATGGAATCAAGATGCACCTCATAGACGAGGCGCAGAAAGACTGAACATGGGCTGTGGTTGCTTGTGTTCCAGTGCAGAGGAGAGCAAGGCCCACAGTTCTGGTACCATTGATCCCAATGGTGGCAGGACCACGGCTGATTATGATATGGCTGGTCCCTTTCTGTAATGGCATAAACGGGATACAAATGAATTGCATGGGTGAATACGCAGAGCATTCCCAGTGGTTATGATGAACTTCCATCAATCAATTCTTGCTTTTAGGCTGCCTCTCTAAGTGTGATAGACACTGCTCAGATTTGCAACCCGTGCTTGCTTCATACAGGGCATGGTTAGGCAACATGGGTCTCTCCAAATAATTTGCACAACTTCTCACACTAGCCCTGTCATTATAGTCAATTGTGAGGGATCCTGGGTGTCATCAGCGAAAACATCGTGAATCAAACTGTACCTCACTGATGAGGCTCAACCAGACTAGAAAATGTGTGGGGTTGTCTATGTTCCTGTACAAAGAGAAACTGGTCTGGCACTTCAAGATGGAAATCTCCAATTGGTGCCAAGCACAACACTGGTTTGCATATGGCTGGCTCTCTGTAGCAATGGTGCAGATTTGGTAAAGACAGTGGTATAAAAGGTCATGCCGAGCAATGCCCATGGATATGATCAATTAAAATCCTTCCTTACATCACCTATAGTTTTATTTTTTCTACATAAGAGAGACTATTCCCTAAAGGTGGTCCCTTGTTCACTGTGCCTTTGGAATGCAGCTGAAAACACCAATGAGATCCAACAAGGCTAATAATACCTGGGTTTCCTTGTTTCACATGCCAATGGGTCATGGGCTAGCAACTTGGCTGGACAGTGGCAGGACTAAGACTGGTTTTCACACGAGTGGATCCCTTCTCCCATGGCTTAGACAGGCTGAAATAAAATGCCATGGAAGGCTTCCCAGAGCCCTGTAAGTGGTTAAGATCATTTCAAAGCCTACCACCCATCACCTTTTGGGGTTTTGGGTTTAACGAATTCAACCCCGGGGCTCAGGAGGCAGGAAGGCAGAGGCCCCATGAGATCACAAGGACAGCTCATGAAGCTAGAAAGTGGTCTAGGCTTGGACTGGTTTTTCACCAGAGTCAGATCTTGTAGCTGCACCAATGTGACATCACCCTTTTCCCTTTCTCTAATGGGTTGGTCACCCTGTCACGACAGAAGGGAAGGAGGGATCATTCTGACAAGATGTAATGAAGTGACTCAGAGGGAGCACAGCGTGGGCTTGAGGCTCACTTAGCTTTCTCATAAGCCTCGTCCTACTCTACGGTAAGTTGCTTAGTGGATGGAGGTGCTAGACAGATGAGGAAAATGACCCCTTCTGGCGATGTAACCTTCTGGCCCTCTTCTCTGCTCCAGCAGAAATGTCAGTTACCACTGCCTGTTTGGATCAGCCTGAGCTGCCAGTACAAGTTACTCAGTTGCACTGTGTGCCTGCTTCATGAATCCGGTATCAAGATCAGTTTCCTGAAAACAATATTCCACTCCCTGATCCCTGTTCCCATTGTGAGGGCTCAATAAAGGGATCCACTTCCAGTTCATCAAGGGAGGAGCACCAGCCGTTGATGGAGTGAGCTTAGCCCATCTACTGGGAGTAAGGCAGCAGCTGGATAGATTGTAATAGGGCAAGCTCTGGTTCCCTTGTGAAAGGCTTGCTGCCAGAAGCTGTTCCACACCCAAGCTAATGCCCAGTTTGACGGAATGTATCTTTTGATCGACCTTTGAGTTGAGGCTTTACCATCCAAGTGGTGTCTATGACCTTTGAGACTTATAGAACAAAAGACAGATAGGAGGTGCTGTGCTCACCATGTGGTCCATTATCAATACTAATAAGCCTAACATCCAGTTGGTAGTTAGATTTATGGTTCTGACTACAATCAGGAGACATGTTAAAGATTTTAACCATTCTCTATTGAAAGAAAAATATTAATTGTCATTCACTATACACCCTTGTCCTTCCGGCTCCATGTGGATTACATGCCTGGTTGACACCAATCTCCTGGCAGTGGAACACCCAAACTTCCCCACTGCTGATTGCCAGTGCATCATGCCATAAGAACCTAGCACACCAAACCTTCATGCTGCTATCCTAGGTACAACATCAGTGATCTAGGCATATTCTACTGTGGGGATTGTATATAAATACATGTAAACACCCCATGCACACCAGTGTTGCAACGTTATGCTGCAGGGAAACCAGTGCATGCAGGCTTACCAGTCAAAAGGCCTTTCTCATGTAAAAGAAACATTGTTTAAGCAGGTTCTAAATGAATACATGAAATATGTTAAGAGTTATTCATTGGACAGATCTGTGTGCTTACTCGAATGCACTGTTGAACTGTTTAACCCTTCTATGCACCTCCTGCAACTTGACTATGAATGTAATGCAACCGATTTCTTAAGTCTAAGCGTCCAGATACCTGCGGCATTGTAACCCATTTCTTAAGTACAAGCGCATAGATGCCTGAGGGTTAAGTGCGCTTTATAAATGTAAAAATAAATAAATAAACAAAAACAGCCTTTGTTTTCCTGTAAATTCCGCCGCTCTCATGCCTTTTTTGACTTCTCCTGAACCTTTAAGGGAAGTCATCAGTTCATTTAGCCTTTTACAAGCAAGGCCTGACAGGCTGTCCTTAACTATTATATAACAGACCTGTATCTTCTTTAACAGAATTCACTTTAATACATTAAAATAAGCAGAATGTGGTTGTTACAGGCAGATATTAATCAATTCTAGGCATGCAAAGGTGAATTATCCCTGAGCGCTGTCATTTATTATTTTATATATCTTATGATTCAGAGAGAAAGGTTAAGTGGTGTTTTCCAAAACATGTCTTTCCCAGTAAGAAACATACGAGGCTGAGTTCTTGACCTTGCACCTGTCACATAAGGCAAACCATTAAAGAGAATGAATATCTCTCTGTGCAGCTGCAACCTGACTTGTGACCTCCACGCTATGGGAACCCACATTGCACCTGTCACTGGAAGAGACATTAGGTAGTCTAATTAGCACTCTACTGCCAACTGCTGAAAAGTGTCCGATGACTTGATGAAGCATTATACATTGGTAGGCTATAAACCAAGAACATTTCATGAGCCATCACTCAGTGTTAGCGAAATAGAGAAGCAGGCATACGTGGACCCGCGCAGCATAAAAGTGCGCGCAAACAACAAACAAGCTCAGAGCTAAGATGAATATACCGTTCCTCGCAGCAGTGGTCGTGGGATACCACAGGAGGAGGAGGAGGACAGTCAGGGCCAGAATTTTTACACCCAGAACCAACCTTTTTGGGATGCCTGATGACCAGGTGTATGGGAGGTACAGGTTTCCTCCTCACATAATACTCGACCTGGTGAATGAGTGGGAGGATGACCTCACATCACCCACCCTGTGCTCCCAAGCACTGAGCCCTTGGAAAAGTTGCTCAATGTACTGCACTTCTTGGCCACTGGTTTATTTCAGCAGACAAGTGCCATAGTGGGGGGGTGTCACAGGCCACTCAGTCACGCTGCCTGCACCAGGTGTTGGCCATCATGATTGCACGCCCATCAGTCCGTAGGCACATATACCTGCCCAGAACACCTGCAGAAAGGCAGGCTGTCATCCAGGATTTTTACGGGGTGGCACACTTCCCCAAAGTGCTAGGTGCCATTGACTGCACCCATGTGGCTCTACGTCCTCCCAGGGCAACTGAGCACATCTACAGAAACGCGCACTGGCATTCCATCAACGTGCAGGTAGTATGTGATGCCAAGGGAATCATCACCTCAGTATATGCCAACTATCCAGGGTCCACCCCATGACAGTTTCATTTCCAGAATGTCAACCCTAAACCGGGACCTAGAAGCTGGGCGGCATGGCGATACATGGCTGCTTGGTGAGTATAAATGCCCCTGCACATGCATGCATGTCAGATACTGAGTAATGTCACAACCCCACTAATGATACCCATTATCACCTCCCCAGGGGGCAGTGCCACATGATGACGCCAATTCGGAACCCCACCACACCACCCGAGGTAAAATACAACACAGCCCATATTGCAACCAGGGGCATACTGGAGAGCACATTCGGAGTGCTCAAGTCACGCTTTCGCTCCCTTGACCGCTCTGGTGGGCAGCTGCTATACGCGCCCCCAGTAGTGTGCAGGATCATAGTGGCAGCATGTGTCCTGCACAACGTTGCAACACGCCGGGGCCTGCCGGTGGACATGGATGTGCCCCCACATCCCCAACCACAAGCACGGCCGCTGCGCATGGGAGGGGAAAGGGCACGTGGTGAGGCAGCCCGTACGCAGCTGGTGGCTAATTACTTCACCTAAAATCACACCCCTGTGGAGTGCACACAGCCCTGGCACATACCAGCTGACAATCAATGATGATGACATAAGGTACAGTCAACTGTCACAACCATACCAGCCTGAGATTGGTCACCTGGAAGTGTTACATTGTGTGCATCCCTACGTACCGAAAGACAACCAATGCTGTGTCACAAAAAGACACACATTTATGCTGCATGAATGACTACCCCCTTGCAAAATACAACATGAAAAAAGCACCATTCACCCAACCCCTCCCCATCGCCGCCACCCAACACACCATGGCATGTCCTGAAATGTGAAAGCAAACAAAGGAATGCACAACACATGACAAAAGTGTCACAAAGTGCACTATCCCAAATGGAAACAGGCCACAGAAAATATGCTCCCAGTAATCAATAACAAACAGCACACACGACCAAATACTTACCAGCAACACAATACAGCAACACAGCATGAAACATTGCCAAAATATGACAGTACAAACTCAAAGTAATGTAAGTCATACAACCTCAATAAGCCAGTACATCGACCCCTTCCATCTCCAGAGTGTTGCTCTCAGGCAAATGTGTCAGTGAACTGCATACAACATGAACTGCATCTGCAAAGGAGACGGTCTTGTGAAGACATGAAGAAGGTACCTGCTAATAAGGAGGAAGACATGGATGCACAAGCACATATCAATACACCATGCAGTGTTCAATACAAAAACAAACCCCACTAGGGATGTCCACATAGTTATGACTACAGACTGCCCACACAGCTCATGGGAGCCCAATGTCACTGTGTAAGTCACTGTCACTTGGTCACACCCTTTGCAAGCCCATGGAAACGGGAAGCAGGAGGGGTGTGTGTGTCAGGAACCCAAGCATCTAACCCAACACAGGACAAGCCTGCATGTGCCCAGCCGGAATACACAGTGGATGCCCACGGGAGCCACACGAGGCAACACACTGTGTAAAAAAAATTAAAACAATAAAAATAAAAAAAAATGGCCATGTGGGGGCCAGGAGGGTAGGCCATCCAGGAGGTCCGAGGACAGGGTGCACACCAACACCCACCTGTGTGGATGTTGCAAAAAGAAAAACCCTCCATGGGATCATGGCCTGCACGGCTACGCTAATGTGGGAGAAGTGCTGCTGTCGCTCTCATCACCCTCTGCTGCTGCATCAGGAGGTGGTGGTGCTATGGGAGGCAGCCCACGCAAAGCCCTGGTATGGTCCTCCATGGCAGCAAGCAAGCGGGTGTGGAAGTTCTCGTTCTGGAGCATGATAGTACGGAGATCCCCATGCAGCACCTGACGGGTTGCCTGCATTTCTGCACGCATGGCCTCCCGTGATGCCCGGATCTCCTCCCGAGTTGCCTGCAGCTCAGCTGAGAGCGAACGTGTGAGCCGCTCCAGCTGCTGTTCTGTCCTCAAATTTGTGGAAGCCTCAAGTTCAACAAGAGTCTCCCTGAGGTTATGGAGTTCTACCCTCAGGGCTTCCCTGTGGCCCTGTGACTCTATAGGAATGGCTTCCCGCAGAGTCTTCAGTGCCGCCCGTCGGTCCCTGTTGAACGCCAACATGTCTTCCCTGTGTGATTGGCAAATGGAGTCTGTTGCCTGCTGTTGTTGCTCCATCTGCCTTTCAGGGGGGATAATGGAAGTGGCCACCCTCTCCAATGCCAGAGCCATCATTTCAATTGATGCTGCCTGTTGGGTTGCCATACCGTACATGGAGTTCTCCCATACAGTATTGCCTGGTGGCGTACGGCCACCGCGTCAGCAGGGACCACACCTGTTTGAAAAAAGGCGAACTGCACCTTGCTGTGCTGGCACTGCCTGAGGCTGCAGGACTGCATTCCCCTCTGATCTGCTGGCCCAGGAACAGGATTAGATGTTGTGGAGTGTGACCCTGCATCCGTAACCGCCAAAGGCGGAGTAACCAACACTGACATCCCCATAGAGGGTTCTACCGCTGGTGCAGGTGGGTTGGACAGAACAGAATCCCTGACAGAAACACTCACCTGCGACAGCACATAAGTCTCATCATCCGATTCAGCACCGGAATAGAGGTCTGGGGAGGTGCACCCAGAGACACCCCTGGACAGTATGGTCTGCAGTAACAAAGGGATTTCACCCACCACCACACCACGTCCCCCACTGGTGCCCGGTCGTGCCTGAGATTCCACCTGGGTCTGCACCATCTCCTCCACCTCAACAGCATCAAGTGTGTCATCACCTGCAAAAACATGAAAGACAACAAATGGAAACAGGCATGAGCACCATAGCACACACATAGGCCTGACAAGGCAGAGATCCAGTACATGAATTACACATGTCCCACATGACTATAACCCTGGCATGCATGCACTGTCAATGAGTTGGAAGGGGAGGCAAAAAGCACACACTGATGACACCAAGATGGAAAAGCAAGACATTTGCTGCATGCTGGGTAGCACTGGCATCCCACATTAGCCTGTGAGTGGCATGTCCAATACACATACATGACACATGCCATCACACAGATGGCATGTAGCATAGCCATGGTACATTCCACAAGTACAGCCATATGTCAGTGAATGAGTACTGTCAGCCATCCATGTGAGATGTACATAATGAGATGAAAAATGCTACATAGTGTGACAAAATACGCATGTGCCACTCACTGCAACACATCCAGTGTACAAGAATACAGTGATTGCAGGCAGATGTACACATCAATGGTTGGTCACTTAAACTTGACAGGAAACAACTATCATGTACCACATACAAACAGGCACCAAAAATCAATGTGAGCAGGCCAATACTCAATCAGCCTGAATGGTCTAATCATTCACATAACAAGGTAACAAATGTGGGCAAATCTGGGGTGTAATCAATGACAGAAGCATGTCACATGTGTGACAATAGGGCTGAAAAATGTGTTGCAAAAGTGGGAGAATTGAAACAATCAGCCTGAATGAACACGGAAAAATTCTGAACAATGTTGTTGCAAGATGACAGTTCAAGGGCAACTGCAGTAATGTGGCGCTAAATGGGTACTGTGGCCAGAAGGGATACTGTCATACCCAAATCCAAGGCCAGTGAATGTTTTGGAGGAAGCACATGGGTGACCCATACCACTCAGGTGCACACACCCTCACCTGGCACTCAATCAGAACCCGTCACCCACACAACATAGACATGGATTACACACACATGCATGGGCACTCACCAGACAATGCGTCGTAATCTGGTAGGTCTCCCACGCCTTGGATCTGTTCCTCTGTGACGAAGGTTCCAGCAACAGACTCATGTTCAGTGAGTTGGTTGTCATGATTTGAGGCCAGCTTGTTCTTTGCTCTGCGTTTCAGGTCATTCCACCGCTTGTAGCAATCATCAGCTGTGCGCCTCACAAATCCAAGGGCACTAATGATGTCCGCGATGGTCTGCCAGTGTGCCTTACGTTGACCAGGTGTGGTCTTGCACCCTGCAGTCACCAACATTTCGCGGCTATGTGCCAACACATAGGCCACAAGTGCATCAAGTTCGGCATCATTAAAGCTAGGCTTCCTTGACGTGCCGGAGTGTGTAGCCGTGTCTGGGGTCTCAGCCTGTAGTGCCAAAGCACCCTTCTTCCTCTTTTTCAAAGGTGGTGTGGATCCTGAGTGGCTTACGCCGCTCTGGTCAGTAGGGGCAGAAGTGCCGGTGGACTGGGTACTAGGAGTGTGCGAATGCACAATGACCATAGGTCTTGGTGCAGGCATTGGCTGCAGGGGGATGTTGGCAGGGGCAACGTCGGTTTGATGGACCGGGATCGACACTGTCCCGGCTAGGAGACTCAGAGCTGGGGTGGATCGAGCTGCAGCTGCCCCTGCAGCCTCCCCACCCTGCCAACTTGGGGCAGCAGATGACATAGATGCCCCAGATCCACGTGGCCTGGTGACACCAACTTGCATCGGCACACGTGGCTTAGACTTGCTGACCTGGAAGTCAGCCTGGGAGTCATCCTGTGCCAGTTCAGGTGCCACAATGGGCTGGTCCAACAAGGGCTGAGCTGGGATGGTGTCAGCTACGTTTCCCACAACCATGGGGGGGGCATGAATGTCCCTGATTGCTCCTCCACACATGGGGGTCTAGGGACACCTTGCAAATCCTGGCCACGTCCCCTACCACGCCCATCACGCCCACCTTTTGGAGGTCAGCCACCTTTGCCTCCCTTACCGCTTGGTCGCCTCCCAACCATGGCACTGATGTTGTTGTGCGTATGGGAGTAGCAGTAAATGATTGTCCTGGGCAATTGGGGGTAAAAGGGGTAGGGTACTAGATGGAATTTGCACCCTAGTGCTCTAGCAAGGCTGTCTGTGACCCCTGGGGGAAGATGACGGGTCACGCAACGCACAGGCACCCCGAAAACAAAAAATAACGTACACGCAACCCCTCGTAGACCACGTGCGTGGAAAAATGAACCCGCACTACGCTGTGGCACCCAGAAACACAAAATTAAGCGTACGCGTAATACACGCAGCCTACAATGACCTCTGAAGGGGTACGAGACACATGGGGCAAGCACAGTTGGTAAATACATGCGCGACTCACCGTCTGCCTGGAAAAATAATGTGAAAAAGACGCGCGTGTGCACGTTGGCAACACCCCCGCCAAAAGAAGAATTGTACGCTGTCTGAGGAGACAGGACAAAAGAAGAAGTGAACGCTGTTTGAGGAAACAGGCCCAACAAAAAAATTGAATGCTGTCAGAGGTAACAGGGAGTACGAACTTGAAACGCTGTGAAGTAATCGCGTGTGAACCGACAAGAAGTACAGAATTCACCCACTCGCTCTCCACGAAAAGCACGTACAAGGAAATGGCGTCCTACACGTACCTTTTAAACCGGCCCACACGTACAACGTCACTTACGCATGTACGCGCTAAGGCCCTTTCCTCCAATTACATGAGCTGACACTCGGACGTGCAGTTTTTGTACATGTACGATGAACATGCACCTGTGTTGAGGGAAACGCCCTTGCGCGTCACGTCACAGACGCGTAGGCCCTTTCCTCGGATTAAACGCATTCACACGCGGACGTGCAGTTTTTTCACGCGCCCTGAACCACTATGCCCACGTCATGAGGGAAACGCCCGCGCGCGTAACGTCATAGATGCGCTTACACGCTAAGTGCCTTTCCTCGAGTAAACGCAGACGTGCAAGATTTTCACGTGCCAAATCACTCCGTATCAAGCTGGCCACGCAACAACACACGGAAGACAACGCTCCTGCCCAGAAGGCCAAATTACTGCCCCCCAGATCCCCAAGCACACTCCCACCTGCCATCTGCTGCTGCCTGCCTGCCTGCTGCCACGTGCCCTGCTATTTGGTGCCTGCACGTCAGCCAGGGTTCCAGTTGCTGTGTCCACCCCTACTGGAACAGAAGACTCCCGACTGGGATACCATCGTTCCACAGCCCAGCCCCAGGACCCAGTTGCCCACCCACGCCTGCCTCGGAGGTCGCCATGTTGGGGCAAACACCATATGGGACCACTGGCGACCCCCAGCCAGAGAGGCAGAGGGCCACCAGCTTCAGTGTGAAGGAAGTTGGTGTCCTGGTCGAGCATGTCCTGGGGCATTTTGATGCCCTCTTCGGAACATCACGCGCCAACAAGGAAGGAGAGGAGAGGATCTAGGACGACATAGTGGTTGACATCAACGCAGAGGGGGTGGCAACCCGTGACATCAAGCACGTCAAGAAGCGCTGGAAGGACTTCAGGTCCAGGACCCTCTACAAAGCCTGGCGCCTCACGGAGGGGGGACGGGTCAGCATGAGTGACATCCAGGTGAGGGTCCTGGAACGCGTATTCCCAGTGCTCCACGCCCAGATCCTTCAGAGGAAGACCCGTCTGGAGTTGAGCGGTAAGTGGCCAAGCATTGGTGTGTGAGACAGGGCATGTTGCAGTGTACTGGTAGTCTGATACTGCCTGTATGTGTGACATAGGCCATGTATGGATGTGTGTGTGCAGGAACATCATGGTCATGCATGTGAGACCAGTAATGTGTGAACCACATGGTTGGTGCATGTGTTACAATGAAACATGGGGAGCTGTATGCCAAATGCACACATGAAAGCATGCCAGTCTCTGTTCTTGGACATGGAGGGGGTGTTAGGGATGGGTGCTGCTGTCATGTACATGTATGGTGCACGTGTGTGTGTGTGTCTGAGAAGTGTGTGTGTGACTTTGAAACGCCATGGATGCATGACACATGTCCGTGATGATGTGTACATTCACTCATGCAGTGCGGTCACTGTTGTATGCACTGTGTCTATCCACTGTGTCTGTGGTGTACAAGCCATGATGCATGACCCTCCGGTGATGTGTGTGCATGGGATCAGTGTGAGCCATGATGCATGTGAGTTTGAAGGCAACAAATTGGTAAAAAAAGGCCCTTGTACATGGATGCTGATGTTGATTGCAGGCGCCGTGCCTGTTTCTGCATGTGTGTTGCGTGCATTCACCCATGTGTTGTGGAGGGACAGGATGGAAGTGATGTTTGACACTGCCACTCATGTGTTATTGCTTCCTGTCTAGGGGAATATTGTACTGTACCCTGATGCTTGTGTTCTATGTCTCCCTCTACGCAGCGTCAAGTGAAGAAGAGGGCGGAGACGGCGCTGTGGAGCCAAGCGGCGGGGATGCCTCCAACGGGCGGAGACGCAAGGCCCAGCCACCCTCCCAGGACTTGCCAGCATCCGGGAGCGAGGGGGCTGGTGCCGCGTCTGCCACTACGGCTGTGGCGGAAGGGTCGGGTGAGCCCCCACAGGGGCTTGCAGTGGCGGAAGACGGTGTGGAGACATCCAGGTTGGTGGTCTCCACAGAGGAGGAGGAGCCCGCTACTGAGCCGCACATGGGGCCTGGTGGGGGTAGTACCACTGGTGCAAGTAGTGCAGTCCAGGGCCAGGGTCAGGAGGCAGCACAGGTCACCATAGAGGGGCCTGTGCATGTCGCTGTCCTTGACGCTGTGACTGCACCACCATGCACCAGCAGGGATGCCCCGTCCCAGGCCCGTCCGCAGGTAGGGGAGAGTGCCATTTCATCTGCCTCTCCACTACCTGCGGACGAGGGGTCCCATGAACGTATGGGCTCTGTCCTGATTGGTGTCGCGTTGCGCACGCGTGACATTCGTGATGACGTGCGTTCTTCCTGTGCAGAGAACGCGCGCCATCACGAACAGCAGCGTTGTGACGTGGCACTGTTGGGAGGGGCCCTGGTCGGTGGGTGCCTACATGTGACGCGCACTCTGGCGGACCTCTCCTCCTCTGTGGAGACTATGCGCCAGTCGTTCTCCCTGCCGTCTTCCGGCCCAGATTCCACCAGGGCCCCCTGTGGACCTGGCCTGACCAACACAGCCAGCTTGGTGGAGATCCCATCCCTGCCACAGTCGGGAGTCTGCGGTCCAGCAGGGGTGGACACCACAACTGGAGACCAGCTGATGGAGGATGTGCAGGCATCATCGGACAGGGCACATGGAGAGCAGCAGCAGCAGCAGGAGCATGCTCTAGGTGGGAGCAATGATGGCTCGGGGCCATCGACATCAGGGGGGCAGGCATCGGCCAGAGGGCAGGAGGACCCTGGGATGGGTGTGTCTTCCGTGTGGCTGCGGTTGGGCCAGCGTATAGGTGCGGAGCGGCAGCGGGTGAAAGAGGCGCGGCTCACCATGGTCAGGGCGGAGTTCTCCATGCGTCGGCCGTTGAGGCGGGCAGAGTTCCTCGAGGCGACTCGCAGGGAGTTGGAACAGGCCATGAGTGCCTCCCTGCGAGACCTCGGGGCCAGGACAGAGGCCCGCCTCCAGCAAATAGACATGGAGTTCGATGATGCCCAGGCTGAAAACATCACTGAGTGAGCCGCAGGACTTGCCCGCCGCCATTGTAAATAGTTCATAGTGTTAGGTTTCCTTTTTTTTTATTTTGGGGCTTTTGGACTATGCCCCACACTTTTGTACATCGTTCGTTGGGCTCATGGACCCTTGAAAATTGGATTGTACATAGTTGGACGTTGGATTTATTTGGACATGTTAATTTCATTTCACCATGGATCAATGGATTTACCTTTTTGTGTTTCATTGGTATTTGGATTGGTGAACAGAGAGTTTTGGACATTTTTCTTTTGGATTACTTGGTTTTTTTTAGGATTATTTTTTTTTATTTGGACATGCATTTCATTTCATGTTTGCCATTATTTTATGCTTTAATTACTTTAAATTGATTTTCATGTTAATACATTTTGATGTTTTACTTCAATGTGTGGGATTCGCTTATTGGGTTCATGCATGTCGACATGTGGGTTTACTCAATCAATGGCAACCTGTGTGTGTCTGTGTGTGACGGACATGTGTTGATGTACATAGTTGACTTTTGGTTTGTGTCATGAGATGGGCATGTCACTGCTGGGTGGTTAAGTGGGTGGGGGGACATGAGTGGGGGCCTGCTGGCAGGTGCCCCTCACTGCTGGGGGGTGGGGTGCAGGGGGACATGAGTGGGACATGAGTGGGGACATGCTGGCAGGTGCCCCTCACTGCTGGGGGGTGGGGGTGCAGGGGACATGAGTTGGACATCTGTGGGGGCCTGCTGGCAGGTGACCCTCACTGCTGGGGGTGGGGATGCAGGGGGACATGTGTGGGGGCCTGCTGGCAGGTGCCCCTCACTGCTGGGGGGTGGGGGTGCAGGAGGACATGAGTGGGGGCCTGCTGGCAGGTAACCCTCACTGCTGGGGGGTGGGGGTGCAGGTGGACATGAGTGGGGGCCTGCTGGCAGGTAACCCTCACTGCTGGGGGGTGGAGGTGCAGGGGGACATGAGTGGGGGCCTGCTGGCAGGTGCCCCTCACTGCTGGGGGGTGGGGTTGCTGGGGGACATGAGTTGGTGATCACTAGTGCAAGGTGACATGTGGCCTGGCTGGGGGCATGCCCATGGTGGATAGACTGCCTGTGGGACATGACCAGGGGTGCTGGGTAGTCCCCTGTGGTGTGGGTTGCCTGCAGGGTCCGTGGAGGGTGCAGAGGGCACACCTGTGAGAACCCACACTGCCAATTGACGTGTGGGACTCCCCGCGCACCCCCCTGGATACACGTACCCCGCTCTGACAGCGAAAGCACGTGTGGAACTTCCCTCGTACCGCGTTATACACGTACCCCAATCGCGCAGGCCCAATCGCGTGTGAAACTTCCCGCGCACCCCCCAAATCCACGTACCCCGCACGCACAGGGCCAATCGCGTGTGAAACTTCCTGCACACCTCAGTAAACCACGTACCCCGCTTGCACAGGCCCAATCGCGTGTGAAACTTACCGCGCACCCCAGAAATCCACATAGCCTGCACGCACAGGGCCAATCGCGTGTGAAACTTCCCACGCACCCCAGTTATCCACGTAGCCCGCACGCACAGGGCCTGCCACGTGTGAAACTTCCCATGCACTCCCCAAACCACGTACCCCGCATGCACAGGGCCAATCGCATGTGAAACTTCCCGCGCACCCCAGTAATCCACGTACCCCGCTCACACAGGCCCAATCACATGTGATACTTCCCGCGCACCCCAGTAATCACGTAGCCCGCACGCACAGGGCCTGCCGCTTGTGAAACTTCCTGTGCACCCCCCAAATCCACATACCCCGCACGCACAGGGCCAATCGCGTGTGACACTTCCCGTGGACCCCAGTAATACACGTACCCCGCTCGCACTGGGCTAATCGCGTGTGAAATTTCACGCAAACCCCAGTAATCCACGTACCCCGCTCGCACAGGCCCAATCGCGTGTGAGACTACCCGTGCAGCGGGGTACGTGTATTCGGAGGGGTGCGTGGGGAGTTTTACAGGCGTTTTCATCGTTGTGAGCCTGTGCGCCATGTACGGGATTTGTGCGCTGTACATGGCGCTCAGGGAGAGGTTGGGGGTGTAACTGGGGCTGCTGCAGGGTCGCTGCTCCACTCTGCGCCACGGCTGGTTTTGGATGTTGAAATCCATGAATACGCTGTGCGCGGAAATGGATTTTAGTGCACACGGCTGGCGCAGAAAGTCACACGCGCACACTGTGCGCCAGCCGCGTGCGCCACTTGTGCGCAGAATTCTATGAATGACCCCATTAGTGTAATAAATATGTCTAACACGTATCTCGATGGATAGCCCACAAAGACTGGAGAGAGCCTTCTGTAGGAAATATAATAGATCCAAGATACTTGTGGTCTGAATCAGGCATACCCTTTCACTTGTCCACAATGAATTTACATGTCATTTTAATCCCCACTTTTAACTGTTCTGAATTTTAAAGCATCAAAGAAATTAAGGTGCTCTGACCATAAATCATTACAACAACAATAACAACAAACAAACAAACGTTATTTGGCTAGAATGCCATAAAAGTCACCGAGATAAAAACATACATGAATAAAAAGGGCTAATACATAATCAAATGCATTGCAAGTGAAAAAATATAGTACATATGGTGAAAATGCAAAGTGCCCACTAAAATAAATAGAAAAGATAAAACAGGCCTGGTGCTAAAATGGGTGACTATGAAACATTGTCCGTTAAAGAGATAATAGCCACATTTCATGTTTCAATGAAATCAAAATCACATATCCTCTGCCACAGGGCCCATTCTTTTTAATTTTAACAGCCAAGCTCTATGGACATATTCGGCAACACAACTTATTATAAGTGGGTTTACATAGTTCCAATGCCTCAATTGTTGATGTCAGCTGCCCGGAGAAAGGGGCGTCGATATCTCACCCTCCATGGTTTTGTGGCCATGCATATAAATAGGAAGTGGGACACTGTCTCAGGCCACACACAGGGCAAACCTTTGAGCCACCCCCCTGGCCAGGGGTTGATCAAAGTGGCAATTGAACTACTCACCCCGAATACGATTTAAGATTGTGCAGCATCAAACCTTAAAGGTATCATGTAATAATGTCCCCATACATAATGTCGCCGGGAAAAGCCATTGGCGACATTATATGTGGTGACATTATGTATGGAGACGGGTTGCAGGGATGTCCCCAGCTCCCCTCTAAAAAAAGAAAATCGGGGGTTGCGGAGTGTCCGCATGTTGAATGTAATAATGTCTCAGCTAAAAACTGCCACTTTTTCGTCAGGAGACATTTTTGAGGGGACTTTATTACATGGAACCACTTTAAAGAGACCACATGAACAATACTTAAGATGGTGCAGCATCAAACCTTAAAGAGACCACAAGTGAATCAGGACTATTGGGTCTGACAGCAACAGTCTCTGAGATCACCACAAACAAACAGAGACAAACAACTATTTGTTTTAGCCCAACAATCTAGTGACACGCGGTCTCTTGAATGTTTGATGCTGCACAATCTAAAGTCTTATTCAGGGTGAGTAATTCAGTCGAGGATTAACTGTTCTGCTTACATTGTGAGTAATGCAATATGCGGAATGAGTTCCTCTGAACGTTTTTAATGTTGATGTAATTCGATGTGTTAATTTTCCTGGTGAAGTCGGGTAAGATGTGGACCAGTCAGATGGAATACAAGTGAATTGAATAACGTATGACTGGGAATAGGAACATTTTCTAGCAATGCGGTACATTTATAAGTGCCATAAAAAACATATTTTATTGTATATCCTTTGCAATAACATCAATTAGCATGCTGCCATCTGTATGCAAGTTTGGCGAGGTCTGAAACTCTATGGTCCAACGAGCTGCCAAGAACCTTACTATCTGCATCGTGATGTCTCTTGGATATACTGGAATCAGTTATGACACTCGCCCCCAATATCACATACCTTGGTGGGGACCCCTTTGGAAGGCACCATAGCACACTCTTTTTTACCAGGCAGACCTCAGGTCACCCAATTCTCTGTTGCCCATCAGCCACGAGAGGGCAACAAGGGGGCTCCACAGTGACATCATTTCACCAAAATGCCAGGGTTAGCGGAAGTGACATCACACAACCCTTGACCTCTGATGACATCACAGGAAGCAATGTCATGTGACCCGAATCCGAAGCGATATCACGGGAAGCGATTGAACACAACCTTTCACCCCTTGACAAAATAGGAAGTGGCATCACATAGCATTGTTCCTAAGTACACTGAGAACAATTTTACAATATCACTATAATGTGATAAACATTTCATACAAGAATTGATCACCATATGTATCGTTAATAACATTGTGTATAGGCCCATATTAACAAATCACTGTGAATGCAAGCAGACGTCAAAGGCCAAATGATAACTATGTGTTATTTTATATTGCACTTACGCGTAAGCGCTTTATATAGAACAAATATGCATACATTATCATCCAACCTGTGTTGGTACTCATTTATCGACCTCAGAAGAATGAAAGGCTGAGTTGAGATGTTTGAGAACAGACTAAATCAGTGACTCATCCCTGAAGTGTGCCTGAAAGAAACTAATGAGTCCAGCAATTATTTTAATGAATTCCAGAAAGACAAATGATTTGCTATTCGTATTCTTTCTTGGGGTCACTGCCAAAAGTTTTTTTTAAGAGGCCTGGCCACTCTAGAAGCAAAGAGCCACATGGAACTGATCACAGCACAGGACCATGCATTAAAAAAAAACGTTTAAAACTTTTTTTTGAAAGCTTTTTTTTTAGGGGCAGCAAGGGAGACATCAGGGGTCGCAGTTGCGACCCATGGCGACCCCGAAATTACGTCCCTGGGGCTCCAGTCTACACCTAGAAAGCACTTTGAAACAAAGGCCCTCATTACGAGATATGCCGGTAAGGGAAAAACAATGCCAGTATGTAAATACCGGCATCATTTACCGTTCCCTAGCATTCCGACCCGCAAACCCGGTGTTAGCGGCATACCAAACAACGGTGCCGCTAATAGCGGCATAGGCGCGTACACGCGCCCCTTCAGGGAGCAAATACCGGCATGCCGATAATAGGGGGTAATTCCAACCCGCGCATACATGCAAATACCGGCATCGCGAAGCCAGTAATCACGGCCTGCACGATGCCGGCCATACAGGCATCTCAGACCACCCGCAAACAGCAAGACTGATACAAGGCAGCTGCCACAGGTGCACACAATCCCCACAGGTGGAGTCAACGGAGGCTGTGCCAGTATAAACTGAGCATACCCACACACCACAACCCCCCCCACAGGTTTAGGCAATGTAGAGTGGCCCAGTACAAAAGGAGTACACCTGCACATCACACCCCTTCCTAGACCAAAATGCTAACACTAGCAGTTGCAATCATGGCCTATACTGCTACATCTACAGCAACAACAGCAACAACAACAACAACTCCAGCAGCAACAACAACTACAGAAGCAACAACAGGCAGCATAGAGGAGACGCAGGAGGAGAAGGAGGGTGAGACAGGCCCAGCAATTACCACAAGCGCAGCCACCAATCCCTCGCACCAGACCCAGGCCATTCAACCTAACCCCTGAGCAGATCCACACCCTGTACCGGTTGGACCATGACACCATCACCACCATAGTGGACATGATACAGAAGGACATTGCCAGCCACATAGGAATATGCACTGCCATCCCCCACTACTAAAGGTGGTGTCTGTGCTACACTTCCTGGCCACAGGCACCTACCAACACACAGTGGGCCAGCTGCATTGTATTTCACAACCACTATTTTCACGCATGTTGAACCAAGCGCTGGATGCCCTCCTGAAGCACGCAAGCACCCACATATCCCTACCACGGACTGCCCAGGAGATAGCCGAAACCAAAGTAGGCTTCCATGCACTGGCAGGCATGCCCAATTGTGTCGGTGCCATCGACTGCACCCATGTGGAATTGGTAGTCCCCCATGCCATAGAGGCGGTGTACCGCAATCGCCAGCAATACCACTCCATCAATATGCAAATGGTATGTGACTTCAGGAAGATCATCACCCATTGCTGCGCCCGATTTCCTGGATCAACACATGATGCCATGTTACTGGGTAATTCCATGCTACCCCATCACATGGAGCGACATGCCGGACCACGTGCCTGGCTGCTTGGTGAGTTGCACAACCGTCCCATGGCAGTGCTTTGGGGTACTGATGTGTGGGGATGAATAAGGGGAGGGGGGAATACTGCAACTGGGTGGGAATAGCCGGTGATTGGAGAATGCATGCAGAGCCAAACACTCCTGACCTGAACCAGTCAAATGGTACATGACACTTCACTGGGCCACATATCACAAATAATGCATATCGATGAGAACAAGTAAGAGGCACAACCAGGCCACCATGGTGATGGCAAGCAATGCATGACTGAACAGGATTGCAACTGTGCCAATGTGGCTAGTGTGACCATGCACAGTGTAGAATACACAGCATGAATGGAAGGCTAAACATTGTCGTACTACCACAGTACATCCGCCTCAGCATGCATTATTACACCCTGCATCATCTATTGAACGCCATTCAGACTACCACACCTCATGGGAGTATAGTATGCATCTAGGTAAACAATTTTGCATACGTACAGGGACATGTGCATTGCCACACCAAATAGCTGCCGCCATGACTGTGCTCCCTGAATGTGGCAGTTCAGAGTGACACACACCTATTTGAACCTACTTGCAGGTGATGGAGGATATCCCTTGAGGCCGTGGCTACTCACACCTGTGCGTAACCCGCAGAACAGCCATGAGGAGGAGTACAATCGTGTGCACACCCGTACCTGTGTTGTGATTGAACAGACCTTTAGCCTGTTGAAGGGGCGGTTCCGCTGCCTCAGCAGCTCTGGTGGGGCACTCCTATATAGGCCTGAGAAGGTGGCAAAGATCACCATGGCCTGTGTCATGCTGAACAACATGTGTGTCCGGTGAAATGTACCACTGCCACCTGACATTGACATGCATGGTCCGGGTGAGGATGATGAGGATGGAGACGGAGGTGAAGTAGCCCCCCTGCCAGTACGTGATGCACGGGACGGCCATGATGTACGCCAAGCACTAATTCACAAATACTTCTGAAACACAGGGACTATGAAAGACTTGTGTCAGTCAGACACTGGGCCAATGTGGACATGCACACAGGGACTGTTGGGAGTTGGGCACTGAACACCGTACGACATTAAATGGATGCACACAAAAATAACAATGTCCAGCCATGGATTTTTCTTATCACAACGTGTGTATTATTTACAACAGCAAAAATGTGCCCACTTCCCCCTCCCCCAACAAACTCCCTGACCCCCTCAACAAACTCCCTGTCCCCCCAACAAACTCCCTGACCCCCCCAACAAACTCCCTGCCCCCTCAACAAACACCAACACCCCCAATAGACTCCACAAGATGCACCCCTTCACCCCCAACCTTGTGTCCCACTACCATTGTCCCCCCACACTACTTCCGGGACTTCTTCCTGTCCAGAGGCGGCATTTCAGTGTGCCTTGCACTCCTACGTGTGTGGCGCATTGGGCTGGTGGGGACAGATGAAGCTGGTGTGGAGGTAGTAGATGATTCGCTGGCAGGTTCCACACCTCCTGCAAGCCGTGGCCGCTGCATATGAAGCAGCATTGAGGTCAGCACCTGTGTCACTGCCCCCAGGCAGTCCCTAATTAGCCGAGACGATGCATTGACAGCGGCTGTGTTTGCTTCGATGGCCGCTGTGGTCCCTGCAATTGCTGTGGCAATACCCCGCCTGGTTTCCTCCCCGTCCGCTATGTACTGGCAGAGTAGGTCTAACATGGCCTCCTGTTGGGCCTCCACCATCGACAATCGTGTCTCCAGGGTTCTGGAGGGGGCTGGAGTGGTGGGTTGTGCAGTCACTTGGATGGCATTTTCGGGACTGGACTCCTCAGAGGTGGGTAGGTCACAGTCACGGAGGCAGGGATCAACTTCACTGCAGGTGGGTGACTGCAGGTGTTGGGGCGAGGGGGTGGGCACGGGGCTCGGGGTGGACGGGCATGTCACCTCGGTGTCTCCCTCAGGCTTCACACTGGCATCAAGTTCTTAAATGGAGGCGGGTGCTTCCAGGGACTCCCCTTGGACAGGTGTGGGTGTGGCCTGCTTGTCTCCAGCGGAGGTGGTGGTGGTGGTTGCCCTCTTCTTACGGTGTGAGGTGGATGTCCTTGCAGTTGTCTCCTGGGTTGCTTCTTCCTCATCAGTGCCTGGGGGGGTAGAAGAGATACAGGGCATCAGTGATGGTGTGCCATGGCAGTGGCGGTGCTGTTCATTACTCATTTGATCATGCTTTCATATCTTACAGGTGTGTCACGCAGGGTATTCAGAGGGGGCATGTAAGCATTCACTGCATGGCAGGTGGCATGCTGTTGATTTTGGGTTTGTGTGAAGTATCACATGGGCAAGCTCCAGGTGTGTTGGCTGTGTGTTGGTTAAGGGATGGGCACTCAGCATGCATTTCAGTGTGGCAGCGTTTGGCCTGCCATCTGTATTTGGGTATGGTCATGTGGGTGTTGGGACATGCATTACCTTGCCTAGATTCTCTACCACTTCACTTGTGCTACTTCATGGTCTCCCCTACAGGGATCTGCAGGGTCACTCACCTCCTGCGGTTGATGCCGCACCCGTCTCCATCTAGCATAATCCCTCGATGGACTCAGGACTGATGAATCTGCTGGCCGTCTCCTCCCAGGGCATCAATTTGGCAGGGGGGTGGGCATCCCCGCCTGTGGCCATGGCCTCCCTCCGATTGGGGGCCATGATATTGCGTACCCTCAACCGGAGGTCATCCCACCGCTTCCTGCAGTCCCTCACACTGCGTGGGGTGGGACCTACCGCTGATACCCTGCGGGCTACCTCCGGACAGATTTGCCTCTTTTGTTGCTGCACCTCCCGCTTCTTGTCGTGGGATTGTATTGTGTCTGCATGTGCAGCTAGAGTGTCCGCTAATATGGTGAGCTCTGCGTCTGAGTAACGCTGTTTACGCATCCGGGGGGTGGTCTTCCTGGTAGCCTGTGACATCCTCTATGGATTTCCCCTGTGCTCTCAAGTATCGGCTGGTGGTTATGGAGGATGGCAATAGATTGTGTTTTTAAAGATGGCCGCTGGCCCATTTCCCGTTCCTGCGCGATGACGTAATTTCCGGGTCCGTTTTTTGACGGCTGGAGTGGTGGGTTGTGCAGTCACTTGGATGGCATTTTCGGGACTGGACTCCTCAGAGGTGGGTAGGTCACAGTCACGGAGGCAGGGATCAACTTCACTGCAGGTGGGTGACTGCAGGTGTTGGGGCGAGGGGGTGGGCACGGGGCTCGGGGTGGACGGGCATGTCACCTCGGTGTCTCCCTCAGGCTTCACACTGGCATCAAGTTCTTAAATGGAGGCGGGTGCTTCCAGGGACTCCCCTTGGACAGGTGTGGGTGTGGCCTGCTTGTCTCCAGCGGAGGTGGTGGTGGTGGTTGCCCTCTTCTTACGGTGTGAGGTGGATGTCCTTGCAGTTGTCTCCTGGGTTGCTTCTTCCTCATCAGTGCCTGGGGGGGTAGAAGAGATACAGGGCATCAGTGATGGTGTGCCATGGCAGTGGCGGTGCTGTTCATTACTCATTTGATCATGCTTTCATATCTTACAGGTGTGTCACGCAGGGTATTCAGAGGGGGCATGTAAGCATTCACTGCATGGCAGGTGGCATGCTGTTGATTTTGGGTTTGTGTGAAGTATCACATGGGCAAGCTCCAGGTGTGTTGGCTGTGTGTTGGTTAAGGGATGGGCACTCAGCATGCATTTCAGTGTGGCAGCGTTTGGCCTGCCATCTGTATTTGGGTATGGTCATGTGGGTGTTGGGACATGCATTACCTTGCCTAGATTCTCTACCACTTCACTTGTGCTACTTCATGGTCTCCCCTACAGGGATCTGCAGGGTCACTCACCTCCTGCGGTTGATGCCGCACCCGTCTCCATCTAGCATAATCCCTCGATGGACTCAGGACTGATGAATCTGCTGGCCGTCTCCTCCCAGGGCATCAATTTGGCAGGGGGGTGGGCATCCCCGCCTGTGGCCATGGCCTCCCTCCGATTGGGGGCCATGATATTGCGTACCCTCAACCGGAGGTCATCCCACCGCTTCCTGCAGTCCCTCACACTGCGTGGGGTGGGACCTACCGCTGATACCCTGCGGGCTACCTCCGGACAGATTTGCCTCTTTTGTTGCTGCACCTCCCGCTTCTTGTCGTGGGATTGTATTGTGTCTGCATGTGCAGCTAGAGTGTCCGCTAATATGGTGAGCTCTGCGTCTGAGTAACGCTGTTTACGCATCCGGGGGGTGGTCTTCCTGGTAGCCTGTGACATCCTCTATGGATTTCCCCTGTGCTCTCAAGTATCGGCTGGTGGTTATGGAGGATGGCAATAGATTGTGTTTTTAAAGATGGCCGCTGGCCCATTTCCCGTTCCTGCGCGATGACGTAATTTCCGGGTCCGTTTTTTGACGAACACGGTATTACCATGCAGGTATTACCATGCCGGTATTTAGGGGTTGGCATGAGGCGGTACCGCTATGGGCAGGTCCCGCGATGCCGGTATAGGGGAGTTGGAGGCCCTTTAGCGGTATTGCCACTACCGGCATGAGGGGACGCGCGTGCTTGCGCACTCGTAATCACCCGCTATTAGCGGGTTCATACAAGCACGGACCCGCTCATTCCGGCATGCCGGTAATGAACCCGGTTTTACCGGGCAACTCGTAATGAGGCCCAAAGCAGTCAATGATGACTGTTTGACACATTTAAGCTACAAGAAAACCAGTATAAAGTCTATTAGGTAAGGGAAGGTTTTTGTCGGGGCCCTTCGAAAAAAATGTCCCAGGAATCACCTGACCACACAAGATCTGCTTCACTCCTATGGTAAGAAGTGAGCAAATTGTTGTAGAACTGGCTGCAGGCGTCATACGCAAGTTGAGGGCACTGGACAGTTATGGTACATTATGCAGCTTCGATACTGTACCAAATCACCACACCATAGTCATCTAAGTGCCTATCGCTTGTCTGGAAAAAATGTGGCATAAACAGCCATGACTCAGGGAATACTGACTTTAGTCTGTGGAACGAAAAAGGAAGGGGGCAAGCTAAGAGAATGCTTTAGAGGGGGAAGAATGAGGTGATAGTCGAGGCGCGTGGGGAATGGGCTCGTGTTTTTGTAATTATACGGCTGCATGTGAACCCCTTGTCTAGTTGTCTCGACCTCAGTTATCTTTATGAGGCTGTTTCATTGGATATTTATGTAATATGCCCAATAAAAAGGAAAAGTGGCATTACATGAACATTCTTTTAAAGCAATTGTGCATGAGTAACCTACAAAGACGCGTGGGCACAGCTAAAAAGGCCGGAACGCTTCAAATGGCACTCAATAAAGTACTCTTCCCCTTCGCCCAATTGTTTCTTTCGCGTTAGTGAAATGGTAGGCTGGCGCGTAAAGAGAGTCACGCAGCCTGACGACGTCACCTCCGCAGCCACTCTCGCTTCCTCAAAGAAGGCAAACAAGCTCTTAACGTTTAAAAGCCGTTAATAGGTGCAAGTTATTCCCCGCGTTTTTCACCGTAGCAAAACTAACCGACAGAAATAAGCAGAAGTGACAAGTGTTCGCTCAGTAAACACTGCTGAACACAAGTGGGGGTTGCCACGCACCAGACCCTTAATGCTACCCGCTTTCTTCGGCTTCGGAAAGGCTCCAGGAAACGTAGCTGCAGCCATTTTACATGCAAGCTCAACAGAAACACGAAGGCCTCAGAACAGCCCCGGCTCCCCAGGGTAACGCTCGTTAATTGGATAAAAAGTGCTCATTATCACTTTACCCCCACTTGGGACTTTTTCAAACCATTCCTCTTTCCCGTTTCCCATTTATGCGAAATATCAAAAGTGCTTATCAGGCCTGTGCTTGGTTTGACTAACAGGAAGGAAATTGCTTTTTATGACAAGAACGCATTTGAATCATTTTACATCACTAAGCAATTCCCACTTCCATCACATGCTAATGCACAGAAAGGGGTAATTCTAGACACTTCTATTGAAGACCAAAGCCAAGTCCCAGACTTCAAGGCTAATCATGTAATAACGAATTATGTAATAGACATTGTGATAACTTTTTTAATATAAAATGCTTGCTATCATAATTTTATCATTTCACAGCATTGTCAGTAACAGGTCTTACTTTAAAGGTACTCGAGGTGTTGACCGCGAAGGATGAAAGCCTTCTTGCCTTAGATGCCTCAACGCATGAGCAATGTGCCCACCCACCCCCGCAAATCAGGGGCACCCACTTTGCTCATTAAGCACAGTCTGTCCATGGTGTCTTCCAATTGCCGAAGCCTTCAAGAAAAGTCTTTTCACAGGCCTCTGGCGTTTCCCCATGCCATGAGTGAGAAAGTCATCCAGTCCTGTTTATTTCTATGAATTCTGGGAGGGGCGGGGTTCACTTTTGCATATCTATGCTGACCCCCAGTTTATACCAATTTTGTGATTGCTAAAAAAAAAACAGCAAAATCGACTGCTTTTAAAACAAAATGCGAAATCGGCCGTTTTTGAAAAGAAAGGAACTTTTAAAAAAAACTCAAAATCAGAATTTTTAAAACATAAAATACTAGCCTCAAGATAAGGGGGAAGAAGGAGAAATAGAGGGAGCGGTGGGACGGAAGGGAAGCAACTGGACAGAGGGGCGGGGCGGGGGGGGGCAGAAGGGGAGCAGCAGGCCAAAAGGGGAGCAGCGGGCTAGAGGGGAGAGTGGGCCACAGGGATAGTGGAGTGCCAGAAAGCAGAAACTCAGTGGGGAGATAGAAATCAGACTGGGAACCGTGGGATAAGATGGCAGATGGGGAGCGGTGGGCCAGGGGGTTAATGGTGGGCCAGATAAGTGGTGGGCTAGAGGAACAGGGTTGAAGAAAGCTGAGTGGGAGTGGTGAGCCAGACGGGAAACGGTGGTCCAGAAAGGGAGAGCGAGCTGCGAATACAAAGAAAGGGTGGAGGAAGAGTGCCTTAGACTGGACGAAAAGATGCAAGATGCAGAAGTCGCCAAAAAGAATTAATGGCTTTAGACTGTAGGAAGAACTCGAGAGCGTAAGGTGAAAGTTGGGAACGGTGGTGAGTGTGGCAGGGACTGGGAATGTGAGTTGCACCTTGGCAGTTTGACAGAGCCTTTGAGCATGCACATGACTGGCAGAGTGAAAGGTGTTGGAGTGTAAGTGGTAATGTAGAATTGGTGAGTTTGAGGGAGTGTGGGTGTTTGTTGCAGGGTGTTGGAGAAACTAGAAGGGGAATATGTGAACCATTACAATGGATAACAATGAGAAAAGTTGATAATATAACATAGGCACTCACATTAAACCAAAAAAGTTGAGCAAACCAAACAGAGTTCTGTCAAGAGGGGGATATTTGGTTCCCTTTCTATTAACTTGATAGCAGAGACCGCATACAAAAGGTGCAAATAATAACAACCTGGCTATCTTGCAGCCTCACACACACTCAATGATACCAATCTGGCTCGATTATACCCTGGCTGTCTAGCACCCTCCAGTCAATAACATATTAGCCACAAAAATGGTGCAATAAATACACTTTTGTGCTGAAACAAGTGTTTTTTAATGCCAAAAATGTTTCAACTTCATACCGCAACATCCTGGAGTGTCTGTCTATGTTTAAGGGATTTAGGTTAGTTTGTAAGGCTAAAGAGCAAGGTTAGCAGTTGAATTTAGGTATGGGCCTGTCACCTTGTAGAGGAGCAAGTGGATATGTCATCCCCAGCTCCCAACTCCTCACCTCTGTCAAATTGGAATAGCAGGAGAAGAGCTTTATGTGGGACATAAGGTATCATCCCAAAACCACATTGAGTGTATGACAGACAATATGCACTCAGACAACGTATCAAAAGTACCCTTGCACTGAAAGGGTGGAAGGATGTCGGCACACATCATTGGACATCATAGAGCTCTAAGTGAAATCTGATGAGGGAAGAGTGATGTAAAGGAAAGACACAAAAATGCACTGACACAACATAAAAATAATGAAGAATAAAGATGTAACTGAAGCAACAAGAGAACAAATCCAAAGAAATCATGGTATCCAGGCATTGTTTCGAAAACATAGTTTTGATTGACAAAAGTTTCAAAAAAAATGCATTTTTTTGTAGGTAAAGCTTTTTTTTAAAACTAAAATGGGTATTAAGGGGTAAAAAAACAGGGGTTGGGGGACCCCCCATTAATTTTTTTTTTTAAAAGTGCATTTTTTCGATACATTTTTATTCAAAACTTTGCCATTCGAAACTATGGCATTCGAAACTATCACTAGGAACCGAAATCATATATGCAAAGAAGATAAAGTAACCTGCTAACTAATAAGTGCACATTTGCAGAAAGGCAATGTAGACGAAACATATAGAAGCTTGCTGCGTAGAAAAACCTAACGTGGCTAGAGCAGCCATGGTGGAAAGATGGGCGTCAGACTCGTGTTAAAACCAATCAAGCTACCTCAGAGACAGACCAGGGCTGCAGAGTCGGGAGACGCTGGAAAAACAGCTTTGTGTGAGGAATAAGTAGGAGTTAATTGGCCTTGATTATACTTCAAGGAATAATTGCAAGGTACAAGGGGATTAAAAAGGATAAGCCATGTACGTAGTAGATAGACATATTTCTTTTAGATTCAGTAAAGGGGTAAACATCTGCAAAAGCCAAGTATTGGACAATTACAATTGTGGAAAGCCTATGCAAGGTGGAGTGAGCAAGTCTCTAAAGGCCGAGAGGAGTAATGACACCCAGAATAAATTAATCAAATAGTAGTAAATAGAAGGTCAAAATGGATGAATTCATGGTCTCCTCACATGTGATTCAGAAGTCCAAAACAAGGGCTATTCGTTAAACTCCAGATGAATATAATGGTGTAACTACACTCCCTTAAAAGTCCCAGAATAAAGAACAGGCTGCAACGTCAACTACAAAGGAGAAGCCTTGGTTTAGGGCCAGACTGATGAGAGATGATGGTCTAATTGGGAAAGTGGGGAGTAGTCTGACTTTACTCTAGGCACCTGCGCCCCGTTCTGCTTGCGTGCTGCTAACAAGCCGAAAGTCCAATGTTGGGAAGGTATGCCAAACAATCAGAGGGTCTATGTGGCAATATGCTATACAATGTTACAAAGGCTGACCCGCTGCCATTTTTCCACTATAATAAGTATTATACATATTTAGAGGTGTTTTAAAGCGTGCCTAATAGATAGGGGGCAGCCAATGGTGTTAATAACATTTACATATTCTATAGGTACATACGTTCCCATAACCAATCCCTCCCGTTAATAGGTTTTACAGTTTACCATGTAGGATGACGTAATAGCTGACGTACATTGGGGTATAAAACATTTGTATGAACAGGTTTGGGTGTGAGTGTGTGGACTACAGCCCTTTGTTTGCCAGATTGCCCTACTTTATTCCATGTTGATAATAAAGTAGTACATTGTCATATTCTTTGAGTCTGTCCGTTTATTTGGGTCTGAGATCTTAATTGGTAATTCCAACTAGCACATGAGACCCTTCAAGGTGCTAAAGCACAACATTAAAGCAACATTTTCCAGGTTAAGTGAATCTGGGGTGTTTTTGTACTGTATACCCCAAGGTAGGCCCCGGGAGGAACAAGGGTCACCCTCCCAGGAATGTTTGGGTGCAGTACTTCCGGACCAGCAAGCTGGTCGGAGGGCAGAGTGTCCCTGGTATTTATTTAGTGGCCAAAGGTTCGAGAACTTCCAACAACATCTTGCCATCAATGCATTTCCCTCTGCCCACCAGAGTATTGGATCAGATTTTTGGGTGGGGCTGGGCAAGGAGGGTTTTCGTACAATTTATTGGGGAATGCATGGGTTAGGTTGATGTGACATACCTACGGTTCAGACGGTTCTTATTGTAATGTCAGTTGCTGGTGTGACAGGTCAGCCTGGTTTCGGTGTCAGTAGAGTGGCAGAAGGGAGCATTTTTCTAGTCTTGGGGGATTTCATTAGGTGGCATCAGGGAGGGGGATTCCGGGTGCACTGCAAGTTCAGTTAGTAGTTGGTTTAAGGTGTGGGAATTATACTATGTTTAAGAAAGGTTTTAATAATTCTATTCAGATGGACAGGCTAGCCCTGGAAACAAGGAAAGGAGGAAGGAACCGGCAGGAGGAGAACAGAGTGACAGCACAGAGAGAGTGATCACAGCAAAGTTATTAAGCTGCTGGGGAGGGAAAGGAAGAAGGTGTGCAAGAGGGACAAATTGGGGGAGGATGGGCCTTAGTTTTGCTTGTATATAATTAAGGTGAGTCTGAGACACATAGGAACCCCTCAAAATTAATTCTTTTGTTAATAACTTTTGATTCGAGCAACGGATTTGGCCGAAATTCTGAAAGTGATCAAATGTCTGCCCCCCCCTGAAACCCCTACCAGACTGCAAAGTTCCGTAAAGATTCATTCAAAAATCCAAAAGTTATTAAGCATCAACATTTATTTTTTCTCCAAAAGTGCAGCCTACTTCCCATTCATTTTCCCATAGACAAAAAGGTCAATTTTTGCCAAAGTGCACAGCAAAAACTGCTGGACTGATTTGGACCAGGTCCAAAACAACTTGGGCACGAAGCGTTTAAAGGCACGCCATGCGTGGTTTGGGATTATTCCATGCTGTGGTTATTTTCAAATTTGACGGAGAAGGAAGTGCCACCTTCTCCAAAAAGTATAGTTATATCTCCCATGATGCATTTCAGGAGCATGGTTTTAAGAGATGAAACGACCGCCATCTTGTTTTTCTCTCGATGTGAGAGATATCCAAGGCTATAGCCGAGGTTATGGCAAAAGGAAACGCAGTAAAAAGCTATTTGCAGGTCAAACAACATGCACATGCCATCAGGGTTGAGGTGCAGAGATGGCTAGAAAGCACTGAGTGAAATGTGAGAGTTATATTGGGTCCAAGGACCGAGTTTGCAACACAAAGCTTTCTGTAGCCTCGGCTAGAGCCGACATCTGAAAGCGAACTGCGTCATAGAAGCAGCGTGTGCTCTGGAGTGAAAGGGTGAAGGCAGGGGAGGGGCCATCTGAGGATTAGGGGGAGCTGGCGCTGATGAGAGGGGCACTTGGTGATGAGGGAAGCATTTTTCATTTTCCTGCTGTTTTGCTGATATTCGCTGCTATATCCGAGGTTACAAAGGACTAGAGATAACCAAGGGTATGTGTAGTTCAGTACCCGCGCTTACATTTTTTAAAAGATATTTTTATAACTATAGTGACGTAGGGGGTGAAAAATCACTGGCCATGGCCAGCGACTCAATTGCCATCAAGGTCTCCAATTAATGCAGTAACCAGGACAGACTCTGCTTAGCTTTAAATTGAGGAAGGGGCCAGCCTCCTCAGGCCATGTTGCCTGATAAATAAGCCAGACTTACAAGACCACTTAGAGGAATGGGCTGGCCCTTTTCTTGCTTTGAAGCTAAGCAGGGTTGGTGCTGGTTACTGTATCAAAGGGCATCTGAATTATTAACTTTTTTTTTAAAACCGTGCTACTGTCAGTCCTTGAAGGTTTTGCACTCAAGACAATTTTTTTGCCTTTTGCTGAATTGCATTCTGGTATTTGTAGTCTCCCACTCAATAATAAAAACAGGAATTGTTTACAGCAACAGTGGATTTCCCATCCCTGCAGCAACTGGGATGAACCCTGTTTAGCTTCAAAGTGAGGAAGGGGTCAGCCCACTACGGTCATGTTGCCTTAGGGGGCCTCCCTTAGAAGAAAATGTAGAGAAACATGGCCAAAGGGGGCTGGCTCCTTCCTCGATTTGAAACTAAACCGGGTCATTCCTGGTTATTGCATGGACGGCAGACAGTCCACAGTCCTAAATGCTGTGTGTTTTCTTAGTTTTAAATACCTCATGAAACACAGCATCCACATTTTTATAAAACAGTAAAAATGTAATTGAAAAATTTACATTTATGCTGAACACTGCTATCAGAGAACCCTGGCCTTAAGGAATTCGAGACACAGCACTTAGCAATTATGCTACAATGATGATATTGTTTGGAATTTCACAAGTTTCATATCTAGCCTTTTATCATTGTCTCCGCAGGATAGGTCAGGGGCAATGTGCTTGCCTTGAAAGCAAGCCAACACAGAGCAACACAGGTTCGATCTCCGGGTGCGTGCTTAGGAACCTCTGGGTATTAAGCATGTTATAAATAACCTATCATGTCATGTATCATTGAGCATATTAAATTATAGGCTAAGTATGAAATGTATGCCCCATGAAGCAGCAAGTGGTTAAATGCTGTGCCTCGAACTCTAGCACACCAAGGCTGTATGTATTTTTTTTATATTTAACTAATGTAATTAAATTAAAAGAAAAGCAACTCAAGTGGGAGCTGGCAAAGGTTTGTTTCAGTGCAGTCATGTGATCTTATTTAGCATAAGGGCATTTAGACGTGGCTGCAAAGTCAGCCATGTCCAAACATCCTTTAGCCCAAAATAACGGCACCGGAATGGCTTTCGTGCCGAAAAGGGCGGGCCTGAAATGGACGCTGCAGTGGAATTCCTGTGCCAAATCAGCCTGCGCCAAAAGAGTGGCACCGAAAAGGGGTGTACCGCTTGGAGAACGCTGCTTAACCAACGGGTGTGTTCCATGGCAAATCATTTAATCTCACTGCACATTGCCTAAAAACATTGTGAGTTCTCAAAGTTTTAAATATCTCCTAACACACGACATCTACTTTATTTCTTCTTAAACCTTGCTATTGTCAGCCCTTGAAAGTTTTGCACTCAAAGACAATGATTTTGCTTTTTGCTGAATGGCATTCTGGTATTTGTAGTCTCACGGTCAAAATGGGGAGAATAATGCCACAATTCTACACTTTTGTCTAAAATAGTTCTATAAGGATTTATATATTTGAGTGACACTATGGTATGTGTACTTTTGAAGTTAGCTTTATAATGCAGAGTATTGTTGAAAGACAGACATGGGGTGAGGAGGGGAAATGATGAGAGGGCAAGTAAGTCATGAGTATTTGCCCACAAAGCGGAAATAGTGTTTGCGATCCTGGACACTGGTGCAGTTATTTTCCCCCAATTGTGTTTGCTTTTCAGGGCACAAGTAAAGAACACATGTGGGTGGACAGCATAACATTTTTTCAGAGGGCGGATGCAACCCCTTGGGTTCTTGTGAGATTGGTAAGGTTGCTCAAGTGTTTGGATACCAGGATTTTACTCAGATTGTCATGTTCCCAGTGCAGACGCTTATCCACAAGACCACAAGCACTTGTTTCATAGTGGGATTTTGTTTTCCATTAAATATTTCATTACAGATTTCTGGGCTTAAATGTGAGCACCTTTTATACTTTGCCAGCATATTTATTGAAATATTTCCTCTCTCATGTTATTTTCTGGTGTTCATTACTTTTTTTAAACATCCAATGCTATTTTGTCTTGTGCCCTTTCTTCTAAGGAGAAGGTCAATTGAACTACATTTGTTTATTTCACTTTAAAATATGTGGCCACTTACTGTGCGTATATTCATGGGTGCCAGCTTTTGATTTTCGCTATGGGGACAAAAGTACCTGGGCATATGTTATGTTTGCAGTCGATAATTTTTTACCCTTTTCTGTGCTGCTAAATGCAGATAGTTGGGGTGGTGCGATGTATCACAACAGCCACCAAGAGATCGGCCATAAAACAAGGGACTTGTAGCACGCTGCTTAACCGAAGTGTGTGATCCTCGGCAAATAATGTAAGCACACAGGGCGTTAACTAAAAACATTGGGAGTTCCCAAAGCCTGCAATGTTTTATAAATAATAAGAAAATACATCTTTTTATAGCTACAGTGACATTGAGGGTGGAAAATCACTGGTGACCCAGGTCTCCCATCCATGCAGTAACCAGGACTGACCCTGCTTAGCTTCAAAATAAGGAAAAAGACAGGCCCCTCATTCCATGGTACTTAACAAAGAACAACAATTGCAAGACCACTCAGAACAACATGCCTGAGGGGGCTGGCCCCTTCCTCACTTTGAAGCTAAGCAGTACTGTGAGTATATTCATGTGTACCAGCTTTTGATTTTCGCTATGGGTGCAGAAAGTACCTGGGAATATGTTATTGTTGCAGCCGGTCAATTTTCCCCCGTTTCCATGCTGCTTAAATGTGATTAGTTGGGATTGTGTGATGTATCACAACAGTAGCCAAGAGACTTGCCATAAAATATGCTTGGAGCACGGTACAGGACATTTCGGCATAGCCAGTTAGTTGGACGCCATTATGGCATGACCCTTTTGCTGCAGTTTCTGTTTGGGCGTGCCCAGTTAGATGCAGCCATTTGGGGCAGGGACCTCTCGGCGCAAGAATGTTTTGGCATGAG
This sequence comes from Ambystoma mexicanum, assembly GCF_040938575.1. Lineage (NCBI taxonomy): Eukaryota > Metazoa > Chordata > Amphibia > Caudata > Ambystomatidae > Ambystoma > Ambystoma mexicanum. Next base: position 597,675,128 of record NC_090924.1, read on the forward strand.
AGTTTGCAAATGGCGCAGCATGAACCTGCATGCACTTTGCATGTTGTACCTCTCAGCGCAAGGATGTTTTGGCGCGAGATGTGAAAAAGATGTATTTACTTCAGGTTGGTACATGTATTACACCGTTGTTGCAGAATTGAACACGTATTAAACATGAAACACATTTATTTACTGCAACACTATAAACTGCATGCAACTATCCCTCACAAACAACTTTACACCATGCACACACACTCAGGCTCACATCAAACGCACACACATTGCATGCACACCCTCAGATCACACATTGCCCTTAACTGCACATTTATTCAAAAGAGGCCAACACCATCTCTGGGCAACATTATAAAACAGAAAAAATGAAATAAATAAAATCACTTTTATGCTGGAAGCTGCTATCAGAGAAACCTGGCCTTAAGGAGTTTGAGACGCAGCACTGTACCGTTATGCTACAATTATGTTTTTGTTTGAATTTTCACAAATTTCATACCTGGCCTTTTTATTGTTGAACATATTAAATTATAGGCTAAGTATGAAATGTATGCCACATGAAACACAAAGCCATTGCGGTCCAGTGTTTAAATGCTGGACCTCGAAATCTGGCAGACCAGGGTTCAAGGCTGTATGTTTTTTTTAATTAAACAGAAAGCAATGTGAGTGGGAGGTGGCAAGGTTTGTTGCAGTGTCAGCCACGTCCAAACATTCGTTGCACCAAAATAACGGCACCGGAATGGCTGTCGCACCGAAAGCCGCGGGCTGAAATAGGCACTGTGGCAAAATGGGCATGTTAAATCGGTCCGCGCCAAAACGATGGCACTGAAATAACAAAATCCTTCAAATTGAAGGAAATTCAAGGAAAAAACGTTAGTTGCAGGGACATTAAGGTGAGCAATACTTGGTAACAAAACCTTTGAAATTCAAGGAAAAAATTTTAGTTGCAGGGAATACATTGTAACAAAACATTGTAACTTCAGTAATGTGTTTGGTAATGTCATCACTGTTCTCATACAGCATGTAATTAGTGATGTCATTAGTAATGTGATCTGTGATGTCATCATTGTGGTCATTAGATGAATTTCAGGAGTTTTGTTACATTAAGTTCTCACCTTAACATCCATGCAACTAAAGTGTTTTCCTTGAATATATATATATAGGAGGAGGGGGCAGAGGGGCAACCAATACGGCCAGCAATATCCCGGACAGATTGCTGCGCTCTGGGAAATAGATGATATGCCCAAAGACGAAGGTCTGAAAATCATCAATCTATCTACCCATATTCTCACTGAACATCAAGAGAAGGTTTTGAGCCTTGGTTTGAACTTTTGCCCGACTGCCCACTTCAATTATGTAGAAACTCGCATTGACTTTGACCACTTTGTGCGTAAGCTACGCCTAAAAAAGTTTTTTGCCACCACTGAATGTGCAAATAGGCGCACACCTAAAGAAAGCGGAAAAACAATAATAACCATCAGGGATCTAGAAGCTCTAACAGATCTAGCAGAACTAGAGAAGGGGACTCACTCAGACGCCATGGATTTGACCAATGCAGTGGATCTTGAAGACTACGATATTAGAACTGATTGGACAGCGAAAAGCAAACTCAAACTTAAGTCCAAATTCAACCCTATTAGCAATTTAGGAAATAACATCGAAGCCTTCCAGACATTGGTCATCGAAGATCTTAAGCAGTATCGCAAGAAAAAGAGAGCTAGATACAAAGATAATCTAACAATGTGGGAAAGAACGGCAATAAAAGAATTACAGACTCTCAGCAATTGCATAATAAAGCCCTCGGACAAAGGTCGGAACATCGTCCTGATGAACAGAGAAGACTACATCAAGAGTGCCTATAAACAACTACATGACAAAAAATGTTATGAAAAAATCGTGGGCAACCCTACCAAAATCCTAGAAAACAAATTAAGAGACTTCCTCGGAATATGGGAAAAAAGAGGGATCCTTACTGAGGATAACTGTAAGTTCCTCAGAACAACAAACTCAGTGATTCCGACGATATATTTTCTTCCGAAAATCCATAAGGACATTAAGAAACCTCCAGGCAGACCGATAGTTTCCTCAATGGGCTCTGCCCTCGAAAACATGTCAAAATTCATAGATGAGACACTTTTTCCTTTTGTGTCCTCTCTTCCATCTTATATCAAGGACACAACAGATTTCCTGACACACATTGAAAACATGCCCTGGCAGACCAATTACATCATGGCCACTATGGATGTTGTTTCCCTGTACACATCCATAGGGCATGAATATGGGAAAAAGGCCTGCGAAAGCTTTTTGAACACCAGATCTCTAAACTTCTTGGAACATACTAAGATGATTCTTCAGATGATCGATTTGTGTCTGACGAACAATGTTTTCATATTTAACAACGAGTACTATAGACAAGTGCAAGGCACAGCAATGGGCACAACGTTTGCCCCATCCTATGCGAATCTGACCATGGGAGCATGGGAGGCTTCAGATGTATGGACAGAAGAAAATCATTCAACTACTGATAACATCGTTTTGTGGCTCAGGTACATTGACGACCTTTTTATAATATGGAAAGGATCGGAGAAAGCATGGATAACATTTGTAAAGTTTTTAAACAACAACGACCACAATCTAAGGTTCACAGAAACACATAGTAAAACCTTTCTAACTTTCTTGGATGTGAATCTCCGAATTGTGGATGAAACCTTGACCACGGAACTACACAGGAAACCAACTGGTACAAATACACCCTTGCATGCAACGAGTGGCCACTCCAAAAATCTAATATGGAGTATTCCATATGGTGAGTTTATAAGGATTCGGAGGAACTGCTCGACCCTGAAGGCCTACGACAATGAGAGTAAAATGGCAGCAAAGGGTTTCCTGAGTCAATGTTATCCAAAGAAGGTCATTGCCAAAGCATACATAAAAGCAAGGAAGAAAGAAAGATCTGACCTGCTAACAGGAACTCGCTCTATAAATGAGTCCAATAAAGACAATGATGCTACAAGATTAATTCTGACGTATAACAATGAAACATCTGAAATAAAACGCATATTACAAAGACATTGGAAGGTTTTACGAGCAGATAAAGACCTTGCACCCATTTTGAAAACTTTTCCAGAAATTAGTCTCAGACGCAATTGCTCGCTTAAAGATTCTCTGGTCCAGAGTTTCCTACCACAAGAGATAAAATCCACAAAAGAGACATGGTTGTCCAAACAGAAGCAAGGTTTCCACAAATGTACTAAATGCAACATCTGCAAATATGCCAAGAGTTGTTCAAATTATATACACCCGATTTTAGGTGATTCAATCAAGATTGCAGATAGAATCACATGCGAGACTGAATATGTGGTGTATATACTTTCATGTACCTGTCAAAAATGGTACATAGGAAGCACCAAATGTAAACTTAAAATAAGAATTCAGCAACATGTGAGGGCCATTTTACACCAAGATCCGAATTATCCAATGGCCAAACATTTTTATGACTATCATCATAGCAATCTTGAGGATTTTCATTTCTTTGGCATTCACAGAATTGAGCAGAATGTGAGAGGCGGAGATAGAGAAAAGACACTCCATCAGAAAGAGACATGTTGCATTATAGACTTTGAGACCAAGTGTCCCAAAGGACATAACATAGATGAAGAGATGTATACCTTTTTAGGCGGACACACCTATTGAAAATAATTTTGGTTAAGGATTTACTCCAATGAGAAAATGATCTGTTTCCCTTCACTTTTAAAATTATACATTTCTATTGGCTACTTCTCCTAAGGGTGTGACCTGGTCTAAGCTTCTCTGGTTGCAGTTAGGATAACAAAATATGGTGCTAATCTTGGTATTTTGGTGTTTTTTACCCCAGTTGGGGTTTTAAATTTTAGAGCAGTACACTTTGGTGATTTTTTCTTTTAACAAATTTTGGTGAGTTTATACATATGCATGGTGAAGATAGGCTATAAAGAGGAGAAGCGTGGATATATATTTTTAGCAAACTCTTTTTCACTCTTTTTACTGGAATGGCCAGGCCTCTAAACTATGAAAACTCTGTTTTTTTAAAAAATAGGCTTTTATAATAAAAAAAGTTGTATTGCAGGCCTTTTATTAGTATCTAAACTATAGGAACAACTGATGTTTTACGTAAATGATATGTCTAAGTATAAGTGTGCCCTATGGCAGCTAGCACAAGGCACTTTAATTCATGGACATAGGAACATTTAAAGCACTATGCACTTTAATGTTTACATAGGAATGTCTAATGGTAGATTATAATGTGGCACTTTATAGGCACTATGCACTTTAATGGAATTGCACTATGCACTTTACTTTATAAATAAAGTTAAAAGCATACTAACTGCATAAATATAAGGGTCACAGACGATACAATTGAAAAAATAAAAAGCATGAAGCAATGTGAACAACAACATATTGCTTTTATGTACTTCTGCATATTGTATTTCCCTACGTAATAACTTTATAGGCACTGTGCTATTACTATGTATGCTGGGGAAACCAATATTAATTATAACTATTTTCAGAGGTTCCACTAAAGTAGATAAGGGATGATTGTACAAAGAGTTGGAATTACGGCCAATTAGTCCCTTTTTTATGTCTATGTTTGGGACATGACTATGTAAAGATGGCCGAAAATTAACGACCACACGCTAAAGTGAGTCCTCTTTCTTTGCCTAAAACCATGCCACATGAGCTATTTTAAAGTACTGGTAACATGGATCACTTGTTGTGAACAAGCGGTGAGGTAACCGCGAAACGCGTCATTCTGCTATGCAAGGGCCATACATTTTGGGAGGACCACAATGTTAGTGGGTTTCTTTATGAGCCATATGCTGCGCAATTTTAATTAATAAAGAACATTTGTTTGGACACAGAACACCGGTTTCCTGGAGTAACATTTTTCTAATGGGGAAGTGCTTTCCACGGACTGCAGAGAAAACAGTCTTTTCTGACATATATATATATATATATATATATATATATATATATATATATATATATATATATATATATATATATATATATATATATATATGTTTTTGTAATTTAGGTTGGTCTGTAGGGCCAATGAGCCAGATAATCAGTTTTGTGTAATCTTGGACCTGTCACATTAAAGCAAACTTTTCCACTTTAAGCGAGCCTGGGATATTTTTGCACCAGTTAACCCAAGGGGTAATTATAGGCACTTCGATTTAAGAGGAAATCCAGCACCAGTTTTCAAGGCTAATCATGTAATAAAGAATTATGTAATAGACATAGGATGACTTGTTTTTATTTAGTGCTTGCTATCTCAGTTTTACCATTCCACAGAGTTCACAATAATAGGTCTCACTATTACCCAATTTAAAGGTATTTGTGTTATAGATGATCGTAGATGAGGAAAGGCTTAGTCGGCCCAGAAGACAAACATGAACAAAAGGGGCATTTGCCTGAACGACGTTCGCAAATTGGGGATGCCCAGTTGGCTCATTAAGTGCTGGCTGGATGCAGCCCCTTCCAATTGCTGAAGCCTTCCCAAAATGTCTTTATGCAAATCTCTAAAGTTTACCATTACATGATTGAGAAAGCCACCGAATCCTGTTTTTCTATGAATTCTGGGAGTTGTAGTTTTTGTAAATTTAAAATGGGAAAGGAAAAAACGACAATTCCCATAATTGACTGGGAACACTTGGCCTGTTTGACCTTCTCATGGCACTGGTAAATTCTAGTGTTCTGCCTTTATGGAGTAATGCGAACAGTGGCCCCATCTTTATGGACACGTGCCCGGTGTTTCAGTATATTTTTGCTTACTTTATGTGGGCTCATTTCAGTGTTATGTGTGAAGTCCTTTTCAAGTGGCCATTACCTTTGAGTAAGGTTTCCTTACCAGTTGAATCCAGCAGGATACAAGAAATATGCTTATGATTATTGAGCAACTTTCAATGTTTTAAATGATCAAATAAGTATAATATTTAGGCAGGATTCGAAGATGAGAGAGAGAGAATGCATCTATGTGTAGGTGCGTGCGTGTGTGTCATGTGCGTGTGTAAGTGCGTGCGTGAGTAATTGTGTGTGTGCATGCTTATCATATCAACCTTTTAAAATTGTAATGAAGGTCTTCTGATTTTAAATAGTTCATCAACTTAAAATTTGTATGGAAAGTCATTGCCTGAAGAGGTCTGTGGGATGGTCACAGTGGAAAAAAGGTATGTTTTGGACAGAATGTAAAAGGCTATGTAACGGTTTATTGAGACGTCCCCCTCAACACGGGGAGTTGCTTCCCTCCCCAATTAACAGGCCGATTCATGGAACAAACGTACGCCGAAAATCCCAGCGCAAAGTGGCGCAAGCGTGAGGAAGCAAGCGCACGCGCACGCCTGCGATTCAAGGAAGGCGCTGTGCGTGTTTTCCACTGGTTGTGCGCCAAATCCATGCGTGGCGCATGCAGGCGCACGCAGGCGCACACATCATCAAACGGCGTGCGCTACGCGCACAGCGAAAGCGCACATAGTGCGGCGCACACAACAAAAGTGGGCGGAACAGTGGACGTAACACGCGGAATGGGGAACACCGCGTGAAAAGAAGGCGTAACTGGGGAAGTACTGCAGGGAACTACACGGAATGCCCACACGCATGCAAACAACCTGTATTCATGGATTTGAATACGGGAAAACAGCGCACAGCAAAAGACGCGCATAGGCGTCAACACGTCCGCCACACGAAGGCAGGCAGAAGCGTCCCCGCGCACAGTATAAAAGTGCGCGCAAACAACAAACACGTATATACAGCTACGATGAATGCCCCATTTGTCGCAGCACTGATCGTGGGACACCGCAGGAGGAGGAGAATAGCCAAAGCACGCATTTTTTCACCCAAGATAAGCCTTTTTGGGATGCCTGACGACCAGGTCTAAAGCAGGTATAGGTTTCCACCTTGTATCATCCTAGACCTGGTCAGGAAGTGGGAAGATGACCTTACATCCCCCACCCTCTGCTCCCAAGCATTGAGCCTTTTGGCCACTGGGTCATTTTCGCGCACTACTGCCATAGTGGGGGGCGGGGGGTCTCACAGGCCACGCAGTCACGCTGCCTACACCAGGTTTTGGCAATCATGACAGCGCGCCCCTCAGTTCGCAGGCACTTATACATGCCCAGAACACCCTCAGAAAGGCAGGCCCTTTACAGGGTGGCACAATTCCCCAAAGTGCTCGGTGCCATAGATTGCACCCATGTGGCCCTACGTCCACCTAGGGCCACTAGCACATCTACGAAAACGGAAGTACTGGCATTCCATCAACGTGCAGGTGGTATGCGATGCAAAGGGAATCATCACTTCTGTCTATGCAAACTACCCTGGCTCCACCCATGACAGTTTCATATACAGAATGTCTGCCCTGAGCCGGGCCCTGAAAGCTGGGCAGCATGGTGACACATGGCTCCTAGGTGAGTACAAATGCCTGTGCACATGCATGCATGTCACACACACATACAAATACACAAACCCCAATAATCACAACCATCATCACCTCTCCAGGGGACAGTGCCTACCCTCTGAGCAACCACATGATGACGCCAATCCGGAACCCCACCATACCACCCCAGGTAAGATACAACGTGGCCCATATTGCAACCAGGGCCATAGTGGAGCGCACATTCAGAGTGCTCAAGTCACGCATCCACTCCCTTGACCGCTCTGGCGGGCAGCTACTATATGCACCCCCAGTAGTGTGCAGGATCATTGTGGCAGCATGTGTCCTGCACAATGTTGCAACACGGCAGGGCGTATCGGTGGACATGATGGTACCCCCACATCCCCAACCACAGGCACAAGCGCTGCTCATGGTAGGGGACAGGGCACGTGGCAAGGAAGCCCGGACCCAGCTTGTGGTCACATTTTTCAACTAAATTCCCACCCCTGCGGAGTGCACACAAGCCTGGCACATACCAGGTGACAATCAATGTTGACAAAGAGACAGTCAACTGTCACAACATTACCACCCTGAGAATGTTGCCATGGAAGTGCCACATTGTGTGCATCCTTAGCTACTTAAACATAAGAAATCCTGTGTGACCAAAAGGCACACATGCAATGTGTGAATCACAAAGACCTGAAAAACAGACCATGACTATCACTGGTACGTCATCCAAACCCTCCCAAACCACAACATGACATGGCAAGCAATAGCTATACACCAACACAGTACCAATAAGGTACACATTGACATGTGAAAAATGTAAAGTGGCATCAGACAATGATGCCTGACATGGAATCAGATGAAATGACTGACCAACAACCTCCCACCCAAAAGAAGTCATACCCAAATGCATTCCAACAGTTGTAGTTGTAACATAACAATGAATGCCTGTCTACATGCACATTGTGCATTGCAAAATCAACACTCCAGCTTCTATGTGACATGTCCACCTCCTGCAACTCACTGCTCAGCGCACAGCATACTAAACAGCCATTGTGTGTGATGCACACCCTGAGCATCACATCTAAGTGACAAACTACATCAAAAAGCAAATTACGCATGTACAGGATCCACAATTGGTCATAGATCATGTGCTGCAGGGACACAGTGGGCACCAGAAGGCAAACAGAGTGTACATGTGGACATGGAAGGGTGGTTGTACATGTAGTGGATCATAGTGCGAGTGTGTGGGTCAGTAGGGACATGCACTCAATGTATGCATGTGCAATCAAGTGACCATCAGTTTCCTCTACACATCACATGTGAACATTCACCATGGGTACACCCCAGCATGTCAAGCCACAACTATTCCCTCACACCTGAAAGGTAAACACAGCACATGAACAGGCATTGATCAACAGAATACATCATGTACATAGGATTACCGCAATTACAATGTCAGGGTGCGCATCACACTGTAGGGCAAGGCAACTGTCAACGACAAAACACCCCCCTCCCTCACAAATCACCATGACCCACTGAACAACTGCACCTGGGTTATGTAGCCTTCATCCTTGAATTTCACCTGGCCACAGGATCACCCTTCCCCTTTGTCACCATCTCCCACCTTGTGTGCAAAAAGCATCCAGCACCCTCAGAGGCCACCTTGACTTGCAAAAACACAGCATCAAAGAGAACTCAAGGCAGGCCAACACAGAAGCCAAGCAAAAAGCCTACAGGCAGCAAAACAAACCAGAAGAGCCTCCAGTAGATGACTTGAAGTAGCAGTACGTCACAAAGCCCAAGTATTACCACAATGACATAACAACCAAGGTAGCACAGTAAAACAATGTCACAACAGGATGTGTACCATGTGTGGTACATAACACAGAATGATGCACCCCGAACTGATGTGTACTGTCACAGCTCCCGTGTACAGGCGCAGGAGTGGCACGAACCAACCACCCCCACCGTGGTCTGGGTGCCTGCAAGGTCAAACTCACACAGGCCTCTGAGACCCTGGTGGGGAAGGAGTGTCAGGGATATGCAGTCGGGACAGGCATTGCGATACTGGATAACCGGAATGCGGGGCAGGAGAGGGGAGTATGATTGACACGGGAAAGTAGGAAATGCAGAAAACTGTACTACTCACATTAACACATACACAAGTACACCAAACCTGATCATCATGCACATAGTAACAAATTGCTCAAATGGAAGGCAACGAGAAACTTATCTCTGGGGTGAGTGCTGGCCTCCTGCCTGCACACTCTCAGGTCCGGTAACAGGAGCAGTTCAATGCTGCAAAGAGAGCCACAGTTACTAATCTGTGCGTGCCCATAACACACAAACACACCACCATATATGCCTCAAACTACTCTACAAACAAACAATCTGGTGTGGATGCTTTGTACCCATAAGTAACATTACCCCTGTGATGGTTCATACACAGTCAATGCAGTAAGTTAGGCACTGGTGGGTGCGTGGCAAATGGAAGACCAATGTGTCACGATTCACACAACATGCAATGCTCCCTGGTTAAACAGCCCGACGCATACAGCAAGGTATGACTTCAGAACAAGTCGTGTTCCACCATGACCGAAATAAAGTAGGTAGTGCATGTGTCAAATTCTACATCGAAATGAAATGCACTGCAAACGAGTCTGTCCCTTGCTGTCTGTCCCTGTGAGCTGCTTCTTTCCATGTCTCGGAACGCTACATGGCTAATACAAGTGCCTCAATGAACCATGGTGGACCTGAGGGTATGTGCCCCTGCAGGTGCCCCAGACAACTTTCCCATCAACTAGCCATTAGTCCACCAACACATCTCAGCTGTGTTGTGCACTTCAACACCAATATTTGTCCAAGCTCACCGTCAGTGCTGCTACTAAGCATGCATGTGCAACTGGCCTGGTGGAAGGTTTGCTGTGTTGTGGCCCCCCTGTGCTGCTCACCTTGCCTGGAGTCCCTTGAAACACGTCAGCTGTTTTCGGATGTATGAGCGCAATCCCTGTGCCTCTGCTTGCGCACACATGCGCATGTCGGCACCACCGAACGTGTCCAGCTTCCAGACGTCCAATGGCCCATGTCTGCTGGCAAAGGTGGTCTGGAGGCTCATCCCCCTGCAGAAAGGGCATGAAACACATGATTAATGCTTTAAATTCATCTGTGTGTATCTCTTCAGGCATTTCATGACTGGACCATGTCAGAGACGTACATCAGAAATCACACCATCAGTCCGTCTTTCACAGGCAAAGTATGGAACACATGAATTGCAACAAGCACATGTGCAGTAAAGATAAGAAACATACTACACAATGCATAGCAATGAATGTACACATGAATCATGAAACCCCCCATCTAGCGAAAGAAGAACACCCCTATCATCACCACTGGGGGTGTTAACACAAGTTGGACAGCAGCAGACATGCCACAGATATGACAGTCCAAAGCCCTTGTGTAATAGTCTGTTACACCGAACCATCCTTGCGAGCCCATGGATAAGGGAAGCAGGAGTGGCATATGTGAGTCAAGGACCCCAAGCTGCAAACACATACACAAGACAAGCTTGAAGGGCCCAGCTGGAACAGACAGTGGATGCTTTCAAAAGCCACAAAGCATCACACTGTCACATGAAAGCACAATAGACAAGCAATTTTAAACTATAGTAACTAATTACACTAACTATGAAAAACCTACATTACCTAATTAAACTAACTATCAACTAGAAACTTAACTAACTAAACTAAAAGAAAAAACAAAAATGGCCACATACGACCCGGGAGTGGGGGGAGGCACCCAGGAGGGGGGAGGTACAGGGTGCTGCTCAACACCCATATGCGATGATGTTGTGGAAAAAAAAAAACCTCCATGGGCTCAACGCCTGCACAGCCTGACCTATGTGGGAGATAGATTGTCGTCTGAGAGTCATTGGCCATTAAACAGGCTGAGGCCTGTGGCCCACACAGACTGTCACACCCTAAACATGTGTGCGACGCAGGACTGAGCCACAGTGGACATGGGAAGGCTGATGAAATGCCATGCAATATAGGTCCCCCTGGACTCGTACTACAATGATCATCCAGTCAAGGACACATAGGGGCATGAGTGGAATACACATGGAGCATGAATTGGCACTCATGTCCCTGCGGGGCATCTGACCTCTGCACAGTCCAAGTGAGATACCCTGCATCAAGTACAAAGGATGTACCACACAGAATATGTCTGGCAGATTGGCTGCTGGAAGTTAGCATGTACACAGGACGCATGAACAGGGAAGTACTCAACGGCAAAATTGAAGCATACCAGTGCTAAAGTGGAATTGGGGTGCAGAGGGGGGTGGAGGGGCAAGGGAGCATGCCTACATGGAGTACCAGCATGCAGGCAGAGGACACATGCATGTCAGTCATGCTATGACATAGTCCCTGGGTTGAGAGGAAGGTCACCCCACGCTACATGCAGAAGGGCCAGTGAGCTGGAACATGGACTGGAGGGGCATCCTGGTGACCAGCATGTGAGTAGGGTGCAATAGTGGTGATGCGGACAGTCCCCGTCCGCTCCACATGTCCACCATCCAGCAGAACAGACATGCATCAGGGTAGCATTGCATTACTTGCACATCAGAACCATGTACGTGTGACATGTAGTGGCAGTCATGCACAACACATCACACAAGTAAAACACACATGTCCTCAACAAACACACAGCAACACTCACTGGACTGGGCATCAAAGTCCGGCATCCCTCCCACTCCTTCGACCGATTCAGATGGTATGAACTCAGCAACGAGTGACTCATGCGGAGTGACGTCTTCCTCCTCAAGTGCAGGCCCACTGCCAGTCACCAGAGTCAAGTTGTAATTTGAGGCACGCTTAGCCTTAGCGCTGTGTTTGAGGTCATTCCAATGCTTTTTGCACTCTTGCACCGTGCGCACCTCATGGCCGAATGCACTCACATGTTCCGCAACTTGCTTCCAGTGGGTATCACGGTGGGCAGCTGTAGTCTGACAATTAGGACCCACTAGCATGTCACGGCTGTGGTCCCACACGTAGTCCAACAGGAAGTCCAGTTCCTGGTTGCAGAAAGGCTTCTTCCTTGACATGCAGGAGGTCGTGGCTGTGTGTGGTGTCCCAGCCTGTGCTGCAGGTGCAACCTTCCTCCTCTTGGATTCTGGCACAGACCCTGGCTGGCCAATGCCGCCCTGATCACTATGGCCAGTAGCACCGGTGAATTGAGTAAAGGGAGTGGCAGGTGGAGGGACGACCAAAGGCCTGACTTGCGTCAGTGGCAGCTGGGTGCCCTCTAATGGACCCTGTGCAGCAACATCCGCTGTGGCAGAGTCATTGACCGCAACTGTCCTGGTTGGCAGACTCACAACCGGGGTGTTGTTGCCTGCATCTGCCCCTGCACTTGCCAACATCCAGCTGTTCGGGGCAGCAGATGACATTACTGCCCCAGGGACACATGTCTTGGTCAGGGCAGCCCTGCGTGCACCTATGGTTTCCCTCCTGGCCTGTTGGAAATCTTCCAAGGCACTTCAAGTGCCAACGCAGCCTGCGCTGGCAGGCCCTGAGCCTGGATGGTGGTGTCCACAGCTGCACCTGCAGCTACCACTACCCTTGGGCCCGTGGCAGTCGATGAAACAGACTGCCAGGTCACATGGGCGCTAGTGCCAGATGCAGAAGCTGCATCTCCCGGAACCACAGGGGGTGGTGGCATGACTGCACCGACACATGGCACAACATCGTGCTCAAGTGGCGCACCCCTGCCTCTTCCCCCTCTGCGGCTACCCTGGACACACTGGAGTCCCCCTACTCCCTGGTCACCCCGGCCACGTCCCTGACCATGCCCACCACGAGGAGGACGCCCAGCTGAGGTGCCCCTCACCTTTGGTGGCCTCCCAACCATGGCACAGATGGAGTAGTGCCGGCACAGATGGAGGAGTGCCAATGGGAGGTGTACACCACAATTGTCCTGGGCAATTGGGGTGAAGGAGGTGGGATGCAAGATGTTAACAGCCCCCCTGCACCTGCAAGGCTGTATGTGACCCTGGTGATGTAGTGACGGGTCACGCAACGCTCAGGCACCCCAAAACTGCAGTAAAACCGTGCATGCAACCCTGCAGCCTATGTGCGTGGAATCAACCTCCCGCAGTACGCGGTGGCACCCAGTAACACGAAAAACGCGTACGTGTGGGACACGCAGGCTACTATGACCTCAAAAACGGGTGCGATACACAGGGGCACCCGCAGTGGGAAAAATAGCGTGTGCGACTCACTGTCTGACTAGCGTGATAATGAAAAACACGCGTAGCCAATACCCCTGCCAAAAGAAGAGATACGTCCTTGATCCGCTGTGAAGTTGTGATGGCGCGCGAAACAACACGAAGTAGCAGCACATGTTGGTCTCCACGAAAGGCACGTACAGTGAACTGCTGGCCCCGCTCATCTTTAACCCGTGCTGAGGGAAACACCAGCGTGCATCGCGCGTAGCCCCTTTCCTCGGATTACACGCATTCACACGCAGACGTGCAGTTATTTCATGCGCGCGCTGAACCACTATGCCCATGTCACGAGGGATACGCCCTTGCATGCTACGTCACAGACGCGCTAACGTGCTAAGGGCCTTTCCTCGAATTACACGCTGATGTGCAATTTTTTCACGTGCCAAATCACTCCGTATCAAGCTGGCCACACGAAAACACACGGAAGGCCATGCTCCTGCCCAAAAGGCCATTTTCCTTCCCCCAAGAACCCTGAGCACGCTCCCACCAGCCGTCTGCTGCTGCCTGACTGCCTGCTGCCCACGTGCCCTGCTATTTGGTGCCTGCACATCAGCCATCTGCAGGGGTCCAGTTGCTGTGTCCACCCCTGCTGGAACAGAAGACTTCCGACTGGGATACCATCGCTCCACAGCCCGGCCCCAGGACCCAGATGCCCACCCACGCCTGCCTCGGGGGTCTCCATGTCAGGGCAAACACCATCTGAGACCACTGGTGACCCCCAGCCAGAGAGGCAGAGGGCCACCAGCTTCAGTGAGAAGGAAGTTGGTGTCCTGGTGGGGCATGTCCTGGGGCATTATGATGCCCTCTTCGGAACATCACGCGCCTATAAGGAAGGACGGGAGAGGATCTGGGAGGACGTAGTGGTTGCCATCAACGCGGAGGGGGTGGCAACCCGTGACATCAAGTACGTCCGGAGAGCGGCCGGGTCAGCATGAGCGACATCCAGATGAGGGTCCTGGAACACGCAGGACCAGCGCTCCACGGCCAGATCCTTCGGAGGCAGACCCGTCTGGACTGGAGCGGTGAGTGGCCAAGCATTGCTGTGTGAGACAGGGCATGTTGCAGTGTGCTGGTAGTCTGATACTTGCCTGTATGTGTGACATAGGCCATGTATGAATGTGTGTGTGCAGGGACATCATGGTCATGCATGTGAGACCAGTAATGTGTGAACCACATGGATGGTGCATGTGTTCTAATGCGACATGAGGAGCTGTATGCGGAATGCACACATGAAAGCATGCCAGTCTCTGTTCTTGGACATGGAGGGGGTGGGAGGGATGGTAGCTGCTGTCAAGTACATGTATGGTGCACATGTGTGTGTGTGTATGAGAAGTGTGTGTGTGACTTTGAAATGCCATGGATGCATGACACATGTCCATGATGATGTGTAGATTCACTCATGCAGTGCCGTCACCGTTGTATCCACTGTGTCTATCCACTGTGTCTGTGGTGTACAAGCCATGATGCATGACCCTCCGGTGATCTGTGTGCATGGGATCAGTGTGAGCCATGATGCATGTGAGTTTGAAGGCAACATTTTGGTTAACAGAGGCCCTTGTACATGGATGCTGATGTTGACTGCAGGCGCCGGGACTGTTTCTGCATGTGTGTTGCGTGCATTCACCCATGTGTTGTGGAGGGACAGGATGGAAGTAACATTTGACAGTGCCACTCATGTGTTATTGCTTCCTGTCTAGGGGAATATTGTACTGTACCCTGATGCTTGTGTTCTATGTCTCCCTCTACGCAGCGTCAAGTGAAGAAGAGGGCAGAGACGGCGCTGTGGAGCCAAGCGGCGGGGATGCCTCCACCAGGCGGCGACGCAAGGCCCAGCCACCCTCCCAGGAATTGCCATCATCCGGGAGCGAGGGGGCTGGTGCCACGTCTGCCACTACGGCTGTAGCAGAAGGGCTGGGTGAGCCCCCACAGGGGCTTCCAATGGCAGAAGACGGTGTGGAGACATTAAGGTTGGTGGTCTCCACAGAGGAGGAGGAGCTCGCTACATGGGGCCTGGTGGGGGTAGTACCACTGGTGCAAGTGGTGCAGTCCAGGGCCAGTGTCAGGAGGCAGCACAGGTCACCGCGGAGTGGCCTGTGCATGTCGCTGCCCTTGATCCTGTGACTGCACCACCATGCACCAGCAGGGATGCCCCATCCCAGGCCCGTCCGCAGGTAGGGGGGAGTGCCACGTCATCTGCCTCTCCACTACCTGCGGACGAGGGGTCCCACGACCGTATGGGCTCCGTCCTGGTTGGTGTCGCGTTGCGCATGCGTGACATTCGTGATGACGTGTGTGCTTCCTGGGCGGAGCACGCACGCCATCACGAACAGCAGCGTTGTGACGTGCCACTGTTGGGAGGGGCCCTGGTCGGTGGGTTCCTACATGTGTCGCGCACTCTGGCGTACCTCTCCTCCTCTGTGGAGACTATGCGCCAGTCATTCTCCCTGCCGTCTTCTGGCCCAGATTCCACCAGGGCCCCCTGTGGACCTGGCCTGACCAACACAGCCAGCTTGGTGGAGATCCCATCCCTGCCACAGTCGGGAGTCGGCGGTCCAGCAGGGGTGGACACCCCAACAACTGGAGACCAGCAGATGGAGGATGTGCAGGCATCGGACAGGGCACATGGACAGCAGCAACAGCAGCAGGCTCTAGGTGGGAGCAATGATGGCTCGGGGCCATCGATATCAGAGGGGCAGGCATCGGCCAGAGGGCAGGAGGACCCTGGAATGGCTGTGTCTTCCGTGTGGCTGCGGTTGGGCCAGCATATAGATGTGGAGCGGCGGCAAGTGGAAGAGGCGTAGCTCACCATGGTCAGGGCGGAGTTCTCCATGCGTCGGGCGTTGAGGTGGGCAGAGTGCCTCGAGGCAACTCGCAGGGAGTTGGAACAGGCCATGGGTGCATCCCTGCGAGACCTCAGGGCCAGGGCAGAGTTCCGCCTCCGGGACATCGACATGGAGTTCGATGATCCCCTGGCCCGGGACATCACAGAGTGAGCCGCAAGACTTGCCCGCCGCCATTGTATATAGTTAGATAGTGTTAGGTTTCCTTTGTTTTTCTTTTAATTTGGAGTTAATGGACATTGCTCCACTTCGTGTGTGTATATAGTTTTTTCTTCATAGGACTTTTTTGTAGGTTTCCTTTTGTTTGTGGATCATGGACCATTTGGACTTACATTGTATATAGTTGCAGACTTGTACATACTTTCTTTTTCTATATTCCCATGGATCAATGGTTATTTTTTATTTGGATTATGTTTTTATTATGGACATTGGCAATGGACCACTTTTTTATTGTACATGATTTTTCTTTTTTTTTTACTTCATTGGATTTACAATATTTTTTTTCTAAATCGGTCATTGTACATTAATTTTCATTTTACTATTCCTCCAAGTCAGTTCATTATGTTTTTAATACAATTTTTATAACTTCTGAATTGGTGTTGTGTTCTGTCATTGGTTTTGTGCATGTCTCATTGAACATTTCCTCAGTCACGTGTTGCCACTGTGTGGCTACATTGTGTATTCCTGCATGGGCATGGTGGTTCATTTAGACTATCATGGCATGGGTAATTTGGGAGTGGGTTCTGTGGATGGTTGCATGCTTGGATTGGGGGGCAAGGGGGATTAGGGTTGGCTTTAGGGACATGGGTCTGTTTTGTTAGGACATGTTGTTTGTTGGGACATGAGTCGGGGCCTGCTGACAGGTGCCTCTCACTTCTGAGGGGTGTGGGTGCTGGGGGACATGAGTCGGGGCATGCTGGCAGGTGCTCCTCACTGCTGGGGGGTGGGGGTGCTGGGGGACATGAGTCGGGGCCTGCTGGCAGGTGCCCGTCAATGCTGGGTGGGTGGGGGTGCTGGGGGACATGAGTTGGGGCCTCCTGGCAGGTGCCCCTCACTGCTGGGGGATGGGGGTCCTGCGGGACATGAGTCGGGGCCTGCTGGCAGGTGCCCGTCAATGCTGGGTGGGTGGGGGTGCTGGGGGACATCAGTTGGGGTCTGCTGGCAGGTGCCCCTCACTGCTGGGGGGTGGAGGTGCTGGGAGACTTGAGTTGGGGCCTGCTGGCAGGTGCCCGTCAATGCTGGGTGGGTGGGGGTGCTGGGGGACATGAATCGAGGCCTGCTGGCAGGTACCCCTCACTGCTGGGGGGTGGGGGTGCTGGGGGACATGAGTCGGGGCCTGCTGGCAGGTGCCCCTCACTGCTGGGGGGTGGGGGTGCTGGGGGACATGAGTCGGAGCCTGCTGGCAGGTGCCCGTAAATGCTGGGTGGGTGGGGGTGCTGGGGGACATGAGTCGGGGCCTGCTGGCAGGTGCCCCTCACTGCTGGGGTGTGGGGGTGCTGTGGGACATGAGTCGGGGCCTGCTTGCAGGTGCCCCTCACTGCTGGGTGGGTGGGGGTGCTGGGGGACATGAGTCGAGGCCTGCTGGCAGCTACCCCTCACTGCTGGGGGTGGGGGTGCTGGGGGACATGAGTCGGGGCCTGCTGGCAGGTGCCCCTCACTGCTGGGGGGTGGGGGTGCTGGGGGACATGAGTCGGGGCCTGCTGGCAGGTGCCCGTCAATGCTGGGTGGGTGGGGGTGCTGGGGGACATGAGTCGGGGCCTGCTGGCAGGTGCCCCTCACTGCTGGGGTGTGGGGGTGCTGGGGGACATGAGTCAGGGCCTGCTGGCAGGTGCCCCTCACTGCTGGGGGGTGGGGGTGCTGGGGGACATGAGTCGGGGCATGCTGGCAGGTGCCCCTCACTGCTGGGGGGTGGGGGTGCTGGGGGACATGAGTCGGGGCCTGCTGGCAGGTGCCCGTCAATGCTGGGTGGGTGGGGGTGCTGGGGGACATGAGTCGGGGCCTGTTGGCAGGTGCCCGTCAATGCAGGGTGGGTGGTGGTGCTGGGGGACATAAGTCGGGGCCTGCTGGCAGGTGCCCCTCACTGCTGGGAGGGTGGGGGTGCTGGGGGACATGAGTCGGGGCCTGCTGGCAGGTGCCCCTCACTGCTGGAGGTGGGGGTGCTGGGGGACATGAGTCAGGGCCTGCTGGCAGGTGCCCGTCAAATCTGGGTGGGTGGGGGTGCTGGGGGACATGAGGCGAGGCCTGCTGGCAGGTGCCCCTCACTGCTGGGGGGTGGGGGTGCTGGGGGACATGAGTCGGGCCTGCTGGCAGGTGCCCCTCACTGCTGGGGGGTGGGGGTGATGGGGGACATGAGTCAGGCCTGCTGACAGTTGTCCGTCAATGCTGGGTGGGTGGGGGTGCAGGGGGACATGAGTTGGTGATCACTAGTGGAAGGTGACATGTGGACTGGCTGGGGGGCATGTCCATGGTGGATGGGCTGCCTGCGGGACATGACCAGGGGTGCAGGGTAGTCCCCTGTGGTGTGGGTTGCCTGCAGGGGCTTTGGAGGGGGTAGAGGGCACACCTGGGAGGACCCACACTGCCAATTCACATGTGTGACTTCCCGAGCACCCCACTGGACACACGTACCCTGCTCTGACAGTGAAATCGCGTGTGAAACTTCCCGCGCACCCCAGTAATACACGTACCCCGCTCGCACAGGGCCAATTGCGTGTGGAACTCTCCGTGTACCCCAGTAATACACGTACCCCGCTCGCACAGGGACAATCGCGTGTTAAACTTTCCGTGTACCCCAGTAATACATGTACCCCGCTCACATAGGGACAATCGCGTGTGGAACTCCCCATGCACCCCAGTAATACACGTACCCCACTCGCACATTGCCAATCACGTGTGAAATTTCCCGCGTACCCTCGGAATACACATACCCTGCTTGCACAGGGCCAATCGCGTGTGAAACTTCCCGCGCACCCCAGTAATACACGTACCCTGCTCGCACAGGGCCAATCGCGTGTCAAACTTAATGGATCTTTGTTCAGCTCTATTTCAGACTCATATCATGCCCCTTGGATTTCTCCCGCTGTGCCACCAATGAGCCAAGAACCAGGCCGGTGTAGAGGAAATATATTTCTTTAAATTACAGATAATTGATAACGAAGATCGCACTAAAACTAAACAGGCCACCTTTTCTGTGGCTCACGATTAAACTTCTTTTCACATAAATAAATCACACAAATTTATTGGGAAAGCTCAAATTTCAATTCAAGGAATACTCAACGCTGGTCAATGAACAAAATCACTTTGCATATACAGTGCTGTGCAATTTCGATTTTTCGGCGTGCTTAAGAAGGCTAGCAGTTTGGTTTACAATGTTAGATACATGAACTCTCACTTTTGCAAGCACTTCTCCCCCCAGCACCAAAAACCCAAGCATCAATTGCACGCATCACCCTTCTATTCAAGGGCCAGGTCTAGGGAGTGGCGACAGTTTTAGAAGTTTGTTTTCAGACCCCTCTCACTTAAAGGTCTGTGTTGGGGAAGTTGGACAGAAAAATGGGGATGATTAGGAATTTTCAGACCACCCCCCCTCCACTTAAAGGACTGGGTTGGGGAAGCTGGACAGTAAAATGGGGATGATTAAAGAATGTTGGATTTTCAGACCACACTCGACTAAAAGGCCTGTGTTGGGGAAGTTGGACAGTAAAATGGGGATGCTGTAAGAATTTTGGATTTTCAGAACCCCTCCGCCTAAAGGCCTGTGTTGGTGAAGTTGGCAGTTCATGGATTTTTCTAGTTTAGGGACAAGGACAGCCCTTTTCCGAACAGAAGTCGGGGTCAATAGGGCAAACAGGATTACCCCCTTACCCTACAGGCTATAGTTTTCAGCGTAGGAATTAGCCAACTCGATCGAAAAAAATCGATCAAATGGTAAATTTGACTGATTTTGGTCAGTACCATTTGATCGATTTTTCAAAATACCGAACACAGAGAACAGGGGGATGCAGGGGTGTCCCCGTTCCCCATGTCCAGTATTTGGGGTTTTTGAGGTGCGGCAGTGTCACCTGATTCCTCGATATTGGAGGTGGTGGACGGGGGAATAAAAAAGAAAAATGTAAAAGGGAACCAGCGACATCGGATCAAACCCAGGTTAGAGAGACAGAATGGATGCTGCAGGGTACAGGAGAGGTGGCGGATGAAGAAAAGGTAAGTAGGGGGTTGAGGGGTTGTACTGGCGGTTTGGGGAACATTGATTTGGTTTGTTTGGTCACAGTAAAATCATATTTAAAGAATTAGAGAAGCAAAGAAACATCTCTGTAATGCAATTAGAATGATAGTGAAGAAAACTGTTCCATCACTATCTGTCCAGGATGTTGCATGTCACATTAAAACACTCAAAGCGGATTTTAAAAAGTGGTTTAAGCTACATAAAAGGGAAACTGAAATACAATTATGGAAAAAAATCGCAACAATGGTTATGTCTAATAACAACCAAGGCATTTGGCATCTCCTTAGAAAATATAAAAAACGTTATTTGTCCATTAATTGCATTTGTGAGGATACATGGGCCCTATACATCGAAGATACACTGGGTAAAACTGAACTCTCTGACAACATCCTCCCGTTGCCAGAAGCCACATGGGACTGTAATGCATCTGTATCCGATATCATTAAGATCATTGACAAACTGAAAAATTCTCGGGCAGCAGGCCCTGACGGAGTTTGTAATTTAGTAATTAAAAAACAACCTGCTTTATGGGGTGCAGCATTACTATTGTTATTCAAAAAAGTTGGTAGGTTGAGTGTGATTCCCCCATCGTGGCAAACTGGCCATATTCTAACGGTACACAAAAAAGGAACTTGGGACAATCCGGCTAACTTTAAAATGCTAGCCATGCTTGATGTATCTTCTAAAATCTTTACTAAAGTTTTGCTCCAAGAACTGAATGAATGGATTGCCGCCTCCAATATATCACCACCAAATCAAATAGGTTTTCGCGATAAATCCAGTACCACTCACAACCTCTTGTTACTTACATCTGCTATCGAGCATGCTTGGGCCAAACGACATCTAGACATATATTGTGCTTATATTGATTTCTCTGCCGCATTTGATACCATCTTACGGAATAAATTGTGGCAAAAACTTAACTCTTGGGGAATTCCAAAAGGTCTTTTGAGGATGTTGATGCTGTTTCATACCGATACCTCAGTGAGAATTAGACTCAATGCTGCTAGCCGGTTATCAAAAAATATGGCAACCTGTTGTGGGATGAAACAAGGGTGCATGATAGCGGCAATTCTCTTCAATCTTGTCCGATATGATGAATGCTTTTAATCTAACTAATGCTAATCCTGTGAAAGTAAATGGTGTGATTGTTGGTTGGCTTGCTCATGCGGACGACCTGGTGATACTAGACTATACACCAGCAGGACTCCAGCATATGCTCAATGCCCTGGTGGCTTACTCTGCTGCCAATGGCCTAACTATCAATATCGATAAAAGTAAAATTATGGTCTTTCCTAAAAAACGAAGACCTAAGAGATATTTGTGGTATCTAGACTAAAAAAAAACTGGAACAAGTAACGTCAAGCAAGTATCTTGGTATTATTGTTGACGAGAAGTTCACTTGTTAATCCCAATGGTCAGCACTCCAGAATCGGTGTATTGTGTCCACAAATGCCTTTAGTACCTTTATTGGCCGAAATAGCGGCTATTCTGCCACATCGGTTATAAACATTTATTTGGACAAAATACAGTCAATGATTTTATATGCTGCTGAGATATGGGGTCACTCTTTTGCCAAAAGCATGGTAGTATTTGAGGCTAAATTGTTGAGGAGGCTACTACGGCTACCACACAATCTCAGTGTAGAATACCTGTATTTGGAATTTGCAATCAAAGGTATCTGGTGTGCCTATACATGCCAATGTGTACTGGTTTATGAAAAGGTGGTCACCCTAGCAAATGACACAATTATTGTGCCGAATATGCAAGCGTTCCTCCGTTTGGAAGGCAATATGCTTGTTGGTACTCTTGGCACTTGGCAAAGATCTTATAGAAAGTGGTTGCCTGGGAGTACTCCAGGTTTGTTAACAATTGCTGCCCAAAAGAGAGACATAAAAAAGAAAGTGTTTGAGCTCTAGAATGAGCAAAATATAACCAATGTTGCCTCCAAGTCAAAAAGTGGTCCATATCTAGAAGAGTATTTAACCAGAATTACGCCTCCAAAATGTATTGTGGCATATCCAAGCACTAGCACTTTCCGCACCTATCTATTAATGAAATTTAATATGACAAATGCGTTGGCAACCAAAGGTGATATACTTGGTATCCCACAGGAAATTAGGAAATGTTGTTTATGTGGTAACGATGTTTATGAGTCACTACCACCTAATAATGAATTGTGAAAGCTTGACGACGATCAGAACCAAATCTTTTAAATCTTTTAATAATGCAATCGATATGATGGACACAACTGAACTATGGATGTCTTTTATGCGTGGTAACGACACCAATCTAATATACTACTTTGTCATATTTTATGTAAAGATTGTGGCGATTTTAAAATGTATTGAATGATGAATTTTAATGTGTATTGGATGATACATTTTGGAATTGTGTTGTTTTAGCTGTTGTATTGATCACCTGCATATGTTGTATTGTCTTTGTGTTATACAAAGCCTTTTGGCTAAAAGTATATCTAACCAATCAATAAATAAATAAAATCATATTTGCAGCAAAATTGACTACGGTCAATTTCGCCACAAAGATTTATACCACAGTCAAACAATCCCAATCCTTCATCATACACTGGGAATGAGCTTTGTTAATTTCGAATGTTAACACAAATCACCCCAGAGTGTTTTGCTAAGTGGGAATTAATTAAATGTATATTCAGTCAAATAGGCTAAGGATCTACACTAACGGAAAAGAACTCACCAATGAAAGGGAATAGGTCAATTAAATAGATTGTCGCTCTGACCTTTTGTTGGGCAATCTACTTATTTTTGGAAATCTCAGGGCTGGGCACTCAGGGACTGAGCAGCTCTGCTTGTAGGGGAAAACAGTATTCTAGCCAGCACTTCAATCAATGGCATCCCACAGCACTTCTCTCTCTCTGGCTCCAGTCAATAATCACAGCCTCTTCTGTTCTGGTCTCCCCAGCAATATTTCCACCCAGGTGAAATTTTCAGTAGATCTCCTTTGGTGATTTGTTTGGCAGCTGTCTCCCGTGGTAATATTTTTGCAGTTCTTTCTGTTGGTCATTTTTAGCAGCTCTCTCTGTTGGTAATTTTTTACAGCTCCCCCCTTCAATCATAGTGCATCCACTTAATACACCAGTGATGACACCATCAAGATTTCAATATGGGCAGTGCCCTACAAAAATTTCGCACCTTTGATTGGTCCTCCTGTTTCTCCCCAACGCCAAGCCTGTTCCCTGTCTAAGGCTTGGTTTAGGAGTCTAGAAAAGAAATATGGAAACTCCTGTTTGAAATTCCTCTTTTTTCTTATGTCAACTTTATCCAGAAAGTAGCCACATGGCAACACTTCATAATTTACTAGTAACTGCCATAATGTATATTTTTACTCCACTTCAGTTAATCATGGGGAATTAAATAAAATGACAGCCGGGGTCTGCACCATGTTGCACAGGCGTGTGCAATTTTACGCTGTTTATACAAAAAGCATAATAGTTATGAACATGCAATTTAATCTCCAAATACCTAATTTTACCATTCACCAGCACGCCAACTCTTACATTCAGGACATTTTCAGAGCAGCCAGAAACACATTTTAGCTTGCCATTATAATTCCCTAGGTCACATGTGGACACATTTTATGTCAACTAAATCGCCTTGAAAGTGTCTTAAAAATGACACATAAATTGATGCAGTGCAACTTGTGGTTGCTGAAAACATGCATCTGTCATGATAATCCATTTAAATTCATGTTAAATCTTCATATGTATGCACATCTTAGCTGCAGGTCATAAATAGTTGGGATGCATCGGCCACACAGAGATATCCCACTGTAGATAATGAACCAGTCTGGACCTATGATGTCATGAGGCCCTGCAGACATCTGGCATCCTTTAATGTTATCTGCAGTTGACAGCCATTTCGATCTGAAAACCTTCTATTTTCTTGGATTTTTTCAGAGTTCGGCTTCTCTTCATTGCAGCCCCTGATTTCACAGCTCTTACATTCCAGTCAGGTACTTGCAAGGCCATTTGCAATTATGTTGTTTTAAGTTGGTGGGCTGCAGTGGAGAAGTCTTTTGTGAAGTCTGCCCAACAACAATACCAAAGGGTGTACCTTGGGCCGAATAGAAATTTACATGTGACCCATGGAAACAAAGTGGCATTTTATTTTGAATCTTTGCCGGTATTTTGCATGTGAAGCATAATATATCTTAAAGTACATTACATCTTGTCAACACACACCAAGTCTTTTCCCTGATATCTTTATGTTAGCAGGGCAAAATCTTGCTCATGTCTTACTTTAAAAGTGCAAAAGCACATGCAAAGCCATTTTAGTGGCAATTTTTGAAAATCCTGCTTTTCATGTAAAAGGGGCCTTTGAATTTCTTCTGCCACTGTAAATTAAAAGGCTGCTTTTGAATTTGACCTTTCCTTTTGTAATGACAGATAGGCCTTTTCACATTTGTGTTACTTTCAGAAACCCCCACAGTCTGCCTTAATAGGCCCATTTTCAGTGTGAATAGTTATAGCTGGCAGGTAGTTTTTCCAGTAGACCCTTCAGTACAGTTTGTTTGGGGTCTTTGATTAAACCCCACATGTCCCCCCACGTCCCGTCCCCTGGTTCTTCCACGATTATTTTGTCGGGAAGAGCAGGGCAGAGTGGGGTTTTCATCTGAAGTCCTTTTTTAAAATATATTTGTTCTTTCTGTTGGAGCCCATCAGGCTCAATTTCCTTCCTTAGGGAGTGGGCACTCCGGCCTCCACTTCCATCTATCTGGTTGGGGGTTGCAGAACAAAACCCTCCCCTTCTTTTCCTTAGGGAGTGGGTACTCTGGCCTACATCTCCATCTTTGGGTTTGGGGGTCTAGCACACCCACCCTTTTCTTCCTTCTTCTCAGAGTCCCTGCACTCCACCCGGCCTCCCTTCTTGCCCCCAGGCTGGAATTGAAGGAAGTTAATTATCTAGCAATAGAAAGAAAAGAAAGGTTCAGTACTTTTTACACAACAAATTTCCACGGGAGATGGACATTGCATTCGAGAGAAAATAAAACCATTACATAGAAACAGACATAACATTTCAGAATATCAATTTGAGAGAAAAAAACATTATGTAAAAATAGACATAACATTTCAAAACATCAGCATAACATATTTTATTCTTTCGCATTTCCAAATAAAATGTGATATAACTACTCACCCGTTATAAGTCTCCATTCAGGGTTTTCACCCTTTCCTTTCACTCCTTGGATGGTTCCTCTGCTTGATTTTCATTTGGCTCCTCAATCAGTCATAAAGCTTGTCTGGGATGAAAGCTTTTCAACTGATTGACGTGGACCCATTTTTCTTCTCTCTTTTTTCCTTTTGGGATGCAGATCTTGTAGGTAATAGGTGATATTATATCTAAAATTTCAAAGGCACCACACCAAGAAGGAAGACATTTCCGCTCCTTGGTCTGATTCCTTTGAAAATTGTACAGATAACCCTTGTCACCTACTTCATACTCTTTCTTGGTGGTCTTTAGATCATAATAGGTCTTCATTCCTTCAGCCAACCTTTCTAAACTGCGCTGAGCATAAGCAAAAGCGGGCTGGAGGTGCTTCCTTAAAGTTTCAATGTACTCATGAGTAGTGGATGCATTTATCAGTGTCTGCTCCTGAGTTCGATAGAGCAGATGCTGAGGTAACACCATTTTTCATCCGGTCATAAGCTCAAATGGAGACATCTTTGTTGCAGATGATGGTGTAGACATAATAGCCATCAGGACAAGCAGTAATCGGATGTCCCAACTGGGTCCAGAGTCTGCCACAAACTTCTTTAAGATACAATTGTCTTGTTGTGTCTCTCTACACCCCACCCTCCTACTTGAGGCCAGGTGGTAGGCAATGTGGAGTTTTCTTTTTGCCCCTAGAATCTCCCATATCTTCGCCATCACCTAACTGGTAAAATGATTACCTCGATCCAACGCAATTCTTTGCGGGAGGCCGAAACAAGAGAAGATGTGGTTAATCATTAGTGCAGCAGCTGTCTAACCCTTACAATTTGGGACTGGAAGACACTCTACTCACTTTGTGAAGAAGCATGTCACAGTCAACATATACTTGTTTCCTCTAGAGGAGCGAATCACTGGGCCGATGAAATCATCTTGCACATCTGCCCCTGAATGTAGGGAGGTTTTTAATATGCCCCCCCTGGGATGAAGCTTTGAATGTTCTTCTCCAGCGAAGCGAGCTAGGTTGTCTGTCTGCAATCTCATTTGTTTTAAATCCAACTCCCTTGTTTTCTCATCAAGGGAGTTTTTATGGTCTGAAGTACTCACAGGAATCTTCTTGACTTCCCAGGACACGCTGGCCGGCCACCTTCCCTGTGTGGTAGAGGAGAGTACTCATCAATCTCAGATGGGACTGGCCTTCTTGGCCTTCTGGATCTGTTTGGCTCGGCCTAGCTAAGTCTGGGTGCCTCATGTTTCCTTGTGCTTTGTAGGTGGAAGGCATGAGGTCAGTCGCAGTCAGCCCATAGGAAGTTGTGGTTAACTTGCATGAGGTTCCTAATGGGGAGGGCATCACCCCTGGATCAAAGGGCCATTTCGCATACCCTGACTGGTCAGGGTGCCTCAATGCCTGTTTGTATTTTTCAATTGATTTGTCAAACTCTCACACCTGCTTCACTCTATCCTTATTTCCTGGTGGTGTTCAGAGGGCTGGCTTTTTAACTCTGACACCAGGGCATGATTGGCCTTGAGCACATTACTCTGGACCATTAATCAATCTTTCCATTCCTTGATTTCAATCCTAATTGACTCATTTTTGTTTTGTGCAGCCGGCATTGTGTGCATATTCAAAGCGGTTTACTTTCAAAAGACCAATCTCTTTCTCCTGCACTCAGTTCTTCTTGAGCATTTCGGGTCATATGCAATGCTTCTAATGCTTCGTGCCATATCCCACCTTCACACCGCTTGTCAATTCCTTCTGATGTAACATCTTGCATCAGTTTAGCGTGCCAGTGTTAAGCAGTTGTTGGTCGTGCAGAGTATGGGCTATCCCTCTGTCCCCAAGTATCAGACTGACAACCACGGTAATACCGCCAGAGTGATGTTTAGGGCCAAAGGTGGTAGTCCGTAGAGTCAGGACGCGGGAACAACCGGAAGAACCCCTGGAGCGCTGCAAGGTAAGGTATATGGTTATGTAATAGTACAGAGTGCAGTAATCTAAGTGTAAACATCCAAAGCACTGAAATACCTGTGAGTGCTGGAGTGTTGTTCCAGGGAGACTGACGTAGGCGTCAGACAGTGGTTTGAAAGTGGCAGCAGGTCCGGGCAGATGTGGCAGCAGGTCCGGGCAGGTGACCACCTAAGGCAGGACCGAAGTCCCGATGTAACACGTGATCCGTAGAGTATACCAGAGCAGTTCGAGGTCAAAAACAGGAGATCCAAGGTAGAAGAAGGGCTAAACACAAGGCAGTCCGTAGGGCAGAGCGTAGGTCGGCAACAGTGGATCCAAATTCCAAGGCAAGTAAAGGGCCAAGACACGAAGCAATCCGTTAGGGCAAAGTAGTTCGGCAGCAAAATATCCAAGGTTCCAAAGCAGGCAAGGGTTAGGCACTGAGCGGTCCGTAGAACAAAGCCGTGGTCCGACAAAGGAAAGAATCCTGAAACGAAGCGTGAGCAACACGTGATCCGGAAGAGAACAGCTGTGAAGCAACGCTTTCCGTAACCGGACTCCTTTTATCCATCGAAAGGAAACACGTGACAACTGTCACGTGACGCATGTAACCAAAGCGTTGCAGTATTGCTAGGCATCGAGTCACGTGCTCCGCGCGCGCTGTGTCGTGCAGTTCTCCGTGAATGGTGTGTGTTCCTGTGATGAAGGAGCCTCCAGTTCGCTTGCCACAAACGTGAAGGGCGATACACTCCAGCCTTGCCAAGCATGCCCTGCCGTGCCCTATAGCGTGAAACATGATGAGGCAATAAGGTACCCCTGTCGGGACGTGCGTGTTTGGGTGCTGGTTGGGAAGAGGCTGTGGACGTGGAGGGGCGTGTCTTCATAGGAAGAGTAGTAGCCTGTGCCGGGAGCGGTGTGACAGAATCCCCCCACAAGGGCCCACGACCCCGTGGGCTAGCCGGGTTATCCCTATGAAACCGCGACACCAGAAGTGGGGCCTGGACGTCACGGGAGGGAACCCAGGAGCGGTCCTCGGGACCATAACCCAGCCAGTCCACCAGGTACTGGAGGCGACCCCTATGGAAGCGAGATCCAAGGATGGCACTGACCTCAAAAACGTCCTGGGAAGACACAGAGACGGGGGCGGGAGGAACAAGGACACGAGTGGAAGCAAGGTATGGCTTAAGGAGGGAGACATGGAAAACCGGGTGGATCCGCCAAGCACGCGGAACAGACAGTCGCAGGGCCACAGGATTCAGAATGCCGATGATCCGATAGGGGCCCACAAAGCGGGGCAACGGCTTGCGACAACCAGGGATTCGCAAGTGTCTGGTCGATAGCCACACCCGATCGCCCACATGATACACCGGCGCCTCAGCCCGCTTACGGTCCGCCTTAACCTTCATCACTGACTGAGCCTCGCGGAGGTGGACCAGAGTTTGTGCATGAACACCGGCTAGATCACGCACGCAGGCGTTAGCAGCAGGAGTGGCAGAGGAGAAATCAGGGAGCGGTAGGGCGCGCGGATGTTGCCCATACAGAGAATAGAAGGGAGAGAACCCAGTGGCCGATGACGGGAATTGTTGTATGCGAACTCAGCAAGGTAGAGCAGCTTGGACCAGGAGTCCTGGTATTGAAGGGACAGACAAAGCAGGTACTGTTCTAGGGCTTGGTTAACCCTCTCCGTCTGCCCATCGCTTTCGGGGTGGTATGCCGAAGAGAAGCGAGCATCGATACCCAGGAGCTTGGTAAGAGCACGCCAGAAGCAGGACGTGAACTGGGATCCCCGGTCCGATATAATGACTTGTGGTAGACCGAAAAGACAAAAAACCGTCTTGAAGAACAGGCGAGCCAGTGTTGGGGCCGATGGTATGCCTGTGCAGGGAACGAAACGGGCCATTTTGGTGTATGAATCGACGATAACCCATATGGTATCGTAACCCTGTCTGCGGGGTAGATCAGTGATGAGGTCCATAGAGATGGTGTGCCAAGGCATGGGAGGTATGGGTAACGGCAGAAGCAACCCCAACGGCCGTCCTCTGCGTGTTTTGCATTGTGCACATATAGAACATGTGTTTACATAGTGTTCTATGTCCTTTCTCATGGATGGCCACCAGCACCAGCGATGTAACAATTCAAGGGTGCGTTGTTGCCCGGGAACGCCATTTATGGCAGCATCATGTGACCAGGCAAGCGCCTGGTTGCGTACATCGCATGTAGGAAGGAATAGTTTGCCCTGGACGAACGGCAGCCCGTCCTGGAGTATAATGTCCCATTCAGTGAGTGCATGAGGATGTTGAAAAACCCATTGTCTGATGGCAGTGAGCATGGGTGGCGAGGGTGTACACATGCAAACAACATGGCCTTTCCCTAATAGTGTGTCTGGAAATGAAACCAATGATTCTCCACCGGGAGATCGGGACAAAGCGTCAGCCTTGCCATGGATGAGGCCTGGTCTGTGTTTTACAACAAAATCGAAGGCAGCAAAAAACAAGTGCCAGCGTACTTGCCGGCTGTTTACACACTTCAGGGAGGCCAGATCTTGCAGGTTTTTGTGGTCTGTATAAACCACCGTTTGATGCTTTGCCCCCATGAGATGATGTTGCCATGTTTGGAGGGCGTCCTTGATGGCCAGCAGCTCTTTCTCGGTTACAGTGTAGTGAGTTTCGGCTGCCGAGAATTTCCGAGAATGATAGGCCACCGGATGCAAACTACCCGTGGTTGGACAAGGCTGGGACAACACCGCACCTAGTGCAAACGAAGAGGCATCTGCCTCCAGGACGTAGGGGAGGTCGGGATCGGGGTGTTGCAGGACAGGGGCAGAAACAAACCTGGACTTGAGTGCCTCAAATGCCTTTTG
Source organism: Ambystoma mexicanum (assembly GCF_040938575.1). NCBI lineage: Eukaryota > Metazoa > Chordata > Amphibia > Caudata > Ambystomatidae > Ambystoma > Ambystoma mexicanum. Next base: position 597,705,875 of record NC_090924.1, read on the forward strand.
ATGCGTAGGGGTCCAAGAGTAAGGGACAAGAGGACTGGTCAAAGCGGTCAGGGGGGAAACGATAGAAGAGAAGCTGGCGATGAACCGTCGGTAGAAATTAGCGAAACCAAGAAAGGACTGGAGTTGTTTAATGTTAGCCGGAGTTGGCCACTCCATGACAGCACGAACCTTGGACTGGTTCATGGACAAGCCCCCGAGGGGAGAAAGGGAAAACCTAGGAACTCCACTTCGTTCGAATGGAACGTACATTTCTCAGGCTTGGCGAACAAGGCGTTCGCCTTAAGGCGAGAGAGGATCTCTCTGACATGACAGATGTGTTCCTCTAACGAGGATGAGAAAACCAATATATCATCCAGATATACCACCACGAACATATCCAAGATGTCAGAGAATACGTCGTTGATAAATCGCTGGAAAGTTGCGGGAGCGTTACAAAGCCCAAAGGGCATTACGGTGTATTCAAATAACCCCTGCCGGGAGCAGAAGGCCGTCTTCCACTCGTCCCCAAGTCGCATACGGATCAGGTTGTATGCCCCTCTTAGGTCCAACTTGGTGAAAATGGAAGCCCTTGTCAACCTGTCCAGCAGTGTGGAGATGAGCGGTCGAGGGTACCTGTTTTTTACGGTAATGGCATTCAACCTCCTATAGTCCACACATGGACGCAAATCGCCTTCCCTTTTTGGCACAAAAAATATTGGGCTGGCAGCCGGGGAACACGATGGACGGATATGACCTAATTGTAAAGCCTGATGGATGTATTCTTTGAGGGCCCGCTCCTCTGATTGTGACAATGAATAGATCCTACCCCTGGGTATAGGAGCATCCGGAACCAGATCAATCGGACAATCGTATGGTCTATGTGGGGGTAGACCCTCCGCAGTGGCTTTATCAAACACCATGTGGAATTCATGATACTCGATGGGAATATTAGCCAGGATGGCCCCCACGGTATGCGAAGGCCCAGTGCCTGACGTTACGTCATCAATGCGAGTAGAGGCCATGGCGCCAAGGATCGTGGCAGGAGAGGAGAGCGATTCGTCTTCTACAAGACAAAACTGCTGACACACCTCCGACTCGAACGTGACTTGTCCTGTCCCCCAATTAATCAACGGGTTGTGTTGCCGTAACCAAGGTATTCCCATTATAATACCGAATTGCGGTGTAGTGATAAGGTCGAATGACATGATTTCCCTATGGGTGCTCTGAATCAATACTTCCAAGGGGGCGGTCTGGAACTGGATGGGGCCGGAAGACAAGGACGTGCCGTCAACCGCATGTACGGGTTCCGGGTTTTCTTTTCTGACCAGGGGCAGATTGAGACGATGGGCCAAGGCTATATCGATAAAACAACCTGTGGCCCCAGAGTCGATTACAATATGAACCACATGTGTGACCTCCCTAGTGGGTTTCATAAGGGCATGGACTACCACTGGTCTGACAGGGCCGAAGGCGGGTTCAGAGGGGTTTGTAGACAGGCTCGCCGGTGTCCCCTGAATCATGGGCGAGCCCTCTGAAAACCCGGGGTTTTGTTCTTAGGGCGTCGGGGGCATTCCCTTACATAGTGCCCGTTTAACCCGCAATAAAAGCAGGCGTTATCCGCCCTCCGGCGTTCTCGCTCGGATGGTGTTATCGGGCTTCGGATACCACCTATTTGCATGGGTCCGGAAGGGGTGGTAGAAGAGGTTTGGCCGGACTGGCTAGTGAACATGGTTTCTGTCCTTCTCTCGGATCTCCTTGCGTCGATCTGTAAAGCGAGATCCACCAGATCCGAAAACACTGAGGGAAGGGCAGGAACCACTGAAAGCGCATCCTTCATGGTGTTACACAAGCCACGGTAGAACACAATCGCCTTTTTCTCCTTTGGCCAGGAAGTCTCACCGGCGAGTTGGTTATACCGAGCGATGTATTCTATCAATGATAGTTTACCCTGTGTTAGGTCCAGGAGTTCCAAATCCCTTGATTGAGCCTTATAGCGTGTATCAAAGACTTTGGCCATTTCTGTAATGAGAAGATCAAAATCATACAAAGCGGGATGATCGTTTTCCAACATTGGATTTGCCCAGGTGGCCGCCACCCCAGATAAATGCGACAGAAGAAATGCGGCCTTTGTGACTGAATCGGGGAAAGCCAAGGGTCTGCACAAGAAGTGAAGCTTGCATTGATTAATGAAAGTACGATACTTCCGAGGGTCCCCCTGGTAGCGTTCTGGGGGGGCAAGAGGAACGGGTGTTGGAAGTAACACAGGAGTGGGTACAGAGGCCAGAACAGGTGCTGGCTCATCCGGGGGGGGCTGAGTCCCCGAATTCGTCGTCTGGGGGCAATGGGTAACGCGTGCTCTGTAAGGCGTCAAGACGGTCATGTATGGCGGTCGTGGCGGCGGCCATGTCGGTCCTGAGGGCCGCCACTGCTTGCATCAAAGCGGTCACTGGGTCCCCGGTGGAGGGAGTCATACTCTGGATGACCAAAAAAAGGCTTCACAGTCTGTTACGCAGTTGTTGGTCGTGCAGAGTATGGGCTATCCCTCTGTCCCCAAGTATCAGACTGACAACCACGGTAATACCACCAGAGTGATGTTTAGGGCCAAAGGTGGTAGTCCGTAGAGTCAGGACGCGGGAACAACCGGAAGAACCCCTGGAGCGCTGCAAGGTAAGGTATATGGTTATGTAATAGTACAGAGTGCAGTAATCTAAGTGTAAACATCCAAAGCACTGAAATACTTGTGAGTGCTGGAGCGTTGTTCCAGGGAGACTGACGTAGGCGTCAGACAGTGGTTTGAAAGTGGCAGCAGGTCCGGGCAGATGTGGCAGCAGGTCCGGGCAGGTGACCACCTAAGGCAGGACCGAAGTCCCGATGTAACACGTGATCCGTAGAGTATACCAGAGCAGTCCGAGGTCAAAAACAGGAGATCCAAGGTAGAAGAAGGGCTAAACACAAGGCAGTCCGTAGGGCAGAGCGTAGGTCGGCAACAGTGGATCCAAATTCCAAGGCAAGTAAAGGGCCAAGACACGAAGCAATCCGTTAGGGCAAAGTAGTTCGGCAGCAAAATATCCAAGGTTCCAAAGCAGGCAAGGGTTAGGCACTGAGCGGTCCGTAGAACAAAGCCGTGGTCCGACAAAGGAAAGAGTCCTGAAACGAAGCATGACCGACACGTGATCCGGAAGAGAACAGCTGTGAAGCAACGCTTTCCGTAACCGGACTCCTTTTATCCATCGAAAGGAAACACGTGACAACTGTCACGTGACGCATGTACCCAAAGCGTTGCAGTATTGCTAGGCAACGAGTCACGTGCTCCGCACCGCGCTGTGTCGCGCAGTTCTCCGTGAATGGTGTGTGTTCCTGTGATGAAGGAGCCTCCAGTTCGCTTGCCACAAACGTGAAGGGCGATACACTCAAGCCTTGCCAAGCATGCCCTGCCGTGCCCTATAGCGTGAAACATGATGAGGCAATAAGGTACCCCTGTCGGGACGTGTGTGTTTGGGTGCTGGTTGGGAAGAGGCTGTGGACGTGGAGGGGCGTGTCTTCATAGGAAGAGTAGTAGCCTGTGCGGGGAGCGGTGTGACAGCCAGCTCCCTTCATCCGCCTCTGTCCACTCACCATAAATTAATTACTTCATGAGGAGATGTTTCCTGGCATCACACACATCTTTGGTAGTCATTTTTAAATGGCTTTTTGCAACGTTTTGTAAAACATCCTCTCCATGGGGGAAAAAATTACCCAGTTCCCGTTTAATTTCCATTCACTATGCCAAAACAAAGATCTATTCTTACTGTTCATTTTTCACTTACAGACATGCATGGAACTCAGGGGTCAAGTCCTTGCAGCACTTTAACAAAGCAAAGATGGTTTTCCCTCTACCTTAATGCAAGTGTTTAATGGACCCCTCCACCCCACCCTATGCCACCAATGAGCCAAGAACCAGGCTGGTGTACAGAAAGTATATTTATATTTATTTGAATTGCAGATAATGGAGATTGCACTAAAACTAAACATGTTAGCTTCTCTGTGGCCCACAATTAAACTTCTTTTTACATAAAATAAACCAAACACATTTGTTGGGAAAACTCAAATCACAATACTTTACTTCAAACACATATCATTTCAAGGAATACTCAACACTGGTCAATGAACAAAATCACTTTACATTTACATTGCTGTGCAATTTTGATTTTCCTGAACGCTTAAAAAGGCTAGCAGTTTTGTTTACAATGTTGGATACATGAGGTCTCACTTTTTCAAGCACTCTCCTCTCAGCCACAAAAACCCAAGATTCAATTGCATGCAGCACCCTTCTATTCAAGGGCCAGGTCTAGGGAGTGGGGGCCGTATTAGAAGTTTGTTTTCAGACCCCCATCACTTAAAGGTCTGTGTTGTGGAAGTTGGACAGAAAAACTGGGGATGATTAGGAATTTTGGATTTTCTGACCACCCTCCACTTAAAGACCTGTGTTGGGGAACCTGGACAGTAAAATGGGGGATCATTTAAGAATTTTGGATTTTCAGACCCAGTCACTTAAAGGCCTGTGTTGGGCAAGCTGGATAGTAAGATGGGGATGATTTAAGAATGTTTTGATTTTTAGCCCCCCTCCACTTAAAGGCCTGTGTTAGGGAATATGCAGTTTATAGATGTTTCTAGTTTAGGGACAAGGGCACCCCTCTTTCTTACAGAAGTTGGGGTTAACGGGACAAATAGGATTACCCACTTATATTACAGGCTGTAGTTTTCAGCAAACACTGGGAATGAACTTTGCTAATTTTGAATATTAACAAAATTCACCCCAAGAAGTTTTGCTAAATGGGAATAAATACATTTGTATTCAGTCAAATAGGCTAAGGATCTGCACCATTTGCCCCCACCAACCAATGGAAAAGAACTCACTAATGAAAGGGAATGGGTCAATTAAATAGATCCCCCCACTGACCTTTTGTTGGGCAATCTACTTACTTTTGGAAATCTCTGGGCCGGGCACTCAGGGACTGAGCAGCTTTCCTTGTAGGGGAAAAACAGGATTCCAGTCAGCACATCAATCAATTGGATCCCACAGCACTTTTCTCTCTTTGGCTGCAGTGAAGAATTTGCTTTTCTGATCTCCCCAGCAATATTTCCACCCAGGTTAAATTTTCAGTAGATCTACTTTGGTGATTTGTTTGGCAGTTGTCTCCTCTGTAAATCTTTTTGCAGCTTTTTCTGTTGGTTATTTTGTGCAGCTCCCCTGTTGGTAATATTTAGCAGCTCTCTCTGTTGGTAATCCCTCATAGTGCATCCACTTTATATACCAGTGATGACACCATCAAGATTTCAATATGGGCAGTGCCCTGCAAAAATGCTCGCACCTCTGATTGGTTCTTCCTGTTTCTCCCCAAGCCCATCCCCTGTCTAAGGATTGGTTCAGGAGCCTAGAAGAAAAATATGGTAACTCACATTTGAAATTCTCCTTTTTTCTTATGTCACATTTAGCCAGAAAGTAGCTATATGGCAAAATGTTGTAATTTACTAGTAACTGCCATAATGTATATATATTCCACTTAAGCTAATCATGGGGAATTAAATAAAGAGACAGCCGGGTTTGCGCCATGTTGCACGAGCGTGTGGCAATTTTCAGTCATTTTTACGAAAAGCATAATAGTTATGAACATGCACTTTACACGTCAAATGCCTAATTTTACCCTCCACCAGCATGCCAATTCTTACTTTCGGGACAATTCTCAGAGCAGTCAGAAACCCATTGACACATAAATTGATGCAGTGCAACTTGTGGTTGTTGAAAAAATGCATTAGTCATGATAGGATAGTCTATTTAAACGTATGGGAAATCTTCATATGTATGCAAATATTAGCTCTCGTTTCTTCCGGCGATTTGCCATTCTGCTGTTTCAAGTTGCTGGGCTGCAGGTCGTAAATAGTTGGATGCATCGGCTACACAGAGAACTCCCACTACAGATAATGAGCCATGCTGATCCTATGATGTCATGAGGCCCTGCAGACATCTGACATTCTGTCCTGTTATCTGAAATTGACCACCATTTTGATCTGAAAACATTCTATTTTCTTGCATTTTTTTTCAGAGTTCTTCTTCCCTTGATTGCAGCCACTGTTTTCACAGCTCCTCCCTACATTTCAGTCAAGCACTGGCTAGGTCATTTGCCTTTCTATTGTTTGAAGTTGGTCGGCTGCAGGTCATAAATAGTTGGGATGCATTCGCCTCAAAGGGATCCCCTTTCCAGATCAGAAGGCCAACAGGCCTGCAGTGGGGGAGTCCTTTGTGAAGTCTTCCCAACAAAAAGCAAAAAGGGTCTGCCTCGGGCCTTAATGAAATTGACTTGTGACCCAGGGAAACAAAGCGGCCTTTTCTTTTTAATTGTTGCCGGTATTTTGCATGTGAAGCATAACTTATCTTGGAGTACATTATATCTTGTCAACACACTCCAAGTCTTTTCCCTGATATCATTATGTTAGCAGGGGAACATGTGTCTTGCTTTAAAACTGTGAAACGCACATGCACAGCCATTTTAGTGTCAGTGGGCCTCATTACGACCCCGGCGCTAAACCATGGTGCTATTAGCACCATGGTCCATGCCGGGGTCCGCCATGGTGAATGGCGGAATTACCGCCCCATTCCAAGCTTGGCGGGCTGGTAATTCCCCATTCACCATGGGCCCTTCCCCATTCCCATTTTTGCCCCATAGGGCTCAATGGGAATGGGGAAGGCGCTAAGTACGGTGCCGCAAATTGCGGCACCGTACTTAGCACCAAGGTCCCTTTGCGGCACCCTACTTTAACGCCTGCTAAAAAAGCAGGCGTTAAGGTCGGGTCCCGCAAAGGGAACTCGTAATCAGGCGTTAAGGGTTTAACGGCGCCGACACCTTTTACGGTGCCGTTAAACCCTTAACGCCAGGGTTGTAATGAGGCCCAGTGTTTGAAAATCCTGCTTTTCATGTAAAAGCGACATTTGAATTTCTTCTGCCACTGTGAATTAAAAGGCTGCTTTTCAAATCAACCTCTTCTTTTGTAATGACAGATAGGCCTTTTCACATAACACTTCCTCGTGTTACCTTAATAGGCCCATTTTCAGTATGAATGTTTATTTTTATTTTTAAGGCTGACAGGTCATTGTTCTAGTGGGCCCTTCAGTTCTGTTTGTTTGGGGCCTTTGGTTAAACCCCACAACTGGTTGGTCCCTCCAAATAAAGGCTTCTTTGAATATATGGAAAATGCAAATTAGCATGCCATACTTGTACTGTGGTTATCAGATGCATACATTAGTCATGATGGAGTTGTGCATGCTGCAAGTTAGGGTCTGCCTTATCATCATAATAGAGTCACCTTTTAAGTTGCCAAATCAAGTCATTTTCATACCTGCCCAAAGTTGTCATCTGTCAAGGGTGACTTTTGCAGCAGGACTTAAACAAGTCTACTTCATGTTGGACACCACTGCTGTGAAACTGAGGGGGGCTTTCTTTAGTACTGAGTAAAATGCACCACACACAGAAGGGAATCCCCCTCTGCAGTACTGAGATGCAACCATTACTGTAGAACTGAGAACTCAGGGATGACAGGACTCCATCAACGCAATACTGAAAGATGAGCATCACTGAAGCAATGAGACGTGCACCTCAAACAAGACAAAACACTATCCTTGTAAAACTGAAAGATATCCCTTACTGCAGCAATGAGACACATGCACCTCAAAGAGGACAAGGCACTATACCTGCAATACTGAGAGGTCACCCTCGCTGTAGCATTAAGATGAGTGTACCCCAAACAGGACAAGACACCATCCCTGCAATACTGAAATATCACTCTCACTACAGCAATGAGACAAGCACACCTCAAATAGGGCAAGTGCAAAACGGAAAGCTCCCCCCTACTGCAGCAATGAGACAATCATACCTCAAATAGGACAATACACTATACATGAAAGACTGAAAGGTCACCATCACTGGAGCAAAGATAACAGTGTACCACAAATAGGACAAGACATCAACTTTGCAATACGGAAAGGCCCCCCTCACTGCAGCAATGAGACAAGTGTACCTCCAACAGGACAAGATTCCATCGATGAAAGACTGAAATGTCACACTCACTGGAGCAAAGATAAAAGTGCACCTCAAATAGGACAAGATACCACCCGTACAATATGGAAAGGTCCCCCTCACTGCAGAAATGAGAAAAATGTACTTCAAATAGGACAAGGAACCACCCCTGCATTACGGAAAGGTCCCACTCACTGCAGCAATGAGACACGTGTATCTGAAATCTGAAACAGGAAAGACACCATCGATGAAAGACTGAAAGGCCACCCTCTTGTAAGCATTGAGAAAAGTGAACCTTAAATATGACAATAAACCAAACCTGCAATATTGAAAGACCTCTCTCAATGCAGCAAAGAGAAACGTGTACCTCAAATAGGACAATACGCCATCCCTGGAATATTGAAAGATCACACTCGCCAAAGCAAGGAGACAAGTGTGCCTCAAAAGACAAATAGTACCTCTGCAACAATGAACAGTCACCCTCACTGAAGCATGGAACACGTGCATCTGGAACAGGATAAGACACCATCCCTGCAATAACGAAAAGTCACCTTCACTTCAGCAATGAGACAAGTGTACCACAGGTAGGGCAAGCACCCCTTCAATATTCAAATGTCACTCTTACTGAAGCAATCAGACAAGAGTGCCTCAAACAGGACAAAGCACCACCAATGCAATACTGAAAGGCCACTGTCGCTTCACCAATGAGACGAGTGCATGTAAACAGGACAAGACACCATGCATTAAAGACAGAAAGATCAAGCTCAATGGACCAATGAGAAAGATGTAACTGAAATACGACAAGACACAGCCACGGCAATACTAAAAGGTCACTATTACTGAAGCTATCGGACGAGTGTGCCTCAACCAGAAAAAGACACCATTGATAAGAGACTGCAAAGTCTCCCTCACTGCAGCAATGTGAAAAGTGTACCTCAAATAGGGCAAGACAGCAGCCCTGCAATAATTAAACAATAGAACCTGAGCGTGGGGGAATTACCATTTATGTAATTACCCAGTGCATAAGTTAGAAGCCCGAGCAAAACGAAGGCTTTAACGTTAGCCCCTGGGCATTACCTGACTGGTAATACACCCCCCTGCTCAGGTTATATTTGTCATGACCTACAGAACACGCCCCTTTTGGACTTCCTGGTCCTTGTCTCAACGGGGCTTCCACTCCCTTGTACTCCCAACATGGCCGTCCACTGTGAAACACCTTCCTCGCTCTACACGTTGGACGTAGCGTGTTCTATTAACAGACCACGCCTCCCACGTCTCCGCGCATCTCAATGCTATTGCGAAGTAGCGACCAGACGTGTGCTCCATAGCATGCGGTATTGTTTTCCTTGCTTCTTTCCAGCCAACCCCATTCCTAGTCCCTTTCCTTCCTTTCTTGATTCCTGGACTCGTGTGCTAGTAGCGCACTCTGTAAATTTCCCGGATTCCTGGATCCTTGCATCCCGGAACTTTGAATGCACGCTGGAGTCGGAAGAGACTCGTGCAGCCTTATTCAAGACCCGATTTGTCCGCAAGAAGGCATCGACCAAGAAATCCAGCAAAGATCGAACTCAGGTGAGAAGGGGGGAACTTCCTGACAATATTGCTATTAGTAACCTGGAACATTCCACTAGAGTACTAATAGTGTTGTTTCTCAAATTGAGAAATTGCATTTTTTCCGTTTCTCAACTTGAGAAAAAACTGCAAAACAAGATGGCCACCATGGATCGGGTAGAAGAACAAGTGTTCCTGGCGCCGGTGAGGAATGAAGGAGCGCAAGGTAAGTGGAGAGGATGTGGAGACGGGTTGGGGTGTGGAAATTGGGGTTGGGGTGTAGGGGAAGGAGAGGCTAGGGGCACGCGGGCACACTTACCTGATTCCTGGAGAGAGAAGATGGTGGCCTCCCACTCCAAGGAGGATCGGAGCGGGGGCTTTACTGAGTGGTAAAGGACCCCATACTGAGCGGCCTGGTTGGCTGAGAGGTTGTCACACACCCCTTGCTGGGTACTAATGAAAGGTAACCTTCACTGGAACAATGATACAACTGTGCCTCAAACAGAACAAACTACCACCCTTGCAAAACTGAAAGCCACCCTTGCTGCAGCAATGAGACACGTCTAGCTCAAACAAGACACCATCCATGAAAGACTGAAAGGTCACTCTCACTGCAGCAATAAGAAGGTGCACCTCATATAAGACAAGAAACTAAACCTGAAATACTGAAAGACCACCCTCACTGCAGCAAAGAGACAAGCGTACCTCAATTATGTCAAGACACCACCCCTGGAATATTGAAAGATCACCTACACTGAAGCAATGAGACACGTGCACCTGGAGCAGGAACATAACGCCCACTGTGAAATGCTGCAAAGTCACCCTCAAAGCAGCAATGAGGCAAGTGTACCTCAATAAGACAAAATCCTCCCTGTGCAATACTGAAATGTCACTCTTACTGGAACAATGAGGCTAGAGTGCCTCAAACAGAACAATATGCCTCAAACAGGAAAATACACCACTCCTGCAATACTGAAAGGTCACTGTCACTTCACAAATGATACAAGTATACCTCAAACAGTGCAAAACACCATCACGGTCACCCTCTCTGCAGCAGTGAGACAAGCATACTTCAAACGGGACAAGACACCATCCATTAAATACGTCATTCCAGGAACGAAAAAATGGACCTTATTCAGGACACCACCCCAGAATATTGAAAGGCTATCACCGTGATACAGAAAGGTGACCATCACTGCAGGTCTTCTACAAGTACAAATCACACACTACAGTACACAACTAATACAATAATGAAACGGGACACTCACTATGATAGCGAACAAGCAATGCTGCAGTTTACACATTGGGAGAGGTAGTCAGAATCCTTCCATGCTTATAACTTAAGACGCGAATGACTTGCATGGCACCATGAATGCAAGATAGCTGTGGTGGGAGAAGACAGGTAGAACTCTCCTAGCTTCTCTTTTTCAAGTCTGAGAACAAAGTAGCAATTAGATGTGTTATCATCTCTGTGTAGCCACAGAGAGTCCAGGGAAGGAGATGTTCAAGGAAGATAAAAACATACATTAAGTATGTTTAAGAATACATCACAGACTCCACAACTCATATGTTGACAACTCATATGTTTGACTTTCTTGCTCCTATATTGTGTTTTTGACTATTTGTGGACTGAAACATATCCAAATAGTGCTTAGGTGAGGCATTAGAAACAAGTGTACTCTCTTGGGAAGTGTTTCTGACACCTCAGGTAAAGAGATTTGCATTCATCCTAAAGTGCCCCTTCTCCCTCACCCCTCACTCCCTGATGATAGTGCTAGATTATACCTGATTTCCTCTGAGGGCACTCTATTTACCAGGTGTGTATGATGAGTGGCACTAAGCCTAGCTCCCATCCCAAGGCTTCTGCAATTGTCTATGGGTCACCTGCCCATAGAACCGCATGAAAGACTTCATGACATCCAAGATTGCCACATCCTTCACAGGTCCAGTGGCCTACCTCTTGACCATCCAATCAAATCATTCAAGTAGATCTGTTACACTTGCCCTCCCTGGTGCATCATTCCAGCCTTCCCTTTATGTGCAATGCCAATGTCTTTCTTACCTTGTAGATCGACCAACAGCCTTTTATTGTCAGCCATTTATCTCCTTTTAGTTTGGTGTAAGATTCCTACATTTCAAAGATGTCTTTAAATAATGGGTATACTTAATAGGGGGTTATTCTATAATCGTCTAATGCTTAGAAGCAAGTCGTAAAATTGAGGTATAAATGATTTATGCCTCAGGTTTATGATCCGGCTAATACTCGTGATCGTGTGCATTTTACGGCCAAAAATTATTCATTACATCAACCATGTGTTTACTCCAAATATTTTGCTTTGGAATGACACTTAAAAAAAACCCTCATCAAATAATGGAACACCCAAACACTTCAGTTACCACCCACCTACTTTCCTACAAATAGCACCTGCTCCACAACAACTGCTCCACAACAGGTGCTGTTTCAATGTTCCAAAGTGGATGTTAAGTCAGTGGCCCTAGTGAGCTCAACAAGCCCTCACAACACCTACTACACACAATAAGGAGTATAAGTAGCAAATAAGAGACGAAACAAATCTTTTCCAAAAGCATGGAAAGAGTAGGACCTGTTTTGGTACTCTTCCGCATGCTACACAGACTCCTGTTACTGACACAGAGGGGGTGGCAGCAACAACAGTAGGCAGCCCAGCAGCCTGTGCTTCTGCCCCCCACCTCTGCATAAACTGCACTCCAATTTATCAGCTTGCACCATGTGTGAAAGGCATATCCCTGTCATGGGTATCCATCCGATCTCCACAAACACTCGAAATTCAAGCTGCCGAGAAACCAACCTCATTTGTCTTGTGGAGCAGGAAGGTTGCCTGACCAAATAGGTGCCATCTCATGCAAGCAGGAAACCCCTGCTACAGGCAGGCCAATGGCATGGGACTCTATTGGTCAATTCAATCTGCACGGTCTCATTTGCAGGTGGCATGTATGTTGATATATGATGACATGGTGGAGAGTAACATTGAAGAGTAACAGCATGTTTGCCTGGTTTTACTCTTCACCTTTGCGCCCTACCTTGAGAATTTAAAATTGCACACCTGTGGACCCACAGCATGTAGGTGCTAATGTTAGCAGTCCCCGGCATTGCAATAATTTTGTACAAAACGACTGTTGTTCACGAGGAGAGGAATTCGCTGACGGGCCCATTGGTCAGCACTCACCCTCTAGTACTTGTAAGACAAGATAGCTGCACTTTGTGAGGACATGGGGTGCAGGATTCACTTACTCTGACACGACTCAATAACGAGGACTCAGTAGTTTGGCAAAGGGAAGACCATTTAATGATACATACATCCAACAGGGAAACAAATGGGAATCAGCTGTAGTGCGATCACCAGTCTCGCTCCGACTTCCTCGAACTTCAATTGAACAGAGGTTCTTATAGGCAATGTTTGTCATCATCGACGTCTAACTTTACAAAACTCGACATGCAATAAAATTGGTTAGGAAAGGTAACTTAAGTATAGGTGTTATATCTGTATATGATAATAGGGCATACGGATTGGATAACTCTTATCGGGTGGGCATCTACACCCATCCCTCTACATCACGCGTGATAGACATCACTACAATTACGACGTCCTATTGATTACAATATCTATAGGACTTAAGATAACTTGGTCCATTGTGATTGGGCAGGTTACACCCCTAGACATAGATTTCCACTTTTAATTAGCAGCATGCAGAATGGACACCCCTGTGCCTGGTGTCCCAAGTTTAACCCTGCCTCCCTTCCATCAATCAGTGTTTTAGGGCGATGTGTCAATTAGTTGGCTAAGGATGGCTTCGAAACTGTAGTCTCTTATCGGGAAAAGTTATGGCATCCTCGGGTCCTGGATGACATCAGGCAATGGTACTTCTTAGCGCCTGGCTGGTCACATGTCAGTTCACCATGAATCTGCTTCAGTTTCCAGCATTTAATGCATTTAATTCTGTGTCGGCCTAGCCACCTGCATGGGCCCCCCTTGTCTTGACCTTCATGAGGCAGGCTGGTATGCTCTGAAGTTGGAGTCTTGTGAGCTGACGCTCTCCTCCCCTTCTCTGGTTGACCTCGGTTTCCTAGGCATGAGCCGCTCTTTGTTGAGTTTCGATTCGGCTCCTTCTCTTGCCTTTGGCTGGGTTTTGAAACTTGGCCTGGCAGGCCTCTGGCCGCCTGGGTACCTTTCTGCTTTTACAAAATGGAGTTGCACTTGTATAATGTGCCTTATTGAGGTAGATATACGGTTGGCGCTTGCCGCTCTATCTTCTACTAAGCATTGCAATCAATATCAATTTCTTAGCATCTTGCGTTTCAAGCCTATTTACACACGTTTAAAAGGATGGTTGTTTCCATCTTGTCTCGTAACACTGGTTCCTCATGCTGTAACATTGTCTCCTCTCTGTGTCTATTCCATTCAATTTCGTAGTTACTCGCACTGGCGTGTTATCTTCGATAGCTGCTCTTGTTCATTCTCTAATCTGTTCAGGCCCTTGTGTCATTTCCACTGGCCTTCCATGAAGGCTTTTGGGGTCTCTTCATGGAGCGTGTGTAGGTACTCCTCATTTCGTATCAGCGGCTGTAATGGCTGTCTGATAGGGTACTGGGCTGCCCAGGGTTGTCTGGTTATGGGTGCTTCAACCGGTATGGATCTTCTGATGTATACTGGGCATAGTCCCACTGCAGCTCTTTGTAGGTTAATTTGCTCTTCATACGTCACATACCTTGGCGAGCGCGTTCCTGGTACCTCGAAATGAGGGGAAGGGGTGCAGGCCATGTCTGGGACCTCCTTTACACTCCCCCTCTGGTCGGTTCTTCGACCACTTCTGCAACCTCCTTTGCATTCATTTCTTTTGCTTCTTCAGTGTCATGCTCATCGTCCACTGCGTTGGTACATGATGGTGTGAATGTATGAGCCTTTGGAGTCCATATTTTTATCACTCCTTTCAAACTCCCTGCTGTCTTCACATGTTCGTCTTTGTTCCACGTCATTAGCTGACATTGCCCATTTGGGCTGCAGTAGATCCATTTCCCTTCATACCTTCTTCGTTTCTTAGGTTATGTGAACTTTGTTCCCTCTGGCGCAAATTGGCTGGCCTTCACAAAGTCTCTTATTTCTTCATCAGTCAGGTCTCTGGGCTTCCATCCTGGTTCGACATCAACCATTATTTTCATCCCTATGGCTTTCTTCGCAGTTTTCTGGCACTGTGTCATGATTATCTTGATAACACAGAATCCTAGCAATACTATTGCTGGTAGAGCTCCCAGAAACTTGAATATATCTGCCATCCATTGTGGGGCCCATGAGAATAGGTCTCCAAACCAGCTGTCATCGTCTACTTCGTCACTTTCATCGATCATCTGGTTTTTCAGGCTTGTCAGCATGCTTACAACCTCTGTTAGGGTTCCGTTTTCTTCATCGTGTGATGGTACGAATGTGCAACATGATTCTCCATCCATTGCTGTGATCATGTCAAGCACATATCTGTTTTGGAGGGTCATCAGTCTGATTGCTCTCAGCTCTTCTTTGATCGCGTTGAATCCTTTTATAGTGGTATTGATGGTCTGTAATAACTCCCATCTGGTTATCTGTAACCATTTAGAATTCACTCCAATTTGGATGTGGGGCAGGAGTAGTGTTGTGAATACTGTTGAGCTGAGGCTGAACAGCCTATGTTCATACGGGATTGCATGGAATGCCTCTTCTGATTTGGGAGAAAAGTATTTTTCCCTCTTCATCCTGGATATCAGTTCCACAGATCTTCTTCTTCTTAGATGAGCATCTGCTTTCGGGACACTGTCCAACTTCAGTTCATTCTTAGGGATCACTAGTGCGGGAACGTGGACGTTCACTAGTGTGCATATGCCTCCCCAGTTTTTCGGCAGCCTTATGTATGCCTTGGATCCACACGCCCAGTAATGGTCCATAATAACTGCGGTTCCTTGTGTCATTCCCGGAGCTTCAAAGATCGTCCGCAGCTTTGATTCTCTCCCATCTTCCTTGTGCCATTGTTTCTGAAGCATAGTTTCGGGCTCTCCAGTGGCAATATCTGTAGGGGTCCCCCTCTATCTTCGACCCATGTTAGCAACTTTACTAGCTTTGGCCACAGAGGTTTGCATAACCTCTGCAAATTCTCTATTGCTTCCTTGCATGCTCCAAGGACCATCCACACTCGGCAGATTACTACTCCGTCCTCCCATCCATCTGGGGGGACCACTGTCCCCCAGATCTGCATTTGGCTTCTGTTATTCCAGATGTGAGCTTCCTCTGCAGTTTTTCCTTGAACGTTCAGTCTTGGGTTTATTTCCCATCTTATCCCAGATCCTTTGACACCAGGGTTCTCGTACCTGATCACATGATTTCTGGTGTGTGCTCGGTTTCTTGTTTTAATGTCCTGGGCGTAGCCATCTTTATCCAGGAAATCCTTTTCATTGGCCCATATCAACGAGGCGTCTCTTCCCATAAATTGTCCTCTGGTGTTGCACATTGCTACATGCGACATACAGTGTGCTGTAGGGACATCAATTTCAATAAGTTCATTGTTATCTTCATGCAGGCTTCTCTTGATTCTTAGCGTTTTTCAGTGGTTTGCTATGACTACGTCCCTGAATGCTTCTGTGCTACTTTTCCACTTCGGGTATCCCGATGGAGCAGGCTGCCTCGACTGCATCGCTGCGGTGGGGGCAGGATTTGTGCTTCCTTTGCTTCCCTTTTGCAGTCTGCCATAAACTTCCCGTAACCACCATGGGTTCATCAACCTCCCAACTTGTGGCTGTGTTGTAGGCCTGCAGCTTGTTCCTTGCTTTGGAGCAGGTGTGCTTGCAGTTATAGTTTCTATAGTTCTGTTTTTCAGCTCCCCGTGTAGTTTCTTTGCTTGTACTATGAATGGTAACAAATACTCTATTAGCATGTGTGTCTTCTCTATGAGTTCTTTCGTGGCCACTTCTGTTTTTTCGAGGGATTTTGCTATTTCCTCCTTTGGCATTTCATTTGACTTTCCTTGTTTATCTCCACTATTCTCTGAAATTGAGTGTTCAGCAGGCAGTTTCTCCTTCTCTGCTGCCATCGTTGGAGGCCTTGTAGCCATTGACACTTGCCCTTGTTTGTGTGCATTCTGTGTGTGGGTGCGTGCCGTGGCCAGTGCTACATTATCATTCATTCCTTGCTGACCCTGTCTCCAGCCTTTTCTCACATTCATCACCTCATTCATCACCTCATGTGTATACGTATCGCTGCTAATTACATTCAAATTTAAGCCATTTGCTTCATCATTAGCTTTTCTTGGAACTGGAATCACTATATAGGGTCTGGGTGCTCTTGTAGGCCCCTGACGTTCGTTATCCAATGGGTGTACTGATAGGGGACACTCTGTGCACCAAAAAAGAAAGCATTTCTGATTGTTAATACTAGAAAAACAATTATGATCACTGTACATATACACATAATCGTTCTGAGTGAAAGTTTGCAGCATTTTCTTCCAGGAAAGCGGGGGCGCCCTTCTGTTGGGGGTAAAACCAAGTTACTGTTCTGGGCCCCCATGTCGATCAAGTCCATAGTCAATAGTTTATTTGTTTCTTTATTCTGATCTCGTTGCTCTAAAGTTCAGTAACTACTAAAGTGATGAGTGCTATTCAAATGTCCCTTCTCACGAGTGAAGACAGTAGTCTCTGGATATGCAGTACAGTTCCCTTTTGCTAATCTATGGAGCAGGGTTAGACTACCGTTTTAGCACATCACATTCATCCTGCATTTCTATAGTAAACACCATCTCAGGGCACAACTCCAATTTGCCTCGGCTGTGAGGATATATAGGAATCTGTTCACTGTGAAAGGTTGAAAAGATGGAACTACTAAAAATCACACAAAAATAAAATGTCGTAAAAACAAAAATAAAAATAAAAGTGAACATATGAAAAAATAGGCAAAAATAAGAAAAATGAAGAAAAAGGAGAATAGGATGGCAAAGTCCTCGGGTCTGCTCCTTTCTCTCGGTCTCTCGGTGACAAGTTGAAGAACAGTGTCTCTTTTCTCTATCTGCTCCACAGTGAAATGATGACGACAAAATTCTATTTTGGATTTCCTCCCCCTAAGGCTCTCCTCAGCAGTGAATGTCCATAGTTGCTTCTTAGTTGCGCTGCAATAGCCATCAGGAGCCTGTTTAGTTGCATGTTTTTTGCTGGATCACTGAGAAAAGTGGGCACATCAATGTTGTTTGGTCTGCCCACTAGTTCTGGAAAGTTTCAATGAGGTGAAAGAAAACACGATATGCGTATTGGCTGTCTTCTGGTGTAAATGACATTTGCTCTGGTTCTCTAGCCTCTAGATCACAGGCCTTTCTTGCAGCGTGAACAGTCTTGCACTTTCCTCGATCTGTCTCTCGGCCAACAGTCTCACTGGAAACTCCTTAGGAATTCTCGCTAGAAATTGGACAGCTCCACTTGGAGCATGATACCATGGAGAAGGGTCCTCATGTGTAGGAAATTGACTGGATCTCTTAGGAAGGTGACAACATCAACATCAGCAGGCCTTTCCACCATTTCTGGATAGTCCATGCCTAGTCTGTGCATAACATTGTATGCAAGCTGCGTATCCGCGGGAGACAGAGTCATCTGCCTTGTTTTTCTGGGACCGGATCACAGGCCCTTCTTTTGACGCAAACAAGTTTTACGCCTTCCTGCTGCGTGGGTTGCAACCAAGTAATTTAATTTGTACCATACTTGGTTGAGAAATTCATTGTTTCTTGGATCTCGGCCAACAGTCTCACTGGAAACTCCTTAGGAATTCTCGCTAGAAATTGGACAGCTCCACTTGGAGCATGATACCATGGAGAAGGGTCCTCATGTGTAGGAAATTGACTGGATCTCTTAGGAAGGTGACAACATCAACATCAGCAGGCCTTTCCACCATTTCTGGATAGTCCATGCCTAGTCTGTGCATAACATTGTATGCAAGCTGCGTATCCGCGGGAGACAGAGTCATCTGCCTTGTTTTTCTGGGACCCGATCACAGGCCCTTCTTTTGACGCAAACAAGTTTTACGCCTTCCTGCTGCGTGGGTTGCAACCAAGTAATTTAATTTGTACCATACTTGGTTGAGAAATTCATTGTTTCTTGGATCTCTGATAAAGGTTAGTGTATCTGTGGGTCTTCAGACAAGTCCTGGGCACTCCTCTATGATTCAGCAAAATATGGTATAGGTCAGTTCATCGACGATCACTTGAGGTGGGAGCATTTGTGCCCTTTTCACTGTATTCAGGCAGCTCAGTGAAAGCCTCTGTGATGACAGTCAGCAGTTGCCAGATTACCTTCTTGTTATCTGGATCTGGAATGAATTCTGTGACACTTGTTTCTCTTCCTATGAGTGACGGATATGATAGCACCACCAATTAAAAGTACGTGAGCACATCCCACTTGAGGCTTCTGCTGGGGGGTACCATTAGGTATGTAAAGAAAGTCTTGATACTGGTTGCTTCAGGATACTGTGTTACGCTCTCATAGAATATTTTATTGACAGTGTATCAGAGTCTTGATTCCCTGTACTACTTGGGCGTGACATGACTTAAAACGTTCATTTTACCACTGTTGTTGTGGCTTTGGATGTGCTTCTCTTTACCTTGCAACTAGGATGCACAGAGTGTCTGTTTTTTGGCCTTTATCTGTTTCTCTGGTTTTGAGGAAATGTCTTGTTTTAAAAGCCACAATTCACCCAGCGTTCTTTTGCCCTCATTTTGCTGCTCATGTGTCCTTCTTCCTCGTCATGGATCTTGTCTGCA
This sequence comes from Ambystoma mexicanum, assembly GCF_040938575.1. Classification (NCBI taxonomy): domain Eukaryota; kingdom Metazoa; phylum Chordata; class Amphibia; order Caudata; family Ambystomatidae; genus Ambystoma; species Ambystoma mexicanum. The sequence continues at coordinate 597,725,251 of NC_090924.1, forward strand.
TGTGCTGAGGTTCTTCTCCTTTGTCTGTAGATTCTTCTGAGTTAGGTGCAGCAGAAGGGCCCTCTCCTACAAAAGGCTTAATGTCATTTAGGAAGATCCAGGCTCTCCTGCCCTTGAGCTTGACAGCAGACGGGGTGCAGTCCTCTACGATAAAAGGGCCATTAAACATTGGCTCGTCCCACCTTTTTCTGGTAAAGTTTCTTACGAGGACGCTGTCTCCAGGGAAGACGAGGGGCGCACAAAGGCTGTGAGCTGCACCTGCATCAGCACTATCTGTTGTGGTTTGTGCTGTGCTGTCCCCCTTCCGCCGTCGCTGCAGCTGGCCTGAAATGACAAAGGTGCTGGAGGTCAAACAGTCCAGATAGGCTTTCATCTCTTCTCCTAGTACCTCCCTAGTTGGCTGGGCATCACATCTAGCTCTGTCTCGGGGAGCAAGAGGGGTCCTCATCCTTCTACCAGTAACTATTTCGTGCAGCTTGAGATGATGGTCAGAGCCTGGCTGGTTCTGAAGAGCATACAATGCCAGTGGTAGACAGTGCAACCATCCCTTCCTTAATCTGAGCTTCAACTTGGTTATCCTTTCCTTAAGCAAGCCGTTGATTCGTTCACATATCCCATCCCCTCAGGATGATACACCGACGAGAACTTGTGGTTTATACCAAGCAACAAGCTAATCTGTTCGAAAACTGAATTTACAAAGTGGGCCCCATTATCTGATATCATTACCTCGCAAACCCCACATCTAGGGAACACTTCCCTCACCAGGAACTTAGTAGCACAGGCAGCGTCAGGGTGTGTACAGAGGCCTGCTTCTATCCATCTAGAGAAGGGAACACCACCACAATTAAATACCTGTACCCATTGCACACTTGAATCATGTTGACGTAGTCGATATATAAGTGCTGGAATGGTCCATTTGACCTGGGAATGATTCCTCTCACTACTTTTAATGTGTGCCCAGCGGTGAATTGCTGGCAGATAATTCAGTTCACCTAAAAAATGCAACATGCTCCGCTAAATTCGGCGTGAACCAGTCTTCTGTGAGCGTTGCAGCAAGATTTTCTTTTGTCATGTGGATGGGGTAGTTGTTACGCTCACCTGGTTCCCACGGGGGCGTCGACCGGAACTGGGCCGTTGTTACTTCCACCAGCATGACATGTAGCGCCGAGATGACTGACTGGACTGGCCCGATCAGCCTAGTTTGTCTGGCTCGCAAGAATATTCTTCTGCAAAGGAGAAGAGGAATTAACCACCCATGGAATTGAGTGTCAACCCACCTTCCCCACTCCCGTTGTCTTCCCACTGATCACTCTTGATGTCCCTTCCTTAGTCTCACCTGATGGTTTGGAAGGATGAGCTCTCCATCCTGCGTCGACCGCAGGGGCGCGTTGATGACCAGTTACTTCACTGGCGTAGAGGAATTGGTGAGTTCCAGTATTGACTCTAAAGTCTAATTGTTCATAAGAGTTCAAATGTCTGCTCTTCACTCTGTCCGATTCCTTGCAAGTTGCCGATTAATCCACTCGAAGATTTCCAAATGGCACTCGGTAAGATTCAGTTAAGTCTATTGTGTTTTTCCCCTTAGGGGCCGGGGTACGGCGATGAAGCAGAGTTGACTGTGCCGACCCGAGATGAGGTGAGACCCCCGTGGTAAATCAGGTAAGTTGTGTGGGGGGTAACTGGTATCGTCCTTGCTTTCTCCCCTTAGGGGCCGGGGTACGGCGATGAAGCAGAGTTGACTGCGCCGACCCGAGATGAGGTGAGACCCCCGTGGTAAATCAGGTAAGTTTTGTGGGGGGTAACTGGTATTGTCCTTGCTTTCTCCCCTTAGGGGCCGGGGTACGGCGATGAAGCAGAGTTGACTGCGCCGACCCGAAATGAGGTGAGTACCTCCCGTGGTAAATCAGGTAAGTCCTTGGGGGTAGCTTGTATGGCCTTAGAGAGTCCCCTTGCTCACCTTGCTGTCTTTGTCTCCTTAGGTGTCGGAGGGCGGCCGCGAGATGGAGAGAGCGTGATGGAATGTTGAAGTACCGCCAAGCAGGTGAGTTCAGCGCGGCGCCGTAGGAATGCGGAGCGATGCTTCAAAGACTTCTGTCTTTCAGTTCCGTGGCAAAATGGATCAGGATCCAGGTAAGGATTAAAGTTAAAACTCCTGTTCTAACCTTTATCCTTTTTGTCTTCTTATTTCAGGAGTCCCAGGACTGAAGCGGGCGTGGCTGAAGACTGGAGCTGCTGAAAACACAGTGAGCGTTACGCTGCAGCAAGCAGAATAACGCGAAGCACGTGTGGCTGTCCGGGCGTGGTTTAAATAGCCTTGGAAGAAGATCCAGGTAAGTATTCTTCCACAGCCCCACCCAAGTAACAAAATAGTCCCTTCAGTATAATAGTCCCTCCTAAGCCTCATTTGGCTTGAGTCTTCAAGCAGCATGGTCTGCCTCAGGTGAGTATGCAGCATGGTCTGCTTCAGGTAAGTTATCAATAATGAGCCTGGCGCCCATGGCGCCAGGACTGACTTTATCTTTATGAGCCTGGCGCCATAGGCGCCAGGACTGTACCCAAACAGCCCCTAACTGGGGCATTTGGGCATGCTCCAAGTGGCATGATGCCTGCTTCTGGGGCTGCTGGGCCTGGTCTGGTCTTCCGGGGACAGGCATCATGACAGCACTCCCCCTCAAGGCCCCTCATAAAGTCGTTCTCCCCCTTGACCGTGGTTTGTCTGGAAATTCCCGATGGAACCTCTTCACTAAACGAGGTGCATGCACGTGGTCACTAGGTTCCCAAGACCTTTCCTGTGGACCATAACCTTCCCAGTCAATTAGGTAAAAGAGTTTTGATCTCACTCTTTTGGAGTCCAAAATATTCTTGACTTCGTACTCGGGCTCCCCGTCTATGAGGATAGGTTCAGGTGGAGTGGTTAGCCTTGTTCCTGGTTGCACTGGCTTCAAAAGAGAAACATGGAAAACTGGATGGATTTGCATATGAGCAGGTAGGTCCAACTTGACGGCCACTGGGTTAATAATTGCCTTAACAGAAAAAGGTCCCAAATACCTGGGGTTAAAGGTCCGAGTCCCCTTGAGTGGTAAGTGCTTAGTGGCTAACCATACTTGGTCCCCTATTTGGTATTGAGGAGCTTCACTTCTGTGCTGATCCGCATCCTTTTTGTATTTTTCCTTAGCCTTTTGCAAATGGATGGTTGCTTCTTTAAAGGCTTGTGTAATAACAGCGTGGAGATGGTCCACTGCGGGCATCTCTAAATGCTGGGGTGAGTCCAAATCCGAGGTTCGAGGATGGTGCCCATAATTGATGAAAAAAGGACTTTGTCCAGTTCCTGAGTGTACGGAATTATTGTACGCATACTCTGCGATCCACAGAATGTCTTTCCAATTCCCCTCAGACTGATGTAGCATGCAAGGGAGGTACTGTTCAAGAGTCTGGTTGGTCCTCTTCGTTTGACCGTCGGTCTGAGGGTGGTGACTGGTCGAAAGCCTAACATCAATTTGTGCCAGTTGGCAGCATTTCCTCCAAAAATGTGAAATGAATTGACTGCCCCGATCTGAAATTAACACTGAAGATAAGCCATGCAGGCGGACAACATTTTCAAGGAATTCCTTGCCCAGGATTGAAGCTGAAGGTGTCCCTTTTAAAGGAATGAAGTGGGCCATTTTAGAAAAAAGATCTACAATAACTAGAATGGTATTGTAACCTTGGTACGGGGGTAAATCCGTGATGAAGTCTAATGACAAGGTCTGCCAAGGGGTAGGTGGTATGTCTAATGGTTGCAATAATCCAGCAGGTTTTTTCTTTTGCCCTTTATTTTGTGCGCAAATGCCACAAGACATGACAAATGACTTGACATCCTTTCGCCAGGTAGGCCACCAAAATTGCTTCCTAATTTTAGCTTCGGTTTTTGCAATACCCGGATGCCCTTCTATTAAGGTGTCATGGTAATGGGAAATGACAAGTTCCTGTAGTTCCTTTTGCGGTAAAAATAGCCGGCCTTGGTAATAAGGTAAATCATCGATGACAGAGTACTTTGGACCTTTCTTTGCCCAGTCCTGTAGGGCAACGGAATCAAAGAGTTGGTGGATCTTGTTTTGAATGTTCTCTAGTGTATGTATGGAAGTCAGGCCAAGGATTCTCTGTTCTGGAATTATGGGTACGGGTTCTAAAGTTATTTCTGCTTCTCCCATTCCAATCCGGGACAAGGCGTCTGCTTTACCATTCTTACAACCTGGTCGATAGGTTATTACAAAATCAAACTCGGCGAAGAACAATGCCCAACGGAGTTGGCGTGAAGATTGGGCTTTGGCTGTCTTTAGGTATTGTAAGTTGCGGTGATCGGTGATGACCGTGATGGTATGTCTGGCACCCAGTAGATAGTGCCGCCAAGCCTTGAAGGCGGACTTGATGGCCAGCAGCTCCTTGTCGGTTATGGCATAGTTTAATTCGGGGGCTGAACATTTTCTTGACCAAAACGCCACTGGGTGAAGCTGGTTAGTTTCGGGATCCTTTTGGGAAAGGACTGCTCCCATGGCTGAACTGGATGCATCTGTTTCCACTATGTAGGGAAGCTCGGGGCGCGGGTGTCTTAATATGGGAGCATATGTGAATTTAGCTTTTAACTCTTGGAAGGCGTTCTCGGCTTCCTCTGTCCACACAAAGCGTTTGTTTTTTCGCAATAGTGTTGTGATGGGATGTACAATGTGCGAGAAGTCCGGGATAAACCTGCAGTAGAAATTTGCAAAGCCAAGCATGCTTTGAACTCCTTTGATTGAACTTGGCGAAGGCCAATTAAGAATGGCATCCACTTTTCGTGTATCCATCCGGATTCCTCTCGGGGTCAGAATAAATCCAAGGAATTCCACTTCTGTAGTGTGGAAGATGCATTTTTCCAGTTTAGCATATAATGTATGCTGGCGTAACTTCTCTAGGACTGCTTGGACGTGTTTTACATGCTCAGATTCTGATAAAGAGTATACTAAGATGTTGTCGATGTAAACGACCACACAAACGTCGATAAGCTCTCGGAGGACATCGTTCATGAAGAACTGGAAGGCTGCTGGTGCATTGCATAGTCCGAAGGGCATCACCTGGTACTCAAATAGTCCGTACTTGGTGCGAAAAGCAGTTTTCTATTCGTCACCCTCTTTGACTCGTACCAGAAGATATGCCCCCCGAAGGTCTAGTTTCGTGTATATACAAGCGTCTTTCACCTGGTCTAGTAGTTCTGGGATCAAAGGCAGTGGGTATCGATTCTTGATGGTTATCTGATTCAGTGCGCGGTAGTCTATACATGTTCTAAGGTCACCTTCCTTTTTCGGTACGAAGAACAAAGCTGAAGATGCGGGGGATTTGGACGGGCGAATGAAGCCATTAGCAAGGTACTGGTCTAGGTACTGGCGCAAATGAAGGTTTTCGGGTTCCGTAAGGGCATAGATTCTGCTGCAAGGTGGTTGTGCTCCAGGTACAAGATCTATTTGACAATCATACGATCTGTTAGGTGGTAAGGTGTTTGCCTGTTCCTTTTGGAAGACATCCTGAAAGTCTTGGGGCCTCATTACAACTCAGGCGGTAAGGGTTTTACGGCGGCGTAAACAGCGCCGACCCTTACCGCCTGAGTACGAGGTCCCTTAGCGCCATGGCGGACTTAACACCTGCTTTTATCAGGTGTTAAAATCCATGGCGCTAAGGGACCATGGAGTTAATTACGCCACCGTAATTTACGGTGGCGTAATTAACGCCTTCCCCACTCCCATTATGCCCTATGGGGCAAAATGGGAATGGGGAAGGGTAAATGGGAAAATGGGGATTTACCGCCCCGCCAAGGTTGGAATGGGGCGGTAAATCCGCCAACCAACATGGCGTAAACGTAGTTTACGCCATGGTGGTAAAGTCACGGCCCATGCGGTAACTTACCGCCTGGGTCGTAATGAGGCCCTTGGTATTCAACAGGCAATTGCATGGCTACTGGAATTACTGGGGCCAGGACTGAGTTTTGAGTTTTCCTTGGGTAGGCGATGTGACACATTCTGGGAAGGTTAGTCTCTTCTCTCGCCAATCAATACAGGGATTATGTTTTTCCAACCAAGGTATCCCCAGTATCAGCTGAAACTGTGGGGCCTTGATAAGTCAAACATCATAGCCTCTCGATGCCCATCTTGACTCAGCAATGTCATCTCTGCAGTGGAATGAGTTACGGGTCCAGAGGCGATTTCCGTTCCATCTACAGTGGTGACAACATCGGCCGTGGTCTTGCGGGTGAGAGATAGATTCATCCTGGTAGCCAATTCCCAGTCCAAGTAATTTCCTATGGCTCCACTGTCTACGTACGCCTTTACCGCGTGCATGCGTGATGGCTGCTCTGGATCTACAAGGACCATGGGTATGGTGAAATGCGAGGTCAGAGTGTCCTTCTTTAAGCTCGGCAAGCGGACCTCTATGCTTGCCGGGCGTAGTCGTTTCCCGAGTCAGATTTCACATGGTTTTCGTCTGCTGCTCCTATAACTTTCTTGAGTGGTTTTACAGGGCAGTTCCAAAGAAAATGACCAGCAGTTCCGCAATATAAACATAATTGCAGTTGCCGTCTTCTATCTTTCTCCTTTTGGGTTAGGGGTCCTTTAACCCCTCCGATTTGCATTGGTTCTGAGACATCTACTCCCTTGGAGCTTACGTGGGTTTTAACCAACACCCTGTTTTCAAACTTGGTTCGGTCAGCCTTCCTGGTTTGAAGTCTGTGATCGAGCTGGACCACTAGATCTATATATTCAGCACAGTCTTGAGGCGGGTTCACGATTTGGGCCAAAACATCTTTGAGTTCTCTTCGAAGTCCTCGATGAAATAATGTGATTCGCTTGGCTTCAGGCCATTCGGTTTCCACTACTAATCTATTGAAAGTTGCAATGTAAGATAAAAGATCCTGGTTACCTTGACGTAGGGATAAAAGTTCGTTGTCCAAAGCCTGTCCTCGGGAGTGCCGGGCGAATAGTCTTTCCATGCTTGTTCGAAAACCCTGGAAACTCGAAGAATCGGGTCATCCTGGTTAACTAGTGGAATGGACCAATCCGCCGCACTGCCGCTGAGATATGACAGTACAAAGGCTACCTTGGCCTGATCGTTTGGGAAAGCTCCAGGTCTACATAAAAAATGCTAGCGGCATTGATTCATGAATGTTGCAAACCCTTTTGGGTCTCCGGCAAAGCGTTCAGGCGGAGCCAAAGGAACGCCTCCAGGTAAATTTATCTGCACCGGGTTACTCGATGGTACAGGAGCTGGACTTGCCCCAAGTCCTGGTAGAGGTGTTTGTCCAGCCTGGCTCTGTAATAGTTGTCTGGCCAACTCATGAGTTCGTTCTTTTGACACTATCAGTTCCCTCCTGAGGGCATTGGTTTCTTGGTGGGCGGAATGCACTTCGGCCCTTAATTCCCCTAATAATTGGGCCAACTGATCAGTTTCCGAGGTCTCCATGACGCCCAGGTTGGTATTTGTGGGAAGTCTTCGCGTTCTGTTACGCTCACCTGGTTCCCACAGGGGCGTCGACCGGAACTGGGCCGCTGTTACTTCCACCAGAGTGACATGTAGCGCCGAGATGACTGACTGGACTGGCCCGCTCAGCCTAGTTTGTCTGGCTCGCAAGAATATTCTTCTGCAAAGGAGAAGAGGAATGAACCACCCGTGGAATTGAGTGTCAACCCACCTTCCCACTCCCGTTGTCTTCCCACTGATCACTCTTGATGTCCCCTCCTTAGTCTCAACTGATGGTTTGGAAGGATGAGCTCTCCATCCTGCGTCGACCGCAGTGGCGCGTTGATGACCAGTTACTTCACTGGCGTAGAGGAATTGGTGAGTTGCAGTATTGACTCTAAAGTCCAATTGTTCATAAGAGTTCAAATGTCTGCTCTTCACTCTGTCCGATTCCTTGCAAGTTGCCGATTAATCCACTCGAAGATTTCCAAATGGGGTACGGCGATGAAGCAGAGTTGACTGTGCCGACCCGAGATGAGGTGAGACCCCTGTGGTAAATCAGGTAAGTTTTGTGGGGGTAACTGGTATTGTCCTTGCTTTCTCCCCTTAGGGGCCGGGGTACGGCGATGAAGCAGAGTTGACTGCGCCGACCCAAAATGAGGTGAGTACCTCCCGTGGTAAATCAGGTAAGTCCTTGGGGGTAGCTTGTATGGCCTTAGAGAGTCCCCTTGCTCACCTTGCTGTCTTTGTCTCCTTAGGTGTCGGAGGGCGGCCGCAAGATGGAGAGAGCGTGATGGAATGCTGAAGTACCGCCAAGCAGGTGAGTTCAGCACGGCGCCGTAGGAATGCGGAGCGATGCTTCAAAGACTTATGTCTTTCAGTTCCGTGGCGAAATGGATCAGGATCCAGGTAAGGATTAAAGTTAAAACTCCTGTTCTAACCTTTATCCTTTTTGTCTTCTTGTTTCAGGAGTCCCAGGACTGAAGCGGGCGTGGCTGAAGACTGGAGCTGCTGAAAACACGGTGAGCGTTACGCTGCAGCAAGCAGAATAACGCGAAGCACGTGTGGCTGTCCGGGTGTGGTTTAAATAGCCTTGGAAGAAGATCCAGGTAAGTATTCTTCCACAGCCCCACCCAAGTAACAAAATAGTCCCTTCAGTAAAATAGTCCCTCCTAAGCCTCATTTAGCTTGAGTCTTCAAGCAGCATGGTCTGCCTCAGGTGAGTATGCAGCATGGTCTGCTTCAGGTAAGTTATCAATAATGAGCATCATGACAGCACTCCCCCTCAAGGCCCCTCCTTGTATCAGCCTGTCCAATAAGGCTGCGTGTTGCACTGGTGTGCCATCTGCTCGGAGGTAGCCCCTCCTTTTCCAGCGTGCTAAGCCTGCGTGCACTGTGGAGGTCACATAGGCGGAGTCACTGTACACCGTCACTTCCTGGTCTGCATGAGTCTCAATGGCGAGTATCAATGCCAACAGCTCAGCAGCTTGTGCCGAATAATGAGATGGTATTCGTACACTAACGAGTACTCGAAACTCCACATTCGCTAGGTGTTTTATCACGGCAATGCCTGTATACCTTTGTCCATCTTCTTGGTTGATTCTTGAAGACCCGTCAATAAAGACGATCTCCCCACTCGCCAGGGCATTCTCTTTTTTTACCCTGGGGATCTCATCATAGAATTCCTCATAGTTCGCAGAGTCGCGTACAGGTTCTCCCTCTGTGACTGGTTCAGATATGAATGTAGCAGGGTTCACAGTTTTACATCGCACTATTTTGATCGATGGGTTGGAGATAATCACCTCATAGGCTAATGCTCTTTGCGATGTCAGTGTGCCCTGTGGCTTCTCTAGTATGGCAAACAGTGAGTGCTCACCATACAATGTCATGGAGCATCCCATCACAATGGACGATGCCTTTTCGATAGCGAATGCAGCAGCAGCTAGGTTTTGTTCGCATGGGAATTGTCCCTTCATGACTGGGTCCAGATTCCCGCTGTAATATGCTAGGGGCTTGTACCCCAGTGAGGTTCGCTGTGCGAGCACTGCCGTCATAAAACTGCCATCGGTATGTGAGAACAAGTAGAATTCCTCTGCGTAATTAGGAATCCCGAGAACTGGGGCCTTACAAATTGCCCCTTTGAGTTCTGTAAACCCTTTCTCCATTGCTTCATTCCACTCGATATCTTCCCTTGTTGTCTGGGGCGTTTTTAGGGCCTGAAGCAAGGGCTTGGTATAAGAGCTGTAGTGAAAGACCCACGCTCTGACATAATTGCGCAGGCCTAAAAAGCTTTGCATCTGTTTTATTGTACGCGGCTTGGCCGTGTTCATGATAGCTTCAGCCCTTTCTGGGGTTACCTTTTTCCATTCACTAGAGATCAGTTGGCCTATGTATAACACTTCTGGCTGACAGTACTGCAACCTCTCCTTATAAACCTTGTATCCCTTCTCAGCCAGTATAGTCAATAGCTGCACAGAGTCATGCCTGCATTGCTCTTCAGTGGTGCTGCAGATCAGAATGTCATCTACATACTGCAAAACAACACTGTCCACCGCAATATTGCTTAGGTCCATCTGCAGGACTCTATTGAAAATAGACGGAGACTCACAGTACCCCTGTGGCAACCTCGTACTTTTCAGGCGCATTTGTCTGAAAATAAATGACGTCAGGTCTTGAGACTCACGGTGCAACGGGATTGAGAAGAATGCATTTTTAAAATCGATCACCGTGAAATATTTTTCCTCAGTGGGTATGTTGCACAGAATTGTGGATGGATTAGGGACTAGAGGGAATTTGGCTTCAACTGTATCGTTTAATGCTCGTAAATCTTGGATTAAACGCCAAGACCCTCCCTTTGATTTTTTGACAGGGTAAATCACAGTGTTGCAAGGTGATTCTGACGTCACTAGGATACCCTGCTGCATCATGGCAGAGATTGTCTTCGCTATTCCTTCATCTGCCTCTCTGGACATGGGATATCGTCGCGCTCGTGGTAAAATTGCTCCTGGTTTCAATTTGATTTTCACTTCACCCGCCCTTTTCAGGAGACCTACATCATAGGGCCCTATAGTCCATACTGCAGCAGTTCACTAGGGCCATGTCATCCTCAAAGTATTCTGGGCGTACCAGTGCCAACATCATTCTCTGTGGCACCTCTCGTTTGATCATTTTGACCCAAAATATGAGACTCACCTCCACCCTTGTCTCTTCTAGGTCAGGATGTTCTTCGAACAGATCGTCATTGGTGACGTCAGATACTCGATACCCTTCTTCAATGGCAATAATCGCACACCATTGTCTGCCTTCATCGTCATATCCTTCAACCAATACCACTTTTCCTCGCACTGCGGCAGATTGTATCATCAAGGGAAATACTTATCCCTCCTCTTCGTGCATGGGTATTCTTGGCCTGTATAGAAACTCATCAGGTGTCCTCATAGATTTATCTGCGAGGCCTGGCAGTCCCGCCATAAGTACCCGCACGCCATATGCAAAGACTTCTGGTTCTAACGGTATAGCTCTCATAGCTATACGTCCTGAGTATGCTCTGATCATTTCACACACGTTTGAATAATGCATTCCTGGAGTGGAGCATACTATACCATCCTCGGTAAACGAGATGTTCATGTTTAGTTTAGTCATCAGGTCCCGACCCAGAATATTTACTGGGGTCTGGCGTGAATATAATAGAGCTACATTCATTTTGCGCTCTCCCACTGAGACTGGGAGTGCATCTGTAAAGGGAACTCTACTATGAGCTCCAGTGAAACTCTGGGTATCTATGGCCTCGCCGGACAAGGAAAATTTGCCTTCTCGTATGCACGAACGCATTGCACCCGTGTCAATTAGGAAGGAATATTCTTTACCCCTTATGGTGACATTCACCTTAGGTTCCCTATTAGGGTCTGGTGTCACTGATAGGATAGAACACATCAGGGTCTCCCGTGAGCTGTCCTATTTTATATATGGATTCGGTCCACTGTGCACTTGTGGGTTTCCCCCATTTCCAGGGTTAATTCCCCTTCTGGAATTAATGCCCTGAGCCATCTGCGGCGCTGCCTGTTGGGGTTGTCCTTGTGGCATATTCCCCATGTTCGGTGATTGAACCACTTCCTGTGCACCTTGCTACAAGCCTGCCGCCTGCTGCTGCACTGTGTAATTTTGGGCACTGCCCTGTTGCGGGACGGCAGGTTGATTCGCCATGCCTGCCCCCATCCCTTGGTTGTTTTGCCACATGCCATGACTTCTGCACATGCGCGCCACGTGTCCAGTCATTCCACACAGCCAACATACTGGCGGTAGTCGTGCCGTCTGTCCATCTGGCATAGTTGGATTGCCCATCTGTGTGTTCTGGAAGCCACCTTGAACATTCTGAAACCCTCCTTGGTTACCTCGAAACCCTCCCTGATTACTCTGCCATCCTCTATTTCCAAACCCTCGTCCCCTCAGGTAAAATCCTGTGCTACCTTGATTATTCTGCGAGGGGTTAGTCGCTTGCTGTATGCTTGGTTCAGCCGTGCTGGTGAGCATTGCTCCCTCGAGAGCATACTTCGATAGCTTCCTTTGCACCAGCTTTGCCTCCTCCCCCTTACGCGTTGCCTCCTTTTTCCGATTCTTTTCCTGTAGCAATCTACAATAGTGCGCAATTGTCAATTGTATTTCGGCCCATGGTTTAGCTTCTATTCCCACCAATTTCTTGAGCTGTTTTTGCACCGGTTCTGGTAACCCTTGGCACAATATATGATAGAATACAGGGATGGATTTCGTCCAAAATTCATGCGCTTCGAGCACCCATGCGTCTTGAAAATTCTGGATATAAAGCAACGGATCCTCTGACTCTTTCATTTTTCGAGTCATTATAGCTCCCATATCAGACATGTCTGGATATAGCGTACGCAGCGCTTTCCACATTGCTGCTCTACAGTTATTAAATGGCGCTCCGTCATGGGAGGTGTCAGTTATGGTTACTCTAGGGTATCCCGCCCTTTTCCACACGTCGTCTGCTCTTTCACCAAGTATAGCAATTAGGAGCCCCTTAATGTCCCCTATGGCTAGGGTGACACCCCCCCGTCATTTTCTCTAACTCGTGTACCAACTTCCCAGCTCCCGATGTCAGCATTGGAAGCTTATTTTTCAGGTTTTCTCGGTCCATATACGGCCATGTGATATATTGTGGTCTTGCTCCCCCCTTTTATAACAGTAGGAATTGGAATGCGCAATTCTCCTTTTCCTTCCCCGTACCTCTGCGGTCTTTCGCCGGGGTGGCGTGCCCACCTTACCGTCTACCTGGCAATGCCCTCAACCTGTCCGCATAGGCTGGTGCTGACGTCCCCCTCTGACCGTGGGGTGCTTCTTTATGTCAGCTAGACTGTCCAGCGGACTTCGGTGTCCTACCTGTGGACCCACTAGCATCTGACCATCGTTCCTCACAGTCCTTTGGGAGCCGTTTTTTGCACCGTCTGCCTTCGTCATGTGCCACTTCCTCCATTTCCCCACCAGAGTCAGACTCTGAATACTCCCAGTTTACACAACTCCTTGCATCATCTTCGTTCTGCCCAATCTCCAGCCTGTCTATGGACAGTCCCCTGCTCCCACTACTTCAGGTGGCATCCTCGGTGTCATATAGCTGAGTGCTCTCTAAGCGCTCATCTTCCCTTCCCCCTTGGGAAATTAGTTCCAGCCCCATCTCATCATATATTATATCAATCGTTTCCCTGATGCTTCTGGTGTCGAAGTCATCGTCAAGAATTGTCCCGCTTGTACCTGGTACCGCATCGCTTGCAGGAAAGAACTTTTCTATGTCTTCCCAGTCTACAACAGGATTGGGTTTAATGACTTCCCGCTCCAAATACTCAAGATCTCGTGCCCTCTGTCTACGCTTGCGTTCTGCTTCCTCATTTATTTCTTTTTGCTTCTTCTCTAGCCATATCTACTTCTCTCATTCGTTCATTTCTACGTTCCTTTGCCCTTCTAATCTCCTCATCTTCTCACTTCTTCACTTTCTTTTCGTGCACTCTCCTTTCTTCCTCCAACTTTAGCATGTTCTGCCTGTACCTTTCGTAGGCTGCGTATTGTGTGCGACTGAGCGGTATTCCTTGCTCTTCGCGATATAGTTGTTCTCGCCTCAACCTATCCTTCTTTCTTACCCTCTCGTCTCTCATGTCCTTTCCTTTCTCTTTTTCCCTTCTCTGCGCCTCATCGGACCGTTCACTCGGCCTTACGTCATCACTTCCTTTTCTATCTAATTTCAATAGTATCTGTCCTCCCATCCATTCGTCCTTTGCCAATGTTAATTCATCGTCCCGTTTCCGCTTTTTTCCCTCTCTCTCTTTCTCGAGAGATGTTCTGTTCTGTATTTGATCCTTTCCTTCATCGCTGCGTCTCTCCTTGTCCCTTGAGACTACGGAGGCAAGATTACTTTCCTGCTCCTTTTCTCTGATGTTGTCACTACTGTATCTAGGCGACTCATATGCCGGGTTGCTGTACCCGATGGCTGCCTTGAGTTCTCTTAGCGGGTAAAGACCCTCTGACTTACTCCCTTCGATCACTGGCTCAGGCAGGGCAGGTGGCACGGTAGGCATCTCACCCCCCTCTGTACATACATTGAATATCCAATCTGCGGGTGGTTCTTCCTCTTTCGTCTGCTCGAACACTTTCCAAAGTTCGAGGATGGCAAGGCGTTTCTCTAGCTTTTTGCTGGTATATGTGGCATGTAGGAAGGTGGTCATGTGCTGTAAAACAGCCTTAGAGAGTGACCCGTTCTGGGGCCACGGCATAAACATCTTAACTGCGGTGCCCTTAACCCACTGCTGGCTATATTTCTTCAGCTTTGTTGCATGCTTGGGCAGTTGCTTGCATAAATGCCCAAGCGGGGTAACTTCCTCCATTCTTAATTCTGTCACCAACAATAATTATACAGCTCTTTCAATCTTTCAATAGTATGAGCGAGCACCAAATACACAAGCTCCAATCCAATCTTTTCTTGCCAAAATTTTATACCAACATTTTACTCAAAACTCATCAATTCAGTGGCGATTGCCTCTCCGTTACAGAATCGCGTAAATCCAACATGCATTTGAAACAATTACTGATACAATTATTTTACATTCGACATAAAACAGAACATATATGACAGACATTTGACAGACTAGACAGACACCAGCTGGTCATATGTACACCTGCCTTCTAATTAATAACACTCTTTAAAGCGCAGGAACAAGGCAAATCTTTATGTTTTTGCTCAGGTGCCCCGCTGGTATTCCTTACGTTTCATTCTTCTCGGGTGCCCCCCCTTGTATTCCTCACGTTTTTACTTCAGGTGCCCCCCTGATATTCTTTTACATTTCTACTTCAGGTGCCCCCCAGAAATTCTTTACGTTTTTACTTCAGGTGCCCCCCTGATATTCTTTACGGTTTTTTTTATTTCAGGTGCCCCCCTGATAATCTTTACGATTTTACTTCAGGTGCCCCCCTGTCATGATTCCTGCCCCTCTTGTCCCCAGCCCTCCAGAATGTCAGGCTGGAGCCAGGCCATGATCACCTACATGGTCCTCAAGGGCCTCTCCATCCCTCCAAAGACCCACTTGGAGTCAAACTTGGCGCTTGTGGCACCAGACTCACTCACTCCCATAGGATAACATTGGGGATTAGCTCACAATCCTCGAATCGATTGGCGAGCAAAAGAATTGGCCTTTCCCGAGACTTGTGCCCACACATGTAATCGCCAAGAGAAACAACCAATAGACACCAGAACCTCCACGCTTGCGACTGTGGCAATCAGCACCCTACTAAGTGAATACCAGGACTTTCAAGATGTCTTTCAGAAAGAACAGGCTAATACCCTGCCACCGCATAGCCCATACGATTGCCAAATCGACCTGATACCCGGCGCACAAATCCCTTGTGGCCGAATTTACGCACTCAAGGAACCAGAAAACCAGCACCTGAAGGCCTATCTTGACCAATACCTGGCCAATGGGTTAATCCGTCCCTCGAAGTCTCCAGCAGCCAGTCCTCTATTCTTCATACCGAAAAAGGAGGGGGACTTGAGAACGTGCATCCACTATCGCGCACTGAACCATATTACTGTAAGAAAATGCTACCCCCTGCCACTGATCCCTGAATTGTTTGATCAAATCAAGGATGCCCAAATCTACACAAAACTAGACCTGAGGGGGGCATATCACCTTGTTCGCGTAAAACAGGGGATGAATGGAAAACCGCTTTTCGCACCAAATACGGCTTGTACGAATATCAAGTAATGCCCTTTGGCCTTTCCAACGCGCCTGCAGCATTTCAATACTTCATGAACGATGTCCTACAGGAATTGATTGATGTCTGTGCTCTAGTGTACGTCGACGATATTCTAGTATATTCCGCATCAAAGCAGGACCACGTTAAACACGTCCGATCCGTATTGGAGAAACTCTGTCAACACCAGCTCTACGCTAAGCTCGAAAAGTGCTCATTCCACATCTCCGAGGTGGAATTACTGGGCTTTATTCTCAGCCCAAATGGAATCCGAATGGATGTACACAAGGTAGATGCTATCCTGAACTGGCCATCACCAAATTCATTCAAGGGGGTTCAAAGTATGCTGGGTTTTGCAAACTTCTACCGCCGGTCCATCCCAGGATTTTTGCAAATCGTGCATCCCATCACGTCATTGCTAAGGAAAAGCAACAAAAGGTTCCAGTGGACAACAGAAGCCGAGGAAGCTTTCCAGGAACTCAAAGCAAGATTCATATCTGCCCCAATCTTACGCCACCCTCGCCCTGATCTCCCATACCTGGTGGAAACAGACGCCTCAAGCATGGCTATGGGAGCTGTCCTCTCACAAAAGGACCCCAAAACGGGCCAGTTACCCTGTTGCCTTCTGGTCACGTAAATTCACACCCCCTGAACTCAATTACGCTATCAAAGACAAAGAACTCCTGGCCATTAAGTCAGCCTTTAAGGCATGGCGGCACTACCTCTTGGGCGGCAGACACACAATCACCATAATAACTGACCA
Organism: Ambystoma mexicanum; assembly: GCF_040938575.1. Taxonomy (NCBI): domain Eukaryota; kingdom Metazoa; phylum Chordata; class Amphibia; order Caudata; family Ambystomatidae; genus Ambystoma; species Ambystoma mexicanum. The sequence goes on from NC_090924.1 coordinate 597,741,725, forward strand.
CCGGAACCTCCAGTACCTAAAAACGGCAAAGGCCCAATCCTCACAACTACGTTGGGCTCTTTTTTTTGCTGAATATGACTGCGTGATTACATTTCGACCAGGGGTGAAAAACGGGAAGGCCGATGCCCTTTCCCGTATGGGGGTGGAAGAGCAAGGGTATCAGACCCCTGACCCAATAGCAATCATCCCGCATGACGAGCTCCTAGGAATCACAGCAACCATAACTCAGAATTAATTACATGAAGAAATCCAAAACCTGATTCTGGAGCAATTACAAGCGTGGAGTGCACAAGGAGAACATTACATGATAATGGATCAGTTGCCCTACTTCAGGAATCGTTTATTCTTACCAAACCAAGAACTACGAGAACAAGTCATGTCCGGTTATCATGATTCCTTGATCGAGGGCCACCCCGGAATCGCTAAGACCCTAGCCAAGGTAAAATGAAATTATTGGTGGCCCACGTGGCGTAAAGACATTATAATTCATCCTATCTTGTGGAGTGTGTGCTCAAAACAAGTCATCCAAGCAGAAACCGGCTGGGCTATTACAACCATTGGAAATCCCACCAGCACCCTGGCACACTTTGTCCCTCGATTTTATTACTGACTTACCACCCAGTCAAGGGTTTAACACTATTGTTGTGGTCGTGGACCTATTTTCAAAAATGGCACATTTCATTCCTCTTAAGGGGCTCCCAAATGCTTTCACTCTGGCAAAGCTATTTCTTGAAGGCATCGTACGGCTCCATGGGTTTCATTCAGTTTTAGTCTCAGACCGAGGTACTCAATTCGTAATCTAACTTCTGGAGAAAATGCTGCTCTATGGCCCAGATCGACATCTGGCTATTCACCAGTCACCATCCCCAAATGGATGGTCAAACTGAGAGGACAAATCAGACGCACGAGCAGTATCTGTGTTGCATGTACACCAAGCTGAAGGAAGCTGGTTCGACCTATTATGGATAGCTGAATATGCTTATAATAATTCCCTACACACCAGCACTGGGCAGACACCCTTTTATACCATGTATGGCAGGCACCCACTGTCATCCGCCGCCGCCCCGATTGGCGGAATCTTTCCGCGTTACATGGGCGGCACAAGGGTGGTGTGTTTTAGTCCTCTTTCTATGGTCATCATTCTCGGCCATTCTTGTGGGCGGTGCCTGACGGGAGTTTAAATAACTCCTCTTTCCAGCAGACACCATGTTGCAACCCGCTTCGGAAGACTCTCTTCCGGGTTTATGCGCTCCCAAGGCTTGGCACTCCTTGTTTTGCTGCAGCCTTTCCTCGCACCTCTGTCCACCACTTCGCTCTTCCGCAAAGTGTTTTTCTGGCGCTTTCCTTTGAGCGTTCTTCAGTGTTTTTTCATTAGGTTCGGTTCTTTATTTTCTCCGGACCTACCTTTCTCCTTCTTACCTGTTTCTTCCTCCCTTCTCTCTGCCTCCTGGCTGTACTTCCCGGATTTCTCTCTGCCCTTTCTTCCTTTCTTACCAGATTCGTCTCCCTCTTGCGGAGCTACTGGGCGGACTCACCTGTTTCTGGCTTGCCTTCTGGAGGTCCGTTCTGAAAGTGTTGTTTCCTTCATTGCCTCCTTCAGAGGTGCTGCCCGATCTTCAAGCCATCCTGCTCGTTCACTTCCTGCTCAGCCTTCACCGACACCTACGGAGAGGAAAAATAAGTGAACTCAAGTGCTACGAAGGGTTTTTTCTTCCCGATTGGGTTTTTCCCTTCCTCCGGCTTGATTCCGGAAAAGGGGCCACGGAACTGCTGTTTCCTAGCGGTAACTGTGGCTTCCTTCCGTGACAAGCACTTTCATCCAAGAAAGAAGAAGGATTACCTGGCCAGGCGGAACCTACAATCTACGAACAACAATTCCGGCAGCTCAGGTGAGGAGAGTGCAGAAGGAGGGAAGGAGGAGGGAACGAAGGGAGCTAAGGGAATCAAATTAGCACACCCACGTACTTCTGAGTTGGGCGTTCCTACAACCCTGGAAATGCCAGCAGTCAAAACCTATCACACAACCATTTCTAAAACCTTTAAAAGGGCAGCTGAACAACTACTTCAAGCTATGAATCACCAAAAGAAGTTTGCTGATCAACACCAAGCAAAGGCCCCCAACTACTAAGTGGGAGACAAAGTCTGGCTGGCGTCTAAACACGTGTCCATTAAAGGAACCCGAACTTTCCATCCAAGATACCTGGGTCCATTCACCATCACCTCTGTGATAAATCGTGTGGCGGTCAGACTAGCTTTGCCGTCAAACATGCAGATTCATCCTGTGTTCCACGTGTCTCTCCTTAAACCTGTTCGACCTGGGACCCGGGTAGCAACGCCACCGCAGCCAGTAGTAGTCGCCGGGGAGCCAGAATTCGAAGTCAAGGACATCCAGGATTCAAAGTACATCATATCCAAATTATACTACTTAGTAGACTTATGGTCCATAAAACAGGACATGGGAGCCTTGTGAGTACATCCATGCACCTCGCTTGCTTAGACGATTTCATCAAAACCATCCAAACAAACCAAGACCAGACAGAAGAGCCACCTTGAGCGGGGCCTTGGGGGGGAGAGCTGTCATGATTCCTGTCCCTCTTGTCCCCAGCCCTCCAAGATGTCAGGCTGGAGCCAGGTCACGATCAACTACATGGCCCTCAAGGGCCTCTCCATCCCTCCAAAGACCCACTTGCAGTTACACTTGGCGCTTGTGTCACCAGACTCACTCACTCCCATAGGATAACATTGGGGATTGGACTTGTAGTGCATCGATGGGGACAAGAAGGATGCCCCTACATATTTCGGTTCCCAGAACTGCATGTGTAGTCTAGTCTTTTGGATGTGGTTCAGCCCAGAGACACCTGGGATACTGGATATCCCAGACACCTGGGATATCCAGAGACTATTTAAGCCACGCCTAGGCTGAGAAACATGCTTTGTGTTTGTGCCCATGCAGCGTGACACTCACTGTGTTCTGATTGGTCTCCAGTAGGCCTGCGTCTTTCTTCTGCGCTCAGCTCCTGCAAGAACAAGAACACTGTTAGGAACAGCCTTACCTTGTGGCGCTTCTGCCCATCATTCATCGCTTCTTCTGTTCTGCGGGCATCTTCGGCGGAGTCATTCCCATCCCGGCACGCCGTTTCCTAAGGAAAAGGGAAAAGAACAGAAAAAAGGCATTAGTAAGCATTCAGCAAATCTTTGCTTATTTTTAAAGACTGTACGAGCTTCAAACGCTTACCTGAATCCCAGCTGCTCTGCGGGGAACTCTGTCTCCAGAACTTCTCATCCATCTGCAAGAGGGAAAAGACACTCCAGGCCAGCGTGGAAACATCTAGAGGCGCCTCATACCGCGCTTACTCACCGCATTTCTTCTTCATAAACCGCATCCACGCTGAAAACGTCGTGGCACCTAAAAGACACAGAAAAAAAACTCAGTTCAATACAAATACAAAAGAGTTGCATCGCGCTCTCACTCACCTTCAGCGCTACTCATCTCAGCAGCACTTCGCCATCCCCGAACGCCGGCCATCATCTAAGGAAGGAAAGGAACGAAGTTAGAGAACTGTTCAAAAGACTCATTATACTTACCTGTCAGACTCTTGCTAGTGAAGTAACTAGGCAGCAACGAGCCCGCATCAATCAACGCGCCCCTGCGCTGAAAGCAGGACGGAGAGCACACTTTTCAAGAAAACAAGGTGAGCTGTGGATCAAAGGGAAGGGTTGGACCCTGGGGAAGAAGGGGTTCAAGCACACAGAGACAATAGGGAGTTAAACTCTACCAATCCTGTGTTTCAGGCCCAGTCTCCAGTCAAGTAGACTCCAGGGAAGGGTTCAAGGTCGTAAGAGGTCAGAACAGGCTGAGTGACGTCCCCGTGGATACCAGGTAAGCGTTACACCCCCTGATATTCTCTATGTTTTTGCTTCAGGTGCCCCCCTGATATTCTTTATGTTTTATTTCTTATGCTCAAGTCATTACCCCCTATATATATATATATATACAGTCTTCTCTACTTCTACCTATTTTATTGTTTCCCCACCACCCTCCGTTACCTTTCCTTTACTGGCTCTAATGCCTACACGACATTTGCCAAAGCACCCTGGCACACTTTGTCCCTCGATTTTATTACTGACTTACCACCCAGTCAAGGGTTTAACACTATTGTTGTGGTCGTGGACCTATTTTCAAAAATGGCACATTTCATTCCTCTTAAGGGGCTCCCAAATGCTTTCACTCTGGCAAAGCTATTTCTTGAAGGCATCGTACGGCTCCATGGGTTTCATTCAGTTTTAGTCTCAGACCGAGGTACTCAATTCGTAATCTAACTTCTGGAGAAAATGCTGCTCTATGGCCCAGATCGACATCTGGCTATTCACCAGTCACCATCCCCAAATGGATGGTCAAACTGAGAGGACAAATCAGACGCACGAGCAGTATCTGTGTTGCATGTACACCAAGCTGAAGGAAGCTGGTTCGACCTATTATGGATAGCTGAATATGCTTATAATAATTCCCTACACACCAGCACTGGGCAGACACCCTTTTATACCATGTATGGCAGGCACCCACTGTCATCCGCCGCCGCCCCGATTGGCGGAATCTTTCCGCGTTACATGGGCGGCACAAGGGTGGTGTGTTTTAGTCCTCTTTCTATGGTCATCATTCTCGGCCATTCTTGTGGGCGGTGCCTGACGGGAGTTTAAATAACTCCTCTTTCCAGCAGACACCATGTTGCAACCCGCTTCGGAAGACTCTCTTCCGGGTTTATGCGCTCCCAAGGCTTGGCACTCCTTGTTTTGCTGCAGCCTTTCCTCGCACCTCTGTCCACCACTTCGCTCTTCCGCAAAGTGTTTTTCTGGCGCTTTCCTTTGAGCGTTCTTCAGTGTTTTTTCATTAGGTTCGGTTCTTTATTTTCTCCGGACCTACCTTTCTCCTTCTTACCTGTTTCTTCCTCCCTTCTCTCTGCCTCCTGGCTGTACTTCCCGGATTTCTCTCTGCCCTCTCTTCCTTTCTTACCAGATTCGTCTCCCTCTTGCGGAGCTACTGGGCGGACTCACCTGTTTCTGGCTTGCCTTCTGGAGGTCCGTTCTGAAAGTGTTGTTCCCTTCATTGCCTCCTTCAGAGGTGCTGCCCGATCTTCAAGCCATCCTGCTCGTTCACTTCCTGCTCAGCCTTCACCGACACCTACGGAGAGGAAAAATAAGTGAACTCAAGTGCTACGAAGGGTTTTTTCTTCCCGATTGGGTTTTTCCCTTCCTCCAGCTTGATTCCGGAAAAGGGGCCACGGAACTGCTGTTTCCTAGCGGTAACTGTGGCTTCCTTCCGTGACAAGCACTTTCATCCAAGAAAGAAGAAGGATTACCTGGCCAGGCGGAACCTACAATCTACGAACAACAATTCCAGCAGCTCAGGTGAGGAGAGTGCAGAAGGAGGGAAGGAGGAGGGAACGAAGGGAGCTAAGGGAATCAAATTAGCACACCCACGTACTTCTGAGTTGGGCGTTCCTACAACCCTGGAAATGCCAGCAGTCAAAACCTATCACACAACCATTTCTAAAACCTTTAAAAGGGCAGCTGAACAACTACTTCAAGCTATGAATCACCAAAAGAAGTTTGCTGATCAACACCAAGCAAAGGCCCCCAACTACTAAGTGGGAGACAAAGTCTGGCTGGCGTCTAAACACGTGTCCATTAAAGGAACCCGAACTTTCCATCCAAGATACCTGGGTCCATTCACCATCACCTCTGTGATAAATCGTGTGGCGGTCAGACTAGCTTTGCCGTCAAACATGCAGATTCATCCTGTGTTCCACGTGTCTCTCCTTAAACCTGTTCGACCTGGGACCCGGGTAGCAACGCCACCGCAGCCAGTAGTAGTCGCCGGGGAGCCAGAATTTGAAGTCAAGGACATCCAGGATTCAAAGTACATCATATCCAAACTATACTACTTAGTAGACTTATGGTCCATAAAACAGGACATGGGAGCCTTGTGAGTACATCCATGCACCTCGCTTGCTTAGACGATTTCATCAAAACCATCCAAACAAACCAAGACCAGACAGAAGAGCCACCTTGAGCGGGGCCTTGGGGGGGAGAGCTGTCATGATTCCTGTCCCTCTTGTCCCCAGCCCTCCAAGATGTCAGGCTGGAGCCAGGTCACGATCAACTACATGGCCCTCAAGGGCCTCTCCATCCCTCCAAAGACCCACTTGCAGTTACACTTGGCGCTTGTGTCACCAGACTCACTCACTCCCATAGGATAACATTGGGGATTGGACTTGTAGTGCATTGATGGGGACAATAAGGATGCCCCTACATATTTCGGTTCCCAGAACTGCATGTGTAGTCTAGTCTTTTGGATGTGGTTCAGCCCAGAGACACCTGGGATACTGGATATCCCAGACACCTGGGATATCCAGAGACTATTTAAGCCACGCCTAGGCTGAGAAACATGCTTTGTGTTTGTGCCCATGCAGCGTGACACTCACTGTGTTCTGATTGGTCTCCAGTAGGCCTGCGTCTTTCTTCTGCGCTCAGCTCCTGCAAGAACAAGAACACTGTTAGGAACAGCCTTACCTTGTGGCGCTTCTGCCCATCATTCATCGCTTCTTCTGTTCTGCGGGCATCTTCGGCGGAGTCATTCCCATCCCGGCACGCCGTTTCCTAAGGAAAAGGGAAAAGAACAGAAAAAAGGCATTAGTAAGCATTCAGCAAATCTTTGCTTATTTTTAAAGACTGTACGAGCTTCAAACGCTTACCTGAATCCCAGCCGCTCTGGGGAAACTCTGTCTCCAGAACTTCTCATCCATCTGCAAGAGGGAAAAGACACTCCAGGCCAGCGTGGAAACATCTAGAGGCGCCTCATACCGCGCTTACTCACCGCATTTCTTCTTCATAAACCGCATCCACGCTGAAAACGTCGTGGCACCTAAAAGACACAGAAAAAAAACTCAGTTCAATACAAATACAAAAGAGTTGCATCGCGCTCTCACTCACCTTCAGCGCTACTCATCTCAGCAGCACTTCGCCATCCCCGAACGCCGGCCATCATCTAAGGAAGGAAAGGAACGAAGTTAGAGAACTGTTCAAAAGACTCATTATACTTACCTGTCAGACTCTTGCTAGTGAAGTAACTAGGCAGCAACGAGCCCGCATCAATCAACGCGCCCCTGCGCTGAAAGCAGGACGGAGAGCACACTTTTCAAGAAAACAAGGTGAGCTGTGGATCAAAGGGAAGGGTTGGACCCTGGGGAAGAAGGGGTTCAAGCACACAGAGACAATAGGGAGTTAAACTCTACCAATCCTGTGTTTCAGGCCCAGTCTCCAGTCAAGTAGACTCCAGGGAAGGGTTCAAGGTCGTAAGAGGTCAGAACAGGCTGAGTGACGTCCCCGTGGATACCAGGTAAGCGTTACACCCCCTGATATTCTCTATGTTTTTGCTTCAGGTGCCCCCCTGATATTCTTTATGTTTTATTTCTTATGCTCAAGTCATTACCCCCTATATATATATATATATACAGTCTTCTCTACTTCTACCTATTTTATTGTTTCCCCACCACCCTCCGTTACCTTTCCTTTACTGGCTCTAATGCCTACACGACATTTGCCAAAGTAACGAGTTTTATTGCTTTACTCACAGATCGCATTGTTTCCTCTCTGGAACTTCGGGATCGCCGCCCCTTCCTCTTCCTGCTATTAAGGTTTTCGTCCGATCCGCTGCCCGTGGGAATGAGAACGGTTATGCTTGGAAAGGCGGGTTCCTTCAGACCCACTGCAGATTTTTTGAAATTTTGTACTCTATCATTGTCCACGGGAAGCTTCTCAGTCTACTCAGCCGGAATGGCGAAAGGACTCATGATCTTACCGAAGGAGCAGAGTTACTTTGTGCCTTTGGTCTAATGGTGTCTTACACTATATCAATTGATAATCTGTAATCGATGACCGGAACCATCCTCACGCTACCAAGTGTTCACGAGGAGAGGAATTCGCTGACAGGCCTATTGGTCAGCACTCACCCTCTAGAAATTGTAAGACAAGATAGCTGCACCATGTGGGAACAGGGGGTGCAGGATTCACTTACTACGACACGACTCAATAACGAGGACTCAGTAGTTTGGCAGAGGGAAGTCTGTTTAATGATACATACATCAAACAGGGAAATGGGAATCAGCTGTAGTGGGATCACCAGTCTCGCTCCGACTTCCTCGAACTTCAATTGAACAGAGGTTCTTATAGGCAATGTTCGTCATCATCGACGTCTAACTTTACAAAACTCGAGATGCAATATAATTGGTTAGGATAGGTAACTTAAGTAGAGGTGTTATATCTGTATATGATAATAGGGCATACGGATTGGATAACTCTTATCGGGTGGGCGTCTACACCCATCCCTCTACATCACACATGATAGACGTCACTACAACTACAACGTCCTATTGGTTACAATATCTGTAGGACTTAAGATAACTTGGTCCATTGTGATTGGGCAGATTACACCCCTAGACATACATTTCCACGTTTAATTAGCAGCATGCAGAATGGACACCCCTGTGCCTGGTGTCCCAAGCTTTACCCTGCCTTCCTTCCATCAATCAGTTTTTTAGTGCGATGTGTCAATTATTTGGCTAAGGATGGCCTCGAAACTGTAGTCTCTTATCGGGAAAAGTTATGGCATCCTCGGGTCCTGGGTGATATCAGGCGATGGTACTTCTTTGCGCCTGGCTGGTCATGTGTTAGTTCACCATGAATCTGCTTCAGTTTCCAGCTTTTAGTGCATTTAATTCTGTGTCGGCCTAGCCACCTGCATGGGCCCCCCTTATCTTGACCTTCATGAGGCAGGCTGGTATGCTCTGAAGTTGGAGTCTTGTGAGCTGATGCTCTCCTCCCCTTCTCTGGTTGACCTCGATTTCCTAGGCATGAGCCGCTCTTTGTTGAGTTTCGATCGGCTCCTTCTCTTGCCTTTGGCTGGGTTTCGAAACTTGGCCTGGCAGGCCTCTGGCCGCCTGGCTACCTTTCTGCTTTTAAAAAATGGAGTCGCACTTGTATAATGTGCCTTATTGAGGTAGATATACGGTTGGCGCTTGCCGCTCTATCTTCTACTAAGCATTGCAAGCAATATCAATTTCTTAGCATCTTGTGTTTCAAGCCTATTTACACACGTTTAACAGGACGGTTGCTTCCATCTTGTCTCGTAACACTGTTTCCTCACATTGTAACATTGTCTCCTCTCTGTGTCTATTCCATTCAATTTCATAGTTACTTGCACTGGCGTGTTATCTTCGATAGCTGCTCTTGTTCATTCTCAAATCTGTTCAGGCCCTTGTGTCATTTCCACTGGCCTTCCATTAAGGCTTTTGGGGTCTCTTCATGGACCATGTGTATGTACTCCTCATTTCGTATCAGTGGCTGGAATGGCTGTCTGATAGGGTACCGGGCTTCCCAGGATTGTCTGGTTATGGGTGCTTCAACCGGTATGGATCTTCTGATGTATGCTGGGCAGAGTCCCACTGCAGCTCTTTGTAAGTTCATTTGCTCTTCATACATCACATACCTTGGCGAGCGCGTTCCTGTTACCTCAAAATGAGGGGAAGGGTTGCCGGCCATGTCTGGGACCTCCTTTACACTGTGAGAAATGCCAATTCACAAAAGGAAAACATACTCCACAGACCGGTAAGAGTGACGTTAACCACATTAAGTGCCCATACAGACACCTCCAAACGGGAATTTGATTGCATTGTCCATCTGCACCATACTCGCTGCTCCACAGGTGACGTGGGATACCCTGTGAGTCCGTGGCTGATGACATCATTGCGGAACCCCGTTACCCCAGACAGCAAAGCTACATCACCCGCAATGCCAGTGAGCAGTCATTTGGGGTTCTAAAGAACAGCTTCAGGTGCCTCCACAGGGCACGTGGTGAATTGAATGAATCTCTGCCTCTTCATAGCCATGTGTTGCATGCTGCACAACATCACCATCCAACAGAATGTGCCCATTGCCTACTGAGGGAGATGATGATCCTGACTAGGATGATTGGGGCATTGGCCACGACAGGGAGGCACGGGGCCTCAGCACCAAGAGGGACACGTTGATGGACTGGTTATACAGGAGGACATCATACAGGCCTCAGAATGAGATAGATGCCTCTCTGCCCATTGGAACGTGTCCCTCCTCCCAACTACCCCCTTCCTGCATACTGTGAGCAGGGCCGGCCTTAGGGGCAGCAGCACCCTGGGCGAATTGGCGTCCACCCTCGGCCCTGGTGAACAGCGGGTGGGGCAAAGGGGGGCGGAGCCAGGATGTACCACATTTTTTTTTTAACCTCCTCGCTCCGGCAAGGAGGTAATAATATTAATAGGGCGCATCAGCACCCTATTGTTATTAGATGCGCTCCGCCGCCGCGGGTGCATTTAATAACAGCGAGGGGCCTGCCACGCCTTCTGCCACTATGCCAGCTTGGGGTAACCCTTGAAAGACTCCCTCGAGCTGGTGTGGTGGCGGTAATGGCACCTTTTACAATTAAAAGCGCCCGCGGCGGAGGGCGCATTTAATGACAATAAGGTGCTAAAAGCCACATACTGCATTTTGAACCCCAGACCTTGCACTCAGGTTTCTATTGACATTCCCTGTACTTCCTTCTCATCCACATGACCTAGGAGTTCTCTTTGAATGCACCCTAAAAGCACTCTATTGTCATTAAATGCAAACCCCGACGCGGGCGCATTTAATCGCAACAGACAGCCGGCTGTGCCTTCTCCTACTGCTCCAGCTCGCGGGAGCCCTTGAAACACTCCCCCAAGCTGGCGTGGCGAGGGCTAATGGCACCCTATATCAAATCCTATATCAAATCCACAAAGGAGCGGATCACGACAACTGTACTTGTTTACCATTAAACAGGGGAGGGATGTAAGTCTGCTGCTACCCCACTGGATCAGAGTGGAATGCTGCAAAACAAAATGTCTGTTGCATTGTTCAGCAGATGAAGTGTCCAAGGAGAGTCCATTCAAAGAGAACTCCTAGGTCATGTGGATGAGGAGGAAGTACAGGGAATGTTAATAGAAACCTGAGTGCAAGGTCTGGGGTTTTAAATGCAGCATGTGGTCAAATGCAAATTAAATAATTTGGCTAGAAGAGTGGGATGGGATGGTTTAAATAATGTCACCAGACGAGATGCTTGGGAAAAGGGCCCTGTTTTGTTGTCGCTAGTGGTTGCACAATTGACACAAGGTACGATCAGCGTGGCTATCTGGGATGGGTGGAGAATGCTGTGCAGATGTAGGAGCACAGGAGTGGATGTTTGATGTAGAGGTGGGAAAAGTTTCACTCCACACACACTCCTGCACCTCCTTATTGAGTCAGCAGTCCAGTCAATGTGATTTTGGGCTGAGCATAGTGCAGGGTGGCCTTTACCATCGTACGGTGTGGCCGGGTAGATGGGGGGGTCATTGCTGTGGGCCAATAGGCAGATGGTGGCAGAGAAGGCATGGGCAGAATGGCAAGCGGCATGGATGTGCCTTGTGGCCTGCTCTCATGCCACTGACGCATCCTCAATGGCCAGAGCAAAGTCTCCTGCAGACGCAGATACTGCTGCATCAGCAGAACCCTGATCCTGGGCCAGCAAGGCTTCTTTCCTGGCCTCTTGCCTAGCTGCCGTAAGGCAGAAAGCTAGGTAATAAAACCCAGCTATTCAGTCGCTCTCTCTTAGTACCCCAGACAAAAGGGTTTCAAATGGTATATTTCCTTAAAAAATATAAGTTCGAATATACTTAGCACTATTCATTAAAGGAAATCAATCAAAGTCATCATTTTTCAAGTTATCTGTATTTAATTGTATTCACTAATTGCTTCTTAGTGAGGCAGACATCCACACATATACATCCATAGGCCCCTTTGCCAATGCATTTCGGAAAATCATTCCTTCATCAGGGCGACCCTTATTGTCTACAATTAAAAATTAGTATGTGAAAATAATAATATAAAACACATACCAAACGTTCCATATTTCACATTGTTTTCGGCTATGTACATAAACAGAGATCTGTGGGGAACTTGGTTGCATATGCTCAAATTCTGGCAGGGGGTTTTCAACCTTTCAATACTGGGTTGAAATGGTGACAATTATGAGCACTGTTTGTGCTAACAAATGGGCAAAACACTATACTATTTTAAGTAATTCTCTAACACATGGAAAATTCCAATAGATGCTGGTCAATAACAGTATGCAGGAAATGCCGGCACAACCACAGTAAAACACATGTTGATGCCATTGCAGACAATATGTCATAATTGTCATTTTAAACAATGTGTGTGATGCTCGAGCCCTCATTATGTCTGAGAGAGCTGTACGTGCAAGCCAGGCATGGTCCATTGGTCATGCACCGGAGTGACCTGTATAATTCCCACAGGGTGGGGCAGCACTCGTGGGTGCTGTTCTGTGATACTGCCCGCTTCAAAAACAGAAGACCCATTATAAATAAGTCATCCCTTGCTAAAGCCACTCTCTGTTTGCTCTAAATGATAATGGAACGGTTCATACATTGTCTGGTTGGGTTGTTGTTTGATTTTTGCAAGTTCCAAGTCATCACTATAATATGAATGTTAATTTAGTCCTGTGATTTACACTTTTCGTGCATATAACTTGTTCACACGGTTTCCACATGTTCATTTTTTCAATCTTGTCAATTATTTTGACATAAAAACTTTTAAGGGTAGTCAACAAAGTACGTTTTGGCTTACATTTCGTTGGCTGAATTCTGTGACTTGGCATGTGAGCAATTTGCACAAATTGGGGATATGATAGACTGGCAGTGGATTTTAGTTTTTGGCAATGCATAGCGTCGTATATGCTAAAAAATAATTAAACCGTATTGCACGCTCATTTAAATGCTCCCCAGATTGTTATCTTTGCACATGCATCCCCAAAAGAAACAAATACACCACACTAGTTGAAATCCTGAATGCAGATGCATCATCCAACAAAAAGCAATGTACCATTTCCATCAAGAGTGGGAACAGATTTTATTTAATCCAGCATAAAAGAAAATGTGCATCTTTAATATACGATGCCCAACTTATAGTGGGGGGGGGGCGAGAAGAGTAATGTTGAGAGGCATTTTGCAATAATAAACACAAATGATGAAAATAGTTTTCCCAAAGGAAGCTTTTGACGATCTGAGCAAGTAGGTAAATTTAGCGCTGCAATGCAAATGTTGTTACAGAGGCGTCCTTGAAAGTTGCTAATTATTTGATGAACATGGTTCAATTGTGAAGAAAGCAGGCATTCCTGTGGCAGAGTCTGTTGCAAGAGATTTTGAAAACTGTCCTGAATGTATGCCTGCCATGTCAGTTGTGCAGTTAGGTGCAAATACTATGGCAGAGAGGGTGTCATGCACTATCATCCAAAGTGATTGCCTGTCTCTACAAATCTGCTTATTTCATACATGAACTTCCTGAAATCAAAACTTTGATGCTGTCTGACAGCATCTGAGTGCGGTTGCTGTTTCAAGCCACACACCAGATCACTGAGCACTGGGGAGAGCATGCCGTGTCAGCCTTAATATTGAATGTTTCAATTGGTTTCCTACAATTTTCAGGAGACAATTACTAATGAAACCTAATGAAATAAAGATGTTTTTGAAGTTATTACTATCATGGTAAATGCATATGTTATCTCTTTGTCATATAAAGAGCAAATACATTGCTAAAATAAAATCTTTGGCTACATTCTCATACACATGACATCACCATCCCAGTAGGTCTCCTCAGTAGTTCCTGCCTATTGTCCATTAACTACAACTAGCTCTTGCTAGTGTAAAGGTTGGTGACCCCTGATCTAAAGCTAGCTTGCTTTAGGGGACCAATCCCTGCTCCTGGCTGGAGTGGACTTTTTACCTGTTGATCTTGCACCTAAAGTGCTTTGCTCCAGAGTAAGTGGAGGAGACTGGAAAGGGAAAGAGAGACATTGAGAAACAAGATGGTGGAAGGCTTCTTCCAGTGTCCAGAGCACTCCTGCCTATACTACTCCTGCCCCCTTTCTTCCTATTGACAACAAATAGCTTTGGATATGCTGCACCCTGGTGTGAGGCTACTCCTCCTGAATGGGTGTGCTGATTTGATACCCGGGCCCAGGACAGCTGCCTGCTGTGAGACTGTCTCTGGAGGAGGGGGTTACTGGCCGTCCCAAAAGGAATCAAAGAGAGTCTGGGTCCTCTTGGTTTCGGTCCTGCCGTGTGGCAGTATTGACCCGTCTGGCCCGAATACACATTCCCTTACACAGCAGAGCTGACTCACAGGAGCTGACACATGTGCAATATCAATTGGGATGTGGCGGCCATGATCATAAGTATCCCCATGCACTATGCCTAAACTCAGGCATAGCTTATTCTTAGAGATTACCCTGCCACCAGCATGGGGTACACATGATCATCATAGTTTCGGTACAGAGGGAATATCTTAAATGTCTGTGCTGCAGTGACTTTACTGTATCTGCAGCAGTCGAGTGGGCATTTTGTGACCTTTAGACCTACTCTCTGCCATGAGCAGAGCGGGTGCTGCGGATCAGGCTACTGATGCAGCAGGGCACAAGTGCACTATGGATGCAGTTACAACAAAGGGGGTCTGGTTAGCAGACTACCCCATTGGTGAAGGAATCACTTGCATCATTTCATGTACTAAAAATAAAAAAGCCAGGGCTTTGCACCCTTGCCAGATGGAACTTGCTCACCAATCTTGTTTACTGCCTCCAATTCCCCCCGCCCCTTCTTAAAGGGCAGATTCCCATCAGCCATAATTGCCCCCAATGAGAAACCAGCATCCACCAGTTCCATCTCATACCCCACCACCTGTGCCTGGGCAGTCTCTGCGCCTGACACTCTCTTAATTAGATCAGCCAAACAAGTTTCAGCCACAGGGACTGGTACTACACGTTGACAAAAAGGTAGGGGGAAGCCAATGTCTGTTCCTGGCTAAGGATTGATCTCACTGTCCCTTGAGGAGGTTGGGCGAGGCCTGTCCTTGCCTTAAGTAAAGATGGCTTCATGGGAGCACTGGTGTACTCCACCACCAACAGAATGCTGCCAGCCCACAGCAGCTGTGGCGGTGGGTGAGCCACAGTAACATTTTCAGTTGTTGGTATAACTCTTCGGTTGCTGTCCTGATCACTGTGGCCAGTGCTCCAGATAAGATTTGGAAGTGGGAGACATTTACTCACTCTTTTTTAAAGTTGGCAGTAAAATGATTTTTAGCGAGTAAAAATGTTAGTCCAATTCCCCATGGGAGCATTTTATATGCAGAGATAAATATGTTTTCACAGGAAAATGGAAACGTTTTTGTAATAATTATTTCTTTGCACTTAGTTATTCCTGCACACAAAAAGATACAGGTTTACCTCTTCCTATCAGGCAGTAAAAATAGTAGTTTCTTCCTGTGGTACTATGTGCACTACTGTTTCAAACATATCCATGCAGAGTTTTGGATGAATTCTATTTTTTGTTGGTAGTATTTTTACTCCCTATTATTATTTTGTGCCTATTTTTAGGGAGTAAAAGTGGCTGATACATCCCTTATCCGTAGAGCTGACTGTGGCTGCCCAGTCGCTGTCTCTAGTTTCAGATGAGTTGGGGCGCAATGTGGGTGGCTCATGGTGGAATTGTGTCCTATAAAGCTTCAGAGTGTTTAGCCAAGTACAACTTTAGCTCACTTGCTTTCTCCATGAGTCTGCCATCATCATCACCACCACCATCATCCTCATCATCAAGTCCTTCCTCTGGAATGCGCTCACCAGCCTGTCGGTGAAAGCACACATTTAGTGTGCAGAGTACTTTGGGCTCATGCTACACGCAATACCTCAATGTTCAATTCTTAATGCTGTGTTTTATGCACAGGAAGGTTCCTTTCTGGAGTAACATTCATCCACAGGAATGGTAATGTCAATATGTGTGCGATGGGATGGATAGGCTGCATTGATGTTTGGCTGTGCACAAGTGTCATCACTTCCAACCATTACTCCTGTGTGGCCTTGCCACTTACTGGCAGGAGTGCATTAATGGAAATGCCATGGATGGGCCATGTCCCCACCAAATGATGTAAACTTCAAATTGATTTGAGGAAATATTTGTGAGGGGTCAGTAATGCGAGGTGGACAACTGCTTGTAGATCTCTCAAAATAGGCCATTCAGGGGGCACCAGAGGGCCAATCAAGATGGTGGCTCCTCTATGAGCTCCCAAGAGACTCTTAATTAATCCTGGACAATCGCCGCAATCCTGACACGTAGTCAGTGTTCCTGCTTCAAAAAGAACACAGCAAAGACTATAGCATCTGCTACTGCCAAAATCGCTGAGGAAACCACTCTGGGTGATCCAAAACGCTGTGTGGGCTGTGTCGTGGGAGGCGTCCTCGCGGCAGGCCGTGCCCACGAGGCCTGGACAAGCTCCCTCTGGGGCGCAGAACGCCACCGGCATAGACCCCGACCCGCTAGCGGAGACCGAGGGGCGGGCGCGCACTCACCGCATCAAAGGAGCTTGCCGGCGCTGCTGGATTGCGGCCGCTGTGAGGCCATGGAAGAGGGAGTGCCGGCTCCGGTCATGAGGGCTGGCCACATCTCGGGCTGAAACGAGGAGGTGAGGAGTGCGGCGGCGGGGCGGGGAATGGCGCGGCCCACAAGGAGCGGGCGGGAGGAACGTGCTGGCCCCGTGCGGCAGACCCGCGGGTGGAGGTAGGGGGCGAGTGGCCTCCCCGCGCTGTCATCTGTCCCCGCATCAAAGCGTCCCAACGAGACAGCAGGCGATCCCCCCCAACAAAGGGGTGCGGGGTGCCGCAGAGTGGGGCCCCCCCCTAGTGCCCGAGTGCAGAGCCGGGTGTAACATCTTGCCTGGAGGCAGGAGGCAGCAAGGCACAAGCCTGAGGATCAGTGCCGGCTGCCGTGGCAAGCAAAGCACAAGCAGAACAACTGCCCGTCCCCGCCACACCCGTGCACTCCGTATGCATTGACTCCCTGCCCGTAAAGACACACACTGCCCTCCTCGCCCTTTCTAAGCACTGCCTTGATCTCAGAGTGGCAGAAAGCACCATAAAGAGGGAGATGCATGCAATAAAAAGAAACAGTGCAGTGCCAGCACCAAGTAAACAACCACAAGTTTCAGCCAAATAAACCTCAATACAGCAAGGACTATCACTATCAAAGACCATCACACTCTCCAGTAGCTTGCATAACACTGGCGCAGCTCAGCCAGCTCCTGCCTTGTACATCACCAGCATACATGCTGAGAAACCCTAGAAATGTCCCACTTGGAACTCACTGGCCCCACGAAACACTGAGTCTGCGCTCTAACTTATGCCAAGACCAGTTCCCATTGCCACACGGAAGCCAACCTCTAAACATATTAGAATCCACAACGATCCGGGGTCTGCAACTACTGAATAGCCACAGAGCTGGCAGGCACCTCCACCCCGCTGGAACGAGAATGCAGTGGGGAGCGACCCCCCCATGCTGCCCTAAACAAGAAGCTGCTCTCAGAGATCCAGAGGACAACATCAGCCACAACAGCAGCGTGGGCCCCTGTGCCTGCGGGACCGTCGGCAGTGGTGTGCGACACAGACTTCCCCCCCATCGGAACGGCGCTGCCAACCAGCACTGCCTCAAACACAGCATAATAACAAGAGGCCCACCTGTGTGCCCGTTTGACTCGCTCGTACGCGGAGACCGCCTGCCAACACCAGGATGGGCAAATTGGACAAATCACAACGGAAGCTCAACTTCGACGCTGGACCCTCTTCCAAAACCCCAAGACAAGAAAACCACCCGGGCTTCCCACAAAACCCTGAAGGCCTGGAAGAAGACCACCCACAGCAGCTAGATATCCATGAGATCCTATTAGATCTAAAAACAGGAATCAGGAACCTGGATAGCAAAATCGACTCGCGGTCGTCCAAAGTAGACTTACTTCAACATTGCTTGGACAAGCAAAAAGACAGATTAGACAACGCCGAACAGAGAATCTCAGATCTGGATGATGGCGCAACATCACTAACGCTGAGGGTGTCATCATTGGAAAGTCAAATGTAGACAGTCATGGCCAAAAACAAAGATTTCGAAGGTCGCTCCCACCGAAACAATATAAGAGTGGTCGGAATCAGAGAACAACCATCACGCAACAAAATGGAGGATCATGTAGAAAAAATATGCAGAGACCATTTTGGAGACACGGCCCTTTCCCAACTATTCGCAATTGAGAGGGCACATAGGATCCCGACCACAAAATCTATTCCCGGAGCACCGCCCCACCTAGTAATAGCCAAACTGTTAAATTACAAAGACTGTGACACCATTTTGAGGCTAGCAAGGGAGAAAGGCAACCTTCATTATGACGGAGATGCAATACAAATTTTCCCCAATTTTTCCCCAGCGGTCCAAGCCCAAAGAAGATCCATTACAGCGGTCAAGCGCCGGCTACCCGACAACCAAATCACATACTCAGTGCTTTTCACTGCAAAACTCTGTGTCCAGCTCGAGGGGAAAGTCCATTTCTTCACTTCACCAGAAGATGCCTCCCTATTCCTTGACAGGCACGGATGCGGGACCCCAAGTGGCAACCAGGCAGCTTCACAAAGGGAGCGCGCAGAGAGAAACCCACCATGAACCACAAAGAAGTAGCGAACCGTAACCATGACCAAACGATATCAAATGTCAGGACATCAGATTCAAATGGTAACAGGAGCACCCACCCCTGGGAGGTCGCTAGTGCCCCACGCACAGCAACACTAACTTTTTTTGGGGGGGAAACCGAACTGATGAGTTGGAGGTTATCTGTGTAAAGTTCTGTTCACAAATGTTATTCTGGTTAAGCACTGTCGGCCCCACTCCCGCACTGCCTCACCCCCCCACCCGCAGAGTCTAAGCCAAACAGAAATAACCATGCCCCCCGATGGTCCTCAGTACCAATTCAGTTCGCCGAAAGCCGACACACAGCTCGAATGGTGAACATGGAACACGCCATCACAATTCAAGGTAGCAACGTGGAATATTAGAGGAGGTAACATCCCTTCCAAAACTAGGAAAATCCTGCAGTTCCTTAAGCGCCACAAGGTCGACATGGCCATGATACAAGAAACTCATCTGATCCCAAATAAAGAACACGCTTGGGCTCGCAACTGGGGCTGCCATCGCTATTTTTCCTCCTTCTCCTCCTACGCCAGAGGGGTGGCCACCCTCATTAATCCTAAAGCCGGCTTCTGCTTGATGAAAGTAGAAAAAGACACTGATGGCAGAGCCTTCCTGGTCCTAGGAATTATGGAGGGGAAAGAAATCGTGTTCGTGAACTCATACGGCCCCAACGTGGATGGAGCAAATAACTTCGATTGGGTCCTTTCCCATCTCACACAGACTGGGGCGGCGACCTCAACACCCACTTAAACCTGCAAAAAGACAAGTCGCAGACCAACACAGTCACCACGTCCATGGCCAGCCTTCAAGTCCATATGTGGAGCATACAATTTGGTAGACATATGGAGGCACAGCAACTGGGAGAGTCGCGAGTACAACTTCCACTCTGAGGTCCACAATACAAGCTCGCGAATAAACTATCTTCTTGTTTCTGCACAAAGTGCATTTCAGTGGGGCGAGTGCAAGATCCTGCCGAGAACCTTTTCTGACCACGCAACCGTGACTCAGGAGTGCATACTCCCCAAAGGAAAATCAGGAACTCTGCACTGGCGCTTCAAACCCAGAGCCCTAACAGACCAGGTCTTCGCAACAGAGCTGCGAGAATAAATCACATCCTTCTTAAATATAAATCAAGACTCAGTCTCATCAGCAGGAACACTATGGGAAACACTGAAGTGTTATATAAGAGGTGTATGCATCGCCAAGGAAAATGAAATTCTAAAAACAATCAGACTTGAATTAGCTGCGAATGAAGAACGCCTGAAAACCTTGGAATTGCAGCTCACCGCTACCGATCAAAAGCATATCCAAGCAGAGTTTAAGGAAGAACTACTTAAATTTAGAAACACAGCAGAACTAGAGGTGAAATTCCTACGTCGTGGTCACCTGATCCGTCAGTATGGCAAATGGCAGAGACCCTGTAGCGCTCCTGGCCCGCCTAATCGCTGCTGAAAGAAAACCCACCCTGGTGGAGAGAATTCGATCCCCACAAGGCACACTAGTCCACACAGAGACAGAAATAGTCGAGGTTTTCCGGGCCTTTTACCAAGACCTGTACAGTGCAAAACACCCCAGCGACCCTGAGCTACTACGCAATTACCTAGCAGACACAGAGCTGTACTGGGTGGAAAGGGAACTCTGCAAACCCCTGAACGACCCCATTACTTTAGAAGAGATAGTGGAAGTAATAAAGTGCCTACCCAACACCAAAGCCCCTGGACCCGACGGCTTAATAGGTGAATTTTACAAAGCATTCGTGCCCCTCATAGCTCCACTACTCCTGAAGGTGTACCAAGAGGCATTGGAGGTAGGCATTCTCCCGCAGACCTTAAGAGAAGCCAATGTAATTCTCCTACATAAAAAGGGCAAACCACCTGAGGAATGTGGTTCTTACAGACCAATTTCACTAATAAACCTTGATAACAAAATTTTAGCCAAAATACTGTGCAATAAACTGATCCCCCTCATGCCGGCACTGGTACTTGCCGACCAGGCAGGCTTTATACCTGGCCGCAATACAACGTTCGGCATAAGAAGAATGTTTGGAGTCATGGGGGCGATTGACCCCACACATCAGGCAGTCGCAGTCCTTCTTGATGCTGAGAAGGCTTTTGACTCCGTTGAGTGGCCCTTCATGTTCGCAGTGCTCAGTCAACTTGGACTGGGGAACCAATTCATCAAAATTATAGCACTACTCTATAACAAACCCCAATCAACCATCATTCTTGGCTCAACAAAATCCACAAATGTAAACATCAAACACAGGAACAGACAAGGATGTCCACTATCAGCGCTGATTTTTGCACTGGTGATGGAACCGCTGGCCTCCGGCCTACGATCACGACACATCCAAAGAGGACTGAACATAGGACCCTACAGACTGATTATCTCGCTTTATGCAGATGATGTTGTGTTATTCATCCAGAACCCCGACGAAAACCTAACCCCCATAATGAATGAGATAAATAAATTCAGCGCACTCTCTGGCCTGAAGTCAATTATTTTCCCCCTAGCCCCCAGCACCCAGAAATTTGCCGATGAATATAACTTTAAGTGGGAAAACTCCCATGTACGATACCTCTGGATTCTTTTGTCCCTGGGTCACAAAGACATTTTTCAAGATAACTATGAAACCACACTGAGATCACTTCAGGAGAAAGTGAGCAGATGGAAAGCGTTACCATTGACGATCTGGGGTAGATCGTCACTTGTTAAGATGATAATTCTGCCTAAACGTCTATACCTGTTTACCAATATCCCAATTTTACTCTCACGTCTCTATCTAGGGACATTAAAGAGGCTCACGCTAGATCTTATCTGGGCCGGGAGGCCAGCAAGAGTGGCCTACTCAACTCTCACACTACCAACGACAAGAGGTGGGTTAGGGGTCCCTGACCTCGAACGGTACTATTGGGCAGCGCAGGTGCATTTTCTGAGTTACTGGTACTCTACCCATTTCATTAGACCACATGTTCAGATAGAACGGGCCCTTGCATTACCTAATCTTCTAAGAGCGGTTATCATCAGCCAACAGTCAGTACCACACACCACACTAAATGTGATACAAGCCACTTATGCTATTTGGAAAAGAATTGCTCACAAGTTTGGGTTAACAATCAGATACTCTCCCCTCCTACCTATAAAATTCCTACCAGGAATTCCCCTCACAAATGAAAATGTGTTCCTCCAATGGGCTGATAAAATACACATTCACTCATTTAGCGATCTGTTCCTTGAAAACACATTCATGACACCACAACAAGCTAAGGAAAGAGGAAGTACCTCCCCGCTAGACATCTTCATATATTTCAGACTGCGCTATGCTATCCAGGCTCTTGTTCCATTATTTCCACGTCAGCCTCCAACCTGGCAGTTGCTCCATGGCGTGATCCAGGCGCAGAGGGGGGGCCGATTAGTGTTGTTGATATATAAATCGCTCCTAGCAGACACGGCACATGGAAATCCACGCACGAAAGAGCGGTGGGAAAGGGCCATGCAGACTTCCATCCCTGACGAAGAGTGGGTATACATATTCAATCAGACACAGAAGGTTGCTCTGAAATCCAGGTTTATACTTATCCACTTCCAGTATCTACACCAAACGTACTACACCCCAGCTAAAAGATTCCTACACAAACCCGAGTCAGCAGCGAAATTTGAGCGATGAGGAGAACTTGCGGCCGACTTCCTTCACCTTGCCTGGAGCTGCCCGGCACTAACTACCTTCTGGTCGCAAGTCCTCCAAGAGACCGAGGCAATAATCGGAGAAGAGCTAAAACCCGTTACCACAATAGCACTTCTTGGAATGACAAAACAACTGACACGCTCCCTAAGGAGACTGGCAAGTATATTGCTGGTCCTAGCACTTAGGAGAGTAGCCATGTGCTGGGGGCGGGGTCCAGTGCCCACATTTACAAAATGGCAGAAGGTCGTACTCTACTTTCAGGACGTGGAGACAGAGTTTTTAAAAACATTATCCCTACACGCAGGCCCCCCGGACATCTGGGGGTCCCTACGTCACACACCTGATGAACGGCAAGGGAGACTCCTCGGCCCCCACATCCCTGAGTCAATCAGCAAGTTAAGGGACACCAACAAACTGGTACAGAGAGAGAAGCAACCAAGCAAATGGCTCAAGGCATGGGGTAAAAAACGCAATAAACAAAGACGGACAAGGGTGGGTGGGGAGGATTAGAGGCTGGGGCGAGACGGTGAGGGATGAACTGGGGCAAGTCGTTAGTCCCATAGTTGGGTGGAACAAGTGCTGATTTGTTTTTGTTTTCTCCTTCCTTTTTTTTTTCCTTTCTTCTTTTGTTGTTTGACCTTTGTCTTGAAAATCATAAATAAAGTTTTTTTAAAAAAAAGGCCATTTTATTAAAGAAAATATAATGAAATAATACCTCGCTTGGGCTACTCTACAGAGAAATGTCTTACCTAGTCTAAAGACTAAGGGAACATTCTGTAGTATGGGTAAACTGGCCCTCACTCTAAACAAGCAATATACAAACAAAATGATATAGCAACACAATAGAATAACCAATATAAACACAGTATATTTATAGCCTTCTCTTGTCCTGGGTAAACTCCCTTTCCCAGGCTTCAAAGTCACTTCCAAATGTTCAACAAAGGAACAGAAAGGTTTCAAAACAGTTCTTCAAAGTTCAGTTAAAACAAAGATCACCAATCAAAAATCCACCAGAAGCCACTCTTTAAAAGATTCCCTTTAAACTTCCAGGAAGAAAAACAGCATCGCTACTAGATAAATTGTCACAGTTCGAAAAAAGTGCGATATTTTTCAATTGTCCATAATATACACTTCTTGACAACTTCTTCTGTTACAACAGTTGGTATATTTATGAGGATGTTCTGCTGCTTCTACTTCCAACAACCATACTTTTACTGTTGGCACCATGACAAGAGTCAGTTTTTCCTCATATCACAATACTGCTTCAACCACTTTGGTGTGATATCTACTGTCAATTGTAAACAGCACCTCAGTTCATGTGTAACTGCTACTGCTTCAGTATGTATGACTTAGTAGGTAGACTTTAAAAAGACACTCAACCTCTTCAGGTAAGCAAGGCACTCTTCCTTTTAAGGGCTTTCATAAAAGGGTAGCCTCTTTGCCTCTTAAATCGGTCTAACTACCACCAGAACAACCTGCTTCTGCTCACAGGACTCTTTCGCTTCTATCTTCTGCAATCTGTTGCACCACAGTTGGTTTCTACGTCAGGGTATTCTTCACAAGCATTTGCTTCTCATTCCTCAGCTTTGCACAAAAGTCTCCGTGCCACTTTCTTAGCTTCAGGTAATAATGTGGTACTTGCTTCGTATGCCACTTAACTGTTAACAACCTCACAAAGCTGTGACTTAGTTCTGCAATGCTTGTTATTCCCCCGGGCTCTATCCTTTCACCCTGGCTTTTCAACCTCTACTTGGCCCCTTTGTCTCACCTGATCTCTACCTTCTCCTCTAACTTTCAGTGTTATGCGCATGACACTTAAGATTTCCTTCAGGCTCCCCTCATCCCCCTCTCCTCTCTCGCTCATTCCCGACTGTCTATCCATGATTGGTGTGCCTCCAACGATCTCTGCCTTAATGCCAGTAAGATAGGGTTCCCTCTCATTGGGACCCCTGTCCCTGCTTTCCACCTCTCGCTCTGGCCACCTGCTTTGGGCCCTCTTCCTTCCCCTTCCTGCCAGGCAAAAAATCTTGATGTCATCTTCAACTCCACTCTCTCTTTCTCTCCTCACATCTCGAACGTCGCCAAGAAATCCCACTACCAGTTGCACCTCCTCAAAGGGACTCTTCCCTTTCTCATTTTCCCCTAGAAGCTCACTGTCTCAAGAGCCATGGTTTTCTATAGGCTGGACTACTGTAACAGCCTCTTTCTCAATCTGCCTTCCTCTACTCTCTGCTCTGTGCAACTAATGCAGAACAGCACTGCAAGGCTTACCTTTCGCCTAAAGCCCAGGGATCATATCTCTCCAGCCCTGAAATCTCTCCACTGGCTCTCATGGCTGCAAGGATCAAGTTCAAGACCCTTTGTATTGTCCACAAGGCTTTCTGAGGCCGGGTCCCACACTACATCCAATGCTCTCATCCAAAATACCTTACTTCTCGAGCCCTTCGCTCAGCTACCACCAACTCTTTAAGGGTTAGACGCTTCTCCAGGCAGAGAGTGGGGGGTAGATCTCTCTTCTCTGCAGGTGACTCCCTCTTGAATGGCCTCCCTGTCCCTCTCAAATTTGAGCCGGACCACCTGAAGTTCTGGAAGCAGTTCCAAACTTTCCTTTTCTACTCTGCTTTCTCCCTCTCCCCCTGCTGACCTACCTGACCTACCTGTCTGCTGTACCGAGTGGTTGCTTGGGTACCCTAAGAGTCTCACTGGGTACCAGGCTCTTTCTTGATCAGTCACCTTGCACTGGCTCTGGGCCTACCACGCATGTAGGGGCTGTAACTGTAACACTACAGTCCCTTGTTCTCCTTGCACAACCCAGAGCCTTGCTGCCCTGACTGCACTTACTCAGAGCATTGCTGCCCTGTTTTCCCCTTCCCTCTTCCTTGCACTTCCCCCTCCCTTTCCCTTTGCACTTCTTGTTCTCGCACTTGCACGACCTAAATTTCACAAGGCCTAGTAAGATTGTTTGTCTTGTCCTCCCTCTGTCTTCCCTCCCTGTCTTGTCAGGCCTAGAAATTCTTGTGTAAAGGCGCGTCATAAATGACTTATCATATCATATCTAAGTTTCACCCTGACAATGGGAGGTCTACTGGCTTGGGCGATGCTTGTTCTTCTCCTTAAAGCTTTTAGTCTCTTTACTTCTTAAAATGGCTTCAATGTCAATTCTGGATACAATACAGAGTTTAGGCTTCATAATAAGGCCCGTGCAACTTTTCTTTCAGGCAGTTTCCAAGGTTTAAAGTTGACACAAAACCTTGTGTTCCCGTGTAATAGCAAAAGAATGAAGTTCAGGCTTCCTTTGGGAATAATAATTAGGCACACACGTTTTCCCTTTGTTAAGGTTTTCACTCTGCTACTTGTAACTCGTGCAATAGACAAAGTTTGGTATTTGGTAAAATTTAGGAAGTGTGCTCTCAACTTAATTAGAGACACACCACGGCTTCATTGTACAGCAAACAGTGTTGGATACATCAACAATGGGGTTCAAGTGTTTTAGCTTCTCGTGCAAACAAGGATCTTCAACATTATACGCCAGTGCTACACCTTCATTGATAGGAAGACTTTGAATACAACGAACAAGCTTTTCTCGCATTAACTCTATACAAGTCAATTAGGTGCTGGTTACAGTTACCAGCCAGGCTCGTGCAGTGCACCTGAACGCTGTGCTTCATTCACCGGCTTCAATGACACTGGTTATGCAGGTCACACTACTGCTACGGCTTTCTCCACTTCTTCTGCTACTTCTGGTCTGCTGGAGACCCACACTCTCTCCAGGCAGGTTTCTCTGGTCCGGCCACTTACCGTGGGAGTTTCCTATTCTCCCGAGACCCTCGGCTTTCCTTCTGCTTCTGGCCAAAGTCTCCTTCAGCATTTCCATGGCTCTGCAATCACTGCAACTCGGCTCACATGGGGAAAACTCAGCCTCCTGCACTTCTTCCGCTGCACAGCCTCTGCAATTGAGAGTTTGACAGAAAATAACTTTCTCTGAGCGTGCAGGTGAAATCTGCTATCTCCACGCTCCGGTATCCCCTCCATTCTGCCACTTTCTCGTGATGTGCCAGCCTCATGCTTTTTCTACTACTCCTTTCTGGCTGGGCCCTTTCATGCCTCCCAGCTTGGTTAACAGGCTTCAGGTGTGAACCATTTGGTTCAATTGCCTGATTTCTACAGTGGCTGCTAGTCATAATTGCTTGACTAGTACATCTGCATGCCTCTTCAGCCCTCTTCTTCGTCTCAGTCCCTCCAGGATTCTGGAACTTGTCGCTTTTCCTATAAAAGTTAGGTTTTTCAAATTCAACAGTCTTTTTAAAGGTAGATGTTATTTCCTTAATATTTTTAACAGAGGGACTGTGAGATTTAACTTTATCAGAGGAAGATGGGGTTTCCATAATCCTTTCCTTTGCACCTTTAGCATTGAGGAGGGTATTTACTTTGGGACACCAATAACAGTCTTGCTTTTGAAATAATGTGTTCTGAATTTATAAGTTTAGCTTTCACAACCGTAGATCTCATATCATCTTGAGAGACATTACAATGACAATAAGCCATGACCTCCTTTGGTACAGTGGTAAGAGTCTTTCTGTCGGAGGAAAAATACTGTGGGCCACATTCCGAGGTGGGCGCAAAGGGCTACCTTGCACCATTAAGGACATCGGTGCCGGTAATCCCTTTGCGCCCTACTACGAGATCCCTTAGCGGGTCCCTTCCTTAACGCCTGGTTTTACCAGGCGTTAAGGACGTGACCCGCTAAGGGAAATCAGAGCCAATAATGGTACCGCAAATTGCGGTACCGTTATTAGCTCCTTCCCCCTTTCCATTGAGCCCTATGGGGGCTCAAATGGGAATGTGGAATGGTTTGATGAATGGGGACTTACCGGTCCCGCCAAGGTCGGACTGGACCGGTAAGTACCCATCTCACCAAACCGGACACGGTACCGGTATGGGAGTTAGCCATGGCGCAAATAGCGCCATGACTACCTCCACACTCGGAATGAGGCCCTGTGTCTCATCTCATGGAATTCCCTCACCATCCTGGGCCCTTTCTCCTCCCAGGTGATCATCCCGCAGTACACCAGCGCCAGGGTTGGGATCAGGAAGCATCTGCCTTCCCCCCGCCCACCTGGAAGGAGACTTTAGGCAGGGTTGCAGTGAGGGGCCCATAGAATTGTTCACATATTGCTGCAGCTAACATTGCTCCAGCAGTTTCCACTACGAATTAACCACAGAAAGGCTGTATGGAAAATTCAACTTTTCTGTACATTGTTCCTGTCCCACCCCTATGCAGGCGCATCCTTCCTTTGTGTAGATGCGGACATGTTGCTTTTCAAGCATCAGGGTTTTGTGAGGTAATGACATGTGTGGCACATTATGCTGTTACATGGGCCCTCCAGCATTGCTCCCCATATCTCAGAGATGGGCCCTTAATGGTCTGCTTTTAGCCATATGTTGGTAGGTCCCAGGTTGATGTGTATGTGTCCTGCCAGTGTGGGCATGTTGCAAACTGCACTTGATAAATGGCATCAGCTTACCATTGCTTGCCCAGTTAGTGTGGTCTCTATGCATATCACATCTTGCCATTCTGCCACAGGGCAGAGGTTTCTCCTGTGGATTTCTCCCATGTGTTTATGCAGGCAGATTGGTGATATGTTGATGGGCTACTTTTACCTTTCCCTCTTCCCCCCTGGTCACAGCTCCTTGACATCACCCAGGATGTTGGTTTGGTAGAGGCAATAGAGTTAAGAGGGTTCTGAGGGAATACCCACTGACATGTTGATGGGTGGACAATGGAGAGAAGCTGCTTGCTGAAGGCACATCAGCCATCCAAGATGCTGCAAGGCCATGTATTAGTCAAGTAAGTGATTGCATGTTACTGCACACATTTAAATACCCTTTCCAAGTTTCATTTTTTACCAAACATTGCATGCAAGCACAAGTGTTGTGTACTGTGGCACCGGACATCTCATTCCTTGCATTTACACATGGATGTTTTACTGGATAGACAACTGTGGTGTAGTTACCTTTTACCATCACTATTTGGAGCCACAGGATTATCTTTCAATTGTCATCATTCATTCATTGCCTGCATGTTCTACCCTTTCATTTCAGCTACCACATTCGCCTGGTTTTCCATCAGACCGGATGCGCATGTTGGGGAGTGCCCCGCTGTAAATACCACTTTATCACAGCCGGATTACATGGTGACCCATTACTGTCAACTCCTGCAATTGGTACCTGCGGGACCTCTGTTACAGTATATCGCAACTGTATTCCCTTTTGTGTCACCAACAGCATTACATTTTCGCACACACACACTTCACAAATCACAAGATGTTTTCTGTGCACTCTCCTTCAACTCCAGTTTTGCGTTAAGAGTAGATGCAGACCCTTTAACCAGGTCGAAAACCATGCAGGATAAATGTGAACACTAGCACACTATGTAGGTTTTTCCAAGCTCATCCAACAGAAAATATGCCATCCCATCCACTAGGTACATGCAGACTCAGACAAAATAATGGAGATGTTTAGGGGAATAGAAAATGTGCGGCCACCTACTTCTCGACTGCCCCAGAATTGCAGCGGAAAGACTTAGCGGGAGATTACACTGTGTAACAAGCCCAGAGTTTAATCAGAAGAACACAAGGGGTACACCAAACTGTAATGTGGAGATAGCCCCGGGGTGCAGGAAAGCTCTGGCTGCAGCTAATAATGCAGAGGAATTGGAAGATCAGTGCAACACAGCGAACAGAAGTGTGCTTCGGCGAAACAGAGAGATCGGCCTCTCTGGAGAGAAAAAGGTTCAAAGGAGAAACTCTAGGGAATGTGGACCAATTGCATAGAACTCTGAGCACCTTAATTTAGGTTTAAGCACCTGACCCTTAAAGGTAAGAAGTACAGGAACAGATGTAAGAACAAAAGGTAGAAGATAGCCTTGCTATATACTCAAAAATACCAAATGTTACCCCTTTGATTTTTACTGATCTGGGGACAGATTACAGAAATTTAGCACAGGTGCAAGTGCAAAGTTTGAACAGTATTAGCACGAGAGCAAAGGTTGCCTTATTTTTAAAAACATTGGGGCATATTGTGAAAAGAGAAAAATAATATGAGGCCGGGAAACCCAAAGGAAACACTGGTTACAAAGGAGCATACAAAGTACTTTATTTTAAGGTCAAGCAATGACAAAGTCAATGACAGGTCAGATAGCTATCGGCCCTCAGTACAACACAACAAACTTCAACGGGGTTCGATGTATTCAGTGAGAGACTGTACATTGGGACATTCAGGCTTTTATACTCCAACCCCTTCACGGATTAACCATTCTATGAATGTATTACCGGTCTAGGGTCTCTTCCAGGTCAATCTTCTAATACATACATCAGTATGCGCATAGATCATTTCCGTTGATACAGGTAATCCATTTACATGCAGGTCAACAGAAGGACAAGGTCTCGGTTCACGACCCTAACAAGTGGCTTGCAGGCAAGTTATACATGAGCTGTACGGAGGTCATGTTGACCAGATTCTGTTCGGAATGGCATTGTCCACCATTTTGATGTACAGGGTGACTTTTACACAACAAGAGAACCTAAAATGGCGGTTTGATTCAAGATGGCGGCTTACATCAATTTCTAAGGTCAAGACCTTGCCGTAGAGAGTTATTCACGTACAGTTTTATGCAACTTGGCGTAGGCCAATATACATACAATCGTTTACAATAGGAGGCATAATTTAATATCCAGTTTGACCAACCCTCCTTTTGGCCTATGCCAAGTGCTAAGACTACTTCTGATTTCCTTGCAAGTAACTCCATACGTCATCGTCCATACACCCTGAATCGCCGTCAGAGATATCTATGGCCATCAGGTCTCTTTAACACATACTCCTTGGAAGTTTTATCCGGGGCATATACTTTGTGTCCTATCGTACCTATCGCCTGAGCACACCATCCCCGTAGCATCGAACATATCCTAGGCAGACATTGGATACAACAACAAAGCAATAGCAGAACTCCCAAAATGATCAACAAAATCGAAAGTACCTTCCAACCCCAAGATCGCAAGAAATCCCAAAACCAAACACTAAGATTCCAGTTCCCCTCGGGAACATGCACTTCTGAACTAAGGACGTGCAGATTCTGAATTGCTTTGAAAATGGTTGGGGAGGAGTCTGGTACAAAAACACAGCAAGAGGACCCCACTAATTTACATACACCACCACGTTCAGCCAGAATGACATCTAATGCCATCCGGTTCTGGAGTGCTACTAATCTTATTGCTTTCTGCTCTAATGTCATGTTATAGAGTATATCTGGTGTCCGGTTGATGGTTCTCTCCAGTACTCTCGCTAGTCTCCTGATGTCTTCGGAATTTGCTATCTGCCCCCAAAATGGCACAACTGATTTTGCTATATCTCCCATCACTTGTGCGGGGGTATCACAATTCTCGTCCCGCCGTGGACGAGCCTTTGAAACTTCCAAAGTGCTTGCTATGAATACCCCAGGTAACAGGATCCCTAAATAACAGGTTCCCTGCCAATCCCTGGGCAACCATGGAAATGCTACATTACCGCAAACGAAATAGACAGGTTCGCCCACATACAAAGGTCTGTTTTCCCCAGTCAAATGTGCAACATTGGCACAGCCTTTGAAATCTCCCATTGACCGAGTACCATTCCTCTGTATGCAGAAAGAAACTGAATTGGGGCTATGGTTAACAGAGTAAGGAGGAGGCACGGCATCCTTATTGCCTATCAGAGCCATTTTAAAGGAAACTAAAGATTGGAAAGGACGGGATAATCTATCAGAAGGCCTAATTGAAGCAACGTTGAGTTTGCTCCTATTTGTGAAAAGCGAGCATCCCAGGGGAGTCAGAACACGTTTCTCAAAATCATTCAAATTTGTTCCATCAAAGTTCCCCAAGATGCTATCATTCCATTGGCCAAAGAACAGTGCTCTAAGAGAAGCATAGCAAGCAGTTGTCAAAAGTAAAGGATGAATATACCAACCTAGCCGCTTATCCCCATGCTGCGGTAAATGCGAGCAGACCCAGCAATTGGTTTTGTTAAAAATGGCATGTGTCAAATTCATAATCATCATCATAGTATTATTGTGATACTTCTGTCTATGCTGAGAGTCCCTAGGTGACAGAGTATGCAGGTGTACAAAAGGAGTAAAAACAGTTGGCAAAAGAGGCTCTAGAGTATAAATCTCAACATACCAGAATCCTAAAGCAGTTACTATAAAAACCCCAATTATTATCATCAAAACACAGCAATACGTATTCGGAGCCCAGGCACATTGTTCATTGTCCAAGTTGGTCACCCCCTTATTTACAAGTCTAATACGGGCAGTAGCGGTGACAGGCATCGTAGTCTTCGGATGGAAACCCCAATGTTCGTTGCTGGCGACCCCCCGATCGCGCGGCTTCTTAGTCCTTCCCCAACCCTAGCCGACAGAGCCCTCTTTCTCAAAATTTGGGCAAAAGCAAGCCCTTGATGATCCTTTCCTTCTTTTGAATGCACAGTCGAACCGTGCTGTAGGTCTATTTTCTCCGCCGAAGGTTATATCTGGTGGTTCCTGGTACTGTTTGATCCTGAAATAAGGTAACGTCACTCCCCGAGGGAAGCAACGTATCAGAGGGAACGGAAGTTGCAGAATTCGAAGCAATGGTTTCCGAAAATGACTTTTCCAAAGAGTGTGGAGACAAAATGGACAGTTCCCCAAGCCCCACGGGCTCAGAGAGATTTTCCCACTCACTCACAGTGCTATTTGCTGCTTCAGGATCATCGATTGCAGCGTTAGCGAGGGGTGCTGTTTCTTCTGTAACGTGCGGCGTCGGGTGAGGAAGTTTCTTGACATGCGTCGCATGTATCCAGTTCTTCTTTCCAGCCACCCGCACTGCCGTTTGGGTGACCAACAAGACCTGGAATGGTCCCCGCCAGCGAGGCGCGAGGCAAGAAGACCGCTCATCTGCTCTCACCAGGACCAAGCTTCCAGGCCGGATGTTGTGTCCTGGGCCCTCATAACGTACAGGTAAAGCTGATCGTACCTGATGATAAATGAAATACAGATTTTTAGTCAACTAGTTACAGTAGTCTCAAAGCAATACATTCTCAACATTTCTCAGTGCTTTAGGTTTTGGAAGACCCCAAATATTGGCAGGCCTCCCAATCACCATCTCAAATGGAGAGAGCCCAGTCTTAGTTTGAGGGGTAGTGCACATGGCTAATAACACGATCGATAAGGCGTCCGGCCATTTTAGTTTGGTACCGGCACATGTCTTAGCGAGTTTGTTCTTTAGGATACCATTATGTCTCTCTACCAACCCGGGACTTTGAGAATGTCTAGCCAAATGAAATCGCTTATCAATATGTAGTGCCGTACAGCAGCAACAAAATGTGGACCATTGTCCGACCAGATGACTCTTGG
This sequence comes from Ambystoma mexicanum, assembly GCF_040938575.1. Classification (NCBI taxonomy): domain Eukaryota; kingdom Metazoa; phylum Chordata; class Amphibia; order Caudata; family Ambystomatidae; genus Ambystoma; species Ambystoma mexicanum. Next base: position 597,774,486 of record NC_090924.1, read on the forward strand.
CAACCCAAACCGCGGGAAGTACTCCTTTATCATAATTTTTGCAGTTGTAATGGCTGTAGCATCTTTGACAGGGAAAGCCTCAACCCACTTACTGAAGGCACAAATGACCACAAGGACATATTTTAAACTATTGCACCGCTCCATCTCAATAAAATCAAAATGAATCACTTCAAACGGGACAGAAGGAGGCCAAAAGCTACCGCTTGGAGTTACCGTCCCCTTCCCCACATTGTGCTGTAGGCAAATCATGCAATTTTGGACATAATGCTGAGCAATTTTTGAAATCTTATCATTTACCCAGACTTTCTCTAACATTTTCGTAATCTGTTGAGCACACACATGTGTGGGACCGTGTGCCATAGTAACCATCATGACTATGTAGGCATTAGGCAGTAACCATTTCCCTTCAACTGTGTCCACCCAACACCCGTCATCATCTTATTTCCCCAAGCCTTCAGCCCATTTCTTAGATTCTTCCATTGTGGCATCAGCTTGGATATCCCGCACAGACCCAATATCCTCGTCCATTACATAGACATCCCTAGTTTCTCTTAGAGCATACATTTCTGTGCGAAGATCTGTGGCAGTTTGTCTGCCAATCAGATCAGCGAAAGCATTCCCTTTTCCTACATCGTCTGTGATATTGCGATGCACTGCGCATTTCATGATCACTAACTGACTAGGGAGCGCGAGCGCCGAGAGCAATTGTACTATCAGGGGGCCATGCTGAATCTTGGTCCCATGTAAAGTTAAAAACCCTCTTTCTGACCAAAGTCTCCCAAAATTGTGAGCCACCCCAAAAGCATACTGACTGTCAGTATATATATTCACTGTTAGCCCTTCGGAAAGCTCACAAGCTCGGGTTAATGCTATAATCTCTGCGGCCTGCGTGGAGTTATGTGTAATTCGCTTGGTCTGTACAACCGTGCTCAATGTAGTGACTGCATAAGCAGCTGTGGATGTACCATCCGGAAGTTTGAAACAGGAGCCATCACAAAATAGCTCCCCTTGCGCATTATCCAAAGGAGTGTCCTTAAGATCAATTCTGCCCTTCGTGTCTTGTTCAGTAGCATACAGGCAGTCATGTGACTCATCATCACCGCAAACAGTATTTTGCGGGAAAGGTAGGAGTTCAGCCGGATTAAGAACACAACACCTCCTAATTTGTATGTGGGGAGCAAACAAAATTAATTCATATCTCGTCAATCGTGCGGAAGTGAGGTGTTGCGTTTGGGTTTTGTTCAATAGAACATCTACAGAGTGAGGCACCATCAGGGTTAAATCATGGCCTAGGGCCATTCCCTCACTCTGCTTTACAGACGTGTCAGCAGCAGCGACAGCTCGCAAACATCTTGGCAAAGCGCATGCGACAGGATCAAGGGCGGAAGAGTAGTAACCGCACAACCTACTCTTCCCTCCATGTTCCTGCGTTAATACAGCCAAAGCACCTCCATCATATTCATGCACAAACAACACAAAGGCCTTGTTGTAATTTGGTGTACCCAAAACCGGTGCAGAGCATAATGCAGTCTTGAGAAGCTCAAATGATTGTTGATGTTCCGATTTCCATGGCAATGGCGAAGAAATGCCCTTCTTTGTCAAAGCCAACATTGATTTTATCACTAGTGAAAAGTTCGGGATCCATAACCTACAGTAAGAAGCCATACCTATTAAGGCTCTGACTTCCTTCTCTGTATTTGGGACAGACATGGCAGAAATGTGTTTTATTCTTTCAGGTGTCAACCTTTTTCCCTCCTTTGACAGGAGGTAGCCTAAATAGGCGACCTCCTGGCAACAATATTGAAACTTTTTAAGCAAAGCTTTGTGACCATGCTTAGCTAGATGGATGAGCAACAATACAGTGCCCTTTTTACAAGAGCTCTCAGAATCTGCTTCTAAAAGCAAGTCGTCAACGTACTGAATCAGCGTACAAGTAGGGGGTAATTCAAGAGTATCAAGCTGTTCTTTCAAGGCCCTACTGCAAATGCTAGGACTCTCGGTGTAACCTTGAGGTGCAAGAGTAAATGTGAACGAGCGTCCCCCTAAGGTGAACGCGAACAAATATCTACTGTCCTTGTGTATAGGAATACTGAAGAAAGCATTCTTCAGGTCCACAACACTAAAGTAAGTAGCCGTAGCTGGAATCATAGTTAATATTGTCGTCACATCGGGCACAATTGGAAATTGTGGAGCGACAACTCTATTAATGGCACGCAAATCAATTATAAAACGAAACGGAATAGCAGTATCGCCTTTTTTTGTACACGGGTAGGATCGGACTATTGCACAAACTTCCTGTAATCTCCTCAATCACCCCAAGACTATTCTAACAGGCTCAATCTGTAGAACACCGACATCATTGTCGTCAGCCGCCCACAAACTCTCCGGGACATTACTGAATTCTGGTGGCAAAGGTCTAGTCAAAAATTGTGAAACAGAAAACTGCTGTGGTGAAATCGTCAAACGCACTCCATCAGATGAACAATGAATTACCGCATTTAATTCCTTCAACAGATTCAACCCCAACAAATTCTCTCCACAATTCGAAGTCAAAAGAAAGGGACAATGGTCCATAAAGGGACCCAAAGAAATAGGTACCGGTGAAGAAACCGGACAAATGATTGGTGTGCCCGAAAACCCTACGGAGATATTGGTTTGCCCTGACAGTGGAATGTTTGGAACCCGAGAATGATGAATGGAGCACTTCTGTGCTCCAGTGTCTATCAAGAACTAATGTTTCCTATTTCCCACTACCATTTCAATGTAGGGACCTTTCTGACTAACGGGAATAGGTGTAGGTTCCAAACCCTGCTTCGGGCAATCCTAACAAAACAGAATATCATCAGAAGGAAGCTCCTCAGAGAGTTAAGCAGCAGAAGGGTGATTGAATATGTTTCTTATATCCACACTCGAAGTCTGATTGTCCTGTGAAAAAGGTTGCTGAGGATCCTGTGAAAACTGACCTCTACCAGGGCCCCCCACCCCGGGGAGACCTCTGGGTCGTCTACCCATACTCCCAAATGTGTTATTCGACCTCTGTCGAAGGACGGGGCATTGTGCATGCCAATGACCCTCCTGGCGACAATAGGCACACTGGTTAATGTTCACAGGACCCAAGGGCACATTCCCTTGTGGAACATACTGACCTCTAATCTGCGAACTACTCCCTCTGGGGCCTCTAACAATTTGTTGTAACAATACTTTAGTCTTTAAGTCTCCTTTTCTCTTTTCTACTCTATCTTTTTCGTTATTGACACGGTTCTCGTAGTACTGAGCCATGTGCAGTACTTCTGATTGGGATTTCGCCTGCCAAGCGCTCTTGTAAACATAATCTGTGACTGGATGTCAGGCAGCAGTCCACGCACAAATTTGTCCACAAATAACCTTTTCCCAGATTCTGTGCCTAAATTCTGTCCACTGAAGTCCGAGAATACTTGTTCGAATCTATTAAAGAACTCTGTGGCACCCTCAGATTTTCCTTAGACACAGGCCGTAAGCTTGTCCCAAACAATTCTTTTTTCGGGAATTATAGTTTTTAAATTCACAATGATTCTGTCAGGCAAAGTGAGTATCACCTGAGGCGGTCTCTCACCAGCTGGCCTTTCCCCATCAACCCTAGTTATATTAGCCCACGTATCTCCCAACCCAGGTGCATCATCTATTGTTCTAACCTGCTTCCACAAATCTACAGGCAGGAGTACAGGGAATAACAAAACAATATCGCCTAGGGTGAACGCTGAGGACTGCAAGATGGACTCTATCTCTTTATAGAATCCTGTCGGATTTTTCCTAATGTCGGGAATAAATTGCCTAATAGTGTTCACTTCCTGTCGTGAAAACGGGACATGAACAAACTGTGATACATAATGTGCAGGAATGTCCACAGAAGCTATACCTGCTGCAGCATTACCGGCAATCTCAAATTTTGGGACAAATGTCGGAGGTACCTCTCTCATAGGCAACTGAGATATAGGCAACTCCGAACGCTTACTAAGCAACAGAGCTAAGTCGTGCGCTAAAGCAGTCGAAGAAGTGTCAAGTGAAAAAGCTCTCTTATAAATACCCAGTAACTCTGTGGGACAACTAACCTTCTTCCTCACACATTCATCCTGTAGGTACTCTACCATTACCTGAATCACCTTCCTCTGCATTTCTAGTGTATATTGGCTATATGTGTCATAATCAACCGGAGTTATCGATATATCCGAAATCCATCTAATCGCATCTCTTGTACAAATTTGTGCTTCCGCAGATGCCCATTTACGACACGGAATAAATAGTTTCTGTACATACATATTCTCCTCTTCGTCATCCTCATTCCGTAACTTCTCCAAATCTCTCCTATACTCAAACAACCTCTCGACATGCTCATGTACTTTCTCCACAGTATCTCTTGATAGTGCTAAAGTATTCAGATCCCTCAGCCCTTGTGGGAGATCCACATTATTTAATTTACCCCACATTACGCATAAATGAATCCCTAAACCTTCAATGAAAACATTTTTCTCAGGAAAATTATCCATATTAGACAGTGTGGCAAAAACATTAGCTCGATCATCTCTCTCCATACAATGCTTAGCCTATGCAAACAAATCCTGCTTTTTATCTGTAGGGACAGTATTACGAGTAACAACCTTCGTCCCCGCACCCCGATCAACTATAGTCGGTACAGAACCACTCGGGAGTGGAAGTGCAGGCAGATTCAATGGAGGTGTTATTACTGGTGCAATGGGAAGAGGTAGTAGAGCAGGCGGAGGAACAACAGCCGGAATAATAGGAGCAACAGGTTGAGCAGTGAGAGCAGGAATAACAGCAGGAAGAGGCAAAGCAACAGGAAGAGGATCATACAGAGGTGGTGCAGAGGCACCAGGCCTTCGCTCATTCAACAATTTGTCGAGAAACTCGTCAGAAACATGAAGGTCTTTAGAAGGATAGATTTTCTGAATACCGAGTGAGAAAGCCCTATCCATATTCTTAACTGACTCAGACTGTTTGTCCTGGTCATATAACATCACCTTTTCAGCATTCGTTTTATGACGGCGCGCATGTTTTTCCCTACTCTTAAGCTGCTGCAATGCTTCTTTTTCCCAATTCTGTAGAACATCAAATGCTGCGGGTCTGGCCTTTTTCTTTAACAAGACCGACTCTAAGTATTCAATACAAGGGATCTCAAAACTACCATTGATTGGCCACTGAAGTTCAGAGGCATGTCTGGTTTGTCTGTGCCAAATATCATTAAATACTACACTTCCAATGCCATGTTTACAAAACATAGTAAACGGCGGCGACCTCTCCTGTGGTGCCGGGTGGCTAAATTCCAAAGATTGTCGATCGCTGCGGAATAATGCCCTAAAGCAGCTAGACAATTTCCCAGGCATTTCTCAAAAACTTGGTGTTACCTGGTCAATAATTGTGTCTGCAGATACAATGCGCCAAATTCAAATTGTCAGGGTTAAATTAAGAGTCGGGTCACGACTCAGCTGACCAAACCTAAGGAGGACCGTACGGTTTATCAAAGAACTTACCTAACGAATTTTACCTTGTGTTTGGAGATTTCGGCAAATCTGCCCGCCTCAAAAGTGGACCCTCGTCAAGATGCCGTCTCAGACCGCACGGCTATCGTCCAAGGATCGGATCGTGCAGCGCTGTAGAGGTGTCGCGTCTCGTTCAGTCGGGCCCGCAGTATCACACCGTCCAATCCCGGTCTGATAGCATGCATCAACCATCAATGGTCCGGCATCAATCTTGAGGGTCCCTATTCGGGCGCCAACTGTGAAAAGATAAAAATAATATGAGGCCGGGAAACCCAAAGGAAACACACCAAACACTGGTTACAAAGGAGCATACAAAGTACTTTATTTTAAGGTCAAGCAATGACAAAGTCAATGACAGGTCAGATAGCTATCGGCCCTCAGTACAACACAACGAACTTCAACAGGGTTCGATGTATTCAGTGAGAGACTGTACATTGGGACATTCAGGCTTTTATACATTTCTCCAGCCTGCTGTCCAACCCCTTCGCGGGTTAACCATTCCATGAATGGATTACTGGTCTAGGGTCTCTGCCAGGTCAATCTTCTAATACATACATAAGTATGCGCATAGATCAGTTCCGTTGATACAGGTAATCCATTTACATACAGGTCAACAGAAGGACAAGGTCTCGGTTCACAACCCTAACAAGTGGCTTGCAGGCAAGTTATACATTAGCTGTACGGAGGTCATGTCGACCAGATTCTGTTCGGAATGGCATCGTCCACCATTTTGATGTACAGGGTGACTTTTACACAACAAGAGAACCTAAAATGGTGGTTTGATTCAAGATGGCAGCTTACATCAATTTCTAAGGTCAAGACCTTGCAGTAGAGAGTTATTCGCATGCAGTTTTATGCAACTTGGCGTAGGCCAATATACATGCAATTGTTTACAATAGGAGGCATAATTTAATATCCAGTTTGACAATATTAAAAAACTATTGCACCTCGACAAGTGCAGTTTGGCATAATAAAAGCACCAGGGCTAAAATTTCCCTATTGCTAAAAAGATACATTTTTGCATCAGGACATAGTTTGCACTAGTGTTAATACCATTCCGTAATACCATTCCGTATTAGCACTAGGGCAAACGTTACCCTGATGCGAAAATATAGTGAAAATGCATCTTTTTTGTACTTTGGAAATTTTTGCCCTGGTGCTTTTAATATGCCAAATTAAAAAATACGGCAAACTTTGCCTTAGTGCCAATACCGTGCAAACCTTGCACTTGTACTGGTGGCAATTTTCTGTAATCTGGCCCCTGGAATGCAATCCCAGAAAACAATGGGAATTGTAATATTTGTTAAAAAACCAACATGTTCTTTTTTTAAGGGGAATGTTGTTAAAGTATATTTCACATAATACCGCCTGAAAATGAACATTGGCCTAAGCGCATTCACATCGCATTGAAAATCGCATTTGAATGAACCTGAATAAGGCTGACTATGCCGCCATTTTAGAATCATCCGCCATTTTGATTAACTCATGTTTCTGTCTCATGTTAAACTTTGTGTTTTCAGCTTCAGCAGAGAAAAATCAACTTTGTACTGTGTCAAAGCAGATAAACATGTTGAGGCTGCTGAAAGTGGATTGTTTGTTCTGCACTAAGAAACCTTGGAGCTAAATTAGAGTTTAACTGAACAGTAATTTAGATGTTGTCTGTATTAATAGCGTCATGATTGCCTCCATACCACAGAACAAGAAACTAAGGGCAGAATTAATATTAGTGATACGCCTTAAAGAATCCACAAGGGGAGCTGTTTTGTGATGGCTCCTGCTTTAAACTTCCGGATGGTCCATCCACTGCTGCTTACGCAAGCACCACATTAGGCACTATTGTGGAAACCAAATGAATTCCGCATAATTCTGCGCAGGCAGCAGAAATGATTGCGTTAACCAGAGCCTGTGATCTTTCCGAAGGGCTTAGTGTGAATATATACACAGATAGCCAATATGCCTTCGGAGTAGTTCACAACTTTGGTCGACTATGGGCTGAGAGAGGTTTCTTAACCTCACATGGAACAAAGATTCAGCATGGTACCTTAATAGTTTGGTTACTTTCAGCACCTGCACTTCCTACACAGTTAGCGATAATGAAGTGTGACGGATACCAGAAAGTGACTGACGAAGTAGGAAAAGGAAACGCCTTTGATGACAGAATAGCCAAACAGACAGCCACTGATTTGCATTCAAAGATGTATGTGTTAGATCCAACAAAAGGGGTCACTGACACTTGTATGGTAGACAAATGGATTAGCTGTATGAAAGAAATTCAGGCTGAAGCTACTCCAGAAGAAATCAAACAGTGGGCTGAGGGTCCAGCGGGTCTAGATGATGAGGGTTGTTGGGTGGATAATGAAGGAAACCAAAGATGGATGCTACCCAATGCCTATGTTACTGCTATGGTTACCATGGCCCATGGCCCAACACACATATGTGCCAAAAAGATTTGCAAACAGTTAGATCCTCTCTGGTATAATACTAATATTCAGAAAACTGCTGATCCTTTTGTCCAGAGTTGCATGATATGCTTGAAACGTAAGATTGGGAAACGAACACTGACACCAAAGGGTAGTTTTTGTTCCCCCTCCATGCCTTTTGAGGTGATTCATTTTGATTTTATTGAGATGGAACATTGTCAAAACTATAAATTTATTTTAGTCATCATCTGTGCCTTTAGTAAATGGGTTGAGGCTTTTCCTCTAAAAGATGCCACAGCAATGTCAATGGCAAGGACCATGCTGAAGGAATAATTTCCTAGGTTTGGCTTGCCGAGGGTAATTTGGTCTGATAATAGTCCACATTTTATCCTTGCTGTCATCCTGCAAGTTTGTGTGGTATGACAGATTGATAAACGCTTCTACTCGGCCAGACACGCTCAGAGTGCCGGTTTTATGGAACGTCATAACGGAATCTTAAAGAACAAAATAGCCAAAGTATGCTCACATAGCAATCTGAAATGGCCTGATGCTTTGCCAATAGCCTTATTATCAATGCAGACGACTGCACAATCAAAGACAGGGCTCTCCCCCTATGAGATTGTGATGGGGAGACCAGCCAATATATGGAAATTTCCAAAACCCAAGCAGTTGAAAGAAATCCAGTATTCGCTTTTGTCTGATTATTGTGACCAGTTGACTCAAAACTTGTATTTGATTCCCCAACAGGTGCGAGCAGCCCTCCTTGTAAAATACGAGGGTCCAGGTCATCGACTCCGACCTGGGCAATGGGCCCCACTGAAGAATTTTGAAAGGGGCGCCTATCTTGCACCTTGTTGGAGGGGACCACACCAAATCCGTTTGGCCACGCACACCGTTGTATGAGTAACTGGAAAAAGGCAGTGGATCCACGCGACACATGTGAAGAGGATTCCTTTTCCTCTGCCCTACGACAAAGGGGAGGAGAAGGGAATTGGTGATCTTGATGCTCACAACGAGCCTGCACTGATCGACACAGAGGGTGTCACGAAAGTCCCTCCTGAGCCTGTAGGGCCTGGGGAGATTGTTGCTCCTTCTTCAAATTCTTCACCGTCGATTGATCTTGCTTCTACTTATTCATTTTCTTCAGGAAACAACGATGCTTTGTTCACCGACCATTTCGTACCTGGAGTCTCAAGGTACGATCTGCGACCACGGAATCGGATTTAGAGCTGCTGACATTACATTAATGTAAATAGGATAGTAAAGTGCAGCTAGGCTGTGCCCTCAAGAAACCGACAAGAAACCACTGTTGAGCCAGTCCCTAGTCATTCCTCTACTGCATCAAATAAGAGGCAGTGACCGGCAAAGTTACCTTCAATCAACACAGGCCACATGGTCAGGTGCCACCCATGGATGAACTAATAAAGCGTAACAGTGAGGCTTCTTAACGGATGCTGAGAAACTATGCCTATTTTACAGGCCTCTCGTACAAAAAAGGATGTTGGTCACTTTTCTGGTGATAAGTCTGCTCGTCAAGGATCATGGTCCCCTGGGACCAAATGGACACTGGTCACAATAACAGCTTGTTTTATAATTGCATTAACATTTGGATTCTGGTGTTTGGAAAATGCACATCCACTTGATGTCTTCTTACTGACTGCAAGAATCCCTACATTGTCTCCACCTTACGTGCATTTGCACACTCTCCATCCTCAAGGCCTCCAACATATAGGGGGTTATCATAATAACACTCTTTTGATGATTATGAAGGCACACCAAGCCATTTTGAATAAGGACAACTGCTGCGTGTGTTCGCATTTGCCACAACATGGGGAAAAGGGACTGGGCTGGTATATACATCCTCTTCCTTTAACTGCTGCTTGCTACGCTTCTCTTAGGGCATTATTCTTTGGCTGATGGAACGATAGTGTCACATGGAATTTTGATGAGACTAATCTTAATGAATCTGAAAAGTGAGTTTTAACACCTTTAGGATGTTCTTTGTTTGTGAATAGGAGCAAGCTGAATGTTGCTTCTATTAGACCTTCTGAAAGACTCTCTGGACCTTTTCAATTGTGGATAACCTTTAAAATGCTACCGTAGGTAACATGGATGCCATGCCTCCTTCTAGTCCAAACTCTGTTCCATTCTGCATACAAAGATGGGGTTCCCAACCAATGGGTACATTTGAGGGATGTACGAGTACTGCAGTACTAGCCAGTGAGGTCAGACCTTTGTATGTAGGAGATCCTGTTTACTTGGTTTGTGGTAATGAGGCATATCCGTGGTTACCAAGAGATGGGTAGGATACTTGTTATTGGGTATATTGTTGCCAGGAGTATATGTCGCCACCACTGCTGAAGTCTCTAAAACTCGTCCCAGGTGGGATGAGGATGGAGATACTCCTTCACAAATTCTGGGTGATGTTGCAAAATCCTTCGTTCCATTTTGGGGACAAAAAATAAACTCCCAAGATATTAGAAAATTAGCAAGGGTTTTTGAGAAAACCATCAATGAGACCACTGATATCATGTATAACATGACGCTAGAGCAAAAAGCTATTAGATAAGTGGCTCTCCAAAATAGGTCTGTGCTAGAAATCATTCTAGCTGAGAGTGGTGGGGTATGCAAAATGATGGGATATGCGTGTTGCGTTTTTGAACATGATTCTTTCCCCACCATATTTAAGGCAATTAAGAAATTATATGTCTTAAGTACTTAAATACACATTCCAGAGGGTAACTGGGATATTAGTACATGGTTATGGGACTTCGTGCGATCTCAGGGTTGGAAAATCTTTGCAGTCTTATTGGTAATCCTTGGCGTTATACTGTTCTGCTGTTGTTGCATACAATGTTTGCCTGTCATTTGTGCTATGATAGGAGGAAGTTGTGCATAGGCATTAGGTAGACTAGAACTTAAGACACATATGCCCGGGAAAATTACTAATGTCTTAGTAATGCAGGATATTATCATCAAGGAGTTAATGGTGAGTAATGTGATTAATGTTTTCAAAAACAGCGATTCAGGATGTTCTGACAATGATACATGGCTTTTGGATAATGGTGATGTTTGAATAAATGCTCTTGGCTTAGGCCAAAAAGAGGGTTTGTTAAAGTATATTTCACAGAATACCGCCTGATAACGAACATTGGCCTAAGCGCATTTGCATCACACTAAAAATCGCATTTGAATGAACCTGAATAAGGCTAACTACGCTGCCATTTTAGAATCATCTGCCATTTTGATTAACTCCTGTTTCTGTCTCATATTAAACTTTGTGTTTTCAGCTTCAGCAGAGAAAAATCAACTGTGTACTGTGTCAACGTAGATAAACATGTTGAGGCTGCTGAAACTGGATTGTTTGTCCTGCACTGAGAAACCTTGGAGCTAAACTAGAGTTGAACTGAACAGTAATTTAGATGTTGTCTGTATCAATAATGTCATCCTCGTCCAAACAGTGAACAGAATGTTGAATAGCTGAAACTGTGTGCCTTTGCAGAAATCTGTGGGTATGTTACTTGAAACTGGATTAACTTTTTTTTAACTGCTGTTCTCTGGCCCTATTGCAATATTTAAATCTAGGTGTCCCACAGTGTATGCATTTATGAACTGCTGTTCCCTGGCCCTATTGCAATATTCAAACCTAGGTCGCCAGAGACCCCTGTGCTATTGTGTTGTGCCTTATGGACGCTTAGAGACCACCGTGCCATTGTGTGGTGCCTCATGGTCGCTTAGAGACCACTGCACTATTGTGTTGTGCCTTATGGTCGCTAGAGACCACTGTGCTACTGTGTTGTGCCTCATGGTCACCTAGAGACCACTGTGCTACTGTTTTGTGCCTTATGGTCGCTTAGAGACCACTGTGGTATTGTGTTGTGCCTTATGGTCGCTAGAGACCACTGTGCTACTGTGCTGTGCCTTATGGTCGCCTAGAGACCACTGTGCTATTGTGGTGTCTAACCTATATAGCATCCCAGTTCTCACCGTCCTATCCTAATATGTACACTGCCCACACACTATATATCCTCTAAGGTTTAGTCTACATCTTAATTACTAGTAGTATTGCCTACTTTGTGCCCACAGGGCAACCCAACAGCCATATCATGGAACTAAGGCACTCCACCACACACGCTCCTCCCCCCAAAATGCCAGAGATCCTACTCAGGCAGCACAGACTCAGAACACGCACATTCCCCATAGCAATCCTCTCCACACCATGCAGCTAACACCTTGGAACTCACGCCTAGGTTCGCGCACACATGCTAAGACCTTCTGCCCGCCATACACCATTACCCACAAGCGCCTTAACAAGGCTCCGACGCTCGCTCCTCCTAGACTTCACATGACCAATAAGCCTACTCACACTACCAAAAAGCTCATTCCAACTACCGACCTCAAGCCACCACAATCAAAAAAGCTCCAACACCTTAAATGTGCTCTATTAAATGTTCGTTCCCTCAACGCCCACGCTTTAGAAGTCAATGATATTATTACCAGCCAAGACCTAGATATGTTAGCCTTAAGAGAAACATGGTTGCATTCTGCATCTGGCCCTACTATCAGCCTAGCTGTACCGCCAGGTTACTCAATATTAAGACAGGACAGATCAGCTAAAACAGGAGGTGTGGTCGCACTAATTTTTAAAGATTCCCTAGCCTTAAGACAGACTCCCACCACCGGGAAGACACTACTGACATCCTCTCAGCCAAACTCCCCCTCTCTCCTAAAGATACAGTAAACATTCACGTCATATATAGACCTCCAGGCCCTGTCAATAACTTCACAGGCATAGTCAACCATCTCCTTGGAAAAAACATCAAACAAACTTCCAAAACACTGCTTCTAGGAGACCTAAACCTTGGATACAATGACAAACTTGACAAAGCAGCTACCACTCTCGCCAGAAACCTCACAGATCTAGGATTCACACAGATAGTTACTGCCCTGACCCATAATAAAGGTTGTATCTTAGACTGGGTGGCAGATCACAACTGTGGCTCCACCATCAACTCCAACACAGTGCTCCCATGGTCTGATCACAACTGCCTTCAATTCTGCATCCCCATATCCTTATACTCCAAACCACTTATACCAGCACCAGCCAAGCTAGCCAGAAGTGCCAAAAAACTTAGAGCAGACAATATACGTCCCTTTCTCAACAACCCTTGCCTAGCACCTCCTTTCTCCTCTGATCCCAACATTCTAGCAGATATCTTCAGAGACACTCATGCCATCAACACCGCAGCTCCTCTTGAAAGCAAAAAAAAAATCGTTTCACTCCAACTCATGGTTCACGGAGGACCTATTAAATCTACGCTAATACAAGCGCCAAGCCCTCAAAACATGGCAGGCCAATCCCTGTGATGCCACCAAAGTAGACTTTCTTTGTATTTCTAAAAAATACAAAAGTGCCATATTTCAGGCAAAGTCAGAAACCTACAATAAACGTATCCTGGAAGCCAACTCCCACTCAAAAGATCTTTTCACCATCTTTAAAGAGCTCACCGTCCCCCCAATCTGTACAGATGAGATTGTTAAGGATGAAGCCTGGTGCAATAGCATCCAAACAGCGATATTAAATAAAATAGACCTTCTTCAAAATAAAATAGCAGAACATTTCAAGGCTCTGCACCCCCAACATACCATCGCCGCCAATACCGCTAAAGACCAGCACGCCTCCAAATTCAATTTTTTTCCAATCATCGAAGCAGATGCTCTCCACATCCTCAAATATCTCAAACCATCTCAATGCAAAGGCGATATATGCCCCCCCAACATCATTAAAGAGTGTGCGGCACCCCTCACACCGATCATCACAGCATTCATCAACGCCTCATTCAAGACGGGCATAGTCCCTAACAGCCTTAAAGAGGCATGGGTGCGTCCGCTCTTAAAGAAACCAACACTGGATCCTGCCCAACCTAACAACTACCGACCCATTACAACGGTCCCATTTCTTCTGAAAATCTTATATAAAGCGGCACATATGCAGATAAAGTCCGACCGGGATAATAACTCTGTCCTAGGTAAAAGGCTGTCCGGATTCCGCAAAGGTCATGGCACTGAAACCGCTCTACTAGATCTGAAGAACCAAATCACCCTAATACTAGACAAAGGCAAGCCGGCCCTTCTGCTCCTCCTAGACCTCTCGGCGGCATTTGATTTAGTCGATCATGCCATCCTCACGAACCATCTCACTCAGGCCGCACATTTCTCCAAACAAGCCACAAACTGGATCATCTCCTTCCTCGAAGGAAGAGTAATGAAAGTGTTCTCCAGTATAGCTAATGCAGAGCCTACCACCATCAGGTATGGAGTCCCTCAGGGCTCATGCACGGCGCCTACCCTTTATAACCTGTTTACCAAACCTCTCTTTGATAAACTGGACGCACTTGGGATCACATACACCAACTACGCTGATGATACCCAAGTACTCCTCCCGCTCACAGGACTCTACCATCAGGACGCAGCCACCCTCCAGAACATGTACGCCACCATCCAAGCATGGATGGCCACAAACGGCCTATGTCTTAACGGAGATAAGACCGAAATTCTCATCCTTGGTCAAAAATCCACCCTCACGAACCTCAACCCACTTTACACCAACTTCTGCATAGACAATTGTGTCATCCCAGTTCTACCTTCTGTAAAAACACTAGGAGTCCACATTGATGCCTCACTCTCCATGGACAAACAAGTCAACTCCATTGTTTCTGCCTCCGCCCTGAGCACTAAGCTCATTAATGCCATCAAACCTTTCCTAGCCATAGATAATTGCCTTTCTATTGCCAGAGCCACCATTGGAGCCAAACTAGATTATTGTAATGCGCTACTGGCTGGCACCTCCAACTCCAATCTCAATAAACTCCAAACAACACAGAATAATGCTCTTAGAGCAGCTCTCAATATACCAAAAGGGACCACATTACGCAAACCAGAAAGGCAGCACACTGGCTGCCTGTCAAAGAGCGCATTACATTCAAAATACTTACCACCGCACACAAATGTATCAACCAGTCTGATACGCTAGCCAGATCTCTCTTCACCAGACCAACTAGGCAATGCCACTCCAACCAGCTTAGGGTCCCACCCATCAAACGAGCTAGAGCAGGTGGAATAGGTTTCCCTTACATTGCCCCCAAGCTATGGAACGCACTACCTAGCACGCTCAGAGCAGAAACCTCTCTCACTGCCTTCCGAAAAAAGCTGAAAACCACCTTGTTTAACTAATTCCCCTTCCTTTCATGTCGTTTACGCTCTCCTCATCCTCTCCTCTCTTCCTCTCCTGTAGCTACTTCTCTTCTCTTGCAACTAAGTAATGATTTCAATGTATGTACAACAAATCATTTTCATATCTGTAACAAGCGCCATGATGCCCTTTGGGCTGCCTGTGCGCTAAACAAATGTGAATAAATAAATAAATAAATAATAACTTTAAGCTTGAAAACAAATGTTACCATTGTATCATATGTGCAGAAAAACAGGTCTAGTGTTTGAGGAAAACATTGAACAATGTATAGTTCTTTGAATCTGTATCAGTTATGTGAACTGGCTACAGACCCTTAATGAATAAGTAACACAGAGAGGGGCTGGGCGATGTAACTTGGATCGTGGCAGAAAAGTATAGAACCTGTGTCTTTGTAATGTCCAGCCTTCCCTCCTCCCCCTCCTCATGGTGTCTGCTGGTACACACTGCGAGGCGTTGAGAGCCAGATAGCTCTCTGCCAAATAAACTGTACATGTACTTTTGAACTTGTGACTGGCATATTTATTTTTTTGTGGTATTAAGCCTCGATATTTATTTTGATCTTTCAATGTGGGTGCCACTGTAGAAAAGCACTTCTCTAAACATAACACTGTTTTCCAGGTGAACAGTTGAGCCTTTTTCTTCCTCTGTTTTCTCAAGGGGGGTTATCACGTGGGGTGGACTAGGGTAGCAACTGCAATCATATGCCCTCACATGCAATCTGTATGCTTGCATATGCAACCAGTGAAACCCTCAATGTTCAGTTTAGCAGTTTATCAGTCTCTTGCATCCCCAGTGGATATAGGGGTCAAATGCTTTTCGGCACATGCCCACCCACTGGGCGTATAGCAATACTAATGAGTTGTGTGACAGTATTTATGGGTCTCAGGGTTGTCCAACTCCAGGCCTCGGGAGCTGGATCCATGTTGGATTTTTAGAATACCCCTCATTAATATTCATGCGATAAATTTGCATACAATGATTCTAAATGTATGCACATTTCTGCTAAACATTGAAGCAGCCATGCACCATGATGTTACTGGCAAAGTATTGGAATACTGAGCTGTGTTCTTTGTTCTGGCATCACCCTAACATATATAGCATCACATTGATTTTAATTGTCAGCGCTCTGGGAAGCAAAGACTCATCCTTATATTACGGTCAGCACTGTAAAAAATGAAGTGATACCGTAAACATATTGGTATCACGATAGAATTCTCAAGAGGCACTTGGAAATATACTGGACACACCTTGCCATACAATTGCAGCACCCTGCCATATGGTGTCAGTATTTCTAGTGGTATTTTGTTTTCTGGCATATGAAATCTGTTTAGTGGCACAAAACTCTGCGATGGACCAGGGCCGGCGCTATCATTAGGCAAGGTTAGGCGCTTGCCTATATGTTGGAAATGTTAGAGTGGCAAAATGCTGCTTTCCCACCTCCACACTAATTACTGCCTTGCCTGTAGTGATAACACCGGCCTTGCTGTGGTTGCACTCACTGCAGATGGACATTATATTGTATGGTGCTGCGTGTAAACGTAATCGTTATTTTTGCCTTGCAGACAATGTATATAGGGCATTAACCAACCATTCAGCTCAGCAAGTCAGGCGCTCACCCAGACACACCAATTCATCGAGCAGGGATAACTCAGCCTTTCATCCTTCCAAGGTCCATACGTTGAGTACCATTGCATTGGGTAACAATAACACGTATTATTGCAGTGTTTGGACGCTTGCCCGCCTGCATGCACTGCAATCCTATGTGTAAAGCCGCATAATGCACTAAACAAAAGCATAATATGATCATTATTTTTATAAAAATTAAATTTCGAGTTGTACCGTGAGACATCACCCAGTGTTCATTATTTCTGGAGGCGCACATTTTCTCACTCCCTGCACTGGAGGTAGACCCTATTTTTTGGATGCGATGACTTCAATGGTTTTCAGTGATGCAGTGCTGAGGGTAACTAAATGTCATGCATGTCTCATGTCCATCTTACTGGTTTAAATCTCTCTCATGCCCTTTGGTACAAAAACCTTCAACAAGGAATGAGCGCTTGGACGCTCAAACTGAGACCTCCCGTTCATGATATTGGGAGAGGGGGCTGGTGGCCAGATCAAAGGACTGAGAGTCAGATGACCCCCAAATGGTTAGTATTTACATCATGGGATGTAATATTGGAAGCTCGCGCGCGGGGTCTCCACACATCAGCCCACAGGAAAAATTAAGTGTCAGGATCCGTAGACAAGGCTGGGTGGGACCCAGAACATGTACATTTCAATTATTTTGCTGTTTTGGACGGAAACATGTTTGCACAATAGCTGGCCGTAAAGATTGTGAAAACATAGTGGAGCATTTTGGGGTGTTAAGAGCAATTAGTCGCAATTAGTCAAAACGACCAGTAGAACAGGCATTATGTGATGAGCCTGGACCACAGAACCAGCACACGCAGGCCAGGGGCGTTGCTGGGGGGGGGGGCTAAGGGGGCTATAGCCCCTGGTCTTTTGGACGTAGCCCCAGATAGAATCTCGGGAGCTACATCCAAAAGGCTAGCTAGCCCCCAGTCCCGACATTTCTGACATCAGCGTAGCCCCGGGTCTTTTACAGTCCTAGCAACACCGGCAGACCTGTAGCCTATGGCCTCGTAGACCAGTTTGAGCCAGGAACCAGGTGTAAAATTAGTGCAGTCCATAGACACGGTCCATAGACAAGGCTAAGGGGAACATTTCAACTGGCAAATGATATCACCACAGGTGAACTGTGACAACGGTGTTGCCATTGTTCGCGTACATCACCAACGTAGTCATCATGAGG
Organism: Ambystoma mexicanum; assembly: GCF_040938575.1. Classification (NCBI taxonomy): domain Eukaryota; kingdom Metazoa; phylum Chordata; class Amphibia; order Caudata; family Ambystomatidae; genus Ambystoma; species Ambystoma mexicanum. The sequence goes on from NC_090924.1 coordinate 597,792,507, forward strand.
AGGAAGAGGGTGATACAGTGTCTCCAACTACTTGCCAGCGACAGAGAAATAGGGCCAGTGGCCTTTTAAATACCTTTTAAGAGCACCTGTTTGTTATGGCAACCTCTTAAATTAGACAGCACAAAGAACAGTGACCAGGGAATACACTAATGTCTGTGACTAGCCCCCTCCGCCCGCCCATCCAGTGTGATTATTGGAAGCTAAGAATGGAATAGGTGCATTTGTGTCTTAAAGGCCCCCACGGCTCCAATTAACGACCCACTCTGCGCTTTATTAAAAGACAAACCGAGTCACAAAATAAAATCCCTTTGAGTCTTTCTAGTGTTTTTCCATGATATCACTTGTTTAACATTCATAACAAAGTTGGCTTTTTTTGTGGAACGTCACACTTTCTTCCCACTTTCTTCCCACCACACTTCCTAACAAGCTGATAGGCCATGTCAATGACAACAAGCATGTGATCTTGTGACACCGTTCTTATTCTTGCTGTGTGCCTTCAAGTCTTGAAAGTACAGTTGCAAAACCCTCACGGCTTTGCATTCTAACAATTGCAGTCTTCCATTCAGGTTGGAAAAATAAAGCCACACTTGTGTACATGTTTCTATAAGAATGTATTTGCCAGATTTTCTTTGTATATAATTTGTGTACTTTTCAAATCATCTCTATAAAACAGAATATGTCAATTTTGCCCTTTAAGTCTGGACAAGATAGTGTAGGTGGGCACATTCCTAAATTGCACAATATCTTCCAATTCCAGTTCCCCCATTTAAATAAAGTGCATGATGCTGGGCAAATAATCTTATCTCAATGTGACCTATCTGCCAGAAAGGGAATCCCTGGAGTAATTAAGGGAACAGAGTATGCTTTAAAAAAAAAAACAGCCTCACCTATTGTTCCATATTATCTTAGTACTGCTCCAAATACATTAATACGAGTGACCATTCATATATTGCACAGCACGAAGTTACTTGTATCATCGGTCTCGCCAAAGCCTAAGTTACCTCTCTCACTTTCCTCGGGTTCAGGTTCCTCCTCAAGACGGGGAAATAGCGCTTTCTCAAAAATTCCCTGTGCAATTTTGTCCCAACGACGTATTTCAAAAGGGGTCTCGCCATGGTTCTGTAAAAGAACTTTTATGTCTCCCCGAAGGTCTGGATTCATAACGCCTGCTAGGGGATCTAGACCAAATTACCAGGCTAGGCCAGACTTTGGGACCTGTCTTATTTAATAATCCAAAGGGGGTATTAGAACTAAATCAGTGGGAATCATTCCTTTTTCCCCGGGAGGGATACTGTCATTTCTACTGCTACATATATCAAAGTCTATGGATTCGTTCATGGTGGTGGAGGGGTCTGAGGCTCTGTGGCAAAGTTTCTGAAATGTTGGGGTCCTCCAATTCATCTCAATTGAGTCGTATCCCACTCCTGGATACCCTCTGAACTTGGGCCCAGGCTCCTGCATGTCCAGTTGCCTTGCACTGCCTCCGGGCTCCCCCTGTTAAACGGGAAAACATATTGTGCCTCCTTTTATATATATTGGCCTAAGCCCAGTTGCTCTACGAAGAAAACCGCGTTGCAAAGTTCCGATTTTAGATCGACTTCGCCGGCATTTTAGGTTCATCCACCACTTTGATTTCTGTTTAAAAGTAACTCCGTTTCTAAAATGGTGGACAGTGTTTCCCGCTTGTAACTGAGCCTTCCTGAACTCTGCACTATAGTTAATGATTAGACTGTCCGTTGGCCGAATGTTTGGGTTGAGTAAAGAGACCTTGTCCCATGCCTGACTTGTGGTCCTAGGGCTGTCTGTACCAATAAGTCTGATCCACGGACATACATCGAACACAATGTTAAGCAAATATTGAACGTGGACACTGGCTGAACTGCATTGTGAGGGACATGTGCTAAGGCTTACTGTTAAATCCAAGAATACACGGTTGCCATTGTGACTTGTTTGTATGTAAACCGAGGATGATCCATGTGCATATTGTCGTACAAGTCATAAGTGAACTGGGCACAAACTCTAGACTATGGATTATTAACCTGCAGAGGGGCTGGACATTATTTCTGAAATGTATAAAATGTTATGAATGTCCAGTACCTCTCACTTCTCACACTGAATGGCTGGTATTCGCTGTGATGTACTGAGGGCCAGACAGCTATCTGTTTTGTTTCTTTGTAACTGCGCAGTAATAGAATAAGGATCTGTGAATCTTTATAAACCCGTGTTTGGTGTATTTCCTTTTGTGGTACTCAGCCTCGATATTTCCTTGCTTTTAGGGACCCTCAAGATTGATGCCATCTCGTTGAAGGTTGACGCGGCTATCGGACGGGGATCGGACGGTGAAAAAGGGGGTCCCTTTCTTTGATGAGACGCAATAACTCAACAGTACTGCACGACCCCATCCCTGGACGGTGAGCCTGTGGTCCGAGATGGCATCTTGACGAGGATCCATATATCGAGGCGGGCATATTTGCTGAAATCACTAACCACGTGGGTCCTTTGAGTCCTTAGAAATCCGATCGGACCTCCTTAGTACTTTGATCAGGTGAGTCGTGATAATTTGTTTGGCGTATTGCACTTGCAAGTACAATTGTTGACCAGGTAACACCAGTAATCTGATATGCCTGGGAAATTGTCTGCCTGCTTCAGGGAATTATTCCGCAGTGACAGACAATCTTTGAAATTTGGCCAACTGGCACCAATGGAGGGGTCGCTAGCGTATACTATGTACTGTAAGCACGCCATTGGTTGTATAGTATTTAATGATATTTCGCATAGACAAACTAGACATGCTTCCAACTTCAGTGGCCAATCAATGGTAGTTTTGAAATTCCTCGCATAGAATACTTAGAATCTATATTATTAAAGAAAAAGGCTAGACCTGCAGCATTTGACGTATTACAGAATTGGAAGAAAGAAGCTGTGCAGCAACTTAAAAGTAGAGAAAGACATACGCGCCGTCATATGACCAATGCCGAAAAAGCATTGTTATATGATCAAAATAAACAGTCTGAGTCAGTTAGGAGTATGGATAGGGCTTTTTAACTTGGTATTCAGAAAATGTATCAGTCTAAAGACTTTCATGTGTCTGATGAGCTAATTGATAAACTTCGAAATGAACGAAGGCCTGGTGCCACTGCGCCACCTCCGTATGTACCTATTCCTGCTGTTTTTCCTCCTCCCGTAGTTGTTCCTGCTCCTCCTATCATTCCTCTTTTTGTTCCTCTTCCTCCGGTTGTTGTTCCTCCTCCTATTGTTGCTCCTCTACTTGCTCTTTCACCTTTGCCTACTGTTACGGGTTTGGTAGATTTGGCTTCTGCACCAGTATTAGCACCTTTGTTACCGAATGTACAAGATTTGTCTACTCTTTCTCTTCAAGTGGTTCTGTCCCACTTGTAGTGTATAAGGGAGCGGAATCAAGGATTGTAACTCGTAATACTGTACCGAAAGAGAGAAAGCGCGATTTGACTGCATGGGCTAGACAATGCATGGAGAAGGGTGAACAAGCTGATGTTTTTGCCACACTCTCTAATCTAGCAAGTTTTCCTGAGAAAAACGTTTTTATTGAAGGGTTGGGAATTCATTTATGTATAATGTGGAACAGATTAGATGATATAGATCTCCCACAAGGGTTGAGGGATCTGAATGTTTTAGCATATTCGAGAGATACTGTAGAGAAAGTACATGAGCACGTCGAGAGGGTTTTATAGAAGTGAGTTGGAAAGGTTAAGGAATGAAGAAATTGATGGTGATAGTTTGGATGCTATATTTGTACAGAAACGGTTCCTTCCTTGTCGTAAGTCGATAAATGATCCCGTAGAAGAATATGACACGTATAGTAAGTATACGCCAGAAATTCAGGGGAAAGTGATACAGGAAATGGTAGAATACCTGCAGGATGAATGTATAAAAAGAAAGATTTGTTGTCCCGCAGAATTATTGAATATCTATAAGAGAGCTTTTTCATCTAACACTTCTTCAGGTGCTTTAGCGCTCGATCTAGCTCTGCTGCTCAGTAAGCCTTCGGAGTTGCCTACTTCTCAATTGCCTATGAGAGAGGTTCTGCCGACATTTGTCCCAAAAGTTGAGATTCCAGCTAATGTTGCAGCAGGTACTGCTGCCCAAGAAATCCCTGCACATTATGTATCGCAGTTTGTTCACGTCCCGTTCTCAAGACAGGAAGTGAACACCATTAAACAATCCATTCCTGATATTAGGAAGAATCCGACAGGGTTCTACAAAGAGATAGAATCTGTCTTGCAGTCATCAGTATTTGCCTTGAGCGATATAGATTTGTTATTTCCCTTGCTGTTGATTTATGGAAACAAATTAGGACTGTAGACGATGTACCAGGGTTGGGAGATACATGGGTAAATATAGTTCGATTGGATAGAGAAAGACCAGCTGGCGAGAGACCGCCACAGGTAATACTGACTTTGCCTGATAGGATAGTCACGAAGCTTAAAGCTATAATTCCTGAAAGAAGGATTATTTGGGACAAACTTACTGCTTGTGTCCAAGGGAAATCTGAGGGTGCTACCAAATTCTTTAATCGGTTCGAACAAGTGTTTTCAGATTTCAGTGGACAAGATTTGAGTACAGAGTCTAGGAAATGACTATTTGTGGACAAATTTGTGTGTGGATTGCTGCCTGACATCCAATCGCAAATTATGTCTTCGGAGAGCGCTTGGCAAGCTAAGTCTCAGTCAGAAGTATTGCATATGGCTCAGTACTATGAGAACCGTGTCAATAACGAAAAAGAAAGAATTGAAAAGAGAAAGGGAGACCTAAAAACAAAAGTTCTATTACAACAAATTGTCAGAGGCCCTAGAGGGGGTATTTCACTATTTAGGGGTCAGTTTGCTCCACAGGAAAATGCGCCATTGGGTCCTGTAAACGTGAACCAGTGTGCTTATTGCAGACAAGAGGGTCATTGGCGTGCACAATGCCCGAACCTCCAGCAGAGGTTGAATAACGCATTTGGTACCATGGGTAGACGATCCAGAGGCTGCCCTGGGGCAGGGGGCCCTGGTAGAAGTCAGTTTTCACAACATTTGCAACCTTTTTCACAGGATAATCAGACACTGAGTGTGGATAATAGGAACATTTTTGATCATCCTTCTGCTGCTTACCTCTCTGAAGAGCTTCCGTTTGACGACATTCTGTTTCGTTAGGATTGCCCGACGCAGGGTTTGGAACCAATGCCTATTCCCATTAATCAGAAAGGTCCCTACATTGAGATGATAGTGGGAAATAGGAAACATCTATTCTTGATAGATACAGGAGCACAGAAGTGTTCCATTGATCATTCACGGGTTGCAAACATTACACTGTCAGGGCAAACCAATGTTTCTGTAGGGTTTTCTGGTACACCAGTAGTCTGTCCGGTTTCTTCACCGGTACCGATTACATTGGGTCCATTCTTGGACCACTGTCCATTTCTGTTGACTACGAACTGTGGAGAGAATTTGTTGGGGTTGAATCTGTTGAAGGAATTAAATGTGGTAATTCATTGTTCTTCGGATGGAGTGCGTTTGATGATTTCACCACAGCAACTTTTTGTCTCTCAGTTCCTGACCAGACCTTTGCCGCCAGAATTTAGCAATGTTCCAGAGTGTTTGTGGGCAATTGATGACACTGATGTTGGTGTTCTGCAAATTGAGCCTGTTAAGATCATTTTGAAACATGGAGTAAAGTTGCCAGGTATTCCTCAGTATAAGATTTCGGTCGATGGTGAGCAAGCTTTGAAATGCATACTCTCTGATTTTGTACATCGTGGGGTAATTGAGGAAATTGCAGGTAGTTTGTGCAATAGTCCGATTTTACCTGTGTACAAGAAAGGTGATAATGCAATTCCTTTTCATTTCATTATTTGCGTGCCATCAAAAAGATTGTTGCTCCACAATTTCCTATTGTGCCTGATGTGACGACAATATTAACCATGATTCCGGCTTCTGCTACTCACTTTAGTGTTGTGGATCTTAAGAACGCTTTCTTTAGCATTCCTATACACAAGGATAGCAGATATCTGTTCATGTTCACCTTAGGGGGATGCTCGTTTCCCTTCACCTATGCGCCGCAAGGTTACACGGAAAGTCCTAGCATCTATAGTAGGGCTTTGAAAGAGCAGCTTGATACACTCGAGTTGCCCACCACTTGTACGCTGCTTCAGTATGTAGACAATCTACTTTTAGCTGCTGACTCAGAGAGTGCCTGTAAGGAGGGCACCGTGTTGTTGCTTATGCACCTAGCACAACATGGACACAAAGCTTCACTCAAAAAGTTTCAGTATTGTCGACAGGAGGTCGCCTATTTAGGCTATCTCCTGTCAAAGGAGGGAAGAAGGTTGACGCCTGAGCGGATAAAAACTATTTCTAGCATGTCTGTCCCAAATACACAGAAGGAAGTCAGAGCTTTGATAGGAATGGCTTCTTACTGTAGGCAGTGGATGCCGAACTTCTCGTTAACGATTTAACCAATGTTAGCTTTGACAAAGAAGGGCATTTCTTAGCCATTGCCATGGAACTTGGAACACCAGCAAGCCTTTGATCTGCTCAAGACTGCACTTTGTTCAGCACCAGTTTTGGGCACACCAAATTATGAAAAGGCCTTTGTGTTGTATGTGCATGAACGTGATGGATGTGCTTTGGCTGTATTAACGCAGGAACATGGAGGGAAGCATAGGCCGTGTGGCTACTTTTCTTCCGCCCTTGATCTTGTCGCATGCGCTTTGCCAAGATATTTGAGAGCTGTGGCTGCCGCTGCTGCGTCTGTAAAACAGAGTGAGGGAATGGTCCTAGGCCATGCTTTAACCTGATGGTACCTCACTCTGTAGATGTTCTATTAAACAGAACACAAACGCAACACCTCACCTCCGCACGATTAACGAGATACGAATTGATCTTGTTTGCTCCGCACATTAAAATTCAGAGGTGTTGTGTTCTGAATCCGGCTGAACTTTTACCTTTCCCGCAAGGTACTGAATAGTCACATGACTGCCTTTATACCACAGAGCAAGACACAAAAGGCAGAATCTATCTAAAAGATACTCCTTTGAACAATCCACAGGGGAGCTGTTTTGTGATGGCTCCTGCTTCAAACTTCCGAATGGTACATCCACGGCTGCTTATGCAATCACCACATTGAGCACGGTTGTGGAGACCAAAAGAATCACGCATAACTCTGCGCAGGCTGCAGAGATTAAAGCATTGACTCAAGCTTGTGAACTTTCCGAAGGGCTTACCGTAAATATATATACTGGCAGTCAGTATGCTTTTGGGGTGGTTCACAACTTCGGTAGACTTTGGGCAGAACGAGGTTTCTTGACCTCAAATGCACTAAAATCCAGTATGGCTCCTTGATAGTACGGTTACTCTCAGCGCTTGCACTCCCCACTCAGTTAGCAATCATGAAATGTGCAGCGCATTAGAAGATCATAGATAATGTGGGGAAAGGGAATGCTTTCGCTGACCAGATAGCCAAACAGACTGCCACTGATCTCTCTTCAGAAATGTATACTTCAAGGGAAGCCACAAATGTTTGTACTTTGGATGAGGGTATTGAATTGGTGAAAAGTATTCAAGCTGATGCCACTTTAGAGGAATCTAAACAATGGGCTGAGGGTTTGGCAAGATTGGATGATGACGGGTGTTGGGTGGACAAGGTGGACGGGAAATGGTTGCTGCCAGATGCATACATTACAATGATGGTCGCTATGGCTCATGGTCCCACCCATATCTGTGCACGAAAGTTACCAAAATGTTGCAAAATGTCTGCGTGAACGATAAAATCTCTAAAGTAGCTGAACGTTTCGTTCAGAGTTGCATGATTTGTTTGCAGCATAATATGGGAAAGGGCACATCAACTCCAAGGGGTAGTTTTGGTCCACCTTCTGTCCCCTTGGAGGTGATACATTTTGATTTCATTGAAATGGAGTGTTGCAATAACTACAAGTATGTACTAGTGGTTATCTGCACCTTTAGTAAATGGGTTGAAGCCTTTTCTGTTAGAGATGCCACAGCAATGACAACGGCGAAGACCATGCTGAAGGAATATTTTCCTAGGTTTGGTTTGCCAAAAGTCATCTGGTCAGACGATGGACCACATTTTATCGCTGCTGTAATTCTGCAGATATGCGCGGGATTACAGATCGATAAATGGTTCCATTCAGCTAGATACGCTAAGTGCTGGTTTGGTAGAAAGACACAACAGCATCATCAAGAACAAGCTTGCTAAAACGTGTGCCGGCACCAAACTCAAATGGCCGGACGCCTTAACGATCATGTTATTATCAATGAGAACGACCCCTCAAACTAAGACTGGACTCTCCCCATTTGAGGTGGTCATGGGTAGGCCAGCTAACATTTGGAACCTGCCCAAACCCCGATCTTTGTGTGACATTGAACATATACTTCTTTCCGATTATTGCGGCCAGGTAACAAAAAATCTGTTTTTGATTTATCAACAGGTGCGAGAAGCCCTCCCTGTTAAGTACGAGGGCCCAGGCCACAAAATACGTCCTGGCAGCTGGGTCTTAGTCAAGTCATTTGAAAGAGCATCCTGCCTCGCACCTCGTTGGTGGTGCCACATCAGGTTCTCTTGGTCACACAGACCGCAGTGTGAGTGGCAGGACGGCAGCACTGGATCCACGTGTCACACATCAAGAGGATTCCCTTCCCTTTGCCACACGATACAGAAGATACAGTAATCCCTACCTGCACTGCACCCAACGATCAGGTAGCATCGAGCAGCATCGAGAGTGCTTCAGAGACTCTCCCTGAGCCCGTGGGGCCTGGTTGAAACAGCCACTTTATCTCCACACTCTCCTACAGATCCTTTTTCACCATTGTCGGGGTCTGTCACGGATCCGCCACTTCCATCAGGAAGCAACGACACATTGTTCACAGATCACACAGTACCAGGAGTCACAAGGTACGATCTGCGTCCGAGGAGTTAGACTTACTGAACAGTTTGGCTGTGCCACCAGGAAAAATCATCGGAGGGCTTGTCTTTTTGGTCCGTTCTTTTGCACGTAAGGGAATTCTGTTGGCTTAGGTTTGGGAAGGACTAAGAAAATGCGCGATCTGAAGATTGCCAGCAAACTGACTTTGGAGTATTCATTTGAAGAAACAATGGCCCTCATTATGACCCAGGCGTAGGACCATGGTGCTAATAGCACCATGGTCCATGCCGGTAACTTACTGACTCCGCCATGGCGGAATGGGGAATTACCGCCCCATTCTGAGGTTGGTGGGGCGGTAATTTCCCATGCCCCTTCCCATTTTTGCCCCATAGGGCTCAATGGGACTGGGGAAGGCGCTAATTACGGCACCATAAATTACGGTGCCGTAATTAGCTCCTAGGTCCCTTTGCGGGTTGGTTTTTTAACGCCTGCTAAAAGCAGGCGTTAAAGTGCCACCCGCAAAGGGACCTCGTAATCAGGCGTTAAGGGTTTAACGGCGCCGCCACCTTTTATGGCGCCGTTAACCACTTAACGCCTGGGTTGTAATGAGGGCCAATGCCTGCAACCGCTCCCACTCGTACGGAACGGATAAGAGACTGTGTGAACAACCGTAGTAATGAACAATCGAATGCGTGGGCCCCGAAAACGTATTGTTGTCTTGTGATTATGTTAACTGGTTTCACAATAGTAATTGCCTTAGGGTTTTGGTATTTGGAGGAAATACATCCGCTTGAAATTTTGTTACCCACTGAAAATGTACTTACTGTTTCTACACCTTTCGTGCATCTGCACACTCTCTATCCTAGAGACTCTCAGCACAGACAGAGTTACCATAACAATACTCTATTACTCATCATGAATGCCACACATGCCATTTTTAACAAATCTAATTGTTGGGTCTGCTCGCATTTACCGCAACACGGGGATAAGGGGCTGGGCTGGTATATTCATCCTTTACCTTTGACTACTGCATGTTATGCTTCTTTAAGGGCACTATTCTTTGGCCGATGGAACGATAGCATCTCGGGGAACTTCGATGGAACTAATTTGAATGACTTTGAGAAACGTGTTCTAACACCCCTGGGATGCTCACTCTTTGCGCATAGGAGCAAGCTTAATGTTGCTTCTATTAGGCCTTCTGATAGACTGTCTCGTCCTTTTCAGTCTTTGATCTCTTTCAAGATGGCTCCTATAGGCAATAGGGATGCCACACCACCTTCCTATATTGTTAACCACAGCCCCGATTCAGTTTCTTTCTGCATACAGAGGAATGGTACTCAGTCAATGGGTGATTTCAAGGGCTGTGCCAACGTTGCTAACTTGACTAGTGAGGACAGACCTTTGTATGTAGGCGAACCTGTCTACTTTGTTTGCGGTAATGAAGCTTTCCCATGGTTACCTAGGGATTGACAGGGAACCTGTTATTTAGGGATTCTGTTACCCGGGGTATTTATAGCAAGCACTGTAGAAATCTCAAAGGCTCGTCCAAGGTGGGGCAAGAATGGCGATACTTCAGCACAAGTTCTGGGTGACGTAGCTAAATCCTTTGTACTATTTTGGGGGCAAATATTGAACTCTGAAGATATCAGAAGACTAGCGAGAGTACTGGAGAGGACCATCAACCGGACCACTGACATACTCTATAATATGACTTTAGAACAGAAAGCGATAAGGTTAGTGGCACTTCAGAATCGGATGGCATTAGACGTCATCCTGGCTGAGCGTGGTGGAGTATGTAAATTAGTGGGGTCCGCTTGTTGCGTTTTCATGCCAGATTCCTCCCCAACTATCTTTAAGGCAATACAAAATCTGCATGTCCTTAGTTTAGAAGTGCATGTTCCCGAGGGAAACTGGGATCTTAGCGCTTGATTCTGGGACTTCTTGCGATCTTGGGGATGGAAGCTGCTTTCAGTCTTGCTGACCATTTTGGGTATTCTGTTGTTTTTCTGTTGTTGTATATAGTGCCTTCCTGGCATATGTTCGGTGTTAGGGGGATGTTGTGCACAGGCAATGGTACATTAGGACACAAGGTATGTGCCCCTGAGAAAACGACCAACAAATTTGTGTTGAAAGAAATCTCAGTATCTGTCCTCATGGTGATCGATATTTCTGATAGTGATTCAGGATGTATGGACATTGAGACGTGGAGTTATTCGTAAAGTGACTATAAGTAGTTTAGCACTTGGCTTAGGCCAAAAGGAGGGTTTGTTAAATGCCTCGTGTCTCCTTTTATATATATTGGTCTAAGCCCAGTCACTCTACGAATAAAACCACGTTGCAAAGTTCCGATTTTAGATCGACTTCGCTGCCATTTTAAGTTCATCTGCCATTTTGATTTCTGTTTAAAAGTAACTCTGTTTCTAAAATGGTCGACAGTGTTTCCCACTTGTAACTGAGCCTTCCTGAACTCTGCACTATAGTTAATGATTAGACTGTCCGAATGTTTGGGTTCATTAAAGAGACCTTGTCCCATGCCTGACTTGTGGTCCTAGGGCTGTCTGTACCAATAAGTCTGATCCACTGACATACATCGAACACAATGTTAAGCAAATATCGAACGTGGACACTGGCTGAACTGCATTGTGCGGGACATGTGCTAAGGCTTTCTGTTAGATCCAAGAATACACTGTTGCCATTGTGACTTGTTTGGATGTAGGATGATCCATGTGCATATTGTCGTACAAGTCATAAGTGAACTTGGCACAAGCTCTAGACCATGGACTATTAACCTGCAGAGGGGCTGGACATTATTTCTGAAATGTATAAAATGTACGAATGTCCAGATGTCCAGTACCTCTCACTTCTCACCTGAATGGCTGGTATTCGCTGTGATGTACTGAGGGCAAAATAGCTATCTGTTTTGTTTCTTTGTAACTGCGCAGCAATAGAATAAAGATCTGTGAATCTTTATCAGCCCGTGTTTGGTGTATTTCCTTTTGTGGTACTCAGCCTTCATATTTCCTTGCTTTTACACCCCAGCACTCAAGGGTCTGTTCCTGCAACCCTTCAGTCCCTTCTCTCTGCACTTATGAGACACCTGCTGGCTGCACTTATTGATTTACCTGCACCTCTCTCTTTCCCTCCCCGCCAAGCACTTCTTTCTGTCCCTCTTCCCCGCACTTGTGCGATCTGAATGACACAAGGCCTAGTAAGATTGTTGTTTTTGTCCTCCTTTTGTATCCCCCTCCTTGTCTTGTCGTGCCTAAAACCACTTGTGTACAGGTGCGTTATGAATGCCATATCATAGTATATCATATGTAAGGGAGGCATGATATCACAAGTATGACACTAACACAAGAGCTACCAGTTTCAAAACCTTTTATTCAATTCTTGGGGTTTGGAAAAACTCCTACTTTGCCCTATAGCAATGATGGGAATAGTCTTTACCATTAAATAATAAAGAAAACACAGTCCTAGCCAGTCTATGTCATATCAAAATGGCCTATACTAAAAGAAAACTATCTTTAAAAGTGTGTAAAGAGAAAAGTCAGTATTATAACATAAAGGATCAAGATGCCTGAGTCAGATCTCCTCCCCATGTTGGACAGCACGGAGTAAGGTGACCCCTGTAGACAGGATGACACACTCTGGCTCAGGTTATCAAAAAAAGACAGGCCTGTTTGGCCTTCCATGTTAAAGTCACTTATTTTTAGTTCACCAAAAGTTCTTTCACAGTTCAACAAAAATTCACGCAGGTCTCCCTCTGTCAGACTCGGACCTCTCAAGGCATCAACAGTTCACGCAGATCTCCCCCAGTCAGGCTCGGACATTTCACTAATGTGAAAGACTTTCGAATGTGTGAGGCTTTTTCCATAGACCTCTGCAGGAGCACTTTGACTTTCACTTCAGCTCTCCCTTATAGTATTTGCCCCAGTGTTGGTAGTTCCATAACACAATCAGAAAAGTTCAAAGAAATCTATCTCTTAAAGCAATCACCTTTTAACTAGGAATAAATTAGATTTAAAATTGAGACATATCCAGCAAAAGGTTTTGGGTCGATTATATTGGACTCCATTACGTATGTATGATTTGTGTTTGATGGACAATGATAGATGATGGGGTTGGGGTGTGGAAAGGGGTACTTTATTGCATATGCTATGGAAATGCCCTAGAAAAAGGTCATTTTGGAAGGAGTTATTGGATAGAATAGACACAATATTGGGTATTAACTTTCCGAGAACACCTCTTCAAGTACTTTTACTATCAAACAGTGGAAGATGTATGACTGCTAAAGGGTTTGGTCAATGGATTGACACAGTTTTGATGACAGTGATAAAACAAATCCTGAAGTTGTGGAAGACGAGGAAAAAGCCCTTAGTGGAAGACTGGTTACATGATGTTCAAATTTTATCAGACTTTGAGAAAGTGGTGTTACATAAATGAGATAGGGAAGAGCTTTATTTGCAACTCTATATGGTACACAGGGGAGTAGTTCATTTTTGAGATTTATTGAATCAATAGTTTAAAATCCGAATGGATTGTGTGGTGTGGAATATAAATGTTTGTGTGTGTGCGTAGAGTTATGTGTTTTTTGTCCTTTTCTTGTTTCATGTTTGGGGATTTTATATTTTTCATTGATTTTCATGATTTACTATACTTGTTATTATATCCAACATATGATTGTGTTAATTTCTTTTGTGAATTGACAATATATTCAGTTGATGGTAAAAGAGATTAGGGGTGGAGGGAGATTTTTGCGAAGTATTGGACTTAGTTCACTATTTGATGTTGTAACATGTTCCTTAAATAATATAAATATTTTTTTATTTTTTTTAAAGAAATCAGCTTTTATCTTCCCCTTTCACCAGGGGTTAATCTTGACCATTGTTCAATTCATACTTCATTCACTTTATAGTTATATAACAAAACATCAAACATTTTGCAGAGACTTTCAAGTGGGCTATTTCCTTTTGCTGGACCACTCCGCTACTCTGTATCACTGGCTTCACAGTTGTTGGTGACTTTAAAGCTCACTGAAGGTTTGCTTTCTTTCATATCTCATCAGCACGTGTGCAACCTTCATTTGGGAGATACACTGTTGCAGCTTCAAATGTTCCTTGACACAAACCAGCCTTTCATGTCTTTCGTTAACTCACCGGTTGTGGGCATTCCTTTCTTTTCTATGTTGCTTTTATTCACGAGTCAAGGTTGATACCACAGGCTTGGCCTTGCCTCCCCAACTCTACTGTTCACCAAGGACGTCGCTGTCATCCTTAAAACACACTGCAGGATTTTTCTTGTCTGGGATTTGTCTTTCTCTGCATATCTTTAACGGTTTTGTGGAGGCAACAACCTCTTGCAGGGATCTTCAGGGTTTCCCTACCCCCTACTGTGGTCCCTCGATTAGTCACCCTGCTCCAGTGGGTTCGCCTCCGCCCTGGAAGATCTGCTCCTTCTCGTGTCTCACCTTGCTCAGAGTGTCTCCATGTTCCACCTTTTATCTTTGTGGGGGAGCTAATGGGTATCAGATGTATGTGATTAAGGTCAAGTGCCTGACTTTGCCTCACTTTGCCTGACCTGATTAATGGGGCATGTCGAATGGGATATGCAAGTGTTAGACGCTTTACTCTCAGTCCTCCTCGTCCTCAGCCCAGTGTTTGCGTAGAAAGAGGGGGGAGTTGGAACATCAGAAAATTCTATAAAATAGGATGGGGTTTGACACAGGAATAGGGGTATACTGCGTCTCACCCTCAATAATCTCACCCCCACTCCCTGAAGATCACTCACCCAGGTGATGCTCCGGCACTGGTCCACCCCCAGTGTCTGGATTCAAATGCGATGGCCATGCCCTGGCAACCTGAGAAAAAGATCCCCGGGGACTAGCAAGTGAGACACCCTTTGGTTTCTCACAGTGGTGCAAGTATAGAAGGGGAGGGAGGAAAAGGAACAGGGAAGAAAGCTAAAGGAAGCAGAAGAGAGGGAGACAAAAACATCCGAAGAAGAAAAAGAGAGAGAGAGTTAAAAGTAAGGAGGGAAAAAAGGAAATCAGAGCTATAGAGAATTATCAAAGAACAACAAAACGACGAGAAGGAAGAAAGAAATAAGAAGCAAGAGTGGGAAAGAGAGGACAGCAGGGAGAGATGTGATATTGTATCGAAGCAGAAGGGATAATGCTGCGGCCCTTAAGGCAATCAGAAGGTAATCAGAAGCACAGTGGGACCCCCATCGAGAGATGGAAGTGACTCACTGTGTAGAGAGATGAGGGGACACCAGAGAGAGAATGTACTGAAATGACTGGGCTTCAAAGATGAAGGAAATGAAGAAAGTGATGACAGTATAGGGACAATAGGGAAAGAAGAGGAACAAGGGGATAGCAATGACGAAGATGGGAGAAGGAGTTTGCATGGACTCTTTGAGGAAGGGAGCCCAGAACGGTAGATAATAGGGGACGAAGAGGAGGAAACGGAAAGAGGGAGGCTAGAACTTGAAGGTCGCACCAAGCGCTCAAAAGGCCGATCACATAGCACAGACTAGGTTACCCCGTATGCGCAAAGGTCGAGGGCATTACCAGCATGGAAGAGAGCTACCTTGATGGGAGCATTTACAGTAACGAAGGCCATAAGGATACCCAGAAAGAGTATGGGACTGACACAGTACCCGCTATTAGAAAAGGGAGGTAGACAACTTCAATACATACCATGGCAACAAATGGACATGGTAATTTGAGATGTAAACTGCCATCATTGACTGCTGGGGTGGGAAAATTGATTTATGAGTTAGAAATGCGGACAGCAGGGACACCATTAGCAGTGGGCGACATGAAGAGCTTGATCTCTGCCATTCTTGGGGAAGGAGCTGACGACATCTGGAAGTGAGCAGGGTATCCTGGGATGACGGCACAAAATAGAGCACACAATGAAGCACCTTCCAACAAAAATAGGGCAGCTGAATGCCAGGCCCTGAGAGTAAAATACCCAGACACATCTGACATAAGCACAATTATGGCATGCAGGATGCGTGAGGATGAAGAACCAATTCAAAATATTAAAGAGATCCAAGAATGCTGGACATAACCGTGGGTTTGTTTTACCACATACTCAGTCAGGGACTACCGGAGCAAGAATAGAAGCATTTGAGTAAATTAGTGGGGATGGAGGCAAAGCTGTGGTCGTAAATTCAACGGAATATATAGTGCATTATTCTAGGTTGATGCAAGAGAATGCGAGAAAGAAATGCATGGAAAGGAAACAAGAAGAATGGAAGTTAGTTCCGAAAAAATTATCAAACCATGCAATGGAAGGGGCGGTGTTGGCAATCGGAGAGGGAGTGGTTACACAAAACAGTGCAGTACCAGCAGCAAATGGCAGGGGGAAGTTTCCCAGGAAGAGGCAACGCTAACCATTGGTCACAGGGAAGAGGAGGTGTGCCCAGGGGGAGAGAAGTGGGACATTACATGCAGCAGGGAGGGGAAGGGTTCAGCATGGGACATCCCCAATACTCAGGACGACTGCCTCCATGTTGGTCATATAGAAAGATGGGACACATAGCCCAAGTATGTAGAAGAAAGGGAGGAATGCAACAGCACTGGCAAGACCCTAGGGTGGGTGTACACACATTCACCAGCATACACCACATAGCAATCTGATTTTTATGCCCAAGATCACATGCAAACGCAGACCTATGCACCACAAATGGCACCAGCACAGAATGCACTGACACAGTCACAAAAACCTATATGACACAGACACCTCAAGCACCTGCGTACACGCAGCAACCGCAGACAACACCACAAGCATTGGCACAGCAGCACACTGTAGCCATGAGACATTTCAATACCACAGTAGAGACACCCACACCAAGGCTAGGGAATGTGGCTGTAGTGGGGGGATCCCTTCACAGGGACAGTGATGACCTTGTAGCCACAATAGGACAGCCGACAGACTGACTTGATGTGTTCACTCCTATCTGTTAACCCAACCCAAATGAGGAACCATGCGCGGGGATAACCATAGGTGAGAAGACCTTCTCCTTTCTTTTAGACACAGGAGCCACCAGGTACTGTGTTAGGGAGGGGGTATACCCCATGTCAGGCATTGCCATGAATGCTCAAGGTTTTTCGGGGGCCACATATTTGGTTCCATTCACTGACAAATTGACAATGTTGGTGGGAGAGCATGATCTTACCTTGCCACTGTTATATTCCCACCAGACACGAGTCAACATAATGGGAAGGGATATGATGAGTAAGCTCAACATGACCATCTTGTTCACTGATCAGGAGATTGAGTGTTCTACTCCAGGAATTCACTATATGAATGCACAAGTATGTATTCAAGCATTCT
This sequence comes from Ambystoma mexicanum, assembly GCF_040938575.1. Taxonomy (NCBI): domain Eukaryota; kingdom Metazoa; phylum Chordata; class Amphibia; order Caudata; family Ambystomatidae; genus Ambystoma; species Ambystoma mexicanum. The sequence goes on from NC_090924.1 coordinate 597,809,751, forward strand.
GCGGTCAAACCATATGGAGGGGGTGCCCCTAGATCCTGAGGTATTTCAGTAAGGGGTAGAAATATTGTTAGCATGGCTTCCAGGGATACAGGGTAAACTACTCTGGTTACCATACAAGGATCTGTTTAGAGAAGAAATTCCGCTTGACAAGGAAGGACAAGTATACTCATTAGAATTGTTATAGTAAGGGAAGAGAGAGTAGTGATTCATGGGACTGATGGCAAGGGGAGAGCTTGGAGAGTAGTAAATGCAGTGGGGGAATGACACAGACTGACTGACTTGACAGACGAAGAACTGTTATGGGGTGACTATTCACATATTGAGACAGTGTTTTTCATGAGCATTACTTACTGGGTGAGGATCACATATAGGGAAGTCCCACAGAGGATGGTCCAGATGAAAAAGACACCATTATTTCTTGGGGACAATCTGGCACAGGTGCCAAGTATATTATGGATGAAAAGCCTGCATGACGTTGGCTTGTTGAAAGGCACAGCAGCTGTCAAAATAAAACTGAAACCAGCGGCGATTCTGCCAAGGGCAAAACAATATTCACTATCTAAGGAGGCATTCTTGAAACAATCTCTGTACTAGTGCAACAGGGAATCTTAGTACCATCAGCGTCTCAGTGTAACACAGCTGTGTACCCAGTGTAGATGGCGACAGGAGTGTTGTGGTATTTTATGTAGTATTTGCGCCCTCTGAAAAATATTGTAAAAGCAGAGTTTCCCTTAGTTCCCAATCCAACGACAATATTATGCAGCATCTCACTAGAAGCCACACATTTCATGGTAATAGACTTAAAGAATGCATTCTTCTCAAAACCACAAAACCTGACCTTGTTTCTAAATAGAAATAAAATACAAGACTACTACAAGGGTACTCTGAGTCTCTTTCCATATTCAATAGGGTCCTCCAAATGGACCTGTGTAATGTGCATCTAGACAGCACAGTGATTGTATACGTGGACGATATTCTGGTGTGTAGCAGGACAGAGGCGCAGTGTCGAAAATACTCAATACAGTTGATGACAGTATTGGCAGAGAAGGGATACAAGGTGGACAAAGCAAAATTACAATACTGCCAGGAAGAGGTTCTATACATTGGACAGTTGATCTCATAAGACGGTAGGAACATCACAGTGTTGTTGCAAATGCTTGGTTTTGACTTTGTGGACTCTTATGACTCTTGTATCATGCTGTACCATTTTCATCCTGAATCCTGTCTTGCATTTGCTGTTCCCTGCAACATTATGTGTTATCACTGACTCTGCAACTGCATTAGTCTCTCCCCACTTGCCTCTCCATTCTTTCTCACTGCCCACTCTGTTCTCTCCTCTTCTCCCATTCTTCCTTTTCCCCCTCTCCCTCTTTCCCTTCTTTACTCTATACACTTACTCTATCAGAATTGTCCTCGGAAATAGTATGATAGCTACATTGTTTGTCTCCCACCCCCTTCTTGTTTCTCTTCCTCCCCCTTCCTCTCCAGCACTATCTGAAATGTCTTCAGGGCTAGTATGTTAGACGTCTGTCTGTTCCCTTTCCCTTCCCACCCACCTCCCCCCTCCCTTATCTGTGTCTTAGCTCTTGCACTATCTGAAATGTCGCCAGGCCTTCTAAGAATATTCACTGTTTGTATTTTTCCTGTGTTCCCTCCGTTGCCTTGAAGCACTTTGAATCACATTGTGTATAGGCGCTATACAAATAAACTATCATGTCATGTCATATATCATAAACGTGAAAGGGCAGAGGCGATTATGAAAACACCACAGTTGAAGACTTTGAGGTAGATGCAGCAAAACTTAGGTCTCTGCAATTATTGCAGAGCCTAGGGGTTTGATTACAGCACACATACTACACCCCTTCTAAACAGACTCAAAGAGGCTGAGAGGTTGGATGGCAAGCTATCATGGACAGGCAAAATGACTGAAGCATTTGAAGAGTTGAAAAGGGCAATATGCACAGCACCAGTTTTGGGAATTCCTGATTACAGTGCAGAATTTTACTTATTCTCGCACTCGAATGGAGTAGTGATGACACTGGTACTCACACAGAAAATTTCCTTGGGGCACACACACGATAGCCTACTACAGTTGGCATTTGGATCCAGTAATGAGAAGCTATTATCCTTGCAAACAATCATTGGCTGCAGCTGCCTTTGTAATCGAGAGGTCGGCAATTATCATCATGGACTGTAGTACCACGCTTTACGTGGAGCATGCCCTTTTTGCCATTTTCGAGAAACCCAAAAGCACACTGACTACACAGAGAGCATCTGGATACGAGGTGATCATCTCAAACTCAGCAATAAAAGTGGTGAGATGTAGAGCTGTAAATCCGGCAATATTCATAGCAGAGCCAGTGGAAGGGGGAGACCCTGTACACAACTGCACTAAATACACAGAATACTATGACGACATCCCAAGGGTCAGGGAAAATGCCCTCGGAGGAGGGGAGGTACTCTTTATTGATGGGTCCTCAACGTTTCACTAGACATCGGTGGAACTACATACTGGGACAGCAGTGGTAAAACAAAAACAGAACAGGACATTTGAAGTACTGGCAAGCATGAGGTAGTCCACATACTTTTTAGCACAAGCAGCAGAATTTGTAGCACTCATAATTGCACTAGAAACACATAAGGACGAGGCGATAAGAGTGTACTCTGACTCTGCATAGGTGATGTCAGCAGTAGATATAGGACTGTCACGATGGAAGAGGAGGGGCTTCTGACGTGCTGACGGCACACAAGCGCAGCCCGCGCACCTATTGGACAGACTCATAGATGCACTACAACCCCCATCGACCATTGCTGTGGTGAAGTGCCAAGCCAACACAAGGGGAAGAACATGGTTTCTCGCAACAACAAGCTGCAGATGCAGAAGCAAAAAAGGCAGTCTACTTTCCAGTGATACATTAATTCGATACTCCTCCCAATACAGCCATGTGAGCACATATCATGGTAATGCAAGAGTGGTTTAATTAGCTGCCTATCACCCAAATAATGGAATTACATTACAGGGATGAGAACCCATAGAAGAAAAGGAATTGTGGATAAGAAGGGGGTGTTCAGTATCCCCTACAGATGCAATGTGGTGACAAGAGAGCACTGAAAAGTCCCTTCGCACTTTTGCAGTCATCTTTAACCCACATAAGTAAGGAGTGTCTTGCAGCACAAATAGCGGAAGACTGGTTCTGTCACGATTTGGCAGAGCATGTCACCGCATTCATGTATAATTGTATAGTTTGTCAACGTATCACAGCAGGACACATATTGCAAGTAGTGAAAGGAGCGATACCCAGGCCTAATGGGCCTTTCCAACATCTACATATAGACTATGTGGACATGCCTTAAAATTGCAATGGCTTCAGGTATATGCTAGTGGTTGCATGGCCATTATCTCAATGGATCAAAGGCGGTCCATGCACCCACTGCGATGCTTCTTGTGCTGTGAGATTCCTCATTAGAGAGGTGTTGCCATGATGGGGATGTGTGAAGTCCTCCGGTCTGAGAATGGACCGCACTTCGTAAACAAAATGTTTGAGCACCTCAGAATCCTACTGGGAATAAATCATATATTTTCCTGCGCTTACCACCTGCAGGTGAACGGGATCTGTGAACGCCTCAATGGCCTGCTCAAAGAAAAAATTGTAAAAGTGAAAATGACTTTGAAAAAGGGATGGCCTCATTACCTAGCCATAGCCTTGCTCGCATTGTGCAATCAGCCTGCCTCTGACCACCATTTTTCCTCATAAGTTGGTAACAGGATGATGCATGTGACTCACACTTTCTCCTCCCACTAGAGCACTGACAGATGCCCAGAATGCTGCCACTGTTTTGGGTAATGAGATGTAGAAGTATCTTGCTTCGATAATGGCTAGTGAACCTTTTATCTCTCAACAGCTGAAGGTAAGGCAGGGGAGGTCGAAGAAGAGTGATAAAGTTGGCACATCAGTAAATACGCAAGAACTGCTCAAAGCACCACCCAGTTAGCCAGGAGATCTGATCTTGCTCTGGAACTTTAACAGAAACTGGCAAAAGCTCAGATTTGATGGCCCCTTTACTGTAGAGCAAGCCACTGATAAAGCTGTAAAATTGGTAGGGAAGAAATCTTGGAACTACCTGGGAGATGTGAAGCCCTGCAGAGGTGAGATTCCCCTTGCCCAAGACAAAGATGGTACACATCAAGAAGAATATGAGTGAAAAATTCAGACATGTTCCAGAACCAGAGTGAGACAGGAGCACACAGAAAACTAGTTTAGGCACACTGTTCTTTTTACATTCAGCAACCAGCGGACCTATATGAACTGATCTTTTACAAGTATTATTGTGCCTGCACAATACAGAAAAAAACACTTTTTTGAATTTACAGGGACACAGATCCAATGGTGCCAGAAAAAAACACTGTTTATGCTTTCCTCATTTACATGGCATACAGCTATTCAATTCTTAAAAAGAGTAAAGTGCCTATTATTCCCTTGCTCAATAACCCTAAAGTTCAATTTATTTTCGAGAGACTTTTTGCTGCCATGTTAGTAAAATCTTTCCACAGGAGAGGTTGACCCGATATAACAATGATGATCCCAAAGGTTGTGAATTTTGATAAGCAGCCATTCCAAGCTCATAATCGACGCCAAGGGCGTGCATATGTGCAACATATGGACACAGCTGCAAGAGCTATTGTATTTAATTTCTTTGCATTCTGCTGTCTTTAACTCTGTACGCCCTTCACACTACAGAGAGCTGCTTTATACTACACATACACTCAAGCATATGCCAACAAAACACCTGTTCCCTTAGCAGCCACAGCTGTAACTGACCTTGTCACCAGCGCGGCCCAATAAATAAAAAGGCATAAACGAAGCACTAACACCGATTTTGAACATGTAAATGATTACATGGCAAATTCGGCTGATGTCACGGATAACATGTGTTACCAGCACATGTGGTGAGAGAGACCCCAAGGAGAGCTGTTACATTTGTTCTCTCATCCCCTATGCCATGAGCACTTCCGGGACCTTCATAGCAACAGAAATTCCAGCACCCAGAGCACAATGCCTTATGCACTTTGCGCTTGCACCACAAGAGGCCAGTTTCAAGGGAAAAGGGCCACGCTGTGATGGATGTCACAAGAGAAATTTCCCTATGAAGACAGGTAAATAAAAACTCAAGCAATGATAGAAAACTGTTGGAGCTCCGATAAATTGATACAGTTCATACTGGATGACCCAAACTGAGGAGAGACTAGGCCCAAAGGCAGGGAAAAGGGGAGTAGGGGGAATTCCAGGATGCTGGGAGAGACCCCAACTGTTGGTGTATGGACAAGTGTTCACAGGAAATGAATGGGTAGAAGGCATGATCGGGTGCAAATCACAGGCACTCCTGACAGTTCCAGTAGACGTGGTACAGAAGGAGAATGACGAGTGCCCGAAGGAATTGTCAGTGAGTGCCAAACTGCTCCCATGGGCCAAAAACGAAGCAGGCCCTTAGCCAATAATACCACTCAAGAATGCTTCCCTGTGTTTCCAGAATTATAGTCCAGTAAAGGTTGGAGTAAAGAAAGGATACAAGCGAACATCGAAGATATCTGGTATGAAGGTCGGAACAGCACTACTAATGGGCCACTACTGGGCCTGTGGTTCCGAAGCGTGCATGCAACTACCACTGACCTGGGAAGGGATATGTTCTCTAGTACAGCTGAATACACCTGTGTTGGTAGTACCTCAAAAGGACATAAAGGTGGATGGATTCCCCAAGATGGATGCACAACAGAGGAAAAGAAGATCTGTGGAGCTGATCAGAGTGAAGAGAGGAAATTATATTTCGACCAGGATGGAGGAAGCACCCAATGCGATACAGCAAGAGAATAGACTGCTCAGCAGAATTTAGATGTTCTTTGCCACAGTTGTTCCAGGTGTCCAGGCCTATGCAAAAGCCAAATGGTTTCAGATTACCAGATGGGAGCTGTTTCAGACAATCAATTCAACAGTGAAAGGGTTCCACACTATGTAGGAAGAACTCAGAGCCATAAGACTCATGACCCTTTGGAACAAATACATCCTAGATCTTCTCATAGCTATAGAGGGTGGCATTAGCACAAAGATTGGGACATCCAGCAGAACATTGTACCTTCCCATAATGAACATAATAGGACCCTTGCAGAGGCCATAATGCAGCTGTCAGACCTACATGCCAAGGTTAAAGAAATCACAAGCTCAGCAGGGGAATATGGCCACTGGCTGGCATATATATTTTCTTGGATTTCGTCATGGATGGCCAATGGACTTAAGGTGCTAATAGCAGCCCTAGTGTTAGTACTATTTGCATTCTGTGTCATTAGAGTAGCTATAGCATAGTGCAAGAAGACTATTAAAAGGATGATAGGGATGAAAATATTGTTAGATGCAGAAGCGAAAGCAGTCAGACAGAAGTGCTGCAGTCGGACCTGACGGAGGACTCCCTTTTTCCTCCAGGATCCCTGCAACTAAGTGGAACGATGAGTATGATGCAAACCAGAAGGAGAGTGCTGCTAAATGACCTGGAGTGTAGACAAACATGTGAAGTACCATGGCAGCCTGAGGGGGGTGATGATGGTCTGGACTCCAAAGCAATATGTCTATAGGAAGGACCTTTGCAGAAGTGTGGTCAATATCTCAACCAGAAGGGTGATAAATAGGGACACATGAATGTGGCCCTAGTCGGTCCGATCCCTCCCTCATCCCAAAGATACAAAAAGGACAGGTGTACATTGTTTCTTGCCCACCTCTTCTCCATCGCCAATGTACCACAGATGTGAGAAAATTATTCACTCAGACAAACTTTCAGACCCTATCCTGATGACATGATAGAGGAGATAAACTTGCAGACGATGGAGCAAGTGGACTGACTCAGACCGCGCAGAGAGCCGATGATGTTGCAATTAAGGCCAAGATGTAGATGCATTAGACATGAAGCATATATGCATCCCTCCACAAAGCTACACAGACACTTAGATTAAACTTCTCTTAGACATGAAGAGCATGCTTATGACCCACTTAGATAGAGCACATATACTCTAGAATTAAGCTTGCTCACTGCTGAACGCAGATAACATTGCACAACCTGGAATCAGCAAAAACAGAACGACAAACTGTCCCAGTAAATGGAAACAGTCTGGCAGTTTTTTTCAGAGAGATCCGTTGCAAGGTTGACGCATCTGTGGCTTCGGTTTGCAGGAGGTCTGGGAGGAGATTGGTCTCCTCTTCAGTCTCTCCATCTGTCACTAACGCCATGACCAAGGCATCCTGGCTATAATGGGGTTTTAGCCGGTTGACGTGAAAGACGCTGCATATCTGTATAGCTGCTTTCACGTCAATGAGATATTTACCTCACTGACCTTTTCAAGCACAAAGTAAGGCCCAACCCACTTGTCCAGAAGGACACTGGGTTTGACAGGTTCCATAATCCATAGCCACTCGCATAGAGAATAAACTGTCACTGTGGCCTTCTGGTTGTGCCAGTACTTCATCAGCTCCTGGCTGGCCTTTGGAGTTTTCGTCGACGGTTCCATGTACTGTGTCATTCTAGACTGAAGGCCCAGTACATAGTCCACCACATGTTGCATGGCATATGAGGGGTTGCCCTCCCATCCCTCTCTCACTAGACTGAGGGAGCCACGTACATGGTGTCCCAACAGAAGCTCAAAGGGATAAACACTCCTCCATTCTTTGGCACCTACCTGTAGGCGAACAGCAAACATGGTAGGAGAACATCCCATGTTCTCCTCAGGTGCTCTTCCAAGCCACCTATAATGCCATTCAGGGTTTTGTTGAACCGCTCATCAAGCCAGTATGTTTGTGGGTGGAAGGATGTAGAGAATGGTAGGTGACTTCACACTCTTCCCACATAGCCTTCATGTACACTGATATGACGTGTGTTCCCCTGTCCGAAACGACTTCCTTGGGGAACCAACATGGGAGAATATCCCAATCAGAGCCTTCACACCCACAGGGGCTTTGCTGCTCCTCAAAAGGACAGCCTCATGGTACCTAGTGGGGTGGTCTACCACCACTAAGTTACGTCCGTCCCCTGAGCTAGTTTGAGGATCCAAAAGACCCACAATGTCCATGCCTAATCTCTTGAAAGGCCATCCATCATGGGTAGTTGAATTAATATGATATATGTCATTTATAACACACCTGTACAGAAGTGTTTCTAGTATTTTTGGTGTCCCTATTGTTAAAGGAGGCCTTTGTGGCCCCGTCTGACTTGCCAGAAGCCTGACAAATTGGGCAGGACTGGACAAATTCCTTAACGTTTAAGCCACATTGCGGCCAGTAAAAGTGCACAGACAACCGGTCTGATGTTTTAGTCGCTCCCAATTGACCCACTGAAGGAATCTGGGGAGCCAAATCCAAAAGGAACTTTCTGTGTCATTGGGGAATTACCAACCTTATGGTGCCCTCACCCTCAGAGTTTTTTTGCTCACTGCACAGGAGTCCATCTTGCCAGTACACTTTGAACAGTCCAAGGGCCTCGCCCTTAGCCTGCTCCTCCACCTGCTTTTGCAGGCCTGCCAGAGTGGGGCACTCTTGCTGGGCTTTGAAGAAGTCATTCTGATCTGGACCCCCAGCTGATGCAAACTCATCCGGCTTGGGCAGGCCCTTAAGATCTGAGCTCCCCTGGTCCTCCACCTCAGGTTCCTGCACTGCGTCAGGCAACTCTGAAGTCACTGAGTCCCCTGCTACCAAAGTAGGGACCTCTGTGACTATTGGCCCCTCTCCCACAGGAGTAGGTGACTCAGCAGTCTGTGGAACTGGACCACGGGCTACTGGATACTCTGGTCCCTCCAACACGCCCTCTGGAAGCACTCCAGGCCCTAAGGCACTGAGAGATTTCAATCTGGCAGACTCTTTGGCCCTTGATCTGATAGCTGCCGCGTCTATCTTGCGATCAGGAAGATCATTACCCAACAAACATGGAACAGGGTTGGAGTCTTTCACTGCTACGCAGCGCTGGTTCATTTCACCTTGCCAACTGAACTCTACTATTGCCAAGGGGCACCTACTCTTCCCGTTCACCCACTGATGCTACAATCAGGCCCATCAATATACCAGCCTGGCTGTACCCACTGCTTGGTAACAGCAGTGATGCTAGACACAGAGGGCCTCATTACAAGTGAGGCGGTAAGGGGTTAATGGTGCCGGTAAAGGTGCCGGTGCCGTTAACCCCATACCGCCTCATTACGAGGTCCCCTCACGGGACCCGCTCTGGACGTCTGGTCAGACCAGACGTCCTTTGTGGGTCCCGCGTGGGGACCAGCCTGCTAACAACCGGCCCATCATTAACGGGCCCGTTGTTAGCATGCCCCTCATTTCCATTGAGCCCTATGGGGGTTTCGAATGGGGATTGTCCGGGTCCGGGTTCCCTGAATGGGGAAATACCGGGCCTTCCAAAGTCGGAATGGCCTGCCATTTCCCCATTCAGGGACCACGGACCCGGAACTGAGTTTGGAGGCAGCCATGCCCTTAATAAGGGCATGGCTGCCTCCAAACTCGTAATGAGGCCCAGTGTTTTTTTTTTTACCGCAGGAGTTTTGTGTCCATTGATATACACATGTTCTAAGAACAGTCGAGTATTATTGGGAACAGGCTTCTCTTCTGGAGACCCGGTACCGTTCTCACATAATGTAACCAAGCAACATTCAGCCACTCCATGGACTAATGGAAGTCCTACTCTAGAAGGCCCACACTAATGATGGCTTCCTCCATGAGTTAAAAATTCACCACGGCTTGCTTGGGTAAGCCCTTGTAAGCAGGATCTCCTTTCCTATGGCCCAGCTCCTTACAAACAAAACCTTTGGGATGTGAGAACGTAGGTGTCCCAGTGTTAGGGGTGCCTGTCCTCTTCTTTTCTGTGGGTATGGCTGAACTAGAATTGGGGAATTCCCTTCATTCTTTTGGGGACCTGCCTTCAAAAAGGAGTGGGTTGGACCTTTGTCCTTCCCATCCTTGTTAACTTTCTTGTCCGAAGATTTCTCTTGTGGTGTGGGTGTGCTCGCCTGAGCCTTTTTCTGGATTCAAGTACTTACAAACCTCTCAGCAGCATATGAAAGCTCCATAGGATCTGTAATAGTCTTGTACACAAGATGCTGGTGTAGTTCAACCTCACATTTCTTCAAGACATGCTCAAATGCAATCAAATTGTACTTCCCTTTAAATGTGTCAACTTTGTTACCAGACACGCACCCGCTTAGCTATTTCAATGACAAGTGTGTGAACGCTTCAAATGTCTGCCCACTTTTCTTTTCGAGCTCTCTGAAGCTCTTGAGATACTGTTCAGGAGTTTTACAGAACTTCCTGAGGAGGGCCGCCTTCACACTCTCATAAACAGGGCTTTCCTCTGGAGTTAGCTGAAGAATGGCATCAGTCCATGGAGTCGGTGAGCAACTCATCAGGGCTGCACCACACAGTGCCTCGTCTACCTCCTGTAGCTGAAAACCAAAATGTCTCTAGGGGACAGAATCACAATGAACCTTGTGCTGTAGGTGTTCTTGGTTCTTGACAGGGTCGAGTCAGCTTCAGGGCGCTTTTCAGGCTTCTGTGACAGAGTTTGAGATAGAAGTCAGCTGCGGCATCAGGCGGTAAGACAGTTAGGAGAGCAAAGCTGGACAAACAGCTGCAGGCTGGCCTACATGGCAGCTTTGGGTCAGGAATTGTTGTCGCAGTGCTGATAAGTGGTTCTGAAGCACTGGTCGAGACATCTCGGATGTCTTTAACAACTGTGGCATGACAACGGTCAGCATTGCAGTCGGTTGCAGCTCAAAGAACTCGACTGGCTCGAAAATTGCCCTTTACGGGGGACGTTGGTAGATGATCATCGAGGCACTTCTCCCAGGATCTTTAATGGGCTTGTGTCGCCCTTTAAGGCAGATTACCCACAGCTGTGGAGTGTGTTGCAGGCAGTTGCCTTGTCCTTAGTTGTAGGTTCAGAGACCGCTGGCACTACCAAGGAAACCTGCTGCAGATCCAAGCAGGGCATGCTGTGGGCTGGCTAGGTAACGGTTCTGGAGAGGATGGAGGTTCCTCTGAGTTCCGTTTCTCCCTCTGTTCCCTGAGAGACGTTTAGGGGAGGGATCCTGCTTCCCTCTTTGGATATCCTGGCTTTCGTTCACTGGCAGAAGATGTAAGGCAGACTAAACTTTCATCCAGGATCCAAGGTTGAGTTCTTCTTTGTTGCTTCTGGTGAAGTCGTCAGATGATCTGCTTACAGAGGGGCTCTGCCCTCTTTGAAAGCCAAGTGGCCCACAGTGATTGGTGTAGGCTAAGCCTACCTTAATTAGCCAATTATGGGATCTCTACCAACAATCTCCTGTATGTGTGAGAACATAACCAGAGTGCTTTGCAACAGGAATGGTAAAGGGGTGAAAACAGGAACAAGGTGCACCCATAAACTAGCATTGTGGAACCCTTCTCTTAACAGAAAGATCGTTGGACACACTCCCTTGTTATACTAAGTCACACCCATATTCCTGTCTGTTGTTGATCAAAGGGTCTCTCGGGTTAATATATCTCTCTGTGGTTCCTGATTAAAGTGGCAGGTCTCCCTTGAAGATGCAGCAAGACCAGACTCTCTGGCTCCTGCAAACCACATTCTCGTACTTTATTAATGGGGTCCCCCTAGTGGGGTGGCCTACTGTAAACACAGACTCAGACATGACAGCTCAGTGCCATACTGAGAGTTGGGAGCTGGCTTCAGGTTGACACAGTTGCATATGAAAGGTTATTGTGTTTCCTGCCTCCTCTGCAGGCAGGCCCTGTGTGGGCCTGTTTGAAATACTCTCTGCTGGTATGCTAATCATTGCCACCAGCTGCAGGGCCTAACAAAAGGGCAGCGTGGATCCATGGAGCCTTTGTTAGTTAATCAGGCTGGCTATGGCAGGGGGAAGGTTGGCCTTCCCCCTTCCGGAAGATGGCTTTGTGTATTCCTTGGCTGTCATATTCCAACTAAATATGGCAGGGGTGGACAGTTCTGGTAGGTGTTGTCCAGCCTGGAGTACACAGGTCTATGCTTTGTTGTGGTGAGAGCATAGAAAATGTGTGTGGATTATCCCCACACATTTTCATGAGTTTGGTCTACCATCATTACATTCAACTGAAAATTTCAAAAAAGCCCAGGCGAGCGCTCACCCACCGTGCGGATGGTCGAATTCCTCACAAGCACACATTCTTTTTTTAAGGCAGAGAGGGATGGGGTGCTGTGAGAAACCTAGTGGAATTCTGCCATGTAGACCCCAGGAATCCTCTATTTGGGTGGCCAGGGGAAGGCCATCACTTTTGGATCCCAATCCTGGGGGTGGACAAGCGAGGGAGGATCACCTGGATAAGGGAGATCAGGGTTGCTTACAGGAGACTACGCTAAGGGGTATGCAGTACTCCAACCAGACAGGGGTGAAGGAAGTCGCAGATGCCTTTGTGGGATATTCCGACTCCCATGACCTAAATCTGGGTGGCTGGATCTTTAGATCTTACCCTATCTATCATGGCCCCAGAGTTAGGGGGTAAAGCGCTAATGACCCAAAAGAGAGAGAGAGGGAGGAAGGTGCAGGTGATACAGGATCAGAACAATGAGAGTAAGAATTATTCATACTCTCCAATCCCCATTGGCAAAGTCACCTAACGCCTTCTACCCATAGATCGTCAGCGGACCAGAAGGAAGGGACAATTTCCTCCTGCTGGGGTGAACCCACAGGGAGAACGTCATATATCCCCTGGCAGTATTCAGATAAGGTAACAAGAACTCAACTAAAGCCTGGCGGTGCCTTTAAACAATCTCCCCTAATCTCCAAGAAAGATTTACACACTCACCTCATTTCCCCTTCCAAATTTCAAGAAATACTGATACGAGGAGGAGGCCACTAGGATCAATGAGGATTAGCCATAGGGATAACATGGGGAAAGTAAGGGCAACTGACTTTAGAGACAACTACGGTCCCACTAATAGAGTCCGGCAGAGTCAGACATGGGTAGGTAACCATTCACACCTGACTCCACTTGACTGTGTGTTCAGCTATAAAATCTGTGGTCAGTCACAAAGATTGAAGCGAGCAGGAGATGCAGTACAGCCCAGGGATGCCCAGAAGCAGAGAGAAGCAGGAACTGCAGGCAGGAGGAAGACGGTGCGCAGAAAAGCTGACCCAGTGTGTGTAGGCTGCAGCGTGGCGAGGGAGCCGTGCCTCCAGAGAGCCAGAGAAGTGTTGGCTTCAGTCCGCAGCAGAGGACCAGTAAAGTGCTCATTCCCTTGGGGCCAGTGCCGATCCCAAGGGTAGCTGAGGGACAGGTGGTGAGACACTGACCTCCATCACATATTGACTGAAGGAGCCGCTTCTCTACGCAACGCTGCCCGGTGAGTTTCATGACAGAATGCATGAGAAACCCTGAGAGCGTGCGTTTAGATGTGAGCGGAGCGGGAGAAGGACATGAACAAGAAAGCGGCATAGAATCGGAAAGAAAGAAAAGTGTGTAAGTTAAAAGTGAAAGACAAGTGAAAAGGCTAAAAGTGCAGCAAGGAGACAGAAAGCAAGAGAAAAGCAGTGAGAAAAGCAGATTGGGGCAAAAGGCCAATAAAAGCATGATCAAAGCGGAAGATTGAGAAAAAGTGAAAAAGAAACACTAAATAGCCCGTAAGAAGAGAAGGGCACAAGAAAGATGAAGAAGAGCGACTGGGGCAAGCAAAGGAAGGTGCAAGCAAGCACAGAATCAAAAGAGGGTGCAAGGGTGCACGTAAAGGAGAGCAAATTAGTAAAGAAGGTGCAAGAGTGCGCGGAAGGAAAACAGATCAGAACATTGCCAGAGGCACGTCAAAGAGGGTGCAAGTGTGCACAGAACGGAAAGCAAAAGAAAAGTGATACAAAGGGCATCGGAAAGGAAACAAAGAGGTACCTGAGAGCAAAGAGAGGGAGAAGAGGGTCAGAGTGGTCGCGCCTTGGAAAAGCAAAAGGCCTAGTGTGTTTGAAAGCCTCTAATTCTACCCCATGAAAGAATGGGTTATGAATTCAAGGCAGAACTGTAATAAATCATATGTTGTGTTTGGAAGATGGAAGAGGCCTAGAGCTTGTGGAAGGAAGGAGACCCTGAAAGGACTATATAAAAGATCAAAGTACATCCCAATAAAGAACTGAGTTTTGTGTTTCAAAGTTAAAAGGGGCCTGAGCTTGCAGAAGGGAACCCTGAGAGGCCTAACCAAGTCAGAGACTTGTTAAGTTTTGTTGAACTGGTAAAGATGATTGAAGCGTGGGGAAGGGACCCCAGAAAGCTTGCAAAAGGAACTGTGTTGTTATTTTCTTTTTATGGTGTTTTTAAACTTGATGAAGCCGAAGCTTGAGGAAGGGAACCCCAAAGAACTTAAAGACTTTTGAAGGTAGTTGGAATAACTACAAGGGACCTGTGGAGAAGGTCTTGCAAATAGATCTGTGGAGCGAACCTAAGTGTGTGACATTGACCCAACAGCACCTGGTGAAAGACCACCTGAAAGCAATCCTGGTTTCCATTTTTTTTAAACCACTAATTTTCTTATTTTTGAAAAGACTTCATATCAGATTTTTGTATAGAGTGAGAGCAAGCATAGGTTTTGACACAGACAGGCTTTAAATTTGGACTTCTGGAGAACGACAGCCATTAGAAACATCAGTTGAGGGAATTATCCCTTCAGAGTTAGGGCCAGTCAGGCATTACACCAACCCAGGAACCTTAGTAAATAAAGGTTTTTAAACAACTCTATTTGAGTCTGTGGGCCTCATTATGACTGTCATGATGCCTACCCCCGGAGCACCAGGACAGGCCCAGCACCCCCGGGAGCAGGCATCATGCCCTCGGGTAAAAGCCCAGCGGCCCCTAATAGGGGCTCTTTGGACTTTGTCCTGGCGCCTTTGGGGCCAGGCTCATGTTGGACATCAGTCCTGGCGCCATAGGCGCCAGGCTCATAAAAGAGGGTGTTTGGTGCACTTACCTGACGCAGACCATGCTGCATGAAGCCTCAAGCCAAATGAGGCTTAGGAGGGACTATTTTATCAAAGGAACTATTTTACTTGGGTGCGGACCGTGGACGAATACTTACCTGGAACTTCTTCCAATGCTATTTAAACCACGCCCGGACTGCCACACGTGCTTCGCGTTGCTCTGCATCTAGTAGCTGAACGCTCACCGTGCCTACTCCTGCATTTGCCTCCAGCCACGCCCGCCTCGATCTTGGGATACCTGAAAGGAAGGAAGGGAAGAGAAAAGGTGAAAACCAAGAATTTAATCTAACTTCCTACCTGTGTCCGGAACCATCACGCCAGCGATCCTGAAGATAGACATTCTTTAAAAGCATCGCTCTACTTGTTGCAGCGCCCCGCATCATTCACCTGCTTTGTGGGCTCTTCACTATCCACCGCGACCTTCTGGGCATTCCGCCACATCTCTGCACCTGCAAGGGAAAAGAAGAGACAAAAGGTGAGCAGGAGGAACAAATGAGGAAAGCCTGATTTTCCGTCACAAGACTTACCTGGCCATATTTGACGGAACCACTCATCATTTCGGGTCGGCGCCACTTCTTGGCCTGGTACCGCACCCCGGCCCCTAAGGGGAAAAAAGAGAGACATTACTAGAGGGATTCAAAGACATTTAAAGGGATCATTTTATCACGAACTCACCTGAGTTTATCTCTGGCAATATCCCTCGAAGCATCACTTCCACTCTGCACCTGAAAATAAGGACAGATCGCAGGTTAAGAAAAGCAAACAAAGAGAAGACTCTACTCTGGAACTTTTTAAACTGCATACTTACGGCATTTTGCCTTCCGAAACCAGTGAAGTAACTGGTCAAATACGCGCCCCTGCACCAGAAGCAGGATGGAGAGCTCATCCATTCAAACATTAAGGTGAGCCTTGATTGGGAATTCGGAGGTGGCCAGAGAAGAGCAAAGGGGAGGTGTAAAGCAATCTCAATACTCTGCAGACAGTTAATCCCCTTTCTCCACCTACAGAAAGATTTTTCTACGGGCCAGACAAGCCAGATTTGGGGGTCCAGTTGAGTCGGTGTTTCGAATCCTGCGCATCACGATTGAAGAGGTCACAGCAATCCAGACCAGGTCAACGCCTCCGTGGGAGCCAGGTGAGCGTTACAATGACCCAGGCGGTAGGGGGTTAACAGCGCTGGAGAGCTGCCAGCACCGTTAACCCCCTACCACCTCATTACAAGGTCTGCTTGCAGGTCCCGCTAAGGACGCCTGGTAAAACCAGGCATCCTTAGCGGGTCCCGCGAGCAGACCAGGATGCTAACAACGGGCCCATCATTAACGGGCCCATTGTTAGCATCCTCCCCATTCCCATTGCGTCCCTATAGGGCTCAATGGGAATGAGGATGTACCGAGTCCGGATTCCTTGAATGGGGAAATACCGGGCCCTCCATGGTCGGAATGGCCCGGTATTTCAGCATTCAAGGAACCCGGACCCAGTGTGGGAGTAGCCATGCCGCTAAAAGCTGCATGGCTACCCCCATACTTGCAATGAGGCACTGTGTCTCTCCTGATACCATGCCTCAAGCCACAGTGTCCTACATGTTCCATCATTGTAAAGTATATGGGTGAGGGAGAGAGAGGGAACGTCATTATCGTGATGCAAGGGTTCTGACACTGCTCCCAGAGCATTGAAGGCAGATTTGCCAGCTCCTGGCTGCCCCAACATTTAAACAGAGGGCAAGTGGAGTGACGAAGGGATGAGCTCTCACTCACTTAGACTGCAGCTTTCTGTACCATCCCGAGAGTCAGTTCAATGTTGAGTTCTGAGGAACAGGACTTGAAGTGAAGCAGACTCTGCCTGTCCGCAGCCAGGTAAGGCCTTTTTGTGTCTGCGACAGTTGTGTGAGGGGTGGGCCTAAGCCTGGGATTAGGCAGGCTAAAGGCCCTAAACTTGATTGCTAGAGCCAGGCACATGCGATGAGCTTGCCCGAAACCAGCTGGATCGCCCAGCTCTATGATTCCTCCTCTCCCAACAGTTGGGGCAAAATTACTCCTCTGACCACAGTAGAAAACACCAATGAAATGACAAAGTGTCTGACGTCACTTCACGCCAGATTCCTCATGCTTCTAGGCAAGCACATAACAGGTGTTATTAGTACCCCATGTATTTGTACGCAAACAACAGCGAGTGCCCAAGGCAATAAAATGCATAGCCACATTTTAAAACTTGCACACTAGCACGTGACGTTGTACATAACCTTGGAGCTAAAGACTTGTAGAGAGTTTAAAGATGTGCAGAGGTCTGTATTTGACAGAAGTGTTTTCACTGAGTGTTTGCGACAGATACAACCGTTTCTTCAAGCTCCACTCAAATCACATTGCAATAAAGTGAGCCAAACAGGCAGTCTTTAGTCGATCAAGTGCCACAGTTTGCCTGCTCAGATATTCAATCGAAGCCATCCCCTATCACACGAGTAAAAGGCCTATGCAATTAAGGCAAGGTCAGCTCGTGAAGGTTTGCTCTTGGCAGTGACTCTTCAGAAGTGGAAATCTGCAGTGTACTGGGTCTACAGGTGGAGTTGAGTGATGGTGGCTCCTGGCTATGCAGATGCCGGAAGTCCTTGGACGCAAGGACGGGCTTGAGATTCCAGAAAAGTCAGCAAAAGCAGACGTTCCAGGAACTCCCATCCATTCTGTATTGAATCGGAAATTCAGACATGCATAATGCATGCAGGTAGTTCTTAAAGGCAGGCATAGAGGTAATTGATTCTCCAATTCATATTATCCAGCGCTTGTATCAACTGCTTGTTTAAATTGCCTCTTAAAGCTTCAATTTTCAGGGACTGCACGGCATCATAATCCTAACTGGGGGCCAACTCTGAGGAAGCATTGTATTGGAATTGGACCCTCCAATTATTATAGCAGCTGCGCTGATGCAAGGCGGCACTGTTTAAACATATCTAGCTTGGAGCTTCTCACACAAGCATATGCACGAACTGGCATAAGACTAATTGGGCCTCATTATAAGGGTGGCAGCCACGGTATGAACGGTGCCGGTGAGACACTGGCACCGTTCATACCGGGCCGCCGCATTACAAGTTCTTCTTGCATGTTCCTGACAGGTCTTACCTGGCGGGCTGCGCGGCACCTGCGAGCAGAACTCGTGATTGCACTGGCACCGTTATCAACGGTGCAGGTGCAACCATTCTCCCCACCCCCAGTGTGCCCTATTACGCAGAATGGGGATCGGAAGCACGGCATTACCGCCACCCGCGAATGGGCAATTACCGGCCACTTCATCTCGTAATGGGCCGGTTATTGCCTAATCGCGGGAGGCGGTGCCAGTAGCGAGCATGGCCGTAGCTGTGTCTGCCATACAGGCACGGCTACCGCCATGCTCGTAATGAGGCCCATTGTTATGCACAGAGTTAGTCACTGACAGAAGGGACTGGACCCCTCACCACCTTTCCACACCTCTCCCTGCTTCAAGGAAGCCCTTATTACGGGAGCGGATTTTGCACCTACTCGACCAATCAATTGGATCGCAGGAGTTAGATCTTCCGTGTAGATCTACCTACTATTTACAGATTACTGCACATGTGACCTGAAGCAGCGTTAAAATAGCATTTTTGGCTCCCCATTAAAATAATAAATAAAAAACAATATTGCCCTCCAAAATGAGGAAGTGGTTCAAACCAGCCTTCTTCCTCAATGTGACAGTTTATCCACTTGCTCCAATAAGTTGGTGTGTGAGAAAATGAATGCAATGGTGTCCGGTATCCCCCGCGTACATGCATGCATATAATGACAGGGTCAAGAATATGACCCCGTCAAGGGAGCATGGGGCCCTATTTTAGCCTGGGATAGGAGGCCAACCAGGATGCTTGCCAGAGCCTGTGCACCCCAAATGTGGGATGAGGGAGTTGGGAAACCCTAGATTCTGTTCCGCCCTCATGTACCTGGCTGCAGGTGTAGAGTACCACAGTCAATCACCTCATGCCTACCTTGCACACTACTGGCCCATGTTCTATCTTTTCTCTTTCAGAACTATAGGATCCAGCATCCACAGCGGCAACCGGCGAGATACCCAACCCACGAGAAAGTGAGAAACAGTCAAAGACCAAGAACCGGCGGAACAGCACACAGTCAGCACTAGCAAGGAAGACACTTCCCTGCTGCAGGGTGAGAACACGGTGGGTTATCATATCTCTACCAAGACAAAAGAAGCCAGCAGACCCAGGCAGGAAAAGGGGGCAGGGCCTAAGGGACTCTTTGTAACCTTGTACCTGGGAAAGTGACCCCGAGAAAGAAAGCAGGAAGCGATTGGTCTGTGGAACCAGGTGGACGCCATAGTGAATGGGACGAGTAGGAAGCGACAGAACAGGGCAAAAAGCCCTAAAAAGAGAGTTATCTGGAGAGGGGAGTGTAGGTTGTTTGGGTGAGGTCAAGGGGTGAGGAGGTGGACGAAGAGATCAGACTGTGGAAGGACGATGGAGTAGAGCATGAAGGAGCCTAAGAGGGAGCATGATAAAAGTGAGGCACTGGCTGGTGAGAGAAAGTGGTACTTGTGTGTGAGAGTGTATTTATGGTGAATAAGGAGAGTGGCTGAGAGTAAGTGGAAGAGTAGGCAAGTAAGTGAGAGTGAGTAAGAACGGTGACTGGGAGAGTGCAAGGAAAGGGGGAAAGTTAGAGGGAGAGGAGTGGATAGTAGATGGGAGTTTAGAGTGGAGAGTATTGGAGAGTAGAGGGGAGTGGAGGTTATAGAGCAGAGGGAAGTGAAGAAGGAAGGCCAGAAGGGAGTGGAGAGTAGTGGAGAGGGGAGAGTAGTGGAGAGTAATAGGGAGAGACTATCAGAGGGAGAGAAATAGTAAGAGATAGAAGGAGAGTAACTGAGAGACGTTTGTACATCAGAGGAACCGAAGATGAGAGAGGAGAGAGAGAGTGTAGAGTGGGAGACAGAGGAAGGGAGAGGAAGGAAAATACTTCAGGGTGTGGAAAACTATTGAGTAATACTCCATTTGCTACTACAACACCTACAACTACTACTACTCCAGCTTTGGTACCACTACTATTACTACCATTACCACTACTATTACTACCATTAGTAGTAGTTGTGGAAGTAGCAGCACTGCTAGTGCAGTACTAAAGCTAATACAGCTAATATTCCCCCATGAACTTATGATCACAAATTAATCTTGTTCCCAAGATATAAAATCTCTGCAGTCTACGCCTAAGACTCACAGGTTCTAAGCCCTTAGACCCTGCACTGATGTTACGATAAAGGAGTATATTGTTAAGTTGTGTTATGGTTTTAAAATGCAAAACGTTCACAATCAATTCGAATCATAATTAATACAAACATTAAAGATAAGACCTTTACAATAACGTCTTAAAATGTTTCAATTCTTCTGTCGCAAATCATCCTGAGTACATCTACCATGCTACTTGGCTAATTCATCCGTGTCCTTTGAAATATTCCTCTTTAAGAGTGGTCCAGAAAAGAGGAGAACCTTATACATTCTGACTGTCTGAAGGCCGTGCATCCAACATTGAAAAGGATTAACAACAAATCTTGGCATCGCATGTAGCAATGATCATCTTAACGATGCTTGACATGTTCCAGGGTTAGATTACACGTTGGCCCAAGTGCTTCAGCCAGTTAAAGTGTCAAGTGCATCCGTAGTCCTTTTTTTATCTCTATGCTAGTCAAGGCTTTCCAATTCATTCAATTGCATACAATAAATCCAATGCTAAGATTGACAACTGTCCTTCAACCTCATAAAAACATTGGTCGTTACAAAGTGCTTTAGAGTTTTCAAGGACTCAGCTTTCAGATTGACCCAAATACTTCTGCTGAATAAAGTATCAAATGCATCCATATGCCTTTCAACACTTGGCTATAATAAGGGCTTCAAGTTCATTCAATTGCATACAGTGGGTAGCATTCATTAGGATTGAACGTGGCCACCTAGCAAGCTACTAATGCTTCTTAGAAAGATCAAAATCACAATAACAAACACGAATTGTGACCATATTTCCAGACCAGTCCATCCCTAAACACAGCAAGCCACTGTAAATGCTTGTCATTAGCCATGGGCTACTGTCTATTTCTATTCATCTATCCCAATTTCTCCAACTAAAGTTGTAAACATTTTTCTCCCAAAGGCTCCCAGCACTAAGGTCATAGGAAATTGCCCCCCACTCGTTATTCTCATCCAAAGCGCTTCTGATATTAGTCTAGCTCCCGAATGGATCAATCTCTCAAGGTGTTTCCTTCTATTTTCTACTAATACAGTGTAATATAGAACCAGATAGTGCAAAATTTCTTCTTGCTGTTTTTCACATAACCTTCAAATCCGTAATTCCGGGGAAATGTTGTTCTGAGCGCCACTTCTTCTGACGCATGGAGAAGATTAAATATACATTTCATGTACCAGTTGCTAGTGGAATGGGATGCAGTTTTTTTATATAGGCGATCTAAGTGTGGAGAAAGAGTTGACTTAGCCTTTATATAACTTCTGCTGTGCTAATGTAATTAAGGAGTATGAAAAGTAGCTGATAATTTAGGTATCGTTAATTGTGCATATGTGTTCTTTAAGGCTATCAGTTTTGGCTGCTTTTCAGGGTTAGGTGTGCACTACAAATGCCAAAATAAACAAATTAATGTATCTTGTAAATTGTTTGTGTGCCTGAAATGTATTTTTCACTCTCAGAACACAGTTAGCAAGAGTCGGTTTGTGTACATCATGCAAGGCTCTGAAAGGATACAGAGAACAGAAAGTAATTGTAAGTATCTTCTAGAACAAAAAAGACTTATAGCTAAGATTCAAACACTTGCCTTGCACTTAAACTACATATACTTTCTGGATCAAGTGGGCAATAAATTAATTTATTAGTGGGAATAAGCCTACTTAGCCGCATATAATATTGTTTAAAGTTGCGCAGAGAAGCGCAGGCTGCCCTCACCTTTACTTCGAAAACGCTACATCAGAAGCCCTGTTTTTCGCATGGCAAACTACAACTCCCAAGCGAGTTGTAGTTCTCTGGGCTATTTACTCTGTTTACAGGCACGACAGGACCGGCGCGACAGAGACCAGCCGGTCTGTGTCGGTCCGTGGCAGATGTGGTTCGGTGTGCGCCCATTCTCTTGAAGGTAAGATTCATTAGCCAGGTGTTATTGTCAATCGGGTACCTACTACTGTAGCATTTACTACCATAATCATTTCCTACTCTTCTACTGAGCTTCTGTCTTTTAGTCACACAAGTCATGACGTGTTAGCGCTTCATACTTTAAACAAAATCAGACTACACAATCTTAGCCAATAAACAGCATCCTCATACCCTTATGTCGACGCCCATGAAGGCTGCACTTATTAATGCCCGTTCGGCAGTAAAAAAGGCTACAGCTCTTAAGGGTGCCATTTGTTCCTTGGACCTTGATTTTTGTTTTATCACAGAGACATGGCTCTCAGATAACTGTACAACCCACTTTCATATGTTAGTTCCAGACGACTACCATATAAAATGGCATAACAGAACCATGCAAAAAGGAGGTGGAGTAGCGATTGTGACGAGACCCTCAGTTGGAATTGATAATGTTGAAATGATCGACTAGGATGGTTCATCGTAAATAATGGCCTGTACGTATTATCCATCACCAAATGAAGCCCATCACTTTCTCCTTTGTTATAGACCCCCTGGTTCAGCCACATTGTTCCTGGATGCCCTAGACGTTTATCTAGTTTCTCAAGCGCTCCAACATCACAAACTCATTATTTTGGGGCGACCTTAATATCTGGTGCAATGTTATGGAAGACGGAAACTGTAAATATTTGTACAACATTCTTCAGACACATGGTTTTCAAATGTTACACAATTTGGCCACCCACACTGGTGGGCTTTGTCTCGATCCTGTGATCTTTAGAGGCGCAACTATGGCCGATGGAATCATAACTTCGGATAGCTGGTCCGATCATTCATTGATGAGTTTTCTTTCACAGACCTCATGTCATTCTAAATTACATAATACTGTCCCGAATGTGCAACTGGGTCACCGGAAAAGGGACCTGGACTGCATATCTGATAGGGATCTGGTTCAGAGTCTTCCACCTATACTATCCACTATGGACTGTGTAGACTACTACTCCGACCTGATGCCGGGGCCGCAACAAAACTGTAATTGCATTGTCCCACTATATTAAAGAAAATAGGAAGAAGAAGAATCAATGGTATAACTAGAATCTCAAAATTCTTAAACAACAATATAGGAAAAAATAAAGAATTTGGCACAAAGCCAGAGACGAAACTTCTCATCAGGGAGCCAAGACAGCCTTGGCTACATATAAAAAAGAAATTTGGCTGGCTAAATCGTTTGTTTTGCAAAATCAAATTGAGCAAGCAGAGAACCAATCCAAGGCCTTATTTTTGGTCATTAGAAATGTTTCCATTCCTAAGAATGTGAACCCCCTATCCCTGGCTTCTGTTGCTCTGGCCAATGAATGTAATCATTTTTTCCAGGAGAAAGTTAATACCATTAGAAACAATATGTCTGTATGTTCAGTGTCCACTGAAGCTGACTTAAGTATCTCCCATCCAACATCTTTACCTAACTTCGGTCCTAGTTTCCCCCTTCCCCACCTTTGGGTCAGATGAAATTCTTGGATACCTTGAAAAACTAAAACCCACACATTTTGCCTATGACCCAATCCCGGAATACTTGTCAAAAACAACACGCCTCGGCTCTTAGCAAACCTCTGGCGTCCTTTATAAATGTCTCTCTATCACAAGGCTGTGTTCTCTTGGAGCTAAAAAAATAATTCCTCAAACCATCGTTAAAGAAGCCAACTTTTGGACCACAAAGTTTTTGCTAATTTTCGCCCAATAGCCGGCCTGTTATGGCCTGCAACAATTCTAGAAAAGGTGGTGACAAAACAACTCCAGACATTTATAGATAAACACAAGATTCTCGACTGTTTTCAATCGGGTTTTAGACCGGCCCATGGAACCAAGACTGCCCTGGTGACGGTCTGGGACAACCTGTTGGGGGCCACCGATGAAAGTACAGTTAGCATGCTTATTATGCTGGACCCGTCTTCGGCCTTCGCTACGGTGCACTTCGACATCCTTATCACCAGACTGTCATCAGTGGTACTTGTCTCCCCGGAGGCCGTGAGATGGTTTGTGTCCTTTTTATCAGAACGCACCCAGCAGGTAAAAATGGCCGACTGCCTCTCTGAAACTGTGCTGGTTGAGTTTGGGACACCCCAAGGGTCCTCACTGTTGCCCTTATTACTCAGTATCTATATTTGTTTTTTGTTGAATATTCTATCGGAATTTGGTCTGTCATAGCATTCATATGCAGATGACACCCAGATTTATCTGCGACTAAACCAACCAATATTGTGTAGCATTCTTTACATCTACCTTGCCATCCGGTGTGAAATGGTTGACTGCTACTAACCTTGTCCTCAGTGTGTATTTTCTCTCTGACATCAAATGGCCCTGAGCAGAAATCCTGAACCAAAAGTGAAACGGCAACATGGGCAAGTCCAGGCCAATTGTTTTAGTGACCTGACCTTCCTTTTCCTCTTCTAAAATGTTAATGGTTGGGCAATGTCACACCACATGATCGAGCGAAGCCATGCATGTACACTCCCATACCTTATATACTCTTTCTAACCTATGCTGTCTCTGATTCGCGACAATACAAATCTATTAACTTACAATGGAATTCTCGCTGCTATGGGGATGGTACTGTTATATTTGTTGTGTCAAAAACTTCTTCCAATTCTGCCTCTGGGTAATGGTCCCTGAGCGCGCCTTTTTTCACTTGAACCCGAGTTTTCTCAATATGTTCCATTCTTACCTATCCAGCCATGTTACAAATGACAATATGATACTAGCTTTCCCGTTGTATTCCTTTTTTGTGCATTATATTTAAAAATGGCCATGCTGTGCTATATATTGTTTTTCCATTATTTCGCCTTTTGTGCTTGTGTGAAGTTTCTATGTTGAATCTAGTTATGCAAATATTTCTTTGCTCCCATGGAAGCCTGGGAATTAAGTAATTAACATTATTTCATAGAGCTGAGCACCCTCTGCAGTCAGTCAACTTGGTTCTAAATTGATAGGCAATACATTCGCACTGGGATACTATTATTTAACTTCCTGTTAGTTCAAAACGGTGCAGCGGGGGTAAGTTTAGGTTGAAGGTTTTTTGGGGATCTCCATGAGAATGCCTGCTCCTACCAGTCTGCTATCCTGCTGTATCACGCAAAGCTCTTTCTCTCTCTAGATTATAACACGGGACCTGTGGGGCCATGAAGTAGCTGGGCAAATAAAGAATTGGGCATTGGAATCTTCTCCCACTTTGGGTACTTGATCAGACTCCTGCCAAATTCTTACTTTCTTCAGCTTTCTCTTTTTTCCTTTCTTTCCTTTTTTCTATCTACCCCTTTCTTGCTCGTGGGCCAGAACTTGCATAGCATGATAATTCTGCACAACTAAATGGCTCTCTAACTTGTAATGATTTCAGTGGTCAAATGATATGATATCTTAAAGCTAATAAACGCATCAATTTAAACTGCAATTTGCCATTTACATTTATTTGGTCATATCTTATTATCCCTTTTAGAATGTAAGGACTTAATACACTCCTCCTTTCCTTTGCGGCATATGTGGTTTACCGGTCTATCCCAGGGCTTCTGTCATCAAAAGTCCCTTGAGGATTTGAGTTTAATCTTCTTCTGGTAATTTGCTTAATATGGCGTCCTTTCAATCTGGACAAAACTTTGCTTTTGTATCGTCTTGAAATAATTCACTACTTCTGTAGTTTGGACAGAAATTCTTTGTCATCAGCTACTGCCTGGTAGTATTCGTCGAAAGTATTCACTATTCTGCTGGAATTTCTTATTAGACTGCTTGTGTGTGGATGGGTAATCTGTATTACCTGCTGCGGTTGCTCTACTTCTATTTAGACCACAGGAACCTAGTGCTCTTATTCCCATGCTCATAAAAATTCCTGCCGTGTATTTTAACTTCCTGTCTACGTGCTCAGGAACACATCCATTAGTGTTGCCATTTGGGTTATGTCTATTATCCAGGAAGCAAACGGCTCTGCCTGCCATTCGCAGACTCCAGCGGACCGTGATCACGCAGCACCAACACGCGAGAGATAGGCTAACAAGCCTCTACCTGGAACCATAACCTGGGCTACCAGCCACCAGCTCTAACTCGGTCTGCTGCCACTTGATTTTTGCCTTGATAAAGACTTCGCTTGAAACGCGCGTCGGCTTTTTCTTTGTTTCACCAAATTGGCACCAAAGGCTATTGTCTATGATATTGTGAAAACGCTAATACATTACCACGCACATGACAACAGGACTGGACTATTATTATACTGTCAGATCGCTCGACAATTGGACTATTAAACCCAGCCAGCGCCCACAATTAACAAAGGTTTGTCACCCCACCAAATATGTTTATTGTCTCACATTACAGCTATCATTTGGATTTTTGATTAATTGGGCTTTGCGTTGTCTGTACTCAACTCAGCCACTCTGTCCTTTCCATTTTATTCTTAGCAGCCCCTAAACAGATTATTCTTCCCTACATTATTACTGTTCATGTATTTCAAAGGAGTACCTGATAATTGACTTGTTTCTGCTTACACATTGGGTGTTATAATACATATAAATGTTAACCTTGTCTTTAGAATCTTATCATGCTACCATCCACCAAGACAGGAACATACTTTATTAGCTAGTTTTGACAATTTACACACCTCATGGACCATATGTGACCCTCATATTATGATCATAGGTGGCTTATTTTTGGGATGCCTTACAAAATCCAGGTACTACACAATTCGTTGAAATCATTGATGCTGACAATGTCCCCTTACTGACAAATACACAGTCACATCTTTAGAGGCATTCTCTACATTCCATGTTCTCTATAATGTCAACCATTCTGTTCTGGGAACATGGCTTCTGGTTTCGTTAGACCATGCTCTTCACTTATTTTCACTTGCTCACCACTCTCACCTTTTCCCTTGCTGTTCAAGTTTCACAATGAAATGCTTCTGGGAAAAGAGCAAACTCATTGCAGCTGTCATGTCCAACTTGTTTCTGATCTTGAGCTCCACATCTCAACTGCTCCTTCTTGCTGTTCGTAAGGGTACTGATCACTTTACTCTGATTTCACTCTTTTATACTCCTGATCTTTTTCCTCTTAAGAAAAATTGCTGACGCTTGGAGCGTCTCCTTAGGTATTGTGCTCTAAAGTCATACAAAAAGCTATGTTTACAGCAAAGAGATCATTTCTGGCTGATAAACTCCTGTCCAACTTAAACAAACCAAAGTAGCATAAAGATAATACAAGATTTTGTAGTTCCTTCCTACATTATAGAAGGCCGATTTTGGTGTGAGGAGCCAGGTGTCAGTCAGTCCTGAGCCGGTGAATATTTTCTGTGGCGGGGCTAAATATATCCCCAAATTGGCACAAGCGAGCAAGTGTAGAGAGGGCAGACAAAACAACATAGCAGGGTTTGTGGGGTGGTTCTCCCTCAGAAAACCTTTAAAATAATGTATTGAAATTGTGCATATTACAGCAAATGCCATGGCACCAACAGAAGCAGTTTGAATCAATTGCATGAAACTGTATCCACAATCTATGCCAGTAATGTTCATTGTAAATCACTATTATGAAGCTGCGGCCAAAATCTATGTATGCCAGTGATGAAAGTGATTTACAGTGACTTCAGGAAACTGCAACCAGAATCTACACCCTATGCCAGTAAAGGTCACTGCAAATCACTTGCATGAGGCTTCAGACACAATTTATTCCAATAATAATGGTCACAAAAAATCACTTAGATTGCGCTGCAGGTACAATCTATAGTAATAATAATGGTCACACCAAATCACTTGCATAAGGCTGCAGCCACAATCTATGTATGCCAACAATGGTCACTTTACATCTCTTGAATGAGGCTATGGCCACAATCTATCTATTCTGATCATGAAAGTCATTTACAGTGATCATTACTGCACAGATAGATTGTGAAAACCATCTATCTATGCTTTCAATGTCACTGTAAATCACTTGCATGAGGCTGTGGCCACAATCTATCTATTCTGGTAATGGGCAGTGTGAATCACTTCCAGAAGCAGTGCCCGATACAAACCCTATGCCAGTAATGCTCACTGCAAATGGATTGCATGAGGTTGCAGCCACAGTATTTGTCATTAATGGTCACTGTAAATCACTTGCATTATGCTGCAGCCACAATCTATATATGTCAACAACACTTATTGGAAATTGCTTGCATGGGATTACCATGAAATAACCAAATGGAGAAGTAACTTCATTTGCTAATAATACAGGAGGGAGCACCAACCCTATTCTCCCTCCCACCTTAACTATTACCCTTACCCAAAACCAATATTTTAGTAAAATGTCCCCAAATTTCAAAATACATTGGTAAAACAAATTGCCCATTTCTGCATTTCTTATTTAGATTCTGCTTGCATGAGGCTGCAACCACAATATAACTTTGACAGTCATGAAAGTGATTTACATTGCCCATTACTGGCATAGATAGATTGTGTTTTATACAAAAAATAGATCAGGACTAATTTGTGCAGAACAGGAAAACAAGAACCCATAGATTTGTGTTTAAAAACTCCTCAAACATTGAGAGTAAACTATTAAGTATATATCAATAATTCATTTATTGGTTTCAATTGAATTAATAAATTAACATTTTGCAACACCATATAAGAATATTGACAAAAACATATACATATAAGAAAAAGATGTTGTAGTTTCTTTTATTTCATTTGACTAAATCCATACATATCTCTCATTCATACACATTCATTGCAACTAACTAGACTTCCATATCATATCCACTTTGCTACGTGCTACTCTCTTGGGTTAATCTATGTTAACAAATAGTGGATCTTTCTGTTGATACGTGTTTCAAGCGGTGCTCGTTGGCAAAATATTCATGACAAATCCTGCTCCCGCCGTCATCAGGACCAAAGATGGCCTCTGAATGAATGCCTTCTAAAAATCAGGCGTTCCGAAATGTCTACAAAAAAGACATTACAACACATTAAAAGATCACAACATTATTTAAAAAATGACTTTGTCAAATGGTATAAATTCAAAAACATCAATTGCAGTGCAATGGTACATACCTTGTGGTTGCTGGCATGCACTACTTCCTTTAATTCTAGCCAATGTTGTCTTGGACTGGATGATAGTTTTCTCAAAGTCTCTATGAATAAAGGATAAAAGGGTACGTGAGATGTAAAGCCCCATAGGAGAATAATGGGGGTCATTCCGAGTTGGGCGGTAAGGGTTTACAGGCATGGTAAGGATGCCGGTGCCGGTAAACCCTTATCGCTCTATTCCGAGGTCCCTTAGCGGGTCCCAGCAGGAACGGCTAGTCTGACCAGCCATTCTTTGCTGGACCCGTTAAGAGACCTTGGAGCTAATAACGGGCCCGCAATTTGCGTGCCCGTTATTAGCGCCTTCCCCATTCCCATTGAGCCCTATGGGGGCTCAAATGGGAATGGGGAATGGTTTACTGAATGGGGATTTACCGGGTCCACATAGGTCGGAATGTCCCGGCAAGTCCCCATTCAGTTAGACCGGACCCGGATCCGGACCCGGGTTTGGAGGCAGCCATGGCGCTAACAGCGCCATGGCTACCTCCAAACTCGTAATGACCCCCAATGTGTTTACATCCAAACCGTACTCAATGAGTAGGGTTGGGCTCTAATACCTATCTTGTTTGATTTCTTGGTTTGCTAGGAATGACACTGATCAAACTTCACAAGCAAAAATGATTTCCTTTTGTTTCTCTATCTCAAGGGACTTTCAAATTAAGCTCTCTTCTTAGCTGTGAAGTAAGAAAGGCAATATCTATTCAGCCCATCTGTGGCTAACTGCTGAGTTTGTAATAGACCCAGATAAACCACAGCTTACTCACTTGCACTTAGTTGTAATCCAATGTGTCTTTCGACATGCTGGAAAGTGCCCACTGTGGGTTCAAGTATTCACAGTCTATGTACCTAGAAAGTAGAAACCTGTTATTAGACCATTACTTACACCCCTTCACAATGAAATGTAAATTGAAAATTATAATCTGGGGCCATCACTGATTGGGCGGTATGATATATCACAAATGGATGTCAACCACAACATATTTAGTCTAATTAAGGTGTGTCGGCCAAGAATCATGTGTGCAGGTCCCTATATGGACCGCCTGTGTCCAGAGACCTTCTATTGCTGATGTTTGCCCCACTACGCAATTTCGTGATCTGAACAAAACGGTGAGTCTCATTTACAAGGGCTCAACTCACTCGTGGTTGCATTACCGTGTAAATGGTTTCAACTGTCAATACTGAATCTGCCTCATGGAATAGTTCAGTGCTCAAGTGGAACTTCTCTAATTTATATATCATTAGTACCCGGTGAGGGCGCAATCAGAATGAAACAACCATTCTGATTGGCCCTAGCCAAGGCATTACCCGGCCGGGAATCCCTCGATTCCACAGCCATTGCACCCGGCAGGGGGCGTGGCAGCCCCTCAGCCAATGAGGAGGCTCGAAGCGGGGCCATCCCCGCTCCGAGCCTCCCCACGGCTGAGAGGCTGCCTTCGCCCCCCTCCGGGGACTCAGGTAAGGCTTTTTTTTCCTTTCCTCCCTCCTCCCTGCCCTCTCCACCCCACTTACCTTCTGCCTCCCTTGTTCCCGATGGGGGATGATGGCAGCCTCCAGCCATTTTTTTTTTCTTTTGTTTTTTTCCCCTCCATTCCTTCCTCCTTCCCAACCTCACCTACCTTCTTATCCTTTTTTTTTCAGGAGTGGACGCGCTGGAAACACTTCTGTTTCCAGTGCTTCCGCTCCCGATGGCCACCATGGAAAGGGAAAACGGACTACATTTTCCCTTTCCCGGCGGCCATTTTCTTGGTCGTTTTTTTTTTCTGTCCCAAAAAAACAATGCTTTTAATGCCCCGGTCATGCAAATCTTGCGGGCTGGGGTACTAAAAGCAATATCACCCGAGAGGCAGGGGCATTACCTGAGTCGGTAATGCCCCCGCTGCTCGGGTCATATTGCTTAATTAATACACAGTCACTGCTGCGGATTCGTAACATTCATACCGTGCGAACCGTTCTCAGTCCATGGCGTGCTTGCTTCTATGCATTGCCATCTGTTCAGATCAGTAAAGTTAAGTCTGTTTTTAGTCCGGTTTATTTATGAACAAAGAAAGCAGACTGAGATATACATGCACATCAAAAGATACATGTTTACTTCTTCCAATCAGGTGGTAATAATAGCAGTTTCTTCCTGTGGACCTAAATGCACTACTGGTCCAAACATATCCATTGAGCTGTTTGGATGAAAGCAGGACCACAAAGTTTTATGTGTCTGTTTCCTATTTTTTGTTGGGAGTATTTTTACTCCCTCATTTTATTTTTTGCTTGTATTTGCCCTTTTTTAGGGACTAAAAGTTGCCGATTCACCCCTTATCTATAGGGCAGTGCACAGTGCACAAGGAGGCATGAAGTCCTCTGGAGTCATCACTGATGTGTAAGGGAGAATGCATTCACAGGCATGTAGTTCAATGTGTGATTTTTTACTGTGCAGAGTAATGTGTATTCCTGCACATGTAGTGTTGGTGGCTGCAATGTGGGGCTGGAAGGCCTCCTGTGACGTGGACCCCTGTTGAGGTATCTGTATTGTGGGAGGCTGACATACATGGCACACATGACATGGGGCGAATTCCAAACTCGTTTACCATTACCGCATGCAAAAGCATATAGTAAAAGGAAGGGTCACCAAAATTCAAGTCAAGAAGACCCTTCATTTTCTCCACATTTTGGAGACCCCTACGATTCCATAGGGAAATGCAATATTACTGCATGGAAGATTACCACACGCAGTAACATTGCATCCAGTACTGCTTTTGTGTGGAGGAAATATCCTCCAACAAAAGCAGGAGGTTTGCACGAATTTCAGTTATAAAGCTCCACATTTTGATTTGTGCTAAAACATCTGGCTTTCCAAAATACCAGACGTTTTACCACTAATGCTATCCATCTTTATCAGCTGCACTATGAGAAGCAAAGTGTATTCAGGAACTGCAGCTCTATGGGGACAGATGTACAGTACTAAGGTAAAGTGGATTCTAGATTCTGTGGTCCACTGTGCAGGCTTCTAAACTTGACAAGACAATTTATCGTGGAACATGCAGCCTTGTGTGCACTTTGTGCCGCGTGGAGCAGACGTGATGTGGGGCATACATTCATGTGCGGTAACCAGTGCTGAGTGGGGCAGAGTGAATGCCTGTGGTGATATTAGCAATGATTGGGGTATAATCCATTTGTGGGCATATAGCCCTGCCCAACGCTATCACTCAGTGATAGTGAGGACACATTTGAACCTCTGTATTGAATGAACTTAGGTCATTCTTGTCAATGTAGTCCTGGACTGCCTGTCTAGTTTTAGAAAGAGCAAGCCATCTGGTGTGTGTCTGAGGCATACATGTATTTGAGGGCAAAACCTGCCATGTTGTATGTGTAGCTGGGCTGCTCTCCAGATGCACTAACTGAGGTGGCAGAAAGTTCTCACTAATGGCTCCTAACTTTTGGAACCACTTCCACAGCTACATTTGTCAAGCCACCTCCCTACTGCAATTCAGGAAATGCCTATAAACCTGGCAATTACGTCAAGATTGATGAATTTGTCCACTATACTTGTATCTCTATGCATGGCTATTCTCTCACCCCTCGTCAAAGCCACCTACACAGCCATACTAAAACTAACACACACCCAAAGCAAGTAACACACGCTTACAACAAACAGACCCAGACACTGGACCCTACCCATGCAGATACAACAAGCCAGTGTGCATGACCTCAAATACAAGCCAACCTATGCATAAAACACACCGACACACCCCAACATAACAAACAGTCACATAGAAAACAATCCAGATATTGAACCTTACCCGTACAGATACAAAAAGCCAGTGTACAGAACCTTAAATAACAGGCAATCTACACATAAAACACACAAGTAGTTAATGGGGCCCCTTTTTTTGCAAGGTTACATTTTTGACAGATAGGAACACCCACTGGGTGTCCTTAGTCCTGCCCTCTTATGGCATGGTTTCATATGGACTTGATAAAATGTAATATCAAATAAATATCAAAGATATTTATTTTATATCCATTTCTTTTTTAGAGAAAGTGTTTTTGTACTTTGATATACTATTTAGATGATTTGATAAAAAGTGTATAGAAAGTTTAGTTTAGTTTAGTTTAGTTTGTTTATTTGTAAAGCGCGTCCGAACCCTCAGGTAGCTGGGCGCATAATCATGTGCACAGCATAGTTACAAATCGTTACACAAGCATCAAAATACAACAGACAGAGCATACATTAGTCCAGGCTCTGACTGTTTACATACAAGAGTAGAATAAACCGAGAATAGTATGTACAGAGAATAGGCACAAAAGTAGTTACAGTGGCGAGTGAGGACCGGGTTACAAGTTGGTCCTGAGTAGGCTGTAGATGGAGTAAACATTATGTCATGATCTCTGCTTCCAAAAGGTCAGGGTTTTCCCAACTCCCTTGGAAGCAGATCTATAACCCAGGTTCCGAGTGCCAACCAGTCCCAATTGGGACCTTTTGGACCCAGTCCTGGCGCCAGTGGCACCAGGCTCATAAATATGCCCAGTCCCAGCGCTGGAAGCGCCGGGCTCATAATGCTTGGGTGGACTTACCTGCAGCAGACCATGCTGCTTACTTGCCTGCCAGTTGAGCCTCTGATCCTCTTCTGTTTGGAACTACTTTTCCTGTTGGGTGGGGCAGGAGCCACTCCCTAGATTCAGAACACTGGAACTCTTCTGGAAAGCAGGAACTCTTTTCTTAGGCGTGGCTGTGGAAGGAGGGACCTAAGCACTACAGGAGGCTATTTAAACCACACCCGATGGATGAATCTTGCTTTGCGTTATTCTGCATCCTCTGCAGCAGAACGCTCATCGTGTCTTCTGCATCTGATCCTGGGCCTAAGGAAAAAGGCTTACCATCCTGAATCCAGTCTTTAGCAACACCTATAAAGACAAGAAAGAACAGGTTAGCATTACGGTCTTCAGTGACAGCTCTTCACTTACCTGGTCCATCGGCTGTCACCAACGCCTCGCGCTGCATTCCGGCATCTGAAAGACAAAGGCTTACCTACTCTTCGTGCGCTCCGGAGGTCTTCACACTGCATTCCGGCATCTGAAAGACAAAAGCTTACCAACTCTTCGCACGCTCCGGAGGCCTTCGGCGCTGCATCCCGCATCTGAAAGACAAAACAAGGTGCGTTTAAAGACATTGGGGAACTTTAATACTCACGTGCCATTACTCCTTTCCACATCTAACCCAGTGGGTATTCCGGCACCCTGCAGCCGCTCCGAACTTTTACCTGCAAAATAAAAAGACAGTTAGAGCGCATCATGAAGCAGGCAACAAGCGCTTACTTACGTGCTTCCAGGCGCTTCTATTCATCACACGGGCTCCATCTTCAACTCACTTCAGCCCGTCATCCGCCATCGCCGGAACCCTGCAAAACAAGAGACATCATTACTAAAGACTTTAAAGACATTAGAATTACTCGAAACTTACCGTTCGTGCAGTAAACGACAGACAGCAGTCCTCTGAAGTCAAGAGGCCTGCTCCCCTTATCCAGTGAAGAAACTGGTTACAGACAGCACCCTGCCCCGAGGCAGATGGAGAGCACAGCGTTCACTTACCTAAGGTGAGAGCGTTAACCTTTGGGGTTCTACAGGAGAAGAGAAAGGGAAGAAGAGAGAGACATTCAATAACCCAGTTCCTTAATCCCATATTTTCTATCTGCAGACATCTTACCCTTCAAGTCAGACATACAGTGCACAGAGGTCCAGCCCAAAGAGCCAGCCGTGTGTTACACATCACCTCTGAAGATACGGTATACGCCCAGTCAAGACCGGCGCCTCTACGGGAATCAGGTGAGCGTTACACATTACTGCAGGTAGAGAGCGGAGGCTGGCCGGTCGTGTCGGTGAGAGTCTAGATGTTTAGGCTAGTAGCCATGATTTTACCATGGCTCTGAATGGCCAGAACGCAGTTTTCGATCTAATTGTAGGAGGGAGGGTATTCCAACATTGTGCTGCGAGCACTGGGAAACTGGAGCCTCCTGCTGTTTTTAGGTTATAGTTGGGGATCTTTAGTTGGTGCAGGTAAGGAGTTCTGGTGGGTCTAATGGGGCAGTGTCTAGAGAATTTGTCAGAAAGGTAACGTGGGGCAGTACGTGACAGACACTTGTGGGTGATGGCCAGGGTTCTTAGCGTAATTCTGTCGCGGACCGGGATCCAGTGGACTTCTTTGCTAACCGTGGATATGTGCACCT
Organism: Ambystoma mexicanum; assembly: GCF_040938575.1. NCBI lineage: Eukaryota > Metazoa > Chordata > Amphibia > Caudata > Ambystomatidae > Ambystoma > Ambystoma mexicanum. The sequence goes on from NC_090924.1 coordinate 597,845,176, forward strand.
TGCGCGGGAGGTTGAGGGCACATCTTAGTGCATTATTTTGCTTGATCTGGAACCTGTTTTAATCATTTTATATTATATGTATATAAAGTTTGCATATATTTGATAACTTTTTTTAGATACATGTAAAATAGAGCTAGGCAGAGTGGCTGACAACATAATTCTATATAGATTTAATATAAAAAAGAGGTTGTGTTTTTTAAGGAACGCTGTCATAAGTTTAATGTGTAAAGGAAGGAGATGCTTGAACTATAAATAGGTCTGGGCGGGTTTTGAAATTTTAAAGCAAACAAAAGCTGAATAAAAATGTATAAATGTGAATACAAAAATGTATTTTAAAATGGATTGCGACGGTAGACATTCCCGAGCATGACCAGATACGGAGTGGGCATGAAACTATTGAAAATATAGGATGACAAAGCAGAGCTATAGGAATAAATAAAAACATTTAAGTTGTATAGCGTGATTAAAAATATAAAAGAATGGCAGGCTATAGCTTTTATAACTAGTACTAGGTTTGATTGGATGTTAATTATGGATAGCACGTCGGCACTTTGAGCCTTAAATAGATATGTTTAACTTATTTGTATGTTACTATGTAGAGGATAAGAAAGGATATAGTAAAGTACATTGAAAATAAGCTTTGATCAGAGAGACAACAACAACAACATTAGATGGCTTTTAAAACATTTTGAAAAAAACATGTACAAATCAATACGTGAGCCTGCTGAATGGTGTGAACGTTGTTTCATCCTCAGAGATAACTCTGAAGAAACTGCTATTGAAAGGTATTCACTTTGAAACAGGGATCGACTCAATAGTTGCATTTTTAATAATATGTATTTTATCTTTACCAAAACTCGGTCTTCTCGCAACTAATACAGAGGGTATATTGTTCATGAACCCATTGGCTTACTGTGCTATACTTCTGCTAATTACAATGCTTACTTATTTCTTAATTTGAGGGTGCTGAACAATGTGAAATATTTTGACAGGGATTGTCTAAACATTCAAAGACAAGATCTATCAACTATTTTTACACATATGCCCATTAAATCAAAGCATGAGCCAGTTTTATCACTTAAAATGTTTTGCTCTGCATGAATTGTAAAATGATAAAAGGTGAAATGAAAATTTTCAAGGCTGCTTCATAGTGTCTGTAGGAAAACATGCGGTGCCACAATATGACAGACATTATTTTTAGTACATAGGGGAAAGGTGAAATTTGAAGACCATTGAACAAGGGGTTGTGGAAACACTTGGCCATACATGTGACCCTATTATAAGTATCGCAGTCATCAAAGTTGGCCTTACCTGCGCGCTGTTCAAGTCCCCCGAAGAATTCTGTTCATTGTGAGATACCAGAAAATGGTAGACATCTCTCAGAGCAGGGCAATATTTATGGCTCATACATTGGTGCGTTTGTGAGCAACATAGACGTAATACAATAATGACTGCATTAATTGCCTTGCTGTTCATATATATATATATCACTTGTAACAACAAACAGCATGATTCGTTGTTGTTTCTCCTGCCTGCATTCATAAGCCGGGTCATTTTGAAGACACCTGTTGTGGAGATTCATTAAAGAATCAAAAAGAAACTCCAATGGGTGAAAGCTATAATTCAATCATGATATGATATGATAAGGCATTTGTAATGCGCCTATACACAAGGGTTTCAAGATCATGATCTGTTGATACATCAAAAATCAACTGCAATGGGTGAAAGCTGTAATCCAGGCATGCCCACTGATGAATTTACAAAACAAATCCTGAGCGTTGGGACCCCCAGAAAACTCCATTGGCCCTTGCTGATGCAACTAAAACACTGGACCCTATCCATGGGTTATTAAAACATTCCAGATGTATTGATCCAAAAGAAATAGGCTGCCGCATCCACGTACCCTCGCGACATCCAAGATTTCATGAATCAATCGAAGAAATATTCATAAATGCATTAAGCGCCTCTTGCTGTGCTCTACAATTCAAATCCAGAGAGCCTACCGGATGTGAAATCCAGTTGTTGAGAGACATTTCTATTAAAAAAATGTACAAAATATACAATCAGTATAAAACATATTTAACACATTAAACAGTAGCGTATCTCAATATTCAGCACCTTAAACCCTTATAACAACCAAGCACACCTCGAACCCAAATATAACACAATGATTCTTGCCACCCTGAAAACATTTCAACCACCAGTCTGATCAGTGACACATTGGCAGAATCCTCTTTATTCTATAAAACACTGCGAAAGTTGCAAATATATATTTTAAATTCATGACAGAATTAAGAAAGCACACTGCACATGAATCCTGAGAGCCCGAGGTCTGAATTAATATAATGTTTTTCAAACAAAACATCATACAACAGGGCCAATAAAACAGCTAAGGCCCATTTATTAATTGTGCTTTTCAACCAGGCCCAGAGTCTAAATTACTATAATGTAAATAATACATCCACCTAGAACACTACATTTGTTTTCAAATAAAACCATTGGTCTAACATTATTCATTTCTGCTTCACTTGAAGTGGAAATTAATAATGTTAGACCAATGGTTTTATTTGATAGCAATTTTAGTGTTTATGGAGCAATCTGGATTTGAATATAGGTTGCGCAGAAAATATATTTTATGCAACCTCTACAAATTTGAGGAGGGCTGTGTTTACAGCCAGGATTCTAGGTTGATGTGCTAATTACATTATAGTAATTTAGACTGTGGGCTTGGTTGGGAAGCACCATTTATTAATGGGACCTTAGTTGTTTTATTGGCCCTGTTGTCCGATGTTTTGTTTGAAATACATTTTATTAATTTAGACCTCAGGCTCTTAGGATTCATGTGCAGTGTGTTTTCTTAATTGTGTGTCATGAATTTAAAATATATATTTACAACTTTTAGAGCGTTTCATAGAATAATGAGAGTTCTGCCGATGTGTCACAGATCAGACTGGTGGTTGAAATATTTTAAGGGTGGCAAGAAGCAGTGGGATATATTTGGGTTTGAGGTGTGCTTGGTTGTTATAAGGGTTTAAAATGTTGAATATTGAGACATGCTGGTGTTTAATGGGTAAAATAAGTTTTATACTGATTGTATATTTTCTAGGTTTTTTATGAAAAATGTCTCTCAACAATTGGATGCCACATCTGGTATGCTATGTGGATGTGGATTGTAGAGCCCAGCAAGAACTGCTCAATGCATTTATGAGTATTTCTGCGATTGATTCATCAAATCGTGGATGTCTCGAGGGTACTGTAAGGGAGGCATGGTATCACAAGTATGACACTGACACAAGAGCTGCACATTTCAAAATCTTTATCTTTTTGGGGTTTGGAGAAAGTGCTACTCTCCCCTATAGCTAAGATGAGAGTAGTTTCCACCATCAAATAATAAAGAAAATATAGTCCTAGTCAGTCTATGTCAAATCAAAATGTCCTATTCTAACAAAAACTAATGCCTGCTCTAAATCTTATACAAAAAGTCTGTAAAGGGGAATATGTATGCAAGGGAAAGTCAGTGTTGTAACATAAAGAATCAATGTGGCTGAGTTAGCTCTCCTTCCCACTTTGGACAGCACAGAGGCCCCTATAAATAGGATGACACACTCTGGCTCAGATTCTCAAAACAAAGGCAGTTCAAAACGTGTATCGAGGCACGCTTGCCCTTCCAAGTTAAATTCACTTATCCAAGCTTTCAAAAGTTCTTTCAAAGTTTAACAAACGTTCACGCTGGTCTCCCTCGGTCAGGCTCAGACCTCTCAAAGCAAAAAGTTCACATAGGTCTCCCTCAGTCGGGCTCGGACCTTTCAACCAAAGATTACCTGATTCAACATAGATGTCCCTCAGTCGGGCTTGGACCTCGCAATCAAAGCACTTGCAGGGGTTCCTTTCCCCAAGCTTTATTCACATTCGTTAGGGGTTCCCTTCCCCTAACTTATTACACTTCTGGTCTCCCTTAGTCGTGCTCGAACCTTTCGCTGAAGTCGAACACTTAAGAATGTGCAACGCTTTTACTATAGATCTCCGCAGGACCACTACGACTTTCTCTTCAGATCACACTCTTGAGGTATTTGCCCCAGTGTTCCATGGTCTTGGTAGTTCAGTACCATAAGCACAAATGTTCATAGAAATCTTTTTCTCAAAGTAGTTTGTTCACTTTGCTGCTTTATAACAAGATATCACATATTTCACTGAGACTTTCGAGTGAGCTATTTCCTGTCGCCGGAACACTCCACTACTGTATATCACTGACTTCACAATTATCAGTAATTTAAAGTTCACCCGAGGTCTGCCTTCCTTCGCGTCTCATCAGCATGTATGCAGCCTTCAATTGTGAGATATACTGTTGCAACTGCAATCTTTCCTTAACACATACCGGCCTTTCATGTCATTTGCTAACTCGCCGGCTGTGTGCATTCCTTTCTTGTATTTGTGGCTTAAATTAGCAAGTCAAGGTTAATAGCACAGGCTTGTTGACCTCACTTCCCCAACTCTGTTGTTCACCCGGGTGGGTCGTTGGCATCCTTGTAACCCAATGCATTCTTCTTGTCTGGGATTTGGCCTTCTACATGTATATTTCACAGCTTTTTGGAGGCAATGAGCTCCTGCAGGGATCTCCTGGGTTTCCCTACCCTTTTCTCTCATCCCTCATTCTGTCATTCTTCTCCATTGGGTTCGCCTTTGCCCCAGAAGATCTGCTCCTTCTTGTGTTCCACCTTGCTCAAAGTGTGTCTCTATGTTCCGCTTTTTATCGGTGTGGGGAAAGCTAATGGGTATCAGATGTATGCGGTTAAAGTCAAGAGCCTGACTTTGCCTGACCTGATTAGCAGGACATGTCCAATGAGATATGTAAGGGTTAGTCTCTTTACTCTCAGTCACCCACTTCCTCGGCACAGTGTTTGTGCAGAAAGGGGGGTTTGGAACATTAGAGAATCCTATAAAATAGTAAAAGGGGAATGGGTATGGGAAAGGGGGGAATACTGTATCTCACCATCAGTTGCCTCACCCCCACTCCCCGAGGACCCCTCACCCAAGTGATCCTACCGCAGTGGTCCACCCCCAGGGTCTGGATCCAAAGGTGATGGCCGTGGCCTGGTCACCTGAGCAAGAGATCCCTGGGGTCTAGACAGTGAGACACCCTTTGGTTTTTCACAGTACGTGGATGGGGCAGCCTATTTCTTTTGGATCAACAAATCCAGAAAGTTTTAACGACCCAAGGATGGGGTCCAACATTGCTTTTGCAGCAGCAAGGTCTGTTGGATTCCTGGGGGACCTGACGCCACAGAGTTCTTTTGTAAATTCAACAGTGGACCCCGGTTGGCTCTGTAGTCTTTGGAACACCCTCTGGAATGTCCAGGGGCCTAATGGGTGATACAAAAGTCTCCAAGGGGCAGCCTGTTTCTCTTAGATCAACAAATCTTGAATGTTTTAACAAGCCAAGGATGGGGTCCAATGTTTTTGTTGCATCAACAAGGGCCGATGGGGTTTTCTGGGGGTCCCAATGCACAGGAGTTGTTTTGTAAATTCATCAGTGGGCATGCCTGGATTACAGTTTTCACCCATTGAAGTTGCTTTGATGTATCAACAGATCATGATTGGATTACAGCTTTCACCCATTGGAGTTGCTTTTTGATTCTCTAATGAACCTCCAAAACAGGTGTCTTGAAAATGCCCCGGCTTATGAATGCAGGCCCGAGAAACAGCAACGAATCAGGCTGTTTGTTTTTACAAGGGATATATATATATATATATATATATATATATATATATATGAATAACACTGCTATTAATACATTCATTATTGTATTATGTCTATGTCTGTGATGCTGGAAATGCATCAGAGCGACAGGGCCTCTGAATCTTTGTCCTTTACTGCTTTATCATGTATGTTCTGACTAGTTTTCCTCGCAGGAGTTTATGTGTGACTCCTGGTGGTGCGGCTCTTCCGGTATTTGGTTTGGTGAACAGACCCTTGGGATACCCTTATGGAACCCATGGGTGGGAGTACGACAATGTACTCCTAGTATATGTTTTTGGGCACGTGTGTGTGGCCCACAGAGCAGGGTACGGGCTGGTGGCAGCTCTGTGCTGAATTGACAGTTGCCCTGAGCGTCCTCCATTTTGGGATGCCCAGGCCCTGTCATTGGAATCAGTGGATTCCTGATGGAGACAAGATGGCCCCTGTGGCCTCTTGCTGTCCATTACTTGTTACCTTGGTTTTCCGGAAGTCCTAGGAAGCCATTACTCTGTCCCTTCCCCTGACTGGCTGTTGGATGGAAGTTCCATATATGGTAGTGTGGGGAAGTGCCAGCCAGACTGGCTGGAGCCTTTCCAACGACCGTAGGTTCAGGGTAGGCCCATGGGGTGGGACCTGGGTGATTGGAGTGTGTGACGAATATGCATTCCGTGTAATGGGTGTCTAGTATCTGGTGTTTGACACAATGACTGAGACAGCCCTGCCCAAAACTGGTATGAATGCAGTATGTAGTGCTGAATGGCAGGGTACTTGTCCGAATCCACATTCTGTGTTGTGAGTGCCTGGATGGAGAAGAATGGCCTCAATGCACTGTGCGCCTGATTGGCTGGCTGACTGCCTGAATGCCCTTCTGAGTGATTGGTTGCCTGAGTGTGACCCAGCGGAGTGAATGGGAGATCAACAGTATATCTGGAGCCCTCTCATTGCTAGAAATTGTTCAGAAGCTGAAGTTGATGCTTACTCTCGAAGCTGAGCCGCAAGAAGGTGAACTGTTGGTCCCTTCCATGGAATCTGAAAGCGGCTGTGTCTTCAAGAACTGATCCAAGAGAGGACCTGGTAAGGAGACCTCTCTCCAAGCTACGAGGGACCATCGTGCACCAGCTGATCATTGCCAAAGCTCCCTGATAGACAGATTTACGAAAAGGCTGCTGACCGGAGAAGGGGACCGTAGAGGAGAACGAAGAAAAGCACCGGATAGCCGTCCACCATTGACGACCGCCGTCGCCGACCAGAGTCGCTGTGCTCCCGTTTGCCTAAGAATATTTGATCCAAGTACTTCCTTGTTCATCACCGTCGACCGCTTTCGTCCTGCCGGAGAAAGTCAAAGTCAAAACCACCCATGACCAAGGAGAATCTGCCAGTGGGTTACCCACCACCCGAAGACCTCAGAGATGCTGACAAAGCTACTGAAGCCAGCCGTGGTCCCGTCTGCCGACGCCAGACTCCGACCACCCGACGCACTTGCTGGGCCAAAGTTCTTCGCTAACTCTTTGCGGCAACGAACCATCGTCGTCGAGGTGCACCGCACACCTCCCCTGTTGCAGGACGTTTCCAATCACTCTTCTACAAGCACTGCAAGGACCGAAGCTGCTGCCTCAACAACAACTTTCACGCTTTCTTCATCTCGGAAGTTCGACGACCCGTGGCTCCCGCTTGAAAGGGAGTGCACTCAAGAAGGGTCCGTCGATTCCCCAACGAAGAACTCTACAACGCAAGGTACAATTGGGTCTCAGAACTAGATAAGACTCTAATAGACAATACATGGACTGGGCTTGTACGATATATGTTTATTTACAGGTTGCCCAGGTGGGGCGGTCCTCATATGGAACGGTGCCTAGTGGTAGGGGCCAGTATTCTGCCAATTGTCTAACCAACTTGTCTTCCTCTTAAATCTATGGTTGATATTGTTTTGCTGTGTTGATTTGTTTGCTATTTGAACTGAGTACAGTTGATGCATTTTATTTGAATCAGAGTAATAGTGGTACCACCTAGGACTGTATATATTTACCATTTTAGAATTGTCCGAGCACAAAGTGTATCATTGTGATTGTGTGTATAACCTTGAACCTTATTTATATAAAGACTGTGTTTTAACTAATACAATGTGTGGACATTCCTTTGTGGGTGCTTGGGGACTACACTGTACTTAGGAATCAGCCCACATCACCTCCTGAGAAGCTAGGCCTTGATTGCTCACCACGTTTACCAATAATAGAGAATCTTGGCTGGGGTACTCTGTGCCTCTCCTCTGCCGTATAGAGAGTAGGAGCACAGACACCCCCCTCCAGTGTGTTTCTTTACACTGGTGGCAGCTGTGGGATGCTTTTGGTTTTAAGAATCAGTGTGTAACCTTGCCAGTTACAAAATATCTACACTTTGTTAAATTGAGGTTTAGTTGTGTACAAGATAACTACATTACAAGCAATGGAATCTATTGTGAATGGTAAATTAACACAGATGACCTTAGAGGCTCTCCAGAGTGCTTGTGAAGCCAGGGAGTTAGACTTTGTGGATAAGTCTAGGGCTGAGCTGATACCTGCCCTGGTGGACTACCAGACTGATTGTGAAGCTCTTGAGGGGCAATGCAACCAATGAGGACTCCGCCCCTGGGGTTGTTACTGAATCTGATTCTGGGAACGCCGCCATTCCTGCTGCCTCTGTTCCGACTGCCAGACAATGTGTCTTCAGTTCCTTAAGAACTTGAGTTCTTAAGGATTAAGTTGCCTTCGAATACAAAAAGTTGGAAATAGAAACTGAGCTTAAGAAAGAGCAGTTGGCACAACAAGTGATCCTTAAAGCCAGGGATCTGGAACTAAATGATAGGGATCTTGAACTCAAAGACAAGGACACTGAATGTCAGCAAATCCAGCTAGAGAAAGCTAGAGTGGAGACTTCAGCGAAACCCATTGAGAGTGTCAGGTCCCCAGCCACCAGGTTTATGAAAGATTTGGTGGGTGTGTTTGTGGCGGGTTCTGATATCCTCCAATTGATTGAAGCATTTAAGATGACTTGTGGAATCCATGATGCTGATAAGAGAAATTGGGCTAAGTGTTTGTTAAGCAGAGTGCCTCAGACTGGATATGACTGTATTCTGAAACTGAGTGTGGAATAAAGGAGTCAATATGAGTGCATGAAGTCTGCTTTCATTGCCAAGTTTGGCAATACACTAACCGAATACCTTAAAAGTTTCAGGGAATTTAAGAAACAAGAGAATGTGCCTTGGGTTGACTGGGTGAGTGCTGCGCACATGAACATGATGGGGTGGATTGATGGCTACAAAGTGAAAACGTTTGATGAACTGTCGCACCTTTTGTTTTTTGAGCATTTTTTTGGAAGCCTGTTCACCGGAGCTGCGTCAGTATGTTGCTGACCAGAACATTATAGATCCCTTTAAGCTGGCCAGGCTGGCTGAAAAGTGGGTCTCCCACCGGGTGTCCCCTAAGGACTCCAGTGGGAAGGACAAAGACAAAGAAAAGGGCACCTCTCAGAAGGCTGAGGAGTCCCAAAAGCAGTCACAGTCGAATAAACCAAAACCTTCCTCTCCTAAGACTCAAAAATCTAGTGGGGATAAGTCTTTTGTGGGTGGGAGTAAGAGTAGTGGTCCGCCTGCTGCAAAGCAGGGTCCCAGTGGTTCCAGTACCGTACCCCGCAATCCTGGCACTTGTTGGGACTGTGGGGCTCTGGATCACAAAAGGGGTGACCCCAAGTGTAAGGGTAAGGCACTTGGAGTCCAGGCTGTCAGCCTGACCAAACCCTACTCTGTACCTGAGGTGGAGGCCACTGTCCTCCCCTCCTCTACTGGGTTCAGATTCAGGGCCCCCATAGAGATTTCCCTAGTGTCACTTGGGGCCTGGGACCAGTACGCAGAAGTACTGGTGACAATCCTACAGAACACCCATAGGTGTTTGAGAAGTGTCCTCTTGAATGGCAAGCCTTCTACGGGTTTGAGAGATACTGGTGCAAGCACGACAGTGGTGGACAGTACCCTGCTCAAGCCAGAGGACTATGTAGGTGCTCCTTTGAGAAGTACCAGGTTAATTATCGCCTGTAGCCTTAGTCAACATTACGATTGGAGACAAGACAGCGGAGCTTCCTGTCCTGCTTCAGGACAATATACCTGCTAACATTTTGTTAGGAAATGATTTGGTAGAATTGGGATGATCGCCCATGACTGCTGCGGCAGTCACCCGATCACAGGTCATACCGGGTCCGGCAGTGAGTCCAGTACCCTCGCCGACGGGGAAACCCAAGGCACAACGACGAAGGAAGAGCAAGAAGGTCACCCTCTACGAAAGGGACCCCTTCTCTTCCTGCTGCTCCCGCAGCACCCATTGGGATTCATGCTCCGGCCATACTGGATCCAATGGGGACCCAAGCCTCAACTCCTGTGGGAGAAGAGACAGAAGACTCACCTGTGGGAGAGGGACTCAACCCAGAGGACCACCCCGACCTTCAATGCTTGTTACTGATGGGGGACCCTCCTGGGCGGACTTCTGTAAGGGTCAGAGGAAACAAGCCCTGTCCCAGCACAGGGAGAGGTGCCTAGGACATTCTGGATTTATTGGGAGGCTGAGCTCCTTGTTAGTGAGCCCACTAAGCCTAAACCTGGTGCCGGATGGGAGTAGAAGTGGAGTCCCATTGCAAGACCTGCCCGACATGGCAGTTGTCTGGCAAGACTGGAGGCAGTGTTATTGCCCCACTACATCCGTTGCTAGTGGTTGGCACACCGTTTGAGAGGGTGGGCATCGACATTGTCGGTCCCCTTGACCGTCCCACTTCAGGTGGACATCGGTTCATCCTGGTCTTGGTTGATCATGCCAACAGGTACACTGAGGCTATACCCCTTCGGACGGTTATGGCCAAGGTGGTTGCCAGAGCGCTCCTGGTCATTTTTACCCATGTTGGAATCCCTAAGGAGGTTGCCTCTGAAAGAGGATCCCACTTCATGTCGCGCTACATGAAAACAATGTGGAAAGAGTGCAGAGTTACTTACAATTTCTCCACCTCTTACCATCCCAGACCAACGGTCTGGTTAAGAGATTTAACAAAACGCTCAAGGGTATGCTAGGCGCTTTGGAAAATCTGTTAGGCAAAGTTTGAATGCAGTACCCTCTGGGAACACTACAAGCAACCCTGACTACAGGTATAGGCAACCCAACCTTTGGTGTAAGCTTGTACTACACAGTTTTGGTAGCGTGATGAGCAGGCAGGCTTATCTCAAGAGGGGACATGTGAGCAGTAGTGGAGTTAAACAAAGATTCACGGTTACAGGTATTCAAATAAACTCTTACACTCAAGGTTTCTTGCATAAACAATTATTAATTTATTTATCAGTCAGTTGTAAAGTCTTCTTTAGAAGAGAGCAATATAATAGTGACACACAAATACACTTCAATACTGTACACTCTGAGTTTCTGTGCTGGGGACATTAATATCTTACTGTTGGCATTGGGAACACTATTAAAAGTTGGTAAAAGGCAAAGGTTATTAGAACACAAGAGATCACCAATATTCTTAAGCAGGGCAAATACGTTCAGAACCTCTTAGAAGAGTCATACAATTCAATAGGCTAAGCCAAAGTCAATGGGCAAAAGTCTTGGATAGGATGAAGCACTTCTGTTAAGTAAATGGAAAAGTCTTTGAACAAGTTCTTAGGAGTCTTTGATAAAAAGAAGAATCAAATGTAGGGCCACAAGCTGATTAGACTTGTGAGTTGCAGAAGTTACAAACACTTCCACAGTAAGAGGTAAGTTCTCTTAGACTTGTTTTACAGTACCTTAGCAATGAAGAAAAGATGCAGCTGATGACTTCTGTTCCTGTGCAGCTCTGCAGATCTCACTGTTCCTGGGCCTCAGTCGTGGGGACAAGAGGGAGGACATCGGGAGACTCCTGCAATGCACTGGGACTGTCAAGATCCGCAACCGGCAAACTTCACTTGCAGTGGCTGTTTCGCATTTCAGCTCCTCGCGACTACCGCAAATAGCAACAACATGATTCCTGGCTTTCAAGATGGACTGTCCTTGCTTCTTGGGTCCTGCACTCTGCTGAGGGGGCTCAGGCTTGGTCATTCCTGCTTCCTGGGAGTCCACAGGATCTTCCAAATGTTTTAGGCCAGCTTAAAAGCAACGCACACAATCTAGTGTTCCACTCCCTGGCTCTACTGTTTCCAGCAGCTACTCTGTGGAAATTCAACCAGCTCTGAGATGGATGTCCAGGAGGCTTACTTTAGGGAGTTGATTGGTCCCAGCAACTCAAAGGGAGGTCCTTGCAGGGGCTTCTCTGTCGATGCAAACTTGGCATTTCAGCACTGCAGCAGGGCTTCACCGGGCAAACCAACGGTCCAGGAGTTGCAGCAGGCATCCTCTTCAAGCTCTTCTTCGGTTCCTTCGTCCAGTGGTCGACTCTACCTTCCAAGCCAAAAGACTCACCTTTATTCAGTTCTCTCCCATTCATTCCAGCCTAGCTATCACTCACCCAGCAGGGTGGCTGTCCTTGCCGGGCAGTCAGCCAGCCAATCACCACAGAGTGCATTTGGGTGTCCTGGCAGACTAAGCACAGGGAGTTTTAGGCACCTCCCTCACTTCCTGCCTACCCCCGACACTCTGGAGCCAGTGGCAGGTTTCACTCCTGAGGCCCGCCAAAGGCGGAATGAACAAAGAAACCAAACCTGGTTTGGCGCGCAGAGGAAATCTCTATAACGTCCTTTCCACAAAGACATGGCGAAAAAAGAAGACCGGGGACCATTTTGTCAAAGATGGTTCTGTGCCATTTTGAAAAAGATGGCTCCCGCGGTTGCTTTACCGGACCTGTGAACAGCCGCGGTAAACGCAAACCATGGTAGTTCAAAACGAAACCACTGCCACTAGCCAGTCAGTGAGGAAAGGCTAACATAAACATGTTTACATGTGGATCTAGACAGAGAGGATACTCAGTAACCCCTCCAGCACTCTATTGTAAGATAGGGTCTGCTGGGTCTAGAAAGTTACAATAGTAAGTCAAGTCCCTTTTACTTTACTGCTCTGGGAAAGAGTAGTTTATCCCAGAGAAAGTATTAAAACCTTTGGGAAATCTGAAAGACTTCCCTGTGCCACTGCACTGAAGGTGCTGTGTGACGCAATGTAAAAGATGATGCTTATGGAGTTTGTCAGACTCCATAACCAAAAGAAACACAGAGGTAAAATTCACATTAAAATACATGAGAGAGTGGGAAAAAGGGTCTCACTCTCTACAGGTTAAAAGAAAATCAAGTCCTCAAAATCCAGCAAAGTTGCTGGGGGTCTCTAAGGTGCAGAAAATTAGCAAATTTCGGAGAATTCTCCCTAACAAGAGCCCCTAAGAAGGAAATGGGATCTCCTCCTGCCATGCCTGCTGTTCGCTTACAGAAAGGTACCTCAAGAGGGTGTTGGTTTCAGCCCCTTTGAGTTACTCTTTGGCCATACAGTGAGGGGGCCCCTTGCCTTGATAAGGCAAGGGGCCCCTCCAGGTCCTGCCAAGCAAGTGGGGGACTATGCGTTAGGCCTCAGATGGAGGATGACACAAATGATGGGTTAGGCAACAGCAAATCTCAAGGCCAGCCAGGAATTGAACAAATACTGGCATGACCTTAAATCCTCGCAAGTAGATTGGACTCCAGGACAGGAAATCCTTGTGATGGAGCTGCCAAGCCTCGAGCTTTGGCAGGCAAGTGGACTGGTCCCTTCAGGATAATCTCCAAGATGGGTGAAGTCAATTATCTGGTTGACATAGGAGTCCCTGTGGTAGCCCCTCAGGTATTCCATGTTAACAGGCTCAAGCCTTTCCACAGGCGATCAGAAGTCTCATGTCTCTTGCTGGCTTCAGAGCAAGAAAAGGATGAGAGTGAGCCCCTTCCTGATTTGCTGCATAGCAACCCTCAGGATGGATCAGTGGAGGGAGTGCATCTCTCTCCAGCACTGACGACAGAGCAGCAGAGGGCCTACAGGGCTTTGCACCGGCAGTATGCCCCTCTGTTCTCACTGACACCAGGCCTTACACCGTGGTGTAGGCACGAAATTGACACTGGTGACAGTGTGCCTGTCAAAAGGAGGTGCTACCGTATGTCAGATACAGTTAAGATCCACATCCAGGCTGAGGTCGCCAAGATGTTGGATCTTGGTGTTATTGAACCCTCAACCAGTCCCTGGTCCAGTCCAGTGGTCCTTGTCCCCAAGGCAAGTTCCTAGGAAGGTACCAAGGATTGGCAGTTCTGTGTGGACTACAGAGGAGTCAATGCCGTCACCAAGACTGACGCACACCTATTGCCCAGGGCTGAGGAGCTTGTGGACACCATAGGTGCTGCCAAATTTGTGAGCACCTTCGACCTTACCTCAGGCTATTGGCAAACAGCTCTGACGTGCCATGCCAAGGAAAAGACGGCATTTTCAACACCTGAGGGGCTCTACCAGTTTAGAGTCTTGCCTTCTGGTTTGAAAAATGGACCTGCCACTTTCAAACCTTTGCGTCAATCATGCACTCAGTGGGCTGGATGCCTTTTGTGTGGCCTACTTAGACGACATCGCCGTCTACAGTTCCACTTGGGAGGAGCATTTGACTCACTTGGGTAAAGTGTTGCAGGCCTTGAAAAGGGCTATCCTCACGATGAAGGCCACCAAGCGGCGGATAGCTCAGGGGAATGTCACGTATCTTGGTCATGAGGTAGGAGGGGGTCCAATCCAACCTCTCCCCAGTAAAGTGCAGAATGTACGTGACTGGAAGACTCCCACTACTCAAACCCAGGTGAGAGCCTTTCTGGGCCTCACTTGGTATTATTGCAACTTCATGGCAGACTATGGAGCTATAGCTGCACCCATGATAGCTCTGACTTCGCCCAAACAACCGAGGAAGGTTAATTGGCCTGAAGACTGTCAGAGGGCCTTCAATGGCTTGAAGGAAAGTCTGTGTAGGGTACCTGTGTTGTGTGCGCCTGATCACAGCAAGCCCTTTATCGTTCAAACCGACGCCTGCAACACCTGAATTGGAGCTGTCTTGTCCCAGTTAGATGACAAAGGAAGAGAACATCCGATCATATTCATAATATGATATGATATGGAGCTTATAACGTGCCCATACAAAAGTGTTTCAAGGCACAACGAGGCAAGGGAGGGGGAACAAAGGGAGGATAGACAACGATCCTACTAGGCCAGGTATCATTCAGATCGCACAAGTGCATGGGAAGGGGGAAGGGACAGTGCAGTACATGGGAATAGATAATAACAATAAGTAACAGTAACGGCCATCAGGTGGCAAGTGCAAGGGTAAGTGCAGATATCAGGTGTCAAGTGCTGGTAAGGGGACTGAAGGGACACAGAGACAGTCCCCAAGTGCGGGGGTTGACAGGCAGGCAGTGCAGGTGTGTGTGACTGGCGGGGGAACCTGGGCCCGAGATCAGAGGGTGTCCAGGTAACCAGTGCAGTTCCGGTTACAGCCAGTTGGTCAGAAGGGGAGAGGAGGAGAAAAAGCAGAAGCAAAGAGAAAGGTTTTGAAGTGCTTCCGGAACCGGAGATGGTTCTCCTTAAGTTTAAGGGAGGCAGGGAGGCTGTTCCAGACGGAGGCCCCAGCTGAAGAAAGAGATCTACCACCAACTCGTTGCTTGGAGAAGCGACTGACCCTGAGGGAGTTGGAGGCGGATGAGTGAAGAGCTCGAGAAGGAAGATATTTAGGAAGAGAGAGTTGAAGGTATTGAGACCTTGTGCCCCAGAAGGCCTTGTGAACAATGCATAGAGATTTGAACTTGATCCTCGCAGCCACTAGGAGCCAGTGCAGAGATTTCAGTCCTGGGGCGGAGACAACTCAAGGGTAGGGAACTTAGGTGGGCTACTGTTGAAAAGGAATGTTTTAGTATGGTTTGGAGCCTTAGGCGTTTTAGACCCTCCCTTACGGGGTCTACTTTCAAGATCCAAACAGATCATAGGCCCTTAAAATGGCTTATGCAGATGAAGGGTGAGAACCCGAAACTGCTCCGGTCGTCCATTAGCCTGCAAGGGCTAAACTTCACCTTAGAGCATAGACTAGGGAAGAGTCATAATAATGCAGATGGCCTTTCCAGAAGGTATGTTGACCTTCTGGATGAGGGTGTCTATCTCGTGGGAGATCAGGCACCCTAACCTCAGTCTGGGGGGGGGGCACTGTGATGCTGGAGACGCATCAGAGGGACAGGGCTTCTGAATCCTTATCCTTTATTGCTTTATCATGTATGTTCTGACTTGCTTTCCGTGCAGGAGGCATGTGGGACACCTGGCGTTGCGGCTCTGCCTGTATTTGGTTTGGTGAACAGACCCTTGGGATACCCTTATGGCACCCATGGGTGGGAGTATGACCCTGTACTCCTAGTGTATGTTTTTGGGCACCTGTGTGTGGCCCACAGAAAAGGGTACGGGCTGGTGGCAGCTCTGTGCTGAATTGACAGTTGCCCTGAGCGTCCTCCATTTTGGAATGCCCAGGCCCTGTCATTGGAATCAGGGGATTCCTGAGGGAGACAATATGGCCCCAGTGGTCTCTTGCCGTCCATCGCCTGTTACCTTGGTTTTCCTGAAGTCTGGGGAAGCCCTGACTCTGTCCCTTCCCCCAGGCTGGCTGTTGGGTGGAAGTTACATATATGGTAGTGTGGAGAAGTGCCGACCAGACTGACTGGAGCCTTCCCAACGACTGTATGTTGTGGTTACGCCCATTGGGTGGGACCTGGGTGAATGAAGTGTGTGACGAAATATGCATTCTGTGTTATGGGTGTCTAGTATCTGGTTTTTGACACAATGAGACAGCCCTGCCCGAAACTGGTATGAATGCAGTGTGTAGTGCTGACTGGCAGAGTACTTGTACAAATCCACATTCTGTGTTGTGAGTGTCTGGATGGAGAAGAATGGCCTGAATGCATTGTGCACCCAATAGGCTGACTGACTGTCTGAATGCCCTGCTGAGTGATTGGTTGCCTGATTGTGACCCAGCGGAGTGAATGGGAGATCAACAGTATATCTGGGGCCTCTCACTGCTAGAAATCGTTCAGAAGCTGAAGTTGATACTTGATGCTTACTCTTGAAGCCAAGCCGGAAGAAGAAGGTGAACCGCTGGTACCTTCCGTGTAATCTGAAAGCTGCTGTGTCTTCAAGAACTGATCCAAGAGAGGACCTGGTAAGGAGACCTCTCCCCAAGCTACGAGGGACCATCGTGCACCAGCTGATCATTGCCAAAGCTCCCTGGTAGACAGACCTACGAAAGGCTGCTGACCGGAAAAGGGGACCGCCGAAGAGAACAAAGAAAAGCACCGGACAGCCGTCCACTGTCGATGACCGCCATCGCCGACTGGAGCCGCTGTGCTCCCGTTTGCCTAAGAACATTTGATCCAAGGACTCCCTTGTTCATCACCGTCAACCGCTTCGTCCTGCCGGAGAAAGTCAAGGCTGCCGAAAACCGAAGATAATCCGCCGGTGGGTTTACCGCCACCCGAAGACCTCAGAGACGCCAACAAAGCTACTAAAGCCAGTCGTGGTCCCATCCCGTTCTCCGACACCAGACGCCGATGACCCGACTCCCTTGCTGGCCAAAGTTCTTCACTAACTCTTTGCGGCAACGAACCATCGTTGTCGAGGAGCACCGCACGCCTCCCCTGTTGCAGGACATATTCAATCACCCGTCTACGAGCAATGCAAGGACCAAAGCTGCTGCCTCAACAACAACGTTCACCCTTTCTTCATCTCGGAAGTTTGACGACCCGTGGCTCCCGCTTAAAGGGGGGAGAACACTCAAGAAGGGCACGTTGATTCCCCGACGAAGAACTCTACAATGCAAGGTTCGTTTGGGTTGCAGAACTATAGAAGAAGATAAGACTCTAATAGACAATACATGGACAGGGATTGTACGATATATCTTTATTTACAGGTTGCCCAGGTGGGGGATCCTCATACGGAACAGTGCCTAGTGGTAGGGGCCAGTATTCTGCCAATTGTCTAACCAACTTGTTTTCCTCTTAAATCTATGTTTGATATCATTTTGCTGTGTTGATTCGTATGCTATTTGAACTGAGTACAGTTGATGCATTTTAATGGAATCGGAGTAATAGTGGTACCACCTAGGACTGTATATATTTACCATTTTAGAATTGTCGGACCACAAAGTGTATTATCGTGATTGTGTATATAACCTTGAACCTTATTTATTTAAAGACTGTGTTTTAACTAATACAGTGTGTGAACATTCGTTTGTGGGTGCTTGGGGACTACACTGTACTTAAGAACCAGCCCGCATCGCCTCCTAAGAAGCTAGGCCTTCATTTCTCGCCACGTTTACCAATAATAGAGAATCTTAGCTGGTGTCTTCTGTGCCACTCCTCTGCCGTATAGAGAGCAGGAGCACAGACACCCCCCTCCAGTGCATTTCTTCACAATGTCACCCCCAAATGCACCAATTTATGAGCCATAAATATTGCCCTCGATCAATCAATCATGTATTTATAATGCATGCTATCACCAAAGGCATCACGGCGCAATAAGACACTAGAAGAGAGACATCAATTGAGCAAACAAATTGTTTTTTAGGCTACGTTTAAAAAGCTCAAAATCCATGGTGTGCCATAAATCCATCGCAAGGTGTTCCAAAGTTTGGGGGCGGCGATGGAAATGCTGCCTCCCACTCATTCTTTGCGGTAGCTAATTATCTTAAGTAGTGCTGCATACGTGGATCTGAGCAAACACCCTGGACAATAGCTCTGTAGTTTATCCTGAATGGTCAGACAGCCTTTCCCATTTAGAGCTCGGTGGATAATACATAAAGTTTTAAACTTCATTTGTGCTAATACAGGCAACCAGTGCAAAGATTGCCAGCCATCTTAACATGATGGCCATATGGAATGCTCGTGATTAGATGATCTGCTGCATTTTGCAGAACCTGAAGGCAGTGAATTAGATATGCAGGTTGCGAAAGATAGAAGGTGTTTCAGTAATCAAATCTGCCATTAAGGCAAGCAGCAACTACTGGGGCGTAAAAAACCCCATGGATGAAAGGAAGGACTTTTTTTAAGTTCTTCAATTTAAGCAAGCCAAGGCCACAGTTAGTATTAATCTGGTTCTCCATATCTAGGGTGGAGGATATTTTTATACCAAGACTCCTGACCACACCCATTGGGATCGGCAGCAAGCCCAGTGACACTGGCCAGAAATCGGAAGTGCAGTTAGCGCAGGGCCTGGTCTGATAGATGTCTACCATTCTCTGGTATCTCACAATAAACAGTATTCTTCAGGACCCTTCAACAGCATGCAGGTAAGGCTGCGATACTTATACAAGGGTCACACGTATGGGCAAGTGTTTCCACAACCCCACCTTCAATGGTCTTCAAATTTCATCTTTCCCCCCAAGTGCTAAAAATAATGTCTGTCATATTGTGGCGGAGCATGTTCCTACAGACACTATGAAGCAGTCTTGACCATTTTTATTTTACATTTAGCATTTTACAATTCATGCAGAGCAAAACATTTTAAATAATAAAACTGTCTCATGCTTTGATTTCATGCGCATAAGTGTAAAAATAGTTGATAGATCTTGTCTTTGAATGTTTCCCTTGTCAACATATTTTGCATTGTTTGTTAGGGAGAATTCTCCAGAATGGCTAATTTCCCTTACCTGTTGAGTCCCTCAGCAGCTTTGCTGGATTTCTAGGGTTTAATATTTTTACCTGGTAAGAGTGTGAGCCTTTTTTCCCACTCTTACATGTGTTTTGCTGTGTGTTGTACATTTTAGGCTCATGGGCTATGAAGTCTCACCCACCCCATAGGCATCATCTTTTTACAGTGTGTCACACAGCAGCCTCAGAGCAGTGACACAAGGTTGTCTTTTCAGACTTCCCACTTTAAACTCCATTTTCTGGGACTGACTACTATCTCCCAGAACATGTAAAGTTGCCATTGACGTTACTAGTTTTTTTAAATGTACAGCCCCAGTACAACCTATCTTCCAATAGAGTACTGGAGGGGTTAATAGTTATCCCCTTTTGTCTGATTCTCACGGAACATTAGTATGTTCCCCTTTCTCTAGATTTGGCTGGTGGCAGTGGTATCTACCATTTTTATTCTAACGCGAGCTATGAAAATATCCTCGGTACCGTTAGACTGGACCCCTTTTATTTTTATTTGGTTCCTTTTGGGTTTATTTGCCATTTCTTTTTGTAAAGGTCTTTCTCGTGTTTTACTCTGCATGCCAAACCATGTTTGGTTTCTTTCTTCGCCATCCTTTGGCGGGCTTCTGCACAGAAGCCAACCTTAGGCGCCTGAGTATCTGGGTGGACAGGATGTGAGGGACGGTTTAGAAGCCCCTGCACAGAGTCTCCTTGGAGACCCAAGTCGCACTCTAGTTTGATTGGCTAGGTGGCTCTCCGTGTGATTGACAGCCAGGCTGTGTGAATGGGGGATTTGGTGCATAACAAACCAGTCTCTGGGACTGGAAGGCAGAGTCGCCACTGGATCGACAGAACCAAAGAGAAGCTGAAGGAAGACGACTGCTGCAACTACTGGACATCCCGGTGAAACCCTGCTGCAGGTCCGAATCGCCTGAAACTTTGACAACAGAGTAAATCTGCAAGGGTTCTTCTTCCCTTGAGCTGATGGGACCAACCAGCTCGCCAAACACCAAACGCCGGCCTCCCTCTCCTGGTCGAATTTGCTGTGCATCGCTGCAGTGAACCGGAAAGCCAAGAGGAACGGAACCTGTTTGGGTTTTAAATAGCGCACCTTTTATTCGATGTTTTACTCTGCTGCTGGCTTCTTCCCTGGGCAGTGCAGGACCCTCCAGACATCCTCCTTCTCGTCACCACGACTGAAGCTTCAGGAACCGTGAGCCTACAGGAACTGCCAGGAACAACTGCCTCAGCAACAGCATTCTTCTCCATTTAAGGTACTGTGCAAATTTGGTCATTCCTTCCGTCCGACCGCGGTGGAAGTGCTTGAAATCTTTCGCCTCTCTGAAGGCTTGTCTTTCTCTTCTTCTTTAAATAACTTTTCTTTCGACCAACTTCGTTTTGAACTCTTGGCAAAGACTTAACCGCAAACTACTCTGAACTGTGTGATCCTCTGCAAAGACTCTGAACCATTTACATTGGCCCAGGCCTATTGACTTGCATCCTAGTTGTAGTAGCCTTTTCTAGATTGCCCTGCCTATAACTTGTTGGTGTTCTTGATTTTGAATAACCTTGTCTTTTCTCCCTTTTAAATTGCTGGAGTGCCATTTTGCTCACACTTAATTTTGAGCCTAACTTGTCCAGAATTCTACAGTGAACCAACTGAGTTTATCCCTGGGGACTGCAAAAGACTTGTAGTGCCCCTAGAAAACAGACTACAGTTCCTACAGTTGGCACATGAGATACCTTTGGCTGGTCACTTGAGTTTCAAAAAGACCAAGGAAAGGCTCTCTTTATACTTCTACTGGCCTAAAATGGGCTCAGAAGTTATTATGTAGGAGCTGTCACACTTGCCGAACCTCTGGCAAGAGTGGAGCCAAGAATGTGGCACCATTGGTGCCTCTCCCAGTGGTGGGAGTTCCTTTTGAGAGGGTGGGAATCAACATTGTTGGTCCCCTTGACCCTCCCACATCTTCAGGAAACAGGTTCAT
Source organism: Ambystoma mexicanum (assembly GCF_040938575.1). Classification (NCBI taxonomy): domain Eukaryota; kingdom Metazoa; phylum Chordata; class Amphibia; order Caudata; family Ambystomatidae; genus Ambystoma; species Ambystoma mexicanum. The sequence continues at coordinate 597,866,537 of NC_090924.1, forward strand.
CATTGTTGTAGTAGACCATGCTACTAGATATCCTGATACCGATTGAGAACTGTTGCAGCTCAGACTGTGGCTAAGGCTATACTTGGTATTTTTACCAGAGTAGGGTTTCCTAAGGAAGTGATATCCGACAGGGGGTCCAATTTTATGTCCCACTAAATGCAAGCCATGTGGAAAAACTGTGGTGTCACTTACAAGTTCTCTACAGCCTACCATCCCCAAAAAAATAAATGGACTGGTGGAGAGGTTTAATCACACAGCGAAGAGCATGATAGGTGCTTTAGAAGAACCCCTTAAAAAAGTGGGACCTTCTACTGCCATGGCTTCTCTTTGCTTATAGAGAAGTCCCTCAAGAGGGAGTTGGATATAGCCCCTTTGAACTTCTTTATGGCCAGCCAGTCAGAGGTCCTTTGTCCCTGATTAGGGAGGGGTTGGACAGTGCTCCTTCCCCCAAGCCAGTCAGAGTGACTGGCTATGTGCTAAGTCTCTGGAGGAAAATGTCACACATGCATGATGGCAGAAGCTAGTGATTACTTGAAAGCAGGTCAGGCTCTGGTCAAACATTGGCATGACCAGAAGGCCAACATGGTTGAGTTCGCTCAAGACAAGCTTGTGCTGGTTATGGTACCCTCAAGGCAGAGGGTCTTGCAGGACAAGTGGATTGGACCCTTCAAGGTTGTGGGAAAATTTGGCGAGGTGAACTATCTGGTGGACTTAGGCAGACCTAAGGAGGCTCCCAGAGTCTTTCACACCAACCATTTGAAGGCCTATGTCTCAAGACCAGAAGTGGGAGCTTTGCTTCTAGCTTCAGCTCAAGAGGAGGAGGAGAGTGAACCTCTACCTGACCTAATCAGAGGCCAGCTTTTAGATTAGAAAATAGAAGGAGTTAATCTCTCTTCTAATCTGGCATCTGAACAACAGGAGGAGGTCAAGTTTCTGTTAAATCAGTTTGCCTTCCTGTTTTCACTATCACCAGGTTTGACCCCTTGGGGCCAGCATGATATTCTAAGTGGTGATTGTTTAACTGTGAAAAGCAGAGGTTACAGAATGTCAGACCATGTAAGGACCCACATAAAGGAGGAGATCAACTTGATGATGAAGATGCTTGATCCCGGGGTTATAGAGCCATCTACAAATCCATGGTCTAGTCCAGTTGTTCTAGTACCAAAGGCAGGATCCAAGGAGATGAGATTCTGCGTGGACTATAGATCTCTAAATGCAGTCACAAAGACTGACGCCCATCCTTTACCAAGGACAGATGAGCTGGTTGATAGACTTGATGCAGCCAAGTACCTCAGTACATATGATCTTACTTCAGGCTATTGGCAAATAGCCCTGACAGACCATGCCAAGGAGAAAACTATATTGTCGACCCCAGCAGGCCTCTACCAGTTTAAGGTTATGCCTTTTGGATTAAAGAATGCACTTGCTACATTCCAAAGGATGGTTAATCAAGTTCTGAATAGGATGGAGGACCTCTGCATGGCATAATTGGATGACATTGCAGTGTTCAGCCCTACTTGGAAGGAACATGTTGACCACTTAGGATATGTATTGCAGGCTCTCGAACAGGCCCATCTGACCATAAAGGCAAGTAAATGTCAAATTGTTCAGAGCAAAGTGGTCTACCTTGGTCATGGGGTAGGAGGAGGTGAAATAAGGCCATTGCCTAGCAAGGTACAAGCTGTACAAAACTGGGCCACCCCTACTACTCAAACCCAGGTGAGAGCCTTCCTAGGTCTCACTGGGTACTACAGGAACTTCATAGAGAACTATGGGACCATAGCTTCTCCCTTGAATGTGGTCTCCTCTCAAAAATGTCCTAAAAAGGTTAGATGGAATGAGGAGTGCACTCAAGCATTTGAAGGCCTAAAAACAGCCCTTTGTCAAGCTCCAGTCCTAAGAGCTCCTGTTTATCACCAACCCTTCATTGTGCAGACAGATGCCTCCAATACTGGTATAGGTGCAGTCCTTAGTCAACTGGATGAGAAAGGTAGGGAGCACCCCATTTGCTTCATCAGCAGGAAGCTGAAGGAACCAGAAACAAGGTGGGAAACCATTGACCGTGAATGCTTTGCTAATGTGTGGTTTCTGAAGAAGTTTAGACCATACTTGTATGGATCTACTTTTGTGATTCAGGCAGACCACCAACCCTTGAGATGGTTAATGCAAATGAAAGGGGAAAATCCAAAACTACTAAGATGGTCAATCTGCCTGCAAGGGTTTGATTTCACAATTGAGCACAGGTCAGGATGTCACCACCAAAATGCTGATGGTCTCTCTAGGATGTTTGTGACCGACTAGAGTGAAGAGATTCATACAGGAGTGGATTAAATTCTCCTGTCCCTTAGTCTGGGGGCGGGGGTGAGTGTTAGGGAGAATTCTCCAGAATGGCTAATTTCCCTTACCTGTTGAGTCCCTCTGCAGCTTTGCTGGATTTCTAGGCTTTAATCTTTTTTACCTGGTAAGATTGTGAGCCTTTTTCCCACTCTTACATGTGTTTTGCTGTGTGTTGTACATTTTATGCTCATGGGCTATTGAGTCTCACCCACCCCATAGGCATCATCGTTTTACTGTGTGTCACACAGCACCTTCAGTGCATTGACACAGGGTTGTCTTTTCAGACTTCCCACTTTAAACTCCATTTTCTGGGACTGACTACTATCTCCCAGAACATGTAAAGCTGCCATTGACTTTACTAGTCTTTTTAAATGTATAGACCCAGTACAACCTATCTTCCAATAGAGTACTGGAGGGGTTAATAGTTATCCCCCTTTGTCTGATTCTCATGGAACATTAGTATGTTCCCCTTTCTCTAAGATTTGGCTGGTGGCAGTGGTATGTACCATGTTTATTCTACCGCGAGCTATGAAAACAGCCTCGGTACCGTTAGAGGCTATGGTGGTAGCCTCAAACTCTAACCCGCTGGACCCCTTTTATTTTCATTTGGTTCCAGTCGGGTTTATTCGCCATTTCTTTTTGTAAAGGTCTTTCTCATGTTTTACTCTGCGTGCCAAACCAGGTTTGGTTCCTTTGTTCGCCATCCTTTGGCGGGCTTCTGAACAGAAGCCCTCCTTAGGCGCCTGAGTATCTGGGTGGACAGGATGTGAGGGAGGGGTTTGAGGCACCCTGCACAGGGTCTCCTTGGAGACCCAAGTCGCACTCTAGTTTGATTGGCTAGGTGGCTGTCCTGCCACACAGCCACACTGATGTGTGATTGACAGCCAGGCGGTGTGAATTGAGGATTTGGTGCATAAAAAGGCAGTCTCCGGGCTGACCACTTTAGCCCCATGTCCAAGGCTAAAGGTAAAACAGTGTCAGCAGGCCTGAAATGCCTCCCGAAGCGCCCAGAGGGCAGTTTGGCAAAATTGTGGGCCCAGGAAGCTACGGCTCAGATGGAAAAAGTCCCATGCGAGGTTGCCATGCACAGACAGGGGGAAGAAGACACAGGGGAATCTAATATGTCGGTCCGTAAAGAAGATATGTAACAATGGTTCAAAGAGTTTCAGGAACAATGTATGTCCTCTTTTCAAACCCAATTCACCCAATTGAAGGCGGAGATGAAGCAATCCATTCAGGAATGAAAGGCTGATGTAGTGAAGCTTGAAGAGAGTGTAGACACAACTGAGCGAGGAACTGTCAGAAGACACGAAAAAAAACAGAGAAGGTCTAGAATAGGTCACCAGACTAACTCACAACTTAGAACTGCAGTGTGAGGACTTGGAGAACAGGTCCAGGTGATCAAACATTTGGATTAGAACCTGGCGGAATCGGTGGAGGATAAGGATTTGAAAACTACGGCGCATCAGGTATTTATGGACCTTCTGACAAGTGAGGGAGATGGCTTAAGAAGCTTTGATCGCATAGATAGAGTGGGCCCATGGGGCGAAGAACCCAGGGTGAGGATGAGAGACATACTGGTGGCAGTGATTTCCCCTGCACAAAAAGAGAAGATACTTATGGCAGCGCGAACCTCAAGCCCTATAACGATCAATGGCCAGAAAATGCAGTTATTTCAAGATTTGGCACAAAGTACCTTACAAAAAAGGAAGGCAATGGGCCCAGTGGTCAGCTTCCCGGTGCAGAAGCAAGTAACGTATAAATGGACATTCCCGTTTGGTCTACTCTTCACAATGGATGACCAACAACATAAGATAACAACGTACAATGGGGGAATACAAATATTGAACCTTCAGGAGGACTGCGAGGACGATGGTGACAAGAGCAAAAAGATGGCCAGGCCTACTTGCAAGCTGTGGTGTGGAAAACGGTGAGGAGGAGTTCCAGGCAGAAGGGGAATGAGAGACCCTAACCACCTAGTGTTCCCCGATTGTTTGGTCTCTGAAGAAGGTATACGGTTACAAGCGGGGGTATATGGGAATGGAATAGGAACTGTGACTTGGGGTGCATTCCCCGGACAATTGCTTGAAGATTGCTGCAGATTGATAGGAGGAGCGGCGGGTGGGGGACACATTGGGAAGTCGTCTTTGGAATCCTTAGTGGGGTTTAGGACTCCCTGCAGGGTGTCCTGGAGGGCCAAGAGCGACTGGCACTACGCCCTAGCCACCTTAGGGACGTTGGCTCTCTCCAGGGGAGGGGAGTGCATGAGGGGAGGTAAGTAGGAAGAATATGGGAATAAGATAGATAGGGAAGAAGGAGAGAGGGCCAAGGGAGGGGTAGGGGGAGGGAGAACCACCAGAGAGGGTCACATGTGAATGGTCCAGAGGCTGGGTCAGGGATAAAATAACCACTATTGAATTCAGATGGCTAGGTTAACTATTTTGACATACAATATGAGTGGTGTGAATAGCCCGGTTAAGAAAAGAAAGCTAGAGGCATTTTTGCTGGTGTAGAAACCAGATTTAGTGATGTTTCAAGAAACCAACATAAGAAAAAGGGATAAATTGAAGCTGAAAATAAGGGGAAATGGTCGGCTTCATCAGGCAAATTTATTGGGAAGAACTGTTGGGCGTTAATAGCCATTAAAGATGGATGGTCTGACTGTTCTGGTACATGATACTCAGGTAGACCCAGAAGGGAGATTTCTCTTTTTAAATGTCTCCATGGATGCTTGCCCCTACACATTAGCTACAATTAATGCTCCAAACGTAGGTCAAGAGGGTTTCTTGAGGAATATGCTACTACACCTGGAAGGGTTCACAAAGGGGGAGTAGTATTGACAGGGGATTTTAATACGGCGTGGGTGCCCCAGGACAATAGAAGCTTGCGAGCGGCCCACTATGTACAAGGTCCCTCGAAAGCTCTTAAACAATTAATCACAACTTTGGCATTACATGACACATTGAGGGTAACACAGGGCCAAAAGAGAGGATTCACATATTATTCGCATGTCCATTCCTCATTGTCAGGGATAAACTACATTTAGGTCTCCACGTGCCAACTAGGGTGATTAAAAGAGCTTGAGCTGGAGGCCATTGCATTATCAGATCATGCCCCATTGAAGTTAGCTATTGAAGTGGAAGGGAAAGTGGGTGGGCTTTGGAAATGAAGATTTCGAACAGAATTACTGCAGGACCCCCTGGTGGCGGTTTCGATAAAGGAGAAGATTGATTCCTATTTTGTAGAAAATGAGACCCGGGTATGATAACGGCATCAATCACGCATGCCTTTAAAGCAGTGTTATGGGGGCATCTGTAGCGCTCACCTGATTCCCGTAGAGGCGCCGGTCTTGACTGGGCGTATACCGTATCTGCAAAGGTGATGTGTAACACACGGCTGGCTCTTTGGGCTGGACCTCTGTGCACTGTATGTCTGACTTGAAGGGTAAGATGTCTGCAGATAGAAAATATGGGATTAAGGAACTGGGTTATTGAATGTCTCTCTCTTCTTCCCTTTCTCTTCTCCTGTAGAACCTCAAAGGTTAACGCTCTCACCTTAGGTAAGTGAACGCCGTGCTCTCCATCTGCCTTGGGGCAGGGTGCTGTAACCAGTTTCTTCACTGGATAAGGGGAGCAGGCCTCTTGACTTCAGAGGACTGCTGTCCGTCGTTTACTGCACGAACGGTAAGTTTCGAGTAATTCTAATGTCTTTAAAGTCTTTAGTACTGATGTTTCTTGTTTTGCAGGGTTCCGGCGATGGCGGATGACGGGCTGAAGTGAGTTGAAGATGGAGCCCGTGTGATGAATAGAAGCGCCTGGAAGCACGTAAGTAAGCGCTTGTTGCCTGCTTCACGATGCGCTCTAACTGTCTTTTTATTTTGCAGGTACAAGTTCGGAGCGGCTGCAGGGTGCCGGAATACCCACTGGGTTAGATGTGGAAAGGAGTAATGGCACGTGAGTATGAAAGTTCCCCAATGTCTTTAAACGCACCATGTTTTGTCTTTCAGATGCGGGATGCAGCGCCGAAGGCCTCCGGAGCGTGCGAAGAGTTGGTAAGCTTTTGTCTTTCAGATGCCGGAATGCAGTGTGAAGACCTCCGGAGCGCACGAAGAGTAGGTAAGCCTTTGTCTTTCAGATGCCGGAATGCAGCGCGAGGCGTTGGTGACAGCCGATGGACCAGGTAAGTGAAGAGCTGTCACTGAAGACCGTAATGCTAACCTGTTCTTTTTTGTCTTTATAGGTGTTGCTGAAGACTGGATTCAGGATGGTAAGCCTTTTTCCTTAGGCCCAGGATCAGATGCAGAAGACACGATGAGCGTTCTGCTGCAGAGGATGCAGAATAACGCAAAGCAAGATTCATCCATCGGGTGTGGTTTAAATAGCCTCCTGTAGTGCTTAGGTGTCTCCTTCCATAGCCACGCCTAGGTAAGAAAAGAGTTCCTGCTTTCCAGAAGAGTTCCAGTGTTCTGAATCTAGGGAGTGGCTCCTGCCCCACCCAACAGGAAAAGTAGTTCCAAACAGAAGAGGAAAGAGGCTCAACTGGCAGGCAAGTAAGCAGCATGGTCTGCTGCAGGTAAGTCCACCCAAGCATTATGAGCCCGGCGCTTCCAGCGCTGGGACTGGGCATATTTATGAGCCTGGTGCCACTGGCGCCAGGACTGGGTCCAAAAGGTCCCAATTGGGACTGGTTGGCACTCGGAACCTGGGTTATGGATCTGCTTCCAAGGGAGTTGGGAAAACCCTGACCTTTTGGAAGCAGAGATCATGACAGCATCTTATAGCGATGAAAGCAAGGAGGGATAAGCAAAAAGTCCAGCTGAAACAGGAACTTGAGCCCCAGGTGCGGGACATCATGCAGGAACTACAGAAGGGTCCAAATATGAGGTTTCAGAGATCCCTGAGACACGCCCAGGGCCAGCTGGACCTGTTAAGTACTAAAAGCATGGGAAGAGCTCTATTGTTTACAAAACAAAGATTGTACATGCACACAAACAAAGCGGAGTCGATTATGGCAGTATTTGAAGATTTCTATGCAAATCGCTATGCCTCTGAGGGACCCGAGCAGGGCAGGCAAAGAGCTTACCTAGATATGGTTCCATTTACTATAATGTCGCCCTTAGAGAGGCAAGGCCTTGAGGGGGATATTCAGGAAGGAGAAGTGTTAGCAGTGATTAAAGTTCTTCCTGCAAACAAAGCTCCAGGCCCGGATGGCTATATGGCAAACTTTTATAAAAAATGTCAGGGTATGCTGGTGCCGCGGTTTTTGAAGCTTTATAATTCCTTTGAACAAACAGGGAACCTCACGGATTCTATGAACAAGGCTAAGGTGGTGGTGCTTCCTAAGGAGGGTAAAAATCTGACCCTCCCAGGATTCTACAGATCTATTGCACTGATCAATTTAGATTTACAATCAGGTTTTAGCGAATAGGCACCTTTATCTCCTGCCCAAACTTATAGGACGCGACCAGTCCATTTTTATAGCGCTAATACAAACGCATGATAATGTACATAGAGTTTGTCATTTATTTGAAAATACGGAAATAAAACAATGGCCAGCACTCCTCATTGCCTTGGATGCGGAGAAGGCCTTCGACGGTGTCAAATGAACCTTCCTGTTTCACACTTTGGAAAAAATAGGGTTTAGGTCAAAATGTCTTAGGATTGTAGGAGCTAATTATCAGACCACCTCGATTCGTCTGGTGATAAATGGTTGTTTATCTAGTGGAATTAACATACGACAAGGTACCAAACAGAGCTGCCCGCTCTCCTCATTACTATATGCCATAAGCCTAGAGCCCTTGCTGCTTAAATTCTGTTCTCTGGAGGGTATTCAAGGGATTGAAAAGGCAGGGGAAAATCATAAGGTGATAGCTTTTGCCAATGACATGCTGTTAGCAGTGTCAGACCCGGAGAGGTCAATCCCAGCGCTTATGGCGGAGTTGGAAGAATTTGGGGTGATAGCAGGATTAAAAATGAAGACGCAAAAGTCAGAAATCCTAAACCTAACTGCCGACTCTGACATCATAGACTTGGTCAAGAGATCCACTCAGCTAAAGGAAGCGAATTTGGGAATCACTTAACCAGGAGTGGTATTAACTAAGACTATGGGGGCATGTACGAGGCTAACTAACCCCATCTTCTGCAGAAAATACAATTAGATCTACAAAGGAGTCCCTTATCGATCGCGTTGTTGGGAAGAATCACAGTTGTAAAAATTGTGGTTTCGCTGAAAGCTTTATATCATTTTCAAGCGCTCTCCGTCCCTTTCCCAGAGTCCTTTTTTAGGTCTCTTAACAAAATGGTGTCCTCTTATATATGGCAGAAAAAATCTCACCAGTTGGCCATGAATATTTTGACAGCGTCCAGAAATAGAGGTTGTTTGGGGCTTCCCCATTTCCAGACGTATTATGAAGCTGCACAGCTTAAAGTAACGAGAGAATGGTTTTCGGGGATATGCGGAAAAATTGGGTGAGACAGGATGGGGCTGTAGCTGGTACTCCCCTGTCGGGTCTACTTTGGATGCAGAAGGTGCATAGGCCACCAAATCTAGGGAGAAGTGTGACAGTGAGTGTGGCAGTGATGGTATGGGATAACGCTGTCACCAGAGGTATGCTTTCAACCTCCCCTCCCCATTTATGCTGCTGTTCCAGAATTCTCAATTTTCACTGGGAATGGAATGGGGTGCACTTAAGGCCCGGAAAGAGGCAGGGTGCCTGAAGTTAAGGGACATGCTCCAAGGGACGTTTGAATCATGTGAAATAACCCTAGGGTTGACTGAATCCGATACACTCCGATATCTTCAGCTGCACCATTGGTTGGCTGATCTGACCCTTAGGGAAGCAGCAACGCACCAGTTAACTCCCTTTGAGCTTTGGATTTAAACCCAATCGGGGTAAAAAAAAAGTGGGTAGCAGCTCTTTATAGATTCCTCAATGAGCACCCAGCCCAACAAATTGGCAATTCCAGAAGAAGTGGGAGAGTACATTGGGTACTAACATAGGGGAGACATTTGGGATCGGTTGTGGGGAATATACCAAAATTAGCGTGCTCGATTCAGGTATGTGAAATGTGGTACAAGATTATACATCAATGCCATTACACCCAGGCCAGGCTTCATATAATGTACCCCTCGACTCAACCAACCTGCTGGAGGGGCTGTAATTCTAAGGGTGACTGGAGGCATATTTGGTGGGGGTTGCCCAGTCCTCCAGTTCTTTTGGGAAGGGGTAAAAAAGCACTTGAAGGGAATGTTTCCAGGGGTAGACATCTCAGACAGGAAGGTGGGGCTATGTGGCCTCTGGGACCAAAGATGCAAAGGGCTAACTAAGAGTCAATTGAGGGGCTTTATGATACCCCTGGTAGCTTCCTAGCTGATGATAGTGCAGAATTGGAAAAAAAGTCAGCCTTCTTCGAATTTAGACTGGCTGCGGGAAGTATGGCATTTTGTAGCGTTGGAGTGGGCAACCTATACAGCCCAAGGGGATCAGGAGTTTTTCAGATAAGATTGGGACAATGTTCTGTCGTTTCTACAAGGGGACTATATGCAGCAGTGGTGTCCACATAACTTGTGACTTTTGGACCTATTTTGAAGGCTTTGAGACATATGGAAGATTTTTTCTTTTCTGAACATGTTTCTCTCTGGGGGGGGCAGAGGGGTTGGGTTGATGGGGGGATTGTTGCTTTGTTTGAAAATCAATACAAATAAATTTTAAAAAAACACAACCTCCTTTTTATATTAAATCTATATAAAATTATGATATCAGCCACTCTGCCTAGCTCTATATTACAGGTATATAAAAACATATCAAATGTACACCAACTTTATATACAAATAATATAAAATGATTACATTTAAATCCATAAAATGTATATCAAATACTTTAAAGGGCTTATCTATAATATATATAAAGCCAAACCCACCCCCGCATCGTCAACACTTCACCAAGACAAAACCTTAATATTCGCAGCCTCACAACTCACTTCGATCTCCAGCCCACATTTTTATACAAACCTTATATTTACTTTATATCAAATCATCTCAACAGCATATCAAACTACAAAACACTTTGTATAAAAAAATATACCTTTGATATAAAATAGATATCATCTTTGATGTTAATTTTATATTAAATGTATATCAAGTCCATATCAAACCATATCATAAGAGGGTGGGACTAAGGACACCCAGCGGACGTTCCTACCTGTTAAAAATGTAACACTGCAAAAAAGGGGGCCCATTAACTACTCACACAGACACACCTCCAACATAACAAACTGTCACATAGAAAACAACTCAGGCATTGGACCTTACCCGTACGGCTACAGCAGGCCAGTGCAAGCAACCAACCATCTGCAAGCCAACACACACAGACGCCAGTTCCTCCTGGTTCTGGACCTATCCTATCACTCTACCCCAGTGGTCAAAGTGGGTGGGAGCGGTTAGGAGCGATGCTCCTCTACTTCTTTCAATTAGGTTTTACAGTTCCTATACTTTTATTTTAAAAATAAACCGTTCCAGAATGGTTTTGTTTTAAAATAAAACTGTAGGAAGAAGTTAAAACTTGCACTTTCAGTGCACTGCACTAAACGTTCCCTTAAACACTAGGCACGCTTGTTTCGGGGTATGTATTAAGGGTGGGAGCGGGCGTGGTAATGGGGTTTGTGGCGAGCCGGGGCAGACCGGTAGGGAACAAAGTTCTACTAATTCCTTTCGTACACTTCGACCACTGCTCTACCCTCACTAACCGACCCCATCCTCTTTCTAGCAGAGCCACGTGAGCACCTGGAGACTGTCCTTCGGTGGTAGCGGTGCGCAGTATAAATCAACATAACATAACCTACCATCTCCCTGCTGTGCCTTGAAGTTGCTTGATGGTTTCTTTAAGAGCTAGTAACAATTTGCTTTCTGCTGTGCACTAAACAAGCAAACAAACATAACAAACATGGGATGCTGCGCCTAACCATAAAACCCTGTATTTCACTTCACTTATGAGGTGCACCAGGGTATATGAACACTGGATAGAGCTGGTAATAGGCTGACTGCAGATGGGTGTATCCTGCTGCGCCAGGGCAAATGGGGCTCTGCCAACATTTGATAACAGTACCCCACCGTATGAGACTTCACCTAGCAATTGCTGGCAGCAGTGGTGCATGTGAGACCGTCCATTGCTGAGCATAAGAGAGGGGAAGTGGCATCAAATAAAGCCAGGCTTATTGGCTTTGCCAATGCTTACTCTTTTTTGGTACTAGATAGCACTGCTCATTATTGCTTTGTACAAGCAGCTAGTCCTTCCGCACCATACACATGAAATTAAGCTCTTGCCTTACACCTTAGCACAGTATGCTGGTCTCTTACTCCTACTTGGAAGCAGCTATACCCTAGTTTGCAACTATTGTTCTGAATTTATTTTTCTTCAAAAAGGTAATCTAACATTTTTAAAAAAATATTTAGGGGGTTCTCGCCCAAGCCCACTCTCTTATTATGTATTCCCTATTCCCCACCACCCACCCCTTATTTTCCCTTACCCACCCCCCTATATGTTTCAATGAGTTTTTTCATTGAAAATGTTTTGGCAAAAAACTCATCTGAAAATAGATTGGCGATGAAACAGCATAGTACCATTGAGTCCACCTTGGCAAGCTTGTTACCTATCTAAATAGGGGATCCTGTACTCTAATCAGTCTCTGAACTAGCCCTAGGCCCGCTTGTCACTTTTCTCCCAGTCAGCTGCTCTGTAATACTGGCACCCATGAGAACAAGACAGATGGGCTACATACTCCTCGAGTGTACCGGTAGTGTGGAGGAGCCATGCTTGGCTCAGGAACTGGTGGATGGGGACATGCACAAGGAAAGCACCTGAAGAGTTGATTGAAATCCTTGGCAATGAGGCAGGTATCTAAGCATTTGATGGCAATCCTTAATGATAGAGAAAGTAGCCAAGTCAGTTGATGGCAATACTTGGCAAAGCGGCAGATATCTGTGTATTTCATGGTGATCCTTGGTATTTGGACAAGTATATCGGTGGTGGGTGGCAAACTTTGGCATTGATGCACGCTCCTGGTCATCTAATGGCAATCTTGAGCAAAGGGACAGGTAGTTAGGTATTAAATGGCAATCCTTTCCGATGGGGCAAGTACTTGTGCAGTGGCTGGCAACCAAAGCATTTGGTAATTTCCTAGGAAGCGGATGACAATCCGTTGCACTAGCTGGTGTGTCTATATTTCGATTTCTTTTTAAAACACACAAAACATCATTTTTAAAATAACACTCAATTTCAAGATTGAACATAAAACATGAGTAAAGGTAACAGCAAGAAACAAATACCACCTATTTCATAAAGTGCATTTCTCTAGGAGACCAACACCAAGATGTTCCATAAAATAAGCATCCCCGTGAGAGAGCAAGACCTCTGCAAGTCACGTAACTTACGTAATGATTCCATGGCCCTAGATATGTTTCTTCGAACTAACACCTCTGTTATGAATTCCACCACGGAGTAGCAGGTAGATACATAGAGATGCACACGCAAAAACAAAATGGCCTGTCTGCATTGTATAAATCCTTTATTTCTAAGGAGCAAAGCAATGATGTTGGACCTGATGTCCTTGCAGAGAGGGCAAAAGAATGGGAACTGTGTGGTGGTCTCAAATTAATTATTATCACTGCCCCACACCCCACCATTCTTTAGCTTCCCAAGTGTCTTTGGTGGGAGAAACCAAAGTCTGAAACAGGTGATCTCATCTAACTATTGTGACACCAGTCCAGGTAAGGCATGCGGCCGGACAGATAGTTGGGGTTAAATATAATATTGCTGTTATTTTCTTCCCTTCCTGATAGTTGCATCTATCAGATGACGTTTTGAACAATTTGCTCTTCACTATAGTTTTAGCGTTTAAAGGGATAGACCTGGGAGAAGGAAACAATTTGCATAATGAATTTTTTGTACATTTAGCAACACCTGCTTAAGCCAGTTGTCATTTTCTCAATGTGTCACAGGCTGTTTACAATAGACTCAATAAGATCAACCTGCTCATTATGTCAAATGAATGCCCAACATCTCTCGAAGTTCTACAGTGATGACAACACTCAGAAAAGGTATGGTAAGTGCCCCGCGGATTACACAAACTGAGGTAGTCTAAGAGACAACTAGCCGTCTCCTGCAAAATGTGTTTTGAGGTTTCTCTAATGGTTTGGTCTCTGGACCACCCATTTAGCTGGCCCGCAGGTGGCGACAGTTACTGATTTTTCGTAATAGACCTTTAATACAGTCCCTACAATAGCCTTCCTAAATTGGCAGAAAATATCAAGAACCCCATTTGACTTTGCCACTGTTTTTGCAAATTTGGTGACCTTGGCTGCCCAATAACAATTATCCTTAAATCGAATGCCCAAATGATCAACGATTATCCGCTGTCCTCATGGCTCAAACGTCGGTAGCTGTTCAGGACCTCATCACAATGGATACAAATCATTTGGCAAAGAGAGACTTGACTGTAACGCGGCCAAATGTCAAGACACGCCTCTTGGTATGGGTGCAAAGTACTTCAAAACATTCTCACAGGGATTTAACGACGCTGTGTACGGATCTAGGATAGCCCTCCAACCACATTTTCTTGCATTTTTCATAGTATTTTTATGGGGGGCATCCCTTACTCCTCCACCACATAATCAATATTGTCCTACCTCTGACCTCTCACCACCCTTAAAAATACCCCAGAAATGCCCAGTGTCAGAATCCAGTGAAAGGGCTGCATGGAAATGGGGGGAATGCCAAAGTCCATATCATCAATGTGCTGGAGAATGGGCAGCCTGCGCCCCCCTCAATGATGTACATCTGCTGTCACCTCTTTCTGGGGTGTTGGTGAAAGAATTAGTATATAAAGAAAAGAGGTGAAGGGCGAGAACACATCCTTGTCCGACCCGCTTCTCTCAGATGACTGGAGGTTGCAATTTCTTCCAAATATCACCCTGACCATGTTATTATCATGTAGTTTAACTAACACATTTAGAATCATTACTAATATGATATAATATGATGTGGCATTATTAACGGTTCCATGTGATTTCATCGCCAGCAATTTCATCCCCTGTCATTTGAACGTGCACATTCCATCGAAAAATGCTCATCGTTTATTTTTATTTTTTTGGGGGGGGGGAACTCTTATCTGCCCTTTACCACCCCCCTAAAATTGAGCATATTCGTTGTAATATGCACGTTCAAATGCCAGGGGATAAAAAAGCAGGCGATGAAAGGACGTTCTACCATTAATAACGCGCCTGTACACCAGTGTGTCTAGGCGCGACAAGACAAAATAGCGACTTCACTAGGGCTTGTGTCATTCGGATCGCGCAAGTGCAGGAAAGAGGGAAGGAGAGAAGTGCCAGGGGAGAGGGGAAGAGGGAAGTGCAGTTAACTCACAAGTGTAGCTAGCAGGTGACTCATAAGTGCAGAGATAAGGGACTGTAGGGTTGCAGATACAGACCCTTAAGTGCTGGGAAGCCCGGAGGCAGTGCAAGGGTAACTGGACATGCAGGAGCCTGGGCCCGCGTTCAGAGGGTGCCCAGGTGACCAGTGCGAGGAGCAGTCAGGTGCATCCGCAGGGGAGAGGAACAGAGAAAGCGGAAGCAAAAAGGAAGGTCTTGAGTTGCTTCCGGAACCAGTGGTGATTCTGCTCAAGTTTGAGAGAGGCAGGGAGGCTGTTCCAGAGGGAGGCCCCAGCCGAGGATATAGATCTGCCCCCAACTCTCTGCTTGGAGAAGCGTCTGACCCTGAGAAAGTTGGAGGTAGATGAGCGGAGAGCTCGAGGCAGAAGATGTTTTGGAAGAGAAAGCTGGAGGTAGAGCGATCCCAGGCTGCAGAAAGCCTTGCGGACGATGCAAAGGGTCTTGAACTTGATCCTTGCAGCCGCGGGGAGCCAGTGAAGAGATTTCAGAGCTGGAGAGATACGATCCTTGTGCTTGAGGCAAAGGACAAGTTGCGCAGTGCTTTTCTGGATAAGTGGTAAAGGTCGAAGAGTAGAGGCAGGAAGATTTGGAAAGAGGCTGTTGCAGTAGACCAGTCCAGAGAGAATCAGAGCTCCTGAGACAGTGAGCTTCTGGGGGGAAGTAAGAAAAGAAGAATACCTATGAGGAGGTGCAGCTGATAGTTTGGCTTCTTAAAGACATCAAAGATGTGAGGAGAGAAGGAGAGGGTGGAGTGGAAGATGACACCAAGGTTCTTAGCCTCACAAGAAGGAGCAGGAATAGGACCCAGAGTGGGCGGCCTGAGACAGAGAGAGAGAGAGAAAGAGAGAGAGAGAGAGAAAGAGAGAGAGAGAGACAGAGAGAGAGAGAGAGAGATAGAGAGAGAGAGAGAGAGACAGAGAGACAGAGAGAGAGAGAGAGAGAGATAGAGAGAGAGAGAGAGAGAGAGAGAGAGAGATAGGAAAGGAGGGAGTCGGTGACCCATTAAGGAGGATCTCTCAGTCTTACTGGCATTAAGGCAGAGATCCTTAGTGGCACACCATTCCTGAATTGTGGCCAGACAGTCTGGCATGAGAGAAGAAACAGAGGTGGCAGAGGGGAGCCCGAAAGACAGCTGAGTGTCACCCGCATAACATTGAGAATCGGTGCAGAAAGTAGCAATGTGATGGGCAGGAGGTGCCAGGTAGTGGTTGAAGAGCCAGGGAGAAAGGTTAGACCCCTGGGGAACACCACAAGTAGAGAGAGGAAAGACCCCAGTTGGACCTCAGATGGTCGGTTGGTGAGAAAGGAGGTCAACCAGGCCAGGCCCAGATCAATAATACCAAGGTTGTCGCAGAGGCGATTGAGAAGGATGGCATGGTTGACTGTGTCAAAAGCAGAGGATAGATCAAGGAGGATGAGGACAGAGTGGAGATTAGAGTCAAGAGTGAAGAGCAAGTCTTCACGGGTGTTCAGGAGAGCAGTTTCTGTGCTTCTGACAGCTCTGAAGTCAGGCTGGTGGTCATGGAGGCAGCCAATAGATTCAATATGTAGATTAAGCTGGGAGATGGCCACCTTTTCCAAGAGTTTGCCCATGAAAGGAGTGATGGAGATCTGGCGATAGTTAGCCAGAGAGGAAGGATCGGCTGAGGCCTTCTTTAGAAGGGGGTGCACAAGAGAGTGCTTAAGAGGGGAGGGGAAAGTTCCAGTAGCAAAGGAGTGATTGCAGAAATCGGCCAAGGCTGGAGCAAGGGTGTTGATGTGGTCCTTGATGGTTCTGGATGAGCAGGGGAGAACGTGCTTTGCCGAAACTTTCATAGATCGGACTTGTCTAGAAACATTGTCAGGCGTGAACAGGGGAAAGGAGGAGAAAGGGGGAGAGACGGACTCAGACAGACCTGCAGTGGTAGAGGAGGAGGAAGAGGAGGTAGAGGAAGAGAGGGTGGACAGAATGTCCTGAGTTTAAGTAGTGAAATGAGGGGCCAAGGCTGTGCAAAGGGCTTGGGAGGAAATTAATAGGAGAGGTAGAGACTGCAGCAGGATTGGCCAGCTCCTTGCAGATTTTGAAAAGTTCAGCCAAGTTGTTAGATGCTGCAGAGATGTGGGCTTGGATGTAGGCTCTCTTCTTAGATAGGACATAGAGTCTGTACTGCCTTTGGAGCAGGCGGCAGGCCAGTTTGTCAGGGGGCGCACCCGATGCCCTCCACTTCCTCTCCACCGCCCTACACATGCGCGTAAGGGTGGCGAGGTCAGAATCAGAACAAAAGTTGTACTTGGATTTGGGCTTCAAGCGGATCCTCATGACAGGGGCAAGGACATCCAGAGTGTCAGTGATAGAGAGATGAAGATTAGAAAGGGCTGTGTCAGGGTGTGAGTCAGCCAAAGGTGCCTTGAGAAGGAGAGAAAGTAGCAGCGAAAGCCTCCACTGACACACTCTTCATGGATCAGATGACCGAGAAAGTAGGTGGCAGTGCTGGAGTCGGCTTCGCCTCTGGGGAAGAGAGAGAGCGATGGGAAGAAAGGAGAAAGTGATCACTCCAAGAGAGAGGAGTGGTGAGAGGGTTAGGGAAGGGGGGGGTCTGAGGAGATCAGAACATCCAGCGTATGCCCTGCACAATGAGTCAGGTCAGAGGGAAGAATAGTGAATCGCAAAGGTTGCGAAAGAGTCCTGAAGATGGGCGGGTAGCATCCAGGTGGATGTTCAAGTCTCCGAAGAGGAGAAGTTGAGAGGTAGAGCCAAGGAGTGAGGAGGAGAGTTCAGCCCACTCAGAGAGGAAGAGGGCAACCTGTCCAGGCAGCCTGTACATAGTGGCCACAGTGAGAGAGAGGCCAGGAGAGATAGAGAGCCTGCAGACCAGGCATTCAAAGGAGGAGTAGTGTTGCATTGGTATGATAGAAGTAGGGATCCACTCCAGGAAAATCAAGGCTACACCCCAACCGAGACCATTGGTTCTGGGTTCGGAAATCTTTTAGCCATCAGGAAGGAGAGTGTCGAAACTCGTGACAGAGCTGGCCGTGACCCAAGTCTCACTGAGACCGAGTACATCCAAATCAAGCTCTTCCAGGAGACGGAAGATGTCATAGGAGTGTTTGACAGCTGAACGATAGTTAATAGTAATGATCTGGAGCAGGTTGCCACATTTGACGGACTTCCGGGGAGGGGTACAGGCCAGAGGTACACCCTGTGGAAGTGGTGGAGGTGCCCGAGAATGGGCAGAGGAGGAATGAAGAGAAGGCCGGGTAGTGGGGGAGGGAGAAGAGAGTGCCAGAGGGGTGGCAGAGGAGGTAGGCAGCAGGGTGGCCAGAGAAGAGTAAGTATGGATAGCAAGAGAGAAAAGGAAGTTAATAAGGTGCCGGAAGCATCTATCAAAGAGGAGATTGGCCTGAGGACATTTAAGTAGACATTAATGATGGTTTTAGAGGAGTGGAAGGGGGCCCGCAGGACTTCCCACAGGGTGCCACCATTAATGGGAGAAGAGGAAAAAGGAGAGAGAACAGAGGCCATATGGGGGGTCCATAGGCCTGGAGAGGGAACGACAAAGAGTATGCTGGTAAGGGTCTGTCTGGAGGAAGCACTGGTATAGGTATTAGCGATTAGGAGGCCTGGGTTGGAGACCAGGATGTCCCTTTTGAGCTTCTTCCTGCCAGACTTAGTGAGAGGGATAGGATAGTCAATAGAAAAGTAGTTTGAAAAGATAGCTGAGACAGAGAGCACCATTGGTGGTGCGGGGAGGAATGAGGGGGGTAGGGAGAGGGGAGCACAGGCAGGGGAGGGTAGGTCAAACAGGGGGGGACAGAAGGTAGGGAGGAACAGGGAGGACACCAAAGGGAGGGGGGCACACAAAGAACAAGAACAGACCTACTAATCAGATGCAGTACAGAACCATCAGAAAGAAAAGAGCACAACAGGGAACCTAGAGGTAGAGAATGCAGATGTAGTGCAGAACCAGGGCAAAGCACAAAGCACAACAGGGACCCGGGAAGTAAAGAATGCAGATGCAATACAGGACCAAAAGCAAAACACAGAGGTCAGCAGGGAACCTAGAAGTGAAGGATGCAGGCAATTGCAATGTGATGCCACAAACCGTGGATAGCAACACAATATCAAGAACCGTAGAGATCAAACACAAAGCCAATAAGTCAACGAGGCACAGACCACAACAGGAACCTAGAAGAATAACGCAGGCAATGCAAAGTAATGCCAGAAAAACTGTGGAACACGAGACAGTGTCAGAATAGTACAAAATAGATCGAAGAGGGAAGGACTGAGATGCGTGAGGAAGGAAGGGAAACGGAGCAGGGGGGCGGAACAGGATGCAGGGACCCATGATGCGAGGGAGTGCGCGTGGCTAGAGAAGCAAGGGACTGTGCACGCCAAGTTGTGGGATAAGTATTTGTGCACAGCACAATACAACACACACAGATTCGACTTTCCTAGAAGGGGAAAAAGGCTACGTTTTCGAGCACAGCACAATACAAGATGTTCCATTATGACCCAAAATGTATCCCTGTTCACAAAGCCAAAAGAAATACTTCACTCCTCTCCAGCAGCTACTGTTCTTCAGCCCTTGTTTGTAAGGACCTTTGTTGGCAAAAGGCAAAACTGTTGATTTTGTTGACGTTTGTTATTATTTAGCTTTGAGGGCACCCTACCCCATGCAACGACCACTCACCCTGATTAACCTGATTTGAGCATCACATGTAATCCCTCTGGAGGTGAGGGGTCCCTAATCCCTTGATCCTACAAGGCCTTTGCAGTACTGGATTGGCAGATGTGCACTCAAACACATCAGCTTCAGATCCAGGGGAGTGCTGCCCCTAGGGATACCCGGCAGCACCATCCACTTTGGACAAGTAGACATCCTTAGCAAATCAAATGGTGTCATCTACATTGGTCTGGCAATGGGTTTCTTCCCCATGATTTGCTTGCTGTTATCAGTGAGACACGTCAGAAAATTGGATTGTTAATGCATCTGAAACTACGCTGAAATCATCTGCTCACGAACAATGGTATGCCTGCCTCCATTTCCTCAGTATAATCTATGTCTTGTCTTTATTTTAGTAGTAGTGAGAGATTCTATGTAACAGTGTAAATATTTTAGATTTTATTTTAAGGGGGACTACCACTGTGGATCCCCTTTTCTTCTCTCTTTCCATTTAAAATCCGCCTATTCAATCTGCTTGTTTTTCTGATTGTGTTGTTCAATTTAATTAAATGGCATTACATGTGCATCAATAGGTAGAAATAGCGGCATTTAGGCATAGATAAAAAGAAATGTCTCCTTCATATCGGTAGGATTTATGCCACACATACCAAGGTTTACTCCCAAATTATCCAGCCCGATTTATGCTGGAAAACGTTTGCAGGCTGTTGGAGCTAACCACCCTACATCATTCAGAAATCAATGATTGACTAGAAAATGGTGAAACAATGAGAAGGTATGGAGTACTATAACACTGCATATTTTTTGAGTGGGGATGGGCGGGGTGGGGTGGGTAGTGGTTCTCATTATTCTCCTTTAAATATTTCTTGCCCCACATATCATGATACCATTTTGGCAAGTTCATTGGTCTCCGACATAAGGGATAACACAGAGCCTCTGCATTTTGGGTCTTCCAATATTCCTTTATTTCAAGAATAGGGGGGTTACGATTCTTATGGGCGAATGTTATGACGTTTTCTGTCAGGATAGGACTGCATGAGATTGACATAAGTAAACACGACAACAGTGTGCTTTTATAAACATAGCAGACCTCCTATGGTATTCTGGGTAGGAAAATACTGTAAAAGCGATGCCAGGTCACCTACTGGATTCCCCATAATGCATCATTTTCATAAACATATGGTGCTGCTAACTTTCCTTAGAAGCTGGCAGCGCATCTGTTACATTCTTTTTGGATGTATGTAAGCCCCCCAAAAGCCAAACACATCCAAAGAGTAGGAGCCAGGAAGGCAAAGTCTGATTGCAGTGTGTTTAGAATGTCGTGGGGACCTGGGTGAATTGTTGAGGATGCTGAAGGGGTTTTGTATTCCGACATGCACGTCCACCACAGTGCCTCACTGCAATCCCTGTGGCCAGACTGGGACTTTTACAAATAGACTTCATGTTCTGTGTTCCCCTTTTTCTTTTCAAACTTTAAAAACAGAATACAAGATAACTCTGCCTGCCTTCTTACCTAACTATTTGCTTCCATTATTGTCATGTCACTTAGTTACCCCCAAGGTATGGAGCATGGACGCATGTTGACTTCCAAAGTTTTAGGCTTAGACTTTTATGACAACACCTCCCAAAGATGTAATTGAGGCAGTCGATGAAGGATTTAAAAATCTGATAAACGGCAAAACTACTTCCAGAATCAGATAAACATGCGGGTCAAAATCCGAATTTAACATGGCATCAATTCAAGATTTATCCTGGCCCACGACCTATATAACCTTTGTAGAACTGCAGCATGGCAGATTACTTTTCTTTAGTGCTTGATCGTCATATAATTGTAATTCGGTATGTGGATCTGGAGAAATAAACAGTTTACAATTAAATTGCATTATGGCTGTAACCAATTTTTGTGAATCTTCAGAAAGGTATTGTGCTCTTTGGACGTCCAGACATCTTCTCTCCCTGAAGACAGATGGTGATTGTGCATTGAAACATTAATGTGGCGCGTGATGCAGGGTCCAGGTAGGCATGCATATGAGAGTCCTGGTGGGCAAATCATCAGTAAAATCAACATTAGACACTTTTAGAGGTAGCCTTAGAAAGGATGAAGTTACAAGCATAGAAAGGCTACCTTCCTGTGGTGTTATGTCTGCTAGGCATAGCTTTAGATTTCTGACAGAGCTCTAGTATCATTGTGTGGTAGGAATCCTGATGTCCAACAGCTGCTCCGTGATGCATTCCAGGGTGAATGAAGGTGAAGTCTCTCTCGTGGGATTGGCCATTTTATAGTAGTCTGGGCTATTACGTCATTTGGGGAGGGATTGTGGAATGTTACCTGTAAGAGCTCTTTTTGTCTACCCTGCCTGTTGCATTGATTGTATTTTCCACCTATATACCATTTTTAATACTTATTTTTATTTGTGTAAATGGGACAGTCTGCACTATGGCTTCACATTGACATATTTGTTTAAAGAACATGGATCTCAATTTCCATCAGAAATGACTCACAATAACACATGTACAGTGGCGGAGGCATTCCCACAAAGGGTGCCTCTAAAATAGCACAAAGATGAGAACAAGCACTGAGACAGTTTATGAAGGTGTACAAAAGTGGTATATATACCAGGGTCAAAACAAAACGAACGGAAACAAAGGAATATAAAAAACAGGTGACTTTAACCTAAGTTAGCAAGTGCTTCAAACTAAGGAGAAGTACTATATAAGTAAACGAAATTGCATTTGAAGTAACAATGGAAGGAGTGGTGAGGTCACATAGGGAGGATGGTGGAGAGGTCAGGGGAGCCCCCCTCTTTAGCAACTAAGTGAAGTTTAAAATGTGCTTTGAAGAGATCCACAGTAAAGCTTGCTTTGATTGTGTTGGGCAGTTTGTTCAAGTGGAGCAGAATCTTATATGTGAAAATGTTTTTAAAACAAGAGTGAGTAGGGAGAAAGTGCAGAAGCGAGAGGAAACACAAGGAGGGCATGGGGCACTGAGGTTGAGTGCAGAGGAGGATCCGAGCGAATGAGATGGTGAGTAAACAGAGAGACAATCAAACATGTAATGAGGAGCAAGACCATTGATAGATTTGTAAATTAGAAGAAATTTGATAAGGGGAAGTGGTTGAGCATGGACAGCCAACCAGCATGTGGTTGCCAGGTAGATCTGGGGGAGGATCTGGGTAGATTGCATAGAGGGCTGGTAGCAAAGTTGAGGACTTTAGAGGGAGGATGAAGAAGAGAGGAAGGCCACAGAGTAGGCTTAAGCAGTAGTCAAGTTTGCTTAGCATGAGGGTGCAGATTAGAGAGTTTAGTAAGCGAAGGATGAATTTTCCGAATGTTGAGGAAGTTAATACTTGCAGCAGCAGCAGTTGTGATGAATGTTTGCAATCTGATGTTGGTATCAAAGATGACCCCAAGATTGCGAGCCTGGGGTGAGGGAGCAAGGTCAGGACGGAAGTAGATAGGAAAGGGGAGGGATGGCATTGGAAACCAGGTGGAATAGGACTTCTGTTTTTGAAGAGTTCAGCATGAGGAAGTGGAGAGCCATTCCGTGATGAATTGCAATGAGAAAGTCCGTAATCTGTTCTGAAATGGCTGTTGTGAAGAAGGGAAAAGAGAACAGAAATGTGAGTGTCATCAGCAGAAAGATGATAGTGAAAGCAAAGGGTATTATACATCTTTTTAGGGCTGAGGTATGGAATGTGAAGAGCAGTAATAAAAGGACTGATTCTTGGGGTACACTGACAGGGAGAGGGTGGAGCCTGAGGTTTTCGAGTTCCAGGAGATTTTAATGGATGAACCGTTCAGTGATGAGGTGATCCAGATGAGAGCAGATTTACGAATCCCAATGTGCTACATAGTCAAGGGGAGAGGGGAGTGGTTGTCAGTGCCATAAGTGGCAGAGAGGTCCTAAAGGATGAGCATAGAAGAGAGCTTGGAGTGGTGGGAATCAAAAAGAACGTTGGAGACATGATTGCTGCAGTCTTGGTCAAGTGTTTACTACAGAAGACACATTAAAGTGTATCTCCAAGGCCATTATCCTCAAGTAATTTAGCGATCTGGTGGAAGTCTACCCGCTCAAAGACCTTTGAATAATGGGGGAAGTTGAAAATTGGGTGATAGTCTGATGTGATGTTTGGGTCAGCAGAGGGTTTCTTCAATGGGGGTAGGACAATTGCAGATTTTAAGGAGGCAGTGAACAGTCTTGCAGAGAAAGAGCTCAATGAGAAAGGGGCAAGTGATTAAGATAAGTCTTTTACTATTTGGGGAATAAAATGGTTGATAGGAGCGTTACATGGGTCTGCATTGCGAAGGATGGGTGCTAATTCAATAGGAGAGGTAAGGCAAAGTAGTCATGAGTAGAAGAGGAATGGGGAGAAGTGGTGGACAGAAGGAGGGTTGGGGAGGGAGGGAGAGAGAGAGGAGGGATTTTAACGGAAATGTAGTGAGTCGTTAGCAGGAAGGGAGGGGGCAATGGATTGGATATTGGCTTGGCAGGTGTGAGCAAAGATTGGAGGTTAGATGACAGTTTGCCGGGTTGATTGAGAAGGCAGGAGATTAGGTTTGTAAAATAGTAGGATTTGGTGGGGTCCAGTGCAGGGGTTAGGGCAGCAAGGGATTTATGTACGCTAGGTGTAGGGAAGGGGTCCATCATGTGCACCTGTGTCATAGGTCATGGCGTATGCTTGTTTTGCAGGTCTGAGTTCCAGATGTGATCCGAGGATGGGGATGGTATGAATGTACAAGCAGAATAGCAGTGATTAAATGCACTCATAAGTGCATAGTGAAAGTCAGAGAAAGCATGGTCAAGGGATGTGGCATGCATAGGGAAAAGAGGGAGGTCCTCATAACATCAAGGTAATGGGCAAGGGAGTCCTGCCTGAGTTTCCTCTAAGTCATTGAAGAGGGGAGGTGAGGAGTATAAGGTGGAGGGACTGAGATATTAAAGTGAACAATGGAGCGATCAGAGAGAGAGGGGTCAATGGAGAGATCAGAGAAGAAGAGGGAATTAGAGAGAAAGACGAGATACCAGAGTGGGTAGGCTGGTCGTGGGGGTGGAGGGTAGAGAAAGTGGTCAGATAGGTGGAGGTTCATTTCAAGGCAGGTGGCTGCAGAGGGCTTGGGAAGGTTGAAGTTCCCAAGCATGACAAGTGGGATATCAGTAGAAAGTGACACATGCAGTAGGGTCAAATCAGGGAAGAAGGAGTGAGAGAACCAGCAGGTTGATAAAGAGCCAGAACAGTGTGAGGAGGGAGGAGTTGAATAGTGGCATATATTAAAAAGAGGAGGAGTTGATGCCAGGTGGGAGTAGTTGTGCAGTGTTGAGAGACTTATTGATAAGCATCCCCACACCTCCACGCTTATCACAGGTCCGGGAGAGCGGGTGAAGTTGGCAGAGTCTTTGTGGAGAGCTGCTAGTGTAGCAGTCATGAGAGGATATCCAGGTTTCTATGATAGCAAAAAGGTATGGTTGAGGGTGATAAGAATCAAAGTAGTAAGTAATGTACGAAAACCTGCTGCAGAGGGATTGTGCATGCCCGAGGCGAAGTGTAATGATGATAGGAGGTGGGGAAGAGGGGTGGGTGTTGTGTGGTAGTCAAGGGGGACAGATGGGTTGGAGATACTGTGAGAATGAGTGTCTTATTTTTTATGGGTTTGGGAGCAGAGGGGAAGGAGAGAGATGGGGAAGTAGGAGATTGATGCATATGTTTCTATATTTACATATAATGTTTGGCCAAAACAATGATGCAACATTCTGCTACCTTCACCTCAAGCTAGACTATCTACCGATGTTATACGGAGACCTGCAGTACAGAGGGGAATATATCTATCCGACAAATAGCATAATGGCTGCTGAGTGCCTAATAATGAAAGCTCTGTTACAGGATTAGCTATTTCGCAGAAGTCAGGCCTACTATCTAAGTTGGGGGAAAGTTGTAAATGTTGCCTGATAGAGCTACAAGAAATTTAAGTGCTGAGGTTGTATTTTCATTTCCACTAGGGAAAGCTGTGGCACCCTGCCATGTGCAGAGGAGCTCTGGTGTCAATTGGATCCTTTATGAAGCAGAACATGTGTTTTATATTGAAAGTTCTGTGATTGTGTTGCCCATTTTACAGAAGCTAGTTCAGATGTGCCAGTTGAGGTGAGAGTTGTCAGATGCTGCTTTTAAGCATTTTGTTTCGATGCTGCTTGGTACATTTTAGTGTCCTCCACTTTATTGATGCATTTTATTGTTTTTGCTGCTTGGTACATGTTTTTTTTTTGTTTTGTTATTAGAACATGTATTTTATTGGTATATGGCTGCCACCACTGGTGTGGTAAAGTTTACAATAACAAGGATCCAAATACATGATGGTCAGTTGCTCTATGATGCAGAGATTATCATTTATTGTCCCACTGCATCTTAACATTGTTTTCATGGCCGCCCTTTAAGTGTGACTGCTTTGAGCAGCAGCATGTAATGTTACATTACAGTGAACTATTGTCTGCATTATTTCATAGGAGAACATGTTCACTAATAGATAAGGGTTTGATGCAAGATATTGTAATGAAAGGGTTCATGGGGGAGGTGGCTGTGTGTGCATAGGTTTGAAGCGACTTGTGATCTTGTTTGTCAGGAAGAGAGCAATAGTTTCTTATTCACGCAGTGGGTCTTCGTGGAAATGCAAATGTGATCTGGATTATGCATGATAGGTGTTGACAAATACATTGAAACAAGAATAAGGCTGCAGTACAAACAGTGAGCTTGGCAACCTGGAAGGCATTATGAAGTGGATGCCATGGGAATTCTCTTCAAGGAAATGTAAAACAGCAAGTACTTACAAATACAGTATACCTGGATTTGCAAATATAGAGGATAAGTCATTTTTGTCCTGTGAGACCATACCAAAGAATATGTAGCCCTTAACTTTTCAAAGACAGACCTATAGGCCTTGTCAAGGCTTTTTCCTAAAGAGTTTGACATATCCTTATTTACAAACAATCCCAATCTTCCTCTCTGACATCTTTTTCTCTACCTGTGGTGTCCCCCAGGGGTCTAACCTCTCTCCCTGGCTATTCAACCAATACCTGGAACTCCTTGCCCACCGCATCGCTGCTCTCTGTCCCAACTTTCAATGCTATGCGGATGATACCCAGCTCAGTTTCAGGCTACCCTCGGCCTCCTCCTCTCCTTCCCTCATCTCTGACTGTCTGTCTGCCATCCAGGAATACTGTGCTGCCAACGACCTCTGCCTTAATGCCAGTAAGACTGAGATTCTACTCATCGGCACACCCACTCCCTCCTTAAATGCAGCTCTCTGGCCGGCCTCTCTTGGCCCTCCTCCCACTCGCACCTGCAAGGCTAAAAACCTTGGGGTCATCTTTGACTCTGCACTCTCCTTCTCCCCTCACATCTCTGATGTCTCTAAGAAGTCACACTACCAGCTGCACCTCCTTAGAGGTATTCTTCCTTTCCTCTCCTTCCCCCAGAAGCTCACCATCTCCAGAGCCCTGGTCCTCTCCAAGCTGGATTACTGTAACAGCCTCTATCTAAATCTGCCTGCCGCCACTCTCCGCCCTCTGCAACTTATCCAGAATAGGACTGCGAGACTTGTCCTTGGCCTCATGCCCAGGGATCGTATCTCTCCAGGACTGAAATCTCTGCACTAGCTCCCAGTGGCTGTGAGGATTAAGTTCAAAACCCTCTGCATTGTACACAAGGCCCTCTGGGGTCTGGGGCCGCACTCCCTTCAACTCTCCCTTCCTAAATATCTTCCCTCTCGAGCTCTTTACTCATCTGCCTCCAACTCCCTTAGGGTTAGTCGCTTCTCCAAGCAACGAGTTGGTGGCAGATCACTCTCTTTGGCAGGGGCCTCTCTCTGGAACAGCCTTCCTGCTGCCCTTAAACTCGAGGAGAACCATCTCCGGTTCCAGAAACACCTCAAAACCTTCCTCTTTGCTTCTGCTTTCTCTCCTCCCCTCCCTTGCTGAATTCCTGACTGAAATTGCACTGGTTACCTGGCCACCCTTTCTGATCTTTGGCCCAGGCCCTGTCAATTACCCACCTGCACTGCCTCCCTGGCACTCCCTTGCACTTGGGGACGGTTTTTCTATATCCCTTCAGTCCCCCTATCAGCACTTACGTCTGCACTTACTTGCACTTGCCACTAGCTGGCTGTTTTATTTTTCTTTATTCCACTTTCCATGTACTGCACTTTCCCCTCCTCTCCCCTCCCCCTGCACACTTTTCCTTTCCCCCCCCCTTCCCCATGCACTTGTGCAATCTGAATGACACCTGGCCTAGTAGGATCGTTGTCTGTCCTCTCTTTGTTCCCCCCCCTTGCCTCGTCGCGCCTTGAAACACTTGTGTATAGGCGCGTTATAAATGCCATATCATATCATATATCCAAAATCTCTCTTTTTGCATAATGAAAAGCTTGCCTGAACTAGGGAACGTGGACAGAAGTAAACCAATGGAAGGAATATGGGGAGGAGATTACAGGATGGGTGGGATAATAGGCAATGCTACAGGCAGCGCTGCGGGGAGACACAGGAGTGGAGAACAGGTGAACAGAGAAGGGGGACGGACAAGAAGGTGCAAGGGCAGTGCTTATAACATCCCAAATCACAGCACAGCTGGGGAATTCAGGTGTTTAGCAGCCCTGTTGCCCCATTAGGTGACCTGAACACCTCATTTAAGGAACCTCCCCAGGGAAGCCCCTGACCAGGCAGCCAGTCAGCTAAGGGCCCCAAGGCAAAGGGCAGCTCCTGACGAAGCAACTCCAGTCTGTGTTTGCTTGTATTCGCCTGGGAAGCCAGACGCCGTCAACCAGCAGCGACGTATTAGGTAAGTGTGGTCTGGGAGGGGAGTGCAGCAATTACTGTACTCCAGTAAAGCCCTACCACTCTTATTACCTTACATAATATAGCACACTGATGTTAGCCATCCAATAAGTAGTTTTCCAAGTGTGCCATTTGTTGGTGTTTTCTGTTCATTGCTGTGTCTCAAATTTAGGCGTGTTCCCCCACTTCCCAGGTATCTAAAATCTAGGTGTTTTCTATTCACTACTACTGTGCCTCAAATAGAGGCGTTTTCCCCCACTTCCCAGGTACCTCAAATCTAGGTGTTTTCTATTCACTGCTGTGTCTCGAATTTAGGCATTTCCCCCCATTTCCCAGGTATCTCAAATCTAGGTGTTTTCTATTCACTGCTGTGTCTCAATTTTATGCATTTTTCTCCACTTCTATGTATCTCAAATCTAGGCATTTTATATTCACTGCTGTGTCTCAAATTTATGCATTTTCTACACTTCCCAGGTATCTCAAACCTATGTGTTTTTTATTTACTGCTGTGTCTCAAATGTAGGCATTTTCCCCCACTTCCCATGTATCTCAAATTTAGGTGTTTTCTATTCACTGTGGTGTCTCAAAACTAGGCGTTTTTCCCCACTTTCCAGCTGTCTCGGGAATGGGTGTTTTCTATTCGCTGCTGTGTCTCAAAATTTAGGCATTTCCACACTTCCCAGGTATCTCAAATCTAGGTGTTTTCTATTCAGTATTATCTCTCAAATTTAAGTGCTTTTCCCACTTCCTAGGCATCTCAAATCTAGGTATTTTCTATTCACTGCTGTGTCTTAAATGTAGTCGTTTTCCACACTTCCTCGGTATCTCAAATATAGGTGTTTCCTATTCACTGCTGCATCTCAAATCTA
This sequence comes from Ambystoma mexicanum, assembly GCF_040938575.1. Lineage (NCBI taxonomy): Eukaryota > Metazoa > Chordata > Amphibia > Caudata > Ambystomatidae > Ambystoma > Ambystoma mexicanum. The sequence continues at coordinate 597,895,666 of NC_090924.1, forward strand.
GGCATTTTCCCCTTCTTCCATTGTATCTCAAATCTATTTGTTTTCTATTCACTGCTTTGTATCAAAATTAGGCGGTTTCCCCACTTCCCACGGGTCTCGGGTCTGGGTGTTTTCTATTTGCATCTGTGTCTCAAAATGAGGTGTTTTTTCCCCACCAGCATTGTGTGCCAGTTTGTGGGGTCTCTGTACTACTGCTGGGTTTCAAGTCTAGGTGCTTCACCTCTGCTGCCCTGTTCCAAATCTATCTGTTTTTTCCCATTGCTATTTTGTTCCAAGGAGTGTCCCCGATAGCACTGTGTTTCAGTTCTAAGGGTTTCCTTACTACTGCTGTGTTCCAATTCTAGGTGTTTTCCCCTCCAGCCCTGTGTCCCAGTTCTAGGTGTCTCCATACTGCTCCTGTGTTTCAGATCTGGGTGCTCTTCCCTTTGCTGCTTTGTTCCACTTCTGGGTGCTTCTGCCATTGCCGCTTTTCTCCTTTCTAGTTGTTTCCCCTCTAACACTGTGTTATAATTCTAGGTGTTTCCATACTGGATGGATGAATGAATTTGAATTTGTATGGCGCACATCCCGAAGGAACCAAGTGGCAAGCCACATATAGAAATAGAATGTCATACAAGGAAGCAATTCATGTTGCAAGTTTTTCAAATAAGAGTGTTTTAAGCTGTTTTCTAAACAGAGCCAGTGAATCTATTTTCCTCAAATAGAGCGGCAGCTCATTCTAAGCACGAGACTTGGCGTGGAAAACCTTCCGTCACCCCTGGTGGATTTTGAAGATGGAACTACCAAAAGGTCTTGGCTTAATGACCTTAATGTTCTTGGAGGGTTGTAGATGTTGATCTTTCCAGCTAGATATACTGTTGCCAAGCCCGGTAAACACTTAAAAACCAGACATAATGTGTTAAACTTGATACGTTGATGGATAAGCAACCATGGGGGCTTCCTACGAAATTCTGAAAGCGATCTTTTCCAGGGTAATGAGAAGATCAATCCAATTGCAGAGTTTTGTGCCACTGCCAGGCATTGCAGCTGGTATTTTGGGCAACTCGCCAGAAGCCCATTGCAGTACTCAAGCCTGGAATTAACCAGAGTACCAATCACAGTTGATCGATCCCCCTCTGAAATAAGGGGGAAAAGAGGTTTTAGTGTTTTTAGTTGAAAATACACTGATTTTATTATCTGGTTTACGTGGAGATTTAAACCCATATTCGATTGCCAGGCACAACCCAAGTTTTTAACTGAGTCTGAATACTTAGATGCTACTCCAAAGAGAGAAGGAGATGGGGTAATAGGAAAGAATGTTTCCAATTTTTGTTTTGAACCAAACACAATAGTTTCAGTATAGTAGGGTTTAGTTGTAGCTTATTTTCAAGCATTCAAGTTCGGATCTCCTCTGCACACTTCATGATGCGTTCCACTTCCTCCACTGGTTGTCCCAGGCTAACATAAATCTGTGTATCAACCGTAAATGAGTGGAATTTCAGATTAAATCAGAAGAAGATCTCTAACAGGGGGCGAATATACAGATTAAATAGGACCGAGGACAAAGAGGAACCCTGTGGAACTCCACATTATACTTCCTAACTTTTCTGACAGAAAAGAACCCAGTTTGACCATCTGCTTTCTATCAGTCAGAAAGGAATTAAACCATTTCAATGCCTTTTCTGACACCCGCGCCAGTGATCTTTATCTAGCCTTGAGAATGGTAAAATCCACCATAACGAACACTACTGACAAATCTAGCATGATTAACATGCTAATGTCCCCATTGTTGGCATTTTCAAGAATATCGTACCAGACTGTCATGACCGGGCCTGAAGTCAGATTGATCTATATCTAGGATAGTATTAGCTTCTAGGTGGTCTTGAAGCTGCATAGTAACAACCTTCTCTAGTATCTTAGTTGGCCATAGTAACCCTGCAATCAGACGGTAATTCACCAGAATCTTATGGTCCATGGTGGGTTTTTTTAACATTGGCGTAAGGTACGACTTTTTTAGTTCTTCTGGCACGTGGCCATAGTTCAGAGAAGCATTTATGAACCTTTGAATGGGTTCGCTCAAAACCTCTGCATGTTGATTGGCCAAATAGACTGGAATAGGGTCATATATGAGATTCGTTGGTTTAAGTGCAACAAGAAGTTTCTCAATAGGATCCCTATCCACTGGAGTAAAATAGAACGCAGAGTCCTGAGCCTTTTCCTCAGGCACAAGGTCAGCATTAATTGAGCCAAGCATCGTAGTGGACTGGGCATCAATATTTGCTCTAATCAGGTCTGTCTTATTAGCAAAGAAGTCATTAAATTAATTTGCCAATAGTAGGCTGGGATACAGATATGCATTTATACAATCCGGATTTGTGAGTTTCCTGATGCATTTAAACGGTTCTCTAGGTCTGTTTGCTGCCACATTTATATAATTCTGTACAATTCGTGCTTTTGCCTGCATGATCTCGGCTTTATAGTGTTTTCGGGCTATCTTCACCTTCAAACAATCTTCAGCCGTTTAAGATAAGCACTATTTATTTTCAGTTTTGTGCCATGTGGTCACAGTTAATCCGTAATTGTTGCACTAAACTAATATAATCCTCTGCAACACCTGTCATATCCTGTATCATAGGCATACTAAGCATCAAATCCTCATAAGAGATTTGATCCAGATCATCTTTCTACATCGGAATTCTACATTACCTGATCCTTTACTAGTGATTGCATTGACTGTCAAACTCCATATTAACTGGACCATATAATGGTCAGACCAACTAACATGTTGCATTTCTGCCTCCTTAAATTTAAACCCTCTAAACACTATTGGGTCCAAACAATGTGCATTGGTATGAGTTGGAAGATCGGAAAGCAACCGGAAGTCATGGGAATCTATAATGTCCATCAAACGTGCACAGTCTGTGTTTTCCGGCCTATTGCAGGTCTCCCAGAATTAAAGTATTTGTATAATTACTGGCATCAACCCCTAAATAAGTATCCAGCATATTTTAAAAGGCTGTGGCTGCCCCAGGGGGTCTATAACACAAAATAATCCTAAAAGATGAGTTCGATGAGAATTGATATGTATAAATCTGTATTTGTGAAACATTATCCCTATCCAGAGTGCATGTGTTTTGAAACACAATGCCTACCCTACAAATCATAGCAATCCCACCTCCCCTTCTATTCTCTCTATTACACCATTTTATTTGGTAATTATCAGGTACCAAACTATGGAAATGAGATTGGCACGAGTCAGTAACCCATGTCTCTGTGACCATCAAAATGTCAATATCGCAGGCAGTAATGTAATCGTTGATTGCAGCCACATTTTTATAGCTGATCTCGCGTTTATCAGTGCTGCTCTATATGTTAACACATTTAATACCGCAGACGTCAGAATGGCAACCATATCTACTGATTTAAAAAGGAAATTGTCCTTTCTTATCTTGTCCAGAGCACGGTGTGATAGGAAGCCCTGTGCTCCTGTGTTCCACTTCTGGGTGTTTTCCATCCAGCTCCGTGTTGGCGGGCCATGTCTCGCATTTGGCTCTGCTGTGGTGGTGAGCCATGTCTTGCAACTGGCCCATCTGTGTTGATGGGCCATGTCTAGGATCTGGCCCATTTGTGTTGGTGAGCCAGGTCTTGCTTTTGGCCCATCTGGGTTAGGGAACAATATCTTGTACGGTCGGACCGTGGGGCACAGGGAAAACATCACCGTGGAGGAACCCGTGGGGGTGATAGTTGCTACACACCAGAATGTACGACAGGGAACGGGATATTACCCACTGCTAGTCAGAGCAGTGGGGTTAGGAAAGGGAACTGCCACTGACTTACCCTACTAAAAACTCATCCCTCCTGTTACACCTCTCAAACTCTGATCTAAACACAACCATACCGCTACAGCACAACAAACTGCACGCACTTCACAACACCACAGCAACGAAACAAACCACACACAGCCTCGCTCAACAGCACATGGCGGCTACCAACCAAAAAACACACCTACGCTCAGTGAACAGGGTCAACCGAACTAAAGCCGCCAACAGCACATCGCAGCTCTCTTGCTCTTTTCTCCCACTCAGTCCTACTAACCTTCCCGCCTCGTCCCTTGCCTTGCAGAGCCGCCAGAGCGCCAAGAAACCACGCAAGTGGCAACAATGCATGGTATAAGAACCTTTAACATACCATCTGCTTCCTTTTCGCAGGAGCACACTCTGGAGGGTGCCCACCTGAGTTTGCGCATGCTTTGTATTATCAAAGCATGCACTGCACACTAGCCATAACAACAACAGTGTGTGCGCCAGCCAGCAGTTGCACACCGCCAGAGGACACAGTTGAAGGGGGACAGATACCTGCCAACGGTTTAGTCGAAATAGATAACGCCAGTATTGGGGTGCTCCATGCGCTTTCATAAGTGTACTCCAGCTTCCACCTTTCTTAAGGCTCTCGGGGAGGCAGGGGTGCACTGACATCATTAGCGAGGGTCAAAGTCACTCGCAGCACGAGAAACATGCCGTGCAAGTTCTGAGCACTCTGAGTGCATTCTGCAAAGATTATGATTTCAGTGGTAGATGAGATCCCAATGCCACGGCTGTGCCTGGGGCATCGTGTGTACACTGTGCTACGTGCGGTCCGAGGCATGAATGATCAGGCGCATGGTAACAACAGCGAAAAACTATAAGTTGGATCAGTGAAACGGGTTAACTCTGGCAGAATTTAGAACATATCATCTTTTATTTAAATTGTTTTATTACAAAAATATATCATTAATTACATAAGAACTCTAAAAAAACCAACAATTCATCATCTCTTTCATACCTTCATACAATCCCCATTCTGACATATCTATCTAAAAAAACACATCAAGTGATACCCAATGCTTAATTTTTAGTAGAACATCTATTATTGCTGTTTGTTAACATTTTTCAGCAATGACCCAGTCCATAGTTTCAAGTGTCATTGTATAACTGGTATGATGTTTGACCAGATATCGTATTTCTAGAGAAAAGCGTCGACACGTGTTTCGGTCAGAGACCTTATTCAGGACGTTGGGCAGGAGGACACTTCTCCGCCCTATTATATACTTGTATGGGCCAAAGTTCAATCTAAAAACAATAAGAAAAACCAGAATGTCAACCCTATTTCTTTTAAGAGGTGACGCATTAGTGTCACATTTGTGTCAAAATTAAATCGAGACACTCGCCTTACTCACCCCCAAGAAGCAATTCCTAGGATCGTGAGAAAGGACCCACAGGATTAATCCTCCACTGGTCTCGGTATTTATATCGAGCCTGTGGAATCAACACATACCAAAAACACACTTAATATTTATTCCATGAATCAAAACGAGACTTGTAACTATACATCTGTCAAGCTAAGAAAGATATATAAAAAAGGCCACTTACACCTATCTGATGGCACAAGGAGCAACTAGTGCGAAGACTGCACGGTTATGTAGGTCGGACGTGCACTGGTGTATTGCAAGCACTAAATCCTCACTGGACCCATCAACAACTACAATAAAATTAAAAATATACGGATTAGCCCCCGTAAATCACACGGTGTCACTTTGTTTTCTAATATATGATCACCATCGTGCTGGACTCATCTGTTGTCAACATTATACTCGGAGTACCGATACTCTAGCCTTCTTTCACATGCTGCTTACCCCCGTGAGAACATTATACTCGGAGTGCCATCACTGAAAACATCTCAGCCTACTGGTAAACTATACCACACTCATATAAATAACATGAGTTACATGTTGTTTTTTACACTACGTATGCCCTCGCCATACTGCCATCGTTTAAATCATGCCTATTATCGCATATACTTCTTACCTCAGTCCAGTCAATCGGCAACCATAAACAGGAAAAACCACTGCTCCGGACGGCGTTCAATTCGCGCGTAACTGCCGACTCAATCGGGAGCAATGGACATAGAAAAGGGGACCAACTAATATCCTCATGAATAGACACAAAAAAGGGACTCTCTCCGGACAAACCACTAGTGTCACGCAACCAGACTGTGTATCCAAATGTGGGTAATCAATAGGTGCGTATATCCACTCATTTTAGAAAAATGGACGCTCCATGGTTCTGTGTCTCGAACCCCATGCCCGGCTGATCAACAATGGTCGATCACGTCCGGGCGGGCTCTAAAATCGTGGTGAATACACGTGCACGATGCTTGGAATATATTAGCCCTTATCCTACTGTAACACAGCTTGATTTTAGGAACTGGGTGCTTTGTTGAAGTACTGCGTCTAGCAGATAAAGATTGTCATACACACAATTTCTATGACGCATCACAAAACAAATTCATAGGTCATACATAACCGGCTGACTAGAAACCTGACTAAGAGAATTCAATACTATTCATAAATGAACCTGTATTATTCATTATCTGCGGTGTATACATCAATAGCAAAGATGTTAATTGCTTATAACACATGTTAATTGGAAAAAATGGAAAATGTTAATTATTTGTAACAAGAGTGTTCCACTCTACTGAAACATTCAGTCCTTCCTTGACGGTATTCAAAGTGTGAATCCATTTCTGTTCTGTACGATGTAATATTGTACTAATGTCCCCCCCTCTCATATTACTCCTAATATGTTGGAGTACGAACCATCTCATTTCTGTATCTTTATGTTTCATTTTCAAAAAATGGTCGACAAGAGGTTTATCTGCCACACCATTCCTGATACAGCTCCTATGTTCTGATATTCGTTGTCGTACTTCACGTGTGGTCTTACCAACGTATAGGAGTTGACAGGGGTAACAACAGCCACCAAGCTAGCTGGCCCACCAAGATTGTGGGTACTGGCCTATCAAAGATAGGGGGCCTGCCAAGTATGGGTACTGTACTAGCCTATCAAAAGTACAGCAGGCCTGCAGAGTGTGGGTACTACTACTGACCTGTCAAAAGATAGCTGGCCCATCAGGAGTGTGGGCACTGGCCTATCAAAGATAGCTGGCCCGCCAAGTGTGGGTACTGGCCCATCAAAAGTACAGCAGGCCTGCCGAGTGTGGGTATAGCCTATCAAAGATAGGGGGCCTGCCGAATATGGGTACTGGCCTAAGAAAAGTAAAGCAGGCGACTCAGAGAGTGTGTACTGACCTGTCAAAAAATGGCAGGACCACTGAGTGTGGGCACTGGCCTGGCAAAAGATAGCTGGGCCGCTAAGTGTTGGCCCTGGCCTATCAAAAGTACAGCAGGCCAGGCAAGTGTGGGTACTGGCCTGTCAAAAGGTAGCCTGGCCACTGAGCGTTGGTACTGGCCTATCAAAGTATAGCAGGCCTGCCAAGTGTACGTACTGGCCTGCAAATTAGTGGTGCTACTGCCTTATTTAAAATTAAACCATCGCTGCTTAGGTGTGCCAGTGCTTTATCTCATGCACTGTGCATTCAGTCTTGTAAGAAAACTGTGCATCATTAACTGAATGGCCTCCAGCTGTGGCGAATCCAGACCCCTGGCCTGGCCGTCACAACACCTGGAGGTGACCTTTCAGACAACACCTCCAGAGCTGTAGGCCTAGCTGTCTCCACGTTCCAAGCCTTGTTGTCTTCACATGAGTGAGGTAGGTAGCCTCAAGACACAAAGGCACCGCTGCACCATTGCATTTTTGTCAATACCCTCCTAGTGTCTGCATGAATGCTGCGTGAGGTGATTCATATTACAGTAAAAGCAGGGCCTTATGCGACGCTTCTGTCAGGAGAGCTTCGAGTACTCATTTGCCTCAGAGTTCTAGGAATGCCTGGAGTCTAACATTAAGCTTGTCTAATGTGGTGGAACAGGCTCCGATTAAAGACGCTGCAGTTCTGGGAACAAACACTGTGCAATCCCATATGCCAGTGGGGGTCTCTGTGGGGGGAAGGCGGCATTTGGATTGTTAGCCGGTGCTGTAATCAGGAAAAAGAACAAAGGAGACACAATATGCTGCTGCGGGGGTCCAACTTGGAAGTAGGGATCCCTTGCAGCAGTGACGCACTGACCATTTGGCAAATGGGGCTTTAGCCCTCCCCTCCCCGAAATGTTCGTTTGTCTTGACTCACTCACTCACAGGGCCGTCGGCACACAGGTGATAAACGATAACTGAGCTGCACTGTTAACAAAGGCACGCAAATGCAGCAATTACGAATGTGAAGCATTTAATTGTTAGTGACTGCGTTGGTATGCATACACTATTAAACACCCGAAGTGGTGCCATGTTTGCACTTCCATGTCAGGGGAATGATTGGAAGGGTAGCTGGTGACATGAGCTCATTCTTACAGCAGGTCTTAAGTGTGTCATTTCAGACATGAAGGAGAGTGTTAACTTCTTTTTACATTGAAGCTTCATCAGAACAGTCTCTTTAGAATGTGTAATGGAGTTGGATGCCGCCACAAGTCTGCCCCTCACTCCAGTTTCGGTTACACCCCTCCCAACATTTTATTAGCGGAATTCCACGTTCTTCTTGCAAAAGGGATTATCTAACCAAAATCTCCTTAGTTCATACAAGGTGTGAGGAATTCGACCATCCGCACAGGGAGAGTGCGCTCGACTTGGCTTTTTAAAAATGTTGTAAGAAATAGAAAGATGGGAGATCAACCACAGAAAACGTGTGGGGCTAATCTGCACCATTTTCCTGTGAAGAGTCCTGTTCACAGAACTAACAAAGTGCAGGAAAACCCAACACCTTTTTGATATGCAATGTGTCAGCTTGAAACTAGCACCCACCCCTCTGTATGAAGGGCAGTGAATGTCATGTCTGAGACACCTGTTTACAGTAGGCAACCCCTGCAGGGAACCACTTTTCAGAGAGAAGAAGTGTGTGATTTGATGTCGACAGAAAGTCTGTCCTTACTTCAAACTTCAAGGGAGACCTGCGCTTTGATCAGGAGTCACAGAGAGCTCAATTAACAGGAGAGGCACTTTGATCCACAAAAGACAGGAAGATGGGTGGGACTTAGTAGTAGATGTTGTCACCCCTTACGTTTCCTGTTGCAAAGAACTCTGGTTATGACCTCACGCATAACAGAAGATTGTTGGTGGAAACCCAGAATTGGTTTGTTAAGGTAGGCTTAGACTGCACCAATCACTGGGGCCCATTTGACTTTAAAAGAGGGTTGAACCCCTCTTTTGACCGATCATTCGACGACTTTGAAAGTAGTAAGATGAAGGACTCATTTGGACTCTGGCTGAAGGTACAGTCTGTCTCACAGCTTCAGACAGTGAATGAAGGCCAGGATTTCCAAGAGGGAAGCAAGTTCCCTCCCCTAAACATCTCCCAGGGAACAGAGGGAGATACCAACCTCAGAGTACCCGTCCAACAGCTCCAGAACTTGTACCAAGCCAGCACACTGCATGCCCTGCTAGGTTCTGCCAGCAATCTTTCTCGGTGGGAAGTGCCAGAGAGTCTTTGAACAAAGGACAAGGCCGTTGCCTGCAAACACTCTCCTCAGCTTTGGGCCATCCGTCTTAAAGGACGATACCAGCCCTGCGAACAAGCTTGGAGGAGTGTCACAACAAGCCTCAACCAGCGTCCATGTTTTAAGGACATTTTTGAGGCAGTCGAGCCATCGAACCACAACTGGCTGCACCACTGACTGTTGTCATGCTGCAGTCGCTAAAGCCATCTGATTTGCCTCAACCAGCGTCCCAGATCTGTCAACCAGCACAGAGACAACTATTCTTGTCCCAGAGCCGCTGTGTGGCCAGCCTGCATCCGTCTGTCCAGCCTTGCTCACCGAACTACCTGCCGCCTGATACACGCAGCTGTCTCCCGTCTTGAACTCTGTCACAGGAGCTGGAAAGCATCCTGGAACCGACTTGATGATGTTGAGCATCAATATCATCTCAAGCACCAGGTACATTGTGGTTCTGTCCCGCTGATCCTTCTCCGAAGGCCCCAAGTGACATTTACGACCCCTTGCTCCCTTGGTGCTGAAACCAAATAACCTTGAACAGTTAAGACTGATTACTTTTCTGACTATCCTCCTGACATTATCCAGAGAGTATCCCTTTCCTTTGTGAAACTGACTGTCCTCCGTGTTCCTTTATTTTATTTTAGAATTTGTTTATTGGCATTTAGTTAAGGTTACAGTGCGACCCCGTTAGAGGGTGTTTCTTCAATTGTCAAAATAACAGATTTTACACAAATTGTGTAGTATAACAATAAACAGTAACATTTTAACAGCAAATTAACTTTAACTGTCTCCTTGATTGTTGTGAGGGATGAACAACAAGGTTCTGGCGGTGTGGATGTCTGGGTGGGGGGAGGGAGGACAAGACCGTATCTGGAGTTATTTCTGGGTCTGTGTTGGTCTCGCGTCAGGTGATGCGGTTAGCCACATGATTCAAGTGATCGCCCAGGTGGATTGTTCAAGGGGGCTTATCGTCCGAGGAGTGGAATAATTTTGCCATGGTATCCTTCCATGCTGCCAATGCCATGCTGGAGTCCTCGGTGGATGTGGCCACACTATCTTCCCAGGCTCTTGTTTCGGCGTTTGCCCATTTTTCCAACTCTTTGCGCCACACTTTATAGTGCGGTCCTGCTGGCTTTTTCCATGACATAGCAATAGTTCTTTTAGCCATGATACACATTATGTCTATCAGTTTAACTGAGTGCTTGAGTTTAGCCAGTCTAGGGTAAGTTCCCAGGAGGCATTCAGACGGGGTCCAACTATACCTGGTTACTCCAACTTCCTCACACACTTGTTTTATTCCTGCCCAAAGGTTTTGTGCCTTATTACAATTCCATAGCATGTGGATCAAGTTAGCATTATCAGCCCTGCACCAGGTGCAGTTCGAGAGCAAGGATTTGCTGATTGCAGCCAGTTTGCTCGGGGTTAGGTAGGTGCGATATAATACATTTAGTTGGATGAACCGGAACCTGTGGTTTATAGAAACTTCTTTAGGGAATGCCAGTGCTCTCTCCCATTCTCTGTCCGACAGTTCCTGACCCGTATCAGTTTCCCATTTCTTCTTGAGGTCAACACTACGAGGGTTGGGAGTGTCGGCTAGATGGTTATATATCTGGGACACCACTTTCCCACCCTCACCCAGGTTATACAACAGTGTTATGAAGGGATGAAGGGATCTGCGTCCGGTTCCTCAGGCCAGGTATTCCATTTTTCCTGCGCTATCTCTCAAATCTTTTGGTACCAGAGGAATTGGCCGGTATGAATGTCGTCTTCTGCTTGTAACAAAGCAAACTCTCGGAAGGTTCCCTCGGCATATAGATCGCCCCAGGTATACACCCCTTTCTTCTCCCAGATCCTATTACTCAGATCGACTTCTGAGATTATCGGCACTTCTGGAGAATATGCCTGTTTTGATTGTGTAAGCATTTTGGTCCTATGCCACATTTTCCTACCCAGTGTTGCCAGATAGGGTGCATTACGTATCAAGCCTTGGGGGGCACAAATTAATTCTTTCAGTTTTAGCGGTGGAATCATGGACTGCAGCAGGGGGGTCTCTGAGGTGGCCTCATCTGCCAACCACTTGGACACAAATCCCAGCTGGGCTGCCAGATAGTATTTTTCCAGATTGGGGAGTTGGATACTGCCTTGTTTGTGTGGTAAAACTAGTGTGGATAGAGCTATTCGGTGTCTGCCCTTACCCCAAAGGAAATCCCGGATTATCATATCGAGTAGTTGGAAGAAGGGTTTTGTTATGTAGAAGTGCACATTTTGGAATCCGTATAGGAACCTAGGGAGGATTATCATTTTGACGGTTGAGGCTCTGCCCATCACAGATAGGGGTAGCTTTGCCCAGAACCCCACAGATTTACGTAGTGCAGGTAGAGCCGCCTTCATGTTATGTACATGCATTAGTTCTCGAGTGTGCATTATCTGAATCCCTAGGTACCGCACTGAGGTGGTCTGCCATTCTACACCTACCGAAGGAAGTTCTTCTGCGCTCATATTTTTCAAGCCTGCCAGGGGGAACAGACAGGATTTAGTTTTGCTGAATTGTATGCCTGAGACCTTAGCGTAAATGTCAAGGACTTCCAGCATCGTTGGCACATTGAGATGGGGGTTACTGACATATATGAGCACATCATCAGCATATAGTGAGATGTGATCCACTCCACCCAGTCGAATCCCTGCGTCGAAAAAATTGTTGCCTGAAATAGATAGCGATGGGTCCCAAGCCCAGTATATAAAGCATGGGTGAGAGCGGGTAGCCCTGCCTGGTTCCTCTGCAGATGTCCCAAGCTTCCGAGGTGTATTTCCCGGATTTTAGCCGCACCCTCGGTTTATTGTGGAGAATTTTGATCCATCGAACGAACCCCTGGCCAAAGCCGAATCCCTCCAATACCGCCACCAGCCACACCCAATATATGGAGTCGAACGCCTTTACGGGATCTAGGGATAGTAGCGCATAACTCTCCTTTTTCGAGTCCGTCTGGGCTATTATGTGCTGAAGTCTGTGCAAATTCATGGTTGTGTTACGGCCTGGCACAAAGCCATTTTGGTCTGTGCGCACTACGTCTCCTATTACTCTAGACAGTCTCTTTGCCAGGATTGTCGTTAATATTTTTACGTCAAAGTTAAGCATGGCAAGTAGACGGTAGGAGTCACACTTATCTGCAGGTTTGTTGGGCTTGAGCATTGGAACCACCAGGGTCTCTCTCGTACTATCGGGTAGGGTCCCTCTTTCGTAAGCCTCAGAGAAGACTTCGTGCAATAGAGGTGTCAGGGAGGATTCGTATGTCTTGTAAAATTCCGAAGGCAACCCATCGTTGCCTGGAGCCTTACATGTAGCCAAATATCTGATTGCATCCGTTATGTCTTCAGGTGTGATGTCCATATCTAAAGATTTAGACTGTGTTGGGAATAATTCAGGCAGACCAATCTCATCTAGTGTGTCTATTATTTGTTCTTGGGGGATCATCTCTGTATGGGAATATAATTGTGCATAAAAATGCTTGAAAGTGTCGTTGATGCCCTGTTGAGTTCCCTGTATCACCCCTGCCTCATCTTGTAGTGTAGAAGTTATGTGTCTGGGGTGTTCTCTTTTGCAAAGCTAGGCCAGCAACTGACCAGGTTTGTCAGCCTCTGCGTGTGTTCTGTTAGTTCTGGTGACAAAGTCAAATTTAGCCAACATGCTCCATGCCTCACTCTGTGCAGTGCAGTTTTCTCTAAGGATTTTGAGATCTTCCTCCCTCTTCAGGGTGTCTATGGGGGCTGCTTCTAGATTCATGATTTCCCTTTCGTTATGATCCAGCTCACTACGTAGTAATTTCCTGATGCCCCCTGCCTTAGCCATGGCTTCAACCCGTATTACCAGCTTAAGGGCGTCCCATAATGTGCTTGCGTGTTTCACACTTCCTGTGTTTTCAGTTATATAGTTATCTATAGAGCCCTGTAATTCGTCTTTGAAAACCGGGTCCCTCAGAGTCTCCACAGGCATTCTCCACATGAGGATTGGAGGTTTGGGACCGATATAGTTCCATTCTATCAGGAGTGGGGAATGGTCAGAAATGGTCCTTCCTAGGTATTGCACGCCCACAATTTGGGGTAAGTGTTCCGTACTTATGAAGAAATAATCTATTCTCGTGTGGAGATCGTGTGGGGACGAGAAATAAGAGTATCCCCTTTTGTCAGGGTGTAGAGTACGCCATGCATCCGCCAGGTCCAGTTCATCAGTCATGGCGTTCAGGGACGTAGAGGCCGCTGAAGGGCCTTTCAATGGAGGCCAGGACCTATCTAGAGTTGGGTTGTGGACACAATTAAAATCTTCCCCCCATATGAAAAAACAATTCCTGTATTCCAGTATTTTGGTACCCAGCGCTTTCAGGTAAGCCGGATGCTATTGTTGGGGGAGTATGAGTTCACAATACATATTTCCATTTGTTCAAGGGTCCCCCATACCACCACATACCTATCCCCTGGGTCCTTTTCCATCTTAGTTAGGTGGAATGGTGTTTGAGGACTGATCCAAGTGTGAACCCCTCTTGTGTATCTGGAGTAGGAGGCTCCGAAGCTCTGCCCTCCCCCCCCCAGTGTTCTCTAAGTTTTTCCTCTAATTCAGCTGTGCAGTGAGTCTCTCGTAGTAAAACTATTTCCACTTTCTTCCTGTGTAAGTAGGATTTAACTCTATTTCTATGAAGGTATGTACCCAGGCCCCGCATTTTCCATGTCATTAACCTTATTTGCATAGCCATGGCAGTTCAGTAGGGAATATAAGGTCCACCTGCTTTCCGTGAGTGACATCTGTGATTGCAGTTAAGTACCCGCAGGCGCCCATTTGCTGCCAGTCTGCATCCCTCAGGACAACTCCCACCTCCCTCCAGCCGCCTGTCCTCATTTTATCATTTGGACACTTACCAACTTTCTCAACTTCCATTCCAGTGAATGAATTAACCGAAGAAAACAACAGTAAACTGCCCCCAGCAGTTGTTTCGAACTCACAACGCTCGGGGGCTCCCGAGCCTTTTGGGCCTCTTCAGGCCTTCCGGTACGGGTGGTGTGTAGCCATTCTGCCCACACTGTTCCAGATGGGGTGGGCCGTTGACAAATCAGCGTTTGGGCCTTCCTGCTCCTGCCCGGATGCGGCGACTGTTCACTGCGATGCTAGGTAGTATTTCTTGGAGGAATTCTTGCATGTATGACATTACAATTACCTTCTTGTGTAGTACGGAACATCAATTTAATTCTTGCTTCCTTTCACTGTCTCTTCAGCGTCTTCTGCCAGGTTATTGTGTTCAAGCCACATATTTGCTGCCTCCTGAGTTTCTAGGAAGATTGCCTTTCCTTTATAGAGTACTTTAAACCTCGCTGGGTATAGTAGCATGTATTTAAGGTTGAGTTTCCGTAGCCTTGCTTTTATGGGTATGAAGGAGTTTCTTGCACATTGCGCCGTGGGAGTGTAGTCTGGGTACATGACTATTGCTGAGTCATTCTTTTTTATCGCTCCGCCTTCCTTCGAGAACCGCAGTATCGTCTCCATATCACGGAAGTTTAAAATCTTTGCAATTATTGGGCGTGGATACGACCCAGGTGGCGGCCGTTTCTGAAGGGATTGATGGGCTCGCTCTACAGAGAACCCTTAGGTGAGTTTGCCAGCTCCAATTTCTTGTAGCAGCATTGTTTCTATGAACTCAGTGTGGTTCGAGCCTTCCATGTCTTCCGGGATCCTGAGTACTCGAATATTATTTTGGCGGGCGCAACCTTCTGCATCTTCGGAGCGGGATTCAAGTCTAGCCACTGTCGATTCCAATTCTCGAACTTTAGATGTTAGCTCGTGCGTGGCCTCACTGGTTTCTTGTAGGGAAGTTTCCGCTTTAGCCACTCGCTCCGTCGAGTTGCGGGCATCCTGCCTCATCAACTGAATGTCAGATCTTATTTCGCCTATATTGTCTTCCATGGATGTACGTAACGCTGCAATGGCCTGTAGGATTTGAGTGTCCCTGGGGTCCGCCATCAGAGCTGGTGGTGCCACCATGTCAATGGTGCCCTGCTGCGGTCGTGAAAGAGTCCATTGTCGCTGTATTCATTCTGTTTTTGGGAGGTGACATTCTCGGCTCTGGGATGCCGATTCTATGCAGTGGGGTGCGTTCTTTAGGCTTTTCAACCCTGTAGGTACTTTGCAATCCGCTGCGGGTGGCCCCTATTTAGGTATTATACAGTTGTAGAGCAGGTTCTTACACAGATCAGGGTTCAATTTTGCCAGGTCTTATGGTCAGACTTAGGCCGCTATTCTCCCGGCAAGCATTTTTAGCGTACTAGGGCGGTCGTGGCATGGGTTGCACCGCTGGGTTCGTCAGTGTCTGTCCGGCTGTCCCCTCGTAGCGCCAATCTGCCTCCCCTGTAACTGGTCTTCGTGGGGTGTTGTCGTGGACTTTATTGCTCACCACTGAGGGGTGTTATATAGCAACATGGGGAACAGTTGACCACTGCGTTTAAAGCTGCTGCTAAGCTTGAGGTGGCCACAGGGCAATGTGTTATAGTGGTCTGAGATGGGTTGTTCTGGGCTCAGATGGTAGATTCATTGTTCCAACTGGGGAACAGCTGTGTCCAGTGAGCCCAGTCCGTGATCCTGTGTCTGGCACCCCCTACACCTTACAGGTGCACCGTGTTCTTATTGTTGCTCTTATGGCCCGCAGCTAATTAGCGCTTGCCACACGTAATTCAGCCTCCTATGCAACCCGGCTGTGTCCCCCCGCGCACTCAACGCTTGTTCTTCCTGCACCCGCTAATTGTCTAGTTACGAACTGTGTCTCAGGGGGGCACTGAAGGCGAGTCTCCGTCTGTGGTCTTGGTCCCGCTGTTAGAAAGTACCGTAGGAGGCACTTCCCCGCTGCAACGGTTCCAGGTTTCCCGGTTCCGCGGCGCTTGCGCTTCTTTCCGTTGTTCCGTCGGGGATGACAGTGGGCGTCCGACCCGGCTCTGTTCACCCACTTTGCCTGCCGCCCTCAGTGGTTTCTGTTACCCGTCCGTGTCCGCTTTCAGGATCGCTGTCTTTCGTGTAGCTGCCCACGTCCCCACGTAGCAGGATGGTCGCCAAGCTTCAAGCTCCTCCTCTCGGCTGCAGAGATCAGCGCCGGCCCTTCGGTTGGAGGTAATTCTAGCAGGGACGTCTGGCTTCTGCTCTCAGGAGGGACTCTGTCAGTGGTCTTCACCTGCGGGCTTGCCGGCACTCGGTTTAAGCAAACCGTAGTGATGCCTCGGTCTTTGCCGCTGCGGAGGCCGCCATCTTGGGTGTCGTGGGGGGAGTCTCTTCAGATGCTTCGTTTTCCTCGATAACAACTCCGATTTCCGTCGGCTTCCTGGTCGAGTGCAGCAAACCGGTTCCCCCAAGCTTGTATCTATTATTATCACTGCATTTTCATTTAATTCACCGTGATATCTTCTGCTGCAGGATCACGGGCAGGAGCACTATGGATTATCGACTTCACTCAATGAGTGCTGGCCACGCCCGCCCTCCGTGTTCCTTTATACGGGAAAGGTTGTATTTTGTAGTGTGCTAGAACTGTCTGTTGTAATAATAATAAAGTAGATATTTTTACACAACCTTGACTGGACAGTCCCTTTTATCATTGGGTAATAATTGTATTTTTGCTGTGTTGGCACTTACCAATGATCCAAAACCATGTGGAGATAAGCCTGCCGTTCCGTCCACGTTACCAAAACTGGATAAGGAGGTTTATAATTTACTTGTGTTTCCAATCTGTTCGGGTCCCTTCTGGTGTGCTAGAGGTGTGGGGCTAATTGATGGTTTAGAAACCGATATTCATCTCTGGTCCACTGGTGCCCTGGAAGTTGATTTGTCACATTGGTGGCAAGCAGTCAGATCAGTTGGAGCCTTGCTCACAGCTTAGTCACACAACGATAAAAGGACTGTTGCAATCAACGTTTGGTCACTGCTAGGTGTTAGTAATAGTCATGGATCTTGATGGAGACTGTAAAAGGCAGGACCAATGATGTCCTGTGCGTCTTATGTCAAGAGAGGGGTCTTCCTCACAGCACTAAGGTTAATAAACTCGAGTTGCTGACCAGCCTCCAAGCTTGGGTAGAAGTGAGGGCGGTTGGGAAGAAGGCCCCAGGGGACGTGCTAGGCACTGTATACCCGAACGGACAAGACCTTCCGGAGGGGGAAAATGACGAGGACGACTGCATGAGCAGTGTTTCACGCCATATCATCCCACCGGAGCACAAGTGTTATTTCTCAACATTCAAGAGTGTCAGTGAGGACAGCGGCTAGTTCGGTTTCCCGCAGGTCGCAGGCCTCAGCACAGTCTCTAAGTGGGCCAGTACTTGTTCCAGCCGTTAATGAGGTAGCGGCTAGCTCCCTCAAGGAGAGGAGACTAGCTCGAGAGGAACAGAAACAGCAGGACAAAGACACCATAGAGGCAGGGCAGGGCCGTCATAGATATGCCCAAGATGGCACTTGAAGAGAAGAATGAGGCCAACAGATCCACCTCTGGCGAAAGTAGCAGTAAAAATTAAATGAAATTAAATTATATTTTATTTATATCGCACTCATACACAAGTGTTTCAGTAGTGCCTGAAACCATAGTGCCCGTGGGGTACAGCCCTGATGATTGCTTACTGACACCAGGGACTGATGCAATTCTTCAGTTAACTCCTGAGGAAAGGCCAGTTTATGAGAGCATGAAGGCAGCCCGGTATCCGGTCAATGCATTGAATACAAAGCATCGACAGACCATACCATTGAAAAAAATGCATCGAAAAAAAACAATCAAATGCATTCTTTTCCAATGGTAAAGGGTTTAGTTTAGTCAAAAAGTGTTTTAATGGTTTAAAAGGGGGATTAGGGTGAACACCCCCATTAATAAAGAAAAGGGTATGGTTGTCGATGGTTTGGCTGTCTATGCAATCACTAGGAACCAGGCAGTCCTCCTCAGGAAGTTCTGTCAAGCCCCAGAACAGTATCTCAAGAGCTTAAAGAGAGCTCAGAAAGAAAAGTGGGCAGACATTTGAAGCGTTAACACTTTTGTCATTGAAATATCTGAGCGGGTGGGTGACTGGTAACAAAGTTGACACATTTAAAGGGATGTACAATTTGATTGCTTATGAGCATGTATTGAAAAATTGTGAGGTGGACCTACACCATCATCTTGTGGACAAGACTGTCACAGACCCTAGGGAGCTTGCACAGGCTGCTGACAGGTTTGTGAGTTCTCAAGTCCAGAAAAAGTCTCAGGCAAGTACACCCAAACCAGAAGAGAAGTCGGCGGACAAAAAAGTAAACAAGGATGGGAAGGACAAAGGTCCAACCCAATTCTATTCAAAGTCAGGTCCCCAAAAGAACTAAGGGAAATCCCAACACTCTAGATCAGCCGTGTACACCGAAAAGAAGAGCACAGGCACCCCTAACACTGTGCCACCTGCGTTCTGACCACCCAAAGGTAGTTTTATGTGTAAGGAGCTGGGCCATAGGCAAAGGGATCCGGCTTGCAAGAGCTTACCGAAGCAATCCATAGTGAATGTTGGACTTGTTGAAGAGGCCATCATTAGTGTGAGCCTCTTAGACAAGTACTTCCCACTAGGCCAGGGAGTGGCCGAATGTGGATTAGTTACACTGAGTGGGAATGGTACTGGGTCTCCAGAAGAGACCCCAGTTCCCAATAACACTCAACTATATCTAGAACATGTGTATATCAATGGACACAAACCTCCTGCAGTCCGAGACACTGCGGCTAGCGTCACTACTCTTACCTGGCAGTGGGTACAGCTAGGCCAGTATATTGATGGGCTTGATTTGTGCGTCAGTTGGTTTGACGGAAAGAGTAAGTGCCCCTTGGTGATAGTAGAGTTCATCTGGCAAGGTAAATCAACCCAGCACTGTGTAGCAGTGAAAGACTCCATCCCTGTCCCATGTCTGTTATGTAATGATCTTCCTGATCCCGAAATAGTTGCAGCGGTTACACGAAGGAAGGCCAAAGAGATCGCCAGATTGAACACACTCAGAGCCTTTGGGCCTGGAGTGCTTCCAGAGGGCTTGTTGGAAGGACCGGCGTGGCCGGTAGCCCCTAGTCCAGTTGCAAAGACTACTGAGTTGCCTATTCCTGCTGGAGAGGGGCTAGTAGCCACCGAGGACCTTACTTTGGCAGCAGGGGACTCAGTGTCCTCAGAGTTGTCTGGCGCAGCCCAGGAACCTGAGGTGGAGGACCAGGAGGGTGCAGGTTAGACTGACTTCTTCATAGCCCAGAAAGAGTGTCCTACCCTCGTGGGTCTGCGGAAACAGGCAGATGAGCAGGCTAGGGGCGAGTCACCTGGCCTGTTCAAAGTATACTGGGAGGATGGACTCCTGTACAGTGAGCCAAAAAGACTCAGAGGGCGAGGGCACCAGGCGGTTGGTGATTCCCCAATGCCACAGAAAGTTACTTTTGGATCTGGCTCATCAAATTCCTTTAGTGGGTCACTTGTGAGTGACTAAGACATCAGTCCGGTTATTGGCACAGTTCGGCGTAAAGGTTAAGGAATTTGTCCAGTCCTGTCAAGCTTCTGGAAAATCAGGTGGTGCCACAAAGGCCCCCTTAATAGCCCTTCAGAAGGCCCTCCAGAAGACCTAACACAGAAACATTAGTTACCAGTAGGAATCTTAAAAAGATAGACTCCAAGAATCTAACGGCATGTCTTAACCCCATTATGTCAGATACCCTGGACACTGATTCAGCCGAACATCTTGCTCTTTTATATCACAAAAGGCTGATTAGCCTTCTGGACAAAAAAGCACCACTTAAAACCATATTAGTCAGAGACAAGCCCAGTCACCAAAAATGGTTTGACCAAGACCTGACCACATTAAAAAAGAAAATTAGAATCCCTATGGTTAAAACATCAAACTAAGGACAACTAAGAAGCCTGGAAACAGGTGGTTGCAATTAAAAAACATTAAATGATTGATTGTAAAAATGGATTTTACAATCATGAAATATCCAAAGTGGCCAACAGTACTAAGGAACTCTTTGAAACACTCAGACTTCTTGAGAAACCCAGTGCCCTCCAAATATCAGTCCAACCTACCAATATTGATACCATAACAGTACAGGCAACTTTTTAGGAGAAAATCATCAAAGCAAGAGAGAAGATAGAGGTAAAGATGCAGGCCAGAAACATCCCTTCTCAATGTCCACCACATATAGATCTCGAGACGCCTAAATACCTTTTGTTTTCCTTCTGTAAAATTAACAGCCGTGAAATGGAATGTCTTCCTTTCAGCCAAGAAGCCTACTGCCTGCTCAGAAAATACTATTGCTCCCAAAATCATCTTGGAACATGCAGTGCTCTTCGCCCCTTTTCTCCTGAGGTTTGTTAATACCTCATATTCCATGAAGGAAAAGTGCCTAAATCCATCAAAACTGGCATGGTCACACCGTCACCCAAAAAATCCCAACCTCGATCCAAAGGACCCCAATAACCTTAGACCTTTCACTAATTGCAATTTTTTGGACAAAAAGGTCTTGGACAAAGCTGCCTATAAGCAGTTTCAAATCTTTATTGAAGCCAATAGTATTTTACACCGCAGACAATCTGGCTTTAGACCACACTACAGCACAGAGACTGCCCTAGTGGATCTTCAAGCACACATGCTCCACATGTTAGAAGATGGCAGAATAGGCATGCTGGCCTTGCTGTACTTATCCACAGCCTTCGATTTGGTGGACCATGGCACCCTGAAACAGACTCTACGCCACCTTGGGCAATGCTCGGACATGGCAGTCAACTGTTTTTTCATCTTCTTATCAGACCGCGATTCTCGCATTCAGTGGGGCCAGGCAAGCTCACCCACCAAATTTATCTGGTGTGGAGTACCGCAGGGAGCTAGCCTGTCACCTATTCTATTCAATCTGTATATCCAGCCTCTTTGCACCCTTCTAAACAACCTGGGTGCATTTGTTACCAACTACGAAGACAATACCCAGCTGTCCTAGAGGTGACAGGAGACTACCTGGCCGACTCCATAGCCCTGTCTACAATCTATCACCATATTGATGATTGGATGTCATCCAACTGGCTCTGCCTAAATTGTAACAAGACCGAATTACTGATTTGTGGTGCAAAGGCAGCACAGGCCATTTTAAGCCCCGCCTACTCCAGCTTTCAAATTAGTGAAAGTAGCATCCTTGTCCTTAGCAACGTAAACACCTTGCCCATCTGCCTAGAAGCCTCCCTTAATTCTGATGCTCATGTCAACCTCTTCATAAGAAATTGTAACCACTCCCTCCATCTTCTAAAAAACATATGCCCATTCATTTCCAGAGATGACACTGCAACCATTACCCGAGCCACAAATCTCACAAGACTGGACTTCTGTAACGCCTTACTGATAAGGAGCCTCATACAAAAATCTCAGGAAATGCTGCAAAAAGCACTGTGCACACGGTTAATAACCTTACCAGATGGGAGCACATTTCAACTCACAGAAGGGAGCTACACTGGCTACCCATCCATGACCGCTTAACTTCAAAGTGGGTACTATTATTCACAAACGTGTGTATGGAGAATCCCCCTCTTACCTGAAGATGCTGGTCCCCCTGTTTTGCCCGGCCAGAGTACTATGTTCCTCTAACAAAATACAGATTGCTTGTCACAGGTTCAAACAGGAGATGTGCCTAGGCAGATCATTTCAGGTCAAAGCAGAAAATTCTGGAATTCACTCCCTGCAACTATGACCCTAGACCACAATCCTTAGATGTTCAGAAAATCCCTAAAAAGCTTGTTATTTAAGTAAGCCCCACTCAACTGATGAGTGATCCTGTCCCATCTCTTCTGTTAATCCTTTTGTGTCTCTGTCATGCCCAGATGCTTGCAGGCTTTTCGGCGTGTAAGAAATAAATAAATACAATTCCACTACCCATGGTTGGACAGCCTTTCGAGAGAATAGGCATGGATATTGTGGGTCCTTTGGAGCCTTCAACCAGCTCAGGGAACAGATATATGTTGGTGCTGGTAGACAATGCCACAAGATACCCTGAGGCTGTCCCTCTGAGGAGCATTAAAGCCCTCGTGGTTGCAAAGGCACTGATTGGGATATTCACCCGTATTGGATTCCCCAAAGAATTATTTTCTGACAGGGGTTCAAACTTCATATCAGCATATATGAAGGCCATGCAGGAAGAGTGTGAAGTCACCTATAGGTTCTCTACATCATTCGATCCACAAACAAATGGGCTTGTTGAGCTGTTCAACAAGACCCTGAAAGGCATGATAGGTGGCTTGTAAGAGCACCCGAGGAGATAATGTTTGCCGGTCTGTATTCTCTGACTCCCGGTCGTACAGATTGGTGCACCCATGATGTGGACACTGAAAAGGATCTGTGGATTCCAAGATGGCGCCATGATCACACCACCGTAAGGGCCGCGCTCATCCGGGCGGTCCCACAACAAGGTGCAATAAGTGTGTCTAAGAACCCCAAACCAGGGCGCAGAAGAAGTGGGAACCCACCTGAGGGGTGTGCGTCCCCTGACATCCAAATCCGCAGTGATTCGAGGCAGAAATCGCAGGTGCCAAGAAGCATGCAAACCAGCGTCCCAAGTCGCCAGAGTGAGGGACAGAGCCCGGCAGCAGGCGCAGTCCGAATGGGGCGAGCCAACACACTGCAACAGTGCTCAAGGTGGATGTGGGAGGTGCCCCCCAACGGGTGACCTCACCGAGCGAGCAGGGATCCTTGGAGTGGAAAACCCGTGTGGCTGCCCCCACTTCAAGAGGAGCAACGAAATGGGACAACCCGGCCGTGGCAGACCCGGCACATTATAAGCATGGTGTGGGACCCGCCACCCCAGCATCCCCGAAGCAGCGCAAGACCTTCAGATAGGAGGGGGAGCGGGCCGCACTAGGAGGCTAAACCCCGCACTCTGGCACCGATCCGCCGGCAGGGGGAGGCGATAAGTAGCCGGCCCCACAAGGGGAAAGGACTTGCCTTGGTGCGCTCTCCATCCAGGTCAGACTTGGTGGCCAAGCAGGCCCCCGGCTGTGGGGATTCCAGCAGCATAACACTTAAATACAGGTTCTCAGACGTGGGAGACGCCGAAGATAGACCCCAACAGCAGCCTGGGGGAGAACCCCACTGGCCATATAACGAGGAGGAAGCAGGGCACCTGTCAACAGGGCTGGGCCACGAGAGGAGGGTGGCCCTGGGCATGTAAACAGAAGGCCCCCAACGTCTGCCACCCGACTGAGGGGCTCCAGGCGACCCCCAGCAACAAGGCCCCAGAGGATATCCATGAGGGGGGAAGCAGCATGCTGTAGGGTACACGAAACCGGCCTCCCGAATCGTGCTAAACCCTCCCATTTAACAGTCAAGGGCCACAGCCTGCACCAGAAGACGGACCACCACCCGCGACAGACTGTCCCTGGCACCTCCCTTCGAGATGCCCGGGGAGGTGCCCACCAGGTCCGCCTGGGAACACAATAACCAGCAGTCCTCCCTGACCATCACCAGAGCCGGGACCCCACAACAACCCACATAGGGGATGGGAGAGGCAGCACAACAAGCGCAGTTTGACCACAGCCCTGAGGATTGGTGGGGGGCCCCGTGAGCCAAGGCAACGAGGAGTTGGCCATCCCGGTGGAGGAATTGCCCGTAACAGCCCAGGTGCATTCACAGCACAATTACCCTGAGAGACCCAGACATAGAGCCACAGCCTGGCAAGAGGAAGGCAATTGCAGGAATTGAAGCCTCTGGAAGAGGAGGACCCCAGCTACACAGAAACACAATAGTTCACCCTGCCGCATCCCCCACACAGAAGAACTACATCAAGGGTCCCCCTGAGTAATCAGTATTCAACAGCAACCGGATGGGCGGTAGGAGACACCCCCCGCTGGAAGCTAGCAGACAGCCCCTCCAGGGAAAGAAGGACATTCCCATTCTGGCAGGAGAGGGGGCCACGGGCCGGGGACATATCAACCCCACCAAGACAGTGGAATATGTTGCGGAACAAACCTAAAGAGCACAAAGAGGGGACCCCAGCATTGCTGTCTTCAACCACACCTTGGAGGATCACTTATCCCACCTGAAACAAGTGCTTCAGGCGCTGCAGAATGCAGGTCTGACTATCAAGGCCACGAAGTCCCAGATAGTGCAGGACACAGTGACTTACCTAGGCCACCTGGTTGGTGGAGGGAAGACACAACCTCTCAAAGCAAAGGTACAGGCTGTGAAGGATTGGGACTTCCCCACCATACAGATGCAGGTGAGAGCCTTTTAAGGTCTCACCGGGTACTACCAGTTGTTCATTAGAGGTTATGGGACCACTGCCATGCCCCTGAATGATGTAACCTCCAAGAAAATGCCAAAGAAGGTAACTTGGACCCCCGCCTGTCAAACCTCCTTTCAGAATTTAAAAGATGGATCATGCAGAGCCCCAGTTCTGAAAGTGCCAGACTATGGTCAGGAGTTCATTTTCCAGACAGAGGCCTGTGATTTTGGGTTTGGAGCAGTGCTAGCGCAGCTGAACTCTGAAGGGGTAGAGCAACCTGTCGCCTTCATTAGCAGGCGGTTGACAAAAAGGGAAACGAACTGGGCTGTCATAGAAAAAGAGGCGTACATGGTCATGTGTGCCGTAAATAAGCTGAAATCCTACAGCTTTGGGTCTCACTTTATGATCCAGACAAACCACCAGCCTCTGCGATGGTTAATGGCCATGCAAGGGGAGAACCCTAAGCTTTTGTTTTGGGCCATATCCCTACAGGGATTAGCTATGGACATCCAGCACAAGCCAGGATCCCAGCATAGAAATGCAGATGGCCTCAGCCTGTATTTTGCCTTAATGATGAACCAGACCTTCACAAGAGTGGTGGTTCACATGCTGAGGCTGGGGGGCATGTGAGGAATTCGACCATCCACAACGGGAGAGTGCGTTAACCTGGGCCTTTTTGAAATTTTGTAAGAAATAGAATGATCAAACTAAGAAATTGTGTGGGGCTAATCTGCTCACATTTTCCTGCTCGCCGCACACCAAACACATAGTCAAGTATATTCCGGGGGGACACAGCCTACAGGCGCTGTCCTCCCTGTCACATTTAGCTGGAATGTGACAGCCACAGGTACATCAAAGCATCTCAGGAAGGGGGAAGGCAACATAAAATATCAAAGGCTCCATGGCTCTGCCCTGTTCTATTGTAGTTTTGTGTGGTGGCAGCGCATACTGACGAGAGTTCATTGAAGAGGCCTGTTCACAGAACTAACAAAGGGATGGAAAACCCAACACCTTTTTGATATGCAATATGTCAGCTTGAAGCTAGCACCCACCCCTCTGTATGAATGGCGGTGAATGTCATGTCTGAGACACCTGTTTACAGTAGGCAACCCCGGCAGCGAACCCCCTTTCAGAGGGAAGAAGTATGTGATTTGATGGAGACAGTAAGTCTGTTCTCACCACAAACTTCAAGGGAGACCTACGCTTTGATCAGGAGGCACAGAGAACTCAAATTACCAGAGAGACACTTTGATCCACAACAGGCAGGAAGATGGGGGGGCTTAGTAGTACATGTTGTCACCCCTTACCTTTCCTGTTGCAAAGCACTCTGGTTATGACCTCACGCATAAAATAAGATTGTTGATGGGGACCCAGGATTGGTTAATTAAGGTAGGCTTAGACTGCACCAATCACCGGGGCCCCATTTGGTTTTAAAAGAGGGTGGAGCTCCTCTTGTGGCAGATCACCTGATGACTTCGAAAGAAGTAAGGAGAAGGACTTGTTTGGACCCTGGAAGGTACAGTCTGCCTTACAGCTTCTACCAGTGAAGGAAGGCCAGGATTTCCGAGAGGGACGCAAGATGCCTCCCCTTAATATCTCTCAGGGAACAGAAGGAGATACCGACCTCAGAGGACCCCCTCCAGCAGCTCCAGAACCAGTACCCAGCCAGCACACAGCTTGCCATGATAGGTTCTGCCAGCAAGCTTCCTAGGTGGGAAGTGTCAGGGAGTCACTGAACAAGGAACAAAGCCGTTGCCTGCAATCATTCTCCTCCGCTTTGGGCCATCCACCTTATAGGACGACACAAGCCCTGCAAAAAAGCTAGGAAGAGTGCCACAACAAGCATCAACCAGCATCCACACTTTAAGAACATTTTCGCGGCATTTGAGCCCTCGATCCGCGACTGGCTGCACCACTAACTGTTGTCACGCTGCAGTCACGAAAGCCATCTGAGTCTCCTCAACCAGTGTTCCAGATCCACCATCCAGCACAGAGACAACGATTCTTGACCCCGAGCCGCTGTGCAGGCCAGCCTGCATCCGTCCTTCCAGCCTTGCTTGCCAAACTGCCTGCCGCCTGATACCCTCAGCTGTCTCCCATCTTGAACTCTGTCGCAGGAGCTGCATAGCATCCTGAAACCGTCTCGAGGCTGTTGAGCATCAAGATCATCTCAAGCTCCAAGTACATTGAGGTTCTGTCCTCTGGTCCTTCTCCGAAGGCCCTAAGTGACATTTACGACTCCGTGCTCCCTTGTTGCAGAAACCAAATAACCTTGAACAGTTAAGACTGATTGTGTTGTAATAATAGTAATACATTTACGACTCCGTGCTCCCTTGTTGCAGAAACCAAATAACCTTGAACAGTTAAGACTGATTGTGTTGTAATAATAGTAATAATAGTAAACAGAAAATAGTCATAGGCGCCCCTCTGCCTGAACAAACACGGCTAAATTAACTGTTCTTTGGGAAGTTACCCACTCGAGAGTCCACAGCTACACATTAGCTCACTGTATCTTTCCAGAAGGGAAATATCCACATGCATATCAGTCTTAGTCCTACCCAAATGGGAAGTCCAGCACCAAAATGCTATGGCAATTATCTTCTGAACAAGAGTACCAATCGCAAACTCATACACATGTTTCAGCCTTGTTGGGCCTCATCAGTGAGGCGGAGCTGTGCCTTTCTGAGCATGGTGAGCAAGGGGTCCATGTCTGGCTGTCCCAAGGAAACCTAGGGTGACTTAACCCAAGTCCCTTAAACAATCAGAAAATAGTCATAGGCGCCCCTCTGCGAGAATGAACGTGGCTAAATTACCTATTCTTTGGGAAGGTACCCACTCGAGAGTCCACAGCCACACTTTAGCTCACTGTACCTTTCACAGAAGGGAAATGTCCATTTGCATATCAGTCTTTGTCCCGCCCACATGGGCAGTCCAGCACCAAAATGCTATGCCAATTCTCTTCTGACAAAGAGTACCATCAGTAACCCCAGACACGTGTTTCAGCCTTGTTGGGCCTCATCAGCTGCAAAGTGGGGTTTACAAGTTTTCCAAGTTATCAGAATGCCCAAGAACATGAGTATGTCGACCCTCTCAACCAGATCTGTTCCAATCCGCCAGTGAAAAGTCAAAGGCTTTTTCCGACATGAACACTCCATCACCTTAGTTTTGGTTGGATTAGTTTTGGTTGGATTAATTTTAAGGGAATATGCTTTCACAAAACAAGAGAAACCCTTGATTAAGCGCTGGAGACCAATGGGGGTTTGGTCAAAGATCAGAAAGTCATCAGCGTAAGCTATCCTCAATGGCCTCATGTTGTGCAGTTTGGGTGTCGCTAAAATGACAGGTTCAAGGTAGTTACCAATACTGGCCATGTAAAGATTAAACAGGCAGGGCACCAGAATGCAGCCCTGTCTGACTTCACGAAAGGTAGGAATTTCACAAGACAATGACCCTGTGTGGTTCAAGCGGACCATGTTTTCATTGAGCCCAATAAACATTTGCAAAAGACCACTTTAGATACCCCAGTTTTTAAGTGTGGACCATAACATACAATGGTTCACGGGATCAAAGGCTGCCGAGAAGTCTCTGTATGCCATGTAGATCAAATCCAGTTTCCCCGCCCATATCAGATCTTGAATGCATTTTAACATGAGGCCATTCAATGGAGTGCCCTTATGTCTCCTGAAACCAGTCTGCCATTTCTTGATCCTCCCACTCTCAGTCGCCCACAGCTCAAGCTGTTGAAGTAAGACACTAGCAAAGACTTTACTGTCAGCGTCTAATATGAAAGCTGCGTTCCATGCCACCTGATGGCCAGCTCCCCCGCCGCCAACTTCCCCCACTCTCTGGCACTTTTTTGTTGTTGTTTTCACCTCCCACCACCCACTTACCATATTTCGGAGGCAGTGAGAGCTGCCGCGGCAGTCACCCCTTCTCCCCGGCTGCCGCTGGCCACCATGGAAAGGAAAGAGGGGCTCCATGCAGAGCGCTGCCTTCCCTTTCAAAAGCGACCATCTTGGAAAGTATTTTCCTTCGTTCAAGGGGGAGTGTGCAATGTCCTGTTGAACAAAGGAAAATATGATTTTTTTTAGCACCCCGGGTTATCGCTTTGGCAATGCAGGGTGCTAATTGCCTTAATCCCCAGTTCCAAGGGCTGGATCAGGAGGTAACAGCACAGAACCCTCATTATCTGCCTTTGGTTCACTCAGGTCAATAATTTTGGCTGCCGGGTCATTACCCACTGTTCCAGCCCTTTGAACGGAGGATTAATGCGTTAGCAGTGTTGAAGGGCACTATATCCCTTATTGGCGAGAAGGCATGTTATTTCTTAGGAGTTAAAGGGCACTATATCCCTTACTGGTGAGATGGCATGTATTTCTTAGGAGTTGAAGGGCACTATATCCCTTATTCGTGACAAGGCATGTTATTCCTTCGGAGTGTTGAAGGGCAAGATATCGGTCAAGAGTAAGAAGGGCACAATATCCAATACGAGTGAGTGTCTGGGGAAGACACTCCTTACTACCTAACTTGAGACGCTGACACTTTACCGTTTCACCCATCCTTTCACTGTTTGCTTACATCAGTTCTGTATGAACTTTGTGCTTTGTTGTAGATAAACTGTGGGTCCCTGTAGCAGTTTATTTGCGAACTTTTGAATAAAAAAAGGTTACAACCATACTTTTTGCCGTCATGTGTTTTGTCAGTCCGCACCACATGTTACCTTTTTATTCGTTGCTTAATGCTTGTACTCAGCATGTATTTGGGTGGTAGAGGTAATTACAATGTAGCTAGCCGTGTCACTGATCCTGGCATGAGTGCAGTATGGAGTGATAGGGTCATGGAGTGTGGAGGAAATGTTAAGTGCTTCTATGGCAGAGATTGATCTTGCGTGACTAGCCGATTCTCCGTTTAGGAAGGGTGGGCTGCAACCTGTAGGAGTCCTGAGCATGGGATACTTACACCTTACTGCACACATTTGCGAAATGACAAACCCTGGGGCCGATGAGTGGGCTCTCTTATGAGTACCATGGGTAGCCCTCATAGTGAACAGTAGGCTCTGCGGGAGTGAGGGCCCCCTTCTATGAGCTGGTTAACCCTGGTGACTAACACTGATTAGTGTGCACCATGGTTAAATAAATAGTCACAGACTTATCTCATGTGACCAGCTTGACAGCCTTCTTTACAAGACAGAAATTGTGCAATTAAATCCTTGGTATAAAATAATTACATAACATATACATAAACGGTCATCAGTGAGCAGGACAGTTCACATTAGGCAAATCAATAGTTGAATATCATAAATTGGATCACTTGTAAGTCAGCCAGTTCACATTTGGTAAATAAATAGTTGAATATCATAAATTGGGTCACCTGGGAGTGAGTCAATTCACCTTTGGTAAATACATAACTAGATTTTAACATTTGTATCCATAGTAAGCCAGCCAGTTTACATTTGGTAAATAAATAGTTGAATATCATAAATTGTGTTAGATCTTGCAACCGTCCCTCAGTTAAAGCAATATGTGCAGCAGCAATGAAACAGAATGCACTTGCCTGTTTCTTGAATGTCTGTATCTGTTGTTCATCTGTGTCTGGTACTCCATAGTAAATGAACTCAGCCCCGAAGGCCTCTTCTGTTCCCCAAGAAAATAAGGGTACCCAAGGAGGGGCTCCCGGGGCCAAGCCCCGAGTTTTGAGGAAAACCCCTGTAAGGGAAAATACTTGTGAAGTAATCCTTTCTTGGGATTCAGTTATAGATGCAGCCAATGCTTCAATAGTACTTTCCAACAATGCGTGGTAACTTGAGAGCAGCAGTCCAGAAAGAAAGGATCCAATAGGAAGGAGTATCCCAATAACCAGATGAACAGTAGTGTGAAAGGAAAACTGGAAAGCCAGCAAAGGAGGGATCCAAACAGTCCAATAGCAGTGTATAATAATTCCTTTAGTGGAAAACAGTAACGAAAGGCTGCACGCGCAGAGCTACGCTACAGAGAATAACTCTATTTAAGAGTGAACGGCTGGAAATAACGACGTAGCCTGGCTGTGCGGCCAGAGATTAAAGCACCGCGTCACAGGGAGATCTCCACCCGCCAACTGCAGCAACAAGGCGGAACACAAAAAGGATTCAAAGGCGCTCTGCGGAATGAACAGATGCGGTCACCAGGAGGAAAAAGCCACTTCGGAGAGGCGAGCGTAACGCCCAGAAAGCAAGCAAGGTCAAGAAAAGCAAAAAGGAGCAAGTGTGATTGCTTACCCAGCAAGTATGAAAAACCAGCATCCTGCTAAGTAAAGAGATGTGTAGCAACCTGCTGACTTCCATATTCTGACTGCTTATAAGCAGCACGCACAGTGCCCTCTTTTGGCACAACTAGAACGTTTTCTGTTTGGTTCAAGTGAGGAGCATAACGCTGCCATCTTGGGAAGGTCTTTAGCCCATAGGGAGGTCTTCTGCGCCAGTGCTGCCAGAGAGACCACGAAGAGCGGGCATTCCTAACAAACTGGATCACCTGGGAGTGAGTCAATTCACCTTTGCTAAATAAATAATTAGATATTAACAATTTGGATCACTTGTAAGCCAGTCAGTTCACATTTGGTATATAAATAGTTGAATACTCTTAATGCCGGTTAAGAATTAGTGACAAGGCACGCACTCTGTTGCCAGTCAAGTTTTCCTGCATTGACTTCTCCTCCAAACGCACGTTTTCATGACTCCATCAATCTTCAGGGAGGCTGTGTTTCTTTACCTTTTCAGGCGTGTCTTCATTTCCTTTTCAGGTGTAGCAGGTTAATTGACTCTAGTGTCTCTAAAGATTCTGGTACTTGTATTTCTCACACTTAATTTATCTTGTAGTTGACTGGAAACAACTCCCTCATATACAAGTACCAGAATCCTCAGAGCTAATAAACTTGCCACACCTGAAAAAGAAATGCAGACCTGCCTGAAATAACTAAGAAACTCAGCCTCCCTGAAGATTGATGAAGTCATGAAAATGTGCGTTAGGAGGAGAAGCTAAAGACTGGTAACAGAGCACCTGCCTTTACATCTTTAAATACTCTTAATACCGGTTATGGCACAGTCCTGGCATCTCCTGTTGCAGGCGCTTGGTTTACTCTGATCTCACCCCGTACCCCTAGGCACATGGTAGCTGCAGTCTACCACATGACACACCACTTAAACACAAAAGGCCACATAACGTTCTGGCGGTAACCGTGACGGTAAAACTGGCAAGTAGCCACCAGACCCACAATTAATTACCTGGCTTCCCGGTGCCACCGGGCTATTCCAAGTCCGGTGGCCGGGAAGTCAGGCGCCAGTAATTTTGTTAGTCCCCATTCGCATGGAGTCCGATAGTCCGATAGGACTCCATGGGATTGGGGACACGGGTGCACCGGCACCGTTAACAACAGTGCTGGAGCACCCGTGAGAACTCTGCGAGCGGGTGCCATCCCACCCGGTGAGTCTGACCCTGGCGGGCAGGACGGCAGACAATTCAGGACAGAATTGTACTGTGTTGGTCCGGAAACAACAGTTGTAATGAGGCCCAAAAACTCTCACAGGCACAATACAACTAACACAGGACATTCCTCACATCGATTCCATACACTGTGCAGGGTATACTGCCCACCGCTGAGGCCTACGATCTCCCCTTGAAATCCCCTATGAATGCAGACACCCTATGAAGAGGTCAATGTCACCGTTCACTCGTGGCCCCAGGACAACACTGCCTCTCCGGGCGGCCACGCACCTCATGAGTCGGGTGTAGGGGTTGTGGGATGTATTTACCCATGCATCCGAGCCCTACCTCAAAACTGTGCAGTACTGACATGGAAAACCTCATGATGGCCAGAGCTTCCCAGAAAATGCACAGGGAAATGCATGAAGAATAGGCTGCCACTCATTTTTGCCGATGTTATGGGCACAGAAGGACACTGCCTAAAACCACCATTGGACTACCCACACAGTAGTCTGAAACCATTGGGAATGGCAATGCTGATTGCCGAAAGCAAACCCATAACTGTGGGGAATTCATTCTTAAATCCCAAAAATGGGTGCAGTACCAGTACTCACCACTATCCAAAAGCCGGCAATTTAAAACAACACCAGATTTTACTTTTTTGTGTAAAAATGAATGAACCCAAAGCAGGCCAAAGAAAGACTTACTGAGAGGTGGATACAATGTAAAGTGATATTCTGAAGTGACTTGAAGGTTTATAACAAGACTGGCTGCGCTGTGGATTTCAGCAGTTTAAGTAAATTTGGACTGAAAGACACTAAAAAAAATCTAAATGTTTAAATTGACTGAGTGACCTACTTTTGAGTGTCACATAGGTTGCAATTGTTTAAATGTCATAGTTTTAAACTTAGAATCAGCCTTCTAGCTGCATATGTGAAAATGTTTAGTTTTATTTGAATGCAGAAACTGGGGAACAGAAATGACAGCTTAAAGAGATTCCAATTTGCCTGGCAACTACCCCCATCAGGAGTGAAACTTGAGTCACAGCTGTGTTCCCAGGCCTAGCTGCCCTTTTGCTGCTCACACTAAGGATATGCCATCTATCTGATAATTGAATTACCTGTGCTCTGCAGGAAAGTGAACAAAGCCCTGTCCTGGCTCAGGCAAATGTTTTATTGGCAGGAGTCGTAAATGGTCGTAAAAAGTGGCTTCCTCCTGAGGAAAGGGGAGGAGCACTGCCTGTGAGAGCAAGCTGGCTTGGCAGAACTGGAAAAACCAGAAATGCAACCTTGTGCTGAGGGTAAACCACACCCCTTTGGAGCCAGAACATAACTTTAAAAAGATGAATAACTCATAGAGCGGACATGTGAAAATGTTATAAATGATACCATAATTCTTGTGATTTTTCTGCCCACATTTTAAGAGGTTTTTCGACCCGGTGGCGTGTTCAGGGGGGTTTTAGCGGAAAAGTGGGGATAACTCTAAATGTATGCATGTTAAAAATCTGAAACTTCATCAGTTAATGTCCATACTTCCTACGCACATGTATGTAAAGTTGGGTCAATGTCAGAAATTGAAAAATCAGTTAAAAAGTCAATTATGTACCATTTCTGAATGCAAGCTCTTAGAAACAGCAGATTTGGACAGAGACATGGCTAAATTCAGCCACACCATGTATATGTAATTTCAAGCAACTGTGTAACTGTGAAATATGTCTTTTATTATCAAATATAGAATGTGTGCAATCTGACAGAGGAGTGTCCTATCTGCAAGCCATAAAATGACATCCCTCTGACTCACAGTTCATTCCCCAATCAAATAAGAAATGGAAGTTTGACCAATTAGAAGCTGAGAGAGAGGTAGGGTCAGTGATGCTAGAACACACCCACATTCTAAACACATAAAAGCAGACAGACAGGACAGATAGGGACCTTCAAATTCCATCTGCAGCGGGACGCTCTGCCGGAAAAATCCATACTTTACCTCCATCAAACCTCCAGAGAGCCAAACTAGAGACTTCAATCTATCCAGAACTAGAGACCCAGACCAGAGAACCAGAGAGAGCTGACCCAGATCACTGTGAAGTGCAGAGACCAGAGGCGAGTTTAAAACCTGACCAGATCCATGGCGAGGCCCATTTCACTCAAGAATATAGTGTGAGTACATAGTAAAACTGTGTAGAACCCATCTCTTAGTTAAAATAATATAATTCAATCCATTTTAACCTAAGTAGAACTGCAGCTTAGCAATTGTGTTATCCTGCCATCATTTTTAAAGCTGAAAAAGTGTGCGTTTAAAATTTCAAATCTGAAAAACGACCTTTATTCAATCGTTCATATCTCCGCAACCGTTTGTGCTAGAGACTTGCAGTAACTTTCATTTTGAAGCTGAGATCCTAGGCTTTCCTAGGACCCCAAAACGATAGAGATAGTCCTTGTGGTTCCTCTGTAATAGCGCTCGACGCATTCGCGAATTTTACCGCGATTTGCAAATTTCTTCACATGTAAAACTGCTGCTGCTTGCCTTCCATTTGCCAGAAATTCGTTTAACCTGCTAACTATCCCTGCCTCATTGCCAGTGTGAGCCTGGACTAATATTAACTAGATACCACTCACCCTGAACCTCTGAAAGGGAATTAAAAGCATTTCCAGCATATTTCTCATCCATTGCTAGCACATATCAAAGCATTTGCCTGTGTTTTAAACTTCTGTCGTGTAAGCTTGCTGGGGTGAACTGATTTACATTGATTGCATTTCTGAGAACTGTGTGTTTTCCTTCCACTTCCTTGCCTTGCATCAAGGGGGGGAGGGGATTGCCAGAGAAAAGTGATCACATTGTTTGGTTGAAATCATATTGAGTATTTTCTGTACTGCATTCATTGAATATTGCATCCACCTGAGCTTACATAAAGCATCCTCTACCACATTATACTTTTGTTCCTATTTACCAGTGTGCTACCTTATCCATTTCATGTCAACTCATTAGTGATTATAAGAAGTGTGCTAGTGCCAGATTCTCCGTTGTTGATCTTTATCATATCAGATTAAGTGTGCTATTCAATTATTAATTTATTATAAAGTGTGATATATATATATATATTAAATTATCAAATAAACCTTTTAAACTTGCAAAACAGAACTACTTCTTGGCTCAGTGGGGTCAGGGGATTCCAAGAGAGGGGTGTTATATAGGGGTAGTCATCCAAAACGCATGAACTGGACATAAAGATATATCAATAAGGGTTTTCATTCAGTATTCTAGACTAGGCGTTAACTTAGCTGTAGTGCTGAATTGAATCCTCTTACAAATTGGGGGCTCGAGCCGAGACGTTGGGTTAGATTTACCACTTGTGCAGCTTAATACAGGGTGCTAACTGACGGGATACATACATCCGGTCGGATCACCACGCTGCATTACGCTGTGAAGCATTCCTCAAAAGGGACACTCCAAGAAAAGTTCTGTTCTGCAAAAATAAAATACAAACTTCTGTAAGTCAGGACAGAGACCAATCTCTAGAATGACGACCTTAGTAGACATGAAAATAGCCAGAGAGCACCTCTTGCATAAGCTATTTGTGAGAGGTGAAAGGACCGAACAGGGCCAGGATGTGTGGTTGCAGGCCATCACACAACAGGTCACTGAAACAGGGTCAGATATATATAGAGATCAGGGTCCCTTACATGTGGCCCTGAGTGAACTATATATGGCTCCTAAAGCCAAAGAGGAACACAATAAGATTGCCAGGATAGCAGCATACCTGTACCTATATATGGGAGACATGCAGGATAGATGTGCTGAAAGCCAAAATCTGGCAAATAGGCAACAGATGGTGTTAGAGAAGGTCCAATCTGACCTGGTCTCTTCTGAGCAGAGGCTGCAGAGGAGCCAGGAGTCAGAAAATGACAGCAGACTGTACATCACTAAAATAAAGGAGGATATGGATGTGCTGCAAAAGGAAAAGTCAGAACAGGATACCAGATTTCTGGCCTTGCAGAAGGAATACCAAGAAGGTTTGGACTCCCTACTGCAAAACCAGAAAAAGCTGGAGCAACAACTGGACTTCAACAGGGTATGTGCTGAGCAGGTAGTCACCCTGCAAGGCCACCTAG
This sequence comes from Ambystoma mexicanum, assembly GCF_040938575.1. NCBI lineage: Eukaryota > Metazoa > Chordata > Amphibia > Caudata > Ambystomatidae > Ambystoma > Ambystoma mexicanum. The sequence goes on from NC_090924.1 coordinate 597,931,871, forward strand.
ATAGAGTGAAGGCGGAGAGCAACAAACTAATCCTGAAAGACCTGGATACCCAGGCAGAGTTTGATCAGGAGCGCCGGAATGCTGGTGCCTTCCAAAGGCAGAGGGACGACCTGGCGGCACAAATGCAGGCTCTTAGTCAGGAAAGAGACGCCATAGGCCAGGAAGTCTGCCACTTAAAAAAGGAAATTGAAGAAAATCACCTGGCCCTCCAGGGGCTGGGTGATCTCCAAAAAGAAAACCAGAACTTGGTAGAGCACACCAGAAGGGTGGAAGATGCTCTAGCAAGAAAGGAGCAGGCCAATAGGGACATTGCCCAGGAGGTAAACCTCCTGCAGCAAAGACTGGCCCAGTTCTCCAGGACCAACCAGGAAGCACAGAGGGAGAATGAGGCCCTCTGTCAACACAATGATAGGCTCCAGCAACAGGTAGCGATGCAGGAGAAACTGATAGAGTCGAGTAAGGCCTTAACAGAGGAACTGAAAGCACAAATGCAGGCTCTTGCATTGCAACAGGGAGCAGGGGCGGATAGAGATGAGGTCCGCTGGGAAAGAGAGATTCCTGACCATAACCGCAGGAGCCCTACCACCAGGGGCCTTCATCTACCCCAGTCCCTGGACTCTACCACCCCCATGTCCCCTGGCGCACATGAGCACAGGGCCACAGGGATGGCAGATTACTATCCAGCTAAGAGTATGGGGCTCATAGGCCAGTACCACTCAGGAATGGAGGGGTGGGCATCCGGGTATGGGCACCCAAGTACAGTACAGTTCAATGGGGAACCCCAGGAGAGTAGGCCCATTAAGGGCATCCTGAAAACCTCTGCCCAGTTAGGTCAGTGGAGGGGGTACCCATCAAATCCTGGCAGCAAGGAGGAATCTGAAGACTCCTCTGAACTGCGCAGGACACAGGAGACCAGGTCCCCACATTCTGCCAGCCATTCCCAGGCTCGCAGAATCCGGGAAAACCTGGAAGAACAGACGGGAACCTCTGGGAGCAGTGCCTCTGAGTCCGAGGAAGAATGGACAAGGGTTACCCGAACCAAAAAGGCCAATAAGGCAAAAAGGGCCTTGCTTAAGGACCCCTTAAAGCAGATTAAGGCGATCAGGAGCGTCATCACGCCTTACCATAAGAACGCTAAGTATTCTGTTTGGGAGCACTTAGAGTTGTTTGAACAAATGATGGAGACTTTCCATTTGAAGGACAGCCAAAGCTGTATTCAATATGTAAAGTGGACCTTCTCCCCGGAATACTCCAGTTTCTTTGCGGGGCTGGAGGACCAAAATCATTTAAGATGGTCCACCTATAAGGCGGCCATCTTGAAACATTTTTCTGTTCACAGAAATCCTCAAGAGGCTCGCAAGGCAGCCTACAATTTGCAATGTGGGGAGGATCAGGCCCCACAAGAATTTGTGCAGGAGTTAAAGCGGGCTTTTGCACAGACCACAAGAAGGGTGCGCACGGATAGCAGGGAATTTATAAATACGTTTTTCCATGCCTTGCCCAAATATATCATGACCCAGCTCGTGAGGGATTTTCACGAGAAAAGATCTTTAGACTGGGTCATTGAACAGGCTACCCGGATCTATGAGGTGCAGAAACCGATAGATAGCAAAAGTAATGCCCAGAAAAACCCCAAAGCCAACAGCACCCCTGCTGCTGCCAAGGTGGCAGAGGTAAAGGTCACCCCCGTTTTGGATTTGGAGATGGGGGGGCCTAAAAACCTACCTGCACCTAATAATGCTAGGCCCAGAAGGTCCTCGGGCCAGTCACAGACAGGGAGCCAGGGAGGCAGCCCCACAAATGGGGTCCCTCGCTCTCCTGATTATGTAAGTCCCCGTTACAAGGGAAATCGACCCATCCTGGGTTATGTGTGGACTCCTCCAGCCCAAGGGGGGGGATCCAGCCAAGCACCTAACCCAGGGAACTTCCCTCCAAACTTCCCACAGGAGGGCAGAAATTTACCAAACCCTGGGCAGAACTTTTTCCCCAGATATCCGCCCGACTTTCAGCCCCAAAACCATCCATCCTTCTTTCCCCAATTCCTTGAGCCCAGACCACTGAATCTGGGAGAGGGGAGGCCAAGGGTGGAGGGGTACCCAAATCTTCCCAACCCGGGGTATTACCAGAGGAGGGACAGCTACCCTTCCCGGGATCAGCCCAGGGGAGAAAACAGGGCCCCATATCAGCCTGAGCGGGTTTCCCAGTTAGAGCGCCAGGTTCAAAACATGGCGCGGGATCTGGGTCACATACTGAGGGCTCAGCAGAACCCTCAGATGGGCCTGCCGGCGCAGAACGCACCCAACTCTGGACCTGGTGCTCCAGAACAATGACGGGGGCAGCACCCCGATAACTCACCGGTTCCCAGGGAGGAGGCACAAGGGGAAGGGGGGTGTAAAGCCTTGGAGGAAGCTTCCTTCCTCACTTGTAAACAGCCCCTGGAAACCCAGGAACCGGAAACAAAATCTCTTGCCCCTGAAAGTCTGCCTCCTAAGGAGCAGAGGGGGGGTAGGAGAAACAAAAGACCCAAACAGACTCAGTTTGAGGAGGAAGTACAGATCTTCCAATTTGAGGGAGAGGGATCCTCAGAGGATCCTGGGAAAAGGATCTTCTCCTTCAGAGAGGGGGGAACTCCTCCCAAAGAAAAATGGGTCCCTAGGGATGAAAATCCAGACTGGGGAGATGTGGAGACTGAGCTACCGCCGCCCACCATCTCATCCCAGAACCAACAGCAAGAAAATCCCCTGGTTCAAACCCATCCTGGTGACTGCCTCCAAAAAGGGGGGGGCGGCCCAGAACCGGAGCCAGGGGAACCCACAATGGCTCTGATCTCCAGTTGCCAAATTTTTCTTTCAGATTCCCAAGGCTCTCCACAGAATTCTGCCCAAATCTCTTCGCTAGCAATGTCCAAAACCAGAAAGTTAGCCCACCAGTTGTCCAAAAATGTACATTACCTGTGCCCCCTTGAGGAGAAGGAGGGAAGATATTATGCCCCGGTACAAGTACAGGGGCAGGGTACAATCTCGGCACTGGTGGACACTGGATCTCAAGCTACCCTTCTGTCCAGAAGGGCCTTTGACGAACTGAATGCAGGAAGGGGAGAGAATTACCAAATTCCTCTCACCTCTCTTCCGGGACAACTACAGAACTTTGACGGGAAGGAAATTCCCGTTGAGGGGACTGCAGACTTGGACATTAAAATTGGGCGACACAAGCTGAAACACCCGGTCATAGTTGTGACCCCGGAGGGCACCCCTTGTTTACTAGGGAATGACCTCCTGAGAAGGTTGTCACCCCTAATAGATTGTGTAAACAAGGTCCTCTGGACCCAGACTAGCCGACCAATAAAATTGAAACAGAGTGTCAACCATGTTAGTTTAAACGGCACCTGCCACATGGTTGAACAAAAATCTGACCAAGTAGAATTTTACTTCCAGAACCACCAAATTCCAGACGTGACAGTCATAGCAGTAGGACAACAGACTGGTGATGGGGGGTCCTCTCTATTTCTGAAAATCAACCTTCCTTCCAGTCTAAAGTGGTATTCCACGCTGGAAGGAAACACTTTGAAATTCTATACCAATCCACAATCTGAAACTCCCACTCCTATAGTCCAGAAAGATGTGAAATCAGCTCAAAGCCTGGCTGATATTCAGCAAATTGGAGAGCAGTTGTTCATCCCTGTTCAGTTAAATGATGGGAAGGACTCTGTTCTCGCTCGAGTGTGTGTGAACAACGGTAAGAGCTTCATCAGCGAAGCCATGTTTCGCCAACTCCCAAAAGATCCAGCCATTCCCACCTTCAAACTGATAGACAAATGGGAAATGGACCTGGAAGCACCTAATTCCAAACATCTCCTGCCAAGCAGGTGTATGCTCAAAATCTCCATTGGCAACAAGAGCATAGTCCACAATTGTTGGGTCGTGCGAGACGTCACTGCCGCCTTTTACTTAGGCAGTGACATTCTCAATCGCTTTGCCATTAGTTTGGACCTAATAAACTTCAAAGCCTGGTCCCGATTAGCGGATAATCCCATGGGCTTTGATGATCCAGAAAAAGCATTTAGGTCAGCTCAATTGCTACCTTATGCAGTTGAAATTCAGGTTAAAGGGGAAGTCACCATCCCAGAAAGGACCCGACAATTCTCCCTGGAAGTGAAAGTTAAAAGGGGACAAGAGTTGAAAAACCCTGATGCTTACATACATCTAAATGCTTCTCTCCAACAGCAAGGGTTGGGGGTAAACCCAACACCATTAGTCAACATAGAACATGACACCATTCCAATAGAGGTGGATAACAGCGACTTAAAGAGTATTACTCTAGCCGCAGGCACCATTATTGGAATGGCGGTTGATGACCGACATTTCTCCATTGATCTTAGAAATGAACTGTTAGGACCAATCCCCAAGGACTGTTTTGACAGTGACAGTGAGGACAATACAACACCAGACAGGATTTTTACCCGGCATGGGGGGAACTTCCTGGTGTGCACTTACTGCCCTTATGGTAAGGAAGATGTGACTTGTGAATTCAGGAGGGATGAGGTGATTTTCCAGGTTCATGAAGGCTGCCTTGCCCACCTGAAGCCTCCGGTCCAAATCAGCACTCTGACCAGGGACTTCTCCACCCAGCTGGAGGAGGCTGCGGAGATAGCCAAACCAGAAGTCTTTCCAGGCTTCAGGCAGATGGTGGAAGAGAGAGTCAATCTAGCTGATGCCTGTGTGACTCTGGAACAAAAGCAAAAGTTGAAACAAGTTTTCTTGGATTTCCAAGATCTCTTTGCGGTAGACTCATATGACTGTGGTCGCACTGACATCCACACAACAACAATCCCCACGGACCCTGGCATGACTCCTGTGTTTGTGAAGCAATATCGCTTGCCTCTCGCATCAATGGAGTCCCTTACTGAAATAATTAAAAACCTTGAGTCCCGGGGAATAATCCGTCCCGTCCACAGCACCTTCAATAATCCGGTGCTGGGAATATTGAAGCCAAAAGGCCAGTGGAGACTCTGCGCCGACCTTAGGGAGCTCAACAAACGGGTCCATACTTCCCGATGGCCTCTGCCCTATATTGACCAAGGGCTGGCCCAGATTCAGGGGTCACAGGTATTCACTGCAATAGACCTGACCAATGGATACTGGACCGTGCCTGTCAGCAGGGAGGACCAATACAAACTGGCTTTTACCTTTGGGGGCCAGCAGTACACATGGACCCGGACTCCCTTCGGATACCTCAACTCCGGCAATGAATTCAACATTTTCCTACATAAGGCCATGCCCGACCTGGGTGCGAGGGGTAACCTGGCTTATGTAGATGATGTCCTCATCAAAAGTTCATCTGTGGAGGAACACATAGCAGAGATCCGTTATGTTCTGACACAGTTGAGGGCTGCCGGAGCAAAACTTTCCTTTCAGAAAGCACAGTGGTGTAGAACCCGTGTTAATTTCTTGGGGCATGAGATTACTCCTCAGGGTCTCTGTCCCCAGGAAAATAAAGTGGAAGCACTTCAGAAACTGAAAGACCCCACAACTCTGCGGGAACTAAGGAGCCTCCTTGGACTGACTAATTACAGCAGAAAGTTCATTGAGGGCTACGCAGAGATCACCAGACCCCTGATTCATCTCCTGAAGGGGGGGGTCAAGTGGGAATGGGGTCCAGAACAAGCCGAGGCAGTAAAACAACTCAAAAGAAGCCTCTCACAAGCGCCTTGCCTAGCTTACCCTGTCAGAAACAAGGAGTTCTTCCTGGAGACAGGGTTCTCTAATACGTGCTTGACGGCAGTATTATACCAAAAGCATGACAAGGTCAATAAAGTAATCTCCTATGCGAGCAAAACTTTATCCTCTGTGGAGGAAAAATTCAACGATTGTGAGAAGGCACTCCTGGCAACGGTGTGGGCATTGAAGAATTACCGCCCGTTTATCCAGGGGGAACACATCATAGTGGAGACTCCACACCAGCCTCTGCAATATCTCCAAAGTGACAGAATCCGGGCCGGAAATGTGAGTAATTCCCGAATTACTTCCTGGATTCTGTCAATGCAAGGCTTTCCTGTGGAGGTCAGATATGGCCAAAACAAGAAGAGTCCCCTCGCGCAAGGTCTGGCTGACTTGCATGATTGTGCCAGAGAAAACTGTCTCGAGGACGAAAGTCTAAAAATAAAGGACAACATGGAGGCATACCTTAATTCCCCCCACAAAGTCTTTGAAGAGGACAAGTGTGAGGGAATGCCCACTGTCTATGTGGATGGATGCTCTTACCATGTTGACAACAACGGGGAGAAAGAACTGGTGGCCGGCGTAGGGAATGCATGGGTGAATGAGTCCCCAGAACCCTCCGCTGGATACAAAATTGGTCCCCGAAGTAGTCAGGTGGCAGAATTGATGGCTGTGCATCAGGCCATCCTCACTGCTGTCCAGCATCAACTCCACGAACTGGTCATAATCACAGATTCGGATTATGTACGGAACGGGTTCGTGGAGCACCTGGTTAATTGGAAAACCAGAGGCATGTTATGTGCTAACAACAAACCCTTGAAACATGGGAAGTTGATCCAAAACATTGATGATCTGGTCACATCGAATGAGATGACCATCTACTGGAAAAAGATCAAGGGTCATTCCAAAGTAGAGGGACCAGACAAAACTGGAAATGACTTAGCTGATCAGCTGGCCAAAACCGGGGCCATCCAAGGGGATCTAATTGAGATTGAGTCCCTATTGGGGGAAATCCAGGTCACTGCTATCACTAGGTCCCAGACAAATGCTCACAACGACCTTTCAATTGCACAATGGAGCAAGGAGACCCCTGATGCTGATTTGATTACCGCTCAGAAGGGGGATCCAATAATTGGTAAATTTTACCAGCACCTTGAGGACCCTGAGAACTTTCCCCTGACGGATACCGATTACATTGGGAAAGAGGACCTAAGAGTGTTGATGAAATGTCCAAAAATGTTCCGGATTCAAGACGGTTTGCTGGTAAGGAAATCCAAAGCACGATCAGTGGGTGGTTCCTACCTCATTCCGAAGCCTGATGTTAAGTCACGCCCATGATGCGGCCACCGCCGGTCATAGGGGGTTTCACACAACACTGGAAATCTTAAGAGAGGTTGCATACTGGCCACACATGGGCCAGGACCTCAACCAATATTTGAAGGGTTGTCTTGTGTGTGCACAATTTCAGCCGACATCCCTCACACACCGGGCGCCTTTACAAAAGAGGGGAATGACACTGCCATGGTCAGATTTACAAATCGACTTTGTAGGCCCTGTGATTCGCTCGGCTAGGGGGAATAAGTACATGTTGACTGTGACATGCTTGTTTACCAAGTGGGTGGAATGTCTCCCAGCCCCAAATTGCAAGGCAGAAACTGCAGCTGCCTTGATGATTAACCACATCTTTTCCCGTTTTGGTCTACCTCAAAGGATTGAGTCAGACAGAGGTAGCCACTTCACCAGTGAAGTAATGACAAAGATGTGGGAGATACTGGGGGTCAAGAGAAAGCTGCATATTGCTTATAGACCAGCTTCTTCTGGGGCAGTAGAGAGATATAACCGAACCATTGTGAGCATGTTAAAGAAGTTTGTGGCAGATTCTGGGCCAAGTTGGGATATCCGATTACCTCTGGTCCTAATGGCTATCAGATCTACCCCTTCATCTGCAACCAAAATGTCACCATTTGAGTTGATGACTGGGCGCAAGATGGTGCTTCCTCAGCATTTGCTCTATAGGACCCAAGAGCAGACACTGATAAATGCCTCCACTACTCATGAGTATGTAGAGAATTTAAGGAAACACCTCCAACATGCTTTTGCTTATGCTCAGCGGAATCTAGAAAGATCAGCTGATAGCATGAAGACCCATTATGACCTGAAAACTTCCAGGAAGGAATATCAGGTGGGGGACCGGGTCTATCTATACAACTTCCAAAGGAACCAGGCCAAGCAGCGCAAATTTTTGCCTACATGGAAAGGACCCTTTGAGATCGTCGACAAGATCTCACATGTGGCCTACAAAATCCACATCCCCAAAGGCGGTTCGGCAGAGGGGGAAGACAAGTGGGTCCACATAAACCAGTTGAAATGTTGCCATCCCAGGCACACTCTGCAACAACTGGAGGAATCCTCTGGAATCCTAGCGGGTACTGTCTCAGACTAATTCAGTTCCAATCATAAAACATACCACATCTAGTCTCTAACATACTGTGATTTGTATGAAACTGTCTCTTAGTCATACTGTTTTTATTAAAATAAGAATGTAATGTTTCGTTATGATAAAATGCATATGCTGCCCCACTATCTCAACAGTGGTGGAAAAACGTCTATGAGTAGGTATTGCCGCTCTTCCTTTGTCGTCCTAGGAGAAAGAAAACCTGAAGAATGACCAAGAAGGACGATCCGGAGACCGGGAACGAAGATCCAACGGGCCCGGGGTACCGCCCAATATTCCCATCAGGACCGGCGAGGAGAACCAATCGATCAGTACCGGATGGAGGAAAAGATGCTGAACTGTGCCATCTATTGGAAGAAGATGAGGAAACATCCCAGGTCTTGCGAGTCCCATTCGTGAAATAGAATGGCCATCGCAAGAGGGGGGCTTGTGGGATGTATTTACCCATGCATCCGAGCCCTACCTCAAAACTGTGCAGTACTGACATGGAAAACCTCATGATGGCCAGAGCTTCCCAGAAAATGCACAGGGAAATGCATGAAGAATAGGCTGCCACTCATTTTTGCCGATGTTATGGGCACAGAAGGACACTGCCTAAAACCACCATTGGACTACCCACACAGTAGTCTGAAACCATTGGGAATGGCAATGCTGATTGCCGAAAGCAAACCCATAACTGTGGGGAATTCATTCTTAAATCCCAAAAATGGGTGCAGTACCAGTACTCACCACTATCCAAAAGCCGGCAATTTAAAACAACACCAGATTTTACTTTTTTGTGTAAAAATGAATGAACCCAAAGCAGGCCAAAGAAAGACTTACTGAGAGGTGGATACAATGTAAAGTGATATTCTGAAGTGACTTGAAGGTTTATAACAAGACTGGCTGCGCTGTGGATTTCAGCAGTTTAAGTAAATTTGGACTGAAAGACACTAAAAAAAATCTAAATGTTTAAATTGACTGAGTGACCTACTTTTGAGTGTCACATAGGTTGCAATTGTTTAAATGTCATAGTTTTAAACTTAGAATCAGCCTTCTAGCTGCATATGTGAAAATGTTTAGTTTTATTTGAATGCAGAAACTGGGGAACAGAAATGACAGCTTAAAGAGATTCCAATTTGCCTGGCAACTACCCCCATCAGGAGTGAAACTTGAGTCACAGCTGTGTTCCCAGGCCTAGCTGCCCTTTTGCTGCTCACACTAAGGATATGCCATCTATCTGATAATTGAATTACCTGTGCTCTGCAGGAAAGTGAACAAAGCCCTGTCCTGGCTCAGGCAAATGTTTTATTGGCAGGAGTCGTAAATGGTCGTAAAAAGTGGCTTCCTCCTGAGGAAAGGGGAGGAGCACTGCCTGTGAGAGCAAGCTGGCTTGGCAGAACTGGAAAAACCAGAAATGCAACCTTGTGCTGAGGGTAAACCACACCCCTTTGGAGCCAGAACATAACTTTAAAAAGATGAATAACTCATAGAGCGGACATGTGAAAATGTTATAAATGATACCATAATTCTTGTGATTTTTCTGCCCACATTTTAAGAGGTTTTTCGACCCGGTGGCGTGTTCAGGGGGGTTTTAGCGGAAAAGTGGGGATAACTCTAAATGTATGCATGTTAAAAATCTGAAACTTCATCAGTTAATGTCCATACTTCCTACGCACATGTATGTAAAGTTGGGTCAATGTCAGAAATTGATAAATCAGTTAAAAAGTCAATTATGTACCATTTCTGAATGCAAGCTCTTAGAAACAGCAGATTTGGACAGAGACATGGCTAAATTCAGCCACACCATGTATATGTAATTTCAAGCAACTGTGTAACTGTGAAATATGTCTTTTATTATCAAATATAGAATGTGTGCAATCTGACAGAGGAGTGTCCTATCTGCAAGCCATAAAATGACATCCCTCTGACTCACAGTTCATTCCCCAATCAAATAAGAAATGGAAGTTTGACCAATTAGAAGCTGAGAGAGAGGTAGGGTCAGTGATGCTAGAACACACCCACATTCTAAACACATAAAAGCAGACAGACAGGACAGATAGGGACCTTCAAATTCCATCTGCAGCGGGACGCTCTGCCGGAAAAATCCATACTTTACCTCCATCAAACCTCCAGAGAGCCAAACTAGAGACTTCAATCTATCCAGAACTAGAGACCCAGACCAGAGAACCAGAGAGAGCTGACCCAGATCACTGTGAAGTGCAGAGACCAGAGGCGAGTTTAAAACCTGACCAGATCCATGGCGAGGCCCATTTCACTCAAGAATATAGTGTGAGTACATAGTAAAACTGTGTAGAACCCATCTCTTAGTTAAAATAATATAATTCAATCCATTTTAACCTAAGTAGAACTGCAGCTTAGCAATTGTGTTATCCTGCCATCATTTTTAAAGCTGAAAAAGTGTGCGTTTAAAATTTAAAATCTGAAAAACGACCTTTATTCAATCGTTCATATCTCCGCAACCGTTTGTGCTAGAGACTTGCAGTAACTTTCATTTTGAAGCTGAGATCCTAGGCTTTCCTAGGACCCCAAAACGATAGAGATAGTCCTTGTGGTTCCTCTGTAATAGCGCTCGACGCATTCGCGAATTTTACCGCGATTTGCAAATTTCTTCACATGTAAAACTGCTGCTGCTTGCCTTCCATTTGCCAGAAATTCGTTTAACCTGCTAACTATCCCTGCCTCATTGCCAGTGTGAGCCTGGACTAATATTAACTAGATACCACTCACCCTGAACCTCTGAAAGGGAATTAAAAGCATTTCCAGCATATTTCTCATCCATTGCTAGCACATATCAAAGCATTTGCCTGTGTTTTAAACTTCTGTCGTGTAAGCTTGCTGGGGTGAACTGATTTACATTGATTGCATTTCTGAGAACTGTGTGTTTTCCTTCCACTTCCTTGCCTTGCATCAAGGGGGGGAGGGGATTGCCAGAGAAAAGTGATCACATTGTTTGGTTGAAATCATATTGAGTATTTTCTGTACTGCATTCATTGAATATTGCATCCACCTGAGCTTACATAAAGCATCCTCTACCACATTATACTTTTGTTCCTATTTACCAGTGTGCTACCTTATCCATTTCATGTCAACTCATTAGTGATTATAAGAAGTGTGCTAGTGCCAGATTCTCCGTTGTTGATCTTTATCATATCAGATTAAGTGTGCTATTCAATTATTAATTTATTATAAAGTGTGATATATATATATTTTAAATTATCAAATAAACCTTTTAAACTTGCAAAACAGAACTACTTCTTGGCTCAGTGGGGTCAGGGGGATTCCAAGAGAGGGGTGTTATATAGGGGTAGTCATCCAGAACGCATGAACTGGACATAAAGATATATCAATAAGGGTTTTCATTCAGTATTCTAGACTAGGCGTTAACTTAGCTGTAGTGCTGAATTGAATCCTCTTACAGGGTGTGAGAGAGCTCAGGGTACTCGCTTGGATTAACGGCTCCCTCATCTTCCGTGAACATTCGCACAATAACCTTTCCCTCAAAAGAGGAAAGTAAACACAACAGTGAAGTGATCAACATCCACAACTTCCTGCCGCTTTACAGGCCTCGGAGGAAACCCTGTGGGAAACTTAGGAACCGGTATGTGACCACTCCCATCACTTTCCCTTGCTTGTTTTAATTTCTTTTATTTTCTCTTGTACTCCCTTTTTTATTTTATTTGATAAACATTTCCCTTTAGTCTCTCCACCAACCTGAACTACGCCTGTGGGAGCCCCGTTCAATGGGGCTGAGTAAACGTCTCCCTCAGCATGTATTGAGGGATCAAGGAACCTAATAGGGTCAATCCTCTCCTCACCGTTGACAGGAATTGTTCACTTTACCAAGCACGTCTATGAGACGCATGAGAGAAGGATACCGCCATACAGTTTGAGAATGTCGTTCCTCCCCCTCACTTTCCCCCTCCTACCTAGACGCCAGTCACACACGCTGTGCGTGAGAGCTACCCGGCTCTGTCTTAACAGAGCAGCGCCAGCAGTGGGGAACACATCGGCCGACTTTACTCCCTCGGCTCCAGACGAGCCACATTCTCGACCGAGGGTTGGGGAGAAAAAACGGAAAGCCCAAATCAAGCATGGCCTCAGGGGACGTCCCTTCACACGAAACAGAGAGTCTGGCTGCCCTCTCTGGTTCCCCCGGAGCTTCTCCCTTCGTGCCTCACCGGGGCACCTTTTATCAAACTCCGCCCTGCCCACCAGTTGCTGAACTGCGGGGACCTCCTAACAGGAATGGAGGTGGAAACACCTCAGCAACACACCCGCTCCCCTTGTTGACGGAGCATACCAGGTCCCCTGGGACTTCTCGCGCTGGACACCGCTACGGAAAGCAAAACAGGACACGAGGGCCCATTTTACACACAACCCCACATGAAATGCTGGTTTACACTAGCATCAGGAATATCAGCGGTGCTGAAGACCAGCAGAAGGAGATTTAGCGGTGCCTAAGATCAGCATAAGTAGCATCAGCGGTGCCCGTGACCAGCGTCAGGAGCATCAGTGGTTCCTAAAACTAGCATATGGAGCATCAGTGGTGCCTAAGACCAGCATCGGGAGCCTCAGCGGTGCCTATGACCATCATCAAGAGTATTAGTGGTGCCTATGACCCTCATTGGGAGCATCAGTATTGCTTATGACCAGCATCAGAAGCACCAGCGGTGCCTAAGACCACCATCAGGAGCATCGGCGGTACCCATGACCCTCACCAGGGGCATCAGCGGTGCCTAGGACCAGCATTAGGAACATCTGTCATGCCTAATGACAGGATCAGGCTCTATCTAGCAGCTGTTAACCCATCAGCAGCAGCAACCCTTTAAGGATTACAATGACACCACCTTAGTGGACAACATACCACTATCAACATTGGCTGTGTCGGGAATGTTGAAATGTGGAATAAACCTTTCCACTTATGAGTTTTAATAAACTGGTGGTGAGCTACTGTACGAATAATGGAGCTGCTAGGGGCTGATACATGCCTCTGCATTTCCTAACATGAATAGCTTCTTGCACTGAGGGGGCGAGGACAGGGAGCTCTGGTGGCGGCCACAGCCCTAGCAGCAACCCAGACTATTGCTCAGTCGCTCATCCCAAGTTAGCAAGCCATAGGAAAGCCCTAACAGTGGCGACCCAGACTATTGCTCAGGAGCTCCTACCGAGACCCAGACTATTGCGCTGGAGCTCATACCGAGTTATCAAGCCATAGGAAAGCCCTAACAGCGGCGACCCAGACTATTGCTCAGGAGCTCATACCGAGAACCAGACTGTTGCGCAGGAGCTCATACCGAGTTAGCAAGCCATAGGGAAGCCCTAACAGCGACCCAGACTATTGCGCAGGAGCTCATACCAAGTTAGCAAGCCATGGGAAAGCCCTAACAGCGGCGACCCAGACTATTGCTCAGGAGCTCATACCGAGACCCAGACTATTGTGCAGGAGCTCATACTGAGTTAGCAAGCCATAGGAAAGCCCTAACAGCGACCCAGACTATTGTACAGGAGCTCATACCGAGTTAGCAAGCCATATGACATCCATTAGGAATGTAAGAGGAGTGCCTATGATAGCTAGCCCACCCCTGGTTACAAATACGTCATGGATGCACATTTACTAGCCAGAGAAGAGGGTCAAAAATCACAATAAATTGCCATGCATCTCCATGCCAGCCAACATTTATTAACATAAAGGAAGGACAAGCTATGCATGCACAACAGAGAAACACCAGACAGAGGGACAAGGCCTGCTCAAACCAATCGAGAAAAACTCAAAAGGCCTGAACTTCCTGTGGTTCAAGTACTTATAAAGACTTTCAGTGTTTTTGCCACACTTTTGGGGTTTCTGCCTGGAATGTTCAAGGTTTCAGGCTTGCAAGGACACTGCGAAGGACTGGTGTTCGCCCCATTATGCAGCCCCTATAACAAGCTCCACAGCAATGCCTGGGCATAGGCAGCAGTTGAAGCGTATCAAAAAAAGTAATGGAACGATGTTCCTTCTTCTTTGCCCCCTTTTCTACCTCACCCCCTTTTCCACTCCCTCTACTCCCCCATACTCAGCATCACTCCCACCCGCCGAGCACTTATTTAAAACTGCCTACCTGGTTCCTTCCTTTCCTCGACTCCACCCCACAGCGCTGTGTTTTCTAGTAAGACTGGAGAAAACACGGTGAAAGAATATGCTTTTAAATGACCAAAATTAGTCTGTCATAGTCCCCTTCAGTATGCAGCTATATGCAACCTCCCCTTCTAAACACTCACCATTTGCACCTTTTAAGGGACATGCCCAAGACTGAAGCCATTAACACACCCCTCCCATTACCTGAAAACACTGGTGTGCCTACAGCAATTCCCAGATCACTGCTGAGCTTGGCTTTTTGACTGCTTGGGAATGGGCTTTATGTCACAGTCTATTGAAATAAACATAACCAATCCTCTACTCCTCACCCTTTTCGCTCACAAGCTCTCGGCTTCCCTTGGCCCCCTTTCCCTCCCCTCCTACTCTCCTCTTTTTCACCCATAACACCGAAGGTCTAATCCAAACAGGTACTCCCCTGCTACTCCAGAACTATCAAGGACAACATTGCCTGCCTTGCTCCAGCCTTGGCCGATTTCTGCAATCACTGCTTTGCCACTGGATTTTTCCCCGATCTTGAACGGTCTTCCAGGTCACATAAAGTAAGGGACCGATGACAGATTTCCCTACCAAGTAAGGTACTTTTTACCAAAAAGTGCTGATGAATCTTTCATGCTAGTCAAATACTGAAACCAATCAAATGTGTGTGTGCTTCTGAAGACAGGCAAGTAGATGACTAGCATTTTTCAAATACGCAGTCCAAGTCCTTGAAATGGAATAGAAATCGACGAAGCCTCTTCAAATGACTTGCTAGCCTCCATGTTTCATGGACTAGGAAGCACATCCCTAGGCAACAATCTGTGGGATATGGCTCTTTTTGAAGCTTATATTTCGAGTGGGTCCTTTCCAGGCGAAAGTCTGGTAGTGCAAGGAAATAAAGCACTACTGCCTTAATTTGTTGGCCTTCTTTGATCCCGTGCTCTCACCCTGCACCTTGAAGAAGCAGTGCTTTCAGAAACACCAAGAATTCTTCTAAGTGCAAAGTCAAGCTCTGCTATCTACATGCACATATTGTTCACTGAAAAACAAGGGATGTCGTCTCTCGGTCCAGCCTCTTTTTCTGTGTCAACCCACCTTCAGATTCATACCATCACACAATTCCTGGAAGTCAGTATCATTATGGAAGACCACAACGCGAAAGATGGGAAACGCCACAGCCTCCACCACACCAGAGACACTTCTCAGAAGCCAAACAGAGAGAAGGGTGTGCAAATGGCCGGTCCTAGGAAATCATTTTCAATCACAATTTGCTCCTTAAATTGTGGCCTCTTGAAGTAGGACAGTGAATGATTTCCCGGATATTTTAATATTCACCTTTGCAGGTGCCACGTTTCTTCTGTCCTCGACAATGTGGCGCTGTATGTTACAGTGATGCTGTTTCATCCTGATCTCCTGCTATTCATTTAGTTATTCACCTTAAAAGCAAGTGAGGTTGCACATAAAAAAAATACTAATGCATTGCTTAAAAGTAGGCCGCTTATTTGATGATTGCACAATTGGTCGCTATGTAACCTTGAAAGTATAAACATCTAAATCCACTTTGGCACAAGTTGAACCCAAGGCTTCAGGTTGCATCACTTTAATAGCTAGTGCATTAGCTGGTCAACTTGTTTCAGGGGTCAACCAGTGCATCTGAGCGTGCACTGTGTGGCTGCATCTTAAATACTCTTCCAGAATTGCCTGACTTGATTGCAAAGTTTCAGTGGCTTATTAAGTAAGGTACTGCAGAGTGGAGGCGCATTCTCACCTGACTTCTGAAAAACAAAAGAACACATTTGGAAAGTGTGCACGCTGTATGCGCTCTACATCAGATTGGGTCTTTGCCGCGTGCATGGAACAAAGAATGTACACACTTTGAATGAATTATCCTTCGAGATATGGTAAAGTCAGGTGTTGATCCCAATCCCATTTCATGGGCAGATAGAACCCAGAACAAACGAAAACATGATTTGTGTTGATATATTATAATAATAATATGTCGTTTTTTTAATTGTGTTTTGATACTTATCGTACCTTACAAAACATGTAATCATATAACAATCATAAAACGAAAAACTACATCACTGAATAAAATCCACTCATTCGTTCTAATGCTATAAATGATCTAACACATCGTCGTATAATTTCAAACTGACACAATACATTTCTAATTCCTTAAAATAAATATAAAATCTGAATAATCAGAATAGTAAGAGAAGAAAAGCAAAACACATTTAAATTTCATTCGTTGATCAGTTCCACAAATGTGTTGTAGAATTTCATTTCGACTAGTTTCAACTTGTTAAAAATAACGACAAGAAATCTCGCCAGAGCAGGGTTTTATGTTGTACTGCATATTGGACATTGCAGTTTCAGAGAGCCTGGTAACAAGGTTTACTAATTACCATTACTGTCACTCGCATTTGTGGTACACAATGTATCAACTTGGAAGAAGGCAGGCATGAGTCACCCCTGAGGAGTATCCACCCCTTGTTCGAGCAGCAGCTCCTCCTCCTCCCCAGTGACAGACACAGGCTATTTGATGCCCCACATACGGATTTATGCTGAATCACTCCCTGTTCTAATTGTTGTAATAACAGGTAGGATTATTGCCCAATTTAATGGAAGGAGAAAGGACTCTTCCAAGGTTATTTTGAATGAAATGACGTAGGGCTAAGTGGAGCACTGATTGCAGACTCTGGGCCTGATTCTCAAGTGGGTCTTAAGTAACGAAAAGGTTGTAAAAAGCATTAACGACCTTTTCGGTACGTAAGACCTATTCTGAAAGTGGCGCATTCTTCCGAAGTCGGTATGAATGTGCCACTTTCAGAATATATGTGGCGGTTGCTAGGATGGGTGGGAAACCAACCTAGCAACCACCACATTCTTTATCTGCCATTTAAGACGGGTATTCTTGCAGCACTGCTCCACTTTAAAATGCACGTTAAAGTGGCACACATATATGGTACTATTTCGGTACTGTACTGTGGTAAAGTAGGAAACCGATCCCTCCGACCACAGTACTGCAGCATAGAATGGGACAGTACACTGGCAGAGACATGAATTCCGTTCTAAAAGATTCTGGAAATAGGGAGCTCACACTAGTGAGACGACATGATAGCCAACCATGTGGAAGACACGTTTAAATCCCTGTATGTTGATGAGGTGAAAGAGGATTGCGCTTTTCCTATAACACATGGCCGGCCCACAGAATAAAGACAGTGGAGATCAGTGCAACTAACATTGGCTGACCCGATGCACATATTAGATTACTGCAGAGGCCAGATGCCACATGCCTCTAACTGTCCTGCTGCTCAGCAGTCCTGTGGCCAGTGTCATATGCTTAACAACTACAGCATGGTATGCCAGGTACATTTCCATGAGTCAGCCATGGGATAGGTGCCAATATGCAGAGGCATTAAAGGAATGGTTCGGTCAAACATTTTTATTGCCCCTACGGGTCGGCCATGTGTTTTTAAGCCTAAGTCGCTCGATTTTAGAAAAATTTCCTATGGACCTTACCCGAGTTTTCATCCATTAAACGCACGTGAAAACAAGCACCAGGGAGCTGCCATTTTGTGATAATCCTATCATTTCCCCCATCGCCCTGGCTGACCTGCTTTTGCAGCACTAAATCATATCCCCCGCCCCTGAGCCTGTCATCAGCAGACGCGTACCGCCCATTTCACAACGCCAAAGCACGTCTCGTGTCAACATTCGCTGCGCTTCAGCTAATGACGTGTCGCCATGGAAATGGCAGGACGCCTCTTTCCTCAATAAGTATAAACAGACCATTTCACAACACACAGCAGCAGATTTTCGATTCCATTCCTCTCTCTGTGTTACTTTGAGTATTCTGTGACTCGTTTCTGTGCTCTGGTCAGCTACCTTTGTTGCTTGTAGCCCGAGTGGACAGATATCAGTACCACCGCTATCAATTATTTTAGTTTGCAACACACAATGGATACAATAATGCCCTACATGTACGAGCCCGAGTATACCGAGGAGGAACTACTGGAAAGGGAAACACGCGAAAACGATGGGGCTTCGGACAGCAGTTGGCAGGACGAATCAACGGATGAAGACACTGGACCTAGTCGCATGGACGGTGTTTCCACCTGGTGCACATGCAATTGGTGCGAGCTAATGCCGACCGAGGAGGAGAACTGCTGCTGCTGTGAAAACTCGGGATGCGTCGCCTACATTTCGGAAGGCGAGCCACGACCGCAATGCATCACCGAGCTGCCAGACTTCAGGGCAGCCTGCCTCACACTGTCCGTGTTGAGGATAATGATGGTGCTTATGCACGAACTGCGCGCAACTGTTCGTCCTCGTAATCCGAGTAACGAGTAAGTATACTCTGCTTGTCATGCCACTACTATTTCATGGTCTTCTACTATATCCAAAATTACATATACATATCATTGTAACGCATGAAAGTCGTTCAATAGTGTCCAGTGTCTAGATAGCATTTGTTCGAGCAGTATGCCATTAGTTACAAGAATTGTCATTGACAACAAACGTTTATTAAAATTATCTTGGTCATTTAAAAACAGTTTGTTTCATTCCTTTTCACAGGTGGTACAGGCTGGTGGCCTATCGTTCCTTTACATGGTGGCTTCACGGGAGGCTTGCACACCGCGTTCGAAGAGTGATACCTGCCTGTGCTGTTCGTGCCATAAGAGAAACATTCCCGAGTGCCAGCGGTCAGTACAGGGAATTTTCTCTCGCTGTGCTGCAACCTGAACTGTACAATGTGTAAACTTTTGTATTTTTGTGTCATCAAAATAAGCTACAAAATAAAACACCACATATATTTTAACAACGGTTGTTTTGATTTTTTAAATCAATCAAGTGTGTCTCCGTTCAAGGATGGACGTCAGACACCTGTGCTCGGAATGGGTGAAGTTCAGGTCGCTGTGAAGCGGGGTGGTCACTATCTAAGCTAACCAAATATATTATCAATAATGCATGCACTAAATAACACTTGTTCAAAGTCTTTCAGTCGGTTATGTCTCTATAAAAGTCACACATATATCAATACTATCAATGAACATTGGATTATACAGGCCTTAGGTCAAGGGTCTTGACCACTATAATACAATGTTTGAAGTATGGGTCTGTGCTCACAAGAATCTCCGATATGTGGCATTTGTTATTGATAGGCAACGATATACTGCAGTAGGGGTCTAATGTTAGTTGGGGATCTGCTAGGTGGCCATCATGACGTGGTCAGTGGTCTGGCACATGAAGAGAATACCTTGCAGGGATACAGGGTCAGAATGGCAGTTACTTTCCACTGGCAAGGGTGCGTGGGCAAGGACACGTTTGTGGAGATGAACGAGCCACGTGCATGGTTCAAGCCGGTTCACATGCAGGACCGTGATCTCAGAGAGTGATGTGTTACATTTATTAGCTGTTGCAAATACCTCTGCAGTTTTCCAGTCAGAGTGGGAACGAGGCTGTGGGCCATGTGCTCTGCGCGCTGTACTATCGCAGTGAGGCCTGGTCACCAAAATGGAGTGGAAAGGGGGTACAAAAATGGATGCCCCGTGTCCTTTAACATCACATAAGGGCAAGGGACGGGCGCAAACGGCCAAGGTGCCAAACAGCATGTACACTTCAAAAGGTATCCCACGCCCAGGGGCCATCGCTCACATGGCCTCTTCAGACCCCGTGTCTCCAGGCAGGCCTCCCCTGAGGCAGGCCGCCCCCCTGCAATCCACATAAGTGTGTCTCCATTCAGCAGTCTTCCTGTGCCTTATCTGCACGCCCCAGGCCCATCCATCCCACCCCCTCTATCAAAGGTGGTTCGCACCCGGGGATGAGCGCTGGCATGGGGGGCTGTGACGGGCGCAAACGGCCAAGGTGCCAAACAGCATGTACACTTCAAAAGGTATCCCACGCCCAGGGGCCATCGCTCACATGGCCTCCTCAGACCCCGTGTCTCCAGGCAGGCCTCCCCTGAGGCAGGCCGCCCCCTGCAATAAACATAATACCACGACATACACACGTCATTCATTCACAAACACACCCCTGTTTCTAATACTTTATAAACCACTTGATATGTCTCATGAGAGCATCTTTGTGCTTTGCAAGTCAACTCCTGAACCTTCTACCTGAGAAGCACTGAGATCTATGCTAATCTGCTCGTCGCCGTGCTATCTGTGACCGCTTCGAGCAAACTCGTCAGTGTGCTACCTGTGGCCATCTACCTGTTCTCCTGCAACATACTGCTCGGCCTGCTGAATCCAACTGTTTGTTGGTCAAGGTAAGGCCATGTATCCTAGTCATATTTCAGTCATTTTTACATTTGAATCTATTTGCTATTACAGTACCCAATAGAGCTATGGTCATTGGTCTCATTGCTATTGACTTGAGTTTCAATTGTTATGCTATCAATAGGTCTATTTATTTCCATCTGTGTCAATTGTCATCGAATTGCATCCTTCGGGGTCCAGTCTATAATGTAAGCATGGTTCCTTTTTGTGCAAGACAAAACAGAAATTTCTGTAACTTATGCAAATACTAAGCCACACATGATGAACTGGTATAGTTCCGGCGACCAAAACAAACCTTGCATTGAGCATGGTATGGTTCATTTACTTTTTATGACATTTTTATTCATCAAGGTTTTATAATAATCTTGATATTTACTTTTCAGAATTTTCAACAATGCCTGCCTGTTCGATTAGCGGTTGCCCTTCGAAGACCCATGCTAAATCTGAAGGCACTACAATGCATGTATTCCTGAAAACTGTTGATCGAATAAGAGAATGGGTCAGATATTGTGGATATCCACTGGATGAGCTGGAAAGTAGAGTCCAACAAGTCTTTGAGGACAAGAGGGGTGATCGATACCGCATCTGCAGCCGGCACTTTCCCTCGAACATGTACACCACATCTTGGGTAACAAAGAAGAACAAACGGTGATCGACACGAAAATTGTTCGCAAACGCTATTCCCACTCTTTTCATCCACAATCCGCCACTGGTGAGTCAAGTGTCCATTTTTAGCTTTAGGCCTTGCAGTAGTGTGTAGGTAGCAGAATGGATTCATTTATATTTTAGGTGTTGTTTCCAATTTGTAATACTTTCGACATTGATATGAGTGTATAGCCTTTTGAATAATGACATTTATCAATATATTATTTTTAGATTTCATAACCCACATACGAAATCTATATATGGGCACAGGGAACTGTGCTATATTGCGCATTACTCAAGTATTCTGTCTTCTTACATGGCAATTTTAAATATTGGCATTTCATTATCAAACAATAATTTACCTTTACAACTTCTTGAGTATCCCTTGAATCTGAAGCAAGAACATTCTACTTCCGTCACGTGCTCGCAGTTATCAACCACTTCTAGCGTGTATCAGGTAATCATACTTGGCTATTCCGCTACAGACTTGTTTTATGCATGTAAAGTATTAGTTTGTATGTATCGTGTGATTATTTTACCAATTCCTTGGTTAGTGCTTTCCAATTGATATACACCTTAGTTGTTGTCCCCTGGTGTTTTTTTTCAGTTATAATTAGTGTTATCCATACTAATGCAAGTACTGTCTTTCAGGGAGATGCTGAAGCGTCCACCACATTGACAACAGCCCTAGATGTTCTTCAGCAGCCTGAGGTATGGATACTGACAGCTCAACTGACTGTGATCATCAGGACTGGAACACTTGTCGTTTGATTGTTCTACACCATGTTTCATTTGTGGTTAGCCGTTGATATGTACCTGTGCGGTCGACCTCAAGCGTGTGTTGTGTTTTCAATATTGTAATCCTTACTAATGCAAATACTATGTTTCAGGCTGTTGTTGAATCGTCAACACACCCACTTGATGCAGAGCCTCACATTCAAGTAATTCCGGTGGAAGCGGGACCATGCGGATACGAATCCGCGCAACAGCTTTCGGAAGTGCGCACCACATTGACAACAGCCCTAGATATTCTTCAGCAGCATGAGGTATGGATACTGACAGCTCCATCGAGCGTGATCATATAACGTGATTCCATTTGCTATACTTTCTTCCCTATTAACGCAAGTACTGTGTTTCAGGGAGATGATGGAGCTTCCACTACAATCACAAGATCCCATTTAGATGATGCAGATGTAAAGAAATCGGCGAAATAAGTTGATTAAATCTGATCATTTTTAAATATTCCTTGATTCTTTTAGATAATGCAACATTTGTGGTTATCTCTTTATATGTACCTGTGCCGTCGACCCCAAGTGTGTGTTATGTTTACGATATTGAAAACCATACTAACGCAAGTACTGTGTTTCAGGGAGTTGCTGATGCCTCCTCTTCAATACAATCATTTGTGGCAGTCCATGTAGAGCCAGAGGTATGGATACTGACATCTCCATAGAACTAGGTCATCAGAGCTCGAATACTTGTCATTTGATTGTTCCACACAATGTTTAAATCGTGTTTGGCTATTGAGATGTACATGTGTGTTCGTCCTCACGTGCGTTTTACACTAACAATATTTTGATACACAGTAATGAAAATACTATGTTTCAGGGAGTCGATGGAGCCTCATTCCGTGCTGTCTATGTGGATACAGAAAATATAGTCGTTGCAGCGCAAGAGGACGGGGAGACATGCGGATACGTATCAGAGCAACAGCGTGCAGATGTTGAAGATCGAGTCAAAAAATTTGTAAAGAAAAGAAACCAAAATAAGGTTAGTTACAAACAGTTCATAACTTTAGAAACATTTTTGTGCTGGGGACTATTTTATGTTTTTTTCCAGTCAATTGTACTATACTTTATCTTTTTAAACTGAACATCCCTTTTCCAATCTGTCCTCTAGTTACCCGTGGGTCTACGAACTATACATACACAGACAGTGAAGAGAATGAGAGATGTTGCTTGCCAGACCATTTACACTATGGAGGAACTATTAATTCAGACGTGGCATGTTGAGACTCGGGATGCTCATGTCCAATGGCCAGAACATGAAATGAATGTGTCCGGAGAATCCAGCAAAGTTTTATTGGACCATTGCTACAGTACGACTGCACCGCTGCAACAACATGATACTGGAAGTATTGAAGATAGCTCTGAAGTAGTCGCAGATCAATTCACACAATCTACACCCACCAAAAAATTGCCACCAAAAAAGATGTCGACATTGTTGTGTTCTCCCATCAATGTTGAGGTATCAGATGTTGAAATGACAGAGAATGAGCCAGCAGCAGCATTCACCGACGCATCAGAACTTGATAGCAGCGATATTTCTTTCAAATGTGGTGATATGTCCTCAACGTCACAGGCCGAATCAACTTTGACGCAGGATGACAGTCTAATGAAAGAGGGCAAATACATAGTATTCGACAGTTGTTTGATGGATATTATAAGTATGCTGAAATTTGGGCATTCCGTCAGAGGGAAAGTATGTGGGAAGCCATTGATTCATGTGACTCGTCAAAAACAAGGCAGTAACGTCACAATACATGCCGCCTGTAGATTACATCATAAGTTCTCATGGTCTGCACAACCGATGCTGGGGAAACTGCCAGCAGGCATTCTACTGTGTGCAGCTGCATCACTTTTTAGTGGCTTCAGTTTTAGAAAGTTAGAGTCTTTCTTTCAGTTTGTGGGACTCCATTTCATTTTAAAAAACGCTGTACTACAAATACCAACATGATTATCTGTTTCCGGCCATTAGTGATGCTTGGAAAATTGAACAATTGTCTCTAGCAAGTACATTCGAAAGGCAAACGATTCAGGCTAGCTGGCGATGGACAGTGCGACAGCCCTGGATTTTCTGCCAAGTACTGCACCTACCACTTTCAGGACATGGATAGTAAGAAAATTGTGAGTTCGGTAACACAATGTACATCCTCAGTGGCCATGGAGAAACTAGGATTTATAAAATCAGTGGAATATCTACAATCGAGGGGAATGCACATTGACCTCATAGCCACGGACAGACACGTTTCAATTGCCAAGACAATGAGAGAGCAGTTCCCACATATTAAACATCAATTTGACGTATGGCCTCTTGCTAAATCAATCAAAAAGAAAATCACGGCTGCAGGGAAAAAAAAAGGTTTGGAAAGTATTTCAGAGTGGTCCCAGTCTATCAGCAACCATCTTTGGTGGAGCTCCAAAACTTGTGAAGGGTCAGTGGAAATACTACTTGAAAAATGGCGGTCACTGATGCACCACTGTACCAACGTGCACCGCTGGTCAGAAAACCTACATTTCCACCAATGTGAACATGGCCCTTTATCCCCAGTGGAGGCACGGAAGAAGAAGTGGTTGAATCCATCTTCACTGACACACAAAGCCATTGAGAAGATTGTTTTCGATAAAACTCTATCAAGAGATTTGAGGGGACTGACAGAATTCTGTCACACAGAAGGTTTGGAGGTGTTCCACAATATGTGCCTAAAGTACAGGCCAAAACGCTTGCATTTCAGCATACAGGGCATGAGACATAGGATTCTACTTGCTGTCTTGGCCCATAACGAGAATCTCGGCCGTGAACAATCTAGGACGAAGGGTAATGTAAGGATGCCTCGCTACACTAAGGCCTTTTCAAAAAGAAGTAAGCAATGAGTGATCAAACCAGTCTATGAGGAAATGGAGTTCGACTTTGTCAAAAGCCTTATTGTTGCTGTATTAGAGAAGCACAGATATGCAATTTTGAACGTTTCTGTGCAGAGCACTGATCCATTGCCAACCAACATTGCCACTGTAATATGTCCACCCAAAGGAGAGCTGGTTGTGAAGTACAAATCCCGGTTTAAATAATTGTAATACGATTGTCTTTTTGTAAAGAAATTTTATTGTACAGTGTGCATACAAAGTACGCTAACCCTAACCCCTACCTTCACCATCCTGGGTGCCGAACTACCGGGGTGTCATCTTTGAATTCTGTCTCTATTCACCTCATATTGCTGACCTTGTCTATATGTGTATGTATATATTTTTGTTGATGTAACTAATTTTCGCGATCTCTTATAAATGCTAGGCACTGTTAACCGAGGGGAGGCTTGCGTATTGCAAATAATAATACAAACAAACAATAAATCTCACTTTCAAATCAACTGCTCGGGTACTTTATACTTTCACCTGACCTTCCCCAAAAAATTAAGTCTCAATAGTTATGGTTCTTTGGGGTTTCAAAGCTCGCAGACAACGAGGACAAAATTGGGGACTTAGAACGCGCCAAGCGAGCCGTTGCAGATGGGAGAGAAGCCAGTTTGCATTTGCACATTGAGGCGCACTACATAGATGGATTCGAAACTTCAAGTTCTCACAGATGGCTTTACTACGGGATGTTGCAAAGAAAGAATGTATGCTAATTTCTAGTGAAGGTCAGCGGCTTTGATTTTCAGCTCGCGCCCTGAAGAGGCCCACAACTCGCACTGGCAGTATAAGGTTCTATTGTTTTTTGACCTTGAGAGACAGGGACCATGCAGAAAGAACTTCCTTTGAAGGAGGGCTTGGGGGGTGCAATAACGTTTGAGACGATAAGGCAGAAAATTCTTAAACTAGACCGAGTTTCATGTTAGTTCAGTATACGAAAAATCGTTGTCAAGAGCACAGTGGGATTTACGGACTGCATTACGCAGAGACACAATGGAAATTGCAAATATAATGTAAGTAACTCTTTAGACGCTTTTATACCGGAATGAAGAATTAATGAATGGATGCATGAATAAATGAATGAATGAAGAGCTTTGAAAAGGTTTGTGGGATTGTCCTTGTAGCGGGCACATGGGCATGCAGGTCCACATTCCACACGCATGTAGACAAAAAGTCGTTTCTCATTGTGTACCAACCTCGATTTATTTAGTTAGTTTTCGCATTGATTTTAGAGCCGAACATACTCCATTGCACTATACTTGAAAGCAAATAGTTTCAGCTCGGCCGTAATAAATAAAATGAATAATATTAATAAAGATCGGCTGGCGAGACTAATTATAAATTTTATGTTTTCAAAATATGTATATAAACTTTTAATGTCAAATAAATGTACTTTACCAAATTTACCGTGTTGCTGTTTGATTTTAAAGTACAGTTTCATATTCCGAATTGTGGCGCGCTGTGTTGTGAGCTGATCTGTGTTGGTTTCTGGGTTCTGTGTGAAGTCGCGTAGAAGACGACTGGCCGCGTTTGCCTACGCAGCACAGAAACGTCACGGAGAGAGGCGGTGAATATGAATGTTTTGATAATGTTAGGCTCAGGGGCGGGGGATATGATTTAGTGCCGCAAAAGCAGGTCAGCCAGGGCGATGGGGGAAATGATTTGATTATCACAAAATGGCCGCTCCCTGGTGCCTGTTTTCACGTGCGTTTAATGGACGAAAACTCGGGTAAGGTCCATAGGAAATTTTTCTAAAATCGGGCGACTTAGGCTTAAAAACACATGGCCGACCCGTAGGGGCAATAAAAAAATTTGACCGAACCATTCCTTTAAAAATAATATTCCCTCAGTGCAAACCACAGAGCTTGCAGAGTGATACCAGCCCAGTGATGGTGAAGATTTGTCAACGTCTTCTCCATCTCGACTATCTGCACTACCAAGAACGCAGATGGTCTCATCCATTTCGAAAGGTGAGGGCCTACTTTGTAGGTATTCTGTTGCATATTGACATAGGGGCCTCAGTAAATATGATGGCAACAACATAGTTCACAAGGCAGAAACCACACCCCAAGCGTCTACCAACAAATGTCAGGATTTTCAAACATGATGGTTTGACTGTACCTCTTTTGGATGATGCATTTGTCAAGGACAGTCGATGGCAAGGACAAGCTCCAGAGCAGGCAGCAGTTGACTAAAATGAACAAACACTTAAGGCCAACACAACAATGTAATTTCTGATGCAACAGAATTGACAGAAACCATGGTAGATGCTGGCACATGTGGCCTGGGGCTATGTTAATACGGTGGATACCAAAAATCAAAGAGCCACTATTGCCTATGCAAGCAGAACCCTCACTGCTACAGAGTGGAAATAATCCCATATTGAACAGGATGAGCTTGTAGTGTTGTGGGGCTAAAAAAAAGAATTGTACATATAGGATCACCCTGTGCAAGGGGTGATTAAGCACAAGCTGCAACTGCAGGAGTATGGTTTCATGCTGATCTTGCGAGTGGGTGTTGATAATCCAGCAGACCACCTCTCCAAGCTACCAAAAAGAATGTCATTTTGAAGCACAAAAATTGGCTTTGTGCCTTATTTTAGCAGGATTTATTTTTAAAGTGCAGTGCATGAGGTAGTGCTAGTATGCAGGTGAGAGGCAGGGTTCAATGAATATGTAAATGTAACTAATTCACTTATGGAGACATACATTTGCAAACATTAACTGCTACTTTGCTTGGTGAATATGAAGGGTCACTATTATTGGCACCAGTGGCAAAAAGGGTGCTGTGTACACTTGTACATTTCCACAAAGGGTAATTGTAAGTCTACTCAAGTGTGTACCTTGTGTGGACTGTTCTGCGAACCACATGTGTGTGAATGGAAGAGCAACATATGCACTGTGATCTGTGGGATATTTTTACCCATGACGATGCGCCCCACTGCACCCCTTTTCCAATGGGGAAAGAAACAGCCAAAAATGGATGTGCTAACCCCTGTGCGCGCAAAAATCTGCAAAACTGCGTGTGGGTCACAATCGCAAAAGGCTGCACACCCCTGCCACACAGTCAAAGTGGGGGTGACAACAGAATTCTCACTGCAGGAGAATTCTGCACAGCTGAAATTGTTACATATTTCGCTATTTTTCCCCATAGAACTGAAAGAAATGTTGCTGGGCTGCCTTTTTCATGAGATACATTTCTTCGCTGCTGTCAGTCAATGAGGCCCGGCTTCTCTGGCCACACCGGATGATCTGTACCCCTTTTAATTTCAGTGATTCACTGAAAAATGAATGGATCTAGCGCCAAACAGCACTTTGAAGGTTGCCTATGCTGCATTTTAAAAGGCATTCTCGGTTTTTAGCCCAATTCTGTAGCCTTGCTTCATATCAAATGTAACAGCCCCCACTGGCATTCCAAGCAAAGGCTGGAGACTTACTTGCAGACTGCAAACAAAACTCAGCATTTAACAGAAGAACTGGTGCTGAATAAAATGTGTACTGCAGAGGAAACTCTGATGTAAAGGATTTAGTTTAAATGTGCTTTTTCCATGAAGAAGTGCAAAATCGCATGTTTAAAAGCATGTTTTTGGGGAAGGCCTCATTTTTTAAATGTCAAAAACATAGTCATGGTCTCTATGATCCCTGTGAGAAAGAGGCAACTGATGCCATCGGTCACCTAGATCCGCAAGAAAGGGAAGACATAACTCAGAGCGCCCAGCACGCATTGCGTCTTGCAGCCTTTGGGCAACTTCACAAAGTTTTAGGGATGGACATTCTTCCCCCAAAGATGATCGGGAAACCGAAGGACCTTCCAGTGGAATACACCAGCACGCGTAAGTGTTTCTTCCAGTATTGCAATAGCTTGCTTCAAATGATTTGTGCGTTTTAAGGTGTCTCCATGTTTTAGTAATTGCGCTGGGTCAAGGGTGTTAAAAATTTGCTTTGTTTTTAAAGCAGCAGTACTACCAAATTCCAGGCAAATAAAAAGAACTGGTTTTCTTGTTAAAACTGCATCGAAAATGGGGAGCCTAGTTGGCCTGAAAGCAAGTGGTGCCATACAAACCTGTTGGATGTTTATAGGTTTGGGACTGTCTATCAAAGGAAGAAGGGACCCACTGAAGGGATAGTAAAGCATATTGTACAACCTATTGTATCGGATATGCCGAAGCATTTGGAGTCGATGAGTTAGAAGTTCAAAACATTGCGTTTCACTGTCATTCATGTCGAAGGGCCATTTCGGTTCGGTGGACTGTAATTTGGAGCTGCCAGAGATGGCAGCTTTGATTTCGCCTGCTGCTGTGGGGGATTTGGTTAAAATGGCATTTAACCTGAGCCACCAGGGGGCGCTGAGATGAGCTGACGCTTCTCAGCTGATCTCCTCCACAGGGCCCGGTAATTATAGCTGTGAGCCCCCCCAGACTTCTTAAAGCCTGGCCCTAACAGCCTCGGAGGACGCCTGGAGGTGTTTGGAGTTGGCGGAGCGAAACTCTGGTGGAGTTCGGTGTGGAAATCTTTAAGATTGAGGCCTCCCGTAAGACGGCGCTTGAGGCCTGGCAGGCATCTCTGCTGTGTGAACCGCACAGACCTCGCCTGCTGTGCGATGGGGGAGGTGCGGAGGCCCGCTGGTTGCTGAGATCCTGGGGGGCCGCCGTAGAGGCTCTCGTCGAGTGCTGTGACGGGTGGCTGGTGGAAGCGGTGAACTACACTGCCCGGTCGGTTGAGGCGCCCGGTGGAGACTGTCCCGCGGAGCCCCCCCCGGATTGTCTTTTGATGTCTGTGCCCGGGGTGCGGGCTGCCGGGGCGGCCCCTTAGGACCCGGCACTGGTGTAGGTGCTGCCTGGGCTCATAGGAAAGTCGATCTATTGGAGCCGCTGAAGAGGTTAGCGCGGACCCGGCCTGCGGGGCGGCCCCCTCTCCCTGTGAGGATACCAGTCATCGCTGTGCATACCGAGCGGATCCACGTTGTCTGGCAGTGTGAACGTGGAGACCGCAATCTATCGTGGCCAGCTGAAGAACCCCCACCCGACAGATGGACATAAACGAAAAGGGCGGCTGAACCATCATTGGGGAATAGTGCGCTCTGGTGCATTTGCGCGGCTGCGCCGGACGCGGGAGTCTCCGGATCCCACTCCAGTGGATGAGGAGGCCACACTCGACGGTGAACACAGGGTTGCGGCAGCTGCAGAAGTGCAGGCCTGGAGGCCGAGGCGGTAGCTCTCCTGTGAGGATGCCCACTGCGTGGATTCTGGCTTGCAGGCGGGCTCCTCCTGTGCACACTGGAGTGCGTGTGCATTGCACGTCGGGGGAAGTTAGATTGCCCCTTCTGTGGAGGCCCTCAGCCCGGCGCGGGGGGCACCAAGGGACACCTATTTTCATCGGAGGGCTGCTTGTGCGGGGCTCTATTATTAGTGTGCAACTACTCAGGAAAGTCTGTATACTCCCACTGAGACGATTTTCTATCTGGCTGTGAGTACCATATTTGGTCCGCACTCTGCATCTTAGTTGTGGGAGGAGGACCCTGGCACCATGCTTTGCTCTTCTCATCATTTGCCATCAGTTGCCCTACATAGGCCCTCACACACTTTGATATGGGTTGGATCTGACCCAGTATGGCATTGGAAGTGGGGCTCGATTGAGGTGGGCACTTTAATCTGGGATAATGAGGATGAGTGGCTAGTCTCAGTGCTGCTTCCATTCGGTGCCCTAGGAGCGTTTGTCTGGCTCCTTGGTAGGTGGGTCGCTGCCCTGAAATTGGATGATTGGGGTTTAAGCATTACAGAGATTCAGACGATCTCCCCCTCAGGTGAAGGTTCTCAACATGCAGGCTGCACACCGTTCGGAGACTTCGGACACATCAGATGTGAGTCGTAATATGGTGGCTTTGTTGGAGGAGATCCCTGGTTTCCGCGCTGATATCAGCAAGAGGCTAGATTCTCTGGACAAGAAAGTGGACGATGTGGAGGATCGTGTTCAAGCCTTGGAGGCTAACCAGTCCTCCACCAACTTCTTTGAGACACAATTATACCTGCGGCTAGTGGATTTGGAGAGGAAGGAGGAAAAGATAATGTTCAAGCTGGATGTCTTGGAGAATCGGGAGCGGCGCTCCAATCTTAGATTTCGCGGGGTGCCTGAGCAGGAGGGGGAGACGGCAGCAGGCATCAGGCAAAAGGTTAAGGAAATAATAAAGTGTTTGTTCGGGGGTGAGAATACGGATGTCCCTACCATTGACAGAGCACATAGAGCCGGGGGCCGCAGAGGGGACCCTCACTCTATCCTGGTGAAGTTTCACTACTTTGTTGAGAAAGCTAAAATTCTAGAGTTGGCTCGCAAGGCAGGTCCTATTGACTGGAAGGGTGCCAAGATATCTATATACCAGGACCTATCAGCGTTTACGCTGGCGCGTCGCAGACTTTGAGGCCCCCTGACGAAGTGGTTACAAGCTAAAGGAGTGCGGTATAGGTGGGGGCACCCTTTCTCGCTTGCTTTTGAGTTTGATGGTGAGAAGTATCTTCTTATATCTGAAGCCGACATCAGGAAGGCAATGGGTGAACTGTTGAACGACCAACGCATGGAGCGGGATGCAGTTGAGGATGGGCCCAACGAGGATCCCCGTAAAGAAGCCTCAGAGTTCTCGGGGCGGCGGCGTGTCCGGGGACACAGGAAGTTCAGGAAAATAACTCCCCCCTCTCCAGAACTACCGGGGACATTAATATGGAACCCTCGCTATTCATATGTTTGTTGGTCCCTAGCCCAGGGTCATTGAAGTGGGTTCTGCCTTTATTGTGGGTCCAAGTTTGTATTCAGAAATCTGTTTATGCTAGCTAGGTTTGGCCGCATGGATGGGTTTAAATTGTTTTTTTTTTTCCTTTTCTTGAAGCCGGGGGGGGCTCCGTATAAGTTGTGTTTCTTCTTCAAGGTTCATCGTCCTGGTGGAGGCGATCCATGGTGGCCTGAAGGCTCGACAAGAGGATGTTGCAGCTCTTTCAGGCGCTCAAAGGTTGGGGTGTGGGGGTTGGGGGGATGGGTAGGGGTAGGGGAGGTGTTCGAATTTCTGGGGGCGTGGTATTCAACATACTCATCTTTGTTGAGGCACTGTGAACAGAGGTTTTTGAGCTAGGCATATCTGTCGGCCTCCCGAAGGAGGTGATTGGAGCATTTGATGATTCTCATGGGTGAGTCGGTACATCCTATATCGGTGGGGTCCCTCAACGGACGAGGTTTGAATTCCCCCACAAAGCGGTCACTGATTTTGAGGGAGTTTACCAGGCTTTTTTCTTTGTTCAGGAAACTCACTGGGTCAAGGGGAAGGAACCTGTTTTCAAGTCCTGGGCTGTCCAGTATCTGTTCCGAGCATCATATGCAACTAAGAAGCGAGGGGTCATTCTCTTGGTCTCTCCTGAGGCGTGTTTTTCTCCCAAGACGCACAGGGCGGATCCAGAAGGGCGCTTTATTATGGTAAAGGGGGAGGTGAAGGTTTGTTTATTCACCTTGGTGGGAGTTTATGCCCCTATTGAGGCCCAAGATGTTTTTTGGCAGGGGTTAGCACGGAGGATAAGATAATTTGCGAGGGAACAATCATAGTTGCGGGGGATTTCAATATGGTAGTATCCCCAGATAGGGACACAAAATCAGCTGGGCCGGGTCCAGATCTTAGGTCCCAACAGAAGTTAACAGACACTTTTCATCGGGTGAACGAGGAACTGGGCTTGGTTGATGCACATCCAGCGGACGGTGACCTGGACCCTCTCTACACCTATTATTCCTCTGTACATCAATGCTTCTCTAGGATGGACTATGTTTTGGTAGATTCCTCATTTAGGGACTACATCACAGATTTTAGGGTGGTGACGGTCCCTTGTTCTGATCACGATCTTGTCAAAGTTAGCTTGGGAGTCCCGTTGGCTGTCCCTAGAGCATCACGATGGACATGCAATGACTCCCTGTTAATGGATAGAGAGCTGCGTCAATCCCTATTGTCCTCTATAAATGACTATTTCCGTCTAAATGATACTGGGGATGTCAGCAATGGAGGTATGTGGGATGCGTTTAAGGCCACGATCCGAGGGGTGCTGATAGAAATGGGGGCAAGGAAAAAGAAGGCCCGATCTAGTATGGAGCTTGAATTGAGGGAACACATTTCTGCTATCCAGCCGGGAGGTAAATTAAGATCCCAGATAAGTCCTCTTCAGCGCGACCGCCTCCAAAAACTTAGAGCGAAACTCTCCGCTCTTCTTGTGGGACAAACGGAGAAAAAACTGGCGTTTTTGAAACAACGTTACATGGAGAAGGGAGAAAAGGCAGACAAGATTCTGGCCTGGAGGTTGAGGGAGTTACGCAAAAATAGACGGGTCAATCTCATAGTTGATCACTCAGGGGTACAACGGTTGGGAGATGCTCAAATTGCGGAGCAGTTTAAAGAATATTATGAGAAGCTTTATGCCACCGAATATATGGGTGATGGATCCGACATAGACCAGTTTTGTGACTCGCTCCCACTCCCAGGTCTGTCACGAGAGAGTGCCGCCTCGATAGAGTTGCCCATCTCCCCCCAGGAAGTGGTCGATGCAATTGCATCTATGAAGAGTGGAACCGCCCCAGGGGACGATGGGTTTACTGTCAGGTTTTTTACGACCTTTCGTTCCACTTGGCTCCGTTCCTAACTAGGGTGTATAATGATGCGCTGGACTCGGGCTGCCTCCCTCCTTCTATGATGTCGGCACTCAGTGTGGTCCTCCCCAAAGAGGGGAAGGACCCCTCGCTCTGTCAATCTTATAGACCCATTTCTCTTTTAAATATTGATGTGAACTTGTTTGCTAAACTCTTGGCGAATAGATTGTCTCGGTTTCTCCCCACGTTGGTTCATGGAGATCAGGTAGGTTTTGTCCCCGGGCACCAGGGATCTGATAATATCAGGAAAACGCTGGGTCTGATGCACGAAGTGTCCAGAAGAGAGTCAGAGGCTTACCTCCTCTCGCTGGATTCTGAAAAAGCTTTTGACCACGTAGAGTGGCTGTATATGGTGAAAGTTCTCCGTAAGTTGGGCTTTGGCGATAATTTTTGCAGATGGGTTTCGGCTCTGTATAGCGGTCCCTCGGCTCGGGTTTTAGTTAATGGTTGTATGTCCTCTAGGTTTCAGCTAGCCAGAGGGACACGCCAGGGGTGTCCTCTTTCCCCCTTGTTTTACGCCCTGGCTATGGAGCCTTTGCCACAGCAGTCAGAGCTGATGAGGCAGTGACGGGGGTGCGCTGTGGAGATCATTAATTTAAATTGTCCCTCTTTGCGGACGTATATTTAACAGGAATTCATGTCTCCCTTCCTCGGTTGTTCGACCTGGTTAAAAGTTTTGGGGAGTTCTCCGGACTTAAAATTAACATCTCTAAGTCTTGTATTATGCCCATGGACGAGCAGGAACAGGATATTAAGGGTAGGAAGGTAGTCCTTGGTGTGCGGGTTGAGAATGTCAGTACCAGGTATTTGGGTACCGCCCTGCCAAGGGATCTTAGTAAGATCTTCAAGTTGAATTTTCTCCCCCTGCAGGCTCGGCTTTTTAACGACTTGGCTATGTGGGCTCCCCTAACTCTCTCATGGTTTGGGCGTATGGTCACGGTAAAGATGAATGTTCTCCCAGACTTCTTTATCTCTTCGCCTCGCTCCCCTGTCACATACCAGACTCTTTTTTTTGCATCTCTCCGAATGCGCATTTTACGCTTTGTGTGGGGCGGTAAAAGAGCAAGAACAAAATACGATACCCTAACCCTTCCTAAAACGCTCGGAGGGTTCGGCCTCCCAGACTTTAAACTGTATTATAAGGCAGCTCAGCTGCGGGTGATGTTGGAGCACTTACGGGATGACCTTAGGACGTATTGGGCTTAAGTGGAGGATGTGCAGGTTCATCCTTATAAGGTCAGGAACTTGCTCTGGTCCCCCATGCGTTCTCGGCCAAAAGCTGTCAAAACCCACCCGATTCTATCTGTTCTTTGGGCATTATGGAAGCCAAACAGGGACAATTATCTGTTTTTCGTCCTGGCCAT
Source organism: Ambystoma mexicanum (assembly GCF_040938575.1). NCBI lineage: Eukaryota > Metazoa > Chordata > Amphibia > Caudata > Ambystomatidae > Ambystoma > Ambystoma mexicanum. Next base: position 597,966,800 of record NC_090924.1, read on the forward strand.
CCCCCCTGTCCTCTTTATGGGGTCCTCCAATCAATTTGGGGGCCAGGGGCTTTCGAGGGACGCAATCGTGGTCGGATCAGGGGATTGAGAGGGCTGCACAGTTGTTTCCCCAGGGGAGCTTCATCGATTTTGCCCAATTGTCGGGAGTGTTGGTGGATAATCCTCCTTCCATTTTTGACTATTTGCGCCTTAAGGGCATTCTTACTAGGCCTGACTGGGGGGTTCCCCTCTCCCGTCCACTGACTCCGTTTGAAACACTGTTTGTGGAAGCCGGATCCAGAAGAAGATTCCTCTCCAAAATGTATGGTGCATTGGTTGTAGCTAACTTAGAGGGTAGACAGGCATTCAAGCTGGTGTGGGAGGAGAGAATGGGTATGACCATGGATGAGCCCACATGGGGATCTGTGTTTAGTTCCATTTTTAAGGGGAACCTTTATACGGTGGCTATGGAGCATAACTTCAAAATTCTCCATTCCTGGCATCGATCCCCAGTCTCAATGTCTAAGATGTTTCCTAATGTATCCCCTATGTGTCCCAGGGCGTGTGCTGGTAGAGGGACATGGTTCCACATGTGGTGGGAGTGCCCTGTCATTCAGGTCTACTGGGCAGAGCTCCTAAATTGGATCAGGGACATACTGGGAACGTGCCCTTCCCTGCACCCCTTGGAGATCGTGCTGGATATTCCCGTACCAGAGAGTAATGACATGCCTTTCTCCAGGGTGACTGGGGCGATGTTGAGGGCCGGGAGGATGGCCTTGGCTCAGAAATGGAAAAACCCCAGACCCCCACAAAAGCGGAATGGTTTAACAAGCTTTTGAATATTTTCACCTACGAGAAACTAACTGCTATTGCCAATGATAAAATGTCTTCGTTTTTGCAGGATTGGACAAATCTGTTACATGAGGACTGTAAAGCCTTCACGCTCTAAGTTTCGTTGGACTCTGGTCGGAATGTATGGTTGGGAGGGGATGGTCGATCTGGACGGGCTCTGCTTGTTTTTTGGGTTTATGAGGGGCATCACCGAAGGAAAGGGGTGGCTGATAAGCCTTATTGGGTATTATGCTGTGGCTCTTCTTCCTGTGCACTTCTGAAATGTTATGTCCTGTTGATTCCTCTGTAGCTCATTGGTTGGGGGGGAGGAGGGTTGCGGAAGGTATAGGTGGGGAGGGGGTGTAGGGTTCTTAGTTGGGGTTGTTTAGTTCCTCTTGAATGTTTTTGTTGTTACTGAAGAATTTGCAATAAATACAAAGTGGAAAAAAAAATGGCATTTAACCAAATTGAGAGTGAAAGGAGTGTTGTGTTTGTGATTGCCTTCCTGGCCCCAGAACTCTGGGTACTCTAATGCAAGCACTTAAATTTGTTTCCATTGGCCCGACATGACACGGTATGTACTTTTTGTTACTTTGCATTTTAAATTTTTTTCCATTTTCTTTTACCACATGACCAGCTGTAAATGTTGCCTGTCCTGGCTGTTAATATTCAATGTTCTGAATGAAGCTACCAACGCTGTTCTACCTTTGTCTTCAATCTTTGTTGAATCCACCTAATGCAAGTTTCCGAATTGCTAATTGAGCAATACGCTTTGTGCCCTGGAGCCAAGTTGAATCTTCTTTGGATTAAAGCATGCTTGTTTGTTTGCTTTATTCACTTTTTATGCGCGCCAGACCCTTGGGTAACAGGGCGCAATAGTAAGATAATGCAAAGCTTACATGGTTACAACATAGAATGATATGCACTGATATGATATGGCATTTGTAACGCTCCTATACACAAGTGTTTCAAGGCGCGACGAGGCAGGGAGGGGGGGAACAAGGGGAGACAGACAACGATCCTACTAGGCAAGGTGTCATTCAGATCGCGCAAGTGCATGAAACAATAAATGTCAATAAATGTCTAGATCACAAATAATTACAGAATATACATTGTTCAAAGGTATGGTCAATAGGAGTTACAGAAGTATACATTAAGGTATAACGCAAATTATTACAATGGGAGGTAGGTGACACATTCAGCTCAGGTCAGTAGAGGTTAGGAGGTGAATGACATTTTTTCTGAAGCGAAGGTAGGGCAGGTCCCCTCTCAGGTCTTGTGGCAGTGAATTCCAAGTTTTAGCAGCCTTTACAGGGAAGCTATTTCCCCCGATCGTGGTGAGTCTGAAGTTAGGTATTATCAAACAGTTAGAATTGATAGCTCTGGTCGGTCTGAGAGAGGTTCTCCTGTGGAATTTATCTATCAAGTATCTGGGGGCGGAGTTATTGAGGGCTTTATGGGTCAAAGATAGTGTTGAGTTGCATTTTGTTGTCCATGGTCAGCCATTTGTGATGACGTCTGGTGGATGAGATATGGGTTCTTTTGTTTATGCCTAGTGCTGCTCTCAAGGCATTGTTTTGTAATATTTGTAATCTTTGAATTATTGTTTTGTTGGCTCCAGAATATAGTGTATTGCAGTAATCGATTCTGGAGAGGAATAAGGCTCTGGCCAGGATTAAACAACTGTTGTTAGAAAGGAATGGTTTACCGGCTCTTATCAATTTGCAGGTGTAAGCTGTAGTGGAGACCAGGGATTTTACCTGTTTATCAAGAGAAAGGGTGGAATCAAGATAGAATCCAAGGGTTTTTACATCCTTGGAGACTTGGATGATATTCCCTTCTATGTTGAAGGAGGAGAATTCCTGGCCTAGTTCTTTAATATTGGCTTGGGTGCCCAAAATTATCAACTCAGTCTTATCATCGTTCAAACAGAGGCCGTGAGTGGCCATCCATGCCTGGATGATAAGATATACCTTGTTCACCAATTCCGTGTCCTTCACGTGATCCCCAGAAAGCGGGAGGAGTATCTGTGTATCATGTGCATAGTTAGTGTAGGTGATACCTAGATGGTCCAGATCATCAAACGGGGCTTGGTGAAGATGTTATATAGAGTTGGGGAGACACAAGAACCCTGGGGGACACCGCACAAGATGGTGGTAGGATCTGCCGCTGCTGAGGGAGAGAAGACTCTCATGGTTCTTTCACTCAGGAATGACTCAATCCATCTGATGGCCTCTGGGGAGAAGTGGGCGGCAGAGTCCAGGTAGCTACAGAGGACTTTATGATCCACTAAATCAAAGGCAGCTGAGAGGTCCAGAAGTAGCAGAAGTACTGTCCTTCATTTGTTTCTCAGCTTGTCGATTTGGGACTTCAGATCAATTAGGGCAGTTTCTGTTCCATCTAAGGGACGGAAGCTTGATTGTCTTTCTCCTAGGAGGTTGTGTAATTCTAGATGCTTTTGAATCTGGTTATATGCAGCTTTGTCCAGTATCTTGAGAAGAAACGGTACCATGGTAACGAGGCGGTAATTAGTAGGGATGAGGGGGTCTAAGGTCTGCTTTTTAAGGAGGGGGAGCAGCCAGGATTGTTTAAGGTTGGCAGGGATGGTGCCTGAGGCAAAGGATGCATTAATCAGTTTAGAGATAAAGGGAGATAATTCTCTGGCAGCGTCTTTTATTAGTTGTGCTGAGCAGATGTCACCTTTACAATTGGAAGGTTTGAACGAGAGGATGATTTTTTCTACTTCCAGGGTAGTCATTTTGGAGAAGTGGAAGGTATTGCTGTGCGCCAGTACATCATTAGTGTGAAGCATTTTAGGCGAGTCCTGAATTTTCAGTGTTTCTTTTTTGCTGAATTTTATTTTGGAGCGTGATAATTTTATTTGCTAGGGCTTGTTGGATATCTGTGCACCAGGATTTGTCCTTGGTGCAAGTGTCCTGTATGGCAATTGGAGACTCAAGTTCTTTTAGAATGGAAAAGAGCTCTTTCATACTAGAATTGGATTTGGTTATGCGATCGTTGTACGAATTATGTTTTGCCTGGCAAACTTCTTTTTTGTATAGCGCAGAGAGGGAAGTTAATTTGGCTTTGTTATCAACTGAAGGGCAGAGCCTCCAAGTAGTTTCGCTTTTTCTTTTGAGGATAGGTAGGTCTCTTAGCTGTGGTGTAAACCATTTGTTTAGATATGCTTTAGGTTTGCTAGATCTAAATTTAAGAGGTGCCAGATTATCTAGAGTAGAGAGCATAATGTTATTGAATTCATGCAATAAGGTGCTAGGATTTAGATTTTCTGATTGCGTTGAGAGTGGGTAGTGTAGCTGGGATAACTTTCTCTACGGTAATGCATTTTTTATTTCTGGTGAAACATGGCGGCGCTAGAAGAGGGGCTATAGGGTTGGGTCTGGAGGTGGCTAAGTTAAAGGATACCAGTGAGTGGTCTGTCCAGGGTAAGGGCATTATGGAACAAATAGTGACTGAACAGTTACAGTCTGCTATCCAATCTAGCGTTCTCCCCTTCAAGTGCGTGGGTTTGTCAACTTTTTGAGATAGGCCTAGTGCGTGAATCATATTGGCTACCACAGAGGCATTAGTATCCGTAATGTCATGGAATCCTAGGTTAAAATCCCCAAGAAGGATTAGTTGGGAGCATGGTTTAAGGTTGATTGTGAGTGAGTTATGGAGATCCTCTTCAAAGGTGCCTAAAGGGCCTGGAGGTCTATATAATAGTTGAATAGTGAGAGATTGATTATTATTTATTTGGAATTTGGCAGATAAGGTTTTGCATGATTGAAACAATTGGGTAGGGACTAGTCTGAGGGAGAGGCTCATTTTGGAGATTATGGCGATACCACCACCTTTTGCACCTTCACGGTCTTGTCTGTCTATTGTGTAACCATCAGGGATGGCTAGCATAAGCGAAGGTCCTGCAGCATTATGTAGCCATGTCTCAGTAATCGCGAGAAAATCAAGGTTGCCTACTGTGATTAGGTCGGCTATGTCAAGGGCGTGGGCGACGAGCTACCTCACATTAAAGAGTGCTCCTGCGATGGGTGGGATCTTAGTGACATATGTAGTTTGGAGGAATATAGTAGTAGAAGAGTTTGGTGGCTTAGGCTTATTATTATGAATAGGGCCGGCGTCAGAATTGGCTGTAGGGTGTGGCAAAGGTGGCCTGGTATGACTTGGTTTACAAACCTGCTGATAGTTAGTTTTGATGTTGGTAGGGGGAAGAGACCTAGTGAGAGGTTCGTGCAATTTGGTTAGTCTGGCACGAAGTCTAAGGTTTCTGCTAAGTGTGGCACATGGTAGTGATACAAAGGTCTTGGGTGACTTGTAACTAGGATATAAGTAAGGGCCAGGATAAGGCCAGGAGTGTTGCAGTTCAGGAATGTCGCAGACACTAAGGGAGGCGGAGTGTGAGGTAGGTTAACATTTAGCATGCTGATCACGTGTAGGATAGTCCTCAGTAGGACTGTGTATATGGCTGGCAGATACATAGTTGTATGAGGTGGACTATCTAGAATACCATACTGGGCAGTAGGCGGGAGCAGTTGGTGACACGGTTTGTCGAAGTTCAAGGAACACAATATGTACTAAAAGCAAGATCTGAATGGGTGGAACAATTTAGCAGCAAGGTTCGCCTAAATACCGCCTAGTTCGCCTAAATACAGAACACAATTTAGCATCATGGTTCATCTAAATACAGAACACAATTTAGCAGCATGGTTCACCTAAATACCGCCTAGTTTGCCTAAATGCAGAACACAATTTAGCAGCACGGTTCACCTAAATACTGCCTAGTTCACCTAAATGCAGAACACAATTTAGCAGCAAGGTTCACCATATAGAACACAATTTAGCAGCATGGTTTACCTAAATACAGAACACAATTTAGCAGCATGGTTCACCTAAATGCAGAACACAGTTTAGCAGCACGGTTCAACTAAATGCAGAACACAATGTATACTACAAGTGCAATCTGTAGTTTCTCTGCTGTTTAAGCTGAGGTGCAGTAATTAAAGCACGTGTGGGCAAAGTTGGGTCCCTTTTTAGAGAATCTGGTTTGGAATGACTGAGTTGGGTACATACCCTGATCAAAGGAATTTGACAGCTTTTACCAGCTGAAAGAAGAAAAAAACTGCTGAAAATATTTGTGGTTTAAAATGCCTATTTGTGATTAAGCTTTGAAAACCTTTAACTTTTCCCCATGAAGGAGGACAAATCTAAAAATTGGTAGTTATAAATCTCATTGTATGCTCTTTCTGTGAAGACGTGAGTGAACCCTGTACTACATAAGAAACCAAAGTTACATAAAAAGAATAATTGTGACAAGACTATTGATGCTGCAAATATAATATTGTATACCCGTGTTCTAGGGGTGATTGCCCAGATATGTACTGAATTAGGAATTGTTAGGCCAAACCGTTATGATTAAAATTGACAAAATTTCACAACGACAAAGCTAGCTCTCACTGAGATGGGAGTTAGATGTCAGGATAACTCACAAAATATGTAATGTATGTGTCCAATTTTATTAGAGAGCATAATTATAGAAAGGTGTATTGATGGGAAAGTTAAATTGTGGTTCAAATCATTGTGGGAGTTCCCAAATCACATCATCAAATATGACAGCTCTTTCTGACTTCCAACCAGAAAGAGGCAAGTGCCTTTGACCTATCACAGCCGTGTGGGTGTGGTTTGAAATTCTGCCCCCACCATAAACTGAGTGATGTCACTTGGCATGATAAATAGAGGAACCTCAACACACACAGACACACTGATTCCTGACTACATCCTGATTTCCACGTGACGCCCTGCTCCTGACTTCTTCATCTTGTCCTGATTCCAGACTACTTTGCAAAACCAAGGCCCAGAATCTGCTGAACTCTTTTCAGCTACGCCCAAATCCTGAAACCATCCCAAAGGGAAATAATTCTGATCCAGTTTGGCTTGCTACCATCCAGGCTTGCCTGCTGAACTCCCCATACCGCTAATTTACCGTGTCCAGTGACCAGAAGGGCCAATCCAATCCAATCTGAGGTGCAGTCCAATTGACCAGAACTACCCAGCTGATCCAATTCCGCCAGAGGGGCCCTGCTGCCTATAGACTGATCTGTGATGACCAGAACCTGATGGTCCAATCTGAAATTACAAAGGACTGTAAGTATCAATAGGAATCCTAGTGATCCATAGTATATTTGCCTTGTCCTATCCCCATCTCAACCTATCCCATCTTTAACTTAAGAACATTTAACCTTGTCAGAATCATTTTTGCAACCATGTTTACAATCCCGAGTGTTAGCGCTGATCTTTCTCATTTGTTTTACAAAACCATAAGCCATTAGTGATTTGGATTAATAAAGTAATTCCCATCCCGAAAAACAGAGTATCTGCCACGTGAAGAGTTACAAGCGGCCGT